>NC_135880.1:131357971-132557971 GCF_964194155.1 Cetorhinus maximus
TGCGTTGGGCTTCACTGGAACAATGCAGCAAGCCAAGGACAGACATGTGGGCAAGAGAACAGGGTGGAGTGTTAAAATGGCAAGCGACAGGGAGGTTTGGGTCTTTCTTGCGGACAGACCGCAGGTGTTCCGCAAAACGGTCGCCCAGTTTGCGTTTGGTCTCTCCAATGTAGAGGAGACCGCATTGGGAGCAACGAATGCAGTAGACTAAGTTAGGGGAAATGCAAGTGAAATGCTGCTTCACTTGAAAGGAGTGTTTGGGCCCTTGGACGGTGAGGAGAGAGGAAGTGAAGGGGCAGGTGTTGCATCTTCTGCGTGGGCATGGGGAGGTGCCATAAGTGGGGGTTGAGGAGTAGGGGGTGATGGAGGAGTGGACCAGGGTGTCCCGGAGGGAACGATCCCTACGGAATGCCGTCAGTGGGGGTGAAGGGAAGATGTGTTTGGTGGTGGCATCATGCTGGAGTTGGCGGAAATGGCGGAGGATGATCCTTTGAATGCGGAGGCTGGTGGGGTGATAAGTGAGGACAAGGGGGACCCTATCATGTTTCTGGGAAGGAGGAGAAGGCGTGAGGGAGGATGCGCGGGATATGGGCCGGACACGGTTGAGGGCCCTGTCAACGACCGTGGATGGAAAACCTCGGTTAAGGAAGAAGGAGGACATGTCAGAGGAGCTGTTTTTGAAGGTAGCGTCATCAGAACAGATGCGACGGAGGTGAAGGAACTGAGAGAATGGGATGGAGTCTTTACAAGAAGCGGGGTGTGAGGAGCTGTAGTCGAGGTAGCTGTGGGAGTCGGTAGGCTTGTAATGGATATTGGTGGACAGTCTATCATCAGAAATTGAGACAGAGAGGTCAAGGAAGGGAAGAGAAGTGTCAGAGATGGACCATGTGAAGATGATGGAGGGGTGGAGATTGGAAGCAAAATTAATAAATTTTTCCAGGTCCCGACGAGAGCATGAAGCAGCACCGAAGTAACCATCGATGTACCGGAGAAAGAGTTGTGGGAGGGGGCCGGAGTAGGACTGGAACAAGGAATGTTCCACATACCCCATAAAGAGACAGGCATAGCTGGGGCCCATGCGGGTACCCATAGCCACACCTTTTATTTGGAGGAAGTGAGAGGAGTTAAAGGAGAAATTGTTCAGTGTGAGAACAAGTTCAGCCAGACGGAGGAGAGTAGTGGTGGATGGGGATTGTTGGGGCCTCTGTTCAAGGAAGAAGCTAAGGGCCCTCAGACCATCCTGGTGGGGGATGGAGGTGTAGAGGGATTGGACATCCATGGTGAAGAGGAAGCGGTTGGGGCCAGGGAACTGGAAATTGTTGATGTGACGTAAGGTGTCAGAGGAATCACGGATGTAGGTGGGAAGGGACTGGACAAGGGGAGAGAGAAGGGAGTCAAGATAACGAGAAATGAGTTCCGTGGGGCAGGAACAGGCTGACACGATCGGTCTGCCAGGACAGTTCTGTTTGTGGATTTTGGGTAGGAGGTAGAAGCGGGCCGTCCGAAGTTGGGCGACTATCAAGTTGGAAGCTGTGGGAGGAAGATCTCCAGAGGAGATGAGGTCAGTGACAGTCCTGGAAACAATGGCTTGATGTTCTGTGGTGGGGTCATGGTCCAGGGAGAGGTAGGAGGAAATGTCTGCGAGTTGACGCTCAGCCTCCGCGAGGTAGAGGTCAATGCGCCAGACAACAACAGTACCACCCTTGTCAGCGAGTTTGATGACAATGTTGGGGTTGGACCTGAGAGAACGGAGTGCAGTGAGTTCAGAGAGAGACAGATTAGAATGGGTGAGAGGAGCAGAGAAATTGAGACGGCTAATGTCACGCCGACAGTTCTCAATGAAAAGATCAAGAGAAGGTAAGAATCCAGAGGGAGGGGTCCAAGTGGAGGGAGAATATTGGAGGTGGGTAAAAGGATCCGTTGAAAGGGGAGAGGACTCCTCCCCAAAGAAGTGAGCACGGAGACGAAGATGGCGGAAGAAGAGTTCAGCATCATGCCGAGCCCGAAATTCATTGAGATGAGGGCGTAAGGGTATGAAACTAAGTCCTTTGCTGAGCACTGAACGTTCAGCATCGGAGAGGGGAAGGTCAGGGGGTATAGTGAATACGCGGCTGGGGCTGGGATTGGAAGATGGGGTGAGGACGGAGGGACAAGCAGGGGTGGAGGGTCCCAGATGGGTGTTGGAGTCGATGAGTTGTTGGAGCTCCAACAACTCATCGACTCCAACACCCATCTGGGACCCTCCACCCCTGCTTGTCCCTCCGTCCTCACCCCATCTTCCAATCCCAGCCCCAGCCGCGTATTCACTATACCCCCTGACCTTCCCCTCTCCGATGCTGAACGTTCAGTGCTCAGCAAAGGACTTAGTTTCATACCCTTACGCCCTCATCTCAATGAATTTCGGGCTCGGCATGATGCTGAACTCTTCTTCCGCCATCTTCGTCTCCGTGCTCACTTCTTTGGGGAGGAGTCCTCTCCCCTTTCAACGGATCCTTTTACCCACCTCCAATATTCTCCCTCCACTTGGACCCCTCCCTCTGGATTCTTACCTTCTCTTGATCTTTTCATTGAGAACTGTCGGCGTGACATTAGCCGTCTCAATTTCTCTGCTCCTCTCACCCATTCTAATCTGTCTCTCTCTGAACTCACTGCACTCCGTTCTCTCAGGTCCAACCCCAACATTGTCATCAAACTCGCTGACAAGGGTGGTACTGTTGTTGTCTGGCGCATTGACCTCTACCTCGCGGAGGCTGAGCGTCAACTCGCAGACATTTCCTCCTACCTCTCCCTGGACCATGACCCCACCACAGAACATCAAGCCATTGTTTCCAGGACTGTCACTGACCTCATCTCCTCTGGAGATCTTCCTCCCACAGCTTCCAACTTGATAGTCGCCCAACTTCGGACGGCCCGCTTCTACCTCCTACCCAAAATCCACAAACAGAACTGTCCTGGCAGACCGATCGTGTCAGCCTGTTCCTGCCCCACGGAACTCATTTCTCGTTATCTTGACTCCCTTCTCTCTCCCCTTGTCCAGTCCCTTCCCACCTACATCCGTGATTCCTCTGACACCTTACGTCACATCAACAATTTCCAGTTCCCTGGCCCCAACCGCTTCCTCTTCACCATGGATGTCCAATCCCTCTACACCTCCATCCCCCACCAGGATGGTCTGAGGGCCCTTAGCTTCTTCCTTGAACAGAGGCCCCAACAATCCCCATCCACCACTACTCTCCTCCGTCTGGCTGAACTTGTTCTCACACTGAACAATTTCTCCTTTAACTCCTCTCACTTCCTCCAAATAAAAGGTGTGGCTATGGGTACCCGCATGGGCCCCAGCTATGCCTGTCTCTTTATGGGGTATGTGGAACATTCCTTGTTCCAGTCCTACTCCGGCCCCCTCCCACAACTCTTTCTCCGGTACATCGATGGTTACTTCGGTGCTGCTTCATGCTCTCGTCGGGACCTGGAAAAATTTATTAATTTTGCTTCCAATCTCCACCCCTCCATCATCTTCACATGGTCCATCTCTGACACTTCTCTTCCCTTCCTTGACCTCTCTGTCTCAATTTCTGATGATAGACTGTCCACCAATATCCATTACAAGCCTACCGACTCCCACAGCTACCTCGACTACAGCTCCTCACACCCCGCTTCTTGTAAAGACTCCATCCCATTCTCTCAGTTCCTTCACCTCCGTCGCATCTGTTCTGATGAC
This sequence comes from Cetorhinus maximus, assembly GCF_964194155.1. Classification (NCBI taxonomy): domain Eukaryota; kingdom Metazoa; phylum Chordata; class Chondrichthyes; order Lamniformes; family Cetorhinidae; genus Cetorhinus; species Cetorhinus maximus. The sequence goes on from NC_135880.1 coordinate 131,361,690, forward strand.
GCTACCTTCAAAAACAGCTCCTCTGACATGTCCTCCTTCTTCCTTAACCGAGGTTTTCCATCCACGGTCGTTGACAGGGCCCTCAACCGTGTCCGGCCCATATCCCGCGCATCCTCCCTCACGCCTTCTCCTCCTTCCCAGAAACATGATAGGGTCCCCCTTGTCCTCACTTATCACCCCACCAGCCTCCGCATTCAAAGGATCATCCTCCGCCATTTCCGCCAACTCCAGCATGATGCCACCACCAAACACATCTTCCCTTCACCCCCACTGACGGCATTCCGTAGGGATCGTTCCCTCCGGGACACCCTGGTCCACTCCTCCATCACCCCCTACTCCTCAACCCCCACTTATGGCACCTCCCCATGCCCACGCAGAAGATGCAACACCTGCCCCTTCACTTCCTCTCTCCTCACCGTCCAAGGGCCCAAACACTCCTTTCAAGTGAAGCAGCATTTCACTTGCATTTCCCCTAACTTAGTCTACTGCATTCGTTGCTCCCAATGCGGTCTCCTCTACATTGGAGAGACCAAACGCAAACTGGGCGACCGTTTTGCGGAACACCTGCGGTCTGTCCGCAAGAAAGACCCAAACCTCCCTGTCGCTTGCCATTTTAACACTCCACCCTGTTCTCTTGCCCACATGTCTGTCCTTGGCTTGCTGCATTGTTCCAGTGAAGCCCAACGCAAACTGGAGGAACAGCACCTCATCTTCCGACTAGGCACTTTACAGCCTTCCGGGCTGAATATTGAATTCAACAACTTTAGATCTTAAACTCCCCCTCCCCCCATCCCCACCCCGTTTCTTCTCCTCCCCCCCCCCACCCTCCCCTGCTTTTTTTTCAATAATTTATATAGATTCTTCTTTCCCCACCTATTTCCATTTTTAAATCTAAAACTAAAACCTTGTTAGCCTTTCCACCCCACCCCCACTAGAGCTGTACTTTGAATATCCTGTCCTCCATTCTTAATTAGCACTTTTCTCAGACAAAACACCTCTTTGACCCTTTTGTCTGTGACATCTTTTGATTATCTGCTCATCTCCACAATCACCACACCCTCAATGTCTCTCTCTCCCCCCACCACCCCGCCCCCCCCCCACCACCTTAAACCAATTTATATTTCTCCCTTCTTCTAACTATGCTTCAGTTCTGCCGAAGGGCCATGAAGGCTTGAAACGTTAACTGATTTCTTCTCCGCCGATGCTGCCAGACCTGCTGAGTTTTTCCAGGTAATTCTGTTTTAGCTTCAATAGATTTCTGGACTAACGTACAGGTCAAAGTTTCTTCAATAAGTCATCATTAATCTCTGTTCCAACATTTTATAGATTGACAAACTAAAGCCATGGTCACATGAGTTACAAACATCGGGGTGAATTTTCACCTGTGCAAGCAGACAGGTAATTGGCAGTAAGGAATCAACCAACTGTTTCACTCAAGCTTTGATTTTACAGTGACTTTGGGTAGAGCGAGTGGTCTATCCTCGTCCACCCATTTTCCACCTCACATTAAAAGTATAAAGCCATTCCATTATGTTCAAGGATAAACTTGTCAAAACTGTAAAGAATTCTAAACTGCCTCAAGGTTGGTTCAGAGATATCTAATGACGTAGGGAGAGGTTCAGTTATGCAAAACACTCTTGGTATTCATTCTTAGCTCCTGATGAAGCATTTCCTGAGAAACTATGCTCTAGAATGAATGTCTCACAATCAAAATATCTGATTTATCAGGCCCAGATTGTCATCAAATATTATGAAGAAGAGTTCTAGTCTTTTATCTATTATCCTTTAATTTTGACTTCAAAAACTGCATAAAGATTCAAAACTTTCATAGATTATTTCCTTTCATGCTCTCGACTTCCTACTTGAGTTTTTTTTTACACATTGCTGCTAACAGTAAACTGTCATACTTTTTGACCCTGAGACCTGTGTTCTAAAAGGATTGCCAAGTTCAACTGCCACTACACACTGCAATGGGAGTGCTTACGTCATTGGATCATTCCAAGCACATCTGCAGGTTTTGTATTTTTCAACACTTGCACTATATAAATATTTATCTTCCATCTTTATTCAGTATAGTAAAAATTTTATCAGCTCTCCATGATTGAATTTTCAAAAGGGAAATGCATTTTCCAAATACCTCCTAGCCATTAATCCTTTCCATTTTCCTTTCGATGCACTGGTTGAACCATTAAAAGGAATTTGAAGGTATCGCCAGGGAATAAAACTGACTTTGGATGACCACAATAGGAAGGTCCTGATTGTCATTTCAATGGAAATTATTTTAATAGGTGCTTTCTACAATGGGTGGCTGACCCACAACATCAGCTTTACGCCTAATCAACAAGTTGAAGATTTATCCCTAGGTGTCACTTCGGGCTATCTGATAAATTCTTACACTACATCAAATGTACTGATAAGTTCTTCCACATCAAAATAAAATGGATGTAACTTTTAAGTTTAAGAATGAGTAAGTCAGGTCAGCAAGTCAAGTAGCATCTGTGGAGAGAGAAAAACTGTGTTAATAGCTCCAATATTTACTGGAGTGGGCCCACTGAGCGGGACGGGAGCAGTTTTGATCGCGCTGGAGAGTTTTAACTGTACAATGTTCATCCTTTTTTTCTAGCAGGTTCCCTGCACTTAAACCAATCTGATTGATAAGCATAAATGGGTCCAGAGAAGTTGTGCTCGGCAACAACAGAATCATCACCAGCTACCTGTGTTGTCATTTAAAGCCTTTGTTTCTTTATTTGTCCCATTACCAGCCCCTTTAGCTCTGCACTTTATCCTTTTCATCATTTAATCACTCCTACATCCAATCACAGGCCTTCCCTTCCGTTCTTGTACCTCCTTCCCCACCCCTTTTTCTTCCTCTGTACTTACCTAAAATCTGCACAGTTGTGACAAGACTTCCCTACTTATTCCATCCTCTTTGCAATAAAGGCCAACATTCTATTTGCCTTCCTAATTACAGCATGTTCCTGCACGCTAACTTTTTTTGGTTCATTTCCAAGGACACTCAGGTCCCTCTGTACTGCAGCATTCTGCAGGTTCTCCCTATTTAAATAATATTCTGATTTTCTATTCTTCCTGCCAAAATGGATGACCTCAAATTTTCCCACATTAGTCTTCATCTCCCAATTTTTTGCCCACTCACTTAACTGACCTATATCCATTTGCAGACTCTTTGGCCTGGATTTTCGCTCCCAGGTCAGGAGCGCTGAGTTGGGACATTTCCTGGCACCGCAAACCCAGCTCAGGATAAAGTAGCCCAGAAGGCTGGACATTCATACTGGGGTGGTGGGCACCCTGGGAGTTGGGCCGGCTGACCCTCGAACGAATGCAGAGGATGGCCGGTGCAGAGGCAGGCTGTGTGGAAGGACTGCCTCGGTGCATTGGCACTTTAAGTTTAAAAAAAAAGACAAAAATTAAGTCCGCCAGCCCTATAACCCGTCACAACTGCTCACCCCCCCCCAGACATTCCCCATGCCCCATCCATGCCAATACATGCCACCTCATGCCAGACATCCATCCGTCCATGGCCCCTCATGTCCTCCATGCCAACTTATACCTCGCACACCCACCACCTTTGGCTCCTCATACCCAACCTATGCCCTTAACTAACCCCTTGGGCACTTTTACTTTCCATGCCAACCTAGGCCCTTTGCCTACCCTCCATGGTCCCTCATACCCTCCATGCCAAACTATGTCCCCTGCCCGCCCCCATGGCCTTCTATAGCCCCGATGCCAACTTAGTGCCAACTCATGCCAACTCATTTCCTACTGCCCTTTGCCCTTACACCTACTATGCCAACTCATCCAATATCCGCCTCAGGACCCATGCTGAGGTTAAATAATAAAGCTCCAAGCATCTATTGCAGACTTTGGGTGGAATTTTACAGTCCCTCCATGGCAGGGACAGGGCCATAAAATGTGGCGAGCCGTTCAAAAGTCCATCGACTTTGTGACAGTAAAATCTCTTGAACCTGGAGAGCCAATCAGAGGACTTCCAGCTTCAGAGAAGTGCCCGGCTGGAGCTATTTTAATTCATTCACGGGATGTGGGCTTCGCTGGCTGGGCCAGCATTTATTGCCCATCCCTAGTTGCCCTTGAGAAGGTGGTGGTGACCTGCCTTCTTGAACCCCTGCAGTCCATGTGGTGTAGGTGCATCCACAGTGCTGTTAGGGAGGGAGTTCCAGGATTTTGACCCAGTGACAGTGAAGGAATGGCAATATATTTCCAAGTCAGGATGGTGAGTGACTTGGAGGGGAACTTCCAGGTGGTGGTGTTCCCACGTATCTGCTGCCCTTGTCCTTCTAGATGGCAGCGGTTGTAGGTTTGGAAGGTGCTGTCTAAGAAGCCTTGGTGAGTTTCTGCAGTGCATCTTGTAGATGGTATACACTGTACATGGTAATTAATTGGGAGGATGCTTCACCAAGAAGGTGCCCAATCGGTCATGTTTTTAAAATTTTCATTAAAAAATACAAAGAGCAGCCAGGCCACTACTGCGTGGGGAGGTGGGACGAGTCTCCCTACAGGATGGCCTTTGTTTGCACCTGCACCCAGGCAGCCAAGGAGTGTCTGTAGGTCTCTCTGGAGCATTGACACACTGACCCTGCTGCTTGGTGTCCACCTCCAGATAGTTGATCTGTCCTAGTCTTATCGGGAAACTGAAGGACAACAGGAAAATCCCATTCATAAATTTGTGTTGGCTTTGCCTAATCACAATGTGATTTTCCAAGTGTCCTGTTACCATGTCCTTAAGAATAGATTCTGCCTTTTGCTTACTACTGCTGTCATGCAGACTGGCTTATATTTCCCTATATATTCTCTCCCTTCTTGTTTTAGCAATGGGGTTACATTTGCCATCTTCCAAACCCTGGGGGACATTCTGGAATCTAGAGAATTCTAGGGAAGATCAAAACCAATGCATCCACTATCTTTTTGTTATTTGTTTATGGGATGTGGGCATCGCTGGCTGGGCCAGCATTTATTGCCCATCCCTAATTGCCCTTGAGAAGGTGGTGGTGAGCTGCCTTCTTGAACCGCTGCAGTCCATGTGGTGTAGGTACATCCAAAGTGCTGTTCGGGTGGGAGTTCCAGGATTTTGACCCAGCAACAGTGAAAAACAGTGATATATTTCCAAGTTAGGATGGTGAGTGGCTTGGAGGGGAACTTCCAGGTGCTGGTGTTACCATGTATCTGCTGCTCTTGCCCTTCTACATGGTAGCAGACATGGGTTTGGAAGGTGCTGCCAAAGGAGCTTTGCTGAGTTTCTACAGTGTATCTTGTAGACTGTATACACTGCTGCCACTGTATGTCGGTGGTGGAGGGAGCGAATATTTGTGGAGGGGATGCCAATCAAGTGAGCTGCTTTGTCCTTGTTGGTGTCAAGATTCTTGAGTGTGTCGGAGCTGCACTCATCCAGGCAAGTGGAGAGTATTCCATCACACTCCTGACTTGTGCCTTGTAGAGATGGTGGACAGGCTTGGGGGAATCAGAAGTTACTCGCCACAGGATCCCAAGGGCAGAATTTCCGACGTCATCCTGGTCCATTTAAATTTTGAGGAAGGCGGGCGGACAGCGAAATCAGCTGTCCACCCGCCGACCTGTCAATGGCCAATTAAGGCCATTGACAGGATAATTAAGCTTGTTAAATGCCCTGCCCATCCAACCCTAAGGCTGGCGGGCAGGCCAGGAGCCCCAGCGGGCTTCTGATAATACATGAAACCTCATCCACCAGCGGGATGAGGTTTCATGTCCGTTTTTAAAAACTTCAATAAAGTTTATGTGCTTCTTATTAACATGTCCCATCTCGTGTGACATTGTCACATGAGGGGAACATGTTAATAATTTTAATATTTTTCTAGTTTTAAAGATTTTTATACTGTCAGTGATCTTCCTGAGACAGCACTTAGTCTTAGGGAGCAGTGCGCATGCACGAAAAAGCGCACTTTGACAGATGAGGAATCCCTCCCCCCCCACCCCGCACAGGAAGCGCATAGTGCTTCCTGTTGGGCAGGCCGCTGGGCGGGCCTTAATTGGCCTGCCCACTCAAAATGGCGGCAGGGCCCATTTCAGCGGCGGAGTTCAGCTGCCGCCCACCGCTGAGCCGGTGGGGCCCGCCCGCCCATCGAGGTAAAAATTCTGGCCCAAGTGTCTGACCTGCTCTTGTAGCCACAGTATTTATCTGGCTAGTCCAGTTCAGTTTCTGGTCAATGGTAGCCCCCAGGATGTTGATAGTGGGTGATTCAGCAATGGTAGTGCGATTAAAGGACAAGACATATCTGGGCAATTTCCATATAGCTGGGTAGATGCCAGTGTTGTAGCTGTACTGGAACAACTTGGCTAGGGGAGTGGCAAGTTCACAAGTCTTCAGTACTATTGCCGGAATATTGTCAGGGCCCATAGTCTTTGTAGTATCCAGTGCCTTCACCTGTTTCTTGTTATCATGTGGAATAAATCAAATTGCCTGAAGACTGGCATCTGTGATGCTGGGGACCTCCAGAGGAGGCCGGGATGGATCATCCACTCGGCACTTCTGGCTGAAGATTGTTGTGAATGCTTCAGCCTTATCTTTTACACTGATGTGCTGGGCACCTCCATTATTGAAGATGGGGATATTTGTGGAGCCTCCTCCTCCAGTGAGTTGTTTAATTGTCCACCACCATTCACGACTGGATGTGGCGAGACTGCAGAGCTTAGATCTGATCCATTGGTTGTGGAATCACTTAGCTGTCTATCACTTGCTGTTTGGCACGCTAGTAGCCCTATGTTGTAGCTTCACCAGATTGACTTCTCATTTCTAAGTATGCCTGATGCTGCTCCTGGCATGCCCTTCTACACTCTTCATTGAACCAGGATTGATCCCCTGGCTTGATGGTAATGGTAGAGTGGAGGATATGCCAGGCTATCAGGTTACAGATTGTGGTTGTGTACAATTCTGCTGCAGCTGATGGCGCACAGCACCTCATGGATGCCCAGTGTTGAGTTGCTCGGGATGTCCAGTCTTGAGTTGCTGCAATTGATTACCAAGGATATAGGGTATCAGGTCCAGGGGAATTGTTGGCCTTTAATTCCATTAATTTCTCAAGTAACTTTTCTTTAACATTAATTACTTTAAGTTCCTTACTCTCATTAGTTCCTTGGTTCCCAACAATTTCCAGTATGCTCTTTGTGTCTTCTACTGTGACATCAGCTCAAAGGCCAAGATTATAGCAACCATCTAGAGACAGGCTGGTAGGCGGGAGGGCTGGTAAAATAGAAGAAGATGGCATCGGGAGGCATTTTTCTGGCATCGGAATGGCCCCATGCAGTGTGTGATGACCACCAGGTACATTGAGGCAACCTCCCAGCGGCTTCCCAGGAGGCCTTCCTTCCCCGGGTTCCATAGTCCATGAAGGGCCCCCCACCCCACCGGTAGCAATGGCTGCCCCCGCAGCTCTGATGCCACAGCAGGAGGGCTCAGCCCTCCGATTGAATCCCGGCACGTTAAAAAAAATTCTCTCCAGCCTTTTGAGGGCACCTCAACCTTGGGGTGCTTTCTCCTTATTCCTGCAGCCTCTGCAAGAGCCATCTCTCTCAGTGGCACTGCCAAGGCTGCAGATCAGCCAGCCCCAAGATTGGGCCAGCAGCTTGGAGAGCACGGCCGCCATCCATAAAAGGGTTGATAAACTATTCCAATCTGTGTTTTCTACCTTTTGTTAGTTCCTTGCCCTACCCTTATTGATTGTCTGTCCTGTTTTACTAAGCTAAGATCTCTTATCTTTAAAGCCTTTATCTCACCTTTTGCCATCAGGGCTACCTGGAATCCTTTTCCTTTATGTCTATATTTTGTAAAGGTCATATGCCCTGGAATATTTAGTTCCCGACCTTGACGGTCCTTCAGCCACATATCAGAAATGACGAGTGGATCAATCTCTATTCGTGCCATTAGTTCATCCATCTTGTTACAAATGCTTTGTGCAATCAGATAAAGCACCTTTAATTTTAACCTTTTACTAGTTTTCATTTATGTGATCTTAACCTATTACTGTTATTAAACTCTTTGTCCCTTCTTGACTAAACCTGCTTGATTTTACATAAATCATAGCTCTGACATCTGTCTTCACTTATAAATTTACCCTTACCAAAACCCGCCCTCTCCCATATTAGTTTATATCTTATATTTAAAAATCTTTTCATAGGTTTTCAAGAGTTTTCTGAGGTACTGATGAAGAAACATAACACTAAGATGAATTTAAAAACTGACAATCCTGCAAAAGACTTCTGTTTCTTTCACTTTTATTTGATAATTTTACCCCCATTTTACCTCTGCAGTGAAGTCAACCACTATTATCTCCTGTTAACAAAACATCTTAGAATGAAATACTACTGATACGCCACTGAAGGGTCTGTATTTTCAAGGAAGAGGCTGAAAATCAGAATTGCCGCCCCCAAGCATGGCACCTACCATTTTTGCAGGGGAGCTGGGGCGTGGCGAGGGAATAGGCCTGGGTCAGGATTTGCATATGCACATTTTGCAGAGGCAGCTGCCCATATAAAATAGTAGCAGCTTCCACTCATGTCTAAATTTGGTAACTAGGTGTGTGAAACAAAACATGTGCAGATTATACCTGGTAGGAGTAGGTCTGAACTTTGTGGAGTCCTTTGGAGAGGTGGGGTACCCTATTGGAGAGATAGTGTACCCCTTTAGATGTGGTCCTAGAACATTTTGGGGGAGGTCAGGTGCCCTTTTTTCTTGGGATTGTTAAAATTAGACATGAATATGCATAAAAATGCATAAACTTATTAACTCATTGGAATTGTCAAAAGTGTCAAAATGAACTGTCAAAGGCAACTGTCAAAAGTGTCCAGATGAACTGGTAAAGGCAACTATCAAGCTGTCAAGGCATTTAAAACTACTGTCCTTTAAATCTTTGTAAAAAAAAAATGAGGAGTGTTTAAACCAGATCATTGCTTGCTATTTCACTTCATCTGTTGACATAAGCCTGAGGGTCCTCATTACTGGGTTAGTGCTGCATGACTGATTTCAGAATCTTCCATTATCACAGTAAGGTGCCTGCCATTTCAGTTTGATTGATAGCTCCAAGTTTATAGACTCTTTGGAGTGGGAAAAATATGCTTGTTTTCATAAGGGATTATGCACTTGAATGACATGTTTGTTCTTGTAAGGAATTGTGTAGTTGAAGGAATGTAAATGTAAGTAAATGAGTTTTTATGAGTGAGTTTTGTTTTTAAAAAAATAAAGTCTGCAAAAGACACTTAGAACTTTACATTATTTCATCTCAGCATGGGGTCCTGAGGTCTGGTGGATAGTGGGTAAGTTGGCATGATAAGTGTAAGGGCAAAGCATGATGGGTGGGGGCATGGATTGGCATGAGTTGGCATTAAATTGGCACAGGTGCTATAAAGGGCCATAGGGTGGGCAGGAGGATGAGGTGGCATGGAGGATAAGAGGGGCTCAGGGGATTGGGTGGGTGGCATGGGTTGGCATGGATGGGGCATGGGGAGTGTGTGGCAGGCTGAGAGGGTGTGAGGGGTGAGGGTTTTAACAGGGCTGATTTACAATTTTTTAAATGAAACTTCAACACAGTGTTGAAGCACCAATGCAGGTCTTCCATCAAGCACACCTCTGCACCTGGCAGCCTCTGCACTCATTCCAGGGTTATCCAGCCTGACCCAGAGAACTCCACCACCCCAGAATGCAAATCCCAACTTCCGGGGCACTTTCTCCCAGGTCAGGTTTGCGGAGCCGGGAAATGTCCTGACTCTGCATTCCCGATCCTGGGGCATTAGTCCAGGCTGAGGTCTTCCCTGTGGCCTGATACAACTTTGTACACAAAGTTCCTCAATTTGCCCTTAGTACAAAGTACCCCTCACTATTCAAAAACTTTCAATTTTGTGAGAACAACTAATCTTGTCAATCTGTCATTTAAAGAAAACAAGCTAGATTTTGTTGCCAATTTTTTGTAGAATTGTTTGAAATCAGCCTTTCATTATTGCGCAAATTGGTGCTAACAAGGCCAAGTGTGAAATTATAAATCAATAAACCTTATTATGCTCACGGTTTTTAAGTAATATTTTGTGTCTAAAGTAAGCAGCTTGGCGTTGTCTACAGATTCAGCCAAGGTGGCACCTTTTTAGCTTTAAATTCATATGTTTTATTTTGTTCATGTGTACAAGAACTGCAACGGTTTTGTGTCTGCTAAATTCCAAAACACTAGCTTCTGTGTACATGTGAGGAAATGTTTTCGAAGTTTTCAATATTTTAAGGGGAATGAATAGAGCAGATAGAGGGAAACTGTTTCCACTGGTTGGGGACTAGAGGGCATAGTCCAAAACAGCTCTCCCCAAACTATGGGCTGCAACACCATTTGGGGGTGCAGAAACAGCAAATGGGACCGTGATCTCCTCAGAGACTGGCACCAAGGCTGAGATTATGGCCGGCCCTGTCCTTGCCCTGCTCGTCTCTCGATCTCTATCTCTGGGCTATTCCTGCCCTTGACTGCTTCACTGAGTCTTCTGTCACCAGGGAATATGAAGCGCTTGGTTGAAACCTCAATGGCCAGTGTTGTAAATGATATTCCATGCCTGTTCAGAAGCGCTCCTCTTTCCTCATAAAGCCCGACACTGACAATGAACCCAGCGGCATTGTCATTACTGCTGAGCTGTGGCCTGTCTGAGCCCAACCCCATCACCCTGATACTGTAGAATAGCCTGGGCTCCAACATCAGCCACCTCAAGACCCTCAACCTACATTTCTGCTGTTTCTTGACCAGCTCAGGTGAAGTAATGGACTGGTTAGTAAATAAAATAACATTTTTACAAAGAACTTTAAAAACAGATTCTCATATTTATATCGTGTTGATCTATAATATGCAAACTTTAATAATTGTATATTGGATGTTACTATCCTGCTTTATTTATTTTGGTGGCATCTGGGGCCAGGTTAATTTTCAAGTGTTGAAATGAGGTTTTATTGGGAAATAGTTTGGGAAGTACTGGTCTAACAATTAGAGCTAGATCTTTCAGGGGTGAAATTAGGAAACTCTTCTAAACACAAAGGGCAGAATTTTGCCCTTGATGGGTGGGCAGGCCCCACCGGCTCGGCAGCGGGCGAGCAGTCAATCGCCGCCGCCAAAACGGGCACTGCCGCTATTTTAAGTGGGCGGGCCAATTAAGGTCCGCCCAGCGGGCTGCCCGACGGGAAGTGCATAGCGCTTCCTGTGCGGGGGGGTAGGGATTCCCCAACTGTCAGAGTGCGCTCTTTTGCACATGTGCGCGAAAGAGCGCACATCTCCCTGAGGCAAAGTGCTGCCTCAGGGAGATCGCTGAAATGCTGGCAAATATAAAAAATGGACCAATAAAAAATTCATTAACATGTCCCCCTCTTGTGAAAATGACACACGAGATGGGACATGTTAATGAAATAAACAAAAACTTTATTAAACGTTTTTAAAACTGCTATCAAACCTCATCCTGCCACTGGATGAGGTTTGTAAAAAAATCTCCTACCTGCCTGCCCGTTGGGCCCGTGCGCCAAGCTGAAGTTCGCACGGCCCCCTCAAAATCGTCAATGATTGGCAAGTTAAGGGCCTTAACGAGGCCTTTTATTAATGGCGGTCGCACGTCCCGCTGCATAGCGCACCCACCGACCGAAATATCGCGATGCCGTGAGCTGACGTTGGGACGCTCGCACAACGTCAGTGCACGACATTTTAAGCGCTGGTTTGCGGACTCCGCCACCCGCACGCCAGCCAGAAGATTCTGCCCAAAGAGTGGTAGAAGTTTGGAACTGTCTTCTGCAAATGGCAGTTGATATTAGATGAAATATAAATTTTAAATCTGAGATTGATAGATTTTTGTTAATCAAAGGTATTAAGGATTATGGTGCAACAGCAGGTACAGTGTATGGAGTTAGTTCGCAGACCAACTATGATCTTATTGAATGGAGGAACAAGCTCGAGTGACTAAAAGACCTACTTTTCTTCCTATATTTCTATAACATCTTAACGTTCAGGTGTGATGTTATCATAAAGCATTTTCTTGGAGGCGTGGAATAAATGTAAGGTTTAGAACCAGAAGTATGAAACATGTATACATTTATTAAATATGCAAATACAAATGTCAAAAATGAAACGATTTGGGTGTGATTTCTGAGCGGTCATTGTAGGTACCCTTTGTATGTCCAGTCAGTGGAAGCATCCACTGTTACCAGTAAGGCTAATACAGTGGTTTGAAGACAAGAACAAGGGTTTTAAATTGGATATGGTGATCAGCAAGGGAGTGGGGGGAGGTGCTATAATAGATGAATGATGCTTAGAAAAGGATAGACTGCAGATAACTGTATTTGGACAAGTTCGAGTTTATGAGAAATGGATAATTGAAAACCAAAAAGGGCAATTTATAAAATAAATCAGGTGGTTTCCTGTACAAGCATGTGCTGTGATCCACCCAATTTAATCAATATTTGTGGTGCTTAGCCAATCCAGTGTGATTGGACTCCCCTCTGCCAAGTTTGGAGGTGAAGAGCATGGATAAGGACTTCAGCAACCGAAGGAAGTTGGGGGTAGGGCGGGGGAGGGGGTAGTTGAGGAGGTGTGTGTGGTTTGGTGTGGCACAGTGCCAGGAATGATTACAGGCAATTTTACAGGGGTGAACATTGAACATCTAATGGGAAAGCTCAAGTTATATTTCCAGCATCTATAGGCATTCACTTGTGGTTAATTTCTATAGTGCATTTTTCTGATTCATAATAGACCACGGAAGTAACAGAATACTCCATCTCAGATGATTAGACGATGAGCAAGAAAGAACATACCTCCAGCAAAATGTATTCCTTATATTAATATTTACAACTGAACATTGACAACAACCAATAATCACCAGAGAGCTTCCCTTGAATAGCATGTAAGTAAAAGTTGGAAGCGATATTTTAATAGGGGAAAAGTGTTAGTACTGACAAAAGATATACCTTTTGAACATTACCATTTGAGTGTCAGGCTTCTATTTTCATACTCTTTCCCTGCTCTCCCTGCATCCCAAACCAATTAAGAGAATGAGCATGTGACCTGTCTCCCTGCATTTTCTCTTAATGATCATGTGGGTAAAGGCTTGGCAATAGCCTGATGAAGATATTCCTTCCAATCTCCTCTTCCTCTCTATGGGGAAGTGTCTTGTCCTGTCCCCTGCTCCACCAAAAAAGCAACTGAGAAGGATAAGCAAAGATAAGTAGCAAGAGAAAACGGCTGATTGAAAAAGCATTAAAAAATGCAGCAATGAAAGTAAAGCAATCAGTACAGATGATATATAATGAGTACTTTTTTTTCTACACAACGCATTTCTTTTTAGCATTTCATTAGAGTTATTTCTCTGTGCACATAGATCTGGAATTATCTCATTATCTTTTTGGTTTTCTTGCCATGTTCTCTGTGGTGTTTATGTACCAGAAAATCTACATGAAACAAAGTCCAAAAGTGAGGAGAGTGATTGTAGGCTCTAGGTGAAGCCTGATCACTGAAACTGGGAATTCGCTGCAAATTAAAACAAGAGATATCCTGGAAATAGGTCAGGTTTTAAGAAGGCTGAACTTGACTTCTTTAATCTAACTTCAATTCCATAACAGCAACTAGTCAGTGGACAAGTCAGATCATGCAAGTCACATCCAGATTTGCGGCATGTGTCCATTATCATTATCTTTGATATTTAAACGTATACATATGTTTATTCTATATAGTTGTAATGTTACTTGACACCATACAACATGACGACCGTATTGCTATGGTATGTCACTCACAGCCTTATAATAGAACCCATCATGCCAATGGTAACAGACTATTCCAACCATTCATCCTTTCCTCAAAATCATTTTATTTCATTATTAAGATCTTCAGTAAAAAAGACATTGTAAGTGCTGGAAATCTGAAATTAAAAGGAGAACACTGTGAAAGCACATTAATAAGATACATTAATGTTCCTGGTATAACCCTCACTGAAACAGTTAAATCTGGGCCTAACCTTCCCTTCCTCTGCACTGAGAAGGGACATTTCCCAACAAAGAGGTGAAACCTGCCCTGCCATGACTGAGAAGAAAATTGCAATTACTCCCATTGGCCACCCAACCCAATCCAATCATGAAGAAACAGACCTTGTTTCTCTGGCCTGAATCATCTGGAGAAGGTAATTTTCATTTGTCTGGAAGCTGGCACACATGAATACACTCTCGGTCATCAGAGATACATCAGGTTCCAAATGAGCCGGCACAAGGAAACTTCCAGTGTGACAGTCCATGCCCTTGGCTCGCCTCCTACTGGACAGAATTTGCTTTGTCAGGAACAGGCGGAGGTTCTTCCCCATCCAAGGGATGCCAGGATCAGTTAGAGCCAATCAAAACTCAGCACAATCAGGTCTCGCTTGACTTTCCCACCAGAGTTCAAGCAGAAGACTGCCGGAACCCACCCCCACTGGATTTTCAGGGCTTCTGTCTCTTTACTTAGGATTTGTCTCCAATTTTGTCTCTGTAATCGAGAGGGTGCCACTTGCACAATTCTGCCAATGACCTCTTTAACCAAGCATGAGGAATTGCAAAGTATTGCCCAGAGAGGGCTTCCCACCTGATTGCTTCTTGTCTTTCCCTTCAGGAAAGGACCAGTACTGTCTCCATCATAGCCCATATCACAATTGTGCATTAAAACAAAATGTAGTTTCAGCAGTGGGTCCTGAGAAAGGCGCATACTACTCGCTCCTGTGAGGTATTCCCCTTTAGCCAATGTATCTCAGATCAATAACTGAGAGGAGTGATAAAGAAAACCTGCAGCCTGCTCTCTCTCTGGGCCCCTGAATGTCAGTATTCAATGCATGGTACTGACTTGATAACACTTTTAAAATTTATTCAGAAAGTGCTACAAATATTTAATGTGTATAGATATGCTGAGTTCTGAAATTTGGGATCCAGAAAATCATTTTACAAACACTCTTTGATAGAAATAGTTATTGAAAAAAAAATAGAAATGCTGGAAGTGCACAGTACAGCGAGGGAGATGGAGTCAGTCAGCACCCACAGGGATCCAAAGGAGACATCCTGATGATGGACTTGAAACATTAACCTTCCCTTCTCGTTCTAATGTTGGCTGGCCCACCAGCACCTTCTACTTTTATTTCAAATTTCCAAGACTTTTTCTGTTCTGCTCTCCCAGTTTCAGCAGCTGTAACAGGCATTCACTCTAAAAGCGAACAATCTGTTCTGTATTAGAGTTTATAGAAACTGAGAGCAAAAAGAGGCTGCCTGAGGTTTGATTCAAGAAACCTGAGAACTCTCGTGCAATGTAAAATCAACAGTCAGCCTGAGATTAAAGTGGATTACATTGCATTGCAGTGCAATCACTCCCATGCTTTATTTCAATTTTCAAGATAATAATTAACATTTCATGGGGTGGTTCTGTAAAAATGAAGTAATGGCTTATTGTTAATTTTAAACCAAGGCATTGAAAGACATCAGGTGCAACACCCTAATTCATAAGAAATTTCCTAAGATATTGGACATTGTTAAAATAAAATGAAGTTAGTACTTTCCATCACATATGCAAGATGAAGGATGAGAAACAGTGGTAGACTGGAATTTAAACCACAAAGTACTGTGCTGTGCAAACCACAAGCCCGGAGAACGAGTTCATTCAGCAGTAATGTTGTCAAAAGATGATTTCCTTTCCAGTAAGCCACAGGTCATAGCCAGGGTATAGAGGCACTGGAAAAAGTGCAAAAAAGATTTATAAAGTTGATACCAGAACTGAGAGGTTATGACTAACAGGTATTATGACCAGGATGGAAGGAGTGCCTGAAATATCAAGCCCCACTACTCCGCAGGCAGCACTATTTATTTAAATCTTTAATTTTCTCACAGAAATGGCCAATTGTGTACCTATACTTCTCGTACCCAGAAGAAAAGAGACTCTGACTGGGCTTCTTTCAAAAGACTCAGAATGATTAATTTATTTTAAAACAAAACTTCCTTTAACAATGGAGGTACTGGTTAACACACAATTGTAATCAGGGAGTATAACTATCTACCTCTTCTTAAGGACTTCTCCCAGAATGCACACGCACACACACACACGCATATCACCCTCCCCCGCCCCCCGCAGGGTCTCGATGCTTCGACCTAGAGTTCCCTCGTGTGAAGATGGACCGGTGGTCCCGGTGGATGCCTGGAAGTTCTCACCAACTGGTCTTAGCGTTGCAGGTCCAAATGCAGACTAATTACACGCAGGTGCAGGCTCTCTGGTTACACAGGAAGAACTGAACAAGCTGGGGATCTGTTCTCTCAAACAGAGAAGACAGAGGAGTGATTTGACACAGTTTTTTTTAATTATGCAAGGGTTTGATTGCGTAGATGTAGAGAAGCGGTTTCCACTTGTCGGTAAGTCGATGACTAGGAGTCATTATTATAAGATCGTCACTAATAAATCCAATAATGAATTCAGAAAAAATGTATTTACCCAGAGAATGGATAAAATGTGGAGCTCACTAACACAAGAAGTAATTGAGGTGAATAGCATAGATGCATTTAAGGGAAAGCTGGATATGTCATGATGGGTGCAAGAATATAAGGATATGTTGACATGGTGATAGGAAGGTAGAAAGAGGCTCATGTGGAGCATTAGCATTTGCATAGACCTGCTGAGGTGAATTGCTTGTTTCTGTGCAGTAAACACAAAGTAATGCCTTCTAAGGTGCTATGTGCATTGCATCACATTGAATTGGTATAACCCCCATTGCACAGTGAGAACAGTGTGACCAAGATGGGGTTAAGACAGGTGGGCTGGGGAGGGGTGAGTTAAGATGGATGGTGTAGGGATAAAATAGAATGGGGGAGTTAAGATAGTGTGAGTGTCGGGGCTAAAATGATGTGGTGGGTGGAAAGATATGAGGTTGAAATATAATGGATCATAACTTCCTCGGAATGGCAATCAGCATCGGTTTTATTCTTACATGATTTTCCTTCCAATCCTATTTCGCCCAAACTTCCAATTCAGGCTGGGCAAGATCCAGGCCGTGCAGCACATCCCTGGGCCCTGAGGCCCAGCATCGAAGTCTAGCTCCAGCAAAGTGAAGGAGGCCATGCCCCCTTTTTTATGGCACTAGCTGCCGTAAACCAGGTAAATTTAAAGGTCCCATTGAAATTTAAAGGCCTTAATCAGGTCAGGGAGAAGGTAAGTGTCTAAAGTAAGTGGATAGGATTTGGAGGGTGGGGTGGGATCAGAGTGGCAGGAGGTGACGAGTGGGGTACCACAAGGATCAATGCTTGGGCCCCAGCAATGAACAATATATATCAATGATTTGGATGGAGGAACCAAATGTAATATTTCCAAATTTGCTGACAACACAAAACTTGATGGGAATGTGAGCAATGAGGAGGATGTTAAAAGGTTTCAAGGTGATATAGACAGGTTGAGTGAATGGGCAAATACATGGCAGATGTAGTATAATGTGGATAAGTGTGAAGTTATTCACTTTGGTATGTGAAGTTATCCACTTTGGTAGGAAAAACAGAATGGCAGAGTATTATTTAAATGGTGATAGATTGGAAAATGTTGATGTACAAAGGGACCTGCGTGTCCTTGTACACCAATCTCTGAAAGGGAACATGCAGGTGTAGCAAGCAGTTAAGAAGGCAAATGGTATGTTGGCCTTCATTGCAAGAGAATTTGAGTACAGGAACAAGGATGTCATACTGCAGCTATACAGGGCCTTGGTGAGACCACACCTGGGGTATTGCGTGCAGTTTTGGTCTCCTTACCTAAGAAAGGATATACTTGCCACAGAGGGAATGCAGCGAAGATTTACCAGGCTGATCCCTGGGATGGCAGGATTGTTGTATGAGGAGAGACTGGGCCGACTAGGCCTGTATTCACTGGAGTTTAGAAGAATGTAAGAGAATCTCACTGAAACATATAAAATTCTGACAGGGCTGGACAGACTGGAAGCAGGGATGATGTTTCCTCTGGCTGGGGGGGTCTAGAACAAGGGGTCACAGTCTCAGGATATGGGGTAAACCATTTAGGACTGAGATGAGGAGACACTTCTTCACTCAAAGGGCGGTGAATCTGTGGAATTCTCTACCACAGAAGGCTGTGGAGGCCAAGTCACTGAATAGATTTAAGAAGGAAATAGATAGATAGGCATCGAGGGGTATGGGGAGGGACCGGAAGTATGGCGTTGAGATAGAGGATCAGCCATGATCATATTGAATGGCGGAGCAGGCTCATAGGGCCGAATGACCTACTCCTGCTCCTATTTTCTATGTTTCTACGGGTTGGGTCAGGTCAGGTTGGGTAGGGGAGGGGGGGGTTTGGGTTGGGCTTGTGGGGAGGGAATTCCTGTGCGGGGGCAGGGAATCCATTGGGGGTGGGGTGGGGGGGGTCGTCGGGGGGGTGGAGGTAGACACTTGGGGGAATCAAGGTTGATTTGATATGGGTTTTTTAAATTATGCAAGGGTTGATTGAGTAGATGTGGAGAAGCAGTTTTCACTTATTGATAAGTTGAGGACTAGGAGTCATTATTATAAAATCGTCACTCATAAATCCAATAATGAGTTCAGAAAAATGTATTCACTCAGAGAATGATTAAAATGTACCATGGAGGTTGGGGATAGCTGGGGGAAGGTGCTGGCGGTGGGGGGAGTCCTCTGGGGGCTCAGTCTGGGTCTGTACAATAGTTACCCAGAAGTTAGAAGAGGTTTTAATTCTTCTAACTTTTTCCAGACAACTATTGAGGTAACCCAGGCAGAAACATCTGAAGTTTGTGATTTACATCGCATTTTCGGATGGTTCCCAGCACAGGGCAATTGCCCAGAGGAAGTTTGCACATTTGGGCAATTGCCGTACAAACCTTACCAGTGAAGTTCTGAGAGGGGTTCCCCAGCGCTTCTTTGGGGTACCCCCCAGTCCAACACTGGGAAGCTCAGAGGTTATGGCCCAATGTAAGAGGGGTTATGATGATGTAGGGGTTTAAGATCTTGAGTGTTTAAGATAATTAAGACCTGTTAGGATGAATTGCCTGTTTCTGTACAGTAAGTACTATGTAATATTCTCTACAGGTGTTCGTGTATTGCATGACATTGAATTGATATGTAAGGGTTAATATAAACCTCAGTGCCCAGTGAGAACAGTGTGGCCATCGAAGATGGTGTGTGTATGGAATGTTCAGATGCTTTGAGGGGCATTAAAATGGTGAGGGTGGGAAGAGTTAAAATGGTGTGGTGAGGGGAGGAGGCAGGGGCGTAATAAAATGTTGCAATTGTGGTTGGTTAAGATGGTGGTGAGGATTAAAATGGTATGGTGAGGTGTTTTAAGTTAGTGGGAGGGGGCTTAGGGTGGTATGAGGAGGGGGATAACCTCCTCCACCTCAGCCTTGCCTCCTCCCTCCCACTGCCAACATCACTGGGGATCACCACTAAGCAATGCCAGCATCATGCCCAGGACCATTCCTTTGCATTTCCGACACCATTTCTACTCTGCCTGTCAAAACTGGTATCATCCCTGCGTGTGGTAATTGATTATTTAAATGAGGCCCAGGAATTAAAATGTCCCAGCTGAACACAGGCTGAATTCTCCATTGCTGGCAAAGGGGTTGGGGCGGTGGGGGTGGGTCTCTGCAGGGCAGGATCCCTGCACTTCCAGCTATCCCAAACACAATCTGTGTTAGATTGACCCGAAACTTTCAGCAGTGGGTCCTCAATGACTTAATATTTACTTTTGCTTATCACAAATGTGAGGGGTCAGGGTGCCAGCCCCCCCTCCCACCCCCCCCAAACCTGAGCAGAGGGCACCAGCTCAATGAAGCGAGGGACCATCGGAACCAGAGACCATGACACAAAGGGGTCCTGCATTTATGAAAGATCGCAATCATGGCAGTTCCAGCCCGATTCACCTACCAGTCTAGATGCCGCTTACCAGATGATTGGTGTACAGGCCAGGGAGGGTGCCTCCATGTTGAAGCATCCTTGCAGTCCCTGGCCTGCCTCAGCAGCACCCACCCCTCTGGGTGGGGGTGCCTAATCTCAAGAATATAAGAAGACAAGAAATAGCGGTAGGGGTCAACCATATGGCCCTTCAAGCCAGCTCCACCATTCAATACAATCATGGCTGATCTTGGGCTTCAACTCCACTTTCCTGCATGCTCCCCATATCCCTTGATACCCTGAGAGACCAAAAATCTGTCTCTCCTCATCTTAATGTATTCAATGATGGAGCATCCACAACCCTCTGTTGGGGCCAGCAGAATCAGGGGTCCCCCCACTGTCCTTAATAGAATGGCAAGCTCAGAGACCACCTCTGGGAAGATTGCTCTGTTGGTCTTGATGCCAGCAAGTACTAGTTTGGACCCCCACTTGGTCAGGACATTGGTGTGCCAAAGCCCATGGAAAAATCCAGCCCACTGAGTGGACTTTTATTACTCAGAAGTCTGTTTAGTTTATGAGTAAATATCCAGAATGGGACAATGTCTCCCAATTGTCACAGCTCCCTTCAAAAGCAATCTACATTAAAAATAGAGAAAATAAAACAAAGAATGGAAAAGAGAAAATGGAAGAGATCACGATGCCATTTTTTTGTTGTCTTAAGTCTGAGCAAAAGTTTCCAGCTAAGATGTTAACCTATCTTTATCTTCTCAGATGCTAAATTACTTGCTTTTCATATGATAGCAATATGCTGCAGTAATGACCTTCTGGGTCCTTGTTGTTAATTTTGCGTATATTTAAAATGCACTTTAACATCCATATAGCTCTCTTGCTTGAGCCACATTAACAGAGAAGGTTGCTCCTTGTTTCATTTCTGCCAGAGAAAGCTGCCAAATGTAGGGTCCAAGTGGACAGTGCTTCCCTCTTAACACTGCTTCATGGTAATTAAGGCAGCTGCTTTCATAGGGCTTTATAATGCTAACAGATCATCACATGGGAAAAAACTGCTTTGAGCCAACAGTTTTTTTCATTTCAACAGATGTTGGTACACTCCTTTGGAGCTGAAGAAAATCTGGATGATGTAAAATAATTTGCAAAAGTATAGACTTTCATTTATTGCCGTAGAGGTATAACGTCAGG
Organism: Cetorhinus maximus; assembly: GCF_964194155.1. Lineage (NCBI taxonomy): Eukaryota > Metazoa > Chordata > Chondrichthyes > Lamniformes > Cetorhinidae > Cetorhinus > Cetorhinus maximus. The sequence continues at coordinate 131,382,784 of NC_135880.1, forward strand.
TTAGAATTTTCCTGCATTTTTCTTTCTCTTAGGCTGTCCTTAGTGATCAAAGATGACTTGATTCTACTCTTAGTTCGATGGATTCTGAGAAGGCTGATAAGTCTAGTGTGTGATCGCCAAACTCAGATGAGGAGTTTGGAGGGTAGTGCAAGCCTCTGATGCCTCGATTTTGCCTCTGTGATCTCCTGACAAAGTCTCTTGATGTGTTTGGTAACTTCCCAAAGAAACCTTCTCCATTTTGGTCGGTCACAAGCCAGGATCTCCCATGAATCGACGGGAATATGTTTGATCTCTTCAAACAATTTGAAGACAACCCTAAAGCATTTCTCTTGTCCTACTGGGAGTGTCCTGCCATGACCAAGTTCCAAGTAAAACAGTTGCTTCGGGAGTCTGGTGTTAGGCATAAGAACAGCATGACACCCCAGGAGCTGCATAGTACAGTGAACAATAAAATATAGTATTTAATAGACAGCTAACAAAGACAATCATCATGGATGAGGCATGAAATTAAAGTCCTCTCTGCCTAACCAAGTGAATATCAACATTGGTTTTCTGCTAAGTTCAAAAACTGATTGGAAATCAAACGTATTGGAACAATCACATTTTTTTTATTATTGCCTATGATGTGGATGTCACTGGCTAGGCTAGCATTTGTTGCCCATCCCTGATGCCCTTGAGAAGGCGGTGGTGAGCCACCTTCTTTAATTGCTGCAGTCCATGTGGTGTAGGTACACCACAATGTTGTTATGAAGGGAACTCAGGGTTTTGACTGAGCGACAGTGACAGAACAGTGATATATTTCCAAGTCAGGATGGTGTGTGACTTGGAGGGGAACATGCAGGTGGTGGTGTTCCCATGCATATGCTACCCTTGTCCTTCTAGAAGTCAGAGGTCGTAGGTTTGGAAGGTGCTGTCGAAGGAGCCTTGGTGGTTCAGCTCAGTTTCTGGTCAATGGTAAACCCCAGGATGTTGATTGTGCCGGATTCAGCAATGGTGATGCCATTGAATGTCAAGGGGATATGGTTGGATTCTCTCTTGTTGGAGATGGTCATTGCCTGGCACTTGTGTGGTCAGAATGTTACTTGCCACTTATCAGTCCAAGCCTGAATGTTGTCCAGCTCTTGCTGCATATGGACATGGACTGCTTCAATATCTGAGGAGTCACGAACGGCACTGAACATTGTGCAATCATCAGCAAAGATCCCCACTTTTGATCTTATGATAGAGGAAAAGTCATTTATGAAACAAGTGAAGATATCTGGGCCAAGGACACTACCCTGAAGAGCTCCTGCAGTGATATCCTGGGACTGAAATGATTGAGCTTCAATAACCTCAATCATCTTCCTTTGTGCTAGGTATGACTCCAACTAGTGAAGAGTTTTCCTGCTGATTCCCATTGACTCCAATTTTGCTGGGACTCCTTGATGTCACACTCAGTCAAATGCTGCCTTGATGTCAAGGGCAGTCACTCTCATCTCGCCTCTTATGTTCAGCTCTTTCACCCATGTTTGGACCAATGCTGTAATGAGGTCAGGAGCTAAGTGGCCTTTGTATTCGAATTGAATGGCATGACCCCCTTTTTGGACCTGCTTTCAGACAAATAAAATCATTATTCAAACAAAATTTACCAAATTGAGATGAATGTTTCTGCTCTGATTAAAGTGTGGAGAGGTGGTGAAGCAAATTCAGCTCCTTTTTGTCCTCTTTTCAAATCCCCTGCTCAACAAGCTCAAATCTTCTCAATCACTGGAACAATGTTGCCAAAAATGAAGAAAATAAAGCAATGTGATTAAAAAAATAACTTACATTCATATAATACATGTATCTCAGAAACACCCAAATTGCTTGTCTTAAAATTACATTCTGTTGTTGTTGTGTCAGTAAACACAACTATGGCACTTGCAGCAATGAGATGGGTAACCAGTTCACCTGTTTTTGGTGGTATTGGCCAAGGAAGGAATGTTAGCTAGAATTCAGGGAAGCTCTCATTCTTTCCCAACCATCTGAACCTCCAGAATAGGCAGGTGGAGCTTCAATGTAACATCTAACCTGAAGAATGGCGCAGCTCATGAGAGAACCTGGAACTGTTTTCCTTAGAGCAGAGAAAGTTAAGGAGAGATTGAATAAAGTTGTTCAGGATTTTGAAGGGCTTTTGTTAGACTAAATAAGGAGAAACTGTTTCAACCGGCAGGAGGGCTGCTAATCAGAGGGCACAGATAATTTAAGATAAAAGCAAAATACTGTGGATGCTGGAAATCTAGAACAAAAACAAAAATACCTGGAAAAACTCAGCAGGTCTGACACATCTGCGGAGAGGGATACAGTTGACGTTTTGAGTCCATATGACCCTTCTGTTCTGATGAGGGGTCATACGGACTCAAAACGTCAGCTGTATCCCTCTTCGCAGATGCTGTCAGACCTGCTGAGTTTTTCCAGATAATTTAAGATAATTGGCAAAAACAGCCAAGGGATAGAAGAAGAAAAAAAATTATGGAATGAATTGTTATGATCTGAAGTGCATTGCCTGAAAGGGTGGTGGGAGCAGATTCAACAGGAACTCACACAAGGGCATTGGATAATAGAGTCATAGAGTCATAGAGGTCTACAGCACAGAAAAAGGCCCTTCGGCCCATCGAGTCTGCGCTGGTCAAACAAGTACCTAACTATTCTAATCCCATTTTCCAACACTAGGCCCATAGTCTTGGCATTATAAGTGCACATCCAAATACTTCTTAAATGTTTATGAGGGTTTCTTCCTCTACCACCCTTTCAGGCAGTGAGTTCCAGATTCCAACCACCCTCTGGGTGAAAAAATTCTTCCTCACATCCCCTCTGAACCTCCTGCCCCTTACTTTAAATCTTTGCCCCCTGGTTATTGATCCCTCCACCAAGAGGAAAAGTTCCTTCTTGTCTACCCTATCTACGCCCCTCATAATTTTATACACCTCAATCATGTCCCCCCTCAATCTCCTCCGCTCCAGGGAAAATAACCCCAGTCTAGCCAATCCCTCCTCATAACCAAAACTCTCCAGCCCAGGCAACATCCTGGTAAATCTCCTCTGCACTCTCTCCAGTGCAATTGCATCCTTCCTATAATATTTGAAAAGAAAATGTTTGCAAGGCTATGGGTAAAGTGCAGGGGCCTGGGACTAACTGGATAGTTCTTTCCAAAGCTGGCACAAGTATGATGGGCCCGAATGGCCCTATTGTGTGCTGCATGATTCCTTGATGCAGTGAGCTGGCAAAGCAGCACTCACTTAGTCCCCAGCACTCAAGTGCTGATTAAAGAGACAACCTGATCTTTGTGGAAATGAAACAAACTCAAATTCTGTAACATATAGCAAGAAAAAGAATAGGATGAAATAAAAAGACATTTAAAGAAGAAGCTGGTTTTCAAGGTGCGTATACTTATTGACCTTCTCAGTCCAGGCATGTTCCAGAGATTTATTGTTATCTTTAAACCTAATGGTTATATCCACTACAACATGAAGTTTCATGAATATGAAGTCAGTTTTTACCATGGTACTGATGGAGATTTCTACCAAAAAGGGTTAAAAGGTAATGCCTGCTTACATCCCTAGGCTGCATCAGTTTTTTCCTGATCAATTGTGGAAAAAAACTGCTCTTGGAGCCATTGGGAATGGAATTGAACACTGATGCAGAGAACCAAAGAGTGGAAGGTCAGTGGTTAATCCTTCAAGTGAAAAGCAAAGGCAACAAATGCTGGAAATTTGAAATAAAAACAGAAAACCCTGGAAGCATGCAGCATCTGTGGTTGATCCTTCATTATAAAGTCCCCCTCTTTGCTGTACTACTGTGGGCAGATCAAAGGGAAAATGTCAGAGGAAGAGTCATTGCTGAACTGTTGTCATGTGCCTTATATTGACCAAAGCTGAAGGTCCGGATAAAGTTCATCTTGCTGCTTTCAGAGCAACAAAATGCTTGTGACCCAGTAAAACTACAACAGGGGGAGAATAAAAAGCCTAGGGAAGCTCAAGAGAGTAACATTGGCCTGAATATTTGCCTCTCCAACACTACAAGAGGTCGAAATTTCAAAGTCTGACCCCAAACAAGGCACCTCCCTCTTTCGCCAGGGCAGGAATAGAGCCAAATTCCCTCCATCAACATCCTGGGGGCCACCATTGACCATAAATTAACTGGTCCTGCCACGTAAAAATTTTGGCTACAAGGGCAGGTCAGAGATTAGGAATTCTGTGGCAAGTAACTCACCTCCTGACTCCCCAAAGTCTGTCCACCATCTACAAGGCACAAGTCAGGAGTCTGATGGAAAACTCTCCACTTGCCTACATGGATGTAGCTACAACATCACTCAGGAAGCCTGACACCATCCAGGAGAAAGCAGTACTCTTGACTGGCACCCTATTGACCACTGTAAACATCCACTCCCTCCAACACCGACACATCGTGGCTGTAGTGCACATCATCTACAATATGCATTGCAGCAACTCACAAAGGTTACTTTGATTGCACCTTCCAAAACTGCAACCTCTACAACATAGAAGGACAAGGGCAGTAAGCACAGAGGAACACCATCACCTGCATTCCTAATCTCTGACCTGTTCCTATAGCCAAAATTTTTATATGGCAGGACCAGTTAATCTATGGTCAATGGTGATCCCCAGGATGTTGATGGTGGGGGATTTGGCCCTATTCTTACCCTAGTGAAAATGGTAGCTGCTGTGTTCAGGGCAGGACTTCCAGATTTGGGCCTCTTTCCCTGCCAAGCCACAAACTATCCAGATCTTGAAATATATCACCTTTCCTTCATCATTACTGGGTCTCTACTTAACAACACTGTGAGAGAACCTACACTACACAAACTACAATGATTCAAGAAGATGGCTCACCCGCCTACTCAAGGGAAACTGGGGATGGGCAATAAATATTGGCCTTGGCAACAATGCTAACATTCAAAGAATAATTAAATAAAAGTAAGTTAACAAAAATAATAGGGATCACAATTAGGTAAGACTTTGAGAGGAATGAACATGAGACCACTGAGTTTTGGATTTGAAACCATTATGTCCTAACTAGAAAGGCCAAAGTAGACACATATTACAGAGCACTAAGCAGTCTCATACTGTCACATCAAAGGTTATTGCAGAAAATAAAAGCTCATGGTATAGGCAGTAACATATATCATGACAGTGGATCACAGCCCAAATTACTTACAGGCATATTGAACTTTATGAGGAAGACGTGTTTTTTTTAAAGGACATACAAGCAAAAGCTGGCTGAGACTGTAAAATAACCATTTTCTGGAAAATTCCTATGTGGGTTATACTTGATTGACTAGTCCAGAGAGGCCCTGGAATGTCGCATCTCAAAATGTGTCAAGGCCTACTTCAGACAGAGACACTTGAAAGGGAGAGATGCAATTCAAAAGACTGAACTTTAATCTCCTGTGGTTGCGGAGACAGTGGAGACTGATTACCATCTCAGCAGAGATTGATTACCATCTCAGAATGTGGACATGATCAGAATTGAAAGAAAGCAGATTCTGGGCGAAAGGTGTGATTTTTTTCCCTTCCAGGAATACACAAGAAAAGTGGTTAAAAAGCCAGCCTCAAACCTGATCTGTGTTTTAGTTCTGTGTGTTCTGGTTTTGGTGTGCTCGGGTGGTCACAGCAGAAGAACAGCAACTAGGCATCCCTGCAGCTTGGAGGTAAAAGGCCTTCTCTCTGGCTAGAGGCAAGCTGGCAAAGCCACAGACAAAAAGGAAACAGGACAACTCCTTCAGCTAACCTGCAGGACCAGGTGCCTCCAAAACAACTGCTCAACTGCCAAAGCCAGAATCACCCAACTTAACGGCCACAACATTTCGCCATCTACTCCTCACGGACAAGCCAAAGACTGATTTGTAGATCTCTTAAAATTTTATGTTTAGACTCAAATTCTCATTTCTACTCTGTGAGTATGTGTGTTGCGTTTTTATTATTTTTTACTTGGGTTTTTAGTAACTAATAAACTTACTCTTTCTTTGACTCAAGAAAGCCTGGTTAAATTGGCTCCTTCTAAAACATAAATACATTTGGACTGGGAAAAGATATCGACGAGAGAAGGGATCATTTTAAATTAACCTTGTTGCGACCAACTGAGGGGATTGAATAAAGAAGGGGAGCGAGTTTATTCCTCCTCACCCAGGAGTATAACAAAATTGGGGTCACATTCAGGAAGTTAACAATTTGGGGTATCTCATCTGGGGTCATAAAAAATTGGGGGTACCTCACCCGGGGACCGGTTGTAACACATGTTAGCATGGATAGAAGGTTGGCTGACTGCCAGAAAAAAGAGAGTATGCATAAATGGGTCTTTTTCTGTTTGGCAGGATATGACGAGTGGAGTCCCACATGGGTCTGTGCTGGGGCCTCAACTTTTTACAATTTATATCAATGACTTAGATGAGGGAAGTGAAGGCATGGTGATGACACAAAGATAAGTAGGAAAGTATGTTGTGAAGAGGACATAAGGAAGTTGCAAATGCATATAGATAGGTTGAGTAAGTGGGCAAAAATTTGGCAGATGGAGTATAATGTAGGAAAATGTGAAGTTGTTCACTTTGGCAGGAAGAATAGAAAAGCAGAGTATTACTTATATAGAGAATGGCTGCAGAATTCCAAGGTGCAGAGGGATCTAGGTGTTCTAGCGCATGACAAAAAATTAGTGTGCAGGTACAGCAAATAATTAAGAAGGCTAGTGGAATGCTATCCTCAATCTGGAGAGGAATTGGACATGAAAGTAAGGACGTAATATTTCAGTTATATACAGCATTGGGAGGACCACGTCTCAAATACTGTGTGCAGTTTGGTTCCTTTATTTAAGGAAGGATGTAAATGTGTTGGAGGCGTTCAGAGGAGGTTTACTAGATTGATACCTGGAATAAGTGGGGTGGCTTATGCAGAAAGGTTAGACAAACTGGGCTTGTTACCACAGAAGTTTAGAAGAGTGAAGGGTGATTTGATTGAAGTATATAAGATCCTGAATAGTTTTGACAAGGTGGATGTGGAAAGGATGTTTCCTCCTGTGGGTGAGTCAAGAACTAGGGACCGCTGTTTTAAAATTAGGGATCACCCTTATGGGACAGAGATGAGGACATTTTTTTTCTCTCAGAGGGTTGTGCAACTTTAGAACTCTCTGCCTCCAAAGGCGGTGGAGGCGGGGTCATTGAATATTTTTAAAGCAGAGGTAGATAATTTCTTGTTAGGCAAGGGAATCACAGGGTTTTGGAGATAGATAGGAATGTGGAATTCAAAACACAAACAGATCAGTCGTGATCTTATTGAAAGGCAGAGCAGGCGTGAGGGGCCGAATGGCCTACTTCTGCTCCTATTTTGTATGCTCGTATGTTCTTATGTCATCAGCTCTGACACCAGAAAAAACCTTTACATTTAATGGATGAAAGCTCTTTCCATTTGACACCTTTGGGACAGACAATGTGGCATAGTGGTGATGTCACTGGATTAGTAAGCCAGAGGCTGGGCTAATGGCATAAATCCCACCACGTCAACTGGTGGAGTTTAAATTCAATTAATTAATTTTCAAAATGTGGAATTGAAAGCGAAGGGGGAATTTTCCGGTTCCACCAGAGGTGGGAATCATGGTGGGTAGGAGCAGAAAATTCCGGGTCAGAGCAAAAGTCGGATTTCCGCCAGTGGGAAAACAAGATGGAATTGCCCCCTCAGCACTCTCATGGCAGCTTAATGTCAACTTTCCCACTGATCCATGTCGGGAACCCCATTCACATGCATTAGCATGTCATGAATACTCATTAAAAAGGCAACTCGCCAAAATCATATTCTCCCTCCTAATTATTTGCACCTCCAGCGGGAGATTAGACAGGTCTAATTCATGACCGGATATAAGTGGCATGCATCTGGCCACCCCCATTTCACTCGTGACTTTTGGCTGAGGGCAACATTCAAAGCCTACCTCAACAACACTGCTCCGAGTTGTCATTGCTGCCAAAGAAGCTGTGTAAGGCAAGACTGGTGGGGGTTACAGGCAGTGCCATTCGCAAAGGGTGCTGTGGGTCTCGGGCAGGGTTGCGCACAGTGGGTGCTGCGGGTCGCAGGCAGGGCTGCGCACAGTGGGTGCTGCGGGTCGCAGGCAGGGCTGATCATAGTGGGTGCTGTGGGTCTCAAGCACGGCTGCGCACAGTGGGTGCTGTGGGTCTCAGGCAGGACTGCACTCTACCAACAAAGACGAGCATGGGGATTGTGGGTTGGGGGGTTGACAGAGACAGGAGGATGAAATGAACAGGGGATGGTTGGTGGTCAGGGTGGAAGATGGCAGGCAAAGCGATGATTGAGCGTGGGGGAACTGGATCCCGACATGGAAGGAGGTGCACCTAGGGTAGACATGGGGCTGTGGGGGCTGGTGGGCTTCGTATGGCATGGTGGGGGGTAGGGTTGCACACAGACTCAAGACTAGGGAAAGGGGTGGGGTTAGTGTAGCACAAGAAGGAAGGGTTACATGCAGAATAATGACTGAGGGCATGGGATGAGGCTTGCACAAGACAGAATGGTTACACAGAGGCTCGTGTTGGCAGGGGAAGGGTGGTGTGGTCAGTCCTGAAGGAAACGGGGGGCTGGGTGACAGTCAATCATAGTCCTGGGACTGAGGCTGAAAGGTTAGGTTGAGACAGTAAAGGCCATCCTAGGACTTTGTGGGCCACATTGTTGGGTTGAGAGATTAAAGGCAGGCATGTCATGGTCCTGGCTCAGGGAGGGGGCAAGGCCAGCCTGTTCAATAGAAGTTGTGCCAGCTTGGTGTGAAGGGTGTGGTTAGTGCCTCGCACACAGTGGTCCTGGGGGTGGCGGGATCGTTATTGGGCTGCAGATGAGATGGTTATGGTCAGGGGAGGCATCTGCAGCCTGTAAATGGGGAAATCTTAATAAAGGGGTAAGGTTCTCTTTTTTTTTATTCATTCACGGGACGTGGGCTTCGCTGGCTAAGCCAGCATTTATTGCCCATCCCTAGTTGCCCTTGAGAAGGTGGTGGTGAGCTGCCTTCTTGAACCGCTGCAGTCCATGTGATGTAGGTACACCTACAGTGCTGTTAGGAAGGAGGTTCAAAGCTCTTATGGGGTGGGGTGGGGCACCCTGTATGTGAAAGCCTCAAGATAGGGAGGGATGAGGTCCACATGGGGCATGGGGAGATCCACAATGATGGGTTCAGGGGGCAGGGCAAGAAAGACCACAAAAATCACTATGGGCTCCAAGTTTACTGGGGGAGGCTGGAGAATTACCAGAGGGAGATCTACCTGCACATCATGGGATTCCAGGGTGATCGGAGGGATGTGAATGATGACAGGGGGAGGGTCGAAGCTGGCCTGGAAGTAGAGGTTCAGCACTACCATCTTGACACCCCAAATCAATGACGCAGTTTAAAAATAAAACTTGAATATAATCTCCACAGGAGGGGTCTGAGGCAGTGTAGGAGGAGTCCATGGTTGGACTCCGAGGCCCTTTTAGGGGACACCCTCAATAATTATTACATTCTCAACATTGAGGGATCAGCTGATAGAACTCATGAACACTTTATTGAGAAGTTACAGTTGGAACGACTAACTAATGGTGCACTTTTACACATGGCTGCAATAGTCGTTGGGGTCACACTAGGCATGGTCTCGTTGAGCATTAGACCGTCAAAGGGATGTGAGAAGGGAAGAGGCAGCCAGCCATTAAGGGAGTACAGCTGTGGGATATCTGCAAGAAGCTCGATGAAACCATGTAAAGTACATGGTCCAATTTACATCGATCACAGGCCACAAGACATCCAGTCATTCCAAAAGTGCAAGGCATGGGAAATCTCTAATTCTAATCAGGCAGCGTTTCAGTGCCTTTACTGAGTGTTATGGCCTGCTGAAGCCTCTTCCATCCTCTATGGTATTGAGATGTCAAGTTATTGGGGTGGCTTCTTATTGATCTGTGAGGGAGCGCTGCAGCTACAAGGCTGGAGCGGGGAAAGGTGGTTAGCGCAAGTGCAGCACAAGGGCATGCCAATGGCTTTCGGGCTGAGAGTGGGAGGTCTACAATCGTTGGTCAATCTACAATCATCTGTTGGATCTATCTGTCCATAGGGAGAAGGAGGATTGCGGAATGGAGGCTGCGCTCAATGCTGCCTTCTTGATGGCAGTGCCCAGATTGAGGAGGGGAAGAAGGGCCCGGCAGCATCTAGCACAGTTTCGGGAAGAGCCCCAGCCTGAGGTGCATGGCCTAGGAGAGCCCCAGGAAGATCCAGAGACTGGGGAGGTCAGACACAACCCATGGAGGTGACTGGCACGACCAAGGGTCTACTGAAGACGCCTCTCCTATTTTGAGATAGGCGAGAGATAGTGCGGTGCACATCTATGCTTGTTAAGAGATGTAATGGTTCATATCTGCCACATTCTGCGGGAGGATCTAATATGCGTGGATTGGGAGGACATCCCCCACTAGTGTCCCTGAAGGTCACCGCTGACTCAATTTTTTGCCAGCAGCTCATCATATTCCATTCTAACAGTAACTTCACCTAACACTGAAATACTGTTATTGGAATAACATCAGTTTCACATCAGTTATACATAAGGAAACATGGCTTAGAGACTTCATGTATTCTCACTCCATGATAACAGACACTGCTGCAGTCAGATCAACGATGAAAATAAGTTATGAATCTCTGACTTTCATTTTACAATGGGCACCGGAATTATATCTTCAGCCCTTTTGCTCTCATATTCCATGTGCTGTTTTTCTTGCTCTCTAACTCAAATGTAAAACCAGGTGCAATAACCTGCCACATCACCCAGCAGGAAGCACGACATTTATCCTGCCCGCCACCACACTTAGTCTCCAGAGTGGAAAATTCTGCCTCTCATCTCAGCAGTGGTGACCACGAAACAATCATCAATTGTCATAAAAAACCAGACTTCACTGATGTTCTTTAGAGATGGAAATCTGCTGTCCTTACCTTATCAGGCCTGTATGTGACTCCAGATCCACAGGATTTTGGTTGACTCAACTGTGCTCTTAAATGGCAAACCACTCAGATTAAGGGCAATTGGGGTGGACAAAAGATGCTGGTCTTGCCAGTGATACCCACATCCCATGGAAGAAACAAAAAACCTTTGGATTCAGTTACTGAGTATATAACCACTAACAAAATGTGTAGAATCAGGAAGGTAAATCTAGAAAGCTAACAAGAAGTATGAGAAAAGATCAATTTTAAGATTTTCAAATGCTAGTAGATACAGTTGGAAGTTATGGCCAGCATTATTCTCATGTGAATGTTTAAAGCATGAGTACCTATTTCCCTTTGCTACTTTAATGCAGCTGTTAAGTATTTATTTGAGAACAGCATTGATTGTAGTTCCTACCCTGTGGTATACCTTTTGTTATTTGATTATGGGGAATCAAAATGTATTTCTTCATTTGTAGGTTTGTGTTCCTGGATTCCTAAGATGTGTGAGTGAAACATCCTTTTTTTTTAAAGAGTAAATTTTTGGAAAGAACAATTTGTTTCCCAAATTTGATTGGAACAAAGATACTGAGCTTGTTTTCATAACATTAACCATGTTTACATGATTTTTTGACTTGTTCATTGCCAAAGGAGTAATATCCTTTCATTTCTGGCCCATGTTTAGTTTTTCAAGCTACTTATTGAAGTTACAGCCATACCACTGATTTTAAACTACAGTGCTTCTGCTTTTCATGCAGTATTGTTTCGAACAGTGCTATCCCGACAATCTGCTGTGTAAAGCTGTAGCTGAAGGCTGAATGAGGGAATTCCCGCTTTCCCCTGTGATGTTGGGCCCTGAGAAACAGATAATCAAACTCACCAAGGCTCCATAAACAGCACCTTCCAAACCCGCAACCTCTACCACGTAGAAAGACTAGGGCAGCAGATGCATGGGAACATCATCACCTGCAAGTTCCCCTTCAAGCCACACACCATCCTGACTTGGAAATATATCGCTGTTCCTTCACTGTCGCTGGGTCAAAGTCCTGGAACTCCCTCCCTAACAGCTCTGTGGGTGTACCTACATCACATGGAGTGCAGCGGTTCAAGAAGGCGACTCACCACCACCTTCTCAAAGAAAATTAGGGATGGGCAATAAAAATGCTGGACTAGCCAGTGATGCCCACATCCCATGAAAGAAAAAAAATAACCATGGCGTGCAAGTTTTATCCCTGAAGCTCCGCTAGAGGTGGCGCTACAAAAGCTGTTCCCCCTTCAGTGAGGGGGTGGGTGTGCTGCAACAGCAGCCATCTTGAGAAGTTGCTATCCTGACATCACACAATCCTAATGGCTGATGTGACACGGATTGTCCAAATTTAGAGCAAACAGGTCCATTCTATGAAATTGCATGTCACTCAACAAGAATCAGGTGTTCAGCTGCAAGGGTGACCCAGCATCAGCCTTGCTTAAAGAAACAAACCACCCAAGATGCAGACAAGGTGAATTTTTAAGAAATTCAGCAATTGCAAAGTCGCTGGAAACAATGTGGGGTGTTTTTAGAGGTGATGTGGTGAGATTTTGGATTTCACAAGGAATAGTGGTTCACCCTCATATGGAGGGCAGAGAAGTAAGCGACCTCTCCACACCAGACTGCAACAGGTATAGAAGACTGCATTTTTTAATTCAATCATGGGATGTGGGCCAGCATTTATTGCTTACCTCTAATTTTCTTTGAGAAGGTGGTGATGAGATGCTTTCTTGAACCACTGCAGTCCATGTGGTGTAGGCACACCCACAGTGCTGTTAGGGAGGGAGTTCCAAGATTTTGGCCTAACGGGTGAAGGAACAGCAATATATTTCAAAGTCAGGATGGTGAGTGGATTGGAGGGGAACTTGCAGGTAGTTTTGTCCCCATGTGTCTACTGCCCTTGTCCTTCTAGATGGTAGCAGCCGTGGGTTTGGAAGGTGTTATCTAAGGAACCTTGGTGAGTTCCTGCAGTGCATCTCGTAGATGGTACTGCGACTGTGTGTCGGTGGTGGAGGGAGTGAATGTTTGTGGATGGGGTGCCAATTGAGCAGGCTGCTTTGTCCTGGATGGTGTCAAACTTCTTGAGTGTTGTTGGAGCTTCACTCACCCAGGCAAGTGGAGAGTATTCCAGCACACACCTGGCTTGTGCTTTGTAAATGGTGGACAGGCTTTGGGGAGTCAGGAGGTGAGATACTCATCGCAGGATTCCGAGCGCCTTACCTGGTCTTGTAAGCTATAGTATTTATATGCTAGTCCAGTTGAGTTTCTGGTCAATAGTAACCCCAGAATGTTGATGGTTGGGTATTCAGTGATGGTAATGCCGTTGAATGTCAAGAGGTGATGGTTAGATTCTCTCTTGTTGGAGATGATCATTGCCTGGCACTTGTGTGGCATGAATTTAACTTGCTATAGTATCTGAGGAATCGCGAATGGTGCTGAATATTGTGCGATCATTAGCAAACATCCCCACTTCTGACCATACGATAGAAGGAAGATCATTGATGAAGCAGCTGAAGATGGTTGGGCCGCAGACACTACCCTGAGGAACTCCTGCAGTGATGTCCTGGAGTTGAGATGATTGACCTCCAACAACCACAACCATTTTCCTTTGTGCTAGGTATGTCTCCAGCTAGTGGAGAGGTTTCCCTCTGATTCCCACTGACTCCAGTTTTGCTAGGGCTTCTTGATGCCTCACTCGGTCAAATGCTGCCTTGATGTCAAGGGCAGTCATTCTCACCTCACCTTGGGAGTTCAGCTCTTTTGTCCATGTTTGAACCAAGACTTAAATGAGGTCAGGAGCTGAGTGGTCCTGGCGGAACCCAAACTGAACGTCAGTGAGCAGGTTATTGCTAAGCAAGTGCCGCTTGATAACACTGTTGATGGTCCCTTCCATCATTTTATTGATGATCAAGAGTAGACTGATGGGATGGGAATTGGCCCAGTTGGATTTGTCCTGCTTTTTGTGTACAAGACGTTCCTGGGCAGTTTTCCACATAGCCGGAAAGATGCCAGTATTTTAGCTGCACTGGAACAGCTTGGGTAGGGGCATGGCAAGTTCTGGAGCACAAGTCTTCAGCGCTATTGCTGGATTGTTGTCAGGGCCCATTGCCTTTGCACTATCCAATGCCTTCAGCCGTTTCTTGATAACCCATGGAGCGAATCAAATTGGCTGAAGACTGGCATCTGTGATGCTGGGGATCTCCAGAGGGGGCTGAGATGGATCATCCACCCAGTACTTCTGGCTGAGATTGTTGCAAGTGCTTCAGCCTTAACTTTTGCACTAATGTGCTGGACTCCACTGATGTGCATTGGCGTACCTCTTGGTCTGCAGCATGACACGGAGATAAAGCAGAGTCTGCCAAGAGGAACATTCTCCACCAAGTTGAAGCTGGACTCCTCCTTGCTCCTTGACAGTGAAAAGAGGCTGTCTGGCAGGCCAGCCATTGCACTTAACACCTTGGTGTGCATGCTTATCAGCGTTATCCTGTATACCGCCCACCAAAGTCCTCATGTGAGTCTCCTGCAGCAGAATTCACCTGCAGCTTTACCTTTCAGTAAGCTGGTAAATGAACCATCCTTTCCACCTGATCTGATTGGAGCTCCCTTGTGCCCAGTGACTTACCATGTGCTGATCCCAACTCTAGAACAGCCTAATGCTTTGTGCAGTATTAGTGTCTATGTGATGGGCCTCTTCATTAGTACAGTGCTGTTCCTCTCTCCTCTTCCCGGGGCTCCTGTGGCTGGGCAGGCAGCACATCTTGGATACCTGAAAGCAGAAAATCAGAAGGGAAGTTTAGGGTGAGTGAACTTTTATTGGGTAGGAAGCAAGATGACCACGGTCACATAATGTGCAGCTGCTCATCATGTCGGGTAATAGGGTGAGGGTGAGCTGGGAGTTGAAATGAGAATAAGGCAGGGACATGCCATCATCCTCAATGTTCTCAGTGATGGCGGATGCCATGGACTTCATCACAGCCATACATGATGAAAAAAGCCATCTACTCTATAGGGCTCAGGAGATGCAGGAATCCATGTGCCCTGCTGGTTCTGATCTGCTCCCTTCTATATTGAGTAGCACCTTGTCCTACAAGATAGAGGGAGGAATGGCAGTCATTTTATACTGCTGTTTTTGAATTATGTGCATGTCATAGCTGAATAGCTGGGGGTATTTGGAGGCAGCGTGAAGTCGATGTTAGGTTGGCAGCATTGTTAGGTATGTGAGACATTAGGTGTGAGTTCTGAAAGCCAGGAGCTGCTGCTTGGTGTGTGATGGGAGTGTGGCGTATTGAGATCATGAAACAATGCATTCATTGGCCATGACCACTTGCATGAGGCCATTAGACTTCTTGTGGCACCATTGTCTAGTTCTTGGGACCCGACTCTGAGAGTTGACCTCCCTGGTCACCTGCTCCCAATCCCTTCTGAGGATGTCTCTCCTGCCTCTACCACGAAGGTCCCCGGTGCCCCATCTGACCAGTCTCTGTTCTGGTGTTCTATTTTCCTTATTTTGAATTGCACCAATAGCACCCAGCAGCGGCCTCCAGTCATTCAGTGCAACTTCCCTTTAAGAGGGGCAGTCTGCCTTTAAGAACAGAAAGCTGGTTTGCACCATGTACTAACAGCATAATGCTACTATGCCCCTTGCTGAACACAAAGGCAGCTGGCAGCAGGGGAGCTGCTCAACCCTATACTACAATCATGGAAATGAGGTGACCCCACCAAATTTACATGCTGTTCAACTCCATCAGAACTGGTGCAGGCAGGTCGCAAATTGTGACACCTGTGCCCAATTAATGGGCCAATCCAATTTTTAGCCCTTTATATTATGGGCGTTTGGACATAGAATTTGGCTGATGCCTTGTAGACATGGTAATGTAATATTATTTTGTTAATTCAAAATTTTTTAATTATCATCTATGTGCGTAATAGTACACAATAAAAAGAGCAGGATCGTTCTTAATAAATCATTCGAGGTACAAAGATACAATTTAAAATAGTAGCTGGAAGGAAACCCACAGTGTCCATCTGAGAAAGCAGGAGCCTCAGTTTAATATCTCATCTGAAAGCTGGCAATCAGACAGTCAGCACTCCCTCAGTACTGCACTAAAATGTCATCTCAGGTTTTGTGCTCAAGAATCTGGAATGGAACTTGACCAACAATCTTCTGACCCAGACATGAGAGTGCTACCACTGAGCCACAGCTGGCACATGTTGTGATAAATAAAAGATCACAAGAGCGCCTTGAAGCCAACACATACATAGACTTGTTTCAGAATTTCCACCAGTGGTCTGGATTCTTTCATGCAAAGTAAATGGGAAAATTCAGAGCACCAGTGGCCGATACTCATTGGGAACCGCAAAAGCATACCAGAAAAGTGATAATCTTAGCAATGGTCACCCCAAGTTTCAATCAGGAAATTTAAATAGTGGCAGCCTTCCTAGAAATATACCTTTTTTCAAAACTGAAATAGTCAAATACTGCAAAGCAGTAACAGAATAATTAATTGCCTATTAAATCAATAAAGTTTAGTGATTGTGTTTGAAGCCTATTGTTCATTCAATTTTTAAAACATAATTAACCTCATTACCCTTCTACCAAATAATAGTTTCACAACTGGTGCAGTTATACACATTTAACAATTATCATGGTTGTTTTAGCTCAGTATCAGTATAACTCTGGTGTCAGGTCCTGTTCTGACTGTAGTGAAGTATAGGCATGAGGGACAATCTTATTCAATCAGAGGTTGATAAGGCACAAAAGAAAGAACTTGCATTTATCTAGCGCCTTTTATGACTTCAAGATATTCCAATGTACTTTACAGAAAACAAAGTACTTTTGAACTGTAGGCATTTTTGTAATGTAGGAAACCCCAATGCAATGTCCATTTGTGTTTAAGAAGTGACCTGGTGCTTTGTTGAATCATCTGGACCCTTTATAAACTTACGTAAAGTCTTTATAGGGTATTCAAACAAACAACAGCATCCACACTCACAAAACAGAAAATGTTGCTGATAACAGTGGGGCTCTCAAATCCTGAAGGAGCTCCTGCAGCACATAGAGTGTAATTTGCAACCAGGCAATATAAAAAGAGTGCAGTCGGTTCTGCATTGGATTATGCATCCACTAGCCTCAGATCTGTCGGACAATCTAAATGCTGCCTATAACCTGAGTAGCGTGCACCATTAATCAGCTGATTGATTGCTCTCACTCACTTCAAACACTCCATTGTTTTCATGACAGATAACAATATTATGTGAAACACGATAAATTGTAGAGGCGAATTAAAATTATCAGCACTTAGCAATGGTATGCCAGAGCTGACGGCAAGCTGTTCAAATTGTCAAGACTGCACGCCAAGACCAAAGTGCACAAAATCCTAGTCCGTGAGTTGCTGTTTGCTGATGATGCTGTGCTGGCATCCCATACTGAAGTTCACTCGCAACAGCTTGTAGGTTGGTTCTCCTGGGCCTGCAAGGAGCTTGGACTGACAATCAGCGCAGGAAGACCAAAGTTATGGGCCACAGCATTGAGACTCCACCTTCCATCAACATCGACAACCTCGCTCTGGAGATCATCGACAGCTTCACATACCTTGGATCAACAATCACCAGCAAGCTGTCCCTTTATGCCTAAATCAGCACCAGGATTGTCAAGGCTACAGCTGTCATGTCAAAGTTGAGAAGTACAGCATGGACCAACAGCAAACTAACCGAAAATACAAAGCTCCAGCTTGTGTTCTCAGCACCTTCCTATACAGTAGCGAAGAACAGACAACTTATGCAAGCCAAGAAGAGCGGCTGAACAGCTTCCACCTCTGCTGCCTGAGACAAATACTGGGGATCACTTGGCAGGAGAGAGTGCCAAATCCCGAAGTCCATCAGCATGCAGGGATCCCCAGCATGCTTGTTCTCATGAGTCAGCAGACTCCCATTGGCTGGATCATGTGTGCCAAACGAAAGATGGCCGCATTCCCAAAGATATGCTCTATGGCGAGCTTACTATTGGCACAAGACCAACAGGTTGCCCACACCTATGATACAAGGATTTCTGCAAGCGAGGCCGCAATCTGACCAGGATCGGAGGCGATGCATGGGAAGTCCTTACTGCTGACCGGAGTGCCTGGAGAAAAGTGGAAAAAGCAGAGGAAAAAAGAATAAACCAGATGGCGGAAAAGAGAACCCGGCAGAAGGAAAAAACATCAGTCGACCTCAGGCCAATGCTAATCATCTGTGCCAGCTGCAGAAGAGACTGCCACTCATGAGTCGGTCTCTACAGCCACAACAGAGCATGCTCAGTCCAGAAGTGTCATACACCCTGGGCGCAGTCCACCATCTCCCGAGACAGATAGATACCTACTGAATGAAAATGACATCTAAATACCTATTGATGCATATTACTAGAGAGCCCATTCAAGGGGCAGTTCTACAATGCCTCCGATAGTCGAGACAAGGGTGTAATTTCCTGGCCAGTTAGAAATAGGATAGGTGTCAGGTGGTTTGGCAAAATCACAGAAATAGATGTCAGGCTGGTAGCCTGACATCTTCCTGCCTTCATCCAGTGACGGTTGCAGTTGGGAACCCCCGTGGATAAAACATACAGCCAATTAAGGCAGTTAAAAAACCAATAAAGAACTTCATGTTGCAATGACTCTTTTCCTATGGTGCATGGGCCATATGTCATGTTGGCAGACCAATGAGGTAAGGAAAGCAAGTTCACACGGACAAGGCATTAACACATCAAACCACCTTCACTGCAGCACTATAAAAGGGGAAAGTGGCAGTAAATTGGCCAGTCACAGTGCAAGACAAATGACAGCAACTCACTGCAGCTGTTATTTTGTATATTTTGCAGCGAGGGTGATTTGGTTTCATAGAGCTGAGGCCATTTCAAGAGATAAAGGGCGGCATTGATCTTTAAAGCTGTGTCCTTATACTGGGACATCGGCTCCATGTACTCTAAGATGTGACGGTTCACTGAAGCGGAGCTGCAACTCTGCAGCTCAGCATTCAGAGCAGCAGGGGCAGCAAGCTCCACAGGAGTACCAGCTGCAGCATCCAACACAGGGAACAGCGTCTGGACACAGTAGAGGGAATGGCTGAAGGTCTGCACACAGACAAATACACTGCCCTGTGCACTTAACGTGCAGGCCAAGGCTCCTCGACCGGTAAGAGCAGCAGTGCCTATTCCATCAGGTGCTGACCTCTGCACATTGATGGAGGAAAACCAGCTGCGATTAGGTTCAGGAGGTCAGCCATTTCCCATGGCAGTCAAAGTGACATTACCTTTAACTTCTATGCATTCGGCTCATTTCCGGGCTCAGTGGCAGGCTTTGTATTTCACAATCACCAGTCTACAATAGTATTAGCCAGGTGATACTGGCATTGGAGGCAGTTCAAAAGAGATTCACTAGGCTGATTCCTGGCATGAAGGGGTTGACTTATCAAGAATGGTTAAACAGGTTAGGCCTTTATTCATTTGAGTTTAGAGGAATGAGGGGTGATCTTATTGAAATGTACAAGATTCTGAGGGGGTTTGACATGGTAGATGTTGAGAAGATGTTTCCACTAGTGGGGGAATCTCAAACTAGGGGACAAAGTTACAGAATAAGGGGACACTCATTTAAAATTGAGATGCGAAGGAATTTCTTCTCTCAAAGGGTAGTGAATGTCTGGAACTCTCTACCCCAGAGAGTTGTGGTGGCTAGATCATTGAAAGTATTTAAAGAGGAGGTAGATAAATTTCTGAAATATCGGGGAGTTGAGGACTACGAGGAGTTGGCACGAAAGAGGAGTTGAGGCCTGGGGCAGATCAGCCATGATCTTATTGAATGGTGGGGCAGGCTTGAGGAGCCAAATGGCCTACTGCTGCTCCTATTCCTTATATTCTTATGTTCTTATGGTATGAAGACCATTGTTATGTGCCTGCATCCATTCATTGGCATGCTGCATCTGACTCTCCATGAAGTTAGCCATTCTTTCAATGGAGGTCATCATGCATGCATATACCAGAGACAAAATGTTACACATAGCAGAGATGGTCACCTCCATCTTCAGCTCTAGAAACCACACTGCCTCAGAAATTCTGATAAATGCCCATACATTTCCCAAGTACAACAAGTACTTGCATAGTGTATGACCCCCAAGTCTCAGCGTCTGTGTCCACTGGAGTGTAGCTGGATGCTACCTCCATGGGGAATCTCTATGGCTGTCTTTGCCTCCAGCCCCCCTGCTCACATGTGATGTGCTTGTCATCTTGTGCCATCCTTTCTGCCTGTGCAGCTGACTCACTTGAGGTGAGTTTTTGTGCTGGTGGAGGACGCAGAGGAGTCATGTGACTGTGCATCTCCTGTGCAAGTCCTGCTCCTCCTCTGAGGACTGCACTGCCTCCTCCCTCAGCTTTCACTGTGTCTCCAGCAATACTCCTGAGGGATAGAAAAGGCAATAGTCAGTGTGTCACATGGCTGACAGAGAGATGAATCTACTGTATATTGCACAATATAAGACTAACACATGCTGACTTGAAGCAGCCATTATTGAATGAACTTTATTTACACCTCAACAACAGAGAGGGCAGCAGAGAGGGCAATATAAGAAACTGCTCAGACTTTGCAATGCACTATACTATTTAATAGAAATATTTTTTTTTAAATTATACATGAGCAGAAACTTTTACAAGTGGCGAGTGGTTGGGATCTGGAATGTACTGCCTGAGAGTGTGGAGAAGACAGGTTCAATTGAGGCATTTAAAAGGGAATTGGATTATTTTCTGAATTATGTGCAGTACTATGAGGAGAAGGCCAGGGAGTGACACCAGGGAAATTGCTGCTTTGCAGAGCCAATGCAGACATAAAGAACCGAAATGCCTCTTTCTGTGCTGTAACCATTCTGTGATTAAAATGTAAAATGGTACATGTACATGGGAGCTCTTGTGGCACAGTGGGTAGCATCCCTGCTTCTGGTTGGTTGGCTCAGTCGGCTGGATCAGATTGGTTCCAGCAGCACAGGTTTCAATTCCCAATTCCGGCTGGGGTGGAATCAGGACCTGCCTCCTTACCCTACCTGTGGTGGATGTTGTGGTGCTATGGGTCAGACCTGCCTGTGAGCAGAGAACTGAAGATGGTGACATGTACATAATTTCCCAAAACACAATGTGACTAAATCAACAATACTTGAAATGTATTGGTTTTACTGTAATCACAACCAAAGCATATATGACTGAAATTACAAGAGTAATTTACAGGGACTTTTTTTTCCTGCTCTCTCAATATCTCTGACTGTGTCAACCCCAAACTTTGCCTTTGACTACCAACTCTGCTGAACGATTAGGCTGTGACATTGGTTTATCTTGATCAAAGACCTTCTCTCACTTCTCTCACAGTGAATTCTGTAATAACATTAAACTTTTGTTTTTTCTGTGGCTTTCACTTTCTTTCTGACTTTCACTTTGGGCTGTAAGAGGTATTTGGACTATCGGAGGTTTCTCCTGCTCTCCCTTTGTCAGATTTTGTGATTCAAGCAAATGATCTACATGACACTGATGGAGTCTCTCTCTAATCTTCACTAGAAATGCAAATGTACCTTATCTCTTTACAACAACTCCAGTCACATACTTCTCCTCATCAGCTCAGTGTTGTTTCACCATGACGTTCTGACCAGCACTGAACTCCCTAAGTTTCATGCCTGGCATCTCATGTCTCATCTTCACTTTGTTTTGCTTTTCTCTTACTTTGTTATAGACATCACGGTTAAGCAAACTAAACCTTGCCTGAGATGTGTGTTAAACACTAACTCGTAACGTGAGCAACCTGTTGTAGACTGTGGAGTTATTCTGTAAGAGAACAAAATATTGTCTAGCATGTGTCGAAGAGAAACATGAAAATTACTGCTTGTCACCGAGCAAATGCTTCTGCAAAGACTTCACAAACTGTACACTTCTTTCTGCAGTACCATTCGATACGGTAGTATTAGAGCATGTTTGGCTCCATTCTTACTCAGAAATATTTCAAACACCTCTGACAGAAACTCTGGACCCTTATCTGACACAAACACCCCTGAAAACCCATAAATTGCAAGCCAACTTCTCAAAACATCCATAGATTTTGCACTTGTGGTATTGGGCATAGGTTCAACATTCATCCACATGCTATAGTCATCAACCAAAACAAAGCACTTTTTCCCTTTCACTTAAATGAACATGTACTCACTCCCAAGGTTTCTTGTGTTTGACCATGGAATGAAAGGAACCTTGGTTGGATCATTTCTCATTCTGAGTCATACTTCACCAACTTATCACTTCATTCTCTCTGTCTACCTTTGGATACCAAAAAAGCTTCCTGTTACTGCTTTCATACGGACTATCCCTGTGTACTCCTGTTGAAGTTTCTCTAACAATGCCTCTCTAAACCTTGATGGAGTAATGGTGCTTAAACCCCATAGGAGACAGCCTTGACCTACGCTCAGTTCAGTTCCACATGTGAAATAACACTGCAATTTCTCATCTTCATGCTCTTTAGGCCAACCATTCATGACATAATTGAGCACTTTACTGAGCACCACTTCCTTGCAGATTTCTTCACTAATTTCTCTTGCGGACACTGGCATGTCATTTGTGTATGCAACGTAATTCACAGGTAACTCAGTAGCTAGAAATGAATCAGTCTTCATGGGAAATCTCAAAAGAACATCTGCATTTGCATGATCTGCTAACTTACAATATTTGATATTGTACTGATGGCTAATTTTATCATTTAGTCCTCGTTGCTCGAAGGCCACTTTTTGCTCTCCTAGCACTTCCTCAATATCAGATATACTCTTACTAACCTCTATTGTAAATAACTCGGCTCAGTTTAACCCTATTTTCTTAAGCCAATTCCTTCCCATCAGGAAGATTTTATTCCCTCCCACCACTGCCAATGGCCAAGTAATAGGACGCATCATCATATTCCATTCTAACAGTAACTTCACCTAACACTGGAATACTGTTATTGGAATAACATCAGTTTCACACCAGTTATGCATAAGGAAACATGGCTTAGAGATTTCATGTATTCTCACTCCATGATAACAGACACTGCTGCAGTCAGATCAACGATGAAAATAAGTTATGAATCTCTAACTTTCATTTTACTATGGGCACTGGAATTATATCTTCAGCCCTTTTGCTCTCATCTTCCATGTGCTGTTTTCCTTGCTCTCTAACTGTAAATTTAACTTGCTGCCTGGGCAGACATTCTTAGATGTGGTTGCAAAGGAGGAGCTTTAACGTATATGTGTACTGGAGAAAGTTATGGAGGTGAGGGAGCAGCAGTTACCATCTGACACTTGCATGCCACTCAGCTTGTCAGACACCAAGAGGTCACTGAAGCATTTCCTACACCAGATCCAGATCCATGGCCTTCTCCTGCCGTCCCCTGGAAAGAGGACCAGCTTCCTTCCTGTCACAGCTTTTAGCATCACCTCATGCTGTGTCCGTAAATCATGGATATGGTCCTAACATTTCGACAGGTTCTAAGTGAGTAAGATTCTGTCCCAGGTCTTTGGAGTGCCATCCTCCTGAATTTGTACAGCACACCCACCACCGAGTTCCAATGAAACTGTGGCAAAGTGCGCTTCTGCACTAGTTTATGATTTTAAAATAGCTGCATTGTTGGCTTGAATGGACGAACTGAGCTTAACCAGCCTGTAGCTGTAAAAAGCAGTGGGCCCAGCTTTAAATGCCAATGTTTCTTTTGCTGCTACCATCACTGGCAGCGAACATGCCAGTGAAAACCACTTGTTTAGTTGGACCTTAGTTGGAGCTACCAGCAGCTGGAGGGAAAGCAAATGCAGTGTAGCATTCACTTTCAAAATGCTAAATGTCAGTAAAAACATACAAAACTGCAGGTCTGTTTCACCACAGTGAGCGGATCTGAAATTTGAGTCATCAAGTTTGGTTTTTCAGTAACAACCACTATTCCCTGAGGGAGAGGGAAGGAAGAAACTTCATCAGCTTCCTTGTACTTGGATAATTTTTTCTAAAAACCAAATTAGTAAAAATTTAGTAAACGATTCACTCTTAACATAACAAACTTCCGATTGGGATTACATTAAATGTCTTTACTTCTTAAGGGTTCTTTAACTGAATGCACAGGACTGGCAGCACCAAAGGCTATTTCGGTGCCACAAAACTCTTACTTGCTTTGATGCTCTTATCACATAGTTAAAGCAGAGTAACAATAATGCTCAATTAATCATTGAACTGTGCAGCCAGTATTTGATAATGAAGGCTGGTTAACTGCTGAGAATCCACTAGATGGGGCATGAAAACACTCTGGTAAAATTGTGAGGCAGTTTCAACAACAATAGGTAAGACCTTCTCACGTGACTCCTCCAGATTGCCTATTTGTTTACAGTGCTACTTGGGTCACTGTCTAATCTGAAATGTTTCCTTTCTAAACTGAAAAATAGCTGGGCCAATTACTGCCCTGCTTTTAGCTGTAAATAGGGCAGGAGTGTGGGTATTTTTTTCTTTTAAACTGCACCAACGGCAAGTCACAATTCAGGCAAATAAATATCCCACATGAAATGCACAGGACCAAATAAATATATGTAAGTCAGGGTAAAATGACATTGTCAGGATCCTGACACCATTTTCATCTCTACCGTGGGCAGCACATGAGGTAGCAGATGTTTTCAGCAGTATTAAAAGGGACCAACAGCTGCTCTGAGGTAAAGCAAATTTAGGAGATATCTTGTTTCTATTGT
Source organism: Cetorhinus maximus (assembly GCF_964194155.1). NCBI lineage: Eukaryota > Metazoa > Chordata > Chondrichthyes > Lamniformes > Cetorhinidae > Cetorhinus > Cetorhinus maximus. The sequence continues at coordinate 131,407,514 of NC_135880.1, forward strand.
GTTGTAGTTTTTGCCTACCTGGATGATTTCAGAGTGCTTGTCCTGTCTGTTGAAAGTTCTGGGTTTTTAAGCAGCTTCTGAAAACGTACATTTTTAGAGGCAATTCCACCCTGACAAGAAGTAGGAGGGTGATAAGGAACAAGGAGCCTACAGCACTACAGCTGCAAGGAGAGGAGATAGAAGGAGACAACTCAGAGGGCCCTTTCTCTAGGGAGGAGTGCATAAAGAGACTTCTGTAGGGGGGCTGCAACAAAACCTACAAATAACCACCACAGCTAACAGAGTATTGCTCATTGCAGTCAAGAACTGCAGCCCTCAACCTCTTTGCCTTCGAGCCCTTCCAGGTTGCCACAGCAACATCCATCAGTCTGCAGTTCAGACTTGCATTAATTAGATGACTGACACCTTACATGTTCAGCATGTACCAGACAGGCATTAAAAAGCAATAGGATGGGGTTCTACAGTTTGCTCAAATTTCAGGCTTCTCCCAAATCCAAGTCCTCATCGACTACACCCACGACATCCCGCCATCTTCTTCTGAGTCCACAGCCCTTATGAGCTGCACAGGCTCTGAATCCATTGATGTGCAACTGCTGCATAATCACTGGCCATGCATCATGCAAATCATCTGCGTATTATCCTGGGAACAGCCATAATGCTTTTATATTTCCCAAATCCTCTATCCCCCAATCTTCGCCCCTGCAACAATGAGCGGCTGACTGCTTAATGCTGCCCACTGTACACTTGGTTCATGTCTCATCTTAGAAACCCATCAGTGGCTGAACTGAATGACAATTAGACCCTTGCTCGAGCCCTCATTAAGGAGACCACTGGGAGTCATCAAGAAACAATTGCTCCGTCTGGACAGTCCTACTGGCTTCCTGCAATCCAGCCCACAAAGGGTGTCCCATTTGGTAGTGGTTTGCTGTCCTCTGCAAAGTTCTGTAAAATGCATAACATCACCAGTGAGTGAGGACATTCAGTAAAATGAGAGAGCATGGATGACGTGGATGATGAGGATGGGACAGGCTCCAACATTTGCCTGCAGCCAGATATCTTTGGCAGCAGCTCACTGAAAAGCACTTCAGCTGATCAATCTCTGCACCCCCATCCCCGCACCCCCACCCCCCCCCCCCCCACCCCCTCAATATTAATAATCATGCCCAACATTGCAAGCTGGGCTAGGAACAATCTCAAATAAACTGCATCTGCCCAAAGTCCAATCTTATATATGTCAAATAAAATTGCAGAGCCGTCAGCCTCTTCAGGAAGGCTCGCTGCACACAAAGATTTCAAAAAGACTATAAATGTCATGGCTGATTATAAACTCTAATACTAATCATTAAGCTAGTGACAGGCCCTCATACCTGTCATGAGTGCTTTCCTTAACTACTCTAATGCGCGTGTGAGGTACTCTCCCAGTGGTTGCACCATGGGAGGTCGAAGGGGCTCCTGTGGCTCACTTCCCTACTGATCTATGGGGGAGCTGGTTATTGTAGAACTGCGATCTAACTGAAGCCCCTATCCAAAGGATCTCCCAGCCTATTGAGGGCAGAGGAAATGGTGGAGTTTAGGGTGAGTGGGACACAGTATGACCATTTCTGAGAGGTGCTATCAACGGTGACAAAAGCTTCTGCAGGGAGGGCCTAGCTGTAGGAAGGAGTGAGGTGACTACCTGCTCCATGGATGACTGCGGAGTGTCAATGTCATGTGCCAGAACACCACACAAGTTCGTAGCTCCCCAGCATGCTGCAGAGCTCCCTAAGACACAGTATAAAGCACTGAACAATTGGCGGGGCACAAAAAAGATCCTTCTTTTAAAGGCAGGGCCCCTAAATTCTTCATCTCTGTCCTCTTTAGCACAGCAAGGACACAGAAAATCCAGTAAACTGTTTCCTGTCCATCCTTTTCACCTGCAGCTGCTCCTGCTGATTTGTGCTTGGTGTATTACTCAGTGCAGACTCTACTACCTCACCAAACATAGTGTTTAATGCAGCTGACTATTGCACAGGAATATCTTTAAGTAAATTAAAGGTTGTGTGTACAGTTAATTAAAAGGGTGATAATTCCTAATGTATGGAAAAATATCCAACAGTGGAGACTACGATGAGGTGGTAATGTCACTGGACTAGTAATCCAGAGGTTTAGGCTAATGCTCTGGGGACACAAGTTCAAATCCCACAATGGCAGCTGGTGGAATTTGGATTAAATTAACACATCTGGAATTAAAACCTAGTCTCAGTAATGGTGATCATAAAACCACTGTTGATTGTCGTAAAAACCCATCTGGTTCACTAATGTCCTTTTCAGGAAAGAATCTGCCATCCTTACCTCGCCCCATGGGACTCCAAACCCCCTGCAATGTGGTTGACTTTGCAATGGCTTGGTAAGCCACTCAGTTGTGTCAAACCATTACAGAAAAATCAAAAAGGAATGAAACCAATGGACCACTCGGCATCAGCTTAGGCACCAGAAATGACAATGGCACACCCAGATAAAAACAAAAATCTACTGCAGATGCTGGAAATCCAAAACAAAAACAGAATTACCTGGAAAAACTAGCAGGTCTGGCAGCATCGGCGGAGAAGAAAAGAGTCGACGTTTCGAGTCCTCATGACCCTGCAGCAGAACTAAGTAAAGTTAGGAGAGGGGTGAAATATAAGCTGGTTTAAGGTGGGGGGGGAGAAGTTGGGGGGGTGGTGGTTGTAGGGACAAGCAAGCAGTGATGTACACTGCTTGGCACACCCAGCCCTGTCGACCCTACACCTTATTAACATTGGGGGCTTGTTCCACAATTGAGAGAGCTGTCCCACAGACTAGTCACGCAACAGCCTGACATAGTCACTCTCACCAAGTCATACCTTAAAGACAATGGGCAGGATTTTCTGCTACCACCAGTGGTGGGCATCATGGTGGGCAGGACAGGAAAATTCAGAGTACGGCCAAAAGTCAGTTTTCCACCGGCGGGAAAACAGGTTGCAACTTTCCCCTCTGCACTTTCATGGTGGGCCGGGTTTCCTAATGCATCATGTCAGGAACTGTATTTGCTTGCCTTTGCATCTCATGAATGCTCATTAAAAACCCAGCTCACTGGAATCACGTTCGCACTCCCAATCTACCTGTCCCACCTGTGGATAATTACACTGGTCTGATTCATGAGCAGATAGAACTGGCATGCATCAGGCGAATTGCACTTCACTCACAACTTTGAGGTGTGTACATACAGCGTTCGCCTATCTTTCACTGCGTTGCTCTCGTGGCTGCTCTGACTCCGGTGCCAAGGCTGCTCACACAAAACCAGTGGGGAGGCACACACTTGACTGGGGATTGGGATGACTGGACAGAGGCAAGGGAAGGAGTGGAAGGCGCACACTTGACTGGGGGTGGTGGCTGGAGCACAGTGAGGGAAGGGGTGGACAGAGGCACATAACCTGGGGGTGGGGGATTGTTAAAGGAAGAGGGTAGATAAGTCTGAGGTAGTCTGAGGTAGTGTGCACCATGTAGCCAGGGCCAGAAAGTAAAGGCAGCCCTTGGGCAGTGCACAACATGCTACAAGGTTTATGCCTGGCACGCATGTCTTGGTCCCAGTCCAGGGAGGGGCAGGGCCTGTCTGTGCTCTGTCAGTCATGCAGAGCATGGTGTGCAGAGCGTGATCAATCCCTCACACATCTGGGTCCCGGAGGTTGATAGCTTGGTACTAAGTGGCAGATGGATCATCTAAGGAAGAGAGAAACAATTCACCAAGAAATGATTCCACCAGTGTTCATGACTGGCTCAATGTTTCCTGTTGAGAGAACTCAACTCAGTACAAGCATGTCTGATGTGTCTGACGTGACTGATGTGCCTGCAAGGGTTGAGGATACGGAACTGCAGGTGCCCGCTGAAGCACTTGATGTTCAAGCAACTCCAGAAAAGGAGGTTCCTAACAAAGCATCTGAAATTGAAGAGCTGAGACATTCTACATGCCTAAGGAAACCCCCAGAAAGACTGAATTTGTAAATTACTTACCAGTGTAAATAATTTGCTATCTTGAGAAAATTGTACTTGTAAATATAAAATGTATTTCTGAGTAAAGGTGTAGGGATGTGGTTATTACGGTTTTATCTAATATGTAATATAACACCCTGCAGGAAGAGGCCATAACATGGGCCAAACATGGCAGATGTGCCCCTGAGACCCAAGGTTCCATGGCTATGAAGACCATGAGGTCATATAAACCCATTTCACCTGTCCCCTCGATGCAGAGTAGATATTAGCACCTTCTTTGCTATCCTCAACATTGCAATGAAGGACATCAATCTCAGAATGAGTAGTCACAATGTTCTGTGATGATGACCTCATCCTTGGAAGGTTAGGCAGCCTCTGGAGCAAGTGGCCATTCTGAAATGGGATAGGAACTCCACCAGCGCTTACCGTGAAACAAGTACACATGGTGCAGTCCATTCAATCATCACACCAACATTTTACTACCTACAGCAGCCTTCAAGAGGCAGGAACAGCACAGCAAATATCAGTGCACTCATGGCAGTATGCCTCAAGCGTTGCAAGATGGAGGAAAGTCATCAATCACTGTGTTGGATCTTGTGGATCCTCGCCACACGCTTGTTGTAAGTGGTGACCAAGTTGGTACTATAGATACGGTTGATCAGCAGACCCTTCTTAGGTGAAAAATATTATGGGCAGAATCTTGCCCTCGAATGGCGTGCGGGCCCCACCGGCTCAGCCGATTAAGGCCCACCCAGCAGCATCCCCGATAGGAAGCGCTATGCACTTCCTGTTCCAGGGGGGAAGGGAATCCCCATCCGTCAAAGTGCGCTCTTTCACACATGCGCACGAAAGAGTGCACTTCTCCCTGGGGCAAAGTCCTGTCTCAGGGAGATCACTGACAGTGAAAAAACTTTAAAAATAAAAACATTAAAAAATTATCAACATGCCTCCTCATGTGACAATGTCACTCGAGATGGGACATGTTAATAAAGAACACATAAACTTTATTAATTTTTTACAAAACGGACATGAAACTTCATCCCACCAGTGGATGAAGTTTCATGAATAATCTGGAGCCCGCTGGGGCTCCTGGCCTGCCCGCCAGCCTTAAGGTTGGCTGCACAGGTCTTTAATTACTTTAATTAGCCTGTCAATGGCCTGAACTCTCTCCTCCATCCCCACCCCCTTTCTGATCCTCCCTTTTTTTTCCAATAATTTATATAGATTTTTCTTTTCCCACCTATTTCCATTATTTTTAAATGTATTTCCATCCATTGTTTTATCTCTGCCTTTTAGCCTATTTCGATTCCTTCCCCCCACCCCACCCCCACTAGGGCTATCTGTACCTTGCTTGTCCTGCTTTCTACCCTTAATTAGCACATTCCTTAGATAATATCACCACCTTCAACACCTCTTTGTCGTTTTGTCTGTGACATCTTTTGGTTATCTCCACCTATCACTGGCCCTCTATCCAGCTCAACCTGTCCCACCCCCCCCTTAAACCAGCTTATATTTCACCTCTCTTCTATTTTTACTTAGTTCTGTTGAAGAGTCATATGGACTCGAAACGTTAACTGTGTTCCTCTCTGCAGATGCTGCCAGACCTGCTGAGTTTTTCCAGGTATTTTTATTTTTGTTTTGGATTTCCAGCATCCGCAGTTTTTTGCTTTTATCAATTGGCCATTGACAGGTTGGCGGGCGGACAGCTGATTTCGCTGTCTGCCCGCCTTCCTAAAAATTTAAATAGACCGGGATGGCGCCAGGGGTTCCTCCCAACGTCATCCCTCGTCATTTTCCCCTCGGCAACCGGGCCCCGCCCCCAAATCGCCGAAGGGAAAATCCTGGCCTATGTTTATTTACAAAGGTACTCAGCAGCAACTACATGTGTGCTTTCACTTCAAACCCTATCTCCATAATACTGACTACTAACTACAGGGGTGGCCCGTGCTACTCTTCTATTGGTTACTCAAGATCATGATCTTGAGTAATCTTCCTTTATAACATTCTTCTTAAAGCATATTACACATTAGATAGAACCATAATTACCACCCACTGGTTCTCGCTTGACCATCTGAGGACTGATCTAAATCCGAACAGCAGCATCTCTCCAAAGGCCATCTCTCATGCAAGAATAATGTTCTGGCATCATCAGCTGAGCCCCCAGGATGACATCACTCTTCAGGACGCTGTGATCTGTCACTGTCAATCATGGATGTGAGCCTGTGAGTCAGGTGACCTTTGTGTGCACAGAGAGAGCTTCAGCAGCACCATCACGTGATCACTGATAAGCCCTCATGACTCAGCTTCGTCGGGAGCTTCCCAAATTCATGTCCAGCATTGCCATGGCATCTGGGAGTGATGTGGCCCAGTCAGTCTCGACACCGCACTTAAGCATTACTTAGGACCTTCACTAATACTAAAGACCACACAGCAGGTGTACTGGAGCTTCACTCTCATCCCACATTTTTATTCTACCAGATTAAGATATAAATGAGGAAGCCTAGGACACTGATGGCACTGTCACGATCAGAGAACCATGTCGATTGCCCTTCTGAGAGCTAGCACAGCCATCATGTCAAGCCACACGAGCCAGACCTTCAGGTGCAAACCAGCATCCTCACATGGAATAGGCCGGCACATGAGGCTAGACAGACACCTATAACATCGATAGTCGTTGCCGTCTAGCAGGCATTTCAGGAGTCACCAAGTGCTAACTGGCTTCATTACTCTGCATCCTGCAGGTGGAGAGTGGGAACTATTATAGGGTAATGTTTAGCCATAAACACAGTCACAACATCATGCTGTAGGCCACCATGAACAGTTAAGATCCCTGACTATTACTTGAATTATAACCGACACCTAAACCTGACAGACATGACGTGGAGGCCATTGAAAAATGAACCTGGTTAGAATGACTCCAATGTGGGGTTGCCTTTAAAACCTATAACATCCACAGAGAACAGACCTCAGTGCAGCAGCATCAGGATAATAAACATAGCTCCAAAATCTAAACTCATGAGGCCATTATATGATCCTCTGATGCAAGTGTTACATGATGAATGGTCCAGCCACCCATATTGATGGAGCAACTGGCTTTATTCATGTCACTTCTATAACATAAAGGCGACTTACTGAGCTGAGATTGAGAAAAATACCATAGACCTGAGGGACATGATGGGGGTATAAGGTGTTGGGGCGGGGGGCATCTGTTACACTTGGATGACCTCGGAGCATTGCATCAGATAGAAGAGACATTCGCTAGATGAGACTTTCAGAAAAGCAAAATATATTTATAGATGTGTAAGGTATCTAGGGTGAGTGAACACCCATGCCACCTTGTGCTCTCAGTACTTCTTAATTTTCCTAACCCTGCCACTATGTCTTGGTGCATCCCCAACATCCACAGAAGAGGCGGAGGCAGCCTGCTGACCGCTATGCACTGTTATCTGAGATGACCTTGGCGGGCGTCCTTTGGAGGCCCAAGGCCTGGACAGCCCTGACCTGCTTTGGGTCTCCTGCTGTGTGGCAGGTGCACCTTCCTTGGCCTGAGCAGCTGGAGATGCTGGACAGCCTTGAAGAGTCCTGGGCAAATTGCCCGGACATGTCTGGCTGACGCACCCCCTCTTTGCGGGTACTCGATGGTCTCTCCCTGACCCCTTGAGAAGAAGGGGCTCCTGGGTGGAGATTGAGGTGCCACATCCTCCACTTGCCTAGCCACTAATGGATGCCATTCACAGCTACAGCGATGGTGTGCAGATCTGTGGTAATCTGAGGTGCAATACACCTTTAACAGAATGTAAGCCGATTAACCACATGATTGTGTTACTCAATTGCTGTGCAGCATGGGCTACAATGTTAATCAGTTGTGTTAGAATGGGTTTTGGTTTGAGAAGCACACATGTGTTAGTGTTCCATTACTTATGTGACTAAACAGCAGGTGCTTCATTTCACAATGGTCTCTTTGTCTACATCATCTTGATTACCAACTCACTTATCAGTAGATAGGCTTAAAACTGCGTTCGCTGAACAAGTGACCCGATAGAAGGAACATAACAACTGGCGACGAGGCAAAACGTGACCAGTCAATGACACCAAGGAAAGCTGCAGGAATTAAACAGAAGCAAATCAGCCGTACCTTGCAGGTGATTGTAAGTAACAGCCTTCATCATAGTCTTCGGAGTTATCTCCCTCCAGTATGCCACAGTTTGGCCGTATCGAACCGTTTGATCAGGCCACTGAATACTGGTCACAGTACATTGAACGCCTTGCGTTCTTCTTTTTGGCCAAAGACATATTGGGGGAGGAGAAGAGGCAGGCAATCCTCTTATCAACATGTGGCAGTAAAATATATGACCTAATTCATCATCTAACGGCACCCAACGCCCCAGATTCCAAACCTAGATGAGTTGGTAAATATTGTGAAAAGCCACTTTCAGCCAAAACCCTCAGTAACAATGAAGCGTTTTAAATTTAATTTGAGGTGTTGCTCCCCTGGAGAGACAGTCACTTGCTATGTAACAGCCTTAAAACAATTTGACAGAGCACTGTGAGTTCGGGACATCGATTAACGACATGTTAAGAGTCCGATCAGTATGTGGGACTAATGAACAAACCATTCAAAGATGGTTGTTGTCAGAAACAAATTAATACTTCAGCAAGGCGCTGGAGCTGGCACTCACAATGGACAGCGTAGCCGGGGATTCAGATGCGTTTAAGGGAGCACAAAATGGCGCCGTTCCTCACGTCGGGAGGGAAGCACCGGTTAGAAATGGTGCTGAAGCACAGGGTTCTATGGAAAGGCAGGAAACAGCCACCATTAACAGACCAGCAAAAAACAATGGTTTAACAGAGAAAAGTTACAATAATAATGGCAGAAATGGAACCAGACAGTCTGCAAAAATAATTGAATGTTTCTTCTGCCATCGTAATGGACACATTGTGCAACATTGTAAAGATAGATTAAGACAAAACTTTAAGCAAAAAAGTAGAAATCATGAAATCAACATAATAGAGGAACAAGAAGAAACAAAGCCAGATATTTACTCACTATACAATTTAAAAATGGGTAAAACAGAGCCAATCTAAGTGACAGTGTAAGTCAACGAGAAACCCATCCGAATGGAGGGGGCATCCACAATAGTTTTAGGGGAATATACATTCATATATCTAAATGGAGGAGACCACCCATTAAATCTGGAAAATTCACACACTAAATTAAAGACGTATACTGGTGAAGACATACACGAGGTATATGCAAGGTTCCAGTACAGTATGGAAATCAGTCTGTTAATCTACCCCTAATAGTGATAAGCAGGCAGAGGACCAAGTCTCCTCGGAAGAAACTGGTTAAGAGAGATTAACCTTGAAAGATTACTGAGATTTCAATTAGAAGCAGGAAATGTTACTGTTTGGAAAAAGGAGTATGTAAAGACTCAACAAAAGGAACTCGTAGAGATGATGCTTCAGGACAGAGTTCGAGTTGAAGTCAGTAACCTCCAAAAAGAAAAAGAAAACCTGCTGAAGGACTTTCCCATATTGCAAGATTCCCTCAGATCCCAATTTGTTCCACTAAAAAGGTATGAGGAAGAACAGAAAGAATTCTGCATATCTCTGGCCGAGATGAAGAATCAATTAGCCGAGAAAACACCATAATGCTTAATTCTCCAGAAAACAACTAACAAATATAAAAAAGAAATGGAAGAGCTGAAGAACCAGCTATGTGGAAGCCAAGAAGCTTTAAAAATAGAGACCCCTGAGTTTTCAAAGGAGCTGACAGATGAGGAAACGCTGGAAGACTCAACCACCGAGTTCACTCAAGTTGAGCTTATATTTGAGCCTAGCCTGGCCAATAGGGAAGTTGAAGAAGAAGCCAAGGTTAAAGTCAGTGCTGCCAAGAAGAAAACCCATCAAAAGGAGACACGTAGGAAGAAAAAGCAGAATTACTGACAAGGCCCCAAATTTTTTTCTTTTACACAACAGGAAGCTGATTGTAGCATGTTGAATTTAGCCTTGCCCAACATCCTGATTTTGGGAACCTTCCTAACAGTTGACCTTCATATTGTTGAACTTGGAGGGGAGGGGCAGTTTTTTTTTATTCAATCATGGGATGTGGGCATCACTGGCTAGGCCAGCATTTATTGCCTATCCCTAATTGCCCTTGTTCACAGGGTATTTAAGAGGCAACCACATTGCTGTGGGTCTGGAGTCACATGTAGGCCAGACCAGGTGAGGACAGCAGATTTCCTTCCCTAAAGGACAGGTTTTGACAACAATCATTTCATGGTCATCATGAAACTTTTAATTCCAGATTTTTATTTACCATCAAACCTGGGTCCCCAGAGCATTACCCTGGGTGTCTGGGTTACTAGTCCAGCGACAATACCACTATGCCATCGCCTTCCCCAGTGCATGTGATTGGGCGTGAAAGAGGATTAAAGCATTCCCATTGGAGTCTACACCATACATAAAAGGAACTCCCCCTGATTTGGAAGTACCTATGGGATCCGTTGAGCCTGAAAGAGTCGAAGACACAAGCTTTCAGGTGCCTACTAGAGAGCCTAGTGGACAGATGACTCCTACACTAAAGAGCATTCACAGTTTCGGCAGGTGGGCGATGACTACAGGATGGCTTGTTGGGAGACACCAATCTCACCTTTGGCGCTGAGACAGTCCCTGTCCTTGGCGGCCAGCCCTACTGCCTGCTCCTCAAAGCGGGTGAGTGGCTTGTGCTCTGGCATAATCCATCCAGTCTGGGATCTCTCTCTGTTGTTGTGGGTGATCTTGTCCTACATAAGGACAGATGGACAGATTATGAGCAGGGCAGATGCAAAACCAAATGATAAACATGCCTGCTGTGTGTGCTGAGTGGACCTATGTAAGGGTTGAAGACGTGACTTGTGCAGGATGCCACAAGAGGTGAAGATGTAAAATAAGTGTGAGAGTGTCAGTGATGATGTCCCTTGTGCTGGTGGTGTGTGGGATCCCTGTTGCCTGTAACTCTGCAATGCCTGCTGGGCTAATGAGAGTGTGAGTTGAGAGTGAGGAGAAGATGGACTTACCCTGGTGGAGTGGATGAGATCATTCATCCTTTGGCACTGGACAGCGGTCCTCTTCTGAGGTCCGCTGGCGCTGATCTCCCTGGCAACCTCCTCTCAAGCCATCATGGTGAGGTTGGTGGATCTCCAGCTTCCATCACGAGGGTATAGGACCTCTCGCCAGTCCCGAACTGTCTGGAAGAGTCCCTCCAGGCACCTGTTACTGAGCTTTGGTGCAGAGGCCTTAACTCTTTCGGGCGCCATCAATCATCACAACAAGTCCTGGGCTGCAGAGAGCGAATGTGTGTATGGGTGCCATTTAAGTATGGCACCCAGAACTTTGCCCCGAGGAGATAATGGCAGGGTGGAAAAATCCCAGCCTGCCACGCTATGAGATACAATGAGCTGTTCGTTTATGCATAGATAATGAGGTGAAAGTGGACAATCTTGCGCAGAAAGCCGAGTGGGAATCGTGCCGACTTTCCCGCCCACAACCGCACCTAGTCTCCAGAATGGAAAATTTCACCCAATGCCCCAGATGCCGCCATCACCATCTCTGGGTATGTCCTGTACCACTAACAGGCCAGACCCACCAGAAATGGTCGCACAATGGTACACAGCCAAGGAGGAGTTGTGTAACAATGACTTGGACCCCATCAAGTCTCATGGCATCAGGTCAAACATGGGCAAGGAAACCTCCTGCTGATTACCACATTCCACAGCCCTTCAGCTGATGAATCAGTGCTCCTCCATTTGAACACCCCCTGAAGAAGCACTGAGGGTGGCAAGGGTACAGAATGAACTCTGGTGGGGGATTTCAATATCCATCACCAAGAGTGGCTTGGTAGCACCAATACAGGCCGAGCTGGCTGAGTTTTAAAGGAAATAAGTCTGCAGCAGGTGGTGAGGGAACCAAGGAGGAAAAATCTACTTGGCTTCATCCTCACCAATCTACCTCTCGTAGATGCAACTGTCCATGACAGTATCAGTAGGAGTGACCACCACACAGTCCTTGTCTTCACATTGTGGATACCTTCCATCATGTTGTGTGGTACTATCACTGTATTAAATAGGATGGATTTTGAACAGATCTAGCAAATCGAAACTGGACTTCCATGAAGTGCTATGGGCCATCAGCAGCAGCAGGATTGTATTCGAGCACAATGTGTAACCTTATAGCTCGGCATATCCCCCAGTCTACCATTACCATCAAGTTGGGGATCAATCCTGATTTAATGAAGAATGCATGAGGGCATGCAAGGAGCAGCACCAGGCATACTTAAAAATGAGGTGACAACCCGGTGAAGCTAAAACTCAGGATTACTTGCATGCCAAACGGTGAAAGCAGCAAGTGATAGTTAGACAGAGCTAAGCGATTCCACAACCAATGGATCAGATCTAAGCTCTGCAGTCCTGCCACATCCAGCTGTGAATGGTGGTGGACAATTAAACAACTAACTGGAGGAGGAGGCTCCACAATTATGCTCATCCTCAATGATGGGAGATCCCAGCACATCAGTGCAAAGGATAAGGCTGAAGCATTTGCAACAAACTTCAGCCAGAAGTGCCAAGTAGATGATCCATCTCAGTCTCCACCTGAGGGCCACAGTATCCCTGATGCCAGTCTTCAGTCAACTCTATTCATTCCTTGTGATATCAAGAAATGGCTGAAGGCACTGGGTATTGCAAAGGCAATGGGCCCTGACAACATTCCAGCAATAGTACTGAAGACTTGTGCTCCAGAACTAGTCGCACACCTAGCCAAGCTGTTCCAGTACAGCTACAACACTGGCATCTACCCGGCAATGTGGAACATTGCCCAGATATGGCCTGTCCACCAAAAGCAGAATAAATCCAATCCAACCAAACATGGCCCCATCAGTCTACTCTTGATCATCAGCAAAGTGATGGAAGATGTCTTTGACAGTGCTATCAAAAGGCACTTACTCAGCAATAACCTGCTCACTGACACTCAGTTTTGGTTCGACTAGTGCCACTCAGCTTCTGATCTCATTACAGGCTTTGTCCAAACATGAAATCAGGGGGAAAATTCTCCATTGGTTGGAGTCATACCTAGCAAAAAGGAAGATGGTTGTGGTTGTTGGAGGTCAATCATCTCAGTTCCAGGACATTATTTAAGGAGTTCCTTAGCATAGTGTCCAAGGCCCAAACATCTTCAGCTGCTTCATCAATGACCTTCCTTCCATCATAAGGTCAGAAGTGGGGATGTTCATGGGTGATTGCACAATATTCAGCACCATTCACGACTCCTCAGATGCTGAAGCAGTCCGTACCCATATGCAGCAAGAGCTGGACCACATTCAGCCTTGGGCTGATAAGTGGCAAGTAACATTCATGTCACGCAAGTGCCAGGCAATAAATCTCCAAAAAGACAGAAACTAACCATCTCCCCTTGACAATCAATGGCATTACTACACTACTATCGCTGAACCCATCCTGAGAGTTACCATTGACCAGGCCCTGAACTGGACTAGCCATATAAATACTGTGGCTACAAGAGCAGGTCAGAGGCTAGGATTAGTGTGACGAGCAACTCAACTCCCGACTCCCCAAAGCCTGTCCACCATCTACAAGGCACAAGTCAGGCTTATGATGAAATATGTTCCACTTGCCTGGATGAGTGCAGCTCCAACAACATGCAAGGAGCTCGACACCATCCTGGACAAAGCAGCCCATTTGATTGACACCCCATTCACCGCCTCCACCTCCGACGCACTGTGGCAACAGTGTGTACCATCTACAAGATGCACTACAGAAACTCACCAAGGCTCCTTAGGCAGCGCCTTCCAAACCCACGACCATTACACCTAGTCGGACAAGGGCAGCAGATGCATGGGAATACCACCACCTGTAAGTCCCCTTCCAAACCACACACCATCCTGACTTGGAACTATATCAGCATTTCTGGTTCAAAATCTGGAATTCCCTCCCTAACAGCACTGTGGGTGTTCCTACACCACATGGACTGCAGCAGTTCAAGAAGGCAGCTCACTACCACCTTCTTGAGGACAATTAGCGACGAGCAACAAATGCTGGCCTAGCCAGCGATGCCCTCATCCCATGAAAGAATAATTGAAACAGATTCTAATTTACTGGGGTGGATTTGCATTTTAGATCTAAGGGCCAGCTGTTATGTGCCTTGCCCAATTTCCTTTCCCATTATGTGAGGAAGGAGTCTATTAGACAGCCTAACCCCTATCATCTGCTTTCCCTCACTGCCAAAGGTGACAACCTAGCCCACTGTACACCAGCGGATCTCTCTCTCTTTCTCACTGCAAAACCCAAATTATATTAGAATATCACCCATTTAAATGAAAATCTACTCTAATCTGTCTTTTGGTCTTAATAAATCATGGCATGTGAAGAAATGCATTATTACTTTAATTTCAAATTTATTTATAAAATAAAACCCTTGAACCAGTTGTACAGAACAAAGGCATACTGAAAAATAATCATAATTCACTGATCTGTAGAAAAATACAACAGCATTTAATGCAAAATATTGTTGACTATGATGTTATTTTGACCTCTTCATGTCCTTTTTCTATTGCCTGTTAGACAGGACACAGTTTTTGTTCCTGCAGGAGGAAGTGTTCTAGCTTCTGCTTCAGCCCAGTTTTAGATTAATATCCTGCTTTCTGACTGGGGTGTGGAAGGTTTTAAAGACGGTACACAGATGAAGTTGGTCAATTTATCATCCGAAAAAAAACTTCTCTCACTGCAGTGAGTAACCATCCTCAACCACACTGTTACAAACAACAGTAAGTGGAAGTCACAAAACTTTTCAATGTGGATGCAGGTGAGGTGGGTGAAGAAAAGGGTGATAGGCTTGACACTACACTTCTCTCATATTTCTCACCATGGTTGGCTCAGAGGAACATTGTTAGAATCTTTGGCGTCAGTCACCAAAGAACAAATACTTACCTTCATGTGAAGAAGGGAGAATGCTCCTCCCATCTCTAGTGCATTACTGTGGGATCTTGTTGGTCTGTGCTAGCCCCTCACCCCTTGCTGTTCTCACCCCTCCCTCATACCCAGGATGTACCTGAGGATCTATAAAATGGGAAATGCCTAAAAAACTCAGCAGGTCTGGCAGCATCTGTGGAGAGAGAAACAGAGTTAACGTTTCGAGTCTGTATGACTTTTCTTCAGTGCCCATACCAGAACGTGCTGCCAACTGGTTCAGATTAGAGACCAGTACTGTACAGCAGTGAACTGTCTCCAGAGGCTGGAAATGTGCTGGTGAGTTCCAATATCTAAATTCAAATGAGCATCAGGTCCGTGGCTTTTGGTGAACACCTCCAGCATTCTGACCATTTCAAACCTGAAAATTGGCCTGCACAAATATTTAGGCCAATGTCTCTCAGGTATATTGTGTGCATCGAGGCAACCTTTAATTAACTGCACAAATAAATAGACTTGCTATTTGTTGGTACAGGTGTATTAAAACAAGCCACCTTCAGATAATCGTAGATCCTGTTAAATTGACTGAAGTTGTTCTCTAAGTTGCCTCCCCAATGTCATCGCTGGCACACCATGAATGGTGGTGACACAAACTGCAGACTGCTTTATGTTTACTTTCTGATTTAGGACTAATAAGGAAAGTTGGAACATTTCAAACTTAGCAGATTTACAGTGAGGGAAACACTATAAACTGCTAACACATTAAGGAAGGAAAACATTCAAAAAGGAAATTTCTTAAATATATTTTTTGGTCTGAGCAGTTGAATATATATTCCAGGCTCAAGCAGGATCCCGAGCCTCCAGTCGCCTACCATTGTAATTCCTCTCTGTCCTCAGCCTCCTTCAATGTTCCAATGAAGCTCTATGTAAATACAAGGAACAGCATCTCATCTTTTGACTGGGCACTGTACAGCCAACATTGAGTTTAACAATTTTAGCATATCTCTGCCCCCATTTTGTTTCCATTTTCTTTGTATTTTATTCTTTCTTATTTCTTTCTATTTTCCTTTCCTTTGTTTTCAGATGGTATCTTTTCATGATCCTGCCATTCACAACTCCTTCAGAAACATAATTTCTTTCTTTATTTTACCCATTACCACTCCCTTTGGCCTTGCACCATGAACCCTTTTATCAATACATTTCTCCTGCCCTCTACCCTATCACGGATCCCCCCCTTTGTTCTATATCCCACCTTCCCTCCTTTCACTTGCTCAAAACTTATTTCATTTTTAACTTTTTCCAGTTTTGAAGACCTGAAACGCTAACTCTGGCCGGGATTTTCCAGTCCCGCCAATGGTGGACATTGTTGTGGGTGGAATGGGAAAATTTGGCAAGCAGCCAAAACTTTTCCTGTCCCGCCTGCAACGGTGCCCATTTTTCCCTCTGATTCTCTCTCCGTGGAAGATACTGGCCCTGCTGAGTATTTGCAGCATTTTCTGTTTTTATTTCAGATTTCTAGTATCCACTGTATTTTGCTTTTGTATATATGCTATCTTTGATTAATGCTTGAAACTAAAATGTATTTAATGTTAGATTAATATATCATGCTTTTGTCCCTACTATAAACAGAACTCAGTTCCAAGCATTTATCAAATTGAACATGTGCCCCTGGTACTAAATGCATTATCTTAAGAGGCCCTTACACAAAGAGAAAGGGAGCATGTGTTAGGATGAGACCAATAACAAATGGCTGTGCAAACAGCATCAAGGCCAATGCAGCGCCATGCTGCTGATGGACATGTGTGCCAGCACTTTACGAACTGAGTGAAGGGCTATGAAGAGGAAGCTTAAAGAGAATACTTGCCTTGTTAGGCTTCATAACAGCTGCAAGTTTTCCCTCATCTGCACCCTCAATGGCCCCTTTCCAAACCATTTCCAGAATTGCCTCTTGATGGCAGGAAGGATGTAGCACGTTGGCATGGCAAACCAAGTCCGCTAGCGCAGCTTCTCCCAGAGTGGCTGTGCACAGCCTTCGCCTTTAAATACAGACACTTTCTGTATTTACATTAACAACAGTTAATGATGTTCAGCTTGTGTAAATGGATGACTACACAGCCTGCAGATAGTTGGAAGTGGCACAGCTTGGGACAGTTGTACATGATATTCAAGGCCTTTCTGTTTGACAGTCACAAGCTTTATGATGCAGCAGGGAAGCTCAGATCTGCAAGATGCGAGGAGTGGTGCCAATGCTTTCCATGCACCAGTGCGAATGCTGCCCCATGTCAGGGTTATAGTACCCGCCGAGTGCAATACTAGGTATCAATTTACTTCAAAGGATCTAAGAGGCTGGTTCTCCCACACCAAATATTGGATCATGCACCAAAACATTCAATAGCTCATTTTAAAAAGGAATAGTTTTAGGATGTGCTCTTGGTGAAATACTATAGTCCCAGTTGCAGTCAGGTAAGTAAATAGTACACTGAGAAAAAGGCAACCACTGTAGCTTTGATTGCACTCATGAAGAATATCAGGGAGCATATGTGAATTATTTTAATTGATTGACTAAGCTTAATCGACAGCATCTAATTTTGTATTGGGATTGTAAGGTTGATTCTGGTGCTGTAGAAGCCACCTTGTTTATATAATGGAGCAGCATTTACAGTACCAAATGGGACTTTCATCTACGCACAGGTAGTAGATTAACATTTGAAATAGACAAGGGCAACAGGTGAGCAGGGCACAGGACTTAATTCTGCATTGCTGTTACAAAGAGCTGGCACAGTCAAGGTGGGCTGAATAGCCTGTATCTGTGCTGTAAACTTCTAGGCTCTAAGTTGGGTAAGTCCACATAGCAAGTTGGAGCAAAACTCGATGACTGTATGGAGGGAGACTCAGGGGTACTAACTTTGGTTGGATGCATTCCTGCAGTTTTCATCCTATCTCCAATTGCCTACCCAGTCAAACAGCCTTCACCCATCGCTAATATTTTTCTAACTCGTAAATGAAAATATTCAAAAAAATGAACAAAGCACACTACTTTGTTTTAATGCCCTTATGGTTTTTCTTTGGGTTGCTCACAGTAGTGTCTAGGAGATAAATCTTTAATTCCTGGAGACCCAGGACAATCCTGGAGGATTAGCAGCCCTGACAGGGACAGTGCAAGCACTTCAGTTGCATATTTTGTCACAGCTAAAAAAAATGTTCACTCTGCCTCTGCTTAGCAAGCACTTATGATGCCATTAGAGATCCAGGCCAATGCCACCTCTTTTGGTCGTGCACGTGACTCTGATGGCAACTTGATCACTTTACCACAGATTTTAGAACAGATAAATAATAAATCCTGTGCTGTTAATCCCAATCTACTCCAAAATAACAGGGCCTATCTAATTTTTGGAGTTTTACATTTTTTTCACAAGTGGGGAAAAATTGATTTCTTTTTGGAAAGGAAGGGAAAATTAGAGGGGAGGGTGTGCACCATAAAACATGTTTGGTATACCACCAAAATGTAAGTGATCTCTCTCCTACATGTTAATTCCAATATAGAGATGGAAATTCTTCAACAATTGCAACATCAGAGCAGCTGTTGAAGTTAATGTTTAACTTCCCTCCGCAAGTTTATATCCGATCGCAAGGACTTTTTAAAAATTCCCTAATCAGAAAATAAGAACCTTTCTTCTACTGGGACACTAGAAACCACAGAATTTCGATGACTCACCCTGAAAGAGCTTATAAATATACTAGGCTCCGGATGAAATATCTTGTTTTGAACAGTCAACTTCCTGACACAATAACAAAAGTTAAAACATATATTTTCAGACAGAAAATCTAAATACCAATAATAAAAATGGGCTATTAGCAAATCCATTGCTACAAGGCAATTTTTGATGTAAAATGTCATTATTGATTAAATGCTGGAATAATAGAATACCTGTTATAACTCCAAAATTAACGAACTGTTAAAATCACAGGATTACGTGGCTCTTGGAAACAGAGTATGGTTTTCTTAGCAGGTTTTAACACACAAAAAAAAAATCCTTGTTTTTTTTTCTGTTTAAAAGAGGAATGTCACCCTCTCATGGGCTGGATTTTCAAACTGGGATCGGGAATCGAACAGCCGGATCATTCCAACTCCCAACCCCGTACCCTGTTATCATTAGTGACATGGTGCGATTTCTAAAGGTAAAGGTTCTAATTGGCCTGGAGGTGAGTTCAATGCCCAACTATTGGCACCAGGAGTAGCCTAGAAGTGAAGCCTTGTAATGGAGGGTAGAATCACCCTTTTCAGAATCGAAAAGCAAACGGCAGGTACCGAGCGGTGGAATGGAACAGGCAGGAGAATAGATGCCGGCAGCCTCACAGTCTACACAGGTCTTCAAACAATCACTCCTCAAGTACTCAAGCTAAGTACTCTGTTCAAACGACGGCAGCTGCATGAGCACCTCAGTTGGACTATTCCTTTTTGGTACACGATTTTTCATCAGCAGCCATAATGGATAATAACTTCCCTTTTTTCCCTCAATTATGCACTAACATGTCCCAGACCATTATTAACATTGAAAATTTTATTCTGTCCCTTTCTAGCCTGTACAAGCCCTAAACAGCTTAACAGCAAGTTACCCCCACCCACCCAACAGCACTCCCTGTAAAAATTCAAACATGCCCCAGAGGTATTAGAAGACTAAAACACTACCCGAGTGTCTGATTTTAAATGTCCACCCACACCAGAATTCACCTTCACAGGCAATTGAAAATCCAGCCCATTATTGCTGATGTGTAGGGAAAAGTAAAAATTAAATTTCCTGCCTGAAAAAATGATTGACTTTGGAATTGCCACTCCTGACCACCATCAGACAGAGCACTCACCAATGTCTAATAGCTTATCAGCACTCCTGTCTAGACTCACTCATGAAGGTTGGCCACTTGTTTGAGAAGTGCAGTTACATTGGAATTGTACTCCAGCAGTAATCCACTCCTCTGAGAGCAGAAGGGAAAGAAGTGGGAGATGAAAAAAATACATAGGGCAGAATTTTCCTCTTGTCGGATGGGCGTGCGCCCGGCTCTAATGAGCAGAAAATAACGCGCGATGATGTCAGGCGAGCATCCCAAAGTCATTGCGCACTCGTGCAATATTTCGGTCGGCGGGCACGCGCGGGAGTCGGCAACGCACTCGCCGACAATTAACAGGCTTATTAAGACCATTAAAGTACCAATTTAATTCAATTTTTCGTGGCCCGTCCAGCCTTATGGTTGGCGGGCAGGCGAAAAGGTCAAGCGGCCTATGGATTTTTTGTGAAACCTCATCCAAGGGTAGGATGAGGTTTCGTTCAGTGATTATAAAAACTAAAAAATTTTCAAACTAATTTCCAACATGTCCCTGCCCACATGACAGAGTCACATGAGGGGACATGTTATAAACATTTTTAAATTCTTTATTTTCATTGTTCAAAATCTTTATCTCCCTGAGGCAGCACTGTGCCTCAGGGAGCTTTTCCTGCAAGAGCTTGTGCGCTCGCCCTCCTCCCACCCCATACAGATCGCAGGCGACAGTCGGCTTCCCAACTGCTCCTGATCACCCCCGCCAAGCCCACCCCATGAGGGCAAATTTCTGCCCATAGAAATCTTACTACTTGCATTCATTATGAATTAATTCAAATTCTGGGGGCAAAGGTAAATTTAATGAGGGGCTGCATTTTTTGAACTCATTCCCACTTCTAACCACATGTCGTTGCCCTACAATTAGTTCTTTTTTATTTGTTCACAGGATGCAGCTATCCCTGGCTAGGCCAGCATTGGTTTCCCATCCCTAATTACCCTTGAGAAGATGGCAGTAAGCCACCTTCTTGAACCATTGTAGCCCATCTAGTGTAGGTACACACATGATACTGTTAGGAAAGGAGTGTCAGGATTTTGACTGAGCGACAGTGAAGGAACAGCCATACAGTTCCAAATCAAGATGGTGTGTGAGTTGGAGCCAGTTGCAGCCAGTGGTGTTCCTATGCATCTATCACCCTTGTTCTTCAAGGTGGTAGTGACCACAGATTGCCGACTTACATTGACTCCCGGTTAAACAATACCTTGATTTTAAAATTTTCGTCCTTATTATCAATTCCCTCCATAGCTTCGACCCTCCCTGTCTGTGTAATCGTCTCCAGTCCTAGCCCTTTAAAATCTCTACATGCCTCCAATTCTGGTCTGTTGCACAACCTGGATTTTAATTACTCCACTACCAGCAATCATGCTTCCAACTGCTGAAACCTGGAATTCCCTCTGAAATCTCTCTGCCTCACTACCTCTCTCTCCTCCTTTAAGATGCTCCTCAAAACCTACTTCTTTGACCAATGCCTTGGTCACTACTCTGATATTTTATGTGGTTTGGTACCAAAATTTAGTTGATAACACTCCTGTGGAGTGCCTTGGGGCATTTTACTGTATTAAAGATGCTATATAAATGCAAATTATTGCTATTGTTTTCATAGCCCTACGCTTCCTGAAAATCAATGAGCCAGAACCAGTGGCAACAAGCAACAGACAAAGGCAAGAAGGCGTAAGTCAACATGTTCTTAACCTCAGCTTTTGTTATAATAATTACAAGATTGATGGCAGGATGAGGATATTTTAACACTCAAGCTTCCTTAATTCAAACCACAGCGCAGCTCTGAGAAACTGCACCTTTAACTGGCATTCAATGAATAATACAATTGACCCTGGAAGCTGCCCAGAAATGAACAACAAACTGAAAATTCAGCCATTATCCGCCGTACTCTGGAGCATTTGTAACTAATTCTTTCTGCTAGAAATCAAACACTGAAGTCTCAAGCTTTGACATGGAGTCAATTTTTTTCCCATTTGTTATACAAAGATTCAAGGCTAGATCTTTTACTTTGTGGGCAATATCAGGCTTCAGTCGGTGGAAACAAGAGGGCACAACAGTCCAGAGACGGTAAGTAGGAGTCAACTTATAACCATTCCTCCTCCCACTCAAAATGAATTTGAGCATATGACTGGTGTCTGTCTCTATGGAAAACTCTGCCAATTAGATACTGTGTTCTATACTCAGTCAAGACTTTCACAACAAATATTATCCAACATGGTTGTCTCCTGCAAATGGTGACAGGAGAAATGCATTGTTTGTAGCTGTTCTTATTACTTATTACTCTATTGAATTCAAGTGATAAATTAGTATCCAGAGGAAGATTTAGGCCTAAGGGTTCAATTTCCTCTCCCCATATTTTGGCAGTAATTTAATGTAAAGCATCATGCTTGCTATTTTTTCATGCGCATGCTTTATCAATTGTACACCAATAGAATCTATTAGATGTAAAAGCAATCAATTAAATGCAAAATGATGGCACAGAATATTTTGTTTGTTATCTAAAGTATATAACCCACTGCAATTATAAATGGTCCACAAGTATAAGGAAACCTATTATTAAGCCTGCAAGGTTCACTTTGATGCTCTAACTGCAACTAATAACTGCCATCAAAACAAATAGTGAGTGAAGAATCAGTTTGATCACAATGTGTTGTAGCATCATTAATATATTCAAAAAGAATGTTTTGCAGTGATACTCTGGATAGTGATCAGAACAATTCATCCCTAGTGCATTACTGTTGATTGAATGTAACCATTCAAGCTCCTGAATATATTGTAAAACATAGCTGGAGTTGGGAGGGTGAGAGAAAAACAGTCATTTTTTCTATGGAGATGTCTTGTATAAATACAAATACATTAAAAACTTACTTTTAAGCCAAACACATGGAAATGATCTGGTAAAAAGTACATATGGTTTAGATTCCTGGATTATAGAGTTACCTTTTTTATTTAACTCAATAATCTTTCAGTTATGAACAATAGGGCAAATATAATCAATTCATTAGCATCAGGTACAGAAACTAAACAGAATCTCCCAAATCAGCCTAGTGTTATGATCCCAGCTGAGGTTACCCCTGGACAAGCCTGATTCCAGAGTGGAACCCACCTTGACAGATCCGAACTTTTATTTGTTTGTTTAGATACATGGAGAGTAGCTACTGAACAGAGACCCAGGAGTCAGCAGATGAACTTTTAACAAAAGAATAAAACATTTATTCAACAAGAAAAGATTAACTATATTACAATACTCCTTCACCCACAACTATACATTTACAGATATATATACAGATTTGTAATGATAACACAAGTTACAAAAGCTATCTTATGCTCTAATGTCCACAGTGAGTACACAGTTCATGTACCAATAAGCACCCCATGCTCAGACGTGCCACACTCTGAAACCAAGTGACAGATGCCACATCAACCTGATACTATATCTCCTCAACTCCACCCCTCACCCCGCCTGGAGTACTTGTCACGCCCTGAGCCAACCAGTCTCACTGCATTCCATCTGTCACACAAGGGCTTCCCATCTCCACTCTCCAAGACCTTATCTTAGAATCTTCTCCCAAGCCAACACTTTCTCTCAGCCACCTTCCGCAAGGGTTCACCTCCAGTGTTTTGAACTCTCTTTCCGATGTTCCTCTTCCCTGGGTCACCATATGCATTCAAGTTGTCTTCCACACACTCTCTCTCACCGACTCAGCCGTCAACAGGACCACTACTGCTTCACATGCCCATAGCAAAGAGTTACAGATCTTCAGTTGTCTTTTTGGACCTTCTTTCCTCTTGCAAGCTGTTCTCACTTTAAGTCTGCTTTCTGCACCTTTTATCTCTTTAAATCTGAAGCTTGGAGCCTTTCTCTCTGCCCCTCACTCTTAACTTCATTAACAGGACCTTTTCCAGGTATCTGTCCTTCTTTTGGCCAGAAGGTCTTCTTTGGACTTTCTCCTTTTCCACTCCCTTGGATTTTTGGGGTATTTTTTTTAGCTTGGGACTGGCTATATGTCCCCTTTGCTCCAGTCTCTCTTGGAACCTACTTTCAGCTAATTTTAGCTTGGAGCTGGCTATCTGCCCCTTTTAGGTTGCTTCTGCTCCACAGCAGTCTTCAATCAACTGAACTCCAACAGCTTCCAAAGCAAACTCCTGTTTTTCTTTTTGTGTGTGTGTCTGTGGGAGGGACCTGCCTCTCTGTACCCCTGTTGGTAGGTAACAGTCCAATTCTTCTATCCTTGTCTGTTTAACTTAGCTTAAGTTGTGAAACTCTCATTAGAAATGCAAGTACCCTTTTAAAGTGAAACTAAAACTCAAACTGACCTTTCTTAACACACAGATATAAAAATACAAATCAATCTTAAACTTTAAAGCTAAAACGCATTCCTAACACCCACAAATATCAATATAACTTACTTAAACTATCTCTATTCCCTAACACCCATTTGGAGGTAAGAAAGCTCCACAACAGTGAAGGTTTCATTACAATGGCCTTACATCCGCCTCACGCAAACCTAACATCATAAACCTCTAACAATAGCTTATTACATAATATACAAATAAATTTTCCATATTGTTTCACAATTATATATGTTATCATACAATTACAAAGAATTAAGTGAAACAAAGTCAATCAATGTAATAGGATTAGTAGAATTTGCACATTATAGCATTATCATACCTCAACTCTTATGTTTCTTTTTCCTGTTATTCCCAGTCTTTAACTCAGCAAAGAATGTTTCATTTAAGTCTACAGCCCAATCATCCTTTTCGTTCGCTGCAGGCATAATTCCATCTTCAAGCTCATTTTCCAAACTTAA
Organism: Cetorhinus maximus; assembly: GCF_964194155.1. Classification (NCBI taxonomy): domain Eukaryota; kingdom Metazoa; phylum Chordata; class Chondrichthyes; order Lamniformes; family Cetorhinidae; genus Cetorhinus; species Cetorhinus maximus. The sequence goes on from NC_135880.1 coordinate 131,432,146, forward strand.
ATGTGGTAAATTCTCATTTCGATTTAACAAAGTCAAAATGGCATTTCTGTGAGTTAACATCTCATTTCTTCTCTAATAAAAATCTCTTTTTGCTGTTTCAAGTATGTTACTGAGATGCTTCTCGTCTTCATACAAAAGGGTTTCATATTCCTGCTTGGTTTGATCTTTAAACATTTTATGATATTGTTGTTACTCCAGATCCCATTTCAAAAAGGTTTTTTTGACTTATTTCTCAGTGAATTCAAGTATGTTCTCCTTGTGGAGTTTCATTGTTTGTTCCAACCCTTCAATTCTTTTGCATAATCCATGAACTATATCATTCCACTCCTTTACAGGTTTTGAATGGTCTTTTGCAAACTGTCCACTTACCTGGATTCCAACTGCTCTATTTTGTATATTAACACCGGCAAACATTTGTAAATCAGTGTCTCTGGTCATTGACTTTTCCAGACCCAATTGTTCTTTCGGTCCTTTTTGTTGGCAATTCTTAATTCCAATGCTGAAGGCACTGTAGTTGTTTTCATATTGTCCATTACTGAGGTTGATACATCAGTAATTTTACTGAGATCAGTTCGTTGCTCGACTGGACCACAACTCAGCAAAGAGTTTTTATACACAGGAACAATTTTCAAACTGTGTCACTCTATATCACATAGCTCCCCTTTCGTCTTCTCCAGTTTGCACAGAAGTTCAAAAATCTCATTGTTCTTTTCACAATGAAGTTCTAACAGTTCGTTAGTTTTGGTTTTTAATTCTGCATTCAACCAATTATTCTGCTTTACCAACAATTCCTTTTCTTGTTCAAGGCATTTTCCCCAATATTTCATAGCAACTTCTGATGTTTTAAGTTCAAGTTTTAACTGAAGATTGACTTTTATTAACTTTGCGTCTACAGATTTACCATTTAGACTTTTCAAGTCCTCTGTCAAGTGTTTTACTTTCTGTGGCTGATTCTCAGTTGTTCTCACCAATTCTCTTCTTTCATTAGCAAACTCCTCTTTCATACATGAAAGTTGATTTCCTACATTAATCTGGTTTTCCTTCAATTGCTTGTTATCAGCAATAAGTGTTTTATTTTTGGCCACCGTAGTTTTCTGAGGTTGGTTAAGATCAACATGATCAACCGCCTGCTGCAATACAGTCATTGTCACATTATTGTCTCCACTACCCAAATCATTACCCAGAACAAAATCCACCCCTTCAATAGGTGATTTAGGAATAATTTCCCACTGTAACAATTCCATTTACAAAGTGACTTTGTAAGTTAACTTTGCAGAAAGAAACAGGTTCATACATTCCATTAATATCCCTTATTAATACCTTTTCTTTCATAAAACTACCTGGAACACAAACTGTATCACCAACCACCATCAATGATTGATGTGTCTATGTAATCTCTCAAAATTTTAATCTGTTTACTTATTTTGTTGGAGGAATAAGAGAATACTTCTCCCTTCGACACAAAACATCCAGAACCTCTGTTAGCCTTACTTCCTTCACTAGTAATCAAAACAGAAATCTCTGGACTATATTGAACCATATCCCCCTTTCCTGTATGTTCTGAGGGAACACATTTCACCTGTACTACTGCTACAGTTTTAACAATCATTTCCTTTTCTGATGCAACCTTTCCCGAGGATGCCTTAGGCATTCCGACTACTGCAATAGGTCTACCATTTAATCTCCAGGAATCTGCCCTAACATATCCCATCTTGTTACAATGAAAACACTTAGGCTTTCATATGTCACTTCCACACTCAGTTCCTTCTCTTCTGGTCTGAGGAGAAATTTCCTGAGAATTCCCAACTGTCCCTTCTCTTCCCTGGCTACTTGCCTTCCTTTCACCTTCCCATCTTCTATCCTTCTCGGGTTTATGGGGATGGGGAGAAAAGAGTTTTTAATTTATGGACAGTTCATAATCATTAGCTATCTCTGCTGCCTGTCTGTCTGTCTTAACCTTCTGATCTTCAACATGGGTTCTAACTACAAAGGGAATAACTACCCTCTCAAACTCCATATAGATCTGCCCAGGTTGTTTCCTTATATTCTGAAATTTCTGCCTGTATGCCTCAGGGACTAATTCATATGCGCTCAGAATAGCCTTTCTAACTGCATCGTAATCTACCGATACCTCTTCTGAAAGTATAAACCTCATGAGCTCCACCTATCAACCTCGACTGTAAAAGTAATGTCCAGATTTATTTTTTGCCACTTCATTTTCTTAGCCATCTTTTCAAATGAAATAAAGAATGCTTCTACATCCCTTTCCCCAAACTTTGGAAGAGTTTGCACAAAGTTAAACATTTCCCCAACTGGGTTTTAGGTTGAAGAATTTTTCATCATCAGAACTTTCCTCAGCAACTGAGATCTCTTTTTAACTTCCAGCATTCTAAGCGGGCATTCCCTTTCTCATTCCTTCTCTCTTTCCCTTGCCTCTCCTTCTTTATCCTTCTCCCTTGCTTGAAATTCCAGCTCCAGCTTCCTGTCTCTCGCCTGCCTTTCCGCTTGTTCCCTTTAAAGTGCCATCTCTTTTTCTTTTGCCTCTAATTCAAGTTTTTTCAGTTCCTTTGCTTGTTCAAGTTCAAGCTTCTTCATCTGTAACTAAAGTCTCACTACCTCCAGCTGTGACTCACCCCTGGAGAATGTGGTCTCTCTAGTATCCCTTCCAGTTTCCAATGCTGTGCTATTATCTCAAATATGACTACTTTCCTAACCCCTTCGGGTAATTCTAGCTCCAACTTATCTGCCAATTCCACTAGCTTACTCTTGGTTAATTTTTGGAAACCAGTCAGTTACATTTTCCATCTGTAAAAAAGCCTTATCAACCTCCAACACCATTTTGAATTCCAACCTGTATAATACCTCACAGGAACTCCAATTCCTATGTCTAGTACCTTGATGTTCACGTATTTGTTTTACAAGGATTCACAGATCCCGCCAATGTTCAAGGATTTCCAATCCCAGTCCAATTATTATTCCGTGTCTAATCACTCACTGTCCACGTTTCAATCCCAGATGAGCCCCCACTTTGTTCCACCCGGTTATGCTTATTTTATTATGCTTATTAAATGCTTATTTTGAAATCAAAGTCTTAAGTAAAATAGAAAAGTGGACAAGCTTGATCCCAGGTTGGAACCCAGCTTGAAATTAATAAAAGATATTAACTTTTATTTGTTTGTTTAGATACATGGAGAGTAGCTACTGAACAGAGTCACAGGAGTCAACTGATGAACTTTTAACAAAATAATAAAACATTTATATAACAAGAAAAGATGAATTATATTACAACACTCCTTCACCCACAACTATACCTTTACAGATATATACAAATCTGTAAGGATAATACAAGCTACAATAGCTATCTTATACTCTAATGTCCACAGTAAGTAGACAATACATGTACCAATAGGCAACCTGTGGTCAGACACACCACACTCTGAAACCAAGTGACAGATGCCACATCAACCTGATGCTATGGATCTCCCCTCAACTCCGCTCCCCCCCAAACGCTTTTACACCAGGAACCAGCCAGTCTCACTGCACTCCACCTTTCACATGAGGGTTTCCAATCTCCACTCTCCAAGAGCTCACCTTGGAATCTTCTCCTAAACTAACACTTGCTCTCAGATGCCTTCCACAAGGGTTCACCTCCAGGGTTTCAAACTCTCCTTCCGATGTGTCTCCTCCCTGTGTCACCACATGCATTCAAGCTGTCTTCCATGCACTCTCTCTCACCAACTCAGCCATCAACAGAATCACTACTACTTCACATGCCCATAGCAAAGAGTAACAGACCTTCAGTCGTCTCCTTGTGCCTTCTTTCCTCTTGTAAGCTGTTCTCGTTTTAAATCTACTTTCTGCACCTTTTGTCTCTTTAAATCTAAGTTTGGAGCCTTTCTCTCTGCCCCTCACTCTTAACCTCATTAACAGGACCTTTTCCAGGGTCCTGTCCTTCCTTTGACTAGAAGGTCTTCTTTGGACTTTCCCCTCTTCCACTCCCCTGGATTTTTGGGGGTCTTTCCTTTAGCTTAGGACTGGCTATCTGTTCCCTTTCTCCAGTCTCTCCTGGCAGCTACTTTTGACCAACTTTAGCTTGGAGCTGACTATCTGCCCTTCTAGGCTCCAGTTTCTCTCTGGAAGCTACTTTCAACCAATTTTAGCTTAGAGCTGGCTATCTGTCCCTTCTAGGTTGTTTCAGCTTCACAGCTGTCTTCAAACCAACTGAACTCCAACAGCTTCCAAAACAAACTGCTGTCTTTCTTCTTGTGTGTGTGTCTGTGAGAGGAACTTGCCTCTCTGTACCCCTGTTGCTAGGGAACAGTCCAATTCTTCTACCCTTGTTTGTTTAACTTAGCTTAAGTTGTAAAACTCTCATTAGAAGTGCAAGCACCCTTTTAAAATGAAACTAAAATTAATGTGACCTTTCTTAACACACAGAAATACAAATCAAACTTAAACTTTAAAGCTAAAACTCATTCCCAACATTCACAAATACCAATATAACTTACTAAAACCAACTCTATTTCCTAACACCAATATACAGTTTCAAGTGCTTATTTTGAAATCAAAGTCTTAAGTAAAATAGAAAAGTGTCAATATTTTGACATCTCATGCTGTTACGGAAAGTGTCAAGGAGTGGCCAGGTGCATCCACATGGAGAAAGAAAAAAATCAGAGGAAGAATGAGTTCAAAGGATTCTCGTAGGCCTACCTGTAGCTGTTTACAAATTATATTTGGTAGATGCTCAAAATCAACCTGTAGATAATGGTGGACAATGGAAAAGAAAGAGGAAGAAAACATTACAAGTGCAACAACAAGAATAAAAAATTTTAATTTTATGGAAACTCAATTAACTTCCATGCCGATCAAACATTTCTAGTAGGCACTAGACAGCAAGGGCATCAATTTGGGAGGAAAAATAAAGGCAAAGAGTTTCTGCTTTGGACACAGTCGGCACTCTTGGTGGAAATTGAGTTAAAAACCTCGATCTGTTTTAAGTTTTGTTTTTGACCTTCCAGTCAATCTCATTTGCCTATTGTCAAAGACAATGGGCGGAATTGTTCCAGATTTGCACTAAGCATGGTAGTGGGTGGAAAAAGGGCGTTTTACTCGCTGGCCGAAATGGTGGCTTTTTAAGCCTTATCGTCCTAATCCTGCCTCATTAATCATGCATACCCAGGAAACAGGCTGGGTCGCTAGCAGGCCAGCTTCTCATTCTCCCACCCCGCTGTCACATCACACCTTCAGTAAGCTGGCGTCATATTTAAAGGCCACCCTTGCACAGAGCTAGCACTCTTCAAGGGATAGGAAACTGCTGCAAACTGATGGCTGCCAAAGGGAGGAAACATGCTGCCCCAAAATTTAGTGATGCCTCCATCAAGCGCCTACTGGACGCAGTGGAGGCCCACTGCAAAGTCCTCTACCCCTGCTCTGAACGAAGGCCAGCAAGCAAAGTCACCAATCCAGCATGGAAGGCTGTGGTAGCGATGGTCAACGCCAATGCCCTGCAAAAGAGGACAGCAATCCAGTGCAGGAAGAGGATGAATGCTCTCATCCGTTCTGCCAGGGTAAGTCACTCTTCTCATCACTCTCATCTCACAAATTCACAAACCCAACACACATCCACAAGAATCTCACACCTCAAGGAACAACACCACTAACTCTCACACACACCCTCACATCTTCCTCAGGCTCATATCCTCTCGAGCTGGTGTTCTCATCCTGTCCATGGCTCCGCTCACCACACAAACATTCCACGCAGTGCCACGTGTCCTGCTCACACTCTCTCCATCTTTTTGCATGCAGGAGAAGCCTGCTCACATCAGCAGAGAGAGGTCTCAGACCAGGGGTGGAGTGGCTCACATTAGGCCCCTCAGTCACTTTGAGGAGCGTGCCATCATGCTAACTGGTGAGGACATGGACCCTGCCTGTGGCAACAGTGAGATTGGCGGTGAACACCCATGTGAGGATCCTGCACCACACCATCCTTCTCAGTGCAAATATGAGTGCTCTCTCTCCTGCTTTTGACTCTGCTGTCATGCAATAATTATCTCTACTTTGGTTCACAGGGAGCTCTGCCAAGCGACTGACACCTTCTGCCAGCCAATCCCTCAGCTCCATCCGTGTCCTCATCTCCAGACAAGAGGGCTCCTCCTCTATTGAAGAGCTGGAAATAAGCAGCCTGGAAAACCCATCACAGTGCTTACCCACACCCTCAGACAGCACAGGGACACACACCTGCATGGGACCTAGATCTAGAGCAGGCTCAGGTTCACAGTCTGGTCATGCATGACACATGTCCGCAGCAGGAAGAGTCTGGTTCAGCTGAGCTCCCTGGCACTCAGAGGACTGCTGGGGAAGAGGCACCTGTGAAATTAGGGTCAGGTGATGGTCCTCTGGATTTGGTCTTCCAACTCATCATTGAGAGTCAGCAGAAGGTGAGGTAACATCATGCAGAGCTGTTGGAAACCCTCAACAAAGTGGCACACGAGTTGGAGGAGTGCATCCACCTGCTCTCTGATGAAGTGGTGCCCACATGTGCATGCATGGCAGGAAGGATGGCAGATGCAGTGGAGACCATGGTCCAGCAGGACGTGGAAATGTGTGCAGACCTGCACTCCGTCATGGTGGCCATGGGTGAGTTCCTGCAGTGGCAACATGAGAGGGAAGATGGGCACCTTGACGTCCCTCCAGATGCTCCTTCCCCTCAAGGAGTCAGGCCGGGGCCCTTGGGCACCCAAAGGAAGGAGGAGTGGCAATTGGACAGCCGTGGGTCATCCACTCAGGAATCTCAGATGCTGTGTTCTCCCTCTGAGCCCTCTTTGCCTGTGACCCCCTCAGCCTCGTCTTCTGTCACCGCAAAGGGAGCAGCTGGCCCATAAGAGGGCAGCCAAAGCAAGTCAGGGTCTCCAAGGCCTCAGCTCTCTAGAGGACCCACACCAATGTCATCAGAGGCAACAAAGCCAACCATTGCACAGGCTGGCTCCACCCCTGCTGCAGATGTCAGGGCAGCACCTAGAAGTATTAGGCCTAGAAAAGTTAAGAATTTCTGATCGCAAGTGATTGCATGGCTGAACACATTTTTTTACTTTGTAATCTGGAAATATATTCACTTTCACTGAATAATGTGTAATGGTGTCTTTCAGCTTCATTTACAGGTTTCATTAGTCTTCCCACTTCATCCCCCCACCCCCCTCCCCCCACTAGCAGTTCAGCTGCACGCAGCCGGCCCACGAGTGATTCTGGGGGGAGAAGTGTGTGTGTGGCAGGGCCTTTCGGAGCCTCGTGCAAGCACTCTCCCACACACGTGGATTCTTCCTCCATCACACTCATCGCAATGACTTGAGCATTTTCAATGCTGCCTGCTGGGCTTTGCTTTCAGTTGTCCATCTGAGCTGACCTGCATCTCTGCCCACCCACTGATCACACTCCCATGTAGCACAAGTGCCCATCCAACACTTTTGATTTTAGAAGTGTGGTGGCTGTTAAGTATATCTTCAGCTCCCCGATCCTTTCCCCTCACCCAGTCACCCATGTCCTTGCCCCCATCACTGCTGACTCCCGGGCATCACAGTCCACCTCCCTTCCGTCACCTACCAGCCAGAACGCTTTTCTTTCCGGGATGTCCAGGTGAACATGCATTTTTCCTTTCTTCCCAAGAATCCCACCCCCATCCACATTCACCTCCTGACCTCCTCCTTCCCACCCCAGGGTCCATGTCTGCTTTTGAGTCCCCACCAACCACTCTCACTATCCCCTCTACCGCTACCATCACACCCTTACCCTCCCACACTACTGGCTCACTCTGTCCTCTCTCATTCCCACCATGTCCTCCTACCATGCCCAGCCTCATTTCACTTCCCAGGAGGCAGTCATCGACTCCACAGACCTCCCCTTGGCATGTTCACCTGGACACCCCCCCCCTTACTCCTTCATCCACCCTTACTCCTTCCTTCCCCTCAACTCCTTCCCCTCGTCCAAACCCCTTCCTCCCCCTAATACCTACCTCCCCAGTTGTCACATTCTCCCACATTATACCCTCCTCCCCCATACTCCCTACCCCCTCCCAACCTCACCTCCCTGACCACCATCATTCCCTCCGTCCTCATCCCCCCCCTACCCACCGACACCATCGTTTTCCCCGACTCCCAAACTCAAACACCATCCCCGCATCCCCCACCACCGCCCGGTACACTTTCCTCTCCCAGTCAAACTTTAACCATTCTCTCCCACCACCACCCCACCCCCATTATACCTTCCTCTCCCAGTTGAGCCTACACCTTCCTCTCTAGCCCCTCGACGATCATCTGTAGCAGACCGAGGCCAAGACACTGATGTCCCGAAGCAGACCCTCAACAGTGACCTTCCACCTTCCGAGAGCTGCTTCACAGCGGAGCCATGTCCAACAGAATTCACCCAGCATGCAATGCACATGTTCCTCCAGGGTTCGATTGCTGTAGGGCTCCAACATCTTCTGCTCCTCGGACGTCCGTGATGTGAGCAGAGCCCTGGCAGCTCATTCCCCTTCACCCGGAAGCATAACAAAATTGGGGTCCAATTCGGGAAGTTAACAACTTGGGATATCTCATCCAGGATCACAACAGATTGGTGGACCTCACCCGGGGATCGGTCATAACAAATTGGGGGCTCAGTGCCAGAATAGTTGCAACAAACGGAACAAAAGAATTAGTGTGGGCAAAGTAAGTTGTTCCTTTGAAACCAATTGTTAAAAACTGCAAAAAGGCTTTCTTGAGTCCGTACTACTGAAGTGTAGAAATGTCCACATTTAATGCCAGTGCTTTTCTACGAGAATTAGGGGAAGTTACTTTTGACGATTTAAAAGTTCCGTCCCTTGGACAGTTAAAAGGTTTAGTGAGGCGTTTAGGATTAAAATTTCACCCGAAAGCCAGAAAACCCAACATTTTAAAAGGGATGGCAACGGTCTACAGGTGGAAGTTGAGGATGATGAAACAGATAGAGTAATGGTAGTGAGATTAAAACTGGAGCAGTGGAAATTAGAATTTCAGGAAAGAGAAATGGAAAGGGAAAGAGAAAGGGATAAAGAGGAAAGGGAAATGGAAAGAGAGAGAGAGGAAATACAGGAAAGGGCACAGAGAGAAGAGAGAAAACTTCAGGACAGAGAAGGAAAGGGAGTTTAAACTAAACAGCTCCAGGTGAGGGGCAGGGATCCTACTGTGACCCTTGAAGACACCACTAGCTCAGACTTAAGGGGTGAGGCAATCTATTTTGCTCATTTAATCCCTAAGTTTGGTGAAGCAGAGGTGGAAGCCGTCTTTATCTCTTTTGAGCGATTAGCACAGCAGTTCAAGTGGCCAGACCAGCACCAATCTCTATTACTGCACAAACTTTCAGGGAAGGCTTGAGGTTTACTCCCTCTTGCCTGGGGATAGTGCCACTGACCATGAGAGAACAAAAAGGGCTATTTTAAGTGCGTACCAGTTAGTGCTGGAGGCGTACTGTCAGAAATTCCGTACCCCCAAGGAAACGCCTGACCAGACATATCTGGAATTTGAAAGGCTTATGCTACATGCTTTTGATCAGTGGGTACAGACAGTTAAAACAGGAGCACTTACGAAAACTTCTGTGAAATAATTCCCCTTGAGGAGTTTAAAAACTCCATACCCCCTGCAAAACAAACACACATAGAGGAACAAAGAGTAATAGGGGCCAGGCAGGAAGCCACACTGACTGATGATTATGAGCTGATTCACAAACCCTTGTCCCAGAAGAGATCCTCCCCGAGTCACCCCCAACCAACTGGAAAGGATAGAGGTGGAGAGAGTGATAGGAAATGCTGGGGACCCTCCTCAGGACAGAAATGGTTGTGCTGAGATGAAAAGTGAGGCCAAGAAGCCCTTGTGTTTTAACTGCTGAAAGGCAGGGCACCTCCAGGCCAACTGCTGGAGGTTATGGGAAAAACCAGTGGGATTTATCGGGGCACATATACCCCATGCAGAGAATGGGAGTCAGTCAGAGAGCATAGCAGACCAGGCTATGGCTGTGACTGTGGCTGCGAATCCCTGTGGGGGCACTCCTGAGAGTGCAGATGAAGTTAAACGAATCCCTGAGAGTTACAAGGACGTTGTATCCGAAGGAGGGGTAGCCACATTCTCCCAGGGTGAGGCGAGTAAATCCTGTAGTAACACTGAGGGACACAGGGGCCAGCCAAACTCTACTGCTGGGAAAAGGCATAACCTTCCCACCAGGGAGTGCAGTAAGTGCCAAGGTGTTGGTAAAGGGGATTGAAGGAGAGCACATGCCCATCGTTTTATACCATCTGGCGTGCGACCTTGTTTCAGGACCAGTAACTGTGGGAGTTGTCTCCAGTGTGCCTGTGGATGGGGTCCACCTGGTCCTTGGCAATGACCTGGTGGGATCAAAGGTAATAGCATCCCCAGAGGTCTCAGAGAAGCCCACTGAGGTCAGAGAGACCGAACAGCTGCACGAGAAAGTCCCTGGCATTTTCCCTGACTGTGTGGTAATGTGGTCTAAGGTCAGACAAGTTCCGTCAGTGGAGGCTGAAGTTGCGCTGCAGACAGGAGACCCTCCAGTCTGGTTACCTGAAACCTTTTTTGGGAGCCTAGAAGACCCTAAGGAGGTAATAAATAGATCTTCCTTGGTAGCAGCCCAGCAAGCTGACCCACTATTAAAAACATTAGCTCAGACTGCTCACAATGAGGCTGAGGCAGAAGCAGTCCCTGAATGCTACCACATTAAAAATGAGGTGCTGATGAAGAAGTGGAGACCCCCTCACAGACCTGCAAATGAGGAGTGGACAGTGATAGGTATTGGTGCCACCAAGGTACTGTATGGAAATATTACAACTAGCTCACGAAATTCCAATGGCTGAGAATGTTGGTATATGCCAAACCCAAGCCCGCATCAGACAGCATTTTTCCTGGCCACACCTCCACAAGGGTGTAGTAATGTTTTGCAGAATCTGTCACACCTGCCAGGTTGTGGGAAAACCCCAGCCTGCAATATGACCAGCATCTACAATTCCCATGCTGGCTTTGGGGAAACCATTCAGCAAGGTGTTAGTGGACTGTGTGGGGCTCCAGCACAAAACAAAAGGGGGTTATCAGTATATCCTTACCATCATGGACATGGCTACCCACTTCCCAGAGGCTGTTCCCCTGAAAACCATATCTGCCAAAACACTGGTGAGGGAATTGACCCAATTCTTTACCAGGTATGGTCTGCCCTCTGAGAACCAGTCAGATCAGAGCTCAAATTTCATGTTCAAGGTATTCCAAAAAGTCATGGGTAACCTGGGCGTGACCCAGCTGAAATCTTCAACATATCACCCACAGTCATAGGGGGCGCTAGTATGGTACCACCAGACCCTAAAAACAATGATCAGGGCATACTGCCATGAGTACCCCCATGACTGGGATAAAGGACCAGGTTTTCTTCTGTTCACTACCAGGGCTCGTCAAAAATGAATCCACCAGTTTTACTCCATTTGAATTAGTTTACGGCCACCAAGTGCGAGGGCCTCTAAAACTAATAAAGGAGAGGCTTTTGGAACAGAAGGAGAAAGTCTCCACGTTAGACTATGTAACAATGTTCCGAGAGCGACCCATGAGAACCTGTGATGTGGCCTGAGAACACTTGAAAATCTCCCAGACTGCTATGAAAAAAAAGGGCAAACAAACATGCCAGGGCCCGAATGTTTCAGCCAGGAGACTATGGGCAGAATTTTACATTCACGGGCAGGTGGGTGCCCGACCCAATCGGGCATAAAATCACACGAGGTGATGATGAGCCAGTGTCCCGACATTGCACACTCGCGATAAATCACTCGGCGGGCAGGCACGGCAGTCAAAAGCGCGCCCACCGACAATTAAGCCCATTAACGGCGCAGTTGAACGGGATTTTTCGTGGCCCAACCAACCTTATGGTTGACAAGTGGACAAATATACCAGGCGGCCTTTATATTTTTCATGAAACTTCATCCAAGGGCGGGATTAGATCTCCGTTAAGAAATGAAATAAAAATAAATATCTGGGCACAGCATTTTTATGAGGTATGCTTTCAGGTGTTTGATTATGCTGCATGGATATGTTTTGCAGCTTCTTTATGCTTTATTTTATTATTTGCAGCTCCCTGAGGCCGCTGTCTGCCTTCAGCTCTCTCGCAGCATTCACCCATGCCCACTGAGATGTCATCGCCTGCCCTCTTTCCACCCCCACCCCAGCAGCGCTGAACCTTTCAGCGTGCATTTCATGCCGGTTGGCTGTTAATTGGCCAGCCAATGTGAAATCGCGGTTGGGGGCTGATCACGGTCGGGGGCCTGTTTCCCGATCGCTCCCAGGCACACCGATCACGTGGCCTGATGAGGGAAAAATTCAGGCCTATGTGTTACTGCTCCTACCAATCCCAGGTGACCCCTTAAAAGCCCAGTTCAGTGGCCTGTACAGAGTAGCAAAGAAGCTCGGGGGAGTAAACTATCTAATTGAGGTCCCAGGTCAGGGGAAAAGGCAAAGGCTGTGTCATGTCAACATGATAAAGTAATATCACAGCCAAGAAGGGGACGGCCTGTCCCATTTCCACTGACCTGGAGGATAAGGGCAGCAGTGGGGGTGAATTGGAGGGAGACATGGGTGAGACCCACATTGAATACCCTACTACCCGACTAACCAACACAGATACTAGCGAATTTAGACTCCTTATTCACCCACCTAAGTGCAGAGGAGCAAGCAGACGTGACGAGGCTGTTCACTGCATTTAAATATTTATACAGAGAAAAGACAGACTGCAACACACTAGCCCTACATGATGTGGATATGGGAGAGGCCCCTCCCAAAAGACAATATCCCTATCGTTTAGGCCCAGAAAAGCTGGCCCAGGTTTGGGAGGAGATTAACCACATGCTGGAGCAACAACTAATAGAGCCTCGCAGCAGTAGCTGGAGCTCCCCAATTTTGCTCGTGCCCAAGCCGGATGGGTCCACAAGTTTCTGCATTGACTGCCGAAAAGTTAACGCAGTGACCCGAGCCGAGCCTACCCGATACCCCACCTGGAAGACTGCATAGATAGGGTGGGTAAAGCAGCCTACATTACAAAGATAGATTTACTGAAGGGATATTGGCAGGTTCCCTTGATGGCCCATGCAAAGGAAATCTCTGCCTTCGTAACTCTGGATGGGTTATACAAGTGTTGAGTTATACCATTTGGACTCTGAAATGCCCCAGCCACCTTTCAAAGGTTGATGAACCAGATAGTAGTGGGCTTATCCAATTGCGTAGCGTACATAGACAACCTCTTAGTGTACAGCGACACCTGGGAAACCCATTTAGAGCAACTGGAAGCCCTCGTCCAGAGAGTACAGTCAGCTGACCTAGTGGTCAATCTCACAAAGACCAAGTTTGCTAAGGCTAAAGTGACCTATCTAGGGCATGTAGTAGGTCAAGGACAGATACTGCCCAGGGCTGCAAGGGAAAAGCCGTAGCCCAGTCCCCCATTGCCACAATGAAGCAGGAAATCATCAGGCTCTTGGGTTCTACTGCAAGTTCGTCCCAAACTCCAGCTGACAGACAGCTTTCGAAAGGCTGAAAGCCATTTTAATAAGCAAGCCTGTACTTGCAACTCTGAACTTTAACGAAGCATTTAAAGTAGCCATCAATACGAATGACATCAAGGTAGAGGCTGTCCTCCTCCAGGAAGAAGAATCAGGGATAGACAGACTAATCAGGTGCTTCTCCAAAAAACTAAACAAGCATCAGAAATGGTACTCCACGGTAGAGGAGGAAACCCTCGGTGTATTACTGACTCTCAAACACTTTGAGATATATATCCGAAATGGATACTGGGAGACCACAACCCATTTGTGGAAAGGTTTAAGACACAGAATGCCAGGTCATTCCTTTGGAGTTTGTTTCTGCAACCATACTATCTAAAAATCACCCACATTGCCAAGAAATCAACTGTCGCCCTGTCCAGAACTTAAAGAGACCTGTTAGAACTGAAAAGATAATATTGACCAAGGCTAGAAGAATGAATGTGTGTGTGAGTATGTTTGTTTTTTTATATTTTTTCTCTCCCTTTGTAATGAAATAAGAGTGAATATCATTTCATTCGTGCGGGGAAGTGTCATGACAAGGTATCGCAACCTGAATTACTTACGGGCATATTGAACCTTTTGAGAAAGACATGTTTGTTTTTTTCCCTTCGAGGAAAGCACAAGAAAAGGGGTTAAAACAGCTGAAAACCTGATCTGTGTGCCCTAGTGTTCGAGTTCTGGTGTGCTATTGTGTGCTGTGAAGGTCACATCAGTAGAACAGCAACTAGGCATCCCTGCAGCTTGCAGGTAAAAAAGTCTCTGGCTGGGATTTTCCGTGCCCGCCAACGTCGGGCATGTTCGGTGGCATCAGTGGACAATATGGCACAATCGTTTTCACGATGGCGTGAAATCAGCTCACGATCGTCCGCTCAGCCTGCCGACTACTGGTCGCGTTTCCCACTAACGGACGTCAGGAACCTCATTGTAATACATCTGCATATCATTATTAGGTCAGCCCGCTGGAATCATACCCCCCAGCCCAGCTGGATCGTCTGTCCACATCGGCGGAATTGACACCAACGTGTTTCACAACAGCTGATAAAAGGCGTGCACTTGGCGGCCTGGACTTTGGTGGGTACTCAGAGGTGAGTACACAGGAACGATGTGCAGCGCTCACCCGGGTTGCCTGTTGGACTTCAAGCTTTGAGTGGGGGGTGCCAGGGCAGACCTGCTGTTGAGGTGACTTGTGGGGGCATGGCAAAGGCTGCCTTGCGGTTGAGGCGACTTGTCAGTGGGGGACCAAGGGCAGCCTTGCTGTTGAAGATAACACACAAGCATTCGGGGTGGGGGTTAGGGTGGACGAGGGAAGTGGCCACGCATTAGGACAGCCTGCATAACGTGACCATTCCTCTGCAGCTGAGACAGTTCAGGCGCAGCTACATTGATATGATTGGAGCTGGGCCTCTAGCTTTTCTGCCCACTTAAGCAATGCAGAGGCATCAAAGTGTCACCAAGTGCTCCAGAGCTTTTCACCCCTCAGCACAGACTGCAAAGTCACAAGCATTTTAGTGGACTGCAGAACAGTTGAACAACTGGGCATGTTGTACAATCTCCTTGCTAAAGCTGGCCATGGAGCAGTCACTGGTGGAGGTGCTCACAGCCCCTTGCAATGTCAGCATCCCGGTTTGGACCAGTCTCCCCCATTGTTCAGGCTAACAGTGCAGCCTTGCAGTGTGGGTTAGGAGAATGCCTGCGCCTGAGCTGAGAGTACAGCATGCAGTCCAGTGGGCAAAGCTGCCACCAATCGGTCAGGTGGAGTGGGGCAGAGGCGGGTGGGGTTTCGGGCAACCATGCAGCGCACTAATCTCTGGCCATCCAAGTGGTGGCCAGCACTCTCTCGGAAGTGTTAAGGGGCCTTCAGACTTAACCAGGACAGGTTCTTGGTACACCCGTGCTGACCACGTGCCTCTCTCTTTCATCCTGCAGGAGGAGTACATCAGGATCATGGAGCCTGGTGAGCTAGCTGTATGCCTGATGGCCTACAGAGAGTGAAGATGACAGAGGAGAGAGCGACTGAGGCTCCTGGCTGCGCAGAGGAAGGAGCAAAAACCTCAGGAAGAAGGGGCGGCTGGGGCTCCCGCACACGCCGCACAAGAGCCACAGCGAGCCATCACTGATTGGCACCATGCGACACCCAGGGCCAATAGACGCCACCTTTCATTCCTTAAGATGACCGTGAACCAGTGTCGCTGAAGACTGCGCACGTCTAGGGAACTGGTTAGTCACATTTGCCAGCTACTGCAGGATTTGACGCCAGTGATCACGAAAGTGATTGCAGTGCTCAATTTCTACGCCAGGGCTCCACAGGTGGCCTCTGTGGGAACTCACAAGCATCCACCCACAAATGCCATGAGGGCACACAACTTTGTGCATTTTGAGGAGACCAAGACAACCAGGATGCAAGAGCAGTTGGATTCACCCAGATCTCAGGTTTCCCACAGGCGCAGGGTGCGATTGATGGCACTCACGTGGGGCTCAGGTCTCCGTCACAACACTCGGTGAACTATGTCAACCACGAGGGATTCCATTCGCTATATGTGCAGCTGGTGTGTGAGCACCAGAAATGCATCTTGCAGATGTGTGCCCATGGTTTCCAGCAAGCGTCCATGATGCCTACATCCTCAGTTGGTCACAGATCCCTGACGTCTTCCAGGGTCCACAGAGGCTGCAGGGTTGGCTCCTCGGTGACAAGGGCTACCCGCAGAGAATGCGGCTGATGACACCCGTGCGGTGGCCTCAGACTGCAGCAGAGCGATGGCATAATGAGGCTCATGCTGCAACTCGCAACTTGGTGGAGCAGACCATTGGGATGCTGAAGATAAGGTTCCAGTGCCTGGACCAGTCTAGTAGTGCCCTGCAATACAGACCGCAGAGGATCGTTGTCTGCTGTGCCCTTTATAACCTGGCGCTACAACGGGGAGGAGCTGCACATCTCCTATGATGAGGAGAACACTGAAGGGGATGGGTGAGAGGAGGTCCTCGAAGGAGAGGATGACGGGGCTGAGGCCCTCGCACTGGCTAGATGAGGCAGGCATGCTCGGGAGGCCCTCATAGCTGCTAGATTTGTGGAGAATGATGACGACATGCAGTGAGGTGACCCCATAGATCCTCACATTGCACCTCTGAATGTTTGACTCCAGTCTGACAGTCCGGCTTGTGGCAGCGCGAATGCCCTCTGTGAGAATGCACCTGTCATGGAGATGCAGTGGAGGCCTTCATAATCGGTCGATTACAGGAGGATGATGACCACATGCAGCGAGGACACGCCTCAGATCATCACATAGCCTCTGAGAATGTTTGACTCCTGTCTGGCTGAGGGCAGCTCGCTTGTGCTCTGTGATCAGGGTCATATGATAGAGAAGCAGCCATGAAACTTTAGAAGCATCTGATCCTTTGTCCGCCTTCAGCACCTGATCCTTTCAGGAGCACAGCGTCACTGGTCACAGATGCTGAAAAGATGGGGGCCAGCCCCACCTTAAAGGTGCTGAGAGCACACAGAGAGAATGAGAGAACTCTGTGGTGCCTGCCCACTACATTCTGGCAGCAATGACCAGCACCATCGAGGTGCAGACATCAGTAACGTGTCCAGGGAGCGTGAGGCCGGACCATCACTTTGGCCTGAAGGCTGCACAGAGCACAGGGAAGAGGCCCTGGACCAAAACACTTGCCTTTATCTTATGCAGAAAGGTTTCAATCTGAGTGACAAGTATACCACTCATCAGAACAAGGAGCCATAGGCAGGGAGACATTCTTGGGAGTTTGTTGACAATAGTGAATAATATGTACAAGTGATTAACACCTGTGCACAGGCTGTACAACTACATCTTCTTAACTTCCCTAACCCTGCCGCTATGTCTTGGTGCTGCCCGGACATCCACAGTGGAGGTGGAGGCAGCCTGCTGATTGCAACTCACTGTCTGTGATGACCTTGGCGGGCGTCCTCTGGAGGGCCAAGACTTGGGAGGGACCTGGCCTGATTTTGGGGTCCTGTTGTGTGGCCGAGGCACTCTCCTTGGCCAATGGAGCTGAAGCTGTTGAGGTCAGAAGAGGGGATTCAGATGGGCCGTATACTCTTGGAGTCATCTGGATGGATGACCCCGGGGTGTGTGCCTGCTGATCCTCCCCTCTATGGGTGCCCGAGGGCCCCAGGCTGCCTCCTTGGAAAGGAGGGGTAGCTGGAGTGAGATCGAGCTGCCTGGCACCCTACTCATGTACACACTGTTGGAGGCCAACAATGGCATCAGCAATCGAGTTCAGCACATGCAGCAGTGCAGGAGTGACGTCCCGGACCAAGGTCTCCATGGGGCGGCCACCATCCTACCAGTGTTGGCCTCAGTACATTGGCACGTCGGCGCTGTCACCTCAGCCTGAAGGAGGGACTCCTCCATCGTGCTTTGCAATCTGAGGAATGCAGCGGATATCCCTTCCTGATGTTCCAAAGCTTGGCTTTGCAGCTACAGCAATTGTGACATGACCAAGTCCCGAGGCCCGTCATCTGACTCGGGCTCAGCAACTTTCTGGTCTCCAGCGATCCTCCGAGTGCCGGACACCTGGGAAGTCCCTGCTGCCGCCTGCTGTGGATCAGACAGTGCGATGTACTCACCAGATTGTGGTCCCGAGGCTACCCTAAAGCTTGGTCCCACAAAGGTGTGTGTCTCTGCGCTGGTGGAGGGTGAGGGTGAGCGCTGTGACGGGTCTTCAAGGAGGGGGCCTCCAGATTCCTCTTCAGAGGTTTCTTCAGGGCTTGTTTGGAGGCCCTGGGTCATGGACTCTGTTGACTGTTTGGCAGATGTCCCTGTGATAGCAAGGAGAGATAATTAGTGCATGGCATTGGCCTGTGAAACAGGACATATCACTCACAGCATGGTTGTCTGATGGATGTTGCACTGCTGGATCCTCACTTGGTAGAGCAGCGCCAACCTCACCGTCAGCACAGGAACGGTCCAGATCGTTGCCAGCCAGCTGGATGGCTTTGTTTTCAAAGTCCAAGAGGACCGTGATCTCAGGCATTCCCCCACCAGTCTGCGACCTCTCCCTGTTCTTGTGTGCCAGTTTGTCCTGCATGAATAGAGATGGAGAAAGTGTAAGCAGGACACTTGCCAGGCCAGATGATAAGTATGCCTAGCCTGTGTGGGTGGTGAATGGTCCCATGGATGGGATGAGGACAATGACTGTGTGTGTGAGAGAGTGAACGGTGATGTCCTTTGAACTGGCAGTGAATGAGGGCCCTGTGTTGTGTGATGGGTTTGTGAATGTGTGAGTTGAGAGCGATAAGAAGAGTGACTTACCCTGGTGGAATGGAGGAGATAATTCATCCTCTTGTGGCACTGGGTGGCTGTCCTCCTTTGAAGGGCATGGTGCTGACCACCGTTGCCACGACATCCCAAGTCTGGTTGGTCACACTGCTCCCCATCCTGCGGCCAGAGCGGGGGTCGAAGACATCCCCGTAGGACTCCAAGGCATTGGAAAAGGTGTTCCAGTGACGTGTCACTGAACCTGGGGGCTGCAATCTTTTTGCCTTTCATTGAGATCTTCCCTGCAGCAGTTGTGGGCTGGAAGTACTGAGATGTGTGTGCGCGGCTGGACTTTAAATATGGCACCCGGTGTGATTAAGTGGCGAGGTGATGGTGGTTGGGTGAATGAGAGACCGCCCGCCATGGAAACAGCATGTTTCTAGAGAATGCATAAATAATGTGACGGGTTTGGGACGATACAGCCTGAAAACCCGCCATCGCGGCTGGCAGGTAAAACATCATTTTACCCACGCGCTACTGCACTTAGTGCAAATCTGGGATGATTCTACCCTCTATCTCTCTCTGTCTCTGTGCTGGAGGCCAATCACAAGTCAGCAAAGCTATAGTCAAAAAGGAAACAGGAGACCTCGTTCAGCTAATCTGCAGAACCAAGCATCTCCAAACCAACTGCTCAACTGCCAAAGTCAGTTTTACCAGAATCATCCAACTTAATGGCCATAACATTTCACCATCTACTCCTCACAGACAAGCCAAAGACTGATTCACATATTTTTTTCTTAACTTTTATTTTGGGACTCAACTTCTCATTTCTGATCTGCGTGTATGTGTATTGCATTTTTATTATATTTTTCTTCGGGTTTTAGTAACTAATAAACTTATTCCTTCTTTGACTCAAGAAAGCCTGCTTAAATTGGCTCCTTCCAAAACAAATACATTTGGACTGGGAGAAGGCATCCACGAGGGAGGGGATCCTTTTTAAATTAACCTTGTTGTGACCAACTGAGGGGGTTTACTAAAGAAGGAAGCCAATTCCTCCTCACCCGAAAGCATAACAAAATTTGGGCCCCGTTCGGGAAGTTAACAATTTGGGGTATCTCGTCCAGGATCATATCAAATTGGTGAACCTCATCGGGGACTGGTCGTAACAAGATGAAACAGAAAAGGCATGTTTATGACAGATGTCAGGTGGATAATACAATTGAGAACCAGGCTGAATGTAGAAGGTTCAGGAAGTAATTTTTTAAAAATTAAGAAAATCTAAGAGAGGGTATGAGAAGAGACTGGCCGCTGACATAAAAGGCAATTCCAAAATTTTCTACAGGCATATAAATAATAAAAGAAAGGGTGGGGCTGATTAAGGACAAAAAAGGAGATTTACGCATGGAGGCAGAGGTATTAAATGAATACTTTGCATCTGTCTTTACTGAAGAAGAAGATGCTAAGCAGGCCATGGTGAAAGAGGAGGCAATTAATACCCTAGAAGGGTTTAAAATTGATGAGGAGGAAGAATTTGATAGGCCGTCTGTTCTTAAATTTAAGGCACCAAGACTGGATGAGATCCATCCAAGGACAATAAGAGAAGTAAGAGTAGAAATTGCAGAGGTACTGGCCATAACTTTACAATTTTCTTTAGATTCAGGGGTGGTGCCAGGAGACTGGAGAAATACAAATGTTACACTCTTGTTCAAAACAGGGTGTAAAGATAAGTGCAGCAACTGCAGGCCTGTCAATTTAACCTCGGTTGCGGGCAAAATTTTACAAACAATAATTTGAGACAAAATTAATAGTCACTTGGGCAAACGTGGGTTAATTAATGAAAGCCAACACAGATTTGTTCAGGGCAAATTGTGTTTAACTTGCTGGAGTTTTTAGAGGAGGTAACAGTGGCGTTGATGAGGGCAATACTGTTGATGGACTTCCATTTGATGAAGTGCAGCACCACAGACTTGTGAACAAAGTCATAACTCATGGAATAAAAGGGACAAGAGCAATATGGGTACAAAATTGGCTGAGTGACCAGAAACAGAGAGTAGTGGTAGACAATTGTTTTTCAGGCTGAAACTAGGTTTACAGTGGAGTTTCCCAGGGATTGGTGTTAGGATCTATGTTCTTCCTGATATATACTAATGACCTAGACCTCACGTACAGGGCACAATTTTTAAATTTGCAGATGATATGAAATTTGGAGGTATAGGCATTGTGAACTGAAAGGACCATAGTGTGGAACTTCAAAAGGACATAGACAGGTTGGTGGAATTGGTAGACAAGTGGTAGAAAAAAATTAATGCAGAGAAGAGCAAAGTGATTCATTTTTATATAAAGAATGTAGAGACTCAACATAAAATAAAAGTTACAATTCTAAAGGTGGCGCAGGAGCAGAGGAATCAGAGTGCATATGTACACAAATCATTGAAGATGATAGCAAGTTGAGAGAGTGGTTAATAAAACATCTGGCATCCTGGGCTTTATGAATAGGAGCATAGAGTAGAAAAGTAAGGAAGTTATGTTAAACCTGTATAAAACACTGTTTCAACCTCAGCTGATGTATTGCATTCAGTTCTGTTCACCACACTATAGGAAAGATTTGAAGGCACTAGAGCAGGTGCAGAAAAGATTCATGAAAATGGTTCCAGAGATGAGGAACTTCAGCTACATAGATAGATTGGAAAAGTTGGGTCTGTTCTCCTTGAAGAGAAGGTTGAGAGGAGATTTGATAGAGGTATTAAAAAACATGAGGTGTCTGGACAGAGTAGATAGAGAGAAACTGTTCCTAATAGTGGAAGGATCAGGAACCAGAGGGCACAATAGCACAGATTTAAGGTAATTGGCAAAAGAAGCAATGACAACATGAGGAAAAACATTTTTAACTCCACACATGATTAGAATTTGGAATGTACTGCCTGAGAATATGGTGGAGGCAGGTTCAATCGAGGTGTTCAAAAGGAAATTGGATCGCTATCTGAAAAAGAAACATATGCTGCGTTATGAGGAAATGGCAGGTAAGTGGCACTAGGTGAATTGCTTCTGCAGAGAGCCAGCACAGACACGATGGACAGAATGGCCCCCTTCTGCATTGTAACCATTCAATTATTCTATGATTTCCAAGTAAAATTGTGTACAGTGGCCAGTTTCTCAATAAATTTTTTAAAATTCAAAATCTTTGAAATCATGCCCAGTGTACTTACACCCAAAAGAACCAACATAATGTTTGTAACCTCATCAAATGCCTGCATATAAGTGCAATTAACGGAAACTCATAATGGTGATTAACTTATCCTGGTGGTGGTGTGGCCAGTTTTGTGAATGGGTGACTTTTTTAAACTAGTGCAAATGATCCTGGAAACTCAATCTGAGTTGAATGTAATTTGCATTTAAAATTCCTCAATCTTCTGTGTTGATTATGCCACTTTCATGCAAATTACAGAGAAAGCACCAACACAACTGAGTGGAAACTCTACCCCAGAGGCTTTACTGTTCTCACCATCATCATTCATGGTGCACAGGACCCAGAAAGTCAATTGTTAACGATCACCAGAATTCCAAAACAAAATATTGTGCAGCACAGCAACTACACTGGTTTTCTAACTGTAGTCTACCCACACTAGGGGGTCTATTGGGATTCTTGGAAGGAAGAGTCTATGAGGTAAGGCATACTGTGGTCAGCAACTTCATTCTCTATGGGGGCTTTTCCAGGCATCATGGTGCTGGTGGGGATTCTCAATGACTCAGAACACATACCAGAAATTCTGCCATGCATTAGGTTTCCTGACATGTAATTGTGGGGTGAGACTGAGGTAGAAGCACAAATCCAGATAATCAACCCTTATATTTCCACTTTATTTTCCTGTACTTTTTGACTTTAGTAGCGCATTATTCCATTGCTGTATATATGTTAAATTAAAACATGTATTTTGCAAAGGTAATGTTTTTCTTTCAGTAGCTGACTGCTTTCCAGAAGGTGGAATGGTGGGTGGGGGAGGGACGGAGGGTGGGGTGGGGGATGCTGCAGTGTGTTCATAGTATCTGCATCATTTTCCGCAGGAGATCTCAGCATGAGAAATTTGAAAGCCACAGTCCAGGCTGTAACATGGGTATTGAAGTTGTCATGAACCACAAGTGTGAAACTTGTGACATTTATGTAAATCATCAATGTCTGGCCCTGTGGGGTTAATGTTCCCGATAACACACTAGCTTTCAGCAGCATTGTTCTTAGTCTGCAGTGCTGTGTAACTTTAGTACTTACAAGTGGTCATAATGCTGTAAAATCTGTCAGGGCTTAAAAAAAAGTATTATTCGGTGTGACTGTTATTATGGAAGAGGGTGGCAGTTATTGTAGACAGGATGATGGGATCCAATAGCCTTGAGGTGAAAAGGCTATGTGGCAGGAAATGCCAAATTACACAGGAAGGTTTCTGCTGCTCTCATACTGAGAATTACATTACCATTGAGTCTACTCTTATAAAACTATTTTAAATATTGTACTATATTCCATTGAACTTGATTATAATTTTCATTCAAACTGCTCATACAAGAATTTTTTGCGCGCTTTCGCCAATCTTCTGAATACTGTGGTGGCATAGTGGTAATATCACTGACTAGTATTCCAAAAACCTGGGGTAATACTCAGGGGACCTGGGTTCAAATCCCACCACAGTAGATGGTTAAATTTGAATTAAAAATCTGCTGATGACTATTGTTATAAAAGCCCACCTAGTTCACTAATGTCTTTTATGTCCTTACCTGGTCTGGCTGACATATGACTCCAGACCCACAGCAATATGGTTGACTCTTAAATGCCCTCTGAACAAGGGCAATTAGGGATGGGCAATAAATGCTGGCCTAGCCGGTGACACCTACATCCCATGAAATAATAAAATGAAAGGGGATAAAATGGGTAAAATGAATTCTTCACCAATGTATTAGAATAAATCACAATTTGGATACAGGTTGAGAACATTGGTTGTAATTCTAGAATGGAAGCCTACACATTACAAGAAAAATATTAGTTTTGATGCTCTTTGCTTGTTTCTATTGCTTTTTTTGGTTGCATTGTAAATAGCTTTCTAAACTATTAGCATTTGCAAATGTCAGTTGCATCGAATGTCAGCAGCACTTGGCTTCCAAACAGGAATCGTGAGTTCTGCTTCCAGAACTGTCCGACACTCTGGCTCACTTTTTATGGTTGACTGAGTTTTAGCACTTCTTGATCTTAACCGTGAAAAGCACTGTCTGCAGGTGAGTTATCAGCTCTGGGCTGGGTTTAAGAGAATGATGAAGACAAAAATGGAAAGAAAAGGAAGGGAGGAGAAAAAAAACTTGGTTCAGAATAAAAATAATAAAACTTATATCTAAGTATTTTGTTTAAATAGAAACTACAGGGACAATTTTACAATTCTCCACTGAGTTTCTCTGGCTGGCTGTCCATATCAGGAAACCACTGGCAACATTCCCGTTATTTCCCAACATGTAAAGCTGCTGCACAATATTCCCCAACACAACCACACACTCAGAAATTCAGCCCTGTGCTGATAAAGGATTGTCAATGTGGTCTGTTTCTAAGACATCACCATGGCATTTATTTTTCTCTGCTGTGCATCTGGTTTGACCATTCAACATGTGTGAGCCCAGTCAGTAGGAGGTGAAAATCTACAGGCATTTGATGCTGGTGGAAGTCCACCAGGAACCTGCACCACTAATCCAACTAGTCTTTGCAGGATCAGGGAAAGGTTCTCTAATTTTACCACTGCAACACACTTCAGTTGCTCACCAGTTTTAAGAAGCCTTAAATGCCACAGAGACAGCTAGGTCTGCCTGGGATTCTCTCTCCTTTTCTATCATGCCTCCCATACCCCATCCCCAAAAACATGACATTAACATCTGAATCAGCTCCTTTTATCAAGATCTTCAGAGGTCCAGTCCAAACCCCAGGTCTAGAATCCTAGATGGGCCCTGCTAGCACCCTTGTGCATCAATCAGAAACAGCAGACTTGGGACAAGGAAATTCTAGTCTAGGAGTCCAGTTCCCCAGAAAGGGTACCTTTTGGAATACTTAAGTCTCAAGAGGTGGGTGTAATGGCAAGGACAGATTTTATTGCCAATTTAGGTTTCCCTTAAGGTAGAAATGTTTAGCCTTCCTCTGGAACTGCTGGTTCATATTTACTACAACAGAGCTGCTTGTCAGGTCACTTCAGAGGGCAGTTAAGTTAGTTTGGAGCTGAAATCACATATAAGTCAGACCGGGAAAGGACAGCAAATTACCTGCACCGGGGCATTAACAAGCTAATCAGGATTTTGCAACAATATGACAGATTCATGATGACTTCTACTCATACCAATTTTTTTCATTTTCAGATTTTTAAAAAAAAGACTAAACTTGAAGTCTCAAACAGGGATTTGAATTCACATTCTCAAGATTATTAGTCCTAGCGTCAATCGCACAACAACTACATAATAAAACCTTCTTGATACAGGGTTCTGCCCCAAGTAATGCTCAACAAAAACTAACAGAGGAGGTCAAAACCATATCTAGGTCCCGAATAAATTCTCTACCCTTCTGCTACATTCCTACTGGACATACAACGGGGTTACACTGGAAAGACTGCAGGTTCTTAGCCCCCGGCTTAGCCCCTGTACTTCACTACAGAGTATCAAAGCTCAGCTTGAGCATGTCCTCAACCAACAGCTGCAGGCAGACACTTTTCAGTGGGCGGGGTGGTAGGAGTGCGCACCGGAAACCAATCTGGGCCAGGAACCCTGACTGGCTTTTCCTTTCCCTAGCCCAGGATACTGAAGCCAATTTTAGTGTCCCTACCACCCGTCCGGCTAACATAAGCTAAATGAGTATAGAATCGGAGTCAAATATGAGACCTTCCTCTTCTGTATTGCTCAGTCTCACACATGGCACTTGGCAGCAAATTGAATAATTGTGGCCTTACAAGAACTTCATCTGTTCTCCATTATACACTATCTCTGTGAAATGTGAAAACTATTTCATGTTCCAAATGCTGAATAAGGCAAAGTGGAGACTTTGTTCACAATGATAACTTAAATAAGGCATTGACACACTGCACTTCCTGCCTACTTAGCTCAACCCGGGTCACCTTTTGCATATTGACCACAACGCAGCTTAGCAATAAATGCAGGAGCCACTGGTCAGCGTGTGAGAAAAGGGGCTGGTCAATCTTCAATGTATTAAGTGGAAATCTGTGTAAATACATATTAATAAACATGTCACACACTTAACTACTTTTCCCAACCCTTGGAATCAGATAATGCTTGCCTCACTGTTACACAGTGTTCTGTTCAGAAGATGAAATCAATGATAGCAGTTAGCAGAAATACATCATCAGTAATTTTCCATCTGTGTCCAATCCTTTGAAACAACATGCTCAGCATCTTTTTTTATATGTACATGGGCTCACTCATGTGAAGTGTAACATCCGCAATAGGCAACATAGTAATACGGTTCAACAGCACCAGCAGTTAGAAGAAACATACATTGGCTAATCTATACTCAGGCTGCCTCTGTGGTCTGAAGTGAGCCAGAATAACAGAATGTGTAATGGATGGAAAAGCATATGTGTACTGACTGGCTTCTTGTTACAGTAATTCTGCCTCGTTTTTGGAAAACATCACAATAAATTGTTGTTGCATTATTGAATGGCAGTTGATGTCTTAATCTTTATCTTTGCCTCCATGTTTTCTGATTTACTTACTATTTTATACTGCCCTGTGATTTGGTAACCATATTTCTTGAGTTATCAGCTTGGTTCTGTGGCCACACTCTGAGCTCAAAGGTGTGAGATTAAAGCCCTACTATAGGACATGAATACATAAAGTGGCCTGAAATTCCATTGAGGGAGCGGAGCACTGCCAGACGTATCTATTTGAAGAAGAACAATGAGTTCTTTCAGTGTCCTGACCCATGATGGTCTCCTGCATCCAAACCAGCAATGATTGCCTCAGGTCCCTCAAGCAAGGCAGGTGGTCCAGTGATTTTTTTTCTCTAAAATTTTATGTTTTCAGGGGTCCAGCTGGTCACATCTGAAAATACGGGTTTCAGCTGAGGAACAGCAGTGTGAATGGCCGGCTTAGAGAGTCCCTACCTGGCGCGGAACCCACCTCCCACCCATCATTTCCCATTTTTCACAATTTTGTCACCTGGTATCAGCACCAAACATTGTCAGTCAAGGTGCAAAAGGAGTTTGATGAACAGTGGAACTCCTCCTGTGTGACCTCTAGTAGCGATTCTCCAGAGAATCAACAGCTAACTGCAACACTGTAAATTATTCCATTTCCTACACAAACTGCTTGAATGACCTCTCTCAGTGAGGTTGCTCATTTTGTGCCAAATTATGTTGAATTGTGGGGAATTTTGGAGATTGTGTCTGTGCAAGAGAAGGAAATATAAATGACAATAGTGGTGCTCAAAACCAGAGCTAGGTCAGATGCTGGGACACAAATAGGAAAGAAGGAGAGAGAAAGAAAATAAAGAAGAATGGGACAGAGGAAATAAATACAGAAGAGGAAAAGTAAACAGATGAAAAGAAAGAGTAAAATGTGGATCAGAACCAAAAGGCACAGTAGGCAAGCAAGAGAAAAGAAAGACATGGAAAACAAAGATAAGGAAAGAGGAAAGAGATAAGCAGAAACAAATGCATATTACATTGAAGAATCTCAAAAGGTGATATTAGGGCAGGTGACCTAAAGCTTGATCAAAAAAGATGAGTTTTAAGGAGCGTCTTAAAGGAGAAAAGAGAGGTGGAGATGTTTAGGATGGTTATCAAGACTTTAGGGCTTAGGCAACTAAAGGTTAGGCCACCAATGGTGCAGCAATGCAACTGGGGAGGCACAAGCGGCCAGAATTGGAAGAATGCAGAGATCCTGGGGGTTACAGAGATAAGGAGAGGGGAGGCCATGGAGGGATTTGAAAGCAGGGTTGAGAATTTTAATAATGCAGATATTGACCGACCAAGAGCCAATGCAAGTCAGAGGTAGAGAGGGAGGTGTGCACAATGGCAATATGGAGATGAACAAACTATCTTAGTGTCAGATCCAATATCGGGAAACAAACTGAACGCACAGAGAATGAAAGGATATTGAAGCTCATGATAATTCCTTAACCACAAACCTGAAAAAGAGGTTAGAGATCATTGGT
This sequence comes from Cetorhinus maximus, assembly GCF_964194155.1. Lineage (NCBI taxonomy): Eukaryota > Metazoa > Chordata > Chondrichthyes > Lamniformes > Cetorhinidae > Cetorhinus > Cetorhinus maximus. The sequence goes on from NC_135880.1 coordinate 131,460,143, forward strand.
TTATTGAAAAATCATCATGACTCGATTAACTTTAATTTAATTAAATTAACTAAATCAGAGTTAGACATATTTTTGATAGACAAGGCAGTTAAGAGCTATGGGGGGCAGACAGCAAAGTGGAGTTGAGACACACCAGATCAGCCATGATGTTACTGAATGGCGAAACAGGCTCAATGGACTATGGCCTACTCCTGCTCTAAAGTCCTATGTTCCTTTCACAACAATGTAAACGTCAACTACAATTATACACGATTGGGATCTTAAATAAGGATGAGGATTCTGAAATCAAGGTGTCGTGGACACTCCAAGAACAAATAAAACTAACTTTAAAAAGTCATGAAATAGCTACAAGAAATTCCAGCAAGCTTAACAGTTTGATGATGTGACTGAACTATGAGCTATCATTAGTTGTATGTGTTGACTTACCGAGGTCAGACTAATAGGAACAATAAGACTTTTTGTAAGTGATTGCCAATCCACTGTCATGAATATAGCGTGGGTTTTTTTAAGAGTGAGAGGGAGAGAGAAACAAAGGTGGGGCTCTCAATTCAAAGGGGATTTCCACTTAAGAGTTGTTACAGTCACCTAGTGAATACATGTGATGATTGGTGTAATGCTGAGCGAAAGACACAGGCAATTGCTGGGTTTGATTCATGTATCTGTACTGAACTATATAAGCTTAAGTAGAGAGGTGGTGAGGCTGCTACTTATGGGGGAAAATTTAACCTAAAATAACAGGTAGGTTTGGGTTGGGTGGGCGGTTAAAGCCTGCGAAATCTATTTTCTGACCCAAATGCTCCTCCAACCTGCATATTTCCATCTTTAACTGAAGCCGGAAGGTGGGCAGGCAACCAACACCCTCCAAAGAGGTGGGTTGGAATTTAAAATATGATAACGAAACTGCGAGACTCAGGATCATTCAGGTTTTGAACTTTAACTACAATCGACCAGGTTTTCCAAATGCCAGGGAGCCCAACAGCTTCCTCAAGGCAAGAACTTGAGGGATTCATGTGGCAAGTGTCTTCATATTTACCCCCTGGGTCCTGGTGCCTACCTGAGGCGTCTCCATGATTGGGAAACCATCCCCACATATCCACCATTCCGTCCCCCCCACCTTCCCCACCCCCCCACCCCCCCACCGAAAACAACTTTCTCCCCGAAGCCTCATTTCCCACCATGAGGCTTTGATCCCTTCCACGTCAGCTTGGGCCAATTATGTCCCTAGTATCTCAGGATTCCAGGACACACATCATCTCTGGCATGAGAGGGGGAGGAGGGGCTGAATGATAAAACTAACAGTCAGTCTCTTTCAGTGTTAATTGCCAGGAAATGTACAAGATGAGCCTGAATTCAGCTTTGCTTCTTATTTTACTTTCCTCTTGGCCTCCACTTTTCACAGCTTTGTTAAGCAGATTGCCTATTTAGTCAGTTTGTTGGGCCCTGATGGCCAAGCATGCTTTTAGTCCATAACACAGTCAATTCTCCTGACTGGGTTACTCTTCTCGAAATTTGGCATCTTCTGCTTTGCAGCTAAACATCTGCTCCTCATTAACTGAACCACTTTATCTTTTTCACCCTCACTCTTCCCTTTTAACTGAGCTTTTTGACCTAGGTGTTCACCTGTTCTGAATCACAACACTTCACTAGTTTACAAATATGATCACCTGTCACTGGCCCCACATAATGGGCGGAATCTTCTGCTCCCACCAGAGGCAGGAATCGTGGCGAGTGAGGCACTAAATTTGACGTGATGAAAAAAGTCAGCTTCCTGCCTGTGGGAAATTAGTTTGGAATTCTATTCTCCCGACTTTGAAAGTCAGGTCGAGTTTCCCGCTGATTTGTGTCGGGAATCATATTTACATACATTTGCATCTCATGAATGCTCATTGAAAGGCCAACTCACTGGAATTACATTCCCCTTCCAAATTAGGTGCCCCACCAGCAGTTAATTAGGACAGTCTGTTTCCCGACTGTAGTTGAGTGGCGTGTACTTGACAGGTTTCACTTCATCCACGACTTAAAGGTCCATGGATGTTACATTCTCCTGCTTGGGGACCTCGCGTAACTTCACTCGAGCGCCATTAGCAAACACTGTGTCAAAGCTGGACGGGGGAGGCAGGGGAAGGCTGGATGAGGAGGCGTAGGGTGGAGCAAAGGCTGGAGAGGGGAGGCAGGCTTATGGAGGAATGTGTGCAGGCAAGGGTGAGGAGAGTGTCTGGGGGTGGGGGGCTGGGAGTGTCTTAGATGACAGGGTCAGTGGTTTTGACATTGAGTCCTTGGTGGGGGGGGGTGAACTCAGTGTACTGGTGATTGGAGGGAATAGTCACGGTCTGAGTGGGGGAGTGGGGTACGGTAGGGTGACCGGTCCAGGGTGAGAGTCTGATAGGTGAAGGTCTCATCGGGTGGGCCATAGAGGGGGACAAGGCAGGTGGCTCAGATAACTGGAGGGGGCAGGGTGGGCATGGGGACGATAAGGGGTGTCAGCTCTGAGGGGTGGAAAGGCATGTGGAGGTAGATCGCTCAGGGTAATGGGAGAGGTTCAAGGGTGACAGGGGGAAGATGAATGGTGATATTGGGTGGGTCTATGAAACAGAATTTTACATTCGGCATGCGGGCGTGTGCCCGACACGCTGGAACATAAAATGAAGCGCGATGACGTTGGGCGTGCATCCCGGCGTCATCGCAAAGTCGCATAATATTTGTTCAGTGGGCACGCACTGGAGTCGACTGCGCGCCCGTCAATAAATGAAAGGCCTATTAAGGCCATTAACCAGGTAATTATCCTGAATTTGACGCTGCCCATCCAACCTTATGGCAGACAAAAAGGCCAAGCGGGCCTTTATGTTTTTTACGATGAGGTTTCCTGAAGTTATTACAAATTAAATAAAATGTTTCATTTGAACTTGAAAACATGTCCCATCTCATGTGCCACAGTCACACGAGGGGACATGTTTCATTGAATTTTTCTGCTCTTTATTAATTTTTTCAAAAAGCGCTTCAATCTCCCTGAGGCAGCTCCATGCTTGAAGTGCTCTTTCGCGCGCATACGCAAACTGCGCACTAGGCCCAGCTCTGCCTCCTCCCCCTGCCCACACAGGTAGTGCGCAGCTCTACTGCTCACAATCCACGCTGGGCGGGCCTTAATTGGCCCGCTCGCATGAAATTGCGGTGTGGAGCCGATCACGGGCAGCAGTCGGCTCCATGACCACCCCCACCCGCTCCTGCCGAGCCCACCCGACCAACGTAATATCCTGGCCATAGTGATGGATGGAAGTTGATGGATGATAGGGGGAGGGGAGAAGTTGGTGGAGCGAGGTTGAAAGATGACGTGCACTAGTTTTCCAAACTGATATTGACCATGCAGCTAGTCAAATAGTGAGATCCCTTGAGGTGGGAGGAGGGTCGTTTCGGGTGGGTGGTGTTCAAAGTCAGCACAAGTGACCAAAGGGACACCCTAATAATTATGAGGCAACTGGATGCCAAAGATGCTCACTGGGGTTTTCCCTCTCTATTGTGAAGCCCATATTGCAGCAAGTTTGTTCCCAACTCATGGGTTTCATAACATTAAGATCCCAGCAAGGTGTCGAGCTGCTGTTCATTCTGTGCTATTTGCCATCAGCTGCAGTCAGAGGCAGGGATGAAGGGAGGGAGGTGGATGCCTCCAAGGGGCATGGCTGGTGGAGGACAGCCAACTCACAACTCCAAACCTCCATCCCCCCAGGTGAATGGTCATGGCTGATAAGGGACCATGCAGTTAGTCTTTCTACGCTGCCGAGGCAAAGGTCTCTCTATAGGGTTTCGAGGGTGGTGCGGACAACAGCTTCTTGTACATGGCTCTTATCACTCTGGTCAAAGAGCAATGTCTCCACATTGTTCATGTGTGAACAGGAGGAACACCCATCTCTGGTCCTCCAGGCTGTCCTTTACCTGGAAGGGGTTGGGTGGGGCTGCCATGTCTAGACATAGGTCAGATGAAGGGCTCAGCACTGGCCTGCTGGCTTTGAGATGGACTGAAACCTATAAAAAACATGCTCACTTAATGTCTGGCTTCAATTCATTCACACATCCACTAAGGCATCTATGATAGAGTCTGCAGATAGTCCTGCTTTGGTATTGGCTGTCATCCAGCTGAGGAGAAGGGGGCCTATCACCATTTAGCACAGAGCCAAGAGGAGCAAGGGCCTGAGCAGCAAGAGGCAGCAGGGCCTCTATAAGATCAAGAGGCTGGCAAACATGGACCATTGCAATGGCAAGCATGGGCCTGACCATGGGTGTATCGTGGGCTGTGCTCTTGTCTAGAGATGAGCAAAAGGCAATGCCAGAGGCACCCTCATATGTCCCAGGATGTGGTTGCTCACATCTGCCAGCTTCTCCATTAGGAGCTGCGGCCGCAAGGACTCTGGAGAAGTAATGCGCAACTCCTGGCCTGCAGCAAGTGAATGGCTGTCTGGGTGCCATTTAAATATGGCACCAGGGACCTTTGGCCCCATAAGGTACGGGCAAGATGGGCGACTTCCTGCCCGCCACACCACGAGATTAGCCGAGCTGTTCACTGCTGCATAGTTTATGAGCTAAAAAGTGGAGGATCGCATGTGTTCACCCTCTCCGCCGCCCAGCAAGAATCGTGCCGACTTTCCCACCTGCCGCCAGACTTCATCTCCAGAATGGAAAATTCCACATAATGTGATCATATATTTTGTCCCTCCTCACTCTCAGACTTAATTTTTTTGAGGTTTTTAGGCCTGACCACGGTGCTTAGGGTTTAGTGCATGTTTTCTGCTCTCAGTTTTCTGGATACACATGTGGAGCACACAGAACATAAGATGGTTTCTGAATCTCCAAGAGAGGTCCAGGACAGACTTTAGTGACTGCTGAACACATATTGGCTAGAGATTTGGAATGTGCAGCCAATAACTCACTAAATAGTTTAAATGTGGCAGAATGCAAATCCAGCAGATCATCTTAAAGGGTGAGGACATTCAGTCCCACTACATGATGGGTGATATAGTGACCTTGGAATAGTTCCAAATGAAAACTACAAAAATGATTCCCAGCTTAAAGAGCCTCAGCTACTCTGGCAAAAAGACATTGGTCTATTTACGTTAGAGCAGTCCAGATTTAGAAGTGGCCTGAAAGATCTTTTAAATAATAAAAAGGCTGTATATTGTCCCTATTGATAGATTATTCCAGTTTAACAAATTGGGGAGGACCTGCAGAGAATAGTTAAACTATGCAAGAGTAGGAATAGATCGGATGTTAGGTGATTATTCTTCTCCCATAGAGTTCAGTGAGCCTCTGGAATGCATTGCCAATTGTTATGGGTGTTGACTCTCTGAATGCCATCAAGAGGGAGCTGGGCTGGTTCCTGACTGGGACAAAGATTGCATCGTGTTGGAGAGAAGTGTCTTTATAGCTGATATTTAATCCATGTGATCTCTGTGAGGGGATCAGAAAGGAATTTTTCAGAATATTTTTACTCTTATTAGCCCAGGCTTTTTTCTATGTTTTTTTGCCTCTCCGGGTCGAATACATGGCAGGAGTGTAAATTCTGCTGCCGTTTGTTTATTATGCCTGTGCTCACTGAACTATATTGGATCCCTGTTGAGCAATATCTGAATTTTAAAATGTTCACCCTTGTTTTCAATTCCCTCAATGGCCTTGAATTTCTCTATCTTTGCAAATCCCTCTCAGATATCGCCTCCAATTCTGACCTCTTGAACATCCTTAATTTTAATCATTTCACAATTTGTGGCCATGCTTTCAGTTGTCAAGGCCCAAGCTCTGGCATTCCTTTCCTAATCCTCCCTAAGGCTTTCCTCTCTTTCTTCCTAGGATACTCCTTAAAACCTACATCTTTGACCAAGCTTTTACTTATCTGCCCTCATTTTTTTCTTTATTCGTTCGTGTGATGTGGGTGTCGCTGGCAAGGCCAGCATTTGTTGCCCATCCCTAATGGCCTTTGAACTGACCTTACGAAGGTCATTTCAGAGGGCAGTTAAGAGTCAACCACATTGCTGTGGGTCTGGAGTCACACGTAGGCCAGACCAGTAAGGATGGCAGATTCTTTCCCTCAAGGACATTAGTGAACCAGGTGGGTTTTTACAACAATCAATGATAATTTCATGGTCATCATTACTGAGACTAGCTTTATATTCCAGATTTATTAACTGAATTCAAATTTCACCAACTGTTGTGGTGGGATTTCAACCCATGACCCCAGAGCATTAGCCTGGGCTTCTGGATTACTATTCCTTATGTGGCTTGAATTTTGTTTGATGAACTTGTGTGAAGCACTTAGGAAACTCTTACTCCATTAAAGGCACTATACATGAATACAAGTTGCCTTTGTTGCTGATGTTTGTACATGATGACTCTTCCACACTGCCCACTACCCTTCAAACTGTAAAGAGTTTGCAGGGTGCGTAGGGTTTAGTGCATGTTTTCTGCTCTCAGTTTTGTGAATACACGTGTCCCTATGTATTTCATAGCCACCATGCAGAGGTCGAGTAGATTCTTTATGGTTTAAGGAAATGATGGGAGATGTGATGCATGCAGATTGCAGCAATTGTTAATGGATAGAGGCAGCGAGTATTCATTCACAGGATGTGGGCTTCGCTGGCAGGGCCAGTGTTTATTGCCCATCCCTAGTTGCCATTGAGAAGGTGGTGTGAGCTGCCTTCTTGAACCGCTGCAGTCCATGTGGTGTAGGTACACCCACAGTGCTGTTTGGGAGTTCCAGGGTTTTGACCTAGTGACAGTGAAGGAACGGTGATATATTTCCAAGTCAGGGTGGTGAGTGGCTTGGAGGTGAACTTCCAGGTGGTGGTTTTCCCATTTGTCTGCTACCCTTGTCCTTCCAGACGGTAATGGTCTTGGATTTGGAAGGTGCTGTCTAAGGAGCCTCGGTGAATTCCCACAGTGCATCTTGTAGGTGGTACACACTGCTGCTACTGTGCGTCACTGGTGGAGGGAGTGAATGTTTGTGGATGTGTTGCCAATCAAGCGAGCTGCTTTGTCCTGGATGGTGTCAAGCCCCTTGAGTGCTGTGGAAACTGCACTCATCCAGACAAGTGGGGAGTATTCCATCAGACTCCTGACTTGTGCCTTGCAAATGGTGGACAGGCTCTGGAGAGTCACGAGGTGAGTTACTTGTCACAGGACTCCTAGCCTCTGACCTGCTCTTGTAGCCACAGTATTTATATGGCTAGTTCAGTCCAGTTTCTGGTCAATGGTGACCCCCAGGATGTTGATAGTGGGGGATTCAGTGATGGTAATACCATTGAATATCAGGGGGCGATGGTTAGATACTCTCTTGTTGGAGATGGTCATTGCCTGACGAATGTTACTTGCCACTTGTCAGCCCAAGCCTGGATATTGTCCAGGTCTTGCTGCATTTGGACATAGACTGCTTCATTATCTGAGGAGTCATGAATGGTGCTGAACATTGTGCAATCATCAGCGAACATCCCCACTTCTGACCTTATGATGGAAGGTCATTGATGAAGCAGCTGAATATGGTTGGGCCGAGGACATACCCTGAGGAACTCCTGCAATGGTGTCCTGGAGCTGAGATGACCAACCTCCAACAACCACAACCATCTTCCTTTGTGCTAGGTACGACTCCAACCAGTGGAAAGTTCTCCCCCTGATGCCCATTGACTCCAGTTTTGCTAGGGCTCCTTGATGTCACACTCGGTCAAATGCAGCCTTGATGTCAAGGGCAGTGACTCTCACATCACCTCGGGACATCAGCTCTTTTGTCCATGTTTGGGCAAAGCCTGTAATAAGGTCAGGAGCCCTGGCAGAACCCAAACTGGGTGTTAGTGAGCTGGTTATTTTTAAGCAAGTGCCGCTTGATACCACTGTTGACGATCACTTCCATTACTTCACTGATTATGGAGAGTTGACTGATGGGGCGCTAATTGGCCGGGTTGGATTTATTCTGCTTTTTGTGCACAGGACACACCTGGGCAATTTTCCACATTGCTGGGTAGATGCCAGCGTTGTAGCTTTACTGGAACAGCTTGGCCATGGGTGCAGCAAGTTCTGGAGCACAAGTCTTCAGTACTATTGCCAGAATATTGTCCTGGCCAAAGCCTTTGCAGTATCCAGTGCCTTCAGCCGTTTCTTGATATCAAGTGGAGTGAATCGAATTGGCTGAAGACTGGCATCTATGATGCTGTAGACCTCCGGAGGAGGCCGAGATGGATCATCCACTCAGCACTTCTGGCTGAAGATTGTTGCAAATGCTTCAGCCTTATCTTCTGAATTGATGTGCTGGGCTCCCACATCATTGAGGTTGGGGATATCTGTGGCGCTTCCTCCTCCAATGAGTTGTTTAATTGTCCACCACCATTCACGACTGGATGTGGCAGGACTGCAGAGCTTGGATCTGATCCATTGGTTGTGGAATCATTTAGCTCTGTCTATCACTTGCTGCTTATGCTATCTGGCACACAAGTAGTGCTGTTTTATAGCTTCAGCAGGTTGACATCTCATTTTTAGGTATGCCTGGTGCTGCTCCTGGCATGCCCTCCTGCATTCTTCATTGAACCAGCCCCCCCATATTTTAACCTTCATTAACTTGAGATCATCCAGAACTCTGTTGCCCGTGTCCTAACTCACACCAAATGCTAGTTGCCCATTACCATGTGCTTGCTGATCTACCTTGGCTCCCTGTTAAGCAAAGCCTCAATTTTGAAATTATTTTTATTTGAGCTCTGAAATTTCCTCTCTAAATCTCTCCACCTCTCTTTCCTTTTGAAAGACACTCCTTAAAACCTATCACTTTGACCAAGTTTTTGACCATCTGCCCTAATATCACTTTATTTGCCTCAGAGTCTAATTTTACTTGATAACCCTCCTGTGAAATGCCTTGGGACATTTTATTACATTGCAGGCGCTATATTAACACAAGCTGCTGTTGTTATTGTTGTACACCAATGCTCAACAAAACTCAAGAGGTTTGATTATTTGAAATATATTTGAAGTTTGCATTAGTGTATTTGTAGATGTAAATGTTGGGGGTTAGAGTAGGGCTAGTATTATGGCATGCTGACCTGTAGTACCACAGAATAATCAGAAGGGAAGTGAACAGTATATTGTAAATAAACAAACTTCCTGGTTAGTTACTGCCCATCATTTTAATTCTAGGCCAATGCAGCCCACACTGCTAGTTCCCTGAAGGTTACAATAATTCTACAGTTCTCAAGGGGTTATTTCCATTTGCTTTTCTCTGTGTTTGTGTTACTTCTATATACTATTTCTTGTTTTTCTTTAATAACCTTATTATTTCCTCAGTTTCCTGTTTTCATTCCTGCCAGTAATGAGCTGGTTCTGAACAATGCCCAGCAAACATGTGTGCAGGAATTCAAAGCTTCTAAGAGTAATGAGGTAAGCGGATGTTGTCCACCCACACTCTCGTTTCTTATGGCCAATCTTATTTCAGCCTTGTGAAGAAAATGTTCAAGCCTCCATTTGATACATTACTTTAATTGATTCATTCATAAATTGGTTCATTCTCGTGGTTATGACATCAGCGGAAATGCTGTGCCCTTCCCCCTCAACCATGCTGCAGCCTTGCACTTACACACCCAGCCAACTGCTATCCTGTGTGCTCAAACCAGCTGTGATATACAAATAACTTTTGAAACTACTTTTAAGAATGCAATAGCCAGCAGAAAATAAATTTGATCTTTAAGTGGCCTTCTGATTACATGTAACATGTTGTGTCAATAATTATTACATTAGAAATAGCAAACATGTATATAGTTTCTTTTTAAGCATTAACTTTTTGAGGTTATTGTACAGACATTGTGCAAGCAATGTACTTAAAACAATCAATGTGCTCTAGTGGGTGAGCAGGAATTAGTCTATGAAATAATGTCAGAAAAATGCACTTCATGGGGGTAGTTTGCTGATAGTGTATAATTTGGCTGATAGTGTAAAATGTACAATATTGATTCGGCTTCCCACTAATACCTTCCCAATGATCATTTCCGAATCTTGGGTGAGGTGTAAAATGGTTGATTGAGGCAATATCATAAGTTTTGCACTATTGCCAAAAGCCAAAATCATTGCTCTTGAGTGTGAAGGGTCCATAGTTTACATGCTTCCCAATGTCACAGAACTGAATCATTTTCTACAATTACATTGGGGCTAATTTTAATGCTGCAAGTTGATTGTTTTTGAATGAGTAAAAATCTCACCTATTTTTCTCAAGTCAATTATTTTATATTATGTATTAATGTGTTCAAATGGTGAACAAATGAAGTTGCAGGTTTCGCCTCCTCCCCACCTCGTGCAGGTTCTCCTGAAGGTGCTGATTATTTGCTGGGGTCTCCTCCTGTCTTTCATCCATGGTGGTGGCCATTATTTATGTTTGAGCTTAAACAGAAAATCTACTTCTCTCCTGATGCACACAAACACAGGGTTCACTAGATAGTCTTCAGAAGACAACATTCTCCTTCATATTTGAGGAGCACTGAACCCAATTGGAACATTCACACCACCAGTCCGTGAGTCTGGTTAAGAGCAGTGATTCCAATGGACCAAGAGTGAGCATGAAACATCCCTGGCCTGTTTTGAGTAGAAGTCAATAGCCCGTAACTTCCAAGCTCCGGGCGTCAAAACTGGGGGATACCTCAAAGATGCGCTGGGGGACTCCCTCCCCCGTAAGTCCCCAGGTAAGGACTGCACGGCAATTGCCCGGTAAGTTCAAACTTCCTTTGGGCAATTCCCTGCAATGGGAACCATCTGAAAGTACAATATAAATCACAAACTTTGGATGGTTCCAACTGTCTTACAGTTAGAAAAAGTTAGAAGAATTAAAACCAGTTCTAACTTCTGGGTAACTATAGTACTGACCCCCCCACTCAAACCCCTATATGGAACTCTCCCACACCCTTGATTCCTCATGGGACCCCCCGACTACCCCATCCGTAGGGACTCACCCCACACCCCAACCCCTCACAGGACCCCCTGACTGCACTCCCCTCCTCCCAAACACCCTCCCCATCCCCCCAATGACTATCCGACACCCCCACCACTCAACTCCCCCTACTGACCACATGACATCCCCACCACGCGACCGCCCCTCTCTCCCTCAGCCCCATCCTACCCACTTACCTTAAAAACTTACCTTCTCCCTGGCTTCGCAAAGTGGCTGGCCCTTTAAGCTTGCCTGCTTTATTTCCATTATTTTTAAATCTACAACTAATACCTTGTTAGTCTTTCCACCCCACCCCCACTACAGCTGTACCTTGAGTGTCCTGCCATCCATTCTTAATTAGCACTTTTCTTAGATAATATCACCACCTTCAACATCTCTTTGATCCTTTTGTCTGTGACATCTTTTGATTATCTGCTCCTATCACTGCTTGCTTGTCCATACAACCACCCCACCCTCAACTTCTCTCCCCCCGCCCCCCACCTTAAACCAGCTTATATTTCACCCCTCTCCTAACTACACTCAGTTCTGTTGAAGGGTCATGTGGACTCGAAACGTCGACTCTTTTCTTCTCCACCGATGCTGCCAGACCTGCTGAGTTTTTCCAGGTAATTCTGTTTTTGTTCTGCTTTATAGCAGTTAATTCCAGAAAAAGTGGGTGTGACTTCCTTACCTCCGACTCTCCAGCCCTCGACACAAGGCCTCGGCAATCCACTCCACTACACTGTTCTCACCCGGCCTGAGTCGGAAGGTCGGGCGAGAAAGGAGCGACTGGATTTCAAGTGGAACGGCAATCTCACTCTGATTGCCATTCATGGAAGTTACGGACCATTAAGTTTCTTTTTGTGCCAATGCTGTCTAGGATCTCTGGTGCTGGAAAAGTTAGGTTGAATCATAAACAACTGAAAATTTAAAAAAGGTTCCAATGTGATAGAAAGCAAACATAAATAAGTCTTTTAGAGCATTGCATAAATGTTTTAAAAGCAACATAAAATGGTTAGTTACATAAACAGGTTTGTTTAAGAAGGAAGTTAGTTACTCTGTAGCTCACCCTGATGAGAACAACAAGGGAATCTGCTTTACATTATACATCAAATTATATTTAAGAACTGTAATATGCAGTATTTAATATTTTGCAGTGCACACCATCAGTATTGCAAATGTTTCTTTTCTTTGGGAATCTAAAAGCAATAATGGGGTTTCAATTTAAAAAGAATTGTATAGATCCGGTATAGAGAGTAAGCAGCCACAAAATATTTTATAGATTTAATGCAGTCAAGTGCTTCAACTATCTCTTACTGTAATAGACAGGAACCTCATTTCCACTGGACTTCACAGCTGACATGTATTTTTCTCGAATAGAAATTAAAGCTATGATTTCCGACATAAGAGTTGTAAGCTTACTACAAAGCTACAAATCCCTTGATAGCTTCGAGAGTGAATGTGTGGCAAGGATTAATGCAGGCCAGAAAATCCCAGGTTCAAACCAATAGTATAAGGGTCTGGCACATATAGGGTTAATGTGGGACTGATTATAGTACCACCCACACTGTGATGTAAGGGGACACGTGACCTGCACCTAGGGTTCAGTCTAAGGTCGGATAGAGCTGTGTGCACAAACAGGCATGGAGACAGCTGGTAGCTTGAGCCCTTTGCCATATATATGTATATAGTTCTTGTAGTTAATAAAGCCAACCTACTAAAGATTACGAAGACTTAATTAAGACATAATGAAGGGTATCCAACACCCTACAACATGGTGGCAGTGAATGGAAAAACCCAAAACCTCACAAAAAATGCAGAGAAAAACTAAAATCCTGCAAGAATAAAGAAAAATTGAAAGAAGCATCTGTTATGAAGAAAAGTTCAAGAAGCAGGTACACAGAGGAAAATCGCCAGGGAAAAGCTCCAAAGAAAGGCTTGGACGCTGAAGGCAGAGGTTTAAAATTCCTCACTGCAGCAGAAGACTCCATGGGGTCTCCTGGAAGTCCAGCTTCAATTCCCAGAGTGCAGAGTTGGCAGACCTAGCAGGGGTAAACTAAAACTTTTAAATTCCAAGATACAGCAAGTTCTGAGAAACTTTTAAATAGTGCAGTGGTCAGAAATTGCATTTAAAAACTCCATCAGAAAAATCACCTGAACACGTAGCATCTTTTAGAACATTGCATAAATGTTTTAAAAGCAACACAAAATGGTTAGTTACATAAGCAGGTTTGTTTAAAAGGTAGTTACTTTGTAGGTCATCCTGACAGGAACAACAAAGGAATCTGCTTTACATTATACATCAAATTATATTTAAGAACAGTAATATGCAGTATTTAATATTTTGTAGTGCATCAATATTGCAAATGTTTCTTTTTTTTTGGGAACCTAAAAGCAATAACGGGGTTTCAATTTAAAAAGAATTGTATAGATCCGGTATAAAGAAGTGGGGGGAGTGGAGGAAATAATTAATTAATTAATTCTGAAGAATCGCGTCTAAAGATTCAGCTTTAATGGCCAGCAAAGGTCAGGGTTCGATGCTTTCGCAATCCTGAAGAATAGCGCTGAAACAGAGAAGTCTGCAGCTGGTCAATCCAAGCAGCCATTGTTCAAAGTTTTTCAAGGCTGAGCGTGAACGCCATTATAGTGGGAGCCCGCAAAAACTGGCAAGTGCAGGTAAACCCTTTGTCTTCAAATAAATGGTGGGGCCATCTTGAATTTCAGCAAGCTCTTAAAGCTGAACCTATACTTAAAAAATTTTTAACCATGGATCAGAAATCTACTCTTCCAGATCAATTTGGACTTATCCAAGGCCCAGATCAATCACATAATTGGGGACTTTGTAGAAAAAGATTCCTTAGGTAATTGATAGCTTCAGGTCTGGATAAAAAGACAGAAGCTCAACAAGTTAACACACTGCTTTATTCGGTCGGCCCGATGGAGAAGGCATTATTGATAGACAAGGAATCAATGAATCATCTGCTAAATTTGAAGAAGTAATAAAATCATTTGATGTTTATTTTAAACTGAGAAGCAACAAAATCGTCAAAGGATGAATTTAATAAGCGTGCCCAACAGCCAGGAGAACCTGTCGACTCATTCATTAATGATCTGTACAGGATGGATGAAGGCTGCAAATACAGAGACCTAAAATCTGAACTTATCAGGGATAGAATAGTTTTACGAGTAACTGAAGACACACTCTCAGGCATGCTGCAAACAAATGAAAGTCTAACCCTCAAGAAAGCTATCCAGATAGTAAGGCAGTCTGGCCTCCATGAGCAGCACTGGTCCATTTTAAGAGGAGAAAATAAATCATGGTAGAAAAGAAACCCCCACAATCCAGTTAGCTAAACAACTTAGAAACAGGGACACTCCAGGCCAAGGGAAACAATATCCTAACCAACCAGTAGAGTGACCATTCCAGTGCTGTGGAGCAAAGCGCCCCCACAGGCGAGATCAATGTCCTGCAAATTCAGCCCAATGCTTCCAATGTAACAGAATTGGACACTTCAGTGAACTGTGCACAGCCAAAACATCTAAACGCATGGAAGACCCAAAGATGATTCACAAGGTCAAGACTGCACACCAAAAGGACACACAGCGTGTTTCTTGGGTGAAGCCAAAGATCCTAGATTTTCATATTGGGATGCGGACAATTCAGTTAACAGCCTTATCACAAACTTTAAATTGGACATGAAAGCCAGTATTACAGTCCTATCGGAAAAAGAACGGTGGCTGATAGACATCTGGCTTCGAACAACAGACACACCACTCTATGGGCCCAGAGGATTCCAACTTCAGGTCATAGGCATGATTCTGGAACCACTAAGGTATGGCAGCAAACAAATCTATCACCTGTAACCAGTCTTTTTCTCTCTTGAGCAGAGATGCCTGTATAGCTCTGAATCTCCTCAGAACAGCAGAAGATGTCAAGACTACCACTGTGGTAAATTATACAGAACTGCAAGTTCCTGAGAGCTCAAACCGGGAAGAATGTCCTGACTGGAACTTCAGCTTTGAACTGTCTTCTCTCTTTGCAGAGGGGTTTGTCCATTTTTGCTTGAGGTGCCGGAAAACCCTCATTGGTCAGACCAGGCAGCCAGTCAGATGGTTACCAAGACGCCTCCAATGGAGGTTAATAAGACAGCAGCCAACAATCAGAAGAGCCTCAAGCTCCGGCTCTGATGACTGTTGATGAGGTCAACACTATGACCACAGAGCAAATGCTGCAACTCCCGGTCAGCATCACAGTGCCACAGACGATGCTGGAACCAAGTGGCAGCCATCTGTTGCCAACAACATACCACACAGCCAAATGCAAAGATGAGCTTACAAAAAAAAAACACATCCTCAGAACAGGAAAGGTCATCATCTGTCACAGAGGACATCGATGACACACACAACAAAAAAAGAAGAGGAAAAAAGACATGGAGACAAGGACAAGTTTTGTCCACCCCGCAAGAAACCGGATGGAATAACAGCCACCTATCACCACAACTGCCGAATCGACAAAGAGCGATTCAATACCAAGGACTGGAAAAAAGATAAAAAGATACTGAGATGCCTGAACAACCTCCAAATCAACTGAGTTTGCCTGCAACGACAGAGCCTAGCACTCCTCCAACAGTAGTGTGACCGAGAAACGGAAGGGTTATAAGGCCACCAGGCTGTCTGAACCTATGAACTCAGAGACTTGAAGGGGGGAGATGGGGTCATAATAATGATGTAAATACATGGGGTAAAATAGAATAGCTTGAAATACAATGGATAAAGACTTAAGGGGAGGTGTAGTACAAGGATCTGTCACACATTGGGTTAACATGGGACTGAGTACAGCACCGCCCACACATTGATGTAAGAGAGCACATGACCCACACCTAGGGGTCAGTCTAGTGTTGGACAGAGCCGTGTACACAAGCAAGTATAGAGACAGCTCCTAGCTTGAACCCTTTACTGTATATACGTATATAGTTCTTGTAGTTAATAAAGCTAACCTACTTAAGACTACAAAGACTTCATTAAGGCCTACCAATCAGTATCCAGCACCCTACAACAAAACCTTGCTATGTGCTGAGTTAGCTGATCTTGGCCGAAACAATAGTTGGAATACAATGATTCAACTCAGCAACCCTGGCCTTGGGAATGTAACTTGTATCAATGTATATCAAGACACCCTTGCTGCGATGTGCAAGTCTGGACATCAGGTAAAACGGGACTGGGTTTGACTCTAATGTTCTCCAGGGAGAACAGCTTCCCAACATCTGGGGTCTAAACTTATGTGTGAAATATGGGAACCTGAATGAGGTACAGGAGCACTGTTCATATCAGCAAGAGTCAGTTCCTACAGGGAAAAAAATGGAAAATGCAGATTTCTCAGTACAAATGTCAATCGCCCTGCCTCAGACCAATTGGAACTGCCATTTCTGGCTAGCAGTTCTGAACATCAGAACAGCAATTCAAAAATTAATTCTAAAAATGGGAATGGATGTTTGTTTGATGCAAGCAATGAAAACAATATGATCGTACAATGGTTTCGCTAGGATTCTGGAGTCAACATAGGAATTTCAAAAATGTTGGGGCAAATCTATGGTATCTTAAAGTGGATGTAATCAGTTTTAGGTCACTCCCCATTGACTTCACTGGAAATAAAAATGGTGAGAGATACAAAATTGGCTGCTGATTTACTATCACACAAAGTCAACATATATCCCACTCTGTCACAAGATATCTGAAAACCTCTGATATCTTTTTATCACAGGCATCAGCCCTCCGAACAACTACAAGAAACACCACCTTGAATCAAGAATGAATTATAAAGAACTCACGACATCAGCAGGTTCAGCAGCTCCTGTGGCAGTAACAGAATATGTCCTTCAAGACCAACATGCATAGGCTTAAGAATATTTGGGTATAATTTCCAAAACACGTCAGTCCTCCAGAGTTTTGAGGATGTCAAATTCACTTCCAGGGTTATGTCAAATTCACTTCCAGGGTTAGTGGTGAAGGCCAAAACTATGTCAACATTCAAGATTAGATTGGGTAAGTCAATACATGTAAAAGTTGTTCAAGGGATATGCTAACATGGCAAGTAAATGCAATCAGAATTAATTGTTCGTGTGGATGATAACCATCAACATGGACTTGTGGAACAAGTAGCCTCTTTTGTGTATATACCTCAATGCAAATATATTTATAGACTGCATGCAGGTACATATGTGTGTATTTATTTCAAATAGTGATGGAGAATTTTGCAATATTGTGAGAGTTGCGGCCTGCCTATATTTCCAGTATTTTTCAATAAATTTCTTTTCATCAATCTAGTGTATTCCTGGATGCCAGGGTCAGAATTCCCCCCCCCCCACCCAAACCCATATGCGGGCATGTACAGAGGCGGGCAGGCATCAAAATTTGTGTTTCTGGCTGGCACGCTATCTTACCAGCAATGTCCTGCCCTTGGCCATTTCCCCTATCAGCTCTCTAATTTTCCCAGTTCTGATTAAAAGTCTTTAGCCTGAAAGGTTAACTCAGTTTCTCTCTCCACAGATGCCACCTAACTTGTAGTGCGTTTCCATTATTTTTGCTTTAATTTCAAATTTCCAGCACCTGTGATAGTTTGCTTTTATATTACTACTGGGCCGCATTGCAACAATGGCCACACTGCTTCATTCTCCGTGAAACACTTTGGTAGGTCCTGGGATGTTGATGGGTTCTATATAAATGAAAGTTCTTCTATGGTGAATCTACACAGAAAAGGGCAGCAAGTTTGTGTTTTTTAAGGGAAAATGGATGGAATTACGGAATGCGATCTTCAAAACTATGGTACAAATCCTGAAATTTGAATTATTCAGTCACCAGAAACCAATGGACCGGGCAATGATCTGGAGATTTTTCAAAACACATGAAAAGGATCAGTTTAGTGAGGTAGTGCAAAATTGCGAGGGCAGCCATCAGGCTGGAGCCTGAGACAGCAACTTCATGAAAGGGCAGCAAACTGTGAGGGTGAGGGGAGTTTTAACAGGCATGAAACTATAATGGCGACACTGTTGGCACGAGTGATTGCCTGTATAGCAGTGTCACTGTTGAACACGTAAAATGTATTTTCAAACGCAGGTCACCTTGTTCTCTCATGTTGTTCTGATCGTGGCGGCCGCAACTGGTGACCTCGTGGACGGTAACCTGTGGTGCAACAGAAGGTCACCAACATGTTATCAAATTTACTCATTTAACGGTGATGCAATTATGGGGCAGCAGCCTTTCCACCAGCGGACAACTGAATTTCCTGTTTTGCTCTCCAACACTCGGACTCGGCTCAGTACGCTGCAGAGTGTACAGAGGAAGCAGGGTGGGTAACAGCTAGCATATCAAATCACGCGAGGAGCAGCAAGCGTCTGTGCCCCACGCAGCTCAATAGCAATCTTCAACAGATAGATTAATCTTTGCATAGCTCTACCTGATGTCTGTCTCACAAGAGAAAAGGCAGAATTTGGCAGTCACATCGTTCTGCTGGAATTATGGAGGCAGGAAATACATCTGAATTATGTTATGTCACAATTAAGGTAAAAGCGTAAATCATTTTATGATTAATAGTACATTTTTGTACTTCTGGAATGGAGAGGAGGCGATTAATTATGGTAACATGCCAATTTATTAGCAATATCAACAGCGCTTCCAGCACAGCAGGCAATGAGTTTGCTGCAGTTATTTCAATAACCGTTTTGGGAAACTTTCAACAATGATAAGTAATCATGAAGTACACGTAAGCGCTCCGACATGAAAACCACACTGTGACATTGACAAAATTGTGCCTGATTGACCACCCTTTAAGATCTTAGGTTGAAATAGGGGAACCTTTGCACGATACAAATAAACAACCTTTCCTGTATATCCAGCACTAAAATCTGGTTTACCATGAATTTCTGAGCGAACAGTTTTTCCTTCAATGACAGGGTAAATTACTGTGAAAGTAACTTTTGATCTCACTTGTGTAGCCTGCGGTATATCGTCACTGAGGGAATTATCCAATCAGTGCGAGTCTCGTGGTGCAACAGACGAGGTCACATTGTTGTTAATATTACCGCTTTGACCTTAAGTAAGTGAGAGCAAAACAGCATTTGAGATAAAGAGCTCCAGCAAGATTAAAGAAACTGGACAAAAGCTTCAGAAAATTGAATGATGCATCAGAGTTTGTAAATTATTTGCTGTTGACCATTAAAACATGAAGTCTGTGCCAAGCTTCACTATAGTGTCCCCTAGGTAAGGCTAATTAATCCAATCCAATTAATTTTAACAACACTGTGGGTGCATGTGGCTCAGTTCATAGCACCCTCGCCTTTGAATCATAAGGTTGTGGGTTCATGTCCCACTCCCGGAAACCAAGAACTGTGAATGTACTCGAAAGAGTTACATGCGATCTGTTGATAACTCGAAAGAGTTACACCACATGGAAGAGGTGTCAGCTGTGGCTCAGTTCATAGCACCCTCGCCTTTGAATCAGAAGGTTGTGGGTTCATGTCCCACTCCCAGAAACCAAGAACTGTGAATGTACTCAAAAGAGTTATACCACATGGACTACAGCGCTTCAAGAAGGCAGCTCACCATCACCTTCTCAAGGGCAACTAGGGATGGACAATAAATGCTGGCCTAGTCAGCGAAGCCCACATCCCAAGAATGAATAATAAAGATGGCCACAGAAAGGATTTGAAACTGAGTTATTTCAATTTTGAATTATTTTAATCAAAATGCACTCTTACAAATGTGAAAGCACAATACATACACAAAGGTGGTTAAAATACTAAATGGAAGTGTTTTCTACAGAGATTAAAAACTAAACAATTTATTAATAGGTTAGTAGGTTATCAAAAAGCCCCTCACATACATTGTGTTGGAAAATTCTTTGAAGCCTGTAAAGAGGAAAGGCAGTGAGGCATTTAAAAACAAAATGTTTGCTGTGAAATCAAGCCACTTGATGATTTCCACCAAGCTTCTCCTTGCCAGGGTTTGCTCAGTCTGTCTTCAGATATATTGAAGATATATACTTATGAAATATCTTGTTACCTCTAGATTTGACTATTCCAATGCACTCCTAGCCAATCTCCCACATCCTACCATCCACAAAATTGAGATCGTCCAGAAGACTGCTGCCCGTGTCCGAACTCACACTAAATCCTATTCACCCATCACCCCATTGTGCTCACTGACTTACCTGGTTCCTCCTGGTTAAGCAATACCTTGCTCCTAATGATCTTCTCCTTGGTTTTTAAATCCCTCCATAGCCTCTCCGCTCCCTATTTCTGTGACCTCCTTCAGCCCTACAACCCTCCCAAGATATCTGCACTCCTCCAATTCAGGCCTCTTGCACATCCCTAATTACATTTCTCCACCATTGGTAACCAGGACTTCAGTTGTCTCGACCCTAAACTCTGAAATTTCCTCCTGAAATCTCTCTGTTTTTTTTCTTCCTTTAGGAGATTCCTTAAAGCCAAAGCTCTTTGGCCAAGCCTTTGCTCACCTGCCCTAACATCTCCGTCAATTTTTTCTTCATAATGCTGCTGTCACATACCTTGGGATGTTCTATTATGTTAAAGGTGTTACGTAATACAAGCTGTTGCTGCTGAAACACATGAATATCCTCCCTAAACTACAAGGGTATGCTATCGTTACCTCCCAAGGTTACACTATCAAGTGAGTACATAGAGACATAAAAGATCCTCAGCCACTTACGGAAGTGACCGAAACTGAGAGTTCAACAGCACTCTTGACTTTGTAACTGCCAGCAACACCATTAGAATTCAACAATACAATGAAAGTGGGGATTAAGGCTTTACACCACAAATTAATACATCTTCACATAATCATGCTAACATACAGTAGAAAGAATTAAACGAACCCAACTTACTCTTATAGAACAGGTTAGGTCCCAGGGGAGCAGCCTAAGAGTACCTCTCCTTTAAATTTAAAGTGCAGTTACTCTGTCAGTCTTACCCTGAGCTGATGGCAAAGTTCATTCTGAGGTTGCACAGGTGCAGAGCAGCGATGACAAATTTGTCACTGTACATGCACAACTAATTCCAATCTGATATCATCATTGATGTTCTGCCACCTGATTGGCGATTTTAGTAGTCAGTTAGATGTTCAGACCAAGTTGTTCTGGTTGTCAGTCAGACAATCTGTCAGTTTTACCTTCATCTAGTCATCACTGGCAAGAGATCTGGGTTATGGGAGTATGCAGCTTTGGATCAGCATAAAGCAATAAGCTGCAGTGTTTCCAGTATTTCAAAGAGAAAAAGAGCAAAAAGGGAATGTGCTGTATGAAAATTAGCTGCTTTGTTTCCAACATTACAAAAAATACTTCAATGGTTCTTTCTAAGGGGATATGGTGGTGTAGTGGTAATGTGACTGAGCTAGAAATCCAGAGGCCTGGGCTAATGCTCTGGAGACTTGGCAGCATTTAAATTAAGTTATAAATCTGGAATTGAAAGGGATGGTGACCATGAAGCTATCATCAATTGTTGTAAAAACCCATAAGGAAATTTGCCATCCTTACTTGTTCTGGCCATGTGATTCCAGACCCACAGTGATGCAGTTAACTCTTAACTGCCCTCTGAATTGGCCTAGTGATCTACTCAGTTCAAGGTCAATTTGGGATGGACAATAAACATTGGCCTTGACAGTGACACCCACATCCCATGAAAGAATAAAAAGAAATATGAATGCAAGTCTTTTTCTTAAGTTTTTAGATGACCTAGCATGATATGATATGCCAAGTTAGTGCAGTGAAGGATACTGGCCTTCACAAGAGCATACATGAGCTCCACAAAGCAAGCGACCTGGTTCTCTAAATTATTTTAGATCAGCCATTATGCATGGGGGGATGAGGGACATTACTGGGGCTGGCAGGGTGGCAGCATCCTGGACATGCAAGCAAGCACTATTACGTCCAGCATTTGTGTCAGATGGGTAACCCCTGCCTAACTCATGAAAATATGATGTCCTCCCACTGACCCCACAATTCCCAGCAGGGGTCAGTGGTTAAGGGTATTGGTGGGCACAGTTTCAACATAAATAATGAGATCACAACCCAAGAAATTTCAGGGCCAGTGATTTTCATGTCTCTTGGGTTTTTTTCTACCTTTATTATTCTGTACTATTTCAACACTCCTATATTTGATCACTCTAAGGGGTCAAGTCTAAACTTCACATACATTTGAGAATTTTTTTTATCATACTCTCTAGATCTAGATAAACCTGTTGTAATATACCCAGAAAAGTAAAACAGAAAAAGCTGTTAATTGTTTTTCAATTGCTTTCATGGCATCTAAATCAACCTCAATCACTGAACTGAGTACAGGTATCACAACTTCAGAACTTATTTTAAGTTTGAAAACATTAACTAAATATATATGACAAAAGCCAAACAAGCAAATAATATAACAGTTACATTTTTAAAATACAAAGTTTAACATCTCATTCCATGATTAGAAAATTATAAAAAGATGAAAACTTTGAAAGTGAGGTAAATCATTTTCAGATACACATTGTGTTCTTTATGTTTGAATTTCTTATCATTCTGGTTGACTGGAACAATATATACATATTCTGTGAAATTTCAAACTGATCTTTATCTCTTTCAGAAGTTTCTAAGTGAGTGTTTCAATTCTCTAGTCAATTTAAGTAGAATACCCTCCTTTTAATATCTCAGAAATCAGATATGGATTTTCAATATTTTGCTTTTCAAATTCAGAAAAATGAACTGTCAGTCATATAGAAACTAAACCAAATACGTAGCAATCACTATGTCTGTTTCCTCTCTCCAGTTGATCATAACATTTGCAACATTCTAGCAAAGTTAGCTTGTTAAGGGACCTGAACTGCAGTTGTCTTTAAACTGCTCATGCCTGGATTTATAGGAATAGCCACTAAATCAAAATTAAACAAGACTACCTATTGTTTGTGACCATGATATTTTAGTAACCACAGGCCAGCCAGATCATCACTTCACCAAAAGTCACATTTCCCTGTTCATATGGGCATGCTACTACTCCCAACCCTTCGCTACCTATTTTTGCCTATTTGCAAACACATAGGGCTAGATTTTAACTGTGTGACGTGCTGGGAACAGGGAGGTCCAGTCGCATGGAGGAAACCCAGAAATAAATGCAGCTCATCTGTTTGCGACATTTTTAACCCAGCCAGTTCAGTACCCTATCATTTTTGGATATCCCAAGCAATTAAAGCGAGCGGGCATGATGACGACCAGCATGACGTGATGTCAATTCTACTATTTAAAGGGATACTCCAAAACATTGAATTTATTGGACTTAGGTGCACATCAGAATGAATTGGCAGAATGGAGTTCAGACTTTCAAAGGGTCCGCCTTGCCTTAGTGACGCCTCCCTGGAAGTGCTGCTTGGGGCGGTAAGGGCCTGGAGTTAGATATTATTCCCTAGTGAAGGGACAAAAAAGCCTGCAGATGAAAAAAAGGCATTGCTGGATGTTGCCCATGAGCTCAACAGCAGGGACATGGTGCCTCACTCATGGATTCAAAGCTGAAAACAGTTCAATTAGCTAAGTAGGCCAGGAGACTTCAGTACAGTAGCACATTCCCATACGTCCTGATGTGTATGTTACACTAACCCCTCATTAAGCCTGCTGCAGCACATCACTCCTCACACAAACTTAACTGGCAGTTACATCCATTCCTCTATGTCTAAGGACCTCCTCAGATCTCCATCTATCCATCCTCCACTGGCACCCTCATCATTATGCAATATCATGCCTCTCCCTTATAGTCACCTTCAACACATACCATTATTCTCACACATGGGTTATCCTTTCTCTCCTCAAAGGAGAAGAGAGCACAGAACAAAAGGCAGAGATGGAGAATTGGAGGTGGCCTTCCAGCCATGTCCATTCTGACAGCTGTATAATTGGAGGTACTGGACATCAGTGGAGACTCGTCATGCCTTGGAGATGTTTCAATCAAGTCGCTTCTTACTCTTCTAAATTCCAGTGGATACAAACCTAGCCTGACCAACCTTTCCTCATAAGACAACCTGACCATTCCAGGTATTAGTCTAGTAAACCTTCTCTGACCTGCTTCAAACACATCTACATCTTTCCTTAAATAAGGTGACCAGTACTGTACACAGTACTCCAGATGTGGTCTCACCAATGCCCTGTACAACTGAAGCATAACCTCCTTGCTTTTGTATTCAATTCTCCTTGCAATAAATGATAACATTCTATTAGCTTTCTTATTTACCTACTGTACCTGCATACTAGACTTTTGCGGTTCATGCACTAGAACACCCAGATCCCTCTGCATCTCAGAGCTCTGCGATCTCTCTCCATTTAGATAATATGCTTTTTCATTATTCCTGCCAAAATGGACAATTTCACATTTTCTCACATTATGCTCCATTTGCCAGATCTTTGCCCACTCACCTAACCTATCTATTTTCCTTTGTAGCCTCCTTATGATTTCTTCACAACTTACTTTCCTACCTATCTTTGTGAAGTTAGGGACACCAGTGGTGAGTCTGTCTTCGAGCTCTGCTCAGCTGGAGGAAGATGCTGTACCTCAAGGGCCACTGATGAACAGGGTACTTCTGGAACAGCAGCACTGAGTGTGTGATGTACTGACAGGTGTTCCAGATGCACTGTGCACACTTACAGAGAGATCGAAGGGGTCCATGTCAAGCATGAGTGGTTGCAGACCATTGCAAGTCTTCATCAATGGAAAGAGTGGCCCCTGCATAGAACACAACAATCACATGAGTTCAAGCAAGCCCTCACCAATGGCTTATATATAAATGTCAGCTTAAATAGCATGAATGATATCCTAGCTTTGACCAGTGCTGTCCAGCACATTGCTAGCAGTCTGCACTGGAGTGCTGCTTTGGGCTGCATTAGAGTGCTTCAGTCGGAGTTTGGTGAGAGAGGGACTTTTAAGGGTTAATTTCTATCTAAAGTCTAATGTTTCTTTAATTTAGCAACTAACTTAAAGTTGCTCTTTGGGTTGGGAGAAGGTGAATTTTAGTCCAGCTTTAAAACAGGGGTTATCTAGGCTCTGCTTGCAGCTGCAGCTAGTTAACTGGCTTAAACAGGTTTTCAAAAGCTAGATTCAGACAGTATAAAGCAAGCCATCTACAGTGCTGCTTTTGACTTCATTGGAGTGCTGCATTGGGCTGCATTAGAGTGCTTAAGTTGGAGTTAGGTGAGAGAGGGAGTTTGGTGAAGAGGGAAGGAGGGATCCTTTTATTTTCTACCTTTCCTCAGTAAGAAGTGTGGCAGCCTTGGTAAGTAGGATCTGGCAAGTATTTCTTCTGTTCTTAATATTCTCTAAACAAGAGGAAGTAAAAGTAAAGGGAGTAATTTAAGGGTAAATCACGGTAGGGCAGCTCAGCCAAGTGGAATGCACCTCCTGTGCGATGTGGAAAGTCAGGGACATTTCCAATGTCCAGGGCGACCATGTGTGCAGGAAGTATCTCCAGCTGCAGCTATTTGAAAACTGGATTTCGGAGATGGAGCTGTGTCTGGAGTTACTGTGGAGTATCCACAAGGATGAGATCTTCCAGGATAGCACGTACAGTGAGGTGGTCACACCGCAGGTAAAGAGTGCACAGGCAGAAAAGGAATGGGTGATCGCCAGACAGAGTAAAAGGTAGTGCAGGAATTCCCTGGATCCATCTCCTCTCAAAAAGATTTTCTGTTTTGGATACTGCGGGGGTGAGATGGTTTCTCTGGGGAATGCAGTAAGAGCCAAGCCCATGGCACAACGAGTAGCTCAGCTTCACAGAGGGGGGGAAAAGTAGGACAGCAATAGTGGTAGGGGATTCTATCATAAGGGGAAATGACAGATGTTTTTGTGGCCGCAGAGATGACACCAGGATGGTATGTTGCCTCCCTGGTGCCAGGGTCAAGGATGTCACTGAGCGACTGCAGGACATTCTGAAGGGGGAGGATGAACAGCCAGAGGCCGTGATCCATGTCGGTACCAATGACATAGGTAAAAAGAGGGATGAACTCCTGCAAGCAGAATATAGGGAGTTAGGAAATAAATTTAAAAAGCAGGACCTCAAAGGTAGTAACCTCATGTTTACTCCCAGTACCACATGCTAGCAAGATCAGGAATAATAGAATAGACCAGATGAATGTGTGGCTGGAGAGATGGTGTAGGGGAAGGGATCTAGAGTCCTGAGGTATTGGGACTGAATCTGGGACCTATACAAGCTGAACGGGTTGCACCCCAGCAGGACTGGGGCCAATAGCCTCACAGAACTATTTGCTAGTACCGTGGGGGAGGGTTTAAATTAGATTGGCAAGGGGTGGGAACCTGAGTGGGGAGACACAAGAGAGGAAAACAAAGATATAAATTTAAGGCAGAAAAGTAGAAAGCAAAAGTGGAAGGCAGAGGAAACAAGGGCTAGCAGCAAATAGGGCCACATACTAAAAAAATGTGTGAAAATATTAAAAAGGCTAACCTAAAGGAACTGTATCTGAATGCATGGAGCATTCGCAATGAGGTAGATGAATTAACAGCGCAAATAGATGTAAACAAGTACAATATGATTGCGATTGCAGAGACATGGCTGCAGGGTGACCAAGGCTGAGAACTGAATATCCAAAGGTACTCGATATTTAGGAAGGACAGGCAAAAAAGGAAAAGGAAGTGGCATGGTGTTGTTAGTTAAGGATGAAATCAGTGCAATAGTGAAAGAGGAGATTGGCTCAGAAAATCTAGATGTAGAATTAGTCTGGGTGGAGCTAAGAAGCAACAAGAGGCAGAAAACGTTAGTGGGAGTTATCTATAGGCCTCCAAACAATAGTGATAAGGTAGGGGATGACATTAAACAGGAAATTAGAGATGCGTGTAACAAGGGTGCTACAGTAATTATGGATGACTTTAATGAATATATAGGCTAGGCAAAACAAATTAGCAATAATACTGTGGCGGATGAATTCCTGGACTGCGTATGAGATGATCTTTTTTAGATCAGTACATTGAGGAACCAACTGGGGAACAGGCTATCCTAGATTTGGTAATGTGCAATGAGAAGGGGTTAACTAATAATCTTGTGGTGCAGGGTCCTTGAGGGAACAGTGATCATAACATGATAGAATTCTTCATTAGGGTGGAGAGTGAAGTATTCTGATATGAAACAAGGGTCTTAAATCTTAACAAAGGAAGCTACAACAGTATGAGGCATGAGTTGGCTCAGATAGATTGTGGAACTTCATTAAAAGGTATGACGGTGGATAGACAATGGCTAAACTTAAGGAACAAATGTATGCATTCCAACAGTTATACATTCATTTCTGGCACAAAAACAAAACAGGAAAAGCTGCCCAACCATGGCTAACATAAGAAATTAAAGCTAGTATTAGATCCAAGGAGAAGTCATATAAAGTTGCTAGAAAAAGTAGCAAGCCTGAGGATTGGGAGCAGTTTAGAATTCAGCAAAGGAGGACCAAGAGATTGATTAAGAGGGGAAAAATAAAGTATGAAAGTAAACTTGCAAAGAAGATAAAAGCAGACTGTAAAAGCATCTATAAGTATGTAAAAACAAAAAGGTTAGTGAAAACAAATGTATGTCCCTTACAGTCCAAAAGGAGAATTTATAATAGAGAACAAGGAAATAGCAGAGCAATTAAACAACTATTTTAGTTCTGTCTTAATGGAGGAATAAATACTAGGGAACCAAGGGTCTAGTCAGAAGGAGGAATTAAAGGAAATTAATATTGCTAAAACAATAATGCTAGAGGAATTAATGGGACTGAAAGCCAATAAATCCTCAGGGCCTGATAATACATCCCAGGATGCTAAAGGAGGTGGCCATGGAAATAGTGGATGTGTTGGTTGTCGTCTTCCAAAATTCTGTTGATTCTGGAACAGTCCCAGCAGATTGGAGGGTGGCAAATGTAACCACACTATTTAAAAAAGGAGGGAGGGAGAAAACAGCAAATTATAGACCAGTTAACCTAATATCAGTAGGAGGGAAAATGCTAGAGTCTATTATAAAGGATGTGATAACAGGACAGTTAGAAAATATCAACGGGATTGGACAAAGTCAACATGGATTTATGAAAGGGAAATCATGTTTGACAAACCTATTGGAACTTTTTGAGGGCGTAACTAGCAGAATAGTTAAGGGAGAACCAGTGGATGTGGTGTATTTGGATTTTCAGAAGGCTTTAGATAAAGTCCCACATAAAAGGTTAGTGTGTGAAATTAAAGCACATGGGATTGGGGGTAATATATTGGCATGGATTAAGAATTGGTTAACAGACAGGGAACGGGGTCTTTTTCAGAGTGGCAGGCAGTGACTAGTGTGGTACCGCAAGGATCAGTGCTTGGGCCCCAGCTACTCACAACATATTTCAATGATTTGGATGAGGGAACTAAATATAATATTTCCAAGTTTGCTGATGACATGAAACTTGGTGGGAATATGATTAGCGAGGAGGGTGTTAAGAGGCTTTAAGGCAATTTAGACAGGTTGAGTGAATGGGCAAATACATGGCAGATGCATTATAACGTGGAAAAGTGTGAAGTTATCCACTCTGGTGGGAAAAACAGAATGGCAGAGTATTATTTCAATGGTGATAGGTTGGGAAATGTTGATGTACAAAGGGACCTGGGTGTACTTGTACACCAATCTCTGAATGCAAGCATGCAGGTGCAGCAAGCAGTTAAGAACACAAATGGTATGTTGGCCTTCGTTGTGAGAGGACTTGAGTACAAGAGCAAGGGTGTCTTACTGCAGCTGTACAGGGCCTTGGTGAGAACACACCTGGAGTATTATGTGCAGTTTTGGTCTCCTTACCTAAGAAGGGATATACTTGCCATAGGGGGACTGCAGCGAACGTTCACCAGACTGATTCCTGGGATGGCAGGATTGTCGTACAAGGAGAGATTGGGCTGACTAGGCCTGTATTCACTGGGGTTTAGAAGAATGAGAAGGAATCTCATTGAAGCGTCTGAAATTCTGACAGGGATGGACGGTTTGGATGCAGGGATCATTTATTCTGGCTGGGGGTTCAAGAACAAAAGGTCACAGTCTCAGCATACAGGGTAGACCATTTGGGACTGAGATGAGGAGAAACCTCTTCACTCAGAGAGTGGTGAACTTGTGGAATTATCTACCACAGAAGACTATGGAGGCCAAGTCACTGAATATATTTAAGAAGGAAATAGATTTCTGGACTCTAAAGGTGTCAAGGGGTATGGGGAGAGTGCGGGAGTATGGCATTGAGATACAGGATCAGCCATGATCATATTGAATGGCGGAGCCAGTTCGAAGGGCCGAATGGCCTACTTCTGCTCCTACTTTCTACGTTTCTAAGTATGGGTGGTCCATGGAGTGGTGAGTTGACATTACTTCCACACTCCAGTTAACTCTGGCACTCAGTTAGTTCTAGCACTCACTCTTGTTTCCACTGTCACTCTCCGAAAGTAGAGTGCTTGCACTCTCCTTCCCTGCCACCCACCCCACTCAGTTAGTGCTTGCACTCTGCTTCCTTTCCTGCCCTCAGTTAATGCTGTCACTCTCCTTCCCACCCTCCCCTCAGTTAGTGCTGGCACTGTCCCTCCTCCCCATCTCAGCAAATGATGGCATTTTTGGTTTTCCTTCTTGCTCTAAGTGCCTCTTCCAGCTTCTGCTCTCTCCAAAGTGCTGTTGTCAGTTTCCCCCTCTGTTCTCAGTTCTCCAAAAGGGCATTTTCTGCCATGTACACTCATCCTCACCCCCAGCTCTCAAATGTTTAATTTCTGTTTTTTTGTCATTGTGGGCAGGAATTCTCAACCACAGTTAGTCTCGTGAATTGCTTACAGAAGTTAACAGTAGGTGCAGTTTAAACCTCAGAATGGCACTTTGGTGGAGGAGACCAGCCAATGCTGGTTTTCATTTATCAACGGCACAGCAATAACACCCCCCAGTTTGTGCCAAAAGCAGAAGTTGGCATGCTTACATTTTCAAACAAAATGGCAACAATAAGTGAAAACCCATTTCAACATGCATAATCTTCAGTCCACCAAGAAACTCAAGTTTGTTCAATCTAACACTTTTTCTCAGTGTGTTCTAATTACATTTGATTAGTTCCTAAGTGAATGCCATAATCATGCAGATGAATGTTACAATATTAAAAAGCCAAAACAAGTAGTTACCATAATCTTTTGTGAATAAGGTGCTTTTTTCATCCAGAATGAACTTTAATAAAATAATAACTTATAAACCAGCTACACCGTTTCTACAGTGAATTCAAGTTACAATGAAAGAGTCCAGTGTCCCAGCTCACCAAAATACTCAGAGAGCACTATAGAAATATATTTTGTTGCTATCTACTCTGTAACTGGTCAGACTAATTTTACTGTATTGACTTCGTTATAGTAAATGTGCAAAAAACAATCTTTTGTTATTGAGCCAATATGGAGATATTGGGCTTTGCCTCCACTCACTGGAAAACTTTTAAGGTGTTACTTGAATGTACTGATTAATGCCAGGGCACAGTTCAATGAAAACTGAAGAATCCTCTTTCGGACACCATCAAGTAGGCTTCCAGTCTGGAGTATGTTAACAGCAAGTCTTCTTTAACAACTCATACGTACATAGTAGAAGGTAGGGAGCTGATCCCATTCAAGGTCTTAACCCAACTGTGTCCATCTGCAGACTGACCCTGGCCCTGGGTCAGGTGTTTTCTTACATCACTGTGTGAGTGGTACTGTACTCAGTCCCACATTAATCCTTTGGCTACCAGACCCTTCTACTACACTTCCCCTCAAGTCTTTCCCGTGGATATAGAGTTACTTTAGTTTACTTCCAAGTCTCACATTGCTATAAGTCTTGTGCATTAACCTTATAGTTACAACCTTGATCCCATTCTAACATTTTTACTATTACAGTATTAACATTAACAACATTCTCGCTACCCCATCTCCCCCCTTCAAGTCCTTGAAACTAGAGGGTCAGGTGGTCTGGAAGCTTTATAACCCCCATCTCATTTGCCGTTCTGTCAGGAGAGTGGTACGCTCTGGCGTTGCCTGTTCTTGTTGTTGGCTTGGAGGTTGGACTGGTGTTTGGGTATGGTTTCATCCGTTTCTTCAATTGCTTGAGGTTAAACCATGTCTGGATGGTTTGGCAGAATATGCTTGTTGTTACTCCTGACTGTTGCTTGCGGGATGAGCAAAGAAGGAATCCATTTCCACTTCCACTTCTCCATTTAGGCCCTCTGGAAGCTCGCTGAGACTGAGGAAGAGCGTTCCTGTGGCAAGAAGATTGAGTATCAAGTTCACTTCTGCTTTTTGTTGTTGATGGTGCGCAACTGCTACCAGGTTCCAGCATCTCTTGTGGCTTTGGCATGCTGGCTGGAAGCTGCTGTGTGTGCACAGTGTCTACTGACTGTACTATCATCGTAGTTGGAGGTAGAGGCTGCTCAGACTGTTGCTCCTTCTCTGGTACCACTTCCACCGGAGGTGCTATGGTGACCTCATGTTCGGGAGGTTGGTCTGACCATTGGGTACTGTCCAGGACCTGGAATGATGATGGACAAACCTGCTCTGCAAAAAGAAAAGAGAGATCGCAGATGAAATCTGAGTCTGAATACTCTTCATTGTTTGAGTATTCAGGATCATGCTGTTCTGGTTGCCTGTCGATAGTGGTGGTCTTGACATCTTCCACTGGCTGGATAAGGTCGAAGGCTATGCAGGCATCTCTGCTCAGAAGAGAGAAAGGCTGATTGTGGATGACATGCATCAGTTCAAAGAATTATTTGCCACCATATCTCAGTGGTTCAAGGATCATGCCGAGAACCGGGAGTCAGACTTTCTCTGCTCCACGGTCATTTGAATCCAATAACCTTGGAGCAATAGTTCCTCATCTGACAGGACTGTCAGGCTGGCACCTGAAACTAATTTAACATTGGTTCGATGACCATTCACCAGGATATCAGCATTCCAAAATGAAGAACCGCGTTCTCTGATATGCCCCAAGAAGAATGGCTGTGCATCTTCTGGGTCTTCAGTCTTGACCTCGTGGATTACCTTTGGGTGATCTGTGCAGAGCTGAGTTTTTGCCTTGTGCACTTCACCAAAGAGTCCCAGTCTGTTGCACTGGAAGCATTGCGCTGTACTCACAGGACACTGATCTCTCCTGTGAGGGTGCTTTGCACCGCAGCGCTGGCAAGGTCACTCTGCTGGGCAGTTCAGGGGCTGCGTTCCTGACCTGGGTGACCCCTGCATTTTTGTGACCCAATATGGTGGACTGACGGTTGGTTTCTGCCCCATGAAGTGTTTTCTCCCCTTAGGATGGTCCTGTATTGTTCATGTAGCTCAGACAGTCTAACAAGCTGGATAGCCCTGTTGAGGGTAAGATCTTCTTTAGCTTGTAGGAGGTCAGAGGGTGAATCGTGTGCAATACCCACCATGATTCTGTCCCGGATGAACTCATACTTTAAATCATCATATTTACAACCTTCGGCCATCCTATAGCGATCGTTAATGAAAGAATTAACAGATTCCCCAGGGAGCTGGACTCTCTTTTATTAAATTTAGCTCTCTCAAGTATTTTATTGGATCTCAAGTTGAAATACTTGAATTTCAATTTCAAAACATCACCAAATTTGGCAGATGATTCATCAATAGCTTGTCGCACAGTGATGTTGCCTGCTATTGGCCCAATCGAGTAAAGAAGTGTACTAATTTATTCTGCCTCTGACTTTTTTATTGAGACCTGCAGCAATGCTATATCTTAAAAATCTTCTCCTCCAAAGACTCCAGTTGTGTATTTGGCCTGGGCTATGGCTGAAGTGGAGCTGGAAGTGTGGAACTGTGATCCATTTTTAAAGATTTTAAGAAGTGTGGGTACAGCTTTAAGAGATTACAAGCTTCCAAGATGGCATCGCCAGTTACTGCTGAACAAAGGATCTTCCCACGCTTGCTGTTTTTTTGCAGGCTTTTCAAACTGGTGATGGTGCACTTCTGCCTGGAAAAGAAGGAACCACAATGGCGATGGCAGTCGGCTGGCTGCCAACTTAATTAATTCAGTGGTATTGCGTGACGAGTCGGGTCTCTTGGAAAGGAACCGCGGGCTTGCTGTTTCAGAACATGGACAGCCGCAAGGTACCCGGAGTGGTCGAAATGAATTATTAATGATGATTTTTTTCTGTGCCGGACTTGGGAGCCACGTGCTGAGACTCGGGCCAGAATATTTCCATCGGAGTGTGGGGGCGGGCCCGACACACCAACGCGCAAAATGACACGTGATGATGTCGGGCGTGCGTCCCGACGTCATTGCGCATCATTTAGATATTTCGCTCCAGCACGTGCCCGCCAAACTGTCAAAGGCCTATTAAGGCCATTAGGAAGCCAATTAAGCTAATTAACAGCGCTGCCCTTCCAACCTTAAGATTGGCGGGCAGGCGAAGAGCCCAAGCAGCCTTTGCGTGGATGAAAGTTTAATAAAATAATTAAATAAAATTTGCAAGATGCACAAACATGTCCTAGCTCACATGTTTAAATAATTTATTAATGTACTATCAATGAAAGAGTGCAGGCACAGGCCCCAACTCTCCCTCCTCCCCAGGTAGCACTGAGTCACATGGCCTGACCAAGTCTAAATGTCATTAGTGAACTAATTAACAACAGTTTCATGGTTATCATTCAACTTTTAATTCCAGTTTTTTTTTTCCCATTGAATTCAAATTCCACCATCTGCCATGGTAGGATTTGAACCCAGGTCCCCTGAGCATTACCCTAGGTCTCCAGTCTAGTGACAACACCACTACACCACTGCCTCCTACATTAAGCCTTGATGTACCAGACCCTTCTGCTACAAAAACCAGTTGCCATCTGACACCTTGCCCATCCTCCAGACGTGAAAAACTGAGTTCAGATGATGAGTGTTGACCGGATATTCAACCATAATCTTCACTCAGTGATAACACTCGTGCATTTTCCAAACCTTGGTCACAAATCAGTGGGTAATAAAAAGAAGAAACTTGCATTTACATTGTATCTGACACAACTTCAGGACATCTCAAAGCATTTTACAGCTAATTAAACATTTTTTGAAGCATAGTCATTGTAGCACAGAAAACGTAACCTCCCACAAACACTAATAGATGAGCAGATAATCTGTTTTAGTGATGTTGTTTAAGGGGTAAATATTGGCCAAGAGACAAGGGAAAACTTCACTGCTATTCTTCAAAATACTGAAATATCATATGGGATCTTTTACATCCACCCTAGAGGGCAGACGAGCCCTTGGTTTATTGTCTCACCTGAAAAACATCACCCCCGATAGCCCAGCATGCAGATAGTGACCATAATACAGTTAGATTTAACATAATTATGGAAAAGGACAAAGAGAGAACAGGAGTAAAAGTTCTCAATTGGGGGAAGACAAATTTTACAAAGCTGAGAGGTGAGCTGGTGAGAGTGGACTGGATACAGCTATTAGAAGGAAAAACTGTCAAACCAGTGGGAGCCATTCAAAGGCAAGATGCTGCAGGCAGTGTAGACATGTCCCACAAAGAAAAAGGGTGGGACTGCCAAATATAGAGCCCTCTGGTTACCCAGAAGCATACAGGTCAAGATAAAACAGAAAAAGAAAACTTATGACAGTCTCAAAATACTGTAGAATACTGTAGAAAGCCCAGAGGAATATAGAAAGTACAGGGGTGAAGTAAAAATGGAAATTAGGAAAGCAAAGAGAGGATACGAAAAAATATTGGCTGGTAAAATCAAAGAAAATCCTAAGGTGTTTTACCAGTCCTATCAGAGATGTACATGGTAACTTTTGGGTTGATGCAGAAGATGTGGGCAGGGTTCTCAGTGAGTACTTTGTCTCTGTCTTCACTAAGAAGAGGGATGATGCAGACATTCTAGTTAAAGAGAAGTATGAAAGATACAATAAGCATAATGAAAGAGGAAGTCCTGGAGGGACTGGCATCCTTGAAGGTGGATAAATCACCAGGGCCGGATGGATTGTATCCCAGGCTGTTGCAGGAAGCCAGGGAGGAAATAGCGGATGCTCTGAGGATCATTTTCCAATCCTCAGTAGATACAGGCAAGGTCCCGGAGGGTTGGGGTTCTGTAAACATTGTACCATTATTTAAAAAGGGTGTGAGGGATAGGCCAGAAAATTATAGGCTGGTCATTCTGATTTTGGTGGTGGGCAAATTTTTGGAAACAATTCTGAGAGACAGGGTAAACTGTCACTTGGAAAGATATGGATTGGTCAGGGACAGTCAGCATGGTTTTGTTAGGGGAAGATCATGTTTTACTAACTTAATAGAATTTTTTGAGGAAGTGACAAGGAGGATTGATGAGGGTATTGTAGTGGATGTTGTCTACATGGATTTCAGTAAGGCATTTGACAAGGTCCCAAATAACAGACTGGTCAGGAAAGTGAGATCTCATGAGATACAGGGGAAGGTAGCAGGATTGATCCAAAATTAGCCCAGTGACAGGAAACAAAGGGTAATGGTCAATGGATGTTTTTGTGAATGGAAAATGGTTTCCAGTGATGGTCTACAGGGCTCAGTGTTGGGGCCCTTGCTGTTTGTTGTATATATTACTGATTTAGACTTAAAGTGGGAGGCATGATTGGGAAATTTGCAGATGACACAAAAATTGGCCATGTAGTTGATAGTGAAGAGGATAACTGGCAACTTCAGAATGATATCAATGGTTTGTGGGCAGAGAAGTGGCAAATGGAATTCAATCCAGAAAAGTGTGAGGTAATGCATTTGGGGAGGGCAAACAAAGCAGGGGAATACTCAACAAACAGCAAGTTATTGAGAGAGGTTGAGGAAGTGAGAGACCTTGGACTACATGTCCACAGGTCCTTGAAGGTGGCAGGACAGGTGGACAAGGTTGTCAAGAAAGCATATGGAATGTTTTCCTTTATTGGGCAAAGTATTGAATACAAAAGTAGGGATGTATTGATGGAACTGTATAAAATGCTGGTTAGGCCACAGCTGGTGTTTTGTGTACAGTTCTTGTCACCACTTTACAGGAAGGACATCATTGCTCTGGAGAGAGTGCAGAGGAGCTTTACAAGAATATTGCCAGGGCTTGAAAATAGCAGCTATGAGGGGAGATTGGATAGGCTGGGGTTATTTTCCAAAGAACAGAGGCTAAGGGATGACCTAATTGAGGTGTTCAAAATTATAAGGGGCCTAGATAGGGTGGGCAGGAAAGATGCTTCCCCTAGCTGAATGGTCAATTACCAAGGGGCACAGATCTAAGGTGATTGGTAGAAGGATTAGCAGGGCTATGGGGGAAAATTTCTTCCCCCAAAGGGTGGTGGGCATCTGGAATTCACTGCCTAAGTTGGTGGTTGAGGTTGAAGTGCTCAACTCATTTAAAAGGTACCTGGATCTGCATCTGCATCTGAAGTGCCGTAACTTGCAAGGCTACAGAGCAGGTGCTGGAAAGTGGGATTAAGATGAGCAGCTAGTTTCTTTTTTGTCTTTTTGGCCAGCACAGACACGATGGGTTGAATGGCCTCTTTCCGCCCCATAACGTTTCTATCGTTCACTCCTTCAGTACTGCACTGGAGTTGCAGCCCACATCATGTGCTCAAAAGGAGGAAATATGAATGGTAACTAAATATTGTTGGATATCTTCTTCTCCTTCTCTTCTTAGGCAGTCCCTTGAGATCAAGGATGAATTCTTCCACTCCAATTTGAGGGCTTCTAAGATGGCTGATAAGTCCAATGTGCGATCTGCAAACTCTGCCATATGTGGGGCAGGTGGTACTTGAAGCGTTGGGTAGATGAGTTGTTTGGATGTTTCTGCACTCTCTCCGATGCCATGACTTTGCCTCTGTGTGTTCCCGATGAAGTCTCTTGATGTGTTTGGTGCCTTCCCAAATGAACCTTCACCGTTTTGGTCGGTCACAAGCCAGGGACTCCCATGAGTCGGCGAGGATGTTTGACATTTTCATGGATGCTTTGAGGACCGTCATGGAGATATCAATGTATATAATGTAATTGGAATTTTTTTTATATAGAGGTTTAGCCTGTGTGTGTGTTAATTGAATTAAAGCCAGCTAGTCTGAGTGCTTTGATGTATAGTAGGTTTGAGATGTAAACAGTAAGGTAAAGGGTGCATTTGCATTTTGTTGAATAAACCATTCAAAGACTGGGGGTGAAATCTTGCACTTACTTAGGAGACACCAAGTAATGTTTATATTACTAATAAAATTGGTACTATGAAAGAGGTTCAAAGGGCCTGATGATACAATGAAAATTTACATTCAAAGGGGAAGGATGAGTATAAGAGAAAGCAGTTTTGTGTATGCAGGTCAGAGGCATGTAATATCTAAGCAGCTGTAAGCCTACAACTGTCTGCAAAGGAACCAAATTGAAAGAAACCTCATTTTGAATTCGTAAGGTGATAAATGCCTTGCCTGGTGTCTGTTTAAGTATATTGGTTATTGTTGTCTTAGTGGAGATTAATTTGGAAATGTGTTAAAAGTTATGATAGTAGTAATTTGTGGACATGTGTATGTGTTGAATACCTTGTTGTAAATTAATAAATGTTTCATTTAGTTTGATGTAAAAACTTCTGGAGGACTGGTGCTCTTACTCCTGAATTTAGAGCTGCAACTCAAAACGTATCAATTGAAAATATAGGTTGTTGTTTACAGTTTCCCTCTGGGATTTTAAATAACAGCCTTTACCAACTGTTGTGTCATAACAAGGACATCCTGAAAGCATTTCCGCTATCCTCCTGGGAGTCTCCTGCCAGGACCGAGTTCGAGTAGAGCAGTTGCTTTGGCAATGTAGTTGCTTAATTCTAATTGTTTGATGGATGAATTTATTTTTAGTAAATACGTGACAAAATCACTTTGTTCTGTAATTAATAGCCCAATAACAAAATTGCTTTCTTGCAAATTGCACTTTTCTGACCCTTAGGTCATTCAACCTGAAATGTTAACTGTTTCTCTCTCCGCAGATGCTGCCTGATATGCTGAGTTTTTCCAGCATTTTTTGCTTTTTATTTTAGACTTCCAGCCTCTGCAGTATTTTGCTTTTGGTATACATACCATGCTGGATTTATTAAGTATTCAGACTCTATGCATATAGTCTCTCCTGAGAATATTAGATTTCATTTCCAGTTCTTTGTTGGCTTATAGAAAATCAC
This sequence comes from Cetorhinus maximus, assembly GCF_964194155.1. Classification (NCBI taxonomy): domain Eukaryota; kingdom Metazoa; phylum Chordata; class Chondrichthyes; order Lamniformes; family Cetorhinidae; genus Cetorhinus; species Cetorhinus maximus. The sequence goes on from NC_135880.1 coordinate 131,498,225, forward strand.
CATTTAATCAATGCTGAAGGATTGAATTCATTCTCTTTGCATTTTTTTATTTCCTGCTCAATGTGAAGCAAAACATATTGAGAGTGCCCCTCCCCTTGTGAATTAAGGACATAGGAAACAAGGTAATAGCTAGTAAAATGCTCAGATATGACACAGATTTTTAAAATTTAAAAAAAATTCTGAAGCTGTGTCATCGACTTAAATGTGAGGTGTGGCACTATGAACTCTGTAGCATTCCAGAGACTATGTATGAATTTAAATCATAATGTATGATTCAATAGTAGTTACCACAGAAACACCATTGTTCTAAAAAGATTTTTTACATATCTTTAAATGTAATACTGAGCTTTTCAAAATCTTACTGGTAAATTTCTCTGTTTCTACATTTCTGTCTGTCTGTCTTCCTTCACAATAGTCTGGATTTTGTGTTCTGCGATGAAAGAACAGTGCTCACACAGTACACTCACTGGACATGTGATCCAGGGCCATGGCATAATTGACTTGAGCTTCTGACCAATAGGGAGCTAGAGGACCAAGACAGCAATGGGTCCTGTAATAAAAAAATTTATTTTTGAATTTTTCATTTTCTTGCACAGACCCAGTGGACTGAATGGCTTCCTTCTTTGCTGTACTATTCTACGATTTGTTGCCCAGAGACTTTGTGGGATCAGGCTCTTAGATAGCAACAAATGGCCAATAGAATCAAAGGCTTTTCGAGATCAGCCAGCTTAATCCGTTTCCTATTCTTCTTCAAACTTTTGAGTCAATTCTGGAGAATAGTGTCAGGTGTTGCCGCGAGAAAACCTTTTTGTCTGGGGTTGAAGTTTATAGCATTGCTAATCTTTTGACCATTATTTTGTGAAAAAGGCAAAGTGGTTTCGAACCAATTAGAATTGGCCCCTAATTATTGATGCTGCTCAATAAATCAGAGTCTCTGGTTTTGGAATTAATAAAATGAAACTTCCCTTAAGTGTGTCCGCAATCACTTGGTTCAAACCTATGAAGTGAAGAGCCTTGAAAGATGGATTTGTAGCAATCAAATTGCAAATGTCTTTGATAGCCATATCATCAGGCCCAGGGCAGTGTTCTTAAAATCTTCCAAAGTCTCGCTTGTTAATTTGTTTTTAAAATAGCATGCCAATTCATCCAAATTTAATGAGCATTTAATTAGATCTGGATCGCCCATTATTTTCCTAACCAACCTCTTCCCATCTGATCAAAAACAATTCTGCATTCTCTTAAACTCAGCCTTTCTCCCTATAAATCTTTTGAATGCACCATTATTGTCAAAAGACTTTTTCAAATGATTAGGAGATTTATTAAAATTAAAAGATTCCCCTTTGTTAAAATTACTTTTCAATTTCTTTTGCTTTGTAATTAAAAATTCAGTAATACCTTTGATTAAATTAAGAATCCATAATTTAGCATCTGGATCTTTCTAATGTACAATCACCTGATCTGGTTCTATCTCCATTAAGCTTCTGACCTGGGATAATATGTGGAACCAGACATAATATGGGTAACAGACCCTTCAACTGAATTAGCCTCACTTCCTGGGACTCTTGCCCCAAAAAACATTTTGACCCTCTATTTCTTTCTCTTCTTTGGAAAACTCTTTTTAAACTTTAATACACTACATAAATGCAAGTTGTTTGATAAATGTGTGTGACAGAAAAAGAGCAAGAAAGAAAGCCAGCGGAATTCCCTGGATTTCGTTCTTGCTGGAATATTGGGACCATTAATGGGGCGGGTTTAGCCATGGCTGTTTCATGTGGCCCATGTCGCCTCCGGGTTGCCCAACCAATTAGGGAGAACAGATGGGCTAACTTTCAATTAAGCAGCTAACAATTGAAGAGACCAGTTGGTCCAAGTCGAGTGGAATGCCTGAGGTGGCGGCTGCTGCAAAGGGCAAAGCGTCAAAACAGCCTCTGACTAAAGTCACAAAGAAACCGCCCAAGAAGCAGAGGAAATCTCGCAAGCAGAGCTATTCCACTTAGGTGTACAGGTGGACCCAGGTCCACCATCCCACCAGGATCTTCTCCAAGGTCATGAGTGTTACGAATTCCTTCATTGTCGACATTTTTGAGCTCATCACCTCCAAGGCTTCGCACCTCAATCACTACAACAAGTGCCACACCATCTCAACCAGGGAGATCCAGAGCGCCGTCTGCCTCATGCTGCCAGGGGAACTGGCCAAACACGCCGTCTCTGAAGGCACCAAAGCGGTCACCAAATACACCAACTCCGTTTAGGTCAATCATACTAAAGATTTTTAAAAAGACACGACAAGCCATCCATGTATTATGCATAACGAGAACCGTTACTAAAAACCTAATTTGAAACAACAGCAAAGGCAAACAGAGAAAGGTTTGAAAAATGATGGGGTTGAGAGGAAAGTATATTCATGCCAAATCGGAGAAATGTGTGGAAATTGAAATAAGTGACTGGCCAAGTGGAAAAGCAACGAAGAGTGAGGCACTAACAGATGAACATTGATCCCTGCTGAGTGTTATTTTCTATCTTTCAGGATTTTTTCACGTCTAAGTTTAACTTTGCCTCGCTGTTCAGTGCAGAACAGCATTGCTGCGAGTGACGCAGCATTTCGCTTGTGCTCTTGCTGAAAAACCGGCAGCACTGCTGTTGTTTTTTTATTGCCAGAGCCCCAATGATTAGCTGTTTCTGCAGCTTGTGCACAAGTCTCATCATCATTCTCTCTCCTTCAAGACTCTCCACCCCTCTTGGAGGTCGTTTTTTTGTTACTGTTCGAATATCTGCTTTGGCTCAATGTCAGCTTTTGTCCGATTCAGCTCTGTGAAACCTTGGGGCATTTTATTTTGTTAAGGTGCTATACAAATACAAGTTGCTGTGGCTTTTGTTATTAGTAGTCTATGTCATTGCTTTACAGTTCTGTTTCATTCACATTTTCGATTCAACTTCAGAATATCTGAATAAATAGAGTCTTGTTTCTCAAGTCAAAAATATAATGCTGTTCCTGACATTATTAATAACTACTATCATGAGTTCAATCTTTGTTGCAATATCACAGGTGCAGGAAGTGGAAATTTATATATATATAAAATGTTCCGATTTCAGATCGCAACCTTCCTGCACCAGAAGACCTGTAGGCTGAATGTAAAGCCTCCACGACATGGGAATGCAGGGGGTGTGTCCCTGACTCTGCCGTAACTTCGGCGGAAGACACACGAAAACCTCGGAAAACTGTTTTAAACCAGCAGGAGCACTCCAGTGAAACTCCCCCTCCCTGGTTTTTTGGCACGTTTTCCAGGTCACAAGTATCAACGAGTCCTGCCGATTAGACTGTGCGAGGCGGGCACATCTGGCAAGTGGCAGCTCTCGAGCTGAGCGCAATAATCAGAAGCCGTTGACAGAAGGGAGAACTCTGTTTCACTGTCAGGCAATTTTAACTGAGTAATTCCTTTCCAAAAACTGACATATCATAACCGAAAAGACTGTGGGTGTGTTACAATAGCCCAATATAGACTTAGCAATGTAAATATAGCGGGAGTTTCTGCTTTGGAGGCAAGACAAGATTTCCGAAGTGAAATTATGGTTCAAGTTTCCGGCCAATTTAATTTGCATAATCACATCTTTCATGAACCAGCAGAATAGAGTAAAATTACTTTTGTTTTGCATTAAAAGCTACCCTTGATGTATTTAAGTGTGATAACCTGATGTAGTTTTGTTGCTACAGCTGAAAATGGTTTATCATAAAAACCAAGCATTTTTAAGCGGTATCTAGTCCACCACCTGTGTGCAATCTGACTTTAAAATCATTAAAAATAACTTTGAAAAAACATACAGAATTATGTGCTGTACTAGTTTCATTGCTGTGCGTTAATCAGTTTCTTCATAAATTATCTTATTATTTAAAGACTTTTAAAACATGCCTAACAGTGGCTTCATTTTATGTGAAAAGCCTCCTCGAACAGTTGCAAATGACAGAAACATGCTATCATTATTATTTTGATGGGGGGGTGGGGGGGCATATTTGTGGGCAGGGCCAGCCCCCAGAACAATGCATTCCTAAGCAACGTTCAAGATGGGGGAAACTCCATTTATGCTCATTGGAACTTGGACTTAAGATTTGCCACGTTTTATGCTGGTTTGGACGATATCACCAAATTACATTGATTAGCAGAAATTCAAGGGCAAAACTCATCATAAAATCATGTGGACCCACAGAATCACAGAATTGTTACAGCACAGAAGGAGGCCATTCGGCAGTCTGCACCTGCTCTCCAAATGAGCATCATGACTTAGTGCCATTCTCCTGCCTTTTCCCCGTACCCTTGCACACTGTTTCTATTCAAATAATCATTTGATGTCCTCTTGAATGCTTTGATTGAATCTGCCTCCACCACACTTCCAGGCAGTGCATTCCAGACCCGAACCACTCACTGAGTGAAAACGTTTTTTTTTCTCACATCACATTTGCTCCTTTTTGCAAATCACCTTAAATCTGTGCCCTCTCATTCTCGATCCCCTGACGAGCGGGAACAGTTTCTCCCTATTTGCCAGAAATCTAAGCCTCCCCTCCCTCCAAAAAAGACCATCAGGAATTGACTGTTTTCTTCTCAAATTAGCTTTTCAGCTTTCTATTGTTTTAATTACTTTTATTTACCTAAAAACCAAAAGTGTAAACCAGTCACTTAACCATGAATCAGCACAGTGGAACCTCGTCACTAGATGTATGAAAGTGAACTTCAGACGGTTTTTAACCAACATCTGAATGTGAAACAGTCCAAATTAGACTAGACCAAACTTGGATGCTCGTGATGAGAGTCAGGATGGCCAAATTGGAAATCACTTCAATGTTCCAACTATTCATTCGCATTACAAATATCATATTAGTGCCAAAGTGACTTTCCAGGGAAGATTAAATCTCACAAAGATGCCGATTCATTTCTTCAACTTTCTTTGACCTTAGTCTTCATCTAACCGTCGAATTGACCACATTCCTGTGGTTCCATCCTTTTCTCCTCGTTGCCCCTGTGAGACTATTTATGGAGGTATGTTAACAATCCACCCCCAACATTGTTTAAACATTTTAGCCAGATACTATTTTAAGTTCTTTCTTCTCCATTCCTATTGTCCTTGACTTGAAAACATAAAAATTATTGAAATGTTTTAGATTCTCTAACTGTCTTGGTATGTAGACAGATCCTTTCACTTTTCTTTGATCCTTTATACATGGTCTCATAGAAAAATAAACTAAAGGCATATTCAGTATGAACTAGAAAGGAGTTGCAATGGGAGCTTATTGGGTGACTGACAAATATAAACTGTGTTTTAGCATATCCTAATGTCGTGAAGGGCCTTGGTTGCTAAGTTACAACAACAGCTTTCATTTTTATCATAGGGTCATGACCCAAAGTGCTTCACAATAGTGTTATCCAATTTGACACCAAGCTACGCAAAAACATATTAAGACAGGAAAGACACATTTTAAGAAAAGAGCTTCTTAAAGGAGGAGAAGGAGGTGGAGACACTTAGGGGGGGATTTCCAGAGTTTTGGGCCCAAGTAGTTACATGCACAGCCACCAATGGTAGAGCAGTCAAAATTCGGGCGTGCAAGAGGCCAGAATTAGAGGCGTGTAGAAGGTCTTGGAGATCTGTAGGGCTGGAGGTGGTTATAGAAAGAAAGGAAGGGGGATTTGAAAACAAGAATGAGAAATTTAAAATCAGGGAATGCTGGATGGGGAGCCAATGTAGGTCAGTGAGCACAGGGGTGATGGATGAACGGGACTTGGTATAAGTTAGATTACAAGCAGCAGAGTGTTGGATAAGTTCAAATTTACGAAGGGTGGAAAACAGGAGGCCAGCCAGAAATATATTGGAATAGTCAAGTCTAAAATTAATAAAGGCACAGGTGAGGGTTTCAACCTATCAGCTGTGGTAGGTGAGGAGATGGGTTATGTTTAGGAACTGGAGGTAGGCCATCTTCATGATGGTATAAATCTGTGGTCAGAAACTCATGTTAGGGTCAAACAGGACATCAAGTCTGTGAACAGTCTTGTTCAACCTCAGAGAGTGACCAGGAATAAGGAAGAAATCAACGGATAGGGAATGGAGTTTAATTGGAGGAAATTTCTACTCATCTTGGACTGAATGGCAGAGAAACATTGTAACAAATCAGTGAAAGTGGAGAGGTTCAGACAGCTAGTGGTGAGATACAGTGTGCATTTATAATCATTTTCAATCACATTTGATACGTATGGTAAACTGGTAAAATATATAGAAAATTCATTTATTTACTATGAACTTGCTGTATACCAAAATTAGAATTTTCTTCTATTCCCTATTTTTATATATATATATGTGTAAAAACCAGGAAAAACTCTAGAAAAACAAATTACATACGCATTAGCTGAAATACATTGCTAGATATCTTGTATATTTTAAAATCTACAAAACCACAGAACCCACCTCCGCTTGCCTGGGAAGTGTCCCACCAAAGAGTTGCTTCTGATTTTAAGATGTGAAAGGTGGTTTTTCCCAGAGATCTGTGGGGCATCAGCTTTTCACTCTATACATTTACAACTTCAGTGAAGGAATAGAAAGTTTTTCATATCCAAGTTTTATGTGAGGAGGCATAATGAATTGTGCAGAATGGAGCAATAAGTTACAAAGGGACACAGACAGACAAAGTGAGGGGGCAAAACTATGGAAATTGGGTTTGAATGTGGGTGGGTGTGAGATCCTCCACCTTGAATCTGAGAAAGACAGACATCATCTAGAGTACTGTGTTCAGTTTTGGGCACCAATCCTCAGGGAAAATATATTGGTCTTGAAAGGTGTACCATTCAGATTCACCAGAATTGTACCAGGGATTAAAGAGTTAAATTATGTATAAACTTGCCTTAAAATTCCTTGAGTTTTAAAGATTGAGATATGATGTAATGAAGGTATTTAAAATGCTGAAAGTATTCGATAATATACATATAGAGAAACTATTTCCTGTGGTGGGGGAAATCAGAGCGAGAGTGCGTAAGCTTAAAATTAGAACCAGGTCATTTGGGAGTGAAATCACAAAACGTATTTTAACACAAAGAGTAGTGGAAATCTGGAACGCACTCCCCAGAAGACTGGATATTATATCAGCTGAAATTTTCCAGAGTGAGATTGCTAGATCTGTCTTAGAGTAAAGTTATCAAAGGATATGAAACAGTTGCACCACAATTAAATTGAGGTATGGATCAACCATGATCTAATCGAATGGCAGAACAGGCTGGAGGGGTTGAATGGACAACTTCTGCTTCCCATGTTTCTTCTTTCTCCACCATATTTACATGTAGTGGGCATGAAGAGTCAGACAGTGAGCTTACAGATGTGGAAATTAAAATTAAGATTGATTTAAGGAAGGGTAGTGAAGAAAAATCCCAAGCTTAACTGATACTAATTTCAGTGAAAATGGACACGAATATAAAGCACTGTTACCCACCTCTTATTTAGATACATACCTTTTTCTACTAAATTATTAAATGAAGGAAAGAATTGCACAAAGCTGTTAATGCCACTTTAGAAGGCCATGGCATAGAAAATAGTAATGAAACAGCGATGCAATAGTAGATACATTTCATAGGTAAGCTTTAAGGATAGCATTATTGTTGGAGCAGAATGGTAGAAAATGTACTCTAAATTTCAACAGTGCTATTTATGGTTTGGGCCCAACCTTTTAATGCTGGCACCGGGTACAAAATGCTAAAATTATGCAAGTGTTACTTACAGTCACTTGGTAGTGCAGAACTTGAATATTGTTGAACAAAAGAGACATGCTGTCAAAGCTTTTCATCTTGCACTCCGCAGGACAGAATTCACAAGAGTAATTGCAGGTTATCAATTCAAGAGCAATTGAAGGTTATCGATTCAAGCTCTACTCCAGGACTTGAGCACATAACCCACTGACACCCCAATGCAATACTGCATCATGAGTGGTGCTATCCTTTGGTTAAGCCATTATACCAAGGCTGCATCTACCTGTTCTGGTATTTAGTATTAAGGCACCATTCAAACATGAGTGTTATGCTTCTTTGCTGTCCTGACCAAAATTTCTCCTTCAATCCTCAAAACAGATTAATTGGCCATTCATCTTTTGGGGTCTTGCCATGTGAAAAGTGATTGCTATGATTGTCTATGTAACTGGATTTCAAAGTAATTCATGATATTGGGAGTTGTGAAAGATGTGACTGGGTATTATATGAAAGCAAATCCTTCCTTCCCAAAGATGGCAGAATGCAGCGTGGGTAAAGCATATAAAACAATGTCACTTCAGTAACCCAGTCAATATGCTTGCAGCCAATGGAATCCCACTTTGCTCCAAAAATCAGAAAGTCCTACTGAATGTAGCATGTACACGCAATGCCCTATGTTGTGCCTATGTACTTACACATCTGGTATTCTAGATTTTTGGAGGAAACTGAAGTGCACATTGTGTATGGCCCAATTTAACGCCCAGGCACAATTCAGATCACTGAAGTGAGCTAACCAAATCAAAAGGCTCACATCACTTATTAATATGGTGGGTTCAGTACACAAAAATTGTGAAGCGATGCACATTGCTTTCTAAGGGTGTTGTGCCTGCTTCAATATTAAGCTGTCAAAGCAGGTGCTAGAGACAGAACAGCCTTAAGTGACTGTGCTTCAATAACTTTAGTATGGGATTTGCATGTAGAGTTTACACCACTATAGTGTAAATTTGACAACTGTTGTGATCCCTGTGGGGGAACCATAAATCAAAATAACCAAATTTGCCAAATGATCTCAAAAAGGAAATTACCAACAAAATTTCACTTTTTGCAAATTTTACTTTAGCACGGCTCAGAACCAATGCAAAGTAAACATGAATTAACAGGCAAATGATACTTAAAATAAAAAAGCAAATTTAATTTTAAATAGTCAATACAACAAAGATACGTCTTACACAACCACAAGCATTCTCCTTCAGCATGTATGGCATTACATAGCTACACAGTTCCACAACATGCTGTTCTTTATTCACGCAGGGGAGGTCAAGAGTCCTTCCAATAACAGCTTTCGCCCCCAAGTTTCACAGGTACAGTTATCATCAGCAAAGCACCCTTCTACGAACCTTTTCTCACTTAGGTAATGTAGTTTTCCAGAGTTCTTTATCCACTGACCAACCAAAAACACCCTGGTTCAGAGTTTGGCCACTTCTGGTAAAACTCCCAGCTCTTTGGAGTCTCCAAGCTTTTCACACAGCTTTCCATGTTTTAGACTTCTTTTAGCCACAGTACCTCCAAGAGCTCCTGTCACCTTTTCTGCCAAACAGAAAAATTGACCTCTTCCTGAGAATGATTTGCTTCTTCTCCTCTTGAGAAATCAGGGGGTTGAAATTTACGGTGGGGTGGGGGGAGGTGTGCGTACTGCTCGTCCCCCTGGAAGAACCAACTTTAAATAAGGCTCCCCTTAGCGATAACATGCTGCGGGTGGCCTTAACAGGCAGAGAGTGGGACTTCTGCCCCTCACTGATTGGCCAGCAGCGCCTGAAGTTCCAGCAGTGCCAGAAGAGAGGAATGGGCACTGCTGCAGCTGCAAGGGGGCCCATGTATAAGTGTCATGGACACTGAAGACATCTAAGACTTCTTGGGCAGGGAGGGATCAAGCACCCTATGGAGGTGGGGGCGAGGGTTTGGGGGTGTAGGTTTTGGAGGCTAGGCGAGGATACACAAAGTGGGAGGATATGATCTTAGGATGGTGCCTCCAATGTGCACAGGGCACCTCCAAAGAATGTGCCCCTCCTTCCTTCCTACCTTTTCACCAACTTTAGTGAAAAAATGGCCGCCCCACTCTCGACCTTCCACTGCCCGGTGTATTATGCCAGTGGCAGTGGAATCAAGACCTTAATTAGCCACTTAAGGAACTCAGTATGCCTACAGATGGGTGGGGTAGTGGGTGCATTACCCACTCCTTGTATTATGGGAACTGGGTCAGGGAAGGTAGTGGGCTACCCATGTGTTATATTTTACGTGCACCCTTCACCAAAAACATGCCCAGCGAGGACCATGAAACCCAACCCTGTGTGTTTCTCTTTTTGTCTCTGTCTGCTTTCTCTTTGTATCTGCATTTGAGTCTTCACCCTCAAGCTGCTCCCATTGTAGCTCTTTTTTTGTGCTGGCCAGCCACAGTGCTTCTTAACTTCCTTCCTGTTGGTACTGCTTCCAGATCAAGGGTGGCCAGGTCACATGGACTAGTAATTCTTATTATCCAGGAAACGTACAATATTGATCCCTTTACAATTGATGCAAACTCTTAAAAGTACTTTTCAAACATTCTTAAAAACGGATTCCACAGATGTTTTAAAGAAATTACAAATTTTCCTTACTGTCCTGCTTTTGGGTCAAAAGTCATCACACAATAAATCTTAGCATAAATGGTACACACAAATTCCAGATAAATGGTAGAAATAGACCAACTATTTTGTTTAGACACAGTTCCAGGAGAATACATATAGCAAGATTGTATATGGCCAGATAGTAATAAAGCTACAGGATTGCGCATTTTTCCCTTGAAGAACTCTTCTTCACTTTGTGTTTTAATGTTGGCAGGAACTGGATATCATCAACGAGCAATTCATTTTCTAGTGTGCAACAAATGCATTGAATGCTGTGTCTCAGAGAGATAATGTAATATAGAAACACACAAAGTCAGAAATAAAAAAAAGTTGATAATCATTCAAAGCCACATCCATTGTGCAGGTTGGATCTGGTTTACATTAGCAAAATCTTTCATTGCTTCATTGGTTTCTCTTTTTTAAACTTACCCAAGTTTTAAAGCTTCCTGATAGAAAAGGTAATGCATTTCTGATTTAATTACATACGGTTTAAATGGAAGGTTTTATTTAATGTTGCAAGGATTCCTTATATGCTCAAATTCCTCACATCCCAAATCAATAAGAGATTGGTGTACTATGGGCAGATTACATCTCAAGTCAGAGGCATGGAAGTGAGACCCACCAGGTTGGTGAGGATAGGGTTTGAGGTGGATGATGGGTGCCTAGCCAGCCAAATTGTCAGACAACAGAAATGGGCAATATATTTTCTTTACGTTAATGAACTGGCCTCTACATAGAGGACCAAGAGGAAGATGCTGTGGGACTTGATGAGTGGTGTTGGAGGGTGGCGGGGAAGGGAGGGGGATGGTGACAGGGTGCTTGCACTGGTCCCCAAAAGGGTGACCAACTGTTGAGATGCGTCCATGATGGCACTAATACCCAGTGACCCGGTGCAAATGAGGCACCCTTCTACTGACTCCACCAACTACAGTGGTGTCAGTGAAAGAGCACAATCCTCGATCAAGTGCCCAATTGCATCCTGTGCTGTATTATTTTAGCCTTACTTTAATCATGTCTTTTATGGTATATTAGGTATGCTGATTGATTCCATTCTCATTCCAAAAACATATATTGGTTTCCCCACTGTTTACTCAAACATTTTTGGAATATTTGTTAAGGTCATATTCTCTTCTCTGGAATTTATTTTTCCACTGCAAACCTTCATGATTGTACGTGCATGCTATTAGTCTCATTTACACTCACCTTCCCTTCCCCCAACCAGACCACTCTGTTTTACCCTCAAATTCCCACTCAATGCTAATAGTTCACTTGGCTAAGAATCTGGTCGCCTTATAGAGCTCATCTTTGAGTGAATCTGTTTATAACTTTGCAAATTTTCATTCCAGTCATTGCTTGATGCAACTCAAATAAAGGACTCAGCATACTACCTGGTGGGGTTAAACCGCTGTCTTTGTTAATTTAATATCACTCTCCGTAAGTATAATGCAGTAATTCCCACTTAACGTCCATATTGACTTCTAAATAGTAACTGATGAAAACAGGAGTTTTGCCAATGAAATGTCCTTTAAAGAACATTACCCCTTCTTACACACATCTGACAACAGAATTCATAAGCAATATTTAAGACTGACATGGTGCTAAGAGAAAATGAAGTTTCAACATATTATGTCATAGTTGGAGCATGGATTTGTATCACCAGGGCAGTTCCCAACATAATCATTTCATGTGGAGGTGCTGAGTGGAGGCCAGGTACTTCTCTATGGAGGGGATGAAAGCAGATGGAAACATCTTCTGGGCCACTGATGCCTTTTTAGCAGTAAATCATGAACAAAATTCCAAGGAAAGTGGGTGCAAATTCCTGATCCACAAATGTTCCCTAATATGGGGAGCTGCCAATATAAATAAAAACACAGTAAAATTAATTTTTATGTAGCTTAAATAATTTGAAGGGAATGTATGAACACCAGTCTATTGTGAAGCTGTTCTATACTGTTTTTACTTCACTGATTTCACCCATCATGGGCAATCCATTTAGTTTAATTTTGGGAATAGAACATATCACCGAGCATATAAAAATGACGTGTTGGAAAAGCCCAGCCGATCCATCAAGCCTACTCCGCATTTACTATAGCTGGACAAATATAACTAGGCATTTCCTACGCCCAGAGGCAATCCCCTGGGAAAGGATAAAAAAGAAGAAAAAGAGCCAAAGAATGGGGAAAAAAATTCATAAAACTTCTCTCCAACCCCCTCAGACATCAAAAGCAGTCCAGGAGACCACTGACCATGCTTATGTTAACTAAAATAAATTGTAAATTGCTTACCCTTTATAAGACGCAATCTCCGCCTCAGCTAAGAAATAGCCCACCTAAAGGCAAACTTTTGAGTATTGCACAATCAGAAAGGGTTGATTAATAACCTTGAAGGAAAGGAGCCCCTAGGGAAGAGTGGCTATACTATGAAAGTGATTTAGTCAAATCCGCAACTAGGGTCTGAAATCTAACCAAAGCAATCTTCATAGGTATGAGGGGCAAGTTAGCTAAGATAGATAGTGAAATGACATTAAAAGATATGGTGGTGGAAAAGCAATGGCTACAATTTAAAAAATAAATACATAATTTGCAACAAATATACATTCCTTTATAGTACACAGGCCCCACAGAAAAATGTGGTCCAACCACAAGAGAAGTTAAAGATAGTGAAAGAAGGTTAAGTGGGTAAGGAGGGAGGGTGGGCAAGGGAGTAGGGTGGGTAAAGGGAAAGGGTGCATAAAGGGATAGGATGGGTAAGGTAAGGGGGTAAGGTGGATGAGGTGGGTAAGGGGGTAGGGTGGCCAGGTCAGATCAGGTCAGGTTGGGGGATGTCGGGAGGTCGGGGGGTGGGGGGCTAGTTCGATGGTGGGCGGAGTCAGAGGGTTGGGGGAATCGAGTGGTGGGGGCTAGTCAGGTTGGATCGGGGGAGTCAGGGGGCCGGGTGAGTAATTGGATGGTGGAGGCTAGTCAGCTCGGGAATAGACGGGTGGTGGGGGCTAGTCAGGTCAGGTTGAGGAGAGTCATGGAGTCAAGGGTAGTTGGAGGGTCGGGTGAAAGACTGGGGGTCAGAGGGATAGTCAGATTTTGGGGGGAATCGGGATGTTGGGGGCTGAAGGGGAGTCGGGGGTGGGAAGTCAGTGTGTGTGATTTGGAGGTCAGTTCTGTAGTTACCCAGGTGTTAGACTAAGTTTTAATCTGTCTAACATTTTCTGGGTAACTATCCAAGTGAGTAAGTCGGAACTGTCTGAAGTCCCCGACTCTAACTCAGAGTTGGAGACTTTTTTGGAGGGACCTGGGGAGCAGGGGAATTGCCCATTGGAAGTTCAAACTTCCTGGGAAATTTCCATGAATTCATTGCGCCTGAACTTCCAAGGGGGCCTTTGGCGTATCTTGGGGGCTACATCCAGTCTCCGACTATCTGGAGACCAGAAGATCTGAGCCAGTGTTAGATCAAAGGAAGAGACTTATAATGTGCCAATAGCAGTAGTAAGGCTGAGGATTGGGAGGATTTTAGAATTCAGCAAAAGAGGACCAAGTAATTGATAAGTAAAGAGAAAAAAGGATATGAGAGTAAACCAGCAAGAGACATAAAAGCAATTTGTAAACATTTCTATGGCTATATAAATAGAAAGAAATTAAGGAAAGTAGGCATAGGCTCACTCGAAGCAGAGAGACAAGTGAAATTATAATGGACAATAAAGAAATGGCAGAGATGTTAAATAAATACTTTGTGGGCAGAATTTTGCCCTTGATGGGCGGGCGGGCCCGACCAACTCGGCAGCGGGCGGGCATCCGATCGCCACCACCGAAACCAGCCCTGCCGCCATTTTAAGTGGGCGGGCCACCTGACGGGAAGCGCTATGCACTTCCTGTGTGGGTGGGATTCCCCAACTGCAAAGTGCTGCCTCAGGGGGATCGCTGAAAGGCAGTGAAACATGAAAAATAGAAAAATTAAAAAATCATTAACATGTCCCCCTCATGTGAAAATGTCACACGAGATGGGACATGTTAATGAAATGCACAAAAACTTTATTACAATTTTATAATTCCAATATCAAACCTCATCCTGCCACTGGATGAGGTTTGTAAAAAAATCACTTACCCGCCTGCCCATTGGGCCCGTGCGCCGAGCCAAAGTTCGCACGGGCCCCTCAAAATCCTGGTCGATTGGTGAGTTAATAGCCTTAACAAGGCCTTTAATTCTTGGCGGGTGTGCATCCCGCTGCATAGCGCACCCGCCGACCTAAGTATCGCGATGCCGCGGGCTGATGTCGGGACGCGCGCGCGACATTTTAAGCGCTGACGAGTGGGCTCTGCCACCCGCCTGTCAGCCAGAAGATTCTGCCCTGTATCTTTATTCTAGTACTCCAATCTCCTTGCAATAAAGACCAACATGCCATTTGCCTTCCTGCTTGCTGTACCTGTAAGCTAACTTTCTGTTCCTTGTACGAGTGCACCCAAGTCTCCCTGAACATCAACATTTGAAAGTTTCACACCTTTCAAATAATATTCTGCTTTCTATTCTTACTAACCAAAGTGAATAACCCCACATTTCCCGCATTATACTCCATCTGCCATCTTGTTGCCCACTCACTTAACCTGCCCACATCTCTTTGCTGAATTAAGGAAAATGTGGGTGGTGTGGGAAGGTGGACTTGAGGTAAAAGATCAGCCATGGTCTTATTGAATAGCGGAGCAGGCTCAAAAGACCAAATTATCTACTCCAGCTCCTATTTCTTATGACAGTCAGCATACAGCACACGAGCTGGCAACATATTCTAGAGACTCACGAATGTCTGGGGAAAAAAACACCAAGCATTCAGCCTATTCCTACTCATGCATGGTTTAAATCCATGAGTCCTGGTCCTCCCAATCTGTCAAACTGAAATAATCTGTCATTGAGTACACAATTGAGCCATTTCATTATTTCATATACCTCTATCAACTTACCTCAAAGGTTACACTGCTGTAAAGTAAATTGACACAGCTCTTTATGTCTACCTGAATAACTAAGGTTCTTTAAGCTGGAAGTCATTTTTGTGGTAATAAAAACAGAAAATGCTGGAAAAGCTCAGCAGGTCTGACAGCATCTGTGGAGAGAAAAACCGAGTTAACGTTTTGATTCTGTGTGACTTGAAAAAGAGTCATACAGACTTGAAACGTTAACTTTGTTTCTCTCCCCACAGATACTTTCAGACCTGCTGAGTTTTTCCAGCATTTTCTGTTTTTACTTCAGATTTCCAGCATCCACAGTATTTTACTTTTATCTCAGTCATTTTTGGGCTCTCCTCTGAACCTTTTCTAAGGTACCACCATGTGAAGAGAGCAAAACTGGATGCAGGCCTCTAGGTATTAACCAAGAAACTGTATGAGGACAGAATGGTGTCCTTTGACTTGTATTGAATGATTCTGTTTTAATAGATCTCAATTCCCTGGCTAGGGCATCTCTACATTGATTGTGAACCTTAAGTGATCTCTGCACCTTGGTCCTTTTTCTCTTTTGACCAATTTCAGCATTGTGGGTGATCTGTGTGGAGTCTCCCAATAAGCTGTCCACAGTTGTGGCAAGCTGGTGACA
Organism: Cetorhinus maximus; assembly: GCF_964194155.1. Classification (NCBI taxonomy): domain Eukaryota; kingdom Metazoa; phylum Chordata; class Chondrichthyes; order Lamniformes; family Cetorhinidae; genus Cetorhinus; species Cetorhinus maximus. The sequence goes on from NC_135880.1 coordinate 131,514,168, forward strand.
GACGCTCTGTTCAGGCGGGTATTGACTTTCATTCACTACCGCACGGACAAGGCCAGCTAGACAGAGCGAGCCAGAGGCTTCGCGGCCATTGCTGGCTTCCCCCATGTCCACACATGTGGCCATCAAGGCTCCAGTGGGTCAGCCGGGTGCCTTCGTCAACAGGAAGGGCTTCCACTCCATTAACGTGAAGATAGTGTGTGACCACAGGATGCAGATTCTACAAGTCTGTGCAAGGTACCCAGGCAACTCCCATGATACTTACATACTCTGATGCTCCCAGGTGCCGGGGCTCTTCAGTGCTCCAGCCCGGCTGGATGGATGGCTGCTGGGTGACAAGGGCTATCCCTTCAAAAGGTGGCTCATGACGCCTCTCTGCCACCCAAGAGCAGAGGCCGAGCAGCGGTTCAATAGGAGCCACGCCTCCACAAGGACGGTGGTGGAGAGAACCATTGGTCTTCTCAAGATGCGCTTCTGATGCCTGGAGCGTTCAGAGGGCGCACTGCAATATGCCCTAGATCGTGTGTCACTGATAGTGGTTGCATGCTGTGCTCTCCACAATCTGGCACTGGAAAGGGGGGGACGCTGTGGAGGAAGAAGATGTTGGTGCAGCTGATCTGGCAGCAGACCGATGAGTCCAGTAGTGAGTCTGAGGATGAGCACGCTCAGGAGAACGCTGAGGGGATAGACGCTGACCTGGGCAACCTCCAGGGTGGCAGGGACACCCAGGAGGCTTTGACCCAATGCTCCTTCAGCTAGTCTACCAAAGATGAACCACATGCCAGGGCTGCAGGCTCCATACTCGATACCTGACAGGAACATTTGCTTGGTGAACAACTTGCACTATGTGCCAATTCAATAAAGGTCAATGACAAACCAGTCACTCATAACATCATGGGTTACCCTGCACCTGCAGAACTAATGAAGCACCCAGAGGCTTGTTGATAACCAACACATTTACTGGTGTGGAGCCTGGCATACAGAAATCAAACTAAATGTAAAGTTGTTCAACATCACACCAACTTAAAAAGAACTTAAATGTGGGGCAAAAAAAGAACACCAGTGATAAGCCCGTGTTGTGCCGAAGGTGATTTATGTTTGCATTTGCGAGTGCTATGTCTAGGTGCTCCCCCTCTCGCTGGCAGCAGCATTGGAGGCAGCCTGCTGACTCTGTTGTCTTGTTGGCCTTGATGACCTTGGCAGGTGTCCTCTGGCCAGTGGAGCCTGTGCTGGCCTTGCCTGGGAGGGAATGGCCAGTAGCACAGCTGGCATCTCCCCAGCCGCCGCAACCTCATCCAATGCCACAGTCACTGGCAGAGGGGCAGGGGAGCTGCTGCCCTCATACGGAGCGCCATGACAGGAGCCCGCAGAGACGACAGGCAGCTCGTGCGCCAATGTCAGGTCGCTCTGAACCTCCCTGCTCACCTTTGATGGACGGAAACCTAGCTGGGATACGGAGTGCCCAATCCATCTGCCACACTGACACTGACCACCTGAGGGCATTGCCGGTGTGAAGGCTTGCAGGTCCGAGCGCATCCCTAGGAATTCCTGATTGAGCCCCTGGAGCAGCCTGTCCATGAGAGTCGCCGCTCTCTCCATGGAGGAGACATTGCGCTCGACCATGAGGGTCATTGCATCGCTCATGCTACGCATGGACTCCTCCATCACAGAGACCATGGCACGCATTCCCTCATGTATCTCCGCCAGATCCTCCCACACACCCTGCTGGACATCCAGCATCTGCTGCCTCAGGGACAGCTCCAGAAGCCCAATGTCAGCCACCGCCTGAGCAAGTTCCTGGTCCCCTGCAGTCCTCCGACTGCCGGAGCCCTCGGCACTCTCTGCCTCCGCCTGCACCTCGAGCTAGTGTGAAGTGCCCTCACCACTGTGCACCGAGATACTAGTCAACGATTTTATTCCCAACGAGGTGCTGGTATCTGCGCTGGTGCCTGCCTGGCTGAGAGGGTGTGACGCTGGTGCATTTAGATTCTCCGTGTCCTCAGGGGTGAGCAGCGGTCCTTCAACCTCCTGACCCCGAGTGTCTTCTGGTGAGCCTGAAAGGAAGAACAAGGACATGTCATTAGTCATTACACTGTTACTGTGCATGCCTGGCACCCAGATCAGGGTGCCCTCATCTTTCCATTATCAACGGGGATTCCTTGTTGGAAGCTCAAATCAATATAGAGACAACAGTGGAATGGTTGCAATAACAGACATTCTGACCTCAGTGCATTACACTCTTACCTCAGTGCATTGCACCCCAACCTCACCACGGCCGGTTGATCTAGGCGCATGGCGCCTCTCCGGCTCCAGTGCCTCCTGTTTGTATCTGGTCAAGATTAGAAGGTGGGCCGGACCTCCGCCAGTACGCAGCCTCTCTGCGTTATTGAAGGCTGTCTTCTCCTGAAAGGAGAGAGGAGCATTGATTATTTCCCGACCACCCCCGCCGAGCCCGCCTGATGTGGGAAAGGTTCAGGCCATATATATATATATATGTATAATAGGCAGCTGAATCAATATTGCCTGTTTTGCACTGCCACCCAAAGTGAAAGTTACCCCAACAAAGCCTCAGCCTTTGTCAAAAATTAGTGACACAAACCTTTGCTTTTGAAAATGTTCAGACATGGGTAGCATAATCTCTGGGTTATTTAACTGCTATGCCCCAAATGACAAGTTTGTGCTGACTAGGGCAATCTTACAATTCTAATGTCGTCTAACTGACAGCATTGTCCTGAATCCTACCTGGGAAATTAATTTGTCACACGTTTCGCAAAGTTATACCTGGATTGTGCGTGTGTGCGCGTGCAGGTGTGTAAGCACATTTTTGCTCTCACTGACAGAAACCCTGAACTCTCAGCTTCTAGATTTGAATTCTCCTCTCAGTGATCGGCCATTTGAAGACGACAGTAAACATGGTAGTGGAGCAAAAACAAAAAACTACTGCGGATGCTGGAAATCCAAAACAAAAACAGAATTACCTGGAAAAACTCAGCAGGTCTGGCAGCATCGGCAGAGAAGAAAAGAGTCGACGTTTCGAGTCCACATGACCCTTCAACAGAACTGAGTGTAGTTAGGAGAGGGGTGAAATATAAGCTGGTTTAAGGTGGGGGGCGGGGGGAGAGAAGTTGAGGGTAGGGTGGTTGTAGGGACAAGCAAGCAGTGATAGGAGCAGATAATCAAAAGATGTCACAGACAAAAGGATCAAAGAGGTGTTGAAGGTGGTGATATTATCTAAGAAAATGTGCTAATTAAGAATGGATGGCAGGATACTCAAGGTACAGCTCTAGTGGGGGTGGGGTGGAAAGACTGACAAGGTATTAGTTGTAGATTTAAAAATAATGGAAATAGGTGGGAAAAGAAAAATCTATATAAATTATTGAAAAAAACAAAAGGGAGGGGGAAGAAACGGGGTGGGGATGGGGGTAGGGAGTTTAAGATCTAAAGTTGCTGAATTCAATATTCAGTCCGGAAGGCTGTAAAGTGCCTAGTCGGAAGATGAGGTGCTGTTCCTCCAGTTTGCGTTGGGCTTCACTGGAACAATGCAGCAAGCCAAGGACAGACATGTGGGCAAGAGAGCAGGGTGGAGTGTTAAAATGGCAAGCGACAGGGAGGTTTGGGTCTTTCTTGCGGACAGACCGCAGGTGTTCTGCAAAGCGGTCGCCCAGTTTGCATTTGGTCTCTCCAATGTAGTGCTAAGGAACGCAAGCTCCAACAACTCATCGACACCAACACCCATCTGGGACCCTCCACCCCTGCTTGTCCCTCCGTTCCCACCCCATCTTCCAATCCCAGCCCCAGCCGCGTATTCACTATATCCCCTGACCTTCCCCTCTCCAATGCTGAACGTTCAGTGCTCAGCAAAGGACTTAGTTTCATACCCTTACGCCCTCATCTCAATGAATTTCAGGCTCGGCACGATGCTGAACCCTTCTTCCGCCGTCTTCGTCTCATGCTCACTTCTTTGGGCAGGAGTCCTCTCCCCGTTCAATGGATCCTTTTACCCACCTCCAATATTCTCCCTCCACCTGGATCCCTCCCTCTGGATTCTTACCTTCTCTTGATCTTTTCATTGAGAACTGTCGGCGAGACATTAGCCGTCTCAATTTCTCTGCTCCTCTCACCCATTCTAATCTGTCTCTCTCTAAACTTACTGCACTCCGTTCTCTCAGGTCCAACCCCAACATTGTCATCAAACCCGCTGACAAGGGTGGTGCTGTTGTTGTCTGGCGCACTGACCTCTACCTCGCGGAGGCTGAGCGTCAACTCGCAGACACTTCCTCCTACCTCTCCCTGGACCATGACCCCACCACTGAACATCAAGCCATTGTTTCCAGGACTGTCACTGACCTCATCTCCTCTGGAGATCTTCCTCCCACAGCTTCCAACCTGATAGTCGCCCAACCTCGGACGGCCCGCTTCTACCTCCTACCCAAAATCCACAAACAGAACTGTCCCGGCAGACCGATCGTGTCAGCCTGTTCCTGCCCCACGGAACTCATTTCTCGTTATCTTGACTCCCTTCTCTCTCCCCTTGTCCAGTCCCTTCCCACCTACATCCGTGATTCCTCTGACACCTTACGTCACTTCAACAATTTTCAGTTCCCTGGCCCCAACCGCTTCCTCTTCACCATGGACGTCCAATCCCCCTACACCTCCATCCCCCACCAGGATGGTCTGAGGGCCCTTAGCTTCTTCCTTGAACAGAGGCCCGAACAATCCCCATCCACCACTACTCTCCTCCGTCTGGCTGAACTTGTTCTCTCACTGAACAATTTCTCCTTTAACTCCTCTCACTTCCTCCAAATAAAAGGTGTGGCTATGGGTACCTGCATGGGCCCCAGCTATGCCTGTCTCTTTATGGGGTATGTGGAACATTCCTTGTTCCAGTCCTACTCCGGCCCCTTCCCACAACTCTTTCTCCGGTACATCGATGGTTACTTCGGTGCTGCTTCATGCTCTCGTCGGGACCTGGAAAAATTTATTAATTTTGCTTCCAATCTCCACCCCTCCATCATTTTCACATGGTCCATCTCTGACACTTCTCTTCCCTTCCTTGACCTCTCTGTCTCAATTTCTGGTGATAGACTGTCCACCAATATCCATTACAAGCCTACCGACTCCCACAGCTACCTCGACTACAGCTCCTCACACCCCGCTTCCTGTAAGGACTCCATCCCATTCTCTCAGTTCCTTCGCCTCAGTTGCATCTGTTCTGATGATGCTACCTTCAAAAACAGTTCCTCTGACGTGTCCTCCTTCTTCCTTAACCGAGGTTTTCCACCCACGGTCGTTGACAGGGCCCTCAACCGTGTCCGGCCCGTCTCCCGCGCATCCGCCCTCACGCCTTCTCCTCCATCCCAGAAACATGATAGGGTCCCCCTTGTCCTCACTTATCACCCCACCAGCCTCCGCATTCAAAGGATCATCCTCCGCCATTTCCGCCAACTCCAGCATGATGCCACCACAAAACACATCTTCCCTTCACCCCCCCGGCGGCATTCCGTAGGGATCGTTCCCTCCGGGACACCCTGGTCCACTCCTCCATCACCCCCTACTCCTCAACCCACACCTATGGCACCTCCCCATGCCCACGCAGAAGATGCAACACCTGCCCCTTCACTTCCTCTCTCCTCACCGTCCAAGGGCCCAAACACTCCTTTCAAGTGAAGCAGCATTTCACTTGCATTTCCCCTAACTTAGTCTACTGCATTCGTTGCTCCCAATGCGGTCTCCTCTACATTGGAGAGACCAAACGCAAACTGGGCGACCGCTTTGCAGAACACCTGTTGTCTGTCCGCAAGAAAGACCCAAACCTCCCTGTCGCTTGCCATTTTAACACTCCACCCTGCTCTCTTGCCCACATGTCTGTCCTTGGCTTGCTGCATTGTTCCAGTGAAGCCCAACGCAAACTGGAGGAACAGCACCTCATCTTCCGACTAGGCACTTTACAGCCTTCCGGACTGAATATTGAATTCAACAACTTTAGATCTTAAACTCCCTCCCCCCATCCCCACCCCATTTCTTCCCCCTCCCTTTTGTTTTTTTCAATAATTTATATAGATTTTTCTTTTCCCACCTATTTCCATTATTTTTAAATCTACAACTAATACCTTGTCAGTCTTTCCACCCCACCCCCACTAGAGCTGTACCTTGAGTGTCCTGCCATCCATTCTTAATTAGCACATTTTCCTAGATAATATCACCACCTTCAACACCTCTTTGATCCTTTTGTCTGTGACATCTTTTGATTATCTGCTCCTATCACTGCTTGCTTGTCCCTACAACCACCCCACCCTCAACTTCTCTCCCCCCGCCCCCCACCTTAAACCAGCTTATATTTCACCCCTCTCCTAACTATACTCACTTCTGTTGAAGGGTCACGTGGACTCGAAACGTCGACTCTTTCCTTCTCCACCGATGCTGCCAGACCTGCTGAGTTTTTCCAGGTAATTCTGTTTTTGTTATGGTAGTGGAGCAGTTACAGGGCAGTAAGTGATGTACAGCAATTTTAACACAGCTATCTCCCTGTTTCCACTGAGAGGACTGAGTTAAAGTTGACCTGAATATATCAGTGCAGTGTTTATTCCATTTAGTATGTAGCCCTTTAAACCCTTGCTTGTCTATAAGGAAAGCTCCACAAGCCAATTTTACCCTATGGATAAGACAAACCTTTATTCAGTTGAAAACTATGAACACAAATCCTTGTTCACCCAACTGCAATGCCCTGAACATTGTGGAAATAGAAGATAATAGCAAATGAAAACCACACAAACAGGAAGCTGCAATGACTACGCTTTGAAGATTTAGTTAAGAGATATCCTAAATGCAGAGGACAGCAAAAATAAGAGTTCTGCATATTACATATTACAGGTTAGGTAGATGTTGAATAATGCAAAGGCAAAGAAAAAACTGGAATTAGGTATGAGATCTAGTGGATGTGAATGTAACACTTTTGAGTGGTAATGCTAATAACCAAATAACATCCAAATATTAGACACAATATGATTTAGCAATTGTAAAAATAAAATATGTATTTAGGGGTAGATTATACAGATTAAGCTAATATCTACTTCTGTTGTACATGCACACATGGATGAACAAATGTTTCAATGTTTCTACCAGTTAGGCAGCTGTTTGAATGTTTGAGGAACAATTATATAATATTAATATGAAGGGCCATTGCAATTGGCTCCACCCCCCACCCCCCAAAACCCCCACCCCCCACCCCCTGTTATTGCTAATGAAGTGTGATCCCATGATTTGATTAACGAATTAATTGAGCCGGAACTTCCGAGGAGTGGCAGTCACAGTCAGATTGCCACACTGTTACCTTTTACTTACTTTAATTGGGAGCTGCACATTTCTCGCCCGACCTTCTGACTGGGGCCAGTTAAGAAATATGCAGCATGCCTTCTCCTGGGACTCTTCTGTGCAGGGCAGCAGCATTGGGTAAAGTGAAGCCATGCCCCATTTGTATGGCACTAGCTGCTGTAAAGCAGGTAATTTTAAAGGTCCCAGCCACTCTGAGAAGCTAGGGAGAAGATAAGTGCAAAAGGTAAGTGAGTAGGATGGAGGCACGGACGGGTAGGAAGGGTAGGAGAGGATGGGTAGGATGGGTTGGGGATATAGGATGGGTCAGGTGTGGTAGGATGGGTCGGGGGTTAGGATGGGCCGGGGGGCAGGTGGGGTAATTGGGAGGTTTGGGAAGGTAGTTGGGGTGTTGGAGGTGGGTAATCGGGGGTGTGAGGACAGGATGGGTCAGGGGGTCGGGTGGTCAGTTCCGGGGTTGCTGGGGTGGGGGTTAGTCAGGGGTAGGGCTTAGTTGGTGGGGTGGGGGTAGATGGGATGTAGTCGGGGCATAGTGAGAGCAGTCAGAACAAACTGAAAATAGGAAGGGTAGGGAGGCAGTCGGGTGGGGTAGGGGTTAGTCAATGGTCAGAAGGGTGGTGGGGGTGTAGTCCAGGGGTCAGGAGAATAGTCAGGGTGGGGGGGTGCAATAGGTGGGGGGCGTAGTCAGCAGGCCCAGTGGGTGTCAGGGATGTCAGTAGTACAGTCACCTAAGAGTTAGAAGTGGTTTTCCTCCTTTTAACTTTTCCTGGGTAATTATTTTGCTAAGAGAGCAGGTACCATCCAAAATCTCCGATTTTAATCGGATGATCGGATGGTTCCTAGTGCAAGATAATTGCCCATCGGAAGTTTAATCTTCCCAGGCAATTGCTGTTCAGTCCTTACATGGGGATTTCTGGTGGTCCCCCAGCACATCTTCCAGTGTTCCTCCTGGGTACGAACCCCCCCCACCCCAAGGAACGGAAGTTCTGGACCATTAATTGTGAGTAGGACTTGAACAAAATGTTCCACATTTTCAGCAAGAAGACAGGCAGACAGACATATGCAGGTTCCTGTAACAACACCTTTTGTTTGGATGAAGTGAGTGGAGTTAAAGGAGAAGTTGTTCAATGTGAAAACAGGCGGAGGGTGGTGGTGGATGAGGACTGGTTGAGCTCTTTTCATGGAAGAAACGGAGAGCCCTCAGACCATCCTGCTAGGAGATAGAGGTGTAAAGAGTTTGGACATTCATGGTGAAATGGCAATGGTCAGGGCCAAGAAAGTAGAAACTGTTAAAGTGCCAGAAGGCATTGAAAATGTCACGGATGTAGGTGGGAAGAGATTGGAAAAGAGTTGAGGTGGGAAGAAATCAATTCAGTGGGGCAGGCATAGGCTGAACCAACAGATCTACCATGGTAGTCCTGTTTGTGGATCTTGGGAAGGAGATCGAAGCGGGCTGTTTGGGGTTGGGGTCCATGAGTTTGGAAGCTGAGGAGGGAAGATCTCCAGTGGATTTGAGGTCAGTGACAGTCTTGAAAATGATGGTTTGATGTTTGGTGGTGGAATCATGGTCCAAGGGGATGTTGGAGGAAGTGTCAGAGAGGAGACTTCAGTATTAGTGATGCAGACGTCTAAATCAACTAAAATGTCAAGTTCAAATCTGAAAAGTCTCGGCAGTGCAAAATGTTCCAAATATAGACAAATGCTAACATTTAACACCAGGTAAATATGTAAAAACAGATAAATTAAAAAAGAAAATGCTGGAAACACTCAGCAGTTCAGGCAGCATCTATGGAAAGAAAAGCAGAGTTAAAAACAACTTGTAACAACACTTCCCAAGGTGTCTCACAGGAGGAATTTGAAATCAGGATTGAGAATTTTAAAATTGAGACTGCTTTATGGGGAAACAATGTAGGCCAGCAAGCTAAGCTAAGACACAGGCAGAAGAATTTTGGATGACCTCGAATTTAGAAAGGCTGTAAGATGGGAGGCTGGTTAGAATTGCATTGGAATAGGCAAGTCTAGAAGTAACAAAGACAATGAAAGAGGCAGGAGTGGAGTTGTGCAAATATTATAGAGGCAGAATAGGCGATCTTAGTAATGGCATGGATATGTGGTTGAATTGACACCAGAGTGTCAATTACGACACCAAGATTGTGAACAGTCTGGTTCAGCCTCAAACAGTTGCCAGGGAGAAGGATGGAGTCAGCGACTCGGGAACGGTGTTTGTGGAGGGGACCAAAGGCAATGGCTTTAGTCTTCTCATTATTTAGTGTTACACTCGCACCATATGTCCATGAACATATGAAGACAATGGACATTTTTACTTTTTAAAAGAAGCATAGAGTATGGAGAATTTACCTTAACATAATTGACTCCAGAGGGGATTAGGTGACACTTTGTGGTTTCTGTACAATGACTAACACATGTCCAGACATGTCTCTGGAAAGTTATTCTGGGGCACCTTCCATTGAAGGAACATCAGGATGCAACAGGTCACTTGTGGAATTAACAGTTACTCTTGACTGGATGTTTACAGAAACTGAAATACAATAGTCACCCCAGACTTGCAAACTTGAAATACCATAAAAATGGGTATGAAGGAAACCACCTTATCACAATAAAGTGCGAATGGCCATCATTCATTCTCCATTGTGTGATAATAGTTTATGCCATCAAATTATTTGTATAAATAATTGGAGTATTGCTTCTCTGCTCACATGGCAGAAACTGAGATAGCAAATATCTTATTATTTTAACAACAGGCAAGAGAAGTCAGTTGGGACAAGGACCTCAGAAGGGAGAGACCTTGCCCAAAAAAGAAAAGAATTCTGCCGGAAAAAGTAACCTCAGGCACAGAAGTGGAGCTTTTCTTGTACCCAGGGATTATAATTTTTACTACAGGAGCTCGACCACAACTTCAGCTGGAAAATCCAGGAACATCCTGTTGGGTGGATTAAACCACAGAGAGTTCATCACCAGAAACCTCCAACCTCTGTTTTCCTTCAAGAAACAGAAAGAGAATTCCAGGCCTGAAAATTCCTTGAAGAACAAGAGTAATATTGACTTTTGATATTTTAAGTAAACCAACTGTATGCTCCATCTATAGAAATCATCTTTTCTTGTGTGTGTGTGCGTGTGTGTATAAGGAGTGAGTGTTTGTTGCAATTGCATTTTGGGTATTGCAAAAATAAATGTTTATCCTTTCTTTTCATTTAGACTTACAAGAAAGCCTGTTTTGTGTCTGTTTTTAAAGTCACAGTACTCAAGGGGTTAAAGAATCCATCTTGCTGCAGTCAGGTGAGAGATGGGAAAAAGCAGGAAATTACTCACATCTCTCCCCTGTCCATAATACTGGATATTGGACAAGCAGTTAAACCATCGAGAGACTCTGGATGGGTTGAGAGAGATGGTGGTGAGGTAGAGCTGGGTATTGTCAGAGTATATGTGGAAACTGACACTGTTTTTAAATGTCACCAAAGCCTTTAATTCTATCAAAAACTTACTTCATGAGCTATGCTATTCTGCAGAATATAACCAATAAATATAAAGTTAAGCATCAGACAATTACTGTTAAGGATCTAAACTCATCTGAGCAATTTTATTTTTTGATAGGTTGGACTATTTCCAGGCACTGAAGAAATGTCTGACATGGATTTGACCACTGATAGTGGTGAGAAATTCTCTGGTCGCTATATGCAGTGACATCAGAAACCATGTGAAGATTTCTCAGTTTGTTATTTTCTTTGTTAGTTTCTCTAGAAATGCAAAGTGAAGAAATATTCACAAATGATTTATGATTTTGTTGCGTCTATCAGCCAGGTGCTTACCCCATGCGTTCTACATTAATAGATTATAATAGTGGTATGTTATCACTTCTATTTAAAAAGCACAATAAAATGATTGAAAGTCAAAGCATTTCCGGGCTGATGAATTTAACTCAATGATGGATCTAAACCTGCCCTATCAGTGACTGTGGGCGGAATTTTACACCACCGAGATTTTACGGTCCCACCGAAGTCAATGGAGTTTTGAACGGCTTGCTGAATTTTAGAGCCCCACCCCACCACAAAGGAGCTGTAAAATTCCTCCCTATGTCTATAAAGGTGATTCTATCTCAGACTGAGTAGACATTCTGATCAGACGCAAACTTTAAAATGCCAAATAAAATTCATTCTTACATATGTGTATGTTCACTTGTGCCCAATACCATTCAGTACACACAGCCTATTAGAAGGAAGGATTTTGCAATATACAAGCCTGACTAGCCACACATATTTTACAGAAATCATGACATAGAAATCATGGGCAAGACACATGCATCTGGTTGGATTTATGGACATAAACCCACCTTGGTCTGTCACTTCCTCAATGACTTAAAAGAAACACCACGGTACTTTCTTCCTGTCCCAGAAACTTTGCTCAACTGAGGTTGTGGTCCCTGCCAACATTGATCAAACGCTGGTATTTTGTTTCCTTTGCAGGCCTTTCTAGTTTGTTCCTTTTCTTTCAATTCCACTTTTTTCTAGTTTAAACTTTTTCTTCTCATTTGAGACAGTATTGACTGGATAAAATTTTCTGTCCATTCTAGCTCTTCCCCAGTTGGAATTATGGGTTTGAACACCATTTGTCATATGATTAATCTCCAATTGGGGAAATCTGCCAGTATTTATAAGATTCTCCCAAACTTTGTTCACTTTTATAGAGTTAGTAATGGAATACTGCTGGGTTAATTTTTAGTTACACTCATACCACTGGGTCATGATACATCTTTATCTATTCAAAGCTCCCCTCACTATTGAAATGCAGTAAATGGTGTGAAGTTACTTTATTTATGCAACGATACAAACTAAACTTGCCAAAGAAAGTTATGTCTTGTCTATTCAAGTTTAAGTACTCAGTTAATGATGGGATGAATGTTAATTACTGCCAATCCACCTCTCTGGGACTGAAAATTAACTATTACAAATGTTGGGTCTCATTCCTTTAATCATTGGAGATTTTTTAAAATTTAAACTTTTTTATTTTCCCTTTCAATCTCATTTTATCTCTCTCTCTCTCTCTCTCGATCCATTCTTCCTTTCCTTCTTTTTTATTTCTCTCTCTGTATTTGATTTGTTATTATAATTTACACTTTATTCTGAGTCCTTCCGATTGGTTAAGGAGGTGCACAGTTGCTTATCCTGTTCACTCAGCTCCCAGATGCGCAGTTTCACATGCTACATCATTTTCACTTCCCACTTTTGCAACTCACCATGCGAAACAAAAATACTTTAAAACCTAAACACCCAAAAGTAAACCTAACTAATGGCAGATGTTGTTAGATTCCCCACCATTGTAAAATTTGGCTCATTGTTTTCTGCCTCAAGAAATGAAAAGCAGCCCTTAAAAACTAGTCTGAACGTTGTTCTGGATCACACTTCTTAATTGACTACTACTGCTCCCAAAAGCTGGTCATAGATATTTAACTATGAGTTAGATTGTTTTTCTACCTGTTCTTTTTTGAGAAAATGGACGTTCTGTGGGTCTCCAGGAGGAGCAAGAACAATGGCAAAGCCTCACGTCTCTCCATATTCTGTTTATACCTGTTCTCTGCCAATCATGTTGGGAATGTTGATTTCCCCTCGTGTCTGTTTCATTTTAAAAGGCTACCAAGAGAAATAGGTTTGAAGGATACAGACCTTTTGCTTTTCTTGTGCCTTATATGCATTTGGCTTGTTTGGAAAGATATTCACTTCTTTTCCTTTTCCATTTCATATAACCAATGATGAGGAGTTGTTCATGTGCCTGAGCTCAGGCCTTTTTTTTAAACATTAAGATTACACTGTACAGCCAACAGAAGAAGCTATCTGAGTGTGAGACAGTTCCACATGTGGCCTGGAAGTTGCCAACCAAAATATTACCTCACATTGGTCGAAGGTCCGGGTGCCACATTACAAAGTATGCGCAGCCTCGAGGGGACAGTGGAACAGTCCATCCAAGTTCTGTGGGTATGTGAGCACATGGCTCCCTCCATGGGGAGGTTGATGACTGCCAAGGAGTGCCAGGTCCAGCAGGATACTTAGTGGCTGCCGGATATGTGCTTGGACCTTCATTCTGCCACACTGCCGTGGACTATATACACTGTTGGTGAAGTGAGAAGGAGATAAGGCACTCCATCTCCCTCCAGGTGCTCCTTCTCCTCCTGAAGTCAGGGAAGTGCCATTGCACACCAACAGGGAGGAGCAGCGCCAGCAATCCAGCTCAGGAGCATCATCTCAGGGTGCTCCAAGGGTGAGTTGCTACTCCTCCTCCCCTCCTCTCCTCTGCCAGTGACCCTAGTGCCTCCAGAAGGTGAGGCTGAAGAGGGTACACCTGCACCTGTATAGGAGAACCCCAGCAGCCTGGAGCCCTCGAGGCCTTGGACCACCAGAGGATGGCTGCCAAGGTCATCTCAGGCAAAGGCGCATGGCACTCAGCACTCAGAAGGCTGCCTTCACCTCAGCTGCGGATGTCAGGGTTGCACCAATTAATGTGTAGTGGTAAAAAACGTAAGCAAAAGCCTTCTAAAGGCAAAAAGTTGGCATTTGTGTCCAATTATTCCATTCCATTGTAAATTTATGTGTACGTATATCATTTTGATCACTTTATTCATGTGTGGTGAATGGTCATGTTGTTGGGACTTTTGCAACCAAACATGGGCTTTTAAGGGCTTGACACATCACTGAAAATCAATGATAGCTGATGTGGGGGTTATGGAAATACCATTTATTGTGGAGCCTTGGAAGTAGTGGCAAATCTGAGCTTCTTGACATATGGTGGTTTCTATGTTTGTCAACCTTTATTAGGTTGGGGAATTGGAACCTCTTTGTCAAGCCAGCAGATTTTGTACGCCCCCTTATCACCTCTCAGAAGATGTTGGCTCAGCAGTGCCTGCAGCTGAAGCATTCCATATATTGCAGGTGAACACATAGAATTCTTGAAGCCCAAGTGGCTCAGTTAGAAGCATCCTGCCTCTGAGCTGGACAAACCCTGCATTCAAATCCCACTCCAGGACTTGTTGGCTTTGAATGCTGCTCAAAGCAGGTTGTTAATCAGCCCATAAAGTCTTTCCCAACACTCCATACTGTTTCCCAAGGGAGTAGAGTATAACAATATACACATAGGGCAGAATTTTCCATTGTGGCGGGCGCAGGCGGGCATGGACCCAATCACTGCCCGTGATCAGGTACGTGCCACAATTTTACGTGGGCGGGCCAATTAAGGCTCGCCCAGCGTATTTGCCAACTCCCGTGGAATGCGGGAGTGTGCGGACTGCGGCGGGCGTGCACAGACCACCGGGTCCAATGGTAGCCCAGCAGTCTGTTTAAAACAATGGCCAGTTCAAGGGCGCACCACAGAGGGTCAGGTGAGCATGCCAGGCTGGAGGGAAGGACAGAGGAGCAGGCCAGGTTGCAGGGTCTGCCACAGGAGCAGGATAGGCCAGCGGGGGGCCAATGTACCCCTCATTTTTCAGATGAATGCCTTGCTGCCCTCCTCGAGGAGGTGGCAGCACAGTGGGAGGTGCTGTTTCCCCAGGATGGAAGGAGGAGGCCCCCCCCACATGACCAAACGTGCCTGGGAGGAGGTGGTGAGCTCCCGCGATGTGGTGCTGCGCACCTGGATCCAGTGCTGTAAGCACTTCCACGATTTGTTGTGCTCTGGCAGGGTGAGTACCATCCTGGCATTGGGCATTTAACCCAGCAGGTAACCTGAGCCTTTGAGGCCCGCCCCCCACCCCCCCCCACTCCACACCCCCAACCCCCCCACCAATTCTTACTGTCGTGACTGCATTGAATCATATAGGGCATTTCTCGTACATTGGGTGGGTAAGCAGATAGTGCCCATGCTTAGATCAGCCTGAGTGGTTCATGAGGAGATGAGTTCTCCCCTGCACCATGTGTTGATCTTAGTCGCACATGACTAGTTTGGGGGCAACCTGTAGGAGCTGCACCTAGGCGCATACTCAGAACTCCAGTACATGTCCTATTCAGGGTGATGAGGTGGTGGAAGGGGAGCCTCAAGGTCTCATGGCAAAGAACCATCTGCTGCCCTCTATGCTGCACGTAGTTGCGCATCCTTGCTATGGGAACAAATACTGTGTGGTCCCTAAAGTGATGTACGCAGCATGTGTCCAAGGGGCCGTTGTGGGGAGCAGGCATACTATCTTTGTGTGAGTGATCAGCAGTAGCGGGGAGAGGAGGCACTGGAGGCCTGATATGGCGCACTGTGGTTGGGGTGTGGCTGACGCGTGCAGAGTCCATGTGCAATTTGCCGTAATGAATGGTGTTCTCTCTTTCTCAGGCGAAGAATGCTCATAATGCCTCGGAGCGTGTGAGGACTGGAGGTGGCCAGGCTCACCACCTCATCTTACGCCGCTTCGAGCAGGAGGCCCTTGAGCTGGAGAGGCGGCATGCGCCCAGGTCAACTGGTGTCGGTGAGGCTGGGGTGGCACGGCCAGGTATTTGAGGCCAACAGTGAGGTCCGCAATGTCCTCCCAACATCCATAGCACCGATGATTGTTAAATTAGTTATTGTTGGAACATTGCTTGGTCATAGAGTGATAGAGTCAGAGGTGTGCAGCACAGAAAAAGGCCCTTTGGCCCATCAAGGATGGGCGGGTCAAACACGTACCTAACTATTCTAATCCCAATTTCCAGCACTAGGCCCATAGCCTTGTATTCCATGGCATCGCAAGTGCACATCCAAATACTTATGACATGTTAGGAGGGTTTCTGCGTCTACCACCCTTTCAGGCAGTGAGCTCCAGATTCCCACCACCCTCTGTGTGCAAATGTTGGTCATCACATCCCCTGTAAACCTCCTGCCCCTTACCTTAAATCTATGCCCCCTGGTTATTGATCCCTCCACCAACGGGAAAAGTTCCTTCCTGTCTACCCTATCTATGCCCCTCATAAGTTTATACACCTCAATCATGTACCCCCTCAATCTCCTCTGCTCCAGGGGAAATAACCCCAGTCTATGCAATCTCTCCTCATAACTGAAACTCTCCAGCCCAGGCAACATCCTGGTAAATGTCCTCTGCATTCTCTCCAATGCAATCACATCCCTCCCATAAAGCGCATTTCAGAACTGCATGCAGAACTGTAGCTGTGGTCTAAGAAACGTTTTCTGCAGTTGGAACATTACCTCCCTGCTCCTATATTCTATGCCTCAGCTAATAGAGGCGAGTATCCCATATGCCTTCTTAAACACCTTATGTACCTGTACCTTAAGGGACCAGTCAACATGCACACCAAGGTCCCTCTGATTCTCGTTACTTCCCAGGGTCCTACCATTCATTGTGTATTCCCGTGCCTTGTTTGTCCTGCCCAAGTGCGTGGCCTTACACTTCTCCATATTAAATTCCATTTTCTCTCATCAGCCCAGCTGACCAGCCCGTCTATATCCTCCTGTAATGTAAGACTATCCTCCTCACTATTTACCACCCCACCAATGTTTGTGTCAATTGGTTCTGGAAGGCTGAGCGCATAATGAGCCAGGGGGACAAGGATGAAGTTTGTCAGTGTGTGCACGCTAACTGATCCACTGTCTTTGTTCTTCCTTTCAGCATCATCAGAGCACGGCCGGGAGGACAAGCAGCAGATGCCCCCTCTCACACCTGAGGTCCCTGAAGTATCACCAGCGTCACACTATTTCCGTGAGGCAGGCACCAGCGCAGATACTAGCATCTCGGTGGGCATTGGAACTTCGGCTAGTGTCCCGGGGCACAGCGGTGAGGGCACTTCACAGTCGCTGGAGGAGCTGGCAGAGACAGAGAGTGCTGATGGCACCAGCAGTCGGAGGACTGCAAGGGACCAGGCACATGCTCAGTCGGGGCGCGATGATGTGCCTCTGGAGTCGTCTGCGATGCAGCAGCTGCAGGAAATGCGGTCGGATGTGCGGGAACATCTGGGTGTGGTATGTGAGGCTATGCTTCACTTGGTGTCCGTGGTGGAGGAGGCCACGCGGACGATCACCGAAGCAATGAGCCACATGTCCGAGCGCCATGCATCCTCCATGGAGAGAGTGGCGACTCTCGTGGAGAAGCTCCTCCAGGAGACCCACCAGGGCTTACTGGGGATGCGCTCGGACCAACAAGCCCTCACATCGGCAATGACCTCAGCTGGTCACTGCCAGTGTGGGAGATGATTTGGGCATCAAGCTTCCCAGCTCATTGCCCATCCATCCACGGTGAACAGGGAGGTCCGAGACAACCTCATGTCGGCACAGCGGCTGCCGGTCATCTCTTCGGGCTCCTCTCAGGACGCTCCAGATGAGGGCAGCCGCTCCTCCGCCCCGCTCCCAGTGACCGTTGCATCTGATGAGGCTGCGGCGACTGGGGAGATGCCAGCTGTGGAACTGGCAGCTCCCTCCCAGGCAGGGCCAGCACAGGCTCCACGGGCCAGAGACGACCGCCAAGGTTATCGAGGCCAACAGGACAGCAGAGTCAGCAGGCTCTCAGATGCCACTCCGAGCGATGGGGTAGCACCAAGACGTAGCACCCGCAAACAGAAACGTAAGGCACATTAGGCGGACCACGGGTTTCTCACTGGTGCTTTTGTGTTGGCCCGAGATTAGGTCCTTAGGATTTCTTTTTGCTTGATTACAGTATTGTTTAATAATTAGGAGAGCTTCTGATTTGAAAATTAAAAATCAGATGTGTGACCATGGCTGAGGGTGGCTCGTTTGTTCTGCATGTGTATGTTTAAGAAAACTGTCATGAGTGTTTGTTTGGACGTTCAAATTTATATACAAGGCCAAAACAAAAACAAAAATACCTGGAAAAACTCAGCAGGTCTGGCAGCATCTGCGGAGAGGAACACAGTTAACGTTTCAAGTCCGAATGACCCTTCAACAGAACTAAGTAAAAATAGAAAAGAGGTGAAATATAAGCTGGTTTAAGTCGAGGGGAGGTAGAGCTGGATAGAGGGCCAGTGATAGGTGGAGATAACCAAAAGATGTCACAGACAAAGAGGTGTTGAAGGTGGTGATATTATCTAAGGAATGTTCTAATTAAGGGTAGAAAGCAGGACAAGCAAGGTACAGATAGCCCTAGTGGGGTGGGGTGGGGTGAAGGAATCAAAATAGGCTAAAAGGTAGAGATAAAACAATGGAAATACATTTAAAAATAATGGAAATAGGTGGGAAAAGAAAAATCTATTTAATTATTGGAAAAAAAAGGGGGGGTGGAATCGGAAAGGGGGTGGGGATGGAGGAGAGAGTTCATGACCTAAAATTGTTGAACTCAATATTCAGTCCGGAAGGCTGTAAAGTGCCTAGTCGGAAGATGAGATGCTGTTCCTCCAGTTTGCGTTGAACTTCACTGGAACAATGCAGCAAGCCAAGGAAGGACATGTGGGCATGAGAGCAGGGTGGAGTGTTGAAATGGCAAGAGACAGGGAGGTCTGGGTAATGCTTGCGGACAGACCGAAGGTGTTCTGCAAAGCGGTCACCCAGTCTGCGTTTGGTCTCTCCAATGTGGAGGAAACTGCATTGGGAGCAACGAATGCAGTAGACTAAATTGAGGGAAGTGCAAGTGAAATGCTGCTTCACTTGAAAGGAGTGTTTGGGCCCTTGGACGGTGAGGAGAGGGGAAGTAAAGAGGCAGGTGTTGCACTTTCTGCAGTTGCATGGGAAGGTGCCATGGGAGGGGCTTGAGGTGTAGGGGGTGATGGAGGAGTGGACCAGGGTGTCCCGGAGGGAACGATCCCTGCGGAATGCTGCCGAGGGGGTGAAGGGAAGATGTGTTTGGTGGTGGCATCATGCTGGAGTAGGCGGAAATGGCAGAGGATGATCCTTTGAATGCGGAGGCTGGTGGGGTGATTAGTGAGGACAAGGGGGACCCTATCATGTTTCTGGGAGGGAGAAGAAGCTGTGAGGGTGGATGCGCGGGAGGTTGGCCGGACACGGTTGAGGGCCCTGTCAACCACCGTGGGTGGAAAACCTCGGTTAAAGAAGAAGGAGGACATGTCAGAGGAACTGTTTTTGAAAGTGGCATCATCAGAACAGATGCAACAGAGGTGAAGGAACTGAGAGAATGGGATGGAGTTCTTACAGGAAGCGGGCTGTGAGGAGCTGTAGTCGAGGTAGCTGTGGGAGTCGGTAGGCTTGTAATGGATATTGGTGGACAGTCTATCACCAGAAATTGAGAGAGAGGTCAAGGAAGGGAAGGGAGCCTCAGCTTTTGTTCTTGGATGGCAGAGAGGTGTCATGAGCTACCTTCTGAGGGGGTAGCCCTTGTCACCCAGCAGCCATCCATCAAGCCGGGCTGGAGCACTGAAGAGCCACAGAACCTGGGAGCGTCTGAGGATGTAGGCGTCGTGGGAGCTGCCTGGGTACCTTGCATACACTTGTAGAATCTGCTGCACCCTACACAACCTCATTGCAAATAGGGAGATGGAGGAGCTGGATTTATCCTCAGAAGAGGATGAAGGGGAAGAATCAGAAGACCCTGAGATGATGCATGGTGAGGCTGCAGCTGCAGGCGCTAGGGCGATGGAGCGACACAGCAGACAGGCCCGTGAGACCCTCGTTGAATTCTGAGTGAGGAACCTGCAAGATCTCTTGATTTCTGCCTTAAAGAGATGTAGCTGTGGAAGCGCCAGCAGATCCGAGACACTCCTCCAGGCCATCCTGCAGGCTCCCAGCCTCTAGCAACCAGAAGGGAAAAGGCTGCAGGCCCTTTGCATGAACGAGCCCATATACATAGTCCCATCAAAGCCACACACACTTCTGACTCGGAAGGAGGTCTCACTTGACTCAGTCATACATGCTCCAACCCTGGAGAGGCCTTACTAAGGACTGTATGGGCAGAATTTTCAGTTTGACGTGTGGGGAGCTGGCCCCACACGTCCGTGCGTAAAATGGCACGCGGTGACATCGCGCAAGCGTCCCGACATCACCACACGCCATCGCGATATTTCGCTGGGCGGGCGCACGATGAAGTCCGAGGCACGCCAGCCATTAATTAACGGGCCAGTTATGGCCCTTTAGTCTTCAACTGATGCTGATTTTTAGGCGCCCATGTGATCTTCGGATCGGTGCACGGGCTCAGCGGGCAGGCGGGTAAGAGACTTTTCTATGAACCTCATCCACGGGCGGGATAAGAGGGCTCAGTGGGGTCGTCAATCTGCTTTGTGGAGTATTTATTGGAGAAAGTATTTTAAACTTGCCTGTGTGACCTGCAATAGTTCATAACGCATTCCAGCAGCTTTCTGTGTACTTTTAACCTTCAGGTCAGCACTCTGTCAGGAATCTTTAGCGGGCCTGCAGCTTTCATGTCCACTGGAGGCAGCTCCCCTGAGGAGGAAGGGGGGGATAGAATAAGGAGGAGGCCATGAGTGGACAATCAGCCTCCAGGGGAGCTACCTTTGGGTGTCCAGGCGCAGGCACAAGGGGCGCAGGGCCAAGAGGTTGTCCAAGGTGGAAGGGGCCGCAGAAAACGCCACTGTCCTGCTGCCAGGGTATACAGGCGGCGAAGCAGCTACCTCAATATGTCTGAGGTGCAGTGCTGAAGGAGATTCCGACTCTCAAGGGGGACAGTGAACTATATCTGTCGGATGATTGGCCCTGAGATCTTCCCTAACTGTGTGGGTGGACACCCCATGCTAGTGGCTCTGAAGGTCACAGCTGCCCTTAACTTCTATGCCTCTGGCTCTTTCCAGGGCTCGGTGGGTGTTCTTTGTGATGTCTCCCAATCAGCTGTCCACACTTGTGTCAAGCAGGTTACAGACGCTCTGTTCAGATGGGCATTGACCTTCATCTGCTTCCGCTGTGACCAGGCAAGCCAGACACAGCGAGCCAGAGGCTTCGTGGCCATTGCTGGCTTCCCCCGCGTCCAGGGTGCAATAGACTGTACACATGTGGCCATCAAGTTGCCAGGTGAGCCCGGTGCCTTTGTCAACAGGAAGGGCTTCCACTTGATGAACATGCAGATAGTGTGTGGTCACAGGATTAGAGATCCTGCCGCATGTGTACCCTGGCAGCAGGATAGAGACCTCCTTCTGAGTCAGAAGTGTGTGTGGCTTTGATGGGACTATGTATATGGGCTCGTTCATGCAAAGGGCCTGCAGCCTTTTCCCTTCTGGTTGCTAGAGGCTGGGAGCCTGCAGGATGGCCTGGAGGAGTGTCTCGGATCTGCTGGCGCTTCCACAGCTACATCTCTTTAAGGCAGAAATCAAGAGATCTTGCAGGTTCCTCACTCAGAATTCAACGAGGGTCTCACGGGCCTGTCTGCTGTGTCGCTCCATCGCCCTAGCGCCTGCAGCTGCAGCCTCACCATGCATCACCTCAGGGTCTTCTGATTCTTCCCCTTCATCCTCTTCTGAGAATAAATCCAGCTCCTCCATCTCCCTGTTTGCAATGAGGTTGTGTAGGGTGCAGCAGACCACAACGATCAGACAGATGCTGTGTGGCATGTACTGCAGGCATTCCGCCTGAGCAGTCCAGGCAGAGGAACCTCATGTTCAGCAGTCAAATGGTCTATTCTATTGTTCTCCTTGTTGAGCCATTGTACCTCTCCTATCATGGGCTTTGCGGATTCCACTCAGGTGTCATGAGCCAGGTCTTCTGAGGATATCCCCTTCCACCCAGGAGCCAGCCCTACAGTTGCTGGGGGAGAAAAAACAGTTGTTGCACCTGAGAGTTACTGATGTAAGAATCCTGAGAGCTCCCTAGGAAGCGAGCACACACTGGAAGGATTTGTTTGCAACGGTTGCATATTGATGCAGTGAAACACTTTTTGAATGCTACTGGCTATTCACAGGGAGCTCTCAGCCACATGTGTGCAGTTAATTGTCCCTTATAGTTGGCGAAATCCAGCTTTGGAGCTGAATCCAACAGCTCTGCCTGCCTGACTCTCAGGGTCTGTGGTGATTCACACAAAATCATCGGCCATTTTGAATATGACATTTGTGAACTCCCTTGTGCTTGTGTGTATGGCCGACTGGGAGATTTGTCATATGTCCCCTGTGGAGACCTGGAACGACCAGGTGACATAGAAATTCAAGGTGGTGAGACTTTTAAGGTTACTGGCATAGGATTGCCTCCCATTCCATGGGGACATAAGTCTTCCTACAGGAGCTGACATTGGTCAGTGACTGACTGCCATGACATCCTCAGCCATCTTTGACATTGCCTTTCCGACATTCGCAGGTAGTAACTCCATGCATGCTATATTTGGTTATGCGCCATTGCTCGGCATCGCATTGGCCCCTGGTTACCAGCATCCTGAGTTGTCTGACCCTCTGCTGCCACCCCTTGTTGTCCTTCTGGCCATTGCTGCATCTGGCCCTGAGTCATCCTCTCCCAATCCCTTTCCTCCTCCACCACAGTATCAAAAAGAACTGGGTACACGACACCCATCCTGTCTGCCTGAAGTGAACTGAGGACAGGAGGCTGGCAAAGAACTGGTCAGCACAGTCCATTTGGCCTTCCTTCCTGACTGTGGACCAATGGGGTGCCCATTTCTGTGCACCAATCAAACCCTGGTCTCCAACCATCCCATCATGGCCAACTCTGTCCTCGATCTGATCTCCGGCCAGCTCTTTCTGCTGTCACTGCTGTGTCCCTGGACACTCGCACTCTGACCCTGGAGCTGCAAGCTATCATTTTGCACCCTCCCTCTGTCAACTTTTGCTTTCCCTCCATTACCTTTGACCTTCACCCACCCCCCCATCACCCTTGCCCTGCCTTCGCTGACCCTCAAGTCACCCACCATCAACCTTAATCAACAGTCTGTCAACCTAGAGCTGCCGTCCGGCATCGTGGACCTGCCCCGAGTCACCCTTGACCTGCCAACCATCATCCCCGACCCTCCCTCTATTAGCCTTGACTCGCCATCAGTTTCTTTTGACTCTCCCAGCCTCACCATTGATCTGCCCTCTATCACCCTTGATCTCCCCTCTATCATGCTTGGCCTGCCTTTGGTGGAGATTGACCTTTCCTGTGTCATCCAGCTCTGTCCCTCAATGATTCCTCTTAGGCCCATTCCCTCCTACAGACAGCCATGCCCCACCATTCTTCGGCCCGTCATCCTCCCTTCCACTGGCCTCCCTGGACGGCTGCCACCCGAGCTCAATGCAACAGGTCAGCCTCCTCTCTCTGGCCCAAAAAAATTCTCCACATAGGAAAAGCAGCTCCTGCTCACACCAAGTCCAAGGAGAATAGCTCACCTGCTGTAAGCCATCTTTAAACAGTCATGAATCTTAAGACGTGTTTCTCATTTGCTGCCGACTTAATCTCAATGGCACAATTTAATCTGATGACCATGTCCAGGATTTTACAGTCGGTGTGCAGGGGCGGGCCCGACACGCCTGCGCGTAAAATAACACACGGTGCCGTCAGGCATGTGTCCCAACTCATCGCGCTCTCTCATGATGTTTCGTTTGGCGGGCGTGCGCCAGAGTCAGCTGCGCACCCGCTGATAATGAATAGGTGTATTAAGGCCATTAACGAAGTAATTAATTTCAAGTTTACTCTGCCCGTCCAACCTAATGTTTGGCAGGCAGGCAAAAAAGCCAAGCGGCCTTTACATTTTTGAGCAAACCTCATCCACGAGCGGGATGAGGTTTCCTAAAGCCTTTAAGAATTAAATAAAAAGTTTTCCTGAAAAATAAAAACATGTCCCATCTCATGTAACACAGTCACATGAGGGGACATGTTTCATTGAATTTTTAATGTTTTCATTTATTTTTTTTCAAAAGTGCTTCAATCTCCCTGAAGCAGCTGCATGCCTCAGGGAGATAGAAGCGCTCTTCCACGCGCATGCTCTCCCTCCTCCCCCCGCCCGCACTCATGTATTACGCTGGGCAGGCCTTAATTGGCCCACCCATGTAACATGACAGTGCAGAGCTGATCGCGGGCGGTGGTCGGCACTATGATCGCCCCTGCCCATCGCGGGAAAATTTCAAACCCGTGTGTTTCAAAGAGTATGCATGACATGCTAATGCATTAAAAATAGGTCTTGTTGTTGCAGGTGGGAGACATGATTCTCCTTTAATCCACTGCCAACTTAATTCCCAACTTTCATCCTGCCATCAGGAAGATGAGATTTCAGCTCCCATACAATTAAGTGCCTATGCCTGCCTCGTTTCCTGTTCCCGGGTGCACCATTTGATTCCATTCACAGGTGCAAACATCTATAGCACACTGATGCTATAAATGATTAAGTATTCCACTCTAATTGCAATTCCACTCTAAGAAATCTGAAAATATAACTTGTAAAAGCTATAGACAAGAAAGCAGGAGTGTATTTTGAAGGGCACAATCACAATGGATGAAATTGAACTATGACCTGGTAAGCTGTAGTAACTGAAGGTATAGCCCCTCCTGCTGTCTATCAGGGGTCACGTGATGTTCTTGGAGGCTCCAACCAATGAATGCTACGCACGGGCTTCCTGATGAGGATCCTGATCGAGCATGTAGCGTCTGAAAAGCTCTCTGCAATAAAGTTTATCTGTTTCTTGTTGAAACCTGTCCAGTCCATCAAGCCATTACATTTGGCAATGAGGATAAGATAGCTCCAACGCTGCACCTTGCCTTTCTTAAGAAAAAAGAAAAGACTGCACACCAGTCATGCCACTCTTCAGCAGAATCGATCCTTACAATGTGACTATGGAAGACTGGAGCCAGTATGTAGAGCGCCTTGGTTTTTATTTCGTAGTGAACAAAATTACCATGGAAGAAAAGCAGAAAGCCATCCTTTTGAGTGTATGTGGTAGCAAGACATACAATCTCATCTGCAGCCTGACGGACACAAACGCGCCAAGTTCTAAGTCCTTTAATGAATTAGTGGACCTCCTGAAAACGCATTTCCAGCCAAAGCCATCCGTAATAAGGCAGCAGTTTAAGTTTAAGTTTAATTCCAGAGTTAGGGCCCTGGGAGAGTCCAACACAACCTAGGTAGCAAAGCTGAAGCAGTTGACAGAACACTGAGACTTCAGGGACACACTAAGTGATGTGCTGCAGGACCGATTGGTTTGTTGAGTTCACAATGACGCCATTCAGTGTAGTTTACTCATAGAGGTCAGCATCGACTTGAAGCCCACCCTGGAGATATCACTCACCATGGAAGGTGCTATGAGAGACTTGCAGGCTTTGCAACACATACAACATGGCGCTGTACATCATGTGGGGTAGGAACCTACCACTGGGCGTGGCATGAAACCCAGAGACGCAGCAGCGAAGCGAGAGGCAATGTCTGCTGTCAGAAAGGCCTAGTAAAATACTTCAGTAGTGACTCCAAGGTTAATTTCTTATAGATGTGGAAGTGACCACGGACAGGACACCTGTAGATTCAAGGAGGCAGAATGCCATTACTGCCTTAAGAAAAGTCATGTAGTAAGGCAATATAGGGGATATTGGGATATTGGGTGGGGGTAAGGGAGATGAGGGGTGAGGGCTAAGGTGCCTAGCACTCATGTATAGAGCTGGGACGAAGCCCAGTAAATGGAGGTGGTCCTTTTAAACTTCCCATCTCGGCATCCACCTGCCTCTGTTCCAACCTTGCTTTTGCTTCCAGGGGTGATGACTCCAACTCCAGCCAGTCCCTGTCAACTCACAATGGAAATAATGTGGGTGGGTACTGCTGGATAGGAGGTGAAATCACAATTTTGGAAAATGGCTCCACTTGCGATTCCCACCTTGAAGATGGAAATCTGTTGCTTACTGATTGCCACAGGAACATCGTCAAATGTATATATGGACATATCAGATGCCAAAGGTGGGAACATGAGGAAGATGAGCAATTGAAGGCTGGAGGTCATGTGTTGAAATGACCAGGAGTATGCCAATCAGTTGGAAAACCCTAGGGTCAGGCCTACAATTATGGTTGTTTTTTTTAATTCTGAGGATTCCTTGGCTAAAATTGACAAACATATGCTATCAAAGATATTAGTAACTAAATAAATCTCTCTTGTTATCATGTGGCAGATGATGTGTGCCAGGCAGACCAAATCTACAAGGGAAACATGGTTGCACTATCACAACGGTTTTGCAATTTATATTTATTACGAGAAGATGTGCGCACTGAATTCAGAAGTAATGAGTCCACCAAGACTTTTAGAGATTTAAAAAAATTTAAATTAAAATATCTATTAACGAAATAAAACATTTCAAGCATGTATATACAACTACAATTACTTACTACTATGACAAATCCTAAAATTCCTAATTAACCTGACTCCCAGTTATACACCCCCTTTAAGGCAACAGTACAAAATAGATTTTAGGTTTAAAACAAACCCAATGAGTTAACACATTGTCCACTTCACAGTGGAATTCCAAATAGTTTTTCTCCAACTTCAGTTACTTTACATAACAGACTTATGCACAAATGGCTGGAGGCTTCTTGAAGGCTGTTTCACACATTCTTGTTAGATCTTAATGGCCTTCTTTACATAGCCTTTCATTCTCCTTTATAAATGTTTCTCTCACTTTAATATCCAAATTCTATTGTTCCATATTGTTGAAACTGTATTTTCCTCATAATTTAGAAACTTTCATGTTGCCAATGTTGTTAATAACCTTTGGGAAAAATAAACACACTCCCTAACCTTGCTTATCTGGCTAGTTGTAAACAGACTAAGATCCCTTTGAAATCCAAACAATCCCTTCATTTATCTAAAAATGCAAATTCCCTTCACACCTTACATGCTAAGCCAGCATTCATGTTTACTCATTGGCATGTCAAGCATATCTCTACACCTAGCTTCTTTTGATGATTTCAAGCTTGCAGTCTACTTGACTCCAAATGTAATTTGGACAAAACCGTCTATAATCACACCCATAAATCTACTTCACAATAAACCAGAAAAATATTATGAAAATTATTATACTTTCATCACACTCTTAAACATTGAGGAAAAGCTTACCCTCAACGGCCAAAGTTAACATTCATATCCTGAATTGTAAATTTTATGGGATAGTAATTACTGTTACTGATATTAGTAGTTAAATACTTAACGTGCCTGTGTAACATTCCCACGCCTGCTGTTTTACCCGAGGCTTTAACCTGTTTAATTCAAAGTTTTGATTGAAACAGGAGACAGAGGAATGTCGTAGGAATGTAAGAGCTCATCTGCCATTGTGGGCAACAGTAACTGCTGTTCCTATTACTTAATGTGTACAAACCAAACATTAACTCTGTCCAAACCAGACTAACTTCAGTTTTGAACAGATGTAAATATTCATCCACTGAGGTCAATCAAAAGTTCATAATCCTCATTTTTTTTTTAACGAGCAACAGAAATCTCTTTTTTCTCTCTACTTCCCTCTTCTTTCGATAGCATGGGGTAGAATATCCAAGATCCTGCCGCATGGCAGGTTTAATGGTGGGCTGAGGTGGGGGACAATGCAGCATCAGCTGAAAAGTCAGTTTCCCACAGGCGTAAAATGACAATGGGATCTTCCACTCCCGTCCGCCATGGTGGGTTGCAATTCCTGCCAGAAGCCAGCGTCAAAACGATTGGCAACCTGCTAATGGGGTGCAGGTGAAAGCCCAACCGGAATCGTCCAATTGTCCAGACCAACGTGGCGTGTAGATGTCGGCACTTACCTCAAGAAGGCCTGGGGCAGCTCACAGAGGTGAGAAGATGGAAGCCTCCAGCAACTGGACCCTGGAGCACCACATGCAGCAGTGCATGGGTGGAGCATCAACCACGGGGATCTTCTCTGTGCAGCAGCATCCAGGAGCTGGTTGTTCTCAGAGCAGCAACTTCTTCTGGGGTTCGGATCTTCAAGCTGCAGGGAGAAGGCTGCAGGAGGTCCTGGTGGGTAGCAAGGGTCTGTGCTGTGGAGAAGATGAGGGATTAGATGGGGAGAAGAGGAATGAGGAGGTTGGATGGATGTGGAGGCGGGGGAGGTTGGGGGTGGTAGGGGGGAGAGAGATTCTACGGGGGTCATGGAATCATGAGCTGGTATAGAGCGGGAGGGCAGGAAGGGCTGTGTTGGAGTGCAGGTGAGGGCGGTTGTTCAGGTGTGAAGGGGCATGGAGGGGTTGTGCCAGTGTGAAGGGGCAAAGGGGGGTTGTGCTGGTGTGAAGGGGCAAAGTGGGGTTGTGCTGGTGTGAAGGGGAAAAGGGGGGTTGTGCTGGTGTGAAGGGGCATGGAGGGGTTGTGCCGGTGTGAAGGGGCATGGGGAGTTGTGCTGGTGTGAAGGGGCAAAGGGGGGTTGTGCTGGTGTGAAGGGGCAAAGGGGGGTTGTGCTGGTGTGAAGGGGCAAAGGGGGGTTGTGCTGGTGTGAAGGGGCAAAGTGGGGTTGTGCTGGTGTGAAGGGGAAAAGGGGGGTTGTGCTGGTGTGAAGGGGCATGGGGGGGTTGTGCCGGTGTGAAAGTGCATGGGGGGATAGAGGGGAAAGTGGTTCAGAGGGAGGGGTCAGAGGAGTTAATGGAGGATTCCTGGGGGGCATACTGAGGGTACTAGTGATAGGACGGGATGGTAATGGTTAAAGGGGGCAGTGGGCGCCGGAAGGGTGGGAGGGTGAGGGTGTGGTGGTGTAGAGTGAAGGGGTGCTGAAGGTTGTTAGATGGGATGCGGAAAGTGATGTGGATTAGGGAGGTCAGCAGGATGTCAGGGAGGCATCCCTATCGTAAAAGGGGTGGGCTCTTCAGGAAGTTAGGCTACAACAATGCAGTGCAGGTCTGCACGCAACTCCAGCAGAATCTGCTGGACCAGGTTCTCCATGGAATCTGCCACCCTCCCCACGGAGACCTCCATGCGTGCACAGGTCGGCACCACTTCAACAGCCAGCAGGCAGACGCTCTGCTCTGCCTCGCATGCCATCCTGTTGAGTGCCTCCAACATCTCTGCCTGATTTACCCCCATCTCTTGTTGCCTCTCCAACATCACCCGGAAGGCCGATTCCAGGGGCCAATCATTAGGCGCGCACCTTGCAGATGCCTCTTCCCCAGCACTCCTCCGAGTGCCCATGAGCTCAGCTGATGCTGCCTCCTCCAGCTGCGGACATGTGTCCCGTGCAGTGACCACCAGAATGTGAGACCCTTCCTAAACTAGAACTAATACCCACTGAGGTTTGTACCTCTGGACTGGTGGAGGGTGCAGGGTGTCTGCTGTGACACCTCTACAGTGCACTTTCTTCATCAGTGATGTCCTCGCTCCTCTCTGGGCTTCTGTACATGCTGGAAAGGGCTTCCTTACTTCCGGGTCGTGCCCTCTTCCTGGTGGAACCTGTAAGTGAGAGAGGAGAGAGAGCAGGTGACTGCATGAGCTGCCTCCAACATGGAAGCACCCTTGATCCTTAGGTTTCTATGACATGCATGGGTCCTTACTGGATGGAGGCCACAAGCCAATCTCTCCATCTCCGATGGATCTGTCATGCTCCACCACTGCCAGCTGGGTTGCCCACTCCTCAAAGTCAGGCAGCTCTTTTAAGTGTGGCCGACCCCCTCCTGTCTTCTTCCTCCCTCTTCTATTATGGCTTAACTTCTCCTGAGCAAAGTGAGAAGATGAGGTTGAGAACAATTGGGTTTCATGTATGTTTCCCATGCTTCCAGTATTACAAATAGCACAACAGATTGTGTGCCATCTGATTGATGCACTGTAGGTTGTCCAGAAGGGCTCTGGGTCAGAACCCTCCAGAGTGGTGAGCCCTTGCAGATATAGGGTTAAGGCTCAGAGAGGCATATGATTACTGGTGCTTGCTGGTGCCGACAATGCCTGAGCCCCTTCCCCCCACAGCCCACCTCCCAGGCAGCATGTGAAGTCTCTGTATGGAAGGGCGAGGGACCCACAATGGGCTCTCCATCTGCAGAGTAGATGGCCTGCAGTGGGGCTATGAGGCCCCGCCTTATCAAGTTACCACTGAGTCCCATGTCCCCAGTCCCATTCATTGAGGTGAATGTGAGCAGTTCAGAGGGTTCACTTACCCTGGCGACGCGGGTGAGGTCATTCATCATTTTTTGGCATTTCAGGGAAGTCTTCTGCTGGAGGCCCTGGGCACTGACTGCGCTGGAGACTTGGTCCCATGCAGGGTTCGTCTTCCTGGTCGGCCTCCTCTTCCCATCTGGTGGACAGAGGAAGTGTTCCTTGATCGAGCAGGACGCGCAGGGAGGTGTCGCTGAATTTGGCTGCCGGAGCTCCCTGTCCTCTTCGAGCCACTTTAAATATGGTGCCCAGATATGATGGTGAGACGTATGCCATCCAGCCCGCCTCACTGTGTAAAGCATCGGGAAACCCAGGACTGCATAATTAACTAGGCCGGGGCCGCGCGATACTGCGTGAATTCCCAGTGACGGGAAACACTCCCCGTCCTCACTCCTGCCAGAAGGGAAAATTCTGCCTATGGTCTTTTATTACTTTTTCCATTTTGGTTTCCGTTTGCGTGTCTGACTCGTCCATCCAGCTCAGAAAATAATCACAATCATGGCCTGATTATATTGAAAAGCTTCTTCAAAACTTACCTCTTAATTTGGTGTTCAATGCTGCACCTACAAAATAATTTGGAATTTCCATTGTGCAGCATATGAATTTAAGTAGCAATAAACACATACATAATTCATATTAAAATGAAATAGTATCTATATAGTACTTTAAAAAATACATGAGGGCTGAATCTTAGCTCCCAAAAATTGAGTGAGTTATGGTCATGCCAGAAGTTAAAATGCAGGAACGGAACCCACTGGCTACTGGTTTCATTAGAGACAAGATGAGGGGTGGGAAACCAATCCGCTCATGGGAAATAAGTTGATCATTAAAATATTATAATGAGCCTGCGAGCCTTCACTTTATTAGTCATTCTTTTTTTAACCTCAGGCAGCCATGTTTCCTGAGCCTCAGGAAACTCAGCAGCTTAATGGAGACGAGTAGGACTGGTTCCATGAGGTAAGTGCCTTTGCAGCTCTGGTTGTGAGCCAGGAGATAAGCAGAAGTGTTTCCTTCAAAGCCAACAGGCTACCAAGTAAATGCCCCCACCCCTCTCACCACCAACCCACAATGTGTCTCCTAACCGGCCCCTACTTCCCCTGACCACCATTGGAGCTCCCACCACAATCAGGACCCCCTGGACCTTCATTCGACATGCCCCCACGATCATGACCCTTCCACCAGGACCACTATTAGGCCGAACCTCCACCACTCACCTCACAATCCACCCCCATCCAGGATCTCCACCAGTACAACTACCTGTTGTTGTAGGCTTTGGCCTTCTGATGTAGGCTTTTGGCCCAAAAGGCCTTCAGCCTGTCAATCAAGTGGGCAGGAAACCCACAGAAGAGAAATATTAAAGCAGTCAAATCCTGCAGATATTCACCTCACAACGGCATCCCCCAAACACCCTTTCCCTGACTTCCCCAGAACAAAACTTGCCTCGGGCTAAAATTCAGGGCTAAATGTCAGCTAAAACATAAAAAAGACAAAAAATACAAAGTGGAATTTGTAACACATTCAAATTACAGAAGGAATACGAAAATAAACAGAATAGTTACATTAAAAAAGGCAAAAATATGAGCTGAGGTGATTATGCAAATACCTCTACATCTATACTTTTATATATATATATAAATACTTTTTAAAAATTAATATTGCAGTTCGTAAGTGCCTATAGGCACCATTTATTACTTTTGTTTTTAAACTCCATTTCATCAATATTCTGTCTCAAACATGTTATGAAAGTGTGGCTCAACTTGTCGAGTTTAAATTTGCTCCTTTGATATTTGTTTTAAATCTTGTATGGTGTTGTTTTCTTCAAGTACACAGACATGCATGTAGCCATGACATCTGTTTGTGGTGCCTTTCTCTGCTAGCTAGACAGATAACAAACATAACTGAGCATGGAATGGGGGAAATCTTACATGCTTGTTTGCAGAAGACAGGTAATGTGTATTCACTCTCCATAAAGCAAGCCCATCGAGACAGCAGACCAGATATCAATCTTTGTGATACTGTTTGTCTTTCTTATTATCAGACATCAAAGAATTCATGCATTAGTGAACTCTATTGCTTGAATATTTGTGCAGAATCTAAGACTAACCCAACATTTGCTACGATAATAACAGTAAGTTTAATGTGTGCACTGTTATTAGTGTGTAAGCCAGCAGCCATTTGTTGGAAGGAATACACTATGAATTATGAATTGCTACAAGTTGCTGGAAAAGGTACTTTGATAACATGAGGGCCCTTTTAATGACAAGGTTTATGTTTATGCAATGCACTCACCCTCTCAAGTCTAGAAAAAGAACGGTTGAAACTGCAGACTTTCATTCCGACAGGTAGAAAATTATTTTTAGAGATTTTCAAGAATCAAAATTTAAAATCTAATTTTTTTTCCTTACTTTTCTTTTCTGTCTCCTTTCTTTGCTCTCTTTTAATCTCATCTTTCTTTCCCTCTCTATGTTCCTCTTTTCATACCTCATTTGACTCTAATTCACCCTCTGTCTCCAGTTCTTTCTCAGTCATTAAATCTCATTGGTTAAGGAGCTAGGCTGTTGGGACCATCATTCACCAAGGTCCCAGATGCGCTGTAATCCTCACCATCCAGTTATCAGCCCGCACATCCAGCAGCCTGCAGTGCTACAATCTTTTTGAGGCGAAGGATGAGGGAGCAGTCTGAGTAACGGAGCAAGCATTAACATGTCCCACTCTAGCAAAATGTGGGTCAATGTGATGAACAACATAGGTCAGTAAAATTTTTCAAAGATGCTTCCACTCCACCAACTTGACATTGCTGCTCACATGGTGGTAACTCTGTGTGCGCTCATATTCCAGATTACCGCCACACTTCCAGCAACAGGCTGGGAAAAGCTCCAAGGAATTTCCTAACTATGACAGGATGAAATTCTACAGGGATTCTCCCATAGCTCCTATGTAATCCCAGCAGAAGAGCCAGGGAAATGCACCAAAAAAAAGGACGCGAACGCCACTGCGCTGTTTCTTCAGGGTTTTTCATGAGTCTTCTTCCCACGCTTCAACAGAATAAGCTGAAAATTATAGCTCCACCTGCAATGTGTCACTGAGTATATGGAAGGTGTTATAAGCTGCAAGGCCATGGCCTGAACAGTTACTCAACTAACCTTTTACTCCATTTATAGTACAAACCTGCCCTAAGCGCCGTGTGGTATTTTTGAGTAAATTTACGCTGTGAAACCCCCCACCAGGACTTGGAAGTTTGATGGTTTCCAGTGGAAATCAGCACCATGAGGGCAGGAGGTGGAATAGTGGTATTGTCACCTGGACTGGTATTCCAGGGACTGGTATTCCCAGGGTAATTCTCTGGGGACCTGGGTTCAAATCCCACCACAGCAGATGGTGAAATTTGAATTCAATTTTTAAAAAGTCTGATGATGACCATGAAACCATTGTCAATTATTGTAAAAACCCCTCTGGTTCACTAATGTCCTCTAGGGAAGGAAATCTGCCATCCCCACCTGGTCTGGCCTACATGTGACTCCAGACCCACAGCAATGTGGTTGACTCTTAACTGCCAACTGAACAAGAGCAACTACATCCCATGAACGAATAAAATAACCATTGCTTGTTCCAACAGGAGCGGCTCTTCATTTATGCTTTTTGTGTATCGCTTGGTAGCTATCAGAATGAAAAAGTGTTGATATAATGTTAATAAAGTTCCTTCTAAGATATGATTAGCTTTATTAACATAATATTAGGGTTTTGAATCAGTATGACAATGGCATGAAAGCTTAATTGATAAGTTTTCCCAGGGAGACTGGAGTTTTATGAACCTTTCAGCATTCTAAAGGTTA
Source organism: Cetorhinus maximus (assembly GCF_964194155.1). NCBI lineage: Eukaryota > Metazoa > Chordata > Chondrichthyes > Lamniformes > Cetorhinidae > Cetorhinus > Cetorhinus maximus. Next base: position 131,548,225 of record NC_135880.1, read on the forward strand.
AATTCATTTACAGTTTATACTTCTATGTAATCAATCAAAATATTAAGGATGCATTTACACTGTGAATTTCATGTCAGTAATAAGCCCAACCTGACTTCAGAGTGATTGGGATTAAGACTCCCAGAGTGGGTAGTCTTACACTACTTTGGCTTGACACTGGGTGAAGTGTAAATTCAAAGCAGTGTCCAGATTGGTTTGTAACCCATGGACTTTTAAAATTGCTTGACTCCAGTTTCAAAGTGTAGAGTGTCGGGAGGTTGTCTCTCCCCCTTTCTAAATATTATGAGGGTGAAATTCAACTTCACCTGGTAAATTGATCAATGAAAATGAAGATTGGCCTGGGCGTATAATAGGTGTTCCATATACCCATGAGGAGGGCCCTCTGACCAGGCTTGTGCACAGTTCTCTCTTAGGAAGTCCTGTTCTAATTCCAACAGGTCAGGCACGAGGCAATGTGAACATGGTTCTACCTGAACTCCAGCTGTAGGTCTAGGACAGGTGTCTGCAGCGTATATGCACTCATAACCGCATAAAAATTTTGTTTAGATATTACTAGCTGGAGGATACTGTGCTATTTTATAATGTGGCCTCACTAAGCCCAGGTAACAACTGTCCTCCCATCCTCAATAGAACCAGAGATCTCACACATTTCCTCTCCCACAGCTGGATTTCTTACCCTTTCTCATCTTTGCCTCATCTTGCTGAACAGTGTTTTTCTCTCTCCCTTCCCCACCTCAATAAATTATCAGATCTCTCTCCTCTCCCATTAACAGAGACTTCAGGTTGGATTTTCCCCTTTGGGTAGAGAGGCGCAAAGTCAGGCCATTTTCTGACATTGCGCTCTCGATCCTCTGAGCCCATTCATCCAGAATATTTGTCTCCGGGGGCAGAATATTAAGCTCAGCGGGCAGGTGCAGACCCGACATGTCCGAAGGTAAAATCACGCACGATGATGTCGGGCGAGTGTCCCAACGTCATCACGTGGACATGAGACGTTTCGTTCAGCGAGCGCATGCCGGAGTCCGCAGTGTGCCCACCGACAATTAAAAGGCCTATTAAGGCCATCAAAAAGGTAATTAATTTCAAATTTACACTGCCCGTCCAACCTAACAGTTGGCGGAAAGGCGAAAACGCCAAGCGGCCTTTGCACTTTTTAGGAAACTTCATCCATGGGCGGGATGAGGTTTCCTGAAGCAAATAAAAATCAAATAAAAATTTTACACTTGAATTAAAAACATGTCCTTGCTCATGTGACAGAGTCACATGAGCAAGGACATATTTTATGACATTTTTATTCTCTTCATTTTTTTTAAACAGTGTTTCATCTCCCTGAGACAGCTCCATACCTCAGAGAGATTGAAGCGCTGTTTCGCGCGAAGTTCGTGCCAGGCCCGCTCACCCTCCTCACCCCTCCCGCACAGGTAGCCGCTCATGTTCCACGCCTGAATTGGGCCACCCGCGTAAAATCACGGTGCAGTGCCGATCGTGGGCGGCAGTCGGCTTTCTGACCGCCCCCGCCCACCCCCACCGAGCACCCCCGCCAAGGGCAAAACTCTGCCCCTGGAGTCAGGGGTGGGCTGAAGTCATGCCACTGCCTCCCGATGCAGGCCCAAGTTGGGAACAGAGGCAGGCAGATGTCTAGATTGTCAGGTTATAAGGCCTAGCTGTCTACATGGTTAGGCTCTCTAACCCTCACCTTTGGCCCCCCCCCACCCACCCCCATGCCCCCTCATATCTCCCATGCATCACGTATGTCCCCTCCATGCCCTCTCATATCTCCCATATTCCTTCCATGCCCCATGCCTCCTCTATGCCCGCAAGCCTCCTCCATGCCCACTCAGCTTGTACCCACTATGTTCAGAGCTCATGTGCCATACAAGAACACTGGGAAGTCTTTTACTTTTTTATTTCCTGTGCGGAATTTTAGCCATTCAAACTTCTCTTTCAAAAATCCTCCTCTTAGAAGCTCATAAAACTATAACTCAAACACATAGCCATTGAAATTCCCCTGGAAAAAACACTCTTATCTCAAGTTCTCATTAGTCTGTCAAAATAAACAAACAGCCAATCAAAAACCTCTTCAAAACATTTAATCCTAATATCTGCTCATAAAATTGTCAGTCAAACAAAGCACACAGTCCTCTCCATAGCTGTGTAAACAACTCCCTCTGAGCTAGATCCATTAGTTGCGCTTGGCGCTCACTCATGCATTTGTAACGAAATTACATTATACAGCCAAATAAAGTGACCCCACAGAGCTCAATACAATAAACTCTTTAAAGGTCCCTGACCAAACATTCAGCCATTGTTCCATTGTTGTCAAAAGCTTAATGGAGTTTCAATCAGACAATTCTGGCAACTGTTCAGTTTTTTTCGAAGTCTGAAATGATCTCTGGACTTTAAATCATTGTAATATTCAAACCACAGTGCCCAGACTATCCACTTAAGTTAGATTTTCAATACTGTTGAATGCTGAAGAAGACTTAATCCACTGGGAAAAGGACTCTAATGAATGTGAACATTTACACGATGCTGGTCTATTTAATGGCAACATACCTTTTAATGACAAAGCCCTATGATCAATCACTGCATTGAAAACATATTTCAACCATCATACACCATTACATTATGATATTTGAAGTTGGCTTTTAAACTTACCTGTCAAAAGGTTCCTGACTCCACAGCAGGCTTCCCCCAAGGCTCACAAACTAACTTACCTGACATGGGTCTCATAGGTGTCAGGAACTCACTCACCTCGGCGAAAATACTGATGTCAGGGAAATTTGGATTTGCAGCAGGCATCTAAATAGTGTCCCTGGCATCACTTTATGTGACAGAACTGCCACGTTTCCTGCCCTGGATAAAATGGTGTCCATCGGAAATTGGCAGGTAAGTTTAAAATTATGGCCCCGCATGCCTCCAGTTTGAGCCTCCAAATGTGGATTTGTTCAGGATTGGAAGAGGAATATTCATCCATTGGCTTCTCAATAGATGATCTCTCCACCCTCAAAATAGGGTGTCTCCCCCTTTGTCCTCATGCTCACTTAAAACATTTGACTCTTCTCATATACAGTCCCTGACGAGTTTCCCTCAGTCAATCTCTCTCCCCTTCGACATCAGTAAGGGCTCTTTTTCTCTCTTTCTGCTGGAATATACTGAAGATGCTCTCTGTTCCCCTTCTTCTTATCCTTTTTCAAAATGATGTCAGCCCCTCATCCTCAAAGAAAGTCTTCCTCTCCCTTCCCCACCCAACAGCACCTCTCTCTCTGAATTGTCCAGATCACAATGCTGTTGAAATACAGATAGAAGTCTGTTCATTGAAGACAGACTCATGTACATCTCAGGATAGTTTCTGGTTATTTCATTTGTTCTTCATTTTCTCAGGACTGTTTCACCAACACAGTTTATAGTACCTCATGCCACTCTAGCTAAGGACACTAGTACTGTTAAGTCTGTAAAAAAACATTTTTTTCTGTCCTCTTTCTTTCTGGGCCTCTCATCTTTTTTATTTCTCTTTCCCCTCTTCACCATTGTCACTATTCTCATTCACCTCCTCTCTTTCTGCTCCATTACTTTCTCTCTCACGTTTTTCACTTTTCCTTTTTTACTCGCTTTACCCCTCTCCCATTTATTCCTGCAGTACTTCCATCCTATTTCCTGCAGGGTTCTCACTGTCATCTGAGAAAGTTATGGAGAGTTGGGTTATGGACTACTGAAGAGGTGCAAAGATCAGGAAGGCTTCCACCAGTGAAGCAGCAAGGAAAGATTAAGGTAGTACATTCATTAAAATAGCCAACAGGGACATTTCATATACATCTCATTTCATTTCAAAAACAGAATTACCTGGAAAAACTCAGCAGGTCTGGCAGCATTGGCGGAGAAGAAAAGAGTTGACATTTCGGGTCCTCATGACCCTTCAACAGAACATTCTGTTCTTTTCTTCTCCTTTCTTTTCTCTTTTCTTCTCTGCCGATGCTGCCAGACCTGCTGAGTTTTTCCAGATAATTCTGTTTTTGTTTTGGATTTCCAGCATCTGCAGTAGTTTCTTGTTTTTATCTCATTTCATTTGTTCATTTCATTTTTATATTAACAGAGATAAAGATAATAGCTCACTTATAAAAAGACAGGTACTATCCTAAATCCTTTCCTGGGCCATTTGTTAAGACCGGTCCCCAGACAAGATACTCCAAATTGTTATGTTCCCGGGTGAGGAGGGGTGAACTGGCTCCACTTGTTTATTCAACCCCCTCGGTTGGTCGCAACAAGGTTAATTTAAAAAGGATCCCTTCCCTAGTGGATACCTTTTCCCGGTCCAAATGTATTTATGTTTTTAAAGGAGCCAATTTAACCAGGCTGTCTTGAGTCAAAGAAAGTGTGAGTTTATTAATTACCATACGTGAGAAAAAATAATAAAAATGCAACACACATATACACAGGTTAGAAATGAGAAATTAGTCCAAAAATAAAAGTTCAAAAGATATACAAATCAGTCCTTTGTCTTGTCCATGAGTAGATGGTGAAACATTGTGGCCATTAAATTAGGGTGGTTCCGGTAATGCTGACTTTGGTAGTCGAGCAGTTGGTTTGGAGATTCTTGGTTCTGCAGGTTAGTTGAAAGGAGTTGTCCTGTTTCCTTTTCGACTGGCTTTGCTGACTTGTGACTTGCTTCCAACAATCAGAGAGACTTTTTCACCTGCAAGCGCACAGATGCCCAGTCGGGGTTCTTCAGCTGTGACCTTCACAGCACACACACACCAGACCATAACACCAGACTAGCACACAGAACCAGGTTTGGGGTTGGCTTTTAAACCCCTTTCCCTGTGTATTCCTAGAAGGGAAAAAACAAACATGTCTTTCACCTGGATCTGTTTTCCTTTTATAACTCAGTTCATGTTTACAGTTTGAGATATAACTCAACAGGAGATGATTTCGGCTGAGATGGTAATCATTTTTCCATTATCTCCGCAACCACAGGAGATTATAGTTCAGTTGGCATTGTCTCTTTTCCTTTGAAGTGCCTCTGTATGAAGTGGCCATGTCACACCTTTTAGGTGTGACATTCTGTTCTTTCTAAACTAGTTGGTCAAGTAAGGAATTTTCCAGCAGGCGGTTACCTTACAGCCTCAGCCAGCTATAGCTTGTACGTCCTTTTTTAAAAAGCACATGTCTTACTTAAAAGTTCAATATGTCCATAAGTAATTCAGGGAAAGGATCCGTGGTTGTGACACTATCTATCCATTGTTATTGGAAAAATGTTCATTTGAGATCGATTAAAGTACAAAATTTAGAGACTGATCTATTTATACCTTATTCCTCTTTCTTATCTTAATCAATAGGGAGAATTTTCTCTCCTTCGGGTGGGCGATTTGGGAGCGGGCGTGGGCGGGCGCGTAGCCAATCGCCGCCAGTGATTGGCTGCAAGCCACCATTTTGCATGGGCGGGCCAATTAAGGCCTGCCTGGCGTGACCCGCACCCGGAAGCGCTTAGTGCTACCTGTGTGGGCAGGGGAGGGAGGGAGAGGCAGCTCCGTGCCTCAGGGAGATTAATTTGATTTGGAAAACTTGAAAAAAAGAAATTAAAAAATTATTCAGACATGTTCCCTCATGTGACACTGTCACATGAGCCGGGACATGTCAATGAATTTTATTAAAAATTTTTATTATAGTTATAAACCCTTCATGAAACCTCATCCTGCCTGTGGATGAGGCTCCATGAAAAATGCGAAGGCCACCTGGGCTCTTCGCCTGCCCGCCAACCTTAAGGTTGGACAGGCAGCCCTGTTAATTATTTCAATTGGTTTTTAAATGACCTTCACAGGCCTTTGACAATTCAGCAGGCGCGCAGCCGACTCCGGAGCGCGCCCGCTGAACTAAAGATCGGGATGACACGCGGTGACATCGGGACACATGCCCGACATCACCGCGGGTCATTTTACGTGTCGGTGAGCAGGGCCCACCCCTGCACTCCAACCAGAAGATTCAGGCCAATGTGTTTCTACTTCTGATCTTCATCACGATTGTGTTTAACTGCTCACTGAGTTCTCACAAATCACTCAAAGTGCATTCTGAATAAAAATTTCATCCACTGTTTTTTCTCAACAACTAAAATTACTCATGAACAAAGCAAAAGATTTTTTTAAATATTAATAATACATATTTCACAATAACATCAATACCTTCCTTAGCTGAATTATCTTATGTGTCTTTTAATGCCTTAATAAAGGTTTTCATTTGAAGGCCTCAGTTTCTCCCAAAAGCCTTAAATTGAACTTGATATTTTGCCTGGATTGTGCAGACTGAACATGTGCACTGTACCTGATTTCCAAGGATATATCAGTATCATCCAGTGAGCTGGTCTGAGGGGATGATCTTCTCTAGCTTCCTACTTTCTCTATTTAGTAACTATTCTGCAGATAATTTTGTAAACAAGAAGATAAATTTCTAAAGCTTTATTGAACTTGAATTTAGATAGATATTCTATGTGTGAAAACGAGAGAGAGTGAGAGAATTTTAACAAAGATTGGCTAGGACTGATGTGTACTTAAAATTGGAGAAAAATGAAGCATGACCACAACCTGGTTCCAATGTGCTGACCTTGAGGTCAAACTGTGGTGCGTTTGGCTGTATCAAGTGGCCTATTTCCCTGAGTGATGTCATCATGAGAAGAGGATAATTAAGGCATCTTTTAACCTCATAATTACATGTAAATAAGGGGCTTTTGAAATAAATTTAACTTTCCTTCAGATTTAACTGCTCCAACACAGGGCTCCTATGGTTTGTGAAACTTACTAGTGAAAGGAAGGCATGTTTCAGGTACGCTCCATGGGGATATATTAACTGCAAGATCACATAAATTTAATAAAAGCTCAATTCCTTCAGCTGCTTTGTCAGTACCCTCTGACACATGTTTAGCAGAGAGTTTTTGTTACTGTACAAATGTTGGAGGACATTGGAGACAGACACCAGCAGGATGGGTAATCCATGGAATTTTTTGACAGCATAGCATAAAAGTAAGACCATCACCATCCATGGCAATGACACATGGTGGTTTGAACAAGTTCACAGGAGGTGGGCGCGCACAGGAGAGACTTGCAGAACGGGAGAAAGGGGACCAAGAAAGAGCCAAGATTGCAGAAGACCCTACCCAAATAACAGGAATTACAGACAGAGACTCTTGGAAGAGCGGTGCTTCTGCAGGCTGAGATTGCCACATCAGACATCTAAGACCTCCTAGGCGAAACCCTGCACTTGCTAGGCCTAGAGGCCACACATTACCATTGCCTGTGAAAATCACCAAAGCTCTCCATGTTTTCTGCCTCTGGTTCCTTCCAGAGGCTTGAGGGTCTCACAGTCTGCTGCACACAAAGCATGTTTGGGTTGTTTGCCAGAGTTATGTAAATTTCTCCTGTGTTGGCAATAGCCAGAGTGAGTGGGCTCCATCAATTGCGCACACATGGTAATACAAGCATCGTCACAGCAACCAAGAGTTTTCTACCATCTGCAAGGGATATTATTCCATCAATGCCCTGGTAGTGTGTAGCTATTAGAAGAGGTTCATGCAGATATGCCAGATTCCTGGGGAGCTGCCATGACACTTTCACTCTATAGCAGTCCAGTATTTTTTTAAATTCATTTTACAGTATGTGGGCTTCACTGGCTGGGCCAGCATTTATTGCCCATCCCTAGTTGCCCTTGAGAAGGTGGCGGTGAGGTGCCTTCTTGAACCACTGCAGTCCATATGGTGTAGCTACACCCACAGTGCTGTTAGGGAAGGAGTTCCAGGTTTTTGACCCAGCGACAGTGAAGGAACGGCGATATATTTCCAAGTCAGGATGGTGAGTGACTTGGAGGGGAACTTCCAGATGGTGGTGTTCCCATCTATCTGCTGCCCTTGTCCTTCTAGGTGGTAGTGGTCATGGGTTTGGAAGGTGCTGTCTAAGGAGCCTTGGTGAATTCCTGCAGTGCATCTTATAGATAATACACACTGCTGCTTCTATGCGTCAGTGGTGGAGGGGGTGAATGTTTGTGGATGTGGTGCCAATCAAGCAGGCTGCTTTGTCTTGGATGGTTTCAAGCTTCTTGAGTGTTGTGGGAGCTGCACTCATCCAGGCAAGTGGGGAGTATTCCATCACATTCCTGATTTGTGCCTTGTAGATGTTGGACAGGCTTTGGAGAATCAGGAGGTGAGTCACTCATCACATGATTCCTAGCCTCTGACCTGCTCTTGTAGCCATAGTATTTATATGGCTAGTCCAGTTCAGTTTCTGGTCAATGGTAACCCCCAGGATGTTAATAGTGGGGGATTCAGTGATGGTAATACCATTGAACATCAAGGGGTGATGGTTGGATTCTCTCTTGTTGGAGATGGTCATTGCCTGACATTTGTGTGGCGTAAATGTTACTTGCCACTTGTCAGATCAAGCCTGGATATTGTCCAGGTCTTGCTGCAGGACATTTAAAAAAATTATTCATTCATGGGATGCAGGTGTCGCTGGCTAGCCTAGCATCCCTTGTTCAGAGGGCAAATAAGAGTCAACCACATTGCTGTGGGTCTGGAGTCACATGTAGGCCAGACCAGGTAAGAATGGCAGATTTCCTTCCCTAAAAGATATTATTCCAGATCTTTCTCTTCCAGAAAGCGGAGTAAATGTTTGGCGCCTAAGTGACAAGGTTCAAACATGGTTCATGACACCTGTGAGGAGCCACACCAATGATGCACTGGAGCACAAGAGCAAAAACCACATCACCATGTATCATAGAGCAAGCTATTAGAATGCTGAAGCTGTGCATTAGACCTAGATAGGTCTGGAGGTGCCCTTCAGTACTCACTATCAAGGGTGTCCAGGATAATAACGGTATGCTGCATAGTGCAGCAGAGAGGATTGCAAATGGAGGAGGATGAAGGTACTCATCAGGCATCTTTGGGTGAATATAACTTTGAAGAGGAGGAGGAATATCAGGATTGGGCACCTCTCACCAGCCAACCATTTAGATTTCTCTAACTGGGATGCCTGCGTTGCCATGTGGTTCTGTTAATTATAGCAACTGAAACAAAAAGCAAACAAAAACCACCACCAGCTTTTGGTCTATGACCTTTATGTTCCTGCATCCCTGGGGGCCCTGCCAAAGTCTGCTCCAGTGCATCCGTGCAGGATTAGGCTCAGCCATAAGGCAATGGGGTAGCAACTGGCTGAAGGGGGAAAGGGAGGGAAATGGGGGTGCTTTGAGTGGAGTGCCCAGTTCCATGTTCCCTTTCATCCCTCTGCTGGGCCAGCAGCACATCACTCTGCTATAGACCAGTTTGGTGATGATCTGTGATGTGTTGTAAGACCATAGAAGAGCTGTTTGTCGTCCTGTTTAAGGCGGAAGACAAGTGGTCATAGTCTCCATGGACTCATTAGACAATTTTGCTTGAAGCTCCAAAGGGAAGGCTCCACTTTCTCCATGGCAGGCATTCTCACAATTACCTGTTCCACCAATCCACTAGTGTTCAAGTTGGACTCCTACATCATATCCACTATGTGGATGAGTGTGTGTTTTTTTTTAATTTGTTCATGGGACATGGACATCACTGGCTAGCCCAGCATTTATTACCCTTGTTCAGAGGGCATTTAAGAGTCAACCACATTACTGTGGGTCTGGAATCACACATAGGCCAGACCAGGTAAGGACGACAGATTTCCTTCCCTAAAGGACATTAGTGAACCAGATGGGTTTTACAACAACTGACAATGGTTTCATGGTCATCATCAGACTTTTAATTCCAGATTTTTATTGAATTCAAATTCCACCATCTGCCGTGGCAGGATTCAAACCCAGGTCCCCAGAGCATTACCCTGGGTCTCTGGATTACTAACCCAACAACAATACCACTACACCATCGCCTTCCCTTGGCACTTGACCAACTACCAGAGGTGAAAAAAGCAGACTTGCGTATTTATCCAGTGGATGCAGTGCATTTTGTGATAGTGACTATGAAACAGATGCACCACATTGCCTAACAAGTGACAACAGCAGATGGATAAATGGTGCAGTGATGAAGTACATAGAAAATTAAAGCTGGGTACTGCTGAAAGTTGAATGGGGGTGAGAGGGGTGTGATGGAGTATGCTTGGCAAGACAGAGTGAGAGGGGTGGTGTTGTACACCAGAGGATCAAGGTGAATCAGTAAATATAGTCACTTCTCCTTATCTGGTTATTAAATCGCCCCCTGCACTGCCTAGGGCACAATGCTCCTGAAACTCACCTCCTCAGTTACCTCCAACCATACCTTCTTCATGAGAGTCACAGGTTTCTTCCTCCCAATCCTGGGGAAAAGTAATTCCTCTTGTCTCTGCTTGTGTGCGGCAACAAGTCCAGGAAACCTCACTGACTCTGGGTGCTGCCCTGGATTTTTGTGCATCCACTATAAGCAAGACCTGGTATAAGACAATTTAGAGTCTGAACTAAAGAAAATAAATTCCCCATTTAGCTTTTAACTTGACTGAAAATCTCCTGATACAGTTATGCTTTACGTTCATTCTCCTGGAACCAGTCCAAAGTTATTCTCAATTCCTGAGGGCTTGCTGATTTTTTTTCTTTTCCAGCTGGGTAACTTCTAATCCCAGAACTGACTTTCACTGTGAGGGTTACACTGGAGATTCCTTCTGTCTCACTCAAGATAGGCAAATCTTCCAGCCTTCTTTAAATCCGCACAAAATCAGTCTCTTCAATCTGAGCATGACCTCCCACCCGTATTCTGCATGGTGAACAACAGAGTCAACATTTTCTCTGCTTCAGGTGCAGCACTGACTGCCTCTATCTCCTGCTCTTAACCTCTCAAATGGCTGCAGGCTGACTTGTGTCTGTGAGGTTCAGTGTTACCTTAGAAACCCTACAACCTGAAACTACAATGTTTCTGTCTGAACTTTTCCCTTCCCAAAGCCCATCTCCATGGCAATGTGAATCGCATGGGCCATGTAGAAATGATAATTAGCTGCCTTCTAGACCCCCAACTACATTCTACCTTGGAATAAAATAGGCAATCTAAACTATAACCATTTATAAAGTCTGACATTCCTAACACCTCTCTGTGAGTCTTGGAGACGAACAGTCTACCCACAGCTGTTCGTGCCATTGTCTGCGGGTGCAAACATCCTGCACCTTCTTCTTTGTAGGTCAACCAGGGCCCTCTTGTTCCCATAACAACCAAGCTGCCCACGTTTCTTGTCTGGTAAAATTCAGAGTGGCTCACATGACCCCTTAATTACCTAATTTTACCTTAAATTAAAGAGACAGTCATGAAACATTACCTTATAAACTGTTTCGTAACAATAAACAAAGAGAATTGCTCACTAAACTAATACAACCCTGTAATTAGCAACAACAAACTGAGTTGACTGATTGTACAATTCTCCTTCTCTCCAACCTTTGTTTTCCACTACTCTCTACAGCCAGTACACTGTAAACCTTTCCAGTCTGGAATGCTTGGGGCCAAGTCATTTCTGAATTTCAAAATTTTCTGGATTATAGAATGACATTAGAATGCCGAACCACAAGTGTGTTTGATCTTTGTAATTGATACCTGCTCTGCTTGCTCCAAATCTGTACTTCCAAACACACTGCTCCCCACAGGCAGAACCGGGAGCCTGTGCCGCTTCCGTTATCTTGCTCGTTGCCATTTTCCATTGCACAGGAGACACGTGCAATCCCATGGCAGATGAAGTTTTTCATTGACAAAACCTGCCATCAGTCAGCAATGCTGCAGCAATGGCGGGCTCTAAAAGAGACTCCTGAGGAACTCCAGAGGAACTGAATCATGGCCAAAATTTTCCTGTGTTCCTTGATACTATCATAATCTTGTTGAGTTTCTTTCTACACCCTCTCACAAACCTCAGCTCCAGCCCCCTCACTTCTCCCCACATCATTCCCCCCCTCCATTACTAGTGTTTCTTGTACCTACACTACTAGTTCACAGTTGAGATGGCAGAGTGTCACCAGAACGCATCCCCACAGTTTACCGGTGCCTCCCTGCAGATTCTCCTCCAGGCTGTTAGGGAAAGATGGGAGGTGCTCTCTCTCCCACAGATGACATCTTGCCTGACCAAGGTGGCCTGGATGGAGATGGCAGAGGAGGTGAGCAGCCATGGGGTCCTGCATCTGGGTCCAGTGCAGGGAAAGATCAACAACCTGCTCTGATCTGCCGGGGTAAGTGCCAGTGTCATATCTTCACGAGCAATCTCTCGTGGGGTCATCAATAATTTAGATGTGCAATTGAGCAGCTATGCCAGAACAGTGAATATGTGATAGCCTTAACGCCACACGGCAAGTGAGGCCAAAGCATGTGGAAGTTTGACTTTTGTGTGCGCTTGGATGCAACATGTGATTGACTGGACCATATGTATGATGGGGATGCATGCAGACAAGGGACTTAGGTGTCACTTGACATGTCACTATCTCTGCACTTTGTCATGCTAGACGAGTAGACCCACAATGCCAGGGAGAGGTGGAGTGGCAGACCTCAGGCTCATCACCCCTGCAGAGGAAGAGGCGATGGAGATCGCGGGATATGAGGCAGGCTGGACCGGCCAAGTGTAGGAGGAAGAAGCAACCATCCTGCTGGTGGCATATGAGCACACAGGAGGTACGTGAGAAAATGTGAAACATTCATACCATCGTGATACTTAATGTGGTTCTGTTTATTCTCCGTTACAGGTCATGTCCATGAATGGTCAAGGCTGCAGACCAGCCCCCAGTCAGATGACTCCACCTCTGGGGAGGATGAAACCAATGCCTCAGAGGGTGCACCATCACTTGCCTCATCAGCCTCCACCAGCACAGTTACACCCACATGGTCCATGGAGAGTTCGCATTTAGGTTCAGGAGCACAATCTAATGAGCACATTGCACACACATCCCAGCAGCTGACGGAGACTGTAACAGCCGAGTCCTCTGATAATCAGAGGTCTAATGGGGATCAGACCACTGCTGAGCTTCATGCTGATGACAGGCCTCAGGTCAAGGCCACAAGGAGCCTGCTGGACATGCAGCAGAGGTGAGGAGAACACATGGCAGAGATGCAGACCGGTGAGGGAATGCCTGAAATCAAAATCCTCATGGACTTTGAAGACAGAGCCATCCAGCTGGCTGGCGAAGGTCTGGACCATTCTTGTGTTGACGGTGAGGTTGGCGGTGCTCTACCAAGTGAGGATCCAGCAGTGAAACATCCATCAGACAACCATGCTGTGAGTGATGTGTCCTGTTTCACAGGCCACTTTTGTAGGCACATCGGAGGAACAGCCAACGGAGTCCACAATACAGGGTCTCCAATCAAGCCTCGAAGAAACCTCTGAAGGGGAATCTGAAGGCTCCTTCATTGAAGGCCCATCACAGCGCTCACCCACACCCTCCACCAGCATAGAGACACACACCTCGGTGGGACCTTGCTTTAGAGTGGCCCTGGGATCACAATTGATGAGGACATCGCACTGTTTGATCCACAGCAGGTAGCAGGGACTTCCCAGGTTTCCAGCACTCAGAGGACTGCTAGAGGCCAGAAATCTGCTGAGTCTGAGTCAGATGACGAGCCTCTGTACATGGTCACATCTCAGTTGCTGGAGCTGCAAAGGCAAGCTCGGAAACATCAGGAGGGGATATCCACTGCACTCCACAGATTGCAAGGCACAATGGAGGACTCTGTCTGCCTTCAGTCTGAGGTGGTAGCACCAGCATGCCAATGCACCGAGGTCAACAATGGCAGCCACCATGGAGACCTTGGTCCAGGACAATGCTTTGCATTTTTGCGCGGCCTGAAATCCATCGCTGATGCCACTGTTAACCTCCAACAGTGTGTATGTGAGAGGGGTACGGGGCAGCTTGATCTCACTCCAGTTACCCCTTCTCCTCAAGGAGTCAGCCTGGGGCTCTCGGGCACCCATAGGGAGGAGGGTCAACAGGCGCACACCCCGGAGCCATCCATCCAGGTGACCCCGGGAGTGTCTGGCCTATCCAATCCCCTCTTCCTGTGATCCCAGCAGCTCCAGCTCCACAGGCCAAAGAGGGTGCCACTGACACATAGCAGGACCCCGAAAGCAGGATGGGGCCCTCCAGGTCTCGGCCCTCCAGGTGACGCTTGCCAAGGTCATCACAGACAGTGAGTAGCAGTCAGCAGGCTGCCTCCACCTCTGCTGTGGATGTCCGGGGAGCATCAAGACATAGCTGCAGGGTAACGAAGGTTATGAAGATGTAGTTGCACAGCCTGGGCACAGGCGTTGATCACTTGTACATAATGTTCACTGTTGTCAATAAACTCCCAAGAATGTCTCCCTGCCTATGGCTCCTTGTTCTCATGATCAGTGTTCGTGTCACTCAGATGTGAAACCTTTCTGCACAAGATAAAGGCAGGTGTCACAGTCCAGAGCCTCTTCCCTGTGCTCTGTGCAGCCTTCAGACCAAAGTGATGGCCCAGCCTCTCACTCCCTGGACATATTATTGATGCCTGTACCTCGATGTTGTTTGTTATTTGCTGCCAGGATGTTGTGGACAGGCATCACAGAGTCCTGTCATTCTCTCTGTGTGCTCTCAGCACCTTTGAGGTGGGGCTGGCCCCCATCTCTTCAGCATCTGTGACTAGTGATGCTGTGCTCCTGAAGGGGACAGGTGCTGAAGGCTGACAAAGGAACAGGTGCTTCTAAAGTTTCATGGCTGCGTCTCCATGATATGACCCTGATCACAAAGCGCAAATGAGCTGCCCTCAGCCAGACAGGAGTCAGACATTCTTAGAGGCTTTGTGAGGATCTATGGAGTGTTCTCACCGGTTGTTGTCATCGACCTTCTGCAATCGAGCGACTATTAGGGCCTCCACTGTGTCTCCACGACAGAAGCATTCAGACAGAGAGTATGTGCACTGCCATAAGCCAGACTGGAGTCAAATATTCACAGAGCAATGTGGGGATCTATGGAGTCTCCTCACTGCATGTTGTCATCACCCTCCAGAAATCTGGCAGCTACGAGGGACTCCTGAGCACGCCTGCCTCGCTTGGCCAGAGCAATGACCTCATCCCCATTATCACTGCCTTCGAGGGCCTCCTCACCCTTATCTCTGTCGACATACTCCTCATTGGAGGACACGTGCTGCTCCATCTCCTCCTCAGCCAGCTCCTCTCCCCGTTGCAGTGCCAGGTTGTAAAGGGCACAGCAGGTGACAATGATGCATGACACCCTCTGTGGACTGTATAGCAGGGCTCCACCAGACTAGTCCATGCACCGGAACATCATTTTCAGCATCCTGATGGTTTGCTCCACCAAGTTGTCAGCTGCAGCCTGAGCCTCATTGTACTTTTGCTCTGCTGCAACCTGAGGCCGCCGCACAGGTATCATCAACCACGGCCTCTGTGGGTAGCCCTTGTCCCCGATCAGCCAACCCTGCAGCCTCTGTGGACCCTGGAAGACGTCAGGGATCTGTGACCAACTGAGAATGTAGGAGTCGTGGACACTCCCTGGAAACCGTGCGCAGACCTGCAGGATGCATTTGTGTTGGTCGCACATTAGCTGCACATTCAGCGAATGGAAGCCCTAGCGGTTGACATAGTTGACCGCATGTTGTGACGGAGAGCTGAGCACCACGTGAGTGCAGTCGATGGCACCCTGCACCTGTGGGAAACCCAAGATCTGGGCAAATCTAATCACTCTTTCATTCTGGCTGTCCTGGTCCCAGGCGAAATGCACAAAGTTGCGTGCCTTTCTGAAGGTGGTGTCAGTGACCTCATGGATGATTTGTGGGAAGAGGCTTGTCATATCCCACAGAGGTCACCTGTGAAGCCCTGAAAGGAGCCACTGGCATAAAAATTGACTATGGTCACATTCACAGCCCTGGGCAGTGGATGCCCTCCATGTCCCCGTAATGCCAAATCCTGCAGCAGCTGGCAGATGTGACCGAACAGTTCTCTAGACGTGCACAGTCTTCAGTGACAGTGGTTTTCAGTCATCTGTGGGAATGAAAGGCAGCAGCTATAGACCCTAGATCTAGCTAGGCGCCAGCCAGCAATGGTTTGCTGTGGCTCTTCAGCAGCCTGTGCAGGACCCCCAGCCACCCCTTCTTCCTGAGGGTGCTGCTCTTCTTATTGTGCAAGCCAGGTGCCTTCATCACTCTCTTCTCCTTCCTCTTCACTCTCTGTAAGCCACGAGGCATACAGCTAGTTCACCAGGCTCCATGCTCCTGATGTACTCCTCCTGCAGGATGAAGGAGATGCGTGGGTTAGCATGGGTGTACTAAGAACCTCTCCTGCTCATGCCTGAAGGCCCCTTAACATATCCTGGAGAGTGCTGGCCACCACTTGGATGGCCAGAGTTTAGTGCGCTGCATGGCTGCCCGAAACCCCAACCTCCTCCACCCCACTCCACCTGAACGATTGGCAACAGCTTTGCCCACTGGACTGCGTGCTGTGCTCTCAGCTCAGGCACAGGCATTCTCCTAACCCGTGCTGCAAGGCTGCACTGTTAGCTTGAACCATGAGGGAGACTGATCCAAATCAGAATGATGACATTGCAAGGGGCTGTGAGTCCCTCCAGAAGTGACTGCTTCATGGCCAGCTTTAGCGAGCAGGTTGCACAAAGTGCCCAGTCATCCAACTGTTCTGCAGTCCACTAAAATGCTCATTGGTTTGCAGACTATGCCCAAGGGGTGAAAAGCTCTGGAGCATTTGGTGGCAATTTCATGCCTCTGTGTTGCTTGAGTGAGCAGATAAGCTAGAGGCCCAACTCCAACCATATCAATGTGGCTGTGGCTGAACTGTCTCAGATGCAGACAAATGGTCACTTTATACATTTCTCTAATGCATGGTCACTTCCCTCCCTGTCACT
Organism: Cetorhinus maximus; assembly: GCF_964194155.1. NCBI lineage: Eukaryota > Metazoa > Chordata > Chondrichthyes > Lamniformes > Cetorhinidae > Cetorhinus > Cetorhinus maximus. Next base: position 131,565,064 of record NC_135880.1, read on the forward strand.
CTGCACATGCCTGAGCACGACCATCTACCACAGTGCAGTCCTTGCCCACCCCCCGGCCGCCCTCCCCGCGCCCAGTCATCTCAACCTCGAAGGTCAACAGGCAGACCTTACGAGCACTGAGCACCATTAGTGTGCACTCACCTCCGAGTCCCCCTTGAAGTTCAGCCTGCCAAGTGCACGCCTTACATATGCTGTTGTGAAACATGTCGGCATGATTGCTCAGACGATCCAGCACGGGGGGTATAATTCTAGCAGGATGGGCTTATAATGATATGAAGATGTATTAAAATGAGGTTCCCGACGTCCGACGGCAGGAAACATGGCCCGCCACTGATGCGCAGAGCGGACGATTGCAAATTGGTTTCACGAGGTCGTGAAACCGATTTTTGGGCTTCTCGCCATATTGTCCGCTCATGCCACTGAACACGCCCGACGCCAGCGGGCATGGAAAATTCTGCCCTGTGAGTTGCTTGGGTCTGCTGAAAAAAATCTCTGGACAACTAGTGTTTCAGAACAAAAATATCCAGACTGGAGCGGTTACTGTGTACCAAACAGTAACTTGCTGTGCTTAGAACCACGGATACAACCTAGTGGTTCACAGTATTATGCTTTGTTACTTCATTTTAAAACCAATTGTATTGCGCCAAAGACTTGGGGCAGAATTTCACCCATGTCAGGCGGGCTCAGCAGGACCGGGGGCAGTCGGGAAGCCGACCATCGCCCGCAATCAGCACTGGACCGTGATTTCACGCTGGCAGGCCAATTAAGGCCCACTTAGTGTGAAACGCGAGCGGCAGCGCTCAGTGCTGCCTGTGAGGGCGGCGGGGGGAGTGGGAGTGTGAAGTGGGCGAGCACGACCTTCGCACATGCACACAAGTGTGAGCTTCATAATCCCCCTGAGGCACAGAGCCGCCTTAGGAAGATGAAGAGATTTGAAAAAAAAATTTTTTTAAATTAAAATGTAAGGAAACATATCCCCTCATGTGACTCTGTCACATGAGCAGGGACATGTTTTTAAATCAATTTTAAAACTTTTATTTTATCTTTACTCGCTCTTGGAAACCTCATCCCGCCCATGGATGAGGTTTCCAAAAAAATGCAAAGGCCGTTTGGCCTTTTCGCCTGCCAACTCCAGCAGGCGCCCGCCGACCGAACTATCACGCAACTGCATGTTGACGTTGGCACGCTTGGCCGACGTCAACGCACATAATTTCACGCTCGAGTGGGTCTGGTGCACGCCTGCCTGCTGAGCAAAGATTTCTGCCCTTGTGCTCCAGAACTAGAAGCATGCCAGGCAAAATTGTTCAAGCAAAGTTCCAACATTGTCATCTTCCTGACAATGTGGAAAATTGCAAAAAATAGGACAAATCCTATTATGCCAATTATTTCCCCTTCAGTCCACTCTCAATCATCAGCTAAGTGATGCAAGGTGTTGTTGACAGTGCTAGCAAGCACTTACGCACCAATAACCTGCTGACCGATGCTCAGTTTGGATTATGCTAGGACCACCCAGCTCCAAAGCTCATTACAGTCTTGGTCTGAACATGGTCAAAAAAGCTGAATTCCAGAGGTGAGGTGAGAGTGACTGTCCTCGAATCAAGGCAGCATGTGACTGAGTGTGGCACCAAGGAGCCCCAATAAAATGGAAGTCAATGGGAATCAGGGGAGAATTCTCCAAAGGTTGAACTCATATCTAGCACAAAGGAAGGTGGCTGTTGTGTTTTTGAGGGCAATCATCTCAGATCCTGTACAGCGCTGCAGCAGTTCCTCAGGGTCATGTCCGAGGCTCAACCGTCTTCAGCTGCTTCATAAATGACCTTTCCTCCATCATCAGATCAGAAATGGGGATGCTGGCTGAAGCATTCATGGTGTTCAGTCCCATTCACAATTCTCAGATAATGAAGAAATTAATTCCTGCATGCAACAAGACCTGGACAATACTCAAGCTTGGGCTGATAAGTTGCAAGTAACATTTGTGCCACACAAGTGCCAAGCAATGACCATCTCCAACATGAGAGAATTCGACATTCAATGGCATTACCATCGTTGAATCCCCCAACCTCAACATCCCATTGTCCAGAAACATGGCTGAACCAGTCACATATATACTGTGGTGACAAAAGCAGGTCAGAGGCTGGGAATTCTGTGGCAAGTAACTCACCTCTTTACTCCTCAAAGCCTGTCTACCATCTCCTAGGCACATATCAAGAGTTTGATGGACTACGCTCCACTTGACTGGATGAATGCAACTCCAACAACAGTCAAAAAGCTGGGCACGATTCAGTCCTCTTGATTGGCACCCCATCCACCACTTTAAACATTCGCTCCCCCCACCACTGAAGCACAGTTGCAGTAGTGTGTACCATCTACAGGATGCACTGCAGCAACTCACCAAGGCTCCTTCGACAGCACTTTTTCAACCTGTGACCTCTACCACTTAGAAGGCCAAGGGCAGCAGGTGCATTGGAACACCACTGTCACTGGGTCAAAATCCTGAAACTCCCTCCCTAACAGCACTCTGGATGCATCTACATCACGTGAATTGCTGCTGTTCAAGAAGGCAGCTCACCACCACCACCTTCTCAAGGGTGAGTAGGGAAATAAATGTTGGATAAGGACGTAGTTACCAAGACCCACATCCCACGAATAAATTTTTTAAAAATTACAGTTTAAAATTTGCACTAAAGCAACTCGTCAAGGCTTCTTTGACAGCACCTTCCAAAACCGTGACCCCTACCACACAAAAAGGTAGCAGGGGTATGGGAACACCAACACTTCTGAGTTTTCCTTGCAGTCACACCCATCTTAAAGAAAAAGAAAGACTGCATTTATATAGCACCCTTCATGACCATTGGGCATTCCAAAGCACTTTAGTCAGTGAAGTATTTTTGAAGTGTAGTCATGTTGCAATATAGGATACACAGCAGCCAATATGGTATAGTAAATTCCCATAAACAGCAATGTGATAATGACCAGATAATGGGTAAAAGGTTTAGCTTGGCGGGCAGGCACGCGCCCCCACTCGAGCGTAAAATGATGCGTGATGACATCGGGCGAGTGTCCCGATGTCCTCGCGCACTCGCGCAATATTTCGGTTGGCGGGCGCACGCCAGAGTCGGCAGCGCACCCGCCGACAATTATAAGGCCTATTAAGGCCATCAAAAGTTAATTAAAAGAAAATTTTCGCTGCCCCTCCAACCCAACAGTTGATGGGCAGGCGAAAAGGCCAAGCGACCTTTGCATTTTTTTGGAAACCTCATCCACTGGTGGGATGAGCTTTCCAAAAGCAAATAAAAATAAAATAAGAAGTTTAATTTTTCATTAATAACATGTCCCTGCTCATGTGACAGATTCACATGAGGGGACATGTTTTATAACATTTATAAAATCTTCATTTTTTAAAAAAAATCCGTTCATCTCAGGGAGATTTGCAAATGGCACTCGCGCATACGCGCGGAGTTCGTGCTCGCCCTGCTCACACTCCCTCCCACCCTCCTGTTGATTGGTGGATAAATATTGGCCAGGTAACTAAGGACAACTTCCCTACCCTTCTTCAAAATAGTGTCATGGGATCTTTTACATTCATCCAAGCAAGCAGATGGGGCCTTGGTTTAATATCTTGGTTTAATATCCGAAAAATGACGGCTCTGACAGTGCAGCACTCCGTCACTACCATACCGGAGTGGCAACCTTCATTTTTGTGCTCCAGCCCAGGAGTGGGACTTAAGCCCAGTGATTTTTATGAGGTGAGAGTGCTACCCACTGAGCAACAGCTGACACTCTTAAGACTAACTTGGGAATATATCATTGTTCCTACATGGACTGTTGCAGTTCAAGAAGGAGGCTTACCACCACCTTCTCAAGGGCAGTAAATGGGCAGCGATGTCCTTATCCCATGAATGAATAAAGACATTTAAAAAACACTCAGGTTTATTTTACACCGACAGGACTGTGAATTTCCAAACGCTCCTCCTGCCATAACTTTGGTGGTAGATCGCAGAAACAGTGTAAATCACTTGGTTTTAGTCATTTGCCTCCCATTTCCAGGATCCCACCCATCTCCCACTGGGGAAACACCTGTGGCAGTTCCAGCCACAGGTGATTAACAAAACTTGATTTCAAAGGCAATCCACACAATGACTTTAACAAATAACCCTACCTGCACACAATCGTCTCCTGTGTGTATAATGACACACGAATCCAGCTCATCTTTATATTTCTACAATCTGTTTGAAACTCTTTCAATAAGCCTTGATTCTCAGACATGATCTCACCATCCTTGCTGTCTACAATCATCACTGGCACAGACTTAATGCAACAGATCAAAGAATTGCACACAGTCATCCAACTTAATTGCATGTGTCACCAATGATCAACATCAACAATAAAAAAACTTCCAGATATAAATATGGTTAAATACTCCTCCCAACTCCAACTCCCATCTATTCATGCAACTGTAATAACTAAATAATGTTTAGGAATTGATTTCTAAGTTCACGTAAACCAAATGAACTAGAAGGTTATTCTGAACTTCCATCAATTTGATTTTGCAAGTTTTAATTGGAAAAAAATTTTGAGGATTGAGGCTGAAAATCAGTGACAGTTTCTGTTCATTCATCACACAATCTGGGCAGTAGTGGAGAACCTGAACAGACCAGGTCCTTGCCTTACATTAGGACATAAGAACATAAGAACTAGGAGCAGGAGTAGGCAATTCAGCCCCTCGAGCCTGCCCCGCCATTCAATACGATCATGGCTGATCTAATTTTGGCCTCAACTCCAATTTCCCGCCCTCTCCCCATAACCTTTCAACCCATTACTAATTAAAAATCTGTCTATCTCCTTCTTACATTTATTCAGCGTCCCGGCATCCACTGCACTCTGAGGTAGTGAATTCCACAGATTCACGACCCTTTGAGAAAAGTAATTCCTCCTCATCTCTGATTTAAATCTACCACCCCTTAGCCTAAAACTATGACCTCTCGTTCTAGAATGCCCCACAAGGGAAAACATCCACTCCACGTCTACTTTGTCTATCCCCTTTAGCATCTTATATACCTCAATTAGATCTCCTCTCAGCCTTCTAAACTCTAGCGAGTATAGGCCTAAACTGCTCAATCTCTCCTCATAAGACAAGTCCCGCATCTCTGAAATCAATCTAGTGAATCTCCTCTGAACCGCCTCCAGTGCAACTACATCCTTCCTCAAGTAAGGGGACCAAGATTGTGCACAATACTCCAGGTGCAGTCTCACCAATGCCTTGTGCAGTTGCAACAACACTTCCCTATTTTTATACTCTATTCTTTTAGCAATAAATGCCAAAATTCCATTTGCCTTCCTTTTTACCTGCTGTACCTGCATACTAGCTTTCAGCGATTCATGCACGAGGATACCCAGATCCCTCTGCACTGAAGCATTCTGAAGTTTCTCGCCATTTAAATAATAAGTTGCCTCTTTATTCTTCCGACCAAAATGGATAACCTCACACTTATCCAAGTTAAACTCCATCTGCCAAATTTTGGCCAATTCATCTAACCTGTCCATATCCATTTGTAAATTTCTTATTTCTTCATTGCAATTTACTTTCTCACCTATTTTGGTGTCATCTGCAAATTTAGCAAAAGTACCTTCTATCCCTGAATCCAAGTCATTAATATAGATTGTAAATAGTTGGGGCCCAAGGACCGAACCCTGTGGCACCCCACTAGTTACAGCTTGCCATCCAGAAAAAGACCCATTTATCTCAACTGTCTGCTTTCTGTTGGTTAGCCAATCCTCTATCCAAGCTAATATATTACCCCTAACTCCGTGTGATCTTATCTTGTGTATTAATCTTTTGTGCGGCACCTTATCAAAGGCCTTCTGGAAGTCCAGATATACTACATCTGCAGGATCCCCATTATCCACTTTGCTTGTCACATCTTCAAAGAACCCTGGCAAATTAGTCAAACACGATTTACTCTTCATAAAACCATGCTGACTCTGATTGATTGCATTTTGACTTTCCAAATGCTACATTACTACTTCCTTAATAATGGATTCCAACAATTTCCCAACGACAGACATTAAACTAACTGGTCTATAGTTTCCTACTTTCTGCCTCTCCCACTTTTTGAATAAGGGCATTATATTAATTATATTACGTGGGGTAATCCACAGGATCTTGGAAGGAATGAAGGTTCCACTTGCCTTTTACAAGGCCAATAGCATCAGAAGACATGGCCCATGGTTGGGCACTTCTCACTGGTGTCCAGGTCATGATTGTGATGTGGAACCCCAAAGATTTCAGGTAAGGAATCACTTTTCAGAATTATTAAAGTAGCCCTTTTATAAAGAAGACCCACCTACCCACCTCCCGCCCTCTCCGCCCCAATCAGCACAGAAACTTCACATTGTGTCCTCAGGGGGACGGGATGTGCCCAAGATTCTCTCATTGAACTGTGAGTGTCTCCCTTCCCCATCCCAGAAAGTCTGCCAGGATCAGCAGTAGAAGTTACCGTGGACATGTTCCTAGCTTAATCACCAATATTGCAGGCCCATAGATTTTCAATCAAGGCCTATGGGCTGATTTTTTTTGTTTTTTTTCTGGGTCCTGAAACCATCCCCAGGAGGAAATAGTCACTCTTTTGGATTTTGACTGGGGCGCCCCTTAATTGGCATGGAGACAGGTTTCCTGTTCAATTAAGGGTGGCGGGCAGGCTCTTGAAGCTGTAGTCAGAGGCCTTCAGCCTAAGGGGAGCAGCAGCCTCAGGCTGCAGTAGAAGGTAAGCACCTGAGAGGGTGCTACGAGATGATCGTGCCCTCTCGCCAGCTTTTTCGAAAGGTTAAATAAAGAACGGAAAAAGCTGCCAGGCCACCATGCTGCAGGAGTTGTGGGGGTGGGAGGGTGGGGGGAGGAGTGAATGTCTGAGGGGGTGGAAACCCTGCCTTTGGCAGCCTTTGGCTGCACCTCCACTCAGCCATGTAGGAAGCACTTGTAGGCCTGACTGCGTTGCTGCTCACCCACGCCCCCCCTCCCCATTGGGTGCACACCTTAAAGCAGTTCATCTGTCCCTTTCGCATCATGAGACTGGAGGTCGCCTGAAAAATCTCTTTAACTCTGGTTAACAAGGATCTTAAGAAGCCCAATAGGCTACCCGCCTCACGAACCAAGAGGACAATGTGATGATCAGTGACAGAGGGAAATTAAGGAGTGCGGGACTGTTGATCAATGTGGAATTGGGGTTGCAGTTACTGGTATTGCATTCAAACAAGTTCTTCACAGTAATACGGTAATATAAAAGCAAAATACTGTGGATGCTGGAAATCTGAAATAAAACAGAAAATGCTGGAAAAACTCAGCAATCTGGCAGCATCTGTGGAGAGAGAAACAGAGTTAACTTTTCGAGTGCGTTTGACTCTTCTTCATATACAGCCTGAGCAGAATAGGGCTGTCTAGACTGATGTCTTCCGTCCTCTTCCTCTTTCTCGTGCTTCTGCTCCTCAGCTTCACAACTGATAGGCAGTGGCAAGGGCCATCCCCTCATGGTGGCAAGGTGCTGCAGCTCACAGTATGCCACCCTGAATCTTGTGACTACTCAGTTGAGTACTGCAGGGCTCCTCCATAGCAGCCCAGGCAATAAAATCCTTGCTTCTGCAGGAGCAATGGTTTGCTCTTTCACATTACATGGAGCAGATTAGCCCTCATTGTATGCATGATATGTGGGTTGTGAACCGGAGTCACGAGTCATGTCGTCAGCAGATAGACCTTCTTACCCAGTACCCAACCTTTCGTTTGCCATGGTGCTTCAAATGCCACTTGCAGATCAGGCTGCCACAGAATGAATGCATCATGACTGCTGCCCGGGATACCAGGCAGGATACCAGGATACCTACAAGATGCGCTACCTATATTCACACACCAGCTGGATGTTGAAGGAGTGGAATCCTTTTTGGTTCTGATGCATAAAGGTTCATCACCACAGTCACCTTCACGGCAGTGGCTCCGTGCCCATCACCTACCCACCCCTGTTCACCCTGTGGGCATTTTACCCAAAGCAGGGGAGGCCTGCTTGACCAATTGAGGCCATAAGCAACCAATTAATGGCTACTTAAGGACCTCCTTCTTCCACCACTGGGATTATTTCTATGGTGTGGGAGGCCCATGCCAAGTGTTCAGGCCATCCCAGAAAAGCTGGTGGCCTTATGGTCAGGCCAGAGGGGTGCCTCCTGTTTGGGCACCCTATGCCCACGGTAGGCCCCGTGCAAGGTCCTTCCCCCCTCTCCCCACCGCATTTCCCCTCTCCAGGGCCTGCCAACCCTTGTTCCAGGCTTCTGGCTCTTCTTCCCCAGGGGATTTGGTGCAGTACTCACAATGGTGACCACGATAGTGCTGCTGGGATAAGAAAGATGACAACTATTTGATTGCCTGGCAGCTCTCAGAAGTGGGAATTCCTCTCAAATAGGGGCAGAAGTCCCACCTCAAGCCAATTAAAGGCCCTATGGCTATTAAGTAGCTGTGGGGCGAGCCGGCCAAGTGTAGGTGAGCTAGGCCCCAACTTTTACACTGGAATTGTGCTGGGGGGGGGATGGGGGGGAACCTCTGCCACTGCAAAAAACTTCAGCCCAATGTTTCTTACTGAGGTTCAGGTAGGCAAATTGCTCCCTGAATACCCTGTGTAAGTTCGGCCTCCTGCAGAGAGCCCTTCTCCCCCACCTCCTCCCTCCTACTTGTGCACCTATATCTGGGAATAACTGATTTATGCCAAAGCCTTGAAATCAGCAAAAAGGTACTCTAGGATCTGCCACAAAATCCTGGAACTCCCTCCATAACAGCACTGTGGGTGTACCTACACCACATGGACTGCAGCCGTTCAACCAGCTGGCTCACCAACACCTTCTGAAGGTCAATTAGGGATGGGCAATAAAATGCTGGCCTAGCCAGTGAAGCCCACATCCCATGAATGAATAAAAAAACACCCCTTATAGCCTTTGGAAACTTGAAACAAATATGGATAGAACCAAAATTGTGTAAAATTGGAGCTAGCCAGAAGAAGTAGACCAGCAACTAACCCAGAAGTATAATAATTCCTTTCAACAGAGCTGGTGATGCTGGGAAGTGGCGTGGGAGGTGGGTGTCTTTCCTGCTACTTAACACGTGTTCAACAGCGCGAGCTTAAGAGAGGTTATCAGTTGTGTTAATGGTTGGTTGATTATGTTGTTAAAGGTATACAGGTGATGGGCATTGTTTGATGAAGGACTGAGAGCACATATAAAGAGAGTCATCCCTTTAAGGGGTTGTTCTTTAGTTACTTTATTGATTTGTTTTTAGTTTGATCAAAAGTGTGTAAAGAGAGCCAGCTGGGACACCGGGTGGGTAGTTAGGAGGCAGAGATCTGTAATGCTGTATTCTGCAAATAAACCTACTAACAAGGAAAAGGTCTGTGTCTTTTTTCATCCTTCCCCATTTGGCTTGGATCAATTTAACAAGCTGGAGCATTGAGTTCCAAGCTGGCAGTGCTGCCGTCAAATCAATGTTCCACGCTGACTGATGTCATGACCTGCCCGCTCCATATACTTCAACTGGACTTACACTGCACTTACCAACACCTGCACCCAGAAGGTGTCTGGTGCACTTACATCATGTGGTGTGCGCGTGGGCCATGGATGCACTTTTTCAGGTCTAACAGAACTCTTTGTGCCCAAAAAACAAACACTACCAAGTCCAATTTCGCACCCAAAATATCATACTGCTCGCCATTCAGATGTTTCAGGGTGTCTGTTTAACAGTCTTGACCATTTCTGCAGCAAGAGCACGCAAGTGCACAATCAACAGCCTGGTCAAAGAGATAGCTACAATCTGCACTAACTAATGTGATGGCATCAGCCATTACCAATAATGCCATGATAGTGATAGGTTTAGGAACAGGATTTTCTTAATTTCAGGCAGTAAGTTATAATGTTATGGACATCTGAACTTTGTTAGTTGTCTGGCATTATCACTGGGTAGTTTTTGTCATGCATAAATGAGTTTCCCACTCTGCACATTGTGAGCAGGAGTAAGCATTGGCCAGCTGCAGAAAAGAAGAAATGTAATGCTCATTTACAATTCAACTTTTTGAATTTAGTTCAAAAAATGAGTTAAATGTGGGTATTTCCCAGCTACTTCTGGGGATTTGTTAATATCCACTCTGGAATGTGATTAAACATTCTTGGACCTTAAGTTGAAAATGTAGGGTAGGTTAGTGGCAGGAACAGAACGCTACATCATGGTTTAGTCATTTTATTTTTAAAATATATACCCGTACCTATGAATAAAATATTTATAGCCTTGCACCTGTGCTCACTTCCTGTTCACCACATTTCCTGTTATCATAATTCTACTGTTAGAATTGTTGACTATACTGGCCCATGGTCCCCACTCTGTTCAATTCAAAATTCTTAAACCACATTTTGAATCCCTCATTGCCTTAAACAACTCCTCCTGCTGCACACCACACCCCAGTCACAGCGCTTTCTTTACAATCTGCCAACCCAAAATGCTGTCCCAGATACTCCAATCTTCACACTCTTAGCTCCTGTACACAACCCCATCCCCCACCGACCCCACCTTTCACTTTCCATTGTTGCTGGAGCCTATAACCACAGCACTCCTTTGGAGCTCCCTCCTTAAATTGTTCCACTATGCACATTTTTCCCACCTTTCAATACCTCCAGAAAAGCCAACTCTTTGCCTTAAGTCAGGTTTCATGATCTGTTCATTCCTGTCTCAATAGATCTTTTCATTATGTTTATTTGTGAAGTGCCTTGAAACATTATTTTATATTGAAGGCACTATAGAACTAAAGGCTTTTGACGTTGCACATGTTGTTAGGCATGGACAATCAGTTTTGGGGGTGGCACAATATCAGATGTGGGCAGTCCGCCTCTGGTGCCATACATTCTCCCTTGCAAATCTCCCTTCATCTTCCTTATCTTTTGAAATCTTCTGATGAAGTGTGTGTAAAGTCATCCCCATAATTTACACAGAAATGGCCATTTTATAAAGTGACAGTGGCCCCCATTTTAACCTAAAATACCCAATAGGAACAGGGTGGGTTCAGCTCAAGAGCATAAAATTAAGGGGTAATACGAGGATCTGGCTTGAACTCACCTTGTTGATGCTGAGCGAGTTTGGTTACAATTGGGGATGATGCACCTTTAAGAATTTCCTCCCTGAAAGTCAATAGCATTGCTGATCTTTAGTGTGCACTTTAAATGGAGAAACAAACAGCAAATGGGGTGACTGCACCTCAAAATCAGCCAATTAGGTGCTGCACCACAATGCTTTTAATAATATGGAATATGAATACTGGATGCACCTCTCACACGAGACCAAACAATGCTAGTGGGAAACCAGGAGCAGAAGGTAAAGCAATGTCCAAAATGAAGACAGTGAGACTGGTAAGATCTCATTTCTTGTTGCTACGTCACCATTACTGCCCATGGAATAGCTTCCGCTAAGGTGAATTCTTTGCCTTACAATTATATGAATACAGCCGGAAAATCTTTGCTTTCCCTTTGTTTTGTTATAATTCATTCTTGAGATGTGGGCATCACTAGGAAGGTTGTTATTTACTGTTCATTCCTAGTTACCTTTGAGGAGTTTTAGTGGGTCGTCTTTTTGAGCTGCTGCAATCCATGTGGCAAAGGTACTCCCACAGCTCTGTTAGGCAGAGAGTTCCAGGGTTTTGACCCACCAACAATGAAGGAACGGCAATATATGTCTAAGTCAGGATGGTGTGTGACTTGTTCAATACAGGACTTGACAGCAAAGCTGTGGCTCACAAACAGGAAACATAGAGACATAGAAAATAGGAGGAGGAGTAGGTCATTTGGTCCTTCGAGCCTGCTCCGCCATTCAATATCATCATGGCTGATCCTCTATCTCAATGCCTTACTCCCACTCTCCCCATACTGTTTGACACCTTTAGAGTCTAGAAATCTATTTATTTCCTTCTTAAATATATTCGGTGACTTGGCCTCCACAGTCTTCAGTGGTAGAGAATTCCATAGGTTCACCACCCTCTGAGTGAAGAAGTTTCTCCCCAAACGCTCCTTTCACACTTCACTTGCACCTCCTTCAATTTGGTCTACTGTATTCACTGCTCCCAATGCGGTCTCCTCTACAATGGGGAGACTAAACACAGACTGAGTGACCACTTTGCAGAACACCTTCGCATAACTGAGACCTTACTGTCGCTTGCCATTTCAACATGCCACCCTGCTCTCATGCCCACATGTCCGTCCTTGGCCTGCTGCGATGTTCCAGTAAAGCCCAACACAAACTGGAGGAACAGCATCTCATCTTCCAGTTAAGCACTTTCAGCCTTCCAAGCTCAACACTGAGTTCAACAACTTCAGACCATGAACTCTCTCCTCCATCTTTACCCCTTTTTTAATCCAATTGCTTTTTAAATTTTAATTTCTTATTAATTTCTTTAATTTTTTAAAATCCTTTTTCCCCAACATCCCCACACTCCCCTTTCACCTCATCTGGCCATCTATCACTGGTTTTTATGTTGTGCTTTCACAGAGTGCTGACCCTTGCTCTGCTATTAACACATTCTGCAATCTTACCTTCATGCCACTATCAGCACTTTCTTTAGTCTTTATGACTATCGTTAACACTCCCTTTGTCTTGTGTCCATGACATCTTTGTCAATCTCTCCTTAGCTCCCACCTATCCCTGACCTTCTATCTTGCCCCACCTGCTCCACCCCCTCTTAAACCGTATAAAACCCATCACATTTCTACTTCTCTTTTGCTCTGAACAAGACTCATATGGACTCGAAATGTCAGCTCTGTTTCTCTCTCCACAGATGCTGCCAGAACCGCAGTTTTTCCAGAATTTGTTGTTTTTATTTCAAATTTCTCCTCGTCTCAATCCTAAATGGCCTACCCTGTATCCCGAGGCTGTGAACACTTATTCTAGACATCCCAGCCAGAGGAAACATCATCCCTGCATCTAGTCTGTCCATCCCTGTCAGAATTCCATACATTTCAATGAGATCCCCTCTCATTCTTCTAAACTCCAGTGAATACAGGCCTAGTCGACCCAGTCTCTCCTCATGTGACAATCCTGCCATCCCAGGAATCAGTCTGGTGAACCTTTGCTGCACTCCTTCTATGGTAAGTATATCCTTTCTTAGGTAAGGAGACAAAAATTGCACTCAATACTCCAGGTGCAGTTTCACCAAGGCCCTGTACAGCTGCAGTAAGACATCCTTGCTCCTGTACTCAAGTCCGCTCGCAATGAAGGCCAACATACCATTTGCTTCTTAACTGCTTGCTACACCTGCATGTTTGCTTTCAGTGATTGGTGTACAAGGACACCCGGGCTCCTTTGTACATTTCCTAATCTATCACCATTAAATAATATTCTATCATTCTGTTTTTCCTACCGAAGTTGCAGGAAGAATAAAAGAGAAGCGTATTATATTAATGGTGAGAGATTGCAGAGCTCTGAGGTGCAGAGGGATCTGGGTGTCCTAGTGCATGAATCACAAAAGGTTAGTATGCAGGTACAGCAAGTAATTAGGAAAGCTAATAATATGTTATCATTTATTGCGAGGGGAATCGAATACAAAAGTGGGGAGCTTATGCTTCAATTGTGCAGGGCACTAGTGAGACCACATTTGGAGTACTGTGCACAGTATTGGTCACCTTATTTAAGGAAGGATGTAAATGCATTGGAAGCAGTTCACAGAAGGTTTATCAGACTAATACCTGGGGTGAGTGGGTTGGCTTATGAGGAAAGGTTGGGCAGACTAGGCTTGTATCAGCTGGAATCTAGAAAAGTACAAGGCGCCTTGATTGAAATATAGATCCTGAGGGGTCTTGATGGGGTGGATGTGGAGAGGACGTTGCCTCTTGTGGGAGAATATAGAACTAGGGTTCACTGTCTAAAAATAAGGGGTCACCCATTTAAAACAAAGATGAGGCAAAATTTTTTTCACTCAGAGGGTAGTGAGTCTTTGAAATTCTCTTCCTGGAAAGGCGGTGGAGGCACAATCTTTGAATATTTTTAAGGCAAAGGTGGATAGATTCTTGGTAAGCAAGGAAGTGATGGGCCAAGTAATTTGGTAAGCAAGGGAGTGATGAGTAGGTGGGATGCAGATATCAGGTTACTATCAGATCAGCCATGATCTTATTAAATGGCGGAGCAGGCTCGAAGGGCTAAATGGCCTACTCTTGCTCCTTGTTTGTATGTCTAAATGAAGTGGATAACTTCACACTTATCCACGTTATACTGCGTCTGCCATGTATTTGCCCACTCACTCAACTCGTCTAAATTGCCTTGAAGCCCCTTAACATCCTCCTCACCACTCACATTCCTACCAAGTTTCATGTCGTCAGCAAACTTGAAAATATTATATTTGGCTCCCTCATCCAAATCATTGATATATATTGTGAATAGCTGGGGCCCAAACACTGATCCTTGCAGTATCCCACTAGTCACCACCTGCCATTCCAAAAAAGACCCATTTTTTCCTATTCTCTGTTTCGTCTGCTAGCCTATTCTCAATCCATGCTAATATATTACCCCCAATCCCATGTGCTTTAATTTTGCATATTTAACTCTTTTGGGACTTTATCAAAAGCTTTCTGAAAATCATGATCTGCTCATGAATGGCCAATGTTGCTATCATTTATAAGAAACAATTTCAATTCTTTAAGGACAAGTCACATTTTCTGTCCCAGATACAGATTTGTGAATGAAAACCACACCCAGAAAGGAAACATTGTGGTAGAAAGTTAGCACCTTTGCTCCTATTTAGCAGGAAAGACCTGCAACCAATTTGCATACACATTATGGCCACCGCTAAACCTGGTATCTTTTTTGGCGGGAATGACAGTTGACTGAAATGAGCACTTTTTAGTGAGTCCTTAAAAGGACCATTGGAGGCCATGGAATAAGCCTGCAGGGATGACCTAACTTAATGGGGAGCCAGCAATAACAGGAGGCTCCACTTGCATCAGCAATATAACTGCACCTGCTGCAGCCTTGAGCCCACTCTCTTGTGCCCCCAGTGTAGCATGAAGGGTTAATAGATGGGATACGCTAATATATGACGTAGATGATGATGTACCACTGACACCAGTCAGCCATGTGTTAGACTCTCCCTTGAGAGGTTGGAATCATGCCTAGGAGCTTTGTGCCTACTCTGTAACCAGCTTAGATTTAGTGCTGATAAACAAGTGTTAAGCAGATACCAGAGTCTACAGTCTGTCTTAGAACCAAGTCCCAAGCCTAGAGTCCAAGATAGAAGGACCCAATCTCAGAACGCCCAGCACCCCCAATTGCATCTGTCCCTTCACACTTACCTGTGGGCCTCAGTTGGCACACAAGCCAGCCAAAATT
The DNA here is from genome assembly GCF_964194155.1 of Cetorhinus maximus. Lineage (NCBI taxonomy): Eukaryota > Metazoa > Chordata > Chondrichthyes > Lamniformes > Cetorhinidae > Cetorhinus > Cetorhinus maximus. Next base: position 131,580,446 of record NC_135880.1, read on the forward strand.
GGTCAGACCTAATTGTTGAAATCGACTGGCACCCAAAGCTGGTAGTACAATGATGAAGGCCGAGGACCAATTTAGGATGATCCTTCGGCCTAAATGTGGTGGCGCACCTTGGCTGCAGGAATTGCTTCAGGTTTCAGGTCCTCATGGATTTAATCCCATTTGTCATTGCATTCCCCAGTCTGTTGAACAGGTATGTATGTGCTTACTTCACAAAAGATCTGATGGTTTTAATTTTAAAACTCTGCACTCCATTTCCTGACACCCTCCCCATTCCCCATTGTAAATGAGCTATCATCGATGCGAGGAAAAACGTGTGGCATTTCCAGTTCACTTTATAATGCTGTTTATTCATTTGAAATACGGACAATGCTGAGCTCTGCAAAGACAAAATGGCTCCACATATTACATTAACCCTGCAAATGTGTTACTGTTAAAAAAAACTTTGCAGCATCTACTGCTGTCAAAAGATGGTTGATAATAAATTGGTGTAAAGCTACGTGTTCAAGAAATATATACTAGAACATGGTTATTATGCTGACACAATAATAGCATTAAAATACCAAGATTGTGCCTAATTTTATAGCAAAATAGTGAATAGCAAATTTTTATATGTATCATAAAGTCTTACTTTAGTGAAATAAAAGCACTTTTTTTTTATTTGAATAGCACTTGAAGAAGGAGATTATTCTTTTTGCCAGATGCTGGCAAAATATGCCCAATGAGTCAGCACTATGATGCTGATTGTGTAACTGGACACTGTTGCCCTGGAAACAGGTGAACCTTCCAAAGTACACTGCACCAAGCTGATATTTTCTTTCTACATACATAGCTGCATAAAGTGTTAGGCTACAATAACTACAACTTGCATTTATATAACATTTTTAATATAACAAAACTCAAAGTTCACAGGAGTGAGTATCAAACAAAAATCTGTCACTGAGCCAGATAAGAAGATATTAGGAGAGGACAAAAGTTTGATCAAAGAGGTAGGTTTTAAGCAACATCTAAAGGAGGATGTGAAGGTAGAGAAACAGAAGTTTAGGAAGTGAATTACAGAGCTCGGGGTTAGGCACTTAAAGGCATGACTGTCAACAGTGCAGCAATTCAAGTTAGGAATGTGTAAGAGGCCAGAATTAAGTGAAAGAGTGCAGAGAATTCCGAGGATTGGGGCTGGAGGAAGTTACAGGGATAGGGAGAGGCAAGGCCATGGTGGGATTGAAAACAGGGAGGAAAGTCTTAAAATCGAGTTTATACTTAACCAGGAGCCAAAGTAGATCAGCATGCACAGGGGTAATAGGTGAACTAGACTTGTGAGTTAGAATACAGGTCCCAGAGTTTTCATGAGTTAAAATTAATGGAGGAGGCAAGGAGGAAGGCTAACTAGGAGAGTGTTGGAATAGTTGGGTCTAGAGGATAACAAAGGCTTGGGTAAAGATTTCAGCTGCAGATAAGTTGAGGCAAGTCTGGAGATGGACAATTTTGGGAGGTGTAAGTAGGCTGACTTAAAAATGGAGTGGATACATGGTCAGAAGCTCAGCATGGTGTCAAATATGTCACTAAAGTTGCAAACTTTCTGGTTCAGGTTCAGACACTTGTCAGGGACTGGGATGGAATCAATGGCTAGGAAGTGGAGTTTATGGTGGGGTCTGACGAGAGAGAATGGCTTCAGTCTTCTGAATATTTAGGTGGAAGAAACTCCTGTTCATCCAGGTCTGCATGTCGGACAAGCAGTGTGACAAACTAGAGACAGCAGAGAGGTTCAGGGAGATGGTGGTGAGGTAGAACTGGGTGTCGTACGTTTGGATCCTGATGTTTTGGTTTGAAATGATCTTTCCACAGAGCAGCATGTTGATGAGAAAGGGGGGAGGGTCCTGGATAAGGCCTTGGGAAACTACAGAGGTAACAATGGCAATTGCAGGTGACTCTCTGGCGGTGACTGATTAAATAAGAATGGAATCAGGCGAATGCTGTCTCAACCAGCTAGCCAACTGAGGAAGCATTGGAGGAGAATGGTGCAGTCAACCATGTCAAAGGCTGTAGACAGGTTGAGAAGGATGAAGAGGGGCAGTTTGCTTTGGTCACAGTTACATAGGATATAATTTGTGACTTTGATAAGGATCATTTCTGTACTGTGGTAGGGGTGGAACCAGATTGGAGGGATTCAAACATAGATGTCTGAGAAAAGCTGGGCACAGATTTGGAAGAAATTTAAAATGTGACTGATGGTCTGGGCGCTGTTACCTTCTACAGAACACTTTATCCAACTTAAACTGTATGATTTACTGTGCTTCTTAAATGTTACCATGTATTATTGTAAAAATAACAATAATAACAAGTTATGTGTCCATAACAGTAAAACATGCCGATCTTTGATTTTATGATCAATTTTAGATTGTCACTATTCTTGAAATTGGGTTGGATTTGCTTTAATGTTGTACAAATTTATAAATAGAATAAGATCACCAGCCTATTATAGAACCTGTCTGATTTCCATTTTATTGGAGTTAATGGACCAATAACAAGAAATAAATTCAGTCATTGAATAAAGGCTTTAAATAATCAGAGCATAAAGAGGATAAAAGATTAGGGAGCCAACAAGTTTTTCATTGTTCATGAGAAGGGGGCATCACTGGCAAAGTCTTGTTGTTACATTATGTTCTTCAACTGCTGTAGTCTGTGTGATGAAGATACTCCCACAGAGTTGTTAAGGAGGAAGTTCCAGGATTTTGCCCTAGCAACAATGAATTGATATATTTCCAAGGTTGTATGACATGCTGGGGAATTAGCAGGTGGTGATGTTCCCATGCAGCTCCTGCCCTTGTCCTTTTAAGTGATAGAGGTCACAGGTTTGTAAGGTGCTGTAGAAATAGCCTTCATGAGTTTCTGCGGTGCACCTTGTATATGGTACACACATTGCAGTCATGGTGCACCAATGATGGAGGGATTGAATATTTAAGATGCTGGTTAGGATGCCAGTCAAGTTTTGTTCAGAATAGTGTTGGGCTTCTTGAGTTTTGTTGGAGTTGCACTCATCCAGGCAAGTGTGGAGTATTCCATCACACTCCTAACTTGTGCCTTGTAGACGGTGGAGAGGTTTTGGGAAGTCAGGAGGTGACTTACTCGTGGTAGAATACCTAGCCTCTGATCTTCTCTTGCAGCCACACTTTTTATGTTAGATTTCTTGTTAATGGTGAGCCCAAGGACATTAACAGTGGGGTATTCAGCGATGTTAATGCTGTTGAATGTCAAGTAGGATTGATTAGACTGTCTTGTTGGAGATGCTCATTGCCTGGCACTTGTGTGGTGCAAATGATTTTTGCCGCTTTCGCCACCTTGAATGTTGTCCAGGTTTTCCTATATGCAGGTACAGCTCGCTTCATTTTCTAAGGAGTTATAAATGGAACTGAACTTTGTGTAATTACCACCGAACATCCCATTTCAGAGTTTATAATGGAGGAAAGGTCATTGATGAACAAGCTGAAGATAGTTGTGCCTAGTTGTGTTGAGATGATTGGCCTCCAACAATTACAACCATCTTTCCTTTGTGCTAGGTATGACTTCACTAAATGGAAAGTTTTTCCCAATTCCCCTCATTGACTTCAATTTTACTTGGGTTCCGTGATGCCACTTCTAGTCAAATGCTACCTTTACATCAAAGGTGGTCACTCTCACCGCACCTCTTAAATTCAGCTCTTTGGGCCAAGGCTGTAATAATGTATGGAGTCAAGTTGTCCTGACATAACCTGAACAGAGCATTGGTGAGCAGGTTAATGGTGAGTAAGCGTTGCTTATAGCACTGTCCAAAACATCTTCCATCACCTCACTGAGCATTGAGTTGACTAATGAGGGGAGTGGTGTTCCACAGGGGTGGAGGGGGTGTGCAGCGGGGGGCAGTTGAATAGTTGGCCTCATTGGATTTGTCTTGTTTCTGTGAGCTGGACGTAGGTGGGTAATTTTGCACTTTGTTGTCTTGTAGCTGTATTGAAACAGCTTGGCTAGAGCCATGTTCAGAAACACACATCTTCAGCATTACAGCCATGATATTGGTGGGGTCCATAGCCTTTCCTGTAACCAGTGCGTTCAACCATTTCTTGGTATCATGGAGTGAATTGATTTGGCCGAAGACTGTCATCTGTAATAATGGGGAGCTCAGGAGGAGGCCGAGATGGATCATCCATTCAGCATTTCTGGCTGCTAGAACAGGACATAACCAAGGATGATAATGGAGTTGTTTGGGATGTTGGCTGTAAGGTGTGAATGTGACTATATTAAGCTGTTACCTGCCTTGTCTGCAAGGCAGCTCTCCCAATTTTGGCACAAGTCCCCAGATGTTAGTGAGGAGAATTTCGCAGGCTGTGCCTTTGTCATGTCTGGTACCTAAGTCAATGCCAGGTGGTCCATGGGCTTTTACAACAATCCAGTAATTTCATGGTCACCTTTACTGACACTAGCTTTTTATTCCAGATCTATTTAATTGTCTGAGTATAAATTCCCCAGCCTCCATGGTGGGATTTGAACTTGCGTTTCCAGATCATTCGACTAAGCCTCTGGGTTACCTGTCCAGCAACGTAACCAATATGGTACCTGTCACTACAACTTCACCAGCTACCTATGGGCATATTGAACTTTGTAGGGAAGACCTGGGTTTTTTTTTAAATATAGGAAAAGACACTGATGTCTGATACTGTAAAGTGGCCACTTTCTGGAAAATTCAGATGTGGATTATCCTGACAGATGTCCTGAGAACATGGAATTTCACACCTGAACAGGGTGTCAAGTCCCACTTCAATCAGAGACACTTGAAAGAAAAGTACGGAAGATGCAAAAGGCTGGACTTTAATCTCCTGTGTTTATGGAGACAATGGACTGTTTCCCACATCTCATCAGGCAACCAAAACCCATCTCCTGTTGATTTATATCTTAGAATGCATTAAAAAAGCTCTGAGATAAAAGCAAAACAGACTATGGATGCAAGATCTAACTATTTCCCACTCCCAGGAATACATGGAGAAAATTAGTTAAAACTGGCTAAAGACCAGCAGTGGCAGAAGCAAGAAGAAACACCAGTTTAAGTCACCCCCGCAGAGGCAGGCAGGATCTCTCTCTCTGTCTCTCGCTGGAAACAAGTGGTGTAATAGGATGTCTTCTTCAGCAGAGTGCAAAACTGAATCAAGCCAACAAGTGTCTCCAACAGGCTGCGAAACTGTCAAAGTCAGCTCCAGAATTCTACCGAAATCACCTAACAGCCAGAACATACCACTATCTACAGCTCACAGGCAAGCCGAGGGCTGATTCATATATTCCTTTTAACTTTTACTTGGACTCTCAACTTTCATATTTCTGATCTGTGTATGTGTCGCGTCTTTTATTATTTTTCCTTGGGATTTTTAGTAACTAATGAACTTAGTCTTTCTTTGACTCAAGAAAGCCTGGTTGAATTGGCTCCTTAATAAAAAAAAACACCTTTGGATTGGGTAAAATTATCCATGAGGAAAGAATTTTAAACAAATCTTTGTTGCGACAAACCAAGCGGGTTGAATAAAAAGGGGAGCCAGCTCATTCCTCCTCAACCAATCATAACACTACCTTACCCACAATAGGATGTGAGCACAGCCCATACCGCACCAGGTTCAAACTTCCCATAAGAAAGAGACTGAGACGAACTGAAAATTCATGAGTCACCGCAGCTGCACTTTGAATATTTTTCAAAGTTTTATTTTTTAAATTTTGCAAAACACACCAGGAAAAACAAGCAGTTGCATATGAATGATAATGCATGACACAGCAGTTGACAGAAGAAAATTAATAGAATTGAACCAATGAGTTTCTGTTCTCCAAGAATCTCTGGGGTTTGCAAAGACACAAAGGAAAGTTAAGTTATTTACTTCAATAAAAATTATTACTGGGTTTACTAGTTCTGCAGGGATCATGACTGAGGTATCAAAGTGAAATAAATAAAACAGTTAACAAACATTTAAGAAGCTTTAGATAATAGTTCAAGAAAAAACGACTAAAGGTCACAGGGAAACAGCAGTGCAGTGGCTAGGTCACCATGGTGAGAAACCTCACACTTAGTCATAATCAGCATAATAACTTATTTCTGTACCAACATTTCTATGATGCTGTGGTGCCACCCCATTGCAAGGACACATAAAATTACATCGAATATAAAGCACAATATCCGATCATTCAGTCCAACCAATCCATGCAAGCATTTATGCTCCACCTGAGCCTCCTCCCATCCTTCCTAATCTCAACTCTATCAGCATAACCTTCCATTCCCTCTTCCCTCATTTACTCACCTAGCTTCCCCTTAAATGCATCTAAACTATTCCCATTAACTACTCCCTACAGGAGCACATTCCACATTCTTATCACTCTCTTAATTGCTAAAGAAGTTTCTTCTGGATTCCTTGTTTGATTTTATGGTTATTTTCTCATACTGATGGGCTTTACTTCTGGTCTTCCCCACAAGTGTATCTCTTAATATATTATAATATAATATTATATTATTATTATATTATATAGTTTACATTGAATATAAAGCACAATATCCGATCATTCAGTCCAACCAATCCATGCAAGCGTTTATGCTCCACCTGAGCCTCCTCCCATCCTTCCTAATCTCAACTCTATCAGCATAACCTTCCATTCCCTCTTCCCTCATTTACTCACCTAGCTTCCCCTTAAATGCATCTAAACTATTCCCATTAACTACTCCCTACAGGAGCACATTCCACATTCTTACCACTCTCTTAATTGCTAAAGAAGTTTCTTCTGGATTCCTTGTTTGATTTTATGGTTATTTTCTCATACTGATGGGCTTTACTTCTGGTCTTCCCCACAAGTGTATCTCTTAATATATTATAATATAATATTATAATATTATATAATAATATATTATATTAATATAATATATTATGTTATATATAATAATATATATTATATATATATATAAAATAAATATATTTTGCACCCTCTTAGTGCCCCTATATTGTTTTTATAATATGACAACCTATACTCCAGATTTGATCTATACAAGGTTTGATACAAGTTTAGCATAATTTCTCTACTTGTCAATTCTGTTCCTCTCAAAACAAACTCTCTTATTCAGCTTGCCTTTTTTTAATGGCCTTTTTTTTATTCATTCAAGGAAGTGAGCATTCAAGGAAGGGAGGACGAGGCAACCATGGCTGACAAGGGAAGTCAGGGACAGCATAAAAGCTAAAGAGAAAGCATACAATGTGGTGAAGAGCAGTGGGAAACCAGGGGATTGGGGAAGCCTACAAAGAGCAACAGAGGACAACTAAAAAAGAAATAAGGAGGGAGAAGATTAAATATGAGGGTAAACAAGCCAGTAATATAAAAGAAGATTGCAAGAGTTTTTTTTAGATATATAAAGGGTAAGAGAGAGGCAAAAGTGGACACTGGGCCACTGGAAAATGACGCTGGAGAAGTAGTAGTGGGGAACAAAGAAATGGCGGAGGAACTGAATAGGTACTTTGCGTCAGTCTTCACGGTGGAAGACATGAGTAACATCCCCAAAGTTCAAGAGAGTCGGGGGGCAGAGGTGAGTATGGTGGCCATTACCAAGGAGAAGGCGCTAGGAAAACTGAAAGGTCTGAAGGTGGATAAATCACCTGGGCCAGATGGATTACACCCCAGAGTTCTGAGGAGATAGCTGAAAAGATAGTGGAGGCGTTAGTGGTGATCTTTCAGGAATCACTGGAGTCAGGGAGGGTCCTAGAGGACTGGAAAATCGCTAATGTAACCCCCCTGTTTAAGAAGGGAGTGAGGCAAAAGACAGGAAATTACAGGCCGATTAGCCTGACCTCAGTCGTTGGTAAGATTTTAGAGTCCATTATTAAGGATGAGATTTCAGAAAACTTGGAAGTGCATGATAAAATAGGGCAAAGTCAGCATGGTTTCATTAAGGGGAGGTCATGCCTGACAAATCTGTTAGAATTCTTTGAGGAGGTAACGAGTAGGTCAGACAAAGGAGAGCCAATGGACGTTATCTACTTGGACTTCCAGAAGGCCTTTGACAAGGTGTCGCACAGGAGGCTGCTCAATATGATAAGAGCCCATGGTGTTAGAGGCAAGGTACTAGCATGGATAGAAGATTGGCTGTCTGGCAGGAGGCAGAGAGTGGGGATAAGGGGGCCCTTCTCAGGATGGTGGCCGGTGACTAGTGGAGTTCCGCAGGGGTCAGTGTTGGGACCACAACTTTTCACTTTATACATTAATGATCTAGATGAAGGAACTGAGGGCATCCTGGCTAAGTTTGCAGATGATACAAAGATAGGTGGAGGGACAGGTAGTATTGAGGAGGCGGGGAGGCTGCAGAAGGATTTGGACAGGTTAGGAGAATGGGCAAAGAAGTGGCAGATGGAATATAATGTGGGGAAGTGTGAGGTCATGCACTTTGGTAGGAAGAATAGAGGCATAGACTATTTTCTAAATGGGGAGAGAATTCAGAAATCTGGAGTGCAAAGGGACTTGGGAGACCTAATCCAGGATTCTCTTAAGGTTAACTTGCAGGTTAACCTTCATAGAATCCTAGTCCAGGATTCTCTTAAGGTTAACTTGCAGGTTGAGTCGGTAGTTAGGAAGGCAAATGCAATGTTGGCATTTATTTCGAGAGGACTAGAATATAAAAGCAGGGATGTGCTGCTGAGGCTTTATAAGGCTTTGGTCAGACCACATTTAGAATATTGTGAGCAATTTTGGGCCCCATATCTCAGGAAGGATGTGCTGGCCCTGGAGAGGGTCCAGAGGAGGTTCCCGAGAACGATCCCAGGAATGAAAGGCTTAACATATGAGGAATGTTTGAGGACTCTGGGTCTATACTCGATGGAGTTTAGAAGCATGAGGGGGGATCTGATTGAAACTTACAGAATACTGAAAGGCCTGGATAGAGTGGACGTGGAGAAGATGTTTCCATTAGTAGGAGAGACTAGGACCCGAGGGCACAGCCTCAGAGTAAAGGGAAGACCTTTTAGAACAGAGATGAGGAGAAACTTCTTTAGCCAAAGAGTGGTGAATCTATGGAATTCATTGCCACAGAAGGCTGTGGAGGCCAGGTCATTGAGTTTATTTAAGACCGAGATAGATAGGTTCATGATTGGTAAGGGGATCAAAGGTTACGGGGAGAAGGCGGGAGAATGGGGTTGGAAAACTTATCAGCCATGATTGAATGGTGGAGCAGACTCGATGGGCCGAACGGCCTAATTTCTGCTCCTATGTCTTATGGTCTAGGCCAGCAATTATTGCCCATCTCTAATTGCCCTTGAGCAGATGGTGGTGAGCTGCCTTCTTGATCTGCTGCAGTCCATTTAGTGTAGGTACACCCACAGTGCTGTTAGGGAGAGAGCTCCAGATTTTGACCCAGAGGCAGTGAAGGAACGGTGATACATTTCCAAGTCAGGATAGTGAATGGCTTAGAGGGGAACTTCCAGGCGGTGATGTTCCCTTGCATCTGCTACCCTTGTCCTTCTAGATGGTCTAAGTCATGGGATTGCAAGGTGCAAGGTGTCTAAAGAGCATTGGTGAGTTCCTGCAGTGGATGATGCACACTGCTGCCACTGTTCGTCAGTGGTGGAAGGAGTGAATGTCTGTGGATGGGGTGCCAATCAAGTGGGCTGCTTTGTCCTGGATAGTGTCAAACTTCTTGAATATTGTTGGATCGACACTCATCCAGGCAAGTGGAGAATATTCCATCACGCTCCTGATCTGTGCCTTGTAGATAGTGGACAGGCCTTGGGGAGTCAGGAGGTGAGTTACTCACCGCAGGATTCCTAACCTCTGACCTGCTCTTCTAGCCACAGTATTTATATGGCTAGTCCAGTTCAGTTTCTGGTCAACAGTAACCCCAGAATGTTGATAGTGGGGGATTAACTTGCAATGCAACTATTAATGATTTGTGTATTTGTATTCCCAAATCTCTTTGCACCTTTACTCCATTTAGATTCTTACTTTCCAAGGAATATGTGGCATCATTATTTTTCTTACCAAAATGCAATAACTCTCAATTACCCGTTTTGAAATTAATTTGATAATTATATGCTTATTCTACAAGTTTTTCGTAACTGGTTGCAGCACTTCTCAATCTTGATAACCATTTGATTTGGTGTCATCCTCAAATTTAGAAAATGGTGTTTTTGATTCTAAAGTCTAAATCATTAATATTATTGTGAATGGTGGTTCCAGCACTGATTGTTGTTGGGCTTGGCTTCCAACCTTCTGCCACCTTTTACCCTTAATCTTCTCTTTCTTTCTTGCAGTCAGCTAACTATCTATTCTGCTATTTGTCCCCTGACTCCACATGCTCTGAAATTATTTATTAATCTATTATGTGATTCCTTATTGAAAACCCATCTGGGAATCTAGATATATTACATCCACTGCATTGCCCTTGCCTACTCTCTCTGTTACCTCGTCAAAGAATTCAATGAAGTTGGCCAAGCAAGCTTTGCCCTTTTAAAATCCATGCAGACTAATCCTTATTATATTCTTGGCTTTTCGGTGTTCTTCTATTTCTCATTTAGCAGAGATTCACTTTTCTACCAACAAAATTACACTGACTGATCTGTAATTCCCTGGACATATTCCATCCCCCTTCTTTAATACTGGTATAACATTACAACAGACATACTTTAAAAAACTGGGAAGCTGCCCCATCTCCTCATATAATAAGCAAGCAACAAATCATTAATCGATCAAAAAAAGGGTAGCTGACTCTTCTCTTTAATTTAAAGTGTCCTGAGAAGAGGAAATCCATTCAATTTCATGGGGAGAGGGGAGAAAGACCTATGGTTTGTTATGTGCACAGCCGGTGTTAATTGCTATGCAAACCAAATCCCAGAGGGAAACTTGGCTTACGGACCACAACTTTTTTTTGTATTTTGAAACCAAGAAGATGACGTACTGATCTCAGCAGTAAGAGGTCCAGTAACACTTGTAGGATTTTTAAAAATTAAAAGTAAAAATTTCATTAACAAAAATTTTTTAAAAATTAAGCACACAGGATTACAGTTACACAATTAAGGTTAGTCTTACAAAACATTCCCCAAAAACTCTCTACTTGGTCAAACCCACAAATAAACACCTTCCAGGTAACACTCCCTTATAAATATTTAAATATGAAATCCAGTAATATTACACAAGGCAAACTACTGAAGCTTCAATAAAGGTGTGCCACATGACCTTTACCTTCTTCCACTCTGCGATAAAATCCACTTCAAAATAAAAGTGCTTACTGCAGCCCAAGACTTCCCTGGCTTGACTGGGTAGGTGATTCAAACTGCATTCTCTCCCAGCCCAACGTTCCAGCTATCTCAACAGCTCAAACAGCTCCAGCTATCTCTAGCCATCTCTAGCTCAATAGCTATACAACCATCTCTACTTCAACAGCTATCCACAGTAACTCTAAAATACCATTTTTTCCCTTTTATCTTCATCCCATTGTTCTCAAATCTCTTTGAAACTCAAGCTCTTCCAAATATAAGTTCTTTCATGTTTCCATCTTGTCTTTGCTTTTGGATCAATAAAATATCATATCCCCACTACTTGTTTACCTAGGAACTCCTGCGAGATGCAAACCTTTTCATTGGTACCTCTGACTCCCCTTTGATATTCAAACAAACTCTCAACTTATCTAAAAATGCAAATATTAGATCTAACCTATTTACTTGTGCCTCAAATTTAACACCGCTATCATTTTTCATGTTCCAAACCCGCAGACAACCTGACTCCTATCAAACTATCCAGCTTAATTAAATCACACACACGGACACCCAGCCTTCGTTACAGAATAATGCGATATTCCCCAAGATATTAAAAAGGAACATCCATTCTCACAGGGTTCACCACTCATTTGGAGCATCTATTCTTTTTCTCCTTCAGCTCTGTGTTTACTTGATCAGTATTACACAATTGCTGCTGACGCTTCTACAAGTATGTAAAAAGGGAGTTGCTAACCTAAGTATTGGTTCCTAAGAGGGTGAGATTGGGGTATTAATAATGGGAAATGAGGAAATGCCAGAGACTTTGAACAAATATTTTGTAGCTGTCTTCACAGTAGAAGGCACGGACAGCATCCCAAGAATATTAGAAAATCAAGAGGCAAAAGGGAGGGAGGAGCTTAAAAGAATCACGATCACTAGAGAAAAAATACCAGGAAAACTAATGGGACTAAAGGCTGACAAGGCCCCTGGACTTGATGGCCTGCATCCTAGGGTCTTCAAGGAACTGGCTGCGAAGATAATAGATGCATTGGTTGTAATTTTCTAAAGTTCCCTAAATTCTGGGAGGATCCCAGTGAATTGGAAAACTGCAAATGTAACACCACTATTCAAAAAAGGAGGGAAAACAGAAAACAGAAAATAATAGGCCAGTTAGTCTAACATCTGTCAATGGGAAAATGCTAGAGTCCATTATTAAGGAGATATTAGGAGGACATTTAGAAAATTGTAATACAATCAGGAAGAGTCAACAAGGTTTTGTGAAAGGGAAATCATGTTCGACAAATTTATTAGAGTTCTTTGAGGATGTAATGAGTAAGGTGGATAAAGGGGATTGGAGTGCTGCTTTGGGTTGCATTAGAGTGCTTAAGTTGGAGTTTGGTAAGAGAGGGAGTTTTAAGGGTTAATTTAAGGGTTATTTTCTATCTAAAGTCTAATCTTTCTTGATTTAGCAACTAGCTAAAAGTTGCTCTTTGGGCTGGGAGAAGGTGAGTTTTAGCCAAGCTCTAAAACAGGGGTTTTACAGGCTCTGCTTGCAGCTGCAGCTAGTTAATTAGATAACTGGCTTAAATAGGTTTTCAGAAGCTAGATTTAGAGAGCATAAAAGCAGGCTATCTGCAGTGGGGCCTTGTCTGCACTGGAGTGATGCTTTGGGCTGCATTAGAGTGCTTAAGTTGGGGTCTGGTGTGAGAGGGAGCTCGGTGAAAAGCGAAGGAGGGATCCTTACATTTTCAACCTTTACTCAGTAAGAAGAGTGGCAGGATTAGTAAATGGGACCTGGTGAGCATATCTTCTGTTCTTAATATTCTCCAAACTAGAGGAAATAAGAGTAAAGGGAGTAATTTAAGGGTAAGTCATGGCAGGGCAGCTCAGCCAAGTGGAATGCTCCACCTGTGCAATGTGGGAAGTCAGGGGCACTTCCAGTGTCCAGGATGACCACATGTGCAGGAAGTGTCTCCAGCTGCAGCTACTCGAAATCCATGTGCTGGAGCTGCAGCTGGAGTCACTGTGGTGCATCCATAAGGATGAGATCTCCGTGGCTAGAATGTACAGTGAGGTGGTCACACCGCAGGTAAAGAGTGCACAGGCAGGGAGGGAATGGCTGTCCACCAGACAGAGTAAAAGCACTGTACAGGTAGTGCAGGAGTCCCCTAGGTCCATCTCCCTCTCTAACAGATTTTCCATTTTGGATACTGCTGGGGGGGATGGTTTCTCAGAGGAATGCAGCAAGAGCCAAATCCATGGCACCACGAGTGGCTCAGCTGCACGGGGGATGGGGGAGAAAACAGAGTGAGAGAGCAATAGTGATAGGGGATTCTATTGTAAAGGCAACAGATAGACATTTCTGCAGCTGCAGATGTGACACCAGGATGGTATGTTGCCTCCCTGGTGCCAGGGTCAAGGATGTCAGTAAGCGGCTGCAGGACATTCTGAAGGGGGAGGGTGAACAGCCAGAGGTCATGGTCCATATTGGTACCAATGACATAGGTAAAAAGAGGGATGAGATCCTGAAAGCAGAATATAAGGGAGCTAGGAAATAAATTAAAAAGCAGGACCTCAAAGGGAGTAATCTCACAATTACTCCCAGTGCCACATGCTAGCGAGATCAGGATAAGGAGAATAGAACAGATGAATGCATGGCTGCAGAGATGGTGCAGGGGTGGGGGGGGGCGTGGGATTTAGATTCCTGAGGCACTGGGATCTATTCTGGGGAGGTGGGACCTGTACAAGCTGGACAGGTTGCATCCTCGCAGGGGTATTCGCTAGTACTAGGGGAGGGTCTAAACTAGAGTGGCAGGGTTGGGAACCTGAGCCAGGGGAGACAAGAGAGGGAAACAAAGATAGGAATGAAAGACAGAAAAGTAGAAAGCAAAAGTGGAAGGCAAAGGAAATAAGGGCTAACAGTAAATAGGGCCATAAGACAAACAAAAGTGTAAAAATTATTAAAAAGACAAGACCAACGGTACTGTCTCTGAATGCACGGAGCAATTGCAATATGGTAAACGAATTAACAGCACAAATAGATGTAAACGGCTACGATATGATTGAAGAGACATGGCTGCAGGGCAGGCGGTGACTAGTGGGGTACCGCAGGGATCAGTGCTTAAGTCCCAGCTATTCACAATATGTATCAATGATTTGGGTGAGGTAACTAAATGTAATATTTCCAAATTTGCTGACAGCACAAAACTAGGCGGGAATGTGAGCGGTGAGGAGGATGTTAAGAGGCTTCAAGGCGACTTAGACAAGTTGAGTGAGTGGGCAAATACATGGCAGATGCAGTATAATGTGGATAAGTGTGAAGTTATACACTTTTGGTAGGAAAAACAGAATGACACAGTATTATTTAAATGGTGATAGATTGGGAAATGTTGATGTACAAAGGGACCTGGGTGTCCTTGCACATCAATCACTGAAAGCAAGCATGCAGGTGCAGCAAGCAGTTAAGAAGGCAAATGGTATGTTGGCCTTCATTGTGAGAGGACTTGAGTACAGGAACAAGGATGTCTTACTGCAGCTGTACAGGGCCTTGGTGAGACCACACCTGGAGTATTGTGTGCAGTTTTGGTCTCCTTACCTAGGAAAGGATATACTTGCCAAAGATGAAGTGCAGTGAAGGTTCACCAGACTGATTCCTGGGATGATAGGATTGTCGTATGAGGAGAGATTGGGTCAACTAGGCCTGTATTCACTGCAGTTTAGAAGAATGGAGGGGGTCACATCGAAACATATAAAATTCTGACAGGACTGGACAGACTGGATGCAGGGGTGATGTTTCCTCCAGCTGGGGAGTCTAGAACAAGGATTACAATTGGACTGAGATGAGGAGAAACTTCGTCACTCAGAGGGTGGTATTCTGTGGAATCCTCTACCACAGAAGGCTGTGGAGGCCTAGTCACTGAATATATTTAAGAAGGAAATAGATAGATTTCTAGACTCTAAAGGTGTCAAGGGGTATGGGGAGAGAGCGGGAGTATGGCATTGAGGTAGAGGATCAGCCATGATCATATTGAATGGTGGAGCCAGCTCGAAGGGCTGAATGATCTACTCCTGCTTCTATTTTCTATGGTCTTTGGAAATTTCTTCCATAGAGCAGTGGAGGCTGGGACACTGAATATAATCAAGGCTGAGTTAGACAGGTTTTTGATCGACAAGGGAGTCGAGGATTACGGGGGACAGGTAGAAAAGTGGAGCTAAGGCCACAATCAGATCAGCCATGGTCTTATCGAATGGAGGAGCAGGCTCAATGGGCCGAGCAGCCTAATTTTGCTCCGATTTCTAATGGCCTGGTTAAGTCTCATTGATGGGTTCTGTACAGAGAGACATTTCAGTCCAACCAAGCGAATGATAGTTTCTTTTCATTCATTACAAGCTTGTTTTTGCATCCCACAATATGAAAGGTTGCAGAACAGGTTTTGGAGCAGCTGATTAGCTGCGATATCCACCTTCTGTAGATGCAGCATATTCTGTAATCATTTTTAATGAAGGAATGAGTCTGCTTCCCAATGTGCTCTTACACACCCTACAAATGTTTATGTTGTCAGACTCGAATCTGCATTGAAATCCAGAAAAAACAATAATAAAGTCATTCTCAATGAAATTTTTATTGAAGGGTTACACCGGATCATTAACTGCTCAATCAAGCATTTGTTTTTAGATCTTTCATTGGCATTTCAAAAGATCTGGTACAAGAATAACCAAATGAGCACACAACTGAGGAACAAACAGATTAGATGCACCATATGGGCAGTGACCCCTTACTATGGGAGCTATGTTAAAGGCCACCCTGTTCCCTCTGATAGCTCAGCTAACGGAGGCAGTGAGCAGCTGATTTACAGAAGGCAACAAAATGCCAAGTCCTGAGTTAACTGATCTCAGTCTGGTTGGCAGTAGAAGTTCTGCAGTTCATCGCAGAATGCCCGAGTTCAGAAGGAGATATATGGCCAGGGCTCTGTTCACTAACCAGAACCTCAGCTGAAACTCAGCATTTATGGTCTGGATAGCAGATGAGGATAAGACACAGCTCAGCTGTGGCACCTTTTGGTTTTCCTATTTGTTCTTGAGATGTGGGTACTGGCGCCAAAGCCACATTATCGCACAACCCTAGCGATGCTAAGAAGATGCCAGCAGGGTTGTCTTTCAAATGTAGCTCCCGCAATGGTACCACGTACAAAATTACAGGGCTCTCACCCAGTGACAATAAAGGAATGGCAATATATGACCGAGTCAGAATGGTGTGTGATTGGAGAGGAATTTATAGGGAATGGTCAGGAGAATTTTCAAAATGAACACAGAGTCATCAGAGTAGCTACAATGGCCACTCAAAGCTGGCAGCAGGAGGCCTGAACCATTTTTGGTTTGGACTACATCCTAATATAGCTAGAGAGCTGCAGGCGCCAAACAGGCACTGTCCTGCAGCTCACCCCATGTCAGAGGCAGGATATTGGCCGGTTCCTATGCTAAGTCGGCCAGGAAGACAGGTCAGGGAGGGAGAGCTGATATCAGAAGGGGAGGAGCAGGGAGCATCGGGGCCCAGAGTATCTTGGCATGGTCCGGAGGAGCTCAAAGATTTCCCCCAATTTCCAGGCTTTTTGAAGTGGCTACCAGTGGTTGCCTAGTTAAAAATGGTGAAGCAGACACATAACATGCTATTTGTACCTGAAAATGGCACTCAGTTTCCTACAATCTGAGTCCTAATTTGCAAATGCAAATAGCCTCCTAACCAAAACAGTCTGATATGCTACTCACCCACTTACAGGCCTATCTGAAAGTTGTATCAGGTGGTCCTTGGGTATCCATAGGGCAGCAGAGATGCCCTTTATCACCAGCCCATTCCAAAATGTTGGCCGCCTGTTTTCCAAGCAAGAAACCATAAGACCATAAGACGTAGGAGCAGAAGTAGGCTGTTCGGCCCATCGAGTCTGCTCTGCCATTCAATGAGATCATGGCTGATCTGATAATCCTCAACTCCACTTTCTTGCCTTTTACCCATAATCCTTGATTCCCTTACTGATTAAAAATCCGTCTATCTCAGCCTTGAGTATACATAACGACCCAGCCTCTACAGCCCTCTGCGGTAAAGAATTCCACAGATTGACTACCCTCTGGGAGAAGAAATTCTTCCTCATCTGTTTTAAATGGATGCCCCCTTACTCTGAGATTATGCCCTCTGGTCCTACACTCTCCCACAAAGGGAAACAACCTCTCAGTATCTACCCTGTCAAGCCCTCTAAGAATCTTATATGTTTCAATAAGGTCGCCTCTCATTCTTCTAAACTCCAATGAGTACAGGCCCAACCTACTCAACCTCTCCTCATAAGAAAATCCTTCCATACCCGGGATCAACCTAGTGAACCTTCTCTGGACTGCCTTCAATGCCAGTATACCTTTCCTTAGATATGGGGACCAAAATTGTTCAAAGTATTCTAGGTGTGGTCTAATTAGTGCCTTGTATAGTTTTAGCAAGACTTCCCTATTTTTATACTCCATTCCCTTTGAAATAAAGGCCAACATTCCATTTGCCTTCTCTATTATCTGTTGAACTTGTAAGTTAGCTTTTTGGGATTCATACACAAGGACTCCCAAATCCCTCTGTGCTGCAGCCTCCTCAGTCTTTCTCCATTTAAATAATATTCAGCTCCTCTTTTCTTCCTGCCAAAGTGCATAACCTCACATTTTCCCACATTATATCCCATCTGCCAAGTTTTTGCCCACTCACTTAACCTGTCTATATCCCTCTGTAGACTCTTTGTGTCATCCTCACCACTTGCCTTCCCACCTATTTTGTGTCATTCGCAAATGTGGCCATAGTACATTCACTTCCCTCATCTAAGTCAATAATATATATTGTAAATAATTGAGGCCCCAGCACTGACCCCTGTGGCACTCCACTAGTTACAGGCTGCCATCCCGAAAATGCCCCCCTTATCCCAACTCTCTGTCTTCTATTAGTTAGCCAATCCTCTATCCATGCTAATATACCACCCCCAACACCAGGGGCTCTTATTAAGTAGCCTTATGTGCGGTACCTTACCAAATGTCTTTTGGAAATCCAAATATATTACATCTACCGGATCCCCTTTATCTATCCTGCTTGTTACCTCCTCATAGAATTCTAATAAAGGCAGTCAGCAGTTCAAAATCACCCCTACTGTCTTTCAGATAAGATTTTAAAACAGCTGACTCAGGCGGATGTAAAACTTTCCATTGCACTACTTAAAGGACAGGGAATTTTTCTTGCATCCTACCTAAGATTCATCCTTCATTCAAAGCCACCAAGAACAAGTGAACTGGCCATTGATCAGTTGTTGTTTGTGGGAATTTGCTGTTGAAAATTGGCTGCCGCATTTGTCTCTAGAAGAAGGACTACACTTCACAAGTAGTCTATTGGTTATGAAGCACTTTGTGATATCCTGAGGATTTGATAAGCTATTACTTAATGCATAGTATAGTCCTAACACAACTGGCTTCAGTGCCTGAGCACGTGTTCGGATCTCAGATAAGGATAGGATTAGACTTGACAACAACTTGAATTTATATGCATAGCACCTTTAGAGCAATTATCAAATACAATTGGACACTAGGCCACAAAAGAGATATGGCCAATGATAAATAGCTTAGTAGAAGAGGTAGGTTTTGAGGATGGCTTTAAAGGAGAGGAAGAGTTGGTGAGGTTAAGGGAGGGAATTCCAGAAGGTAGGGCCTGTATCTGAAGGCATAGCTATACCAAAGGAGAAGTGATGAAAACTGGGGAAGTTCAGGAGGCCAGAAGTGGAAAAACACAGATGTTACGCAGGTGGGAATAAACAGTCTTGGTGAGGGAACATATATGATGTTGGAAGCTCACTTCAGGGTCAAATAGAATGCCAACATTGTGAATAGTCCGGTTCAGCCTCAGAAAAGTGACCAGGGAGAGAGATGGAGTTGGTAGCTAGGAAACACAGTTTGTGCCAGGAATCAAAGACAATAGCTTCAGTCTTCCCAAATCGACTGTGGGATTCAACAATTAAATAACTAACAGTATAAGATAATGCTGGTCAACATTAAAGAGGTACCAACTCCTACATAGATTGAGTGCAGACCATCCCAATGCTAATGTGATATGCTTTGCACCTATTTTACAGGTGGAAAAATATTCTACTACCATTTTGAAAGGAGCACTTCTAACACTTTGGCAATACTCCAATTATATTTGAGTGTCAGTCTCAATTATGTGTTCAAGTTCTGTCATGAAACTCAATTCCATACCCTACCATATAAAAGTAGGAACACTACTGCTTGAACTACAAAGTGAAATTCATTGGCCCTTTAAAAAGTTAAAGGGACTACAGCCAGGACCGCTTTTCATTGCAGCTTTGCCTCTATCTCAAATCATAATGACATTTGCCCTGGTGCAATGCAATCAATATCTATCATGTGCAGTTGAACTGAAGCTGCCTTCACTGGCTGTGAAGAAACACAGAAAGAGAAAAGAAAATGGCTAATTTAAAATGGAGATGCTGAATTAGAAACAGGCCCATAGTTTTTTATCCAAAGACATCTACCTCCATATCCTGATTTAAATTATGCACAGTAATGCTGTTACTGCTACCGTTTCTATGACCAATAACTCCTATTATGCATCACTTAAGCAACATGGACAGCCTAGCATTATTTTAGCTAAAATTATATCATTTTCCCTTAAAACAAACTTGGATGCAAGTTCTTCCCTCCTAGAACTGATCATTCCAACCTAAGTGCAAGCATACTACACAGGGACCCCAATATAACATGGTCCGTTAGTGTGTGGAACTTAGCATAAAAGGCATCCATCTTGGGCTCCAAAACTTTCAGACTGCAAATGCAGCCACAAGCCTCCCACCACGATGAGCACAGCTACCCACTTTAAAAAAGAAAATAACTAATGGCAGCCATTTAATGGCTTTGTTGATTTTACACAGCACTTGCTTTATTCATCTATTTTGGAACACGGGGGCTGGAAACTGTAGGAATATGAATGCAATATTGACTCCGGCATTGGCAGGATCAAGCCTGAGCATTGCAAAAGCAATAGCTATGATAGTGCAATCTCGAGGTCCCCAAGGACTGCATTATAACAGGGATCCAGTATATTAGGAGATTATACCTCATGTCCCATAAGCCAGGTGTTAGTTGGTTGCTGGGTGTGAAATCTGCTGGGCATTATCAGGATTGGACATTATTCCTTTGTGGTGATATGTAGTCTCTTCAACAGAATGTAAAAATATTGCCTGAACTTTAAATTAATCACTTTACGACCAATATTATTACAATTGGGGTGAGTACTTTATATCTCTGAAGTGACTACTTTCAGAGATACTCTGTTGTGCAACTCCACAAAGGGTAATGCAGCCAGGTCGGGTAGTACATCCCCTAGGCAAGCAATGTGAGAAACTTGTATTCCTACCTGAGTGGTAGATGAACAATAGTCACTTGGTGAGGAACTGGAGGTTGCCGGGCACCTAGGGGATCATATGCCCTCAAGAATTCAACATCTTCAGCAGAAGAGGACGCCGAGAAAATCGATGAGGAGGAGAACAGGGAAATGGGTTCCATTTCACAATCCCAATCACAAAGATCTAAAAACCAAAAATTAACCTAATTTGCATTATAAAAGAATAGCGTGCACCATCAGCAACGATGAAAAGCTCAGTAAAAGTAAATTTCCTATCAAAAAGAAATTTTCAACGCAAAAGTTTCAAATAGTTTCCTACTGGTCAGCACTGGTAACAAAGGGTTTTGTCAGGTTGTACTAAATGCATCTATGCTTCTCTTATCAAAAAATCCATTTTGGAAAAAAAAACGGGCGGAATCGTCCGAGAATTGCACTAAGTGCGGTAGTGGACATGAGAAAAGACGTTTTACCCGCCGACCACAATAGTGGATTTTCGCACTGTAATGGTGGGTTTTCGCCCTTCCCACATCATAAATTATGCAGTCATGGGAAACACACCGGATCGCTGGTGGCCGGCCTCCGATTGGTCCACCACGACATTACCTCACTGCTTCCTCCCTGCAGTGCCATCTTTAAAATGCAGCCGCACGCACACTTCTCAATGCTTGCAGCCCAGGACTCTCCAGTGAAGACATGGACCTGAAAGCCAATAAGAGTGTAGCCCCCTGATTCAGTGACACATCCCTAGGTCGCCTTTTGGGTGCCATGGAGGCCCGCTGCGAAGTCCTCTATCCCGCTCTGGCCACAGGAGGCCCATCAGGCTCACCACTCCGGCATGGGAGACGGTGCCAGAGTTAGTCAGTGCCAATGCTGCACACAAGAGGTCAGCCATCCAGTGTAGAAAAAGAATAATTGATCTCAGCTGGGCACCAGGGTAAGTCAACCATCTCATCACTCTCAACTCAACCACTCATAAGCTCATCACACATTCACTGGCATCTCACTCACTGCCAGCTTAAGGGACATCACCAATCACTCTCTCTCACACACCTTCATCCCATGAGGATAGCCTCCTCATCCCATCCATGGCTCCACTCAGCACACGCACGCCTGGCATCCTTCTCATTTGGCCTGGCAGGCGTCTTGCCCACACTCCCTCCACCTGTCTTTATGCAGGACAAGGTCACGCACAATCACCGGGAGAGGTCCCTGACCCAGGGTGGAGTGCTCACCCTGTTCAGGAGTCGCACATCGGAGAGGACGTCGACCATTCCTGTGGCGACAGTGAGATCAGCGGTGAACATTCACGTGAGGATCCTGCACTACATGATCCCTCTTTCAACGCTACTTTGAGTCCACTGTTCTGTGTGTAACTCAACTGCCAAGCACTAATAATCTCCACTTTCTCTCCTAGGCATATCTGCCACATTGCCCTCAGGCAACCTTGACCCCCAACCCCAGCGCCGAGAGCACCTCGGATGAGGACCCTGAGGGCAGCACCATTGAAGTCCCGTCATGGTGCTCACCCACACCCTCCACCAGCGCAACGACACACCTCAGTGGGACCTAGATGTACAGAAGCCTCGGGATCACAATCTGGTATACGCACCACACAGTCTGTTCTACAGCAGGTGGAGGCAGGAACATCTTTGGCCGCCGGAACTCGGAGGAATGCTGGAGGCAAGGATTCTGCTAAGTCCGAGTCAGATAATGAGCCTCTGGACTCGGTCGTCACTGAGTTGGTGGAGCTGCAAAGGTATTCACGGTAACATCAGGAAGGAATGTCTGGTGAACTCCTCAGATTGCAAGGAATGATGGAGGAATCCATCCGCCTTCAGTTCGAGGTGATAGCACCGGCATGCTAATGCACCGAAATCAACACTGGCAGATCTGTAGGGTGCATTTGTGGTGCTCACACATCAGCTGAACATTCAGTGCGTCAAAGCCCTTGCAATTCGTGTAATTGACTGTTTGTTGCCATGGAGATCTAAGCACCACGTGAGTGCAGTTGATGGCACCCTGCATCTGTGGGAAACCTGAGATCTGTGCAAATCCCAGGGCCCTTGCTTCCTGGCTTGCCTGATCCCTGGTGAAATGCACAAGGTTCTGTGCCTTTGTGAAGATGGCATCCGCGACTTCCTGGGTACACTTGTGTGTGGAGGCTTGCGAGATCCCGCACAGGCCACCTGTGGAACCCTGGATGGATCCACTGGCGTAAAAATTGAGCGCGATGGTCACTTTCACGCCCACTGGCAGTGGATGCCCTCCATGTCCCCATGGCACCAAATCCTGCGGAAGGTGGCAGATGTGACTGAGCAGTTCCCTAGACATGCAGTCTTCAGCAACACTGGTTCTCAATCATCTGCAAAAATGACAAGCACCGTCTATAGGCCCTGGATCTAGTGAAGCACCTACGAGCGGTGGCTCTCTGTGGATCTTCAGCTGCGTGTGCAGCAGGCCCTGCCGCCCCTTCGCCTTGAGGGAGGTGTTCCTCCCTTTACCGAGCCAGGCACCTTCGCTGCTCTCTTCGTCTTCTTCTCTGCCACCTGTACACCATGAGGCATACCGCTAAATCACCAGGCTCCATGATCCTGATTTTCTCCTCCTGCGGGATCAAAGAGAGAGACGCGTGGATTAGCATATGTGTACTAAGAACCTCTCTTGGTTAAGTCTGAAGGCCCCTCCACGCTTGCCGGAGAGTGCTGGCCACCGCTTGGATGGCCAGTGTGTAGTGCACTTCATTGCTGTACAAAACTCCACCCACCTCCGCCCCACTCCACCTGACCGATTGGCGGCAGCTTCAGCCACTGGACTGCATGCTGTGCTTTCAGCTCAGGCACAGGTATTCTCCTAACCCTGCAAGGCTGCATTGTTAGCTTCAACCATGATGGATACTGGTCCTAACCTTAATAAAGATACTGGAAGGGTCTCTGAGCACCTCCAGTGGCTGCACCATGGCCACCTTTCACAAGGGGATTCTACAACTTTCCCAGTCGGCCAATTGTTCTGCTGCCCCCTAAAATGCACATTAATTTGCAGTCTGCGGCCAAGGGGTGAAAAGCTCCGGAGCATTTGGTGGCACATTCATGCTTTCGCATTGCTTGAGTGGGCAGGAAAGCTTCAGAGGCCCGACTCCAAACATAGCAATGGAGCTGCTGCTGAACGGTCCAAGCTATGGAAGAATGTTCACTTCTGACAAGCTTGTCCAAGTGCGTGGCCACTTCCCTCAACGCCCCCTCCTCCGCCCCCCACCATTCCGGCATGTGTTCTTTCTTCAGTCTGTGCTGCCTTCAACCCCACCCCTACCCCTACCCCCTGCCTGACCCGCATTGGAGCCCTTGCCCTGGCACCTCACTGACAGCCAGTTGGGAAAAAGCAACTTGTCTGTTCCCACCACGAATGTGCTTCACCTCTTCCTTGATGTCGTACAGGTGGTGCTCATGAGCACTGCGCAAAGTTGTTTTCACTAACCTCTGAGTTCTCCTTGAAGTTCGGTTGCCTGTCGCACATTTTTAAAGGCAGCCGTGAGGCACACCGTTTTGAAGTCACGCCGATGTGGGCAGTAAATTTGACGTTGGGGGGATGATTCCAGTGAGCAGGGCTTATAATGAGATGCTAAAGTATTGAAATTAGGTTCCTGACATGTAGCGGTGGGGAACGTGGCCTGCCATTGATGGGTGAAGTGGATGATCGCAAACTGGTTTCACGACAGTGTGAAACCGATTTTTGGCCTTCTAGCCATATTGTCCGCTCATGCCCGCCATGATGCCCGCTGCCAATGGGACCGGATGATTCCGCCCTTTATCGCTCTTGTCAGTACAATACATGGTTTTCAATAGCATGTATGCCTATATTTTCAAACTCAACTGCAGACGTGTCCCAAGTGTTCTTGAAGCAGAACAGATTAAAACACAATCTGAATTAATCCTTAAACCGACTCCATGCATTATGTTCCTCAGAGAGCTCCAGTCATTTATAAATTACATCATGATCTCCTCTGTCATGCCCAGAACAGATAGAATTCGCATTACACTTGGATAGAAATGCTGCACTTTAAGCATTCTCCCTCACTGAAACTGATAACAACCAAAGTACAGCTTAGCACAATGTAGGGGCTTTCCTATGTGCTGTATATAATTATGTACAGGCATTCACTCAATACAGTGAAACAATACAGAGTATGCATCTAATTTACCCTCAAGAAAGGGGTAGTATATTTACATGAACTAGTGCAGAATTTCACAAAACTTATTTGGCTATGAATACAGATCGAGTTAAAACCTTTGCTGTATCTTATATTCATTGGCATAGAACACTTCAATTTATGAGGTTTTGCTTCTTTTCCCCACGCTTGGAGGCTGATAATTGCGATACAAGTCCTTCTACTGGAGAATTTACTTACAGCGCTATTTACAGGAACCCATTTATCATTATTTACCTTTAAAGATTCAGCAGCTAGCAGATTGGTTGAGTTTAATTTACAGTAGGACGTATTATTATAATTTACAAAGAAATTAAGTAAATAAATTATAATTTACGAACAATTTAAATTTTAAAAAGCAGGAGGTAAATTCCCCCCAAAACATTGTAATGAAGTTGGGTGTGACTTTGTTACACCACTGTTTGGGACCACAGGTCATTCGTGCAACAGTTTACATTCAAGATTGGATTTGTCGTGAGTTCCCCATCTCAGCCATGTTGACAGGCAAGCAACAAATGGACATGTTTCCATAGGGTCACATGAGTTGAATCAGCTTTGTTAGCTCCTTATCACATACCTTCAAATAACATCTTGAACGTACCATTGACAGAGGCCTAGGAACATGTCTCTCAACCACCTTCCTGCCTCAGAAATTGTTGATGATGCAGCATAAGACCACTAAAAAAAGAATTTGTGTGAAATATGCAATTTTATGCATCTAATGTGTTCACAGTGCTGACTGTTATTTCATCGCTGTGTTCTTTAATATGAGACAGAAAGCCTGATCCACTGGGATCCGGTATCAAAGATAGATTCGGGGGAAGAGCTGATCGCAGAAGCGGCCAGCTTGGGGTGGTAGCACCCCTGTTATTCCTGTGGAGCCTGGAGAACATCCCTGCTCCTCCTCGCCTCACAAAAATAGCCTTAGACTTACCTTTTTTGGTCCTATTTCTCTTAACCACTAGGTTTTACTGAGTGGAGCTCCCAAGGCATGCACTCTGCTCAGTATGGGCCCTCTAAATTGCATTGGGCTCCTATGTAGATCATAGGCACCTGATTTATAAGGGTTACTGAAGATTCAGCCTGATAAGGGCAGCTGGTCTTGCTCCTCCTAGCTTCTACTTTTTTATGTTTTACTCACCCTTACAGTGGCGGCTGCTAGCTAGACGACATCCGAAAGCTGAAAATCCGTAGGCCTGCTCCACACAGGACAGCCCAACTCCTTTTATAAGGGGCCATAAACAGGCATTAGGCGCTTCAGTAGCATATTCCAGGGTTTCAAGATAGACTTTTTCAGGTGTCCTTGGGGTGCAAGACACTGGGCGGAATTTTACGGCCCCTCCTGCCAACAGGGTTTTCCGGCCCTGCTGAAGCCAATGAACTTTCGAACGGCTCGCCTCATTTTCCAGCCCCACCCTACCACGACGGGACTGTAAAATTCTACGTGTTGTGTCCTGAAATTGGTCTTTTCTGTGTCTCTTTCATGCCTGTAAAACAGGTCCAACAAGAACCAATTTCAGTCTTCCAATATGGTCCCCTGCCAAACTTGTAAAGTTGGGGCAGGTCTACGATGACCCAATCACAAACTCCGCCACATTTAATCAAGTAAAGATTGCTAACATTTAAAATTTTAAACCATAACAAGTCTTAAACAACAGCTGTAACGGAATTTATCTTCAGTATAATGGAACATTGCAATGGATTATGGTAGTTTTGCCTTCCAATTCTAATTTTTGAGAGTGGGAGAGGGTCGTGATTCACAACCTGCCCCTGCCTGTTGAAGCCAAGGTGGGCAGGGCTAAATTTTCATCAACCTGCCACATTCGACTGATAATGGCATTAATCAACTTTAGTGCTGCCCCTTTGCTCTGTATGCTGCCTTAAGTGTCCTCTGTCTTTTTTACTCTCTTAAAAGCAGGCTATACCTCTTAAAGGGGAAGTGCACAAAAATATTGCTGCAATGCAAATTATTGCAAAGTGAACACAGGCAGTCAGAGGGCTCTAGGGTGATGAATGCGGTGCCAGAGGCCGTAATGGTGCAGGTGTTCATGGGGAGAGGTGTCATGGCCCCCTGAACAGCCAGCCTCAGAAGGGAATTAGAGCAGGAGCCAGGGAGGTCAACTCCTAGGGCGGGATTTTCTGAGACCGTCCACTACGAGGATCGTCCAGTCCGCCAAAAGTCAATGGACATTTGGCTGGGCCGCCAAATCTCCCGTGCCTGGAGTCTGGACCCTGGGACCTGGCAGCAGTGGCACAAGGGTAAAGGCCTCACAACTGGTGATCGAGTTCAGTGAATGCATCTTCACGTGATATCACCTACCCACCACAACACCAACTCTCTCACTGGATGAAAGGAAAGCTTGTGTGACACCTCACTGGAGGGCGAGGTGAGAGATGAGCACTGCTGCAGAGGACTACGGTATGGGCAACATACAGGACAGCGCTAAATAAGTCTGCACACCAAGATGCTGGGTGCATTGGCAGCTCTTCCAGTTAACATCCTGCAGCAGTTAAGGAACACGGGGGAATCCAGTTCCAACTTCGCAAAGGGGATCCTAAAGAGCTTGTCCTCTGCAGTGTCTGATCCACATTACCATTGTGTTACAGACCCAGAGGCACTGCCACTGCTGCCCCCAAATCTGTTACAGCCTTTGTGTGCACAGGTCACCTACTCCACTGGCTACCCTTTAAGTATGTGACAACAAATTTCAACAGACCCTGGGGCTCATCACAAGAAACAAAAACATTCCATTGTACTTCCAGGCAATTTAAGGTCAGAAAAGCTCAAAAGAACTTAAATAATGTTAGTACAGAGCCCATATTGCAGCTTCATGCTTGTTTTTTTTTCTGGAGTGAACAACAAAATTGTTAACAAATTCACAATCCAGGCATCGACATCAGGGTAGAAGTTTTCCAGCGCTTGCAGGGGATGAACCTGCAGCATCATTATTACAAAAGATATATGGCACAGAAGCAGGCCATTTGGCCCAACTAAGTATCCTCAAAGAAATCCACACGCATGCAGAAAGTAGCCGGATGCGGCCCACACATGAAGAGCAGCACAAAGCCTCTGTAGCACTGGTTTATGTTAACCAAATTGGCACCCCTTATCTGCTACAAATTAAACTACTTTATGGCTATGCAGCAACAAGGAA
This sequence comes from Cetorhinus maximus, assembly GCF_964194155.1. Lineage (NCBI taxonomy): Eukaryota > Metazoa > Chordata > Chondrichthyes > Lamniformes > Cetorhinidae > Cetorhinus > Cetorhinus maximus. The sequence continues at coordinate 131,608,457 of NC_135880.1, forward strand.
ACCCAGAGCGTTTGTAAAATCAAGCGTGTGAGTTGTGACAAGATGGGCCTCTATGTGATCAGGGTTTGTCTGTAGCCATTGTTGACACCTACTGGTCACGAGAGGAACAGCACAGCCTGGCTGGTCAATGTATTGGACACATCAGGGAGAATCAAGACAACCAACAGAAACGATTGAATTCTGCACATCTGGATGAAAACAGAAGATTCAAAACTTATAAATAGTGGCCTAGGGTCACAGGGATCAATCTCTGCATCTTAATGGAGAGGCCCCATGTGCACCTGATATTGTGCCTTGGGTGTGCTGAGGTTGTGCACCAGCAAAGAGGAATTAGGCAATAATATGCCAGCGGTGGCTCGTGGGTTAATTTCTAAAGGAAGGGCAGGAAACCTAGTCAGGAGGGCAACAGTGGCTAGGGGTGTGTTGGTAACTGGCTGAAGCTGGCATTGGGAGATTAAGAAGGGCAGAGGCCAGATAGAAGGGGTGGTGGTGGCAGGGATCAAGGGAGGTGGTCAGATTGGAATTAAGATCACAATGAGTAAGAAGAAGGAAGAACCTGTGGACAGCAATGGCCCATATAGTTTGAATATGGGGTCGGGGGCACTCCTGCTTCTCCCAGCGCCACATTCAGGTCAGTATATTTTAAACATTTACCTTTAACTGTACCTGTAGATCTGGTTTTCCTGAATTTAACCAACATCAGCTGCTTTACGGCAATACCTGTTTTAGGTCTGCAGGATCCTGGACAACAATTTCCTTTGGCTATAATGATATGGCAGTTGGCTCATTCCAGCCCACACTGAACATATGCTTCCTGCCCAGCATATTGGAGGATTAGGCAGCCTTTTAGCACCTAACTAGGTTCTCAAGAGGGTGCAGAGGAGATTTACCAGAATGGTTACAGGGATGATGAATTTTAGGTACAAGATTAGGTTGGAGAAACTGGGATTGTTCTCCTTGAGTTTGAGGGGATTTTTAAAAATTCTTCCATGAGATGTGGGCCAGCATTTGTTGCCTGTTCCTAATTCCCCCCAAACTGGCTTTCTAGGCTATTTCAGAGGGAAGTTAAGAGCCAGCCACATTGCTGTGGGTCTGGAGTCACATGTAGGCCAGACCAGGTAAGGATAGCAAATTTCCTTCCCCTAAAGGGGGCATTAATGAATCAGGTGGGCAAACAGTCAATGATAGTTGTTAAGTTTAATTTATATTCTAGATTTATTAACTGAATTTAAATCCCACCAGCTGCTATTTGAACCCATGAACCCAGACCATTAGCCTAAGCCTCTGCATTATTAGGTCTAGTGACATTACCACTACACCACCATCTCCCCCCAATCTGACAGAGGTGTACAAGATTATAACAGGTTTAGTAAAAGTAGACAAAGAAAATGTTCCCATTAGCTGATAGTACAAGGACCAGGGGACACAGATTTAAAGTTTTGGACATGAGATGCAGGGGGGAATGTGAGGAAGAATTTTATTATACAGCAAGTAGTAATGTCCTGGAATTTGCTGTCCAAAATTGTGGAATTGGAGACAATCAATGATTTCAAAAAGGAAATTGGATGGGCACTCGAGGGATATAAACTGGCAGGGTTAAAGGGATAGAGCAGGGGAATGGGACTGACTGAATTGCTCTACAGAGAGCCAGCATGGACTCAATGGACATATTGGCCTCCTTCTATGCCATTATGACTCTATGATTAAGCGGGAGCTGCAGAGAAATTTCTTTAGGTTAGTAAATCTGGACGATAACTTCAGAATCTCTCAATAACATATTTTAAAGACACTCAAGCTATTTAGGTTAAAGCAGCAATGTTCGATACACATGTATTACCAGAGATAGGACAGGCAGGAAAGATTATTTTTTAAAGCAACTATAACAAGGCATGATCAGCATTCAACATTACTAGATGTTAAAAGTTAACTTTCTCAGTAGTTAATGAAAATGCAAACAGCTACACCGAGCTTTAAATGCACCCCATGTGTTCTTATGAAAAGCATTGCAATTTTGGAGAGTCCCTAAATCTTATACTTTATCTACTTTTGTTCACTAGCTTGCTTTAATATTTGTTTCTGTAGGAAGTAAATTAGATTTATTATAATTTAAATTTGTTAGATATTTTGATTGTTGTTGGACCTGATTGAAACAGTGTCACAGCAGAGAAAATAATGAGTACTCTGAGTAAACCATACACAACACTGATGAATGTTTCTTTGAAAATGAATGAGATTCTTTATAGCCTTTCTCAGTTGTAATATTTACAAATGAAATGGAAACTCAATCAGTGGTTAGCCATAATGTTATGAATTTGAAAAAAATTCAAGCAAATATGGTATTAGAAGCTAATGGGGGAGATCAATCTAGAACAGCCAGATAAAGCCTGAGCTTTTCTGGAGACAGCCTGACTCTGCCATATTTACAAAGAGGCAGAGGTTAATCTGCTCCATTGCAAACTGTAACAATATGTGAAGGAAGGGGCTTGTATATTTATTTTAGTTTAGAGTCATTGTGAGATTAAATAATAATATATTTGCCATGTCGACTGCATTTGAAAACCTAATCTTTCTTGCAAGACAGTGTACCCCTAGAAAAACATGACCAATACTATATGTAACCTAGATCTGGTGATTAGTGATATGAATTAATGCATGGGTTTCTCCTGCAACCCTATCATACAAGGGCAGCTCTGAGCTGGCAGATGGAGATGCAGCTCGACGTGTTTCTCATGTGTCGGTGCAGACTCGGTGGGCTGAAGGGCCTCTTCGGCACTGTGATTCTGTGATCCTCTTTACTCCCACTCCCCCGTTCCCCACTTAGTCTTGATTCCCCTGCATAACCAGTTTTACACACCTGTAAGTTTCTCCCTATCTATCATGCTTGATGTACACAAAGTACAGAACAAACCTTAGATAAAATTAAAGCAAAATACCCAAGATGTTGAAAATCTGAAATAAAAAGAGAAGCTGCTGGAAATGCTCAGCTGGTCAAGCAGGATGTGTTAAGAGACAAAAAGATAACTGCAAGGCACGCTCGGAGTGGGAGGAAGGTGCAATGTCAGGTGGGAAACCCCAGGAGAACCTTCAGCGGATTAGTTTGAGGAGCCACCTCATTAAAATATTGTGCCGGTGTGGACGTAGGGTGGACCCATGTCACACAATCTCATCTAGAATATTTAAAGGGCCAATCCAAGGATGGAATTTGGAGGCATTAAAAATTGTAGCAAAGTGGGGGACGGGTGCTTTAATCGACTCAGGATGTTCGCAGTTTATATCAAGGTGCAACCATTAATTCACTGCTGGGATTAGTGAGGAGTCGGAGAGAGATACAGAAAGAAGAAACCTGTTGCAACAAAGAGGATGTGGCTGGTGGTAGCTGAGGCAGTCAGCAACAGGAACATTGTGCCACACTTCTGCACAGGGAGCACTTTAATTGACTAACCAGTTCCAGAATGGTGAGCACAGTTGCATGTTCACCCACATTCTGCTGTCTGCATCATCCCAATCCCACCCCCTCACTCCACTTTGTCAAGTCTACTACATCCCAACTCTCCTCACACAGATTTACCTTGCAAGCGCACCCAGCCTTCTCTGTTTATGTGCTTCCTCACATTCCTCTGTCCACCACTGTCACCCTCATCCTTATGCAAATTGATGCCTCTCCCTGATAGTCACCCTCACCAAATTCATTGCATCCACTGAATGAACCTATTACAGATATTCATGAGACTGTTGTTTCCCTCATTGCAGGAAAAGAGCACAAAGCAGAAGGGAGAGCACCAGAGGTGGTCCTCCACAGATTTCTCCGATCACACTGTAGTGGAGGAAATGCTAGAGCTCAGTGTTTTAGCATCCCTGAACACTGGACATGGGCACCTTGTAGCTACGACCAACATATCATACAACTCTCAGTAATGTGATTTCAGCAGTGAGTGAAATATGATCATCTTCATAATACTAAGTTGCAATAATGGAAGTTACAACTCTCCAGTACAGATACATATCTTTCCTCTCCAACAGAGCTTTCACACATACAACAGCAGTCAGTGGACCTGCTGGACAATGAATCCTCAGAAGAGATGATTCGCTGTGTGTGCTCACTGCCACAAGATTCATGCTTTCCATGTATCAACTCAAATGCTCACACTTTTAGGATTTCAGCTGGTGACTCAGAGTTCACAAGTGAGCAAGAGCAGACAATGGTGACAGGAACTGGTGCGAGTGTCTGTGTCAGTGGGCACAGCCCTCTTCAAGCTTTACTCAGCTGAACACAGATGCTGTACTGCAGGGGCCATCAATGAAAAGGATAATCACTGAGGGGCAACAGAAAATCTGCGACATACTGACAGGCCCAGGCTTTCTGCAAACACTGCCTATGACTGCAGGGAAATTGAGGAGTCCAGCTGAAGGATGAGTGGGTTGATGTCTTTTTCCATGGATAGATAGCCAATTCCATGGAACATCAATTGCAGCAATCAAATGAACCTGTGTAGGCCTTGGCCCGTAACAGTGTAGACAGTGAATGCCAATATATCTGGCTCTTTAAATAGGAAGGCAGACTCCTTGGGCTGAATTTTCTGGGTCACCCAAAGGCAGAAATGGAGACAGGGCCTCCAAAAATACTTCCGTGTGTCTGTACAGGTGTTGTTCCTGGCACTGGCAATGTTCACTAGGGCCAGGAGTGACAAGACAGAAATCCTGCTCTTTTCCATATTGAGGCCAATTAAAGCGTTTTAGAAGCTTGCTAACAGATTGTCAAGGTTGAATGTTGACATTTTTAAAGGGGCACATGGGTTACCTACACCTCCAGAAACAAAACAGCTGAAGGGAGACAGAAACCATTGCATCTCTCTCCAGACCTTCTTTGCAAAGGCACAATCCACAAGGAGGTGAACAACGGTCTCGTCCCCACCGCAGCCACCTCGAGGGCAACGTGCAGAGGCGATGAGACTCCTGGCTTAGAAGGATCTGACGGGGAGGGCCTTTCTCACCACCAGCCAAGCTACATCTTGATGCTTGTTGGAAAGTCCTGGCAATGAGGCATTCTGCCAAATGACTTTGACAGTCTGCTCGGGGAACCATCCGACAGGATCCACCATCTCCTTTTCCCACAGGGCCTCTGAGATGTTACATGCCGAACACTGCCTGATGGACTTGTGGTCAAAGGTATTTCTCTGCATAAATTTTTCCACAAGGGACAGGTGGTACGGCACGGTCCAACTACTTGGAGCGTTCTGCGGCAGTGTGGCCAGACCCATCCTTCGCAACACTGGGAACAGGTAGAACCTCAGCACATAGTGACACTTGGTGTTTGCGTACCGAGGGTCTACGCACAGCTTGATGCAGCTGCACACAAAGGTGGCCATCAGGATTGGAGGGCGATGTTGGGCACGTTTTCTCCCTCCTTATCTAGAGGCTTGTATATCGCATCCCTGCGAACACGATCCATTTTCGACCTCCAGATAAAGCGAAAGATGGCTCGGGTGATCGCCATCGCGCAGGAGTGTGGAATGGGCCAGATCTGCGCCACGTACAGCAACACCAAGAGTGCCTCACACCTGATGACCAGATTCTTACCCGCAATGGAGAGGGAGCGTCTCTCCCACATGCCCAGTTTTCTTTCCACCATAGCCACTCACTCCTTCCAGTTTCTAACGGACGCCCTGGTCCCTCCGAACCATATCTCCAGCACCTTCAGGCCGTCAGCCCTGACGGTGAAAAGGACAAAGGATCAGTCAGCCCAGTTCCCAAAGAACATGGCCTCGCTCCCATTGCAACCTTGTTCCAGACCCTGATCAGTTCCTGGTAAAAGACAGGCAGCTCCTGCAAGGAGACATCGAGACCACCCCAGCCGACCGACCCCCCAAGGTCAAAGTTACCCCCAAGATATGAAACATTTTAGGTGGGAAGATAATGTTAAGTTTTACCCTCTTGTATACTCATTCCTCTGAAGCATCACTGAAATGTTTTTCATGATTCTTCATGCTCTCCTCAAATGTAGCTGTATTGTTTTCAAACCACTACAACTGCTGCTGCCTGGATACCCTGGGCAAAAGTGACCTTTTCCAGTACTGAATTATCATTGGCTGAAACAGCAGGCCAATAGGAGTAGCAGTAGCAGTAGGCGGGGCTAATCTGGAACTGACATCATAGAGCAGCTCTGAAAATACAGAACAGAAGGCTTTAAAAGAAAGACATTTCTAAGTATTTGTATTGCCAAATTCAGGAACTGCAACATTAAATGAATTCAAGTCCAAATTCGCTAGCTCAATGGATTTTCTATTTGCAGATTCAATATACATTTGTTTCAGAAATTTGTATAAATCAGTTTGTGTGTTCCTGATTTACCTTATTTAATTTTACAAAGGCACATGAGACCTTAATTTCCTTTGTGCACTATTTTTAGTACATTGGTTATCTTGTTTCCTTTATAGTCCTGTCTATACTATTTTAATCTGAATCATTCAAAAGAATTTTAATGATTATATTAAAATAGTGCAGACAGAAATTTACCATGAATACATGTATTTATCATGACTGCACGAAAACAGCAAAACTTAAAGTCTGGAGATTTTAACCTCTGCATTGAGGACATCTTATTCATTCTTCCTGGCATTGTGCAGCATTAGGCACACACATCCAGTGGGAAACAGGGATCCAAGAATTGTTGCTTTCAATGCGGAGATGAGTGCTTCCAAACTGCAGTGCACTTTTGTTTGGCTGTTAATGGAAGCCCTGATAGATCATGTGTTGCACAGTTAAATGCATAGTAAAGTTCTCTTTATGCCGTGCCTTACCTGCACCCCTAAACAACTGCCCGTTCTCTAGCGGTATAAATTTTTTATTTCACATGCTAACCATCCTTGCTCCTCCACAAATGCACTGGACAGTTTAGTGCCAATTAGCTCAAATGAATTCTGAATGAACAGTTGGAGCAAAATTGATCGAACCTGTGCAAAAGATCTAGGCATTTTAAATGTGAGTGAATTATCCGCAAAACTATTTACATTTCTGTTTTCAGCAATTTTCCACACTGGCCCAAGATTCAATTTGCCCAGACTCAGGTTCTACTCATAAGACTTCCCTATGTTGAAAGTGCGAGACTCTGCCATTTTAGGAAGTTGTGGTAAAATGGAGTACCATGTACCTTTAAGAGAATGCAAGTGAACTAACCATGTGACAGTACTGACCAATCAATGCACAGCACAGGCTACTGGTTAACTGTAAGCCTAGAGCTGGAGGTGGTTGTGGGAGCACGCAAGGAATTTAGTGCTGCTGTTGCAATTAACAATCACAGTTTGTTCTTATGTCGGTCTCTCTCCGTTATTGATAGCCAGCGTCAACTAACAAGTGTATATGAAGGCGTGCAATTGGAGTTTACTCGATTAGTCAACTCATAGACTCAACACATAAAACTGATGATGTGGAAAAAAATAGCACCCTGAGTGAGAATACACAAGATGGATGAGCAAAACCTTAGAAAGAGAATCTGTACTTAAGGTGTAAAAGAGACGGCGATCAAAGCAGGAAGAGGTGCCTCCGTAGTTTTAAATTTTAAAAAAAGAGAAAAGAAAAACACCCTGCTGAATCGCGATCATGGCGATCCCACCAAAACCTGAAAAGCGCGTGAAACCCAGCACAGCAAAGCTGACAACTGCAGAGACGAAGTTGAAAAAAAACGGTGACTGTGCTTAAAGCCGCAATACATTTAAAGAGGTTTATGCGAGAAAAATGGCTATGGACAAAAAATTATAAGAGACCCAAAGAGAGGGCAATACTGCAGAAGGCAAAACATGAATCAGTCGACGGCAGACAGGAGAGCCACTGTAAGCAAAACACCTGAATTCGTCATTAACTGGGAAGCCATCCCCTTGCAGTCATTCACGATGCTGCAGTTCGGGCATGTCGATCAGTTTGACCTCATTTCAGATGACTGGTATCAATACGTCAAGTGCCTTGCATTCTTTTTTTACCGTTAACAACATCACGAGGGAGGAAAAGAAGATTCTTTTGTCCACATGCGGGAGCAAAATGAACGGGCTGATCTGCAGCTTCATATTACCTACCACCCCCAACTCGAAGACTTTTGACGAGTTAATAAAAATTGTACAAAACCACCTGAGACCAAAGCCCTCAGTTACTATTCAGCGCTTCAAGTTCAATTCAAGGAACAGGCTTCCAGGGGACACAATAGCTGGCTATATTACCATTTTAAAAACATTAACTGAACATTGCAAATTCAGAATGTCCATTAGTGATATGTTGAGAGACTGATATGCGGGATTGGAGATGATACTATTCAAAGGCGTTTGCTAGCCGAAGCTAATCTAGGCTTCAGTGAGGCATTAGAATTAGCCACAGCCATGGAGAGCGCTGTTAGAAGTTCAGAAGCTATAAGAGATACACAAAATGGCGCCGTCCATCTGGTAGGGTGGGACAGACCGACAACCAAAGACGCGAAAAAATCAGGCCTCACAGAATGGCGGGAAACAGCCCCTATGTACAAATTAATAAAAAACAGCAATACTACAGTGAAAACACACAAAATGAATGAGAGAAATGCATCAGTGGGCGATCAACAATTCAAACAAGTTGAATGCTTTTTCTGCCAATGCTATGGTCACATAAGGAAGAAATAGAAATAGAATCAGACATCCATTCATTATGTAATCTGAAAGAACCGAGCCAATCCAAGAAGTCATTATAGTCAATGGACAACCCGTTAAGAGGGAAGTTGATACTGGAGCGTCAATGTCCATCATTGGAGAACATACATTCAAATACTCAAACAAAGGAACCCATCCTTTAAGACTGGAAGTTTTGGAAACTAAACTGAAAACATACATGGGTGAAGAAATAAAATCGAAAGGGATATGTCAAGTCAAGGTGCAGCGTGAGGAACAGTCTGCAAAATTACCCCTATTTCTAACATCAGGCAGGGGACCAAGTGTCCTCATAAGGAATTGGCTGGGATAGATAAACCTTGTGGGCCCACTAAGTTTCCAAATGGAAAACAGAAGCATAACTGCAGAAAAAAATGAGTGCATGAAGACCCAATGGGAGAAGCCTGTAGAAGTGTTACACTGGGACAGATTTCAAGCTGAAGTCAGCATCTTTCGAAAAGAAAAGGAAAACCCATTAAAGGACTTTCATGTGCTACAAAATTCAATCAGCTCCCAATTTGTGCCACTGAAAAGATATGAAGAAGAAAAGGAAGAGTTAAACCTGTCTCTGGCCGTGTTAAGGAATGAATTAGCTGACAAGGGGCAATGATATGAGATTCTCCAGGAAACTATGAATGAGAATAGGAAACAGTTGAAAGAGCTGAAGCAGCAGCTGTGTAAAAGCCGTGAAGTTTTAAAACTAGAAGGCCCTGAGTTCTCAGAAGAGCTGTCGGAAAACCCAACTATTGAGCTCACTCACGTTCAGCTCACACCTGAGTCTAGTCCAGCCAATAGTGAAATTAAAGAGAAGGCCGAGATACAGATCAGTGCTACCAAGAAAAGGACACTCAGGAAGTAAAAAAGGAATTATTGATAATCCTTGAAAAGAAAAACAATTTTTTTTCTCTCTGTGTTGCTTTGTGCTTGTTGCTCTTTATCTGTTTCAACTTGAAGGGGAGGGGCAACAAGAGTGAATGTGACCACACCCAGGAGATGGTGAAATCATCCACTGAGGAACCCAGTGGATAGCTGTCCCCTGAAAAGGAGGTCTTGGAAAAACCAGCCGAGGTTTTTTGAACTGTGACACTCAACACGTTTGAGAAAGTCTCCTGAGAGACTTGATTTGTAAATAATTATTACTGTAAATAGTTCACGTTATTAAGTTTGTCAACTGTATTTTTTAAGTAAAGGGGAGGGATGTGGTAAAGTGGATTACCATGTACCTTTAAGAGAATGCAAGTGAACTAACCATGTGACAGTACTGACCAAGCAATATACAGCGCGGGCTACTGGTTAGCTGTAAGTCTAGAGCTGGAGGTGGTTGTGGGAGCACACAAGGATTGTGCTCTGCCTTCTGTGGCGATAAACAATCACAATTTGTTCTTATGTCGGTCTCTCTCCGTTATTGATAGCGAGCATCAACTAACAAGTGTATGTAAAGGCGTGCAATTGGAGTTTACTCGACTAGTGAACTCATAGACTCAACACATAAAAGAAGTCTCGACAAATTGCACTCATTTTCTTAGGCATGAGGGCATTGGTAAGCACTTCTTAAAGTTTTTACTTCTAAAAATATGTAATTTATTGAGAAACTGACCAGCGCACACCAATGAAACTATTAAATGGTTGAGTGTAGTTTTTTTGAGTCATTTTCAACATTTTAAATCAGGTTACCTACAGGTTGGGGTTGGGCAACCTTTTTTAATGATAAATCCAATTTCAGCTGCATTAATAAAAATGCACCACATAACCATTCTTAAATACATCAAAGACTATTTTTCAGTGGAAAAAAAAGAAATAATTATGTTATTTTGCGCTGCCCGATTGCACTGGTTCGTGGAAAATTTTATGTTTGTGATCATGCAAATTAATTTGAGTGGAAACTTGAGCTGTAACCTAACCAGCACAGTTTTAACTGCATTGTGATCACAATTTCCCGATTACACCCAAAGCAAAAACTCCATCCCAAGTCTTTATTTCTGTGAATAAAGTGAAATGTTGTAAATGTGTCACTGTTTTATTTTGTGTTGCAAATATGCCATCAATAATCCCAAAAGGCTAAGGAAGAATGACTTTCAACGATAAACTTGAAATACCCAGAGCTTGAAAAATGGGAACGTTTGATCAGAAGAATCTGGTGACCTGTGCAGAATTACAAATTTTTGGCTTCATGTTCCACATCACCTGCCTTTGACTCAGGCTGTTTGGCAGACCAAACTTACATTACCGCCCTCTTGTTGGCTTTTTTGTGTACCATGGTGTGAATGCAGACCCACACCAAGCCACCCAGTTCATTGAACACATATATGTTGTTTCAAAATTGTGTGCAACGTGTGCTAATATTGGATTCTGAATCCAGGAGGAGATGGAGAGAGAAAACAAAGGTCACCCACCTCCCACACAAACACAGTGCAGGCTCACACACACAAACACATGTAAATAGATACTCGCACACACACACATGCAAATATTCCTCCCTGAATTGTTTTTTTTTAATGTAAGTAATTAATGATGAAAGGAAAGGAACACTATTTAGTACAGAATGTGTTCTAATCCAGTCCAGTATTTCCCTGCATCCCAGTCAATTGCTTTTGAATTCTGTTCAGGTAACGTGTAATTTTGTTTTCAGTTTGTGGAACGTTGCTGTCATTTTTAAATTGTGGTTTATATTTATGTGAACTGGTTTGCATCTTGCTTGAACTTGGCAAGCGATAATGGATTAATCAGCAAAAACGCTTGTTTCCTTTCAATTTGAACTGATCACATGGTTCCAACTGTCATTTCACTGGTTGTGCTGCTGCTGCTGATTCACTGCTGCTGACTGGTGCCCAGTGCAAGCTCTCTCCTCCCGTCACTGAACATTTTTTTTTTTCGAAAATTCTCTTGAAGGGAAGCTCAGGTTTTATGACCAAGATGCAAAGGTAGAGATATTATTTGAAATGTGATCTTTTCAATGTTTGTACACAGCTGAATAGTATTTCTTCTGTTATGACTGTGATCATTTATTTCAGTTTAAGTCATATTGAAAGTGGCAAACTGCTTCCTTTTCTAGCATCTGAATTTTGTGCTGTCTAATCATGTATGGTGCTGGCAAATTTTTGTAATGAAATGAGGATTTGTTTTTCTCAATACGTTTCTGAGAGAGGACGATGTGGTTTCTAGCCAAAATATCCCTGAAGCATCCTTGCATTAAGTATATGCGACCACATTATCCAAATAAGCTGCAACTGGGTTAAAGAGCTGTGAATGTCAGCTACAAACAACCTCGAGGAACAATAAGCAGTGCAGGCATCTTAGTTACATCCAGTTGATTTTAATTCAAATGGTTATTGATGAGAGGTATTAAAGATGGCTGCCAGGTGGGCTTCATACTGAAAAGGTCCAGTGGTTCTGTGTTGGTGGGAGATCCTTAAAGATCAAAAGGGAAAAAGTGATGAGAAAGATAATTTATCTGGAAGCATTTATTTGCTTTGGCTACCATAGTCATCCACAGGTCTAATAACAGTAAAAAAAATTAGCAACAGCCAGTACAAGATAACTATTCAAACAGCTTCCAGTTGCTACGGACAGTTGCATTAAAAAAACAACCAATCAGCAAACATCTCGCAGGATGTTTTGGCATCTCTCTTTTGGCATCTGTCAGGAGCTTTGACCATCATGAATAACAACATTAAAGAGGATGTTGGCCCATGCAGTACCTGTGTGAAGAGAAGTATTGGCATTGAATTTGCAGGAAAGTACAATGCGTAGATCAAGCTCTGTCAGAGCTTGTGGCCATGCTGCGGGATTGCCAGCAGGCAATTGTCCGAAAGCAAAAAACCGTGAATGCTGGAAATCTGAAATAAAAACAGAAAATGCTAGGAATACTCAGCAGCTCAGGCAGCATCTGTGGAGAGAGAAAAACAGAGTACCTGAGATTCTCTGCCCAGGTGCTGCCTGAGCTGCATTTTCTGTTTTTATTTCAGATTTCCTGCATCCATTTTTTTTTTTGCTTTTTAATTGTCTAGTTGGCAAGCCATGCAGTCATTCTGGTCATCCTAGGCACTTTGACAACGAAGTAGGTCTAATACACTCTCTAAGTAAACACAACAGCAAAATTGTTGTTTAAGACTTTGTAATATAATTTAATGCATTTTGGCACTGGCCTCGTTGTAGTACTGTTCTTTGTGGTGGCTGTCATGACAATATTTCACAAAGAAGACAGCTAGTTTAGCCCAATAGATCTTCATCAACTTTCTCTTGCTGTGGAAGAAACCTATATTTGATTACCATAGGATGCCAGTTTTCTTGGTTACCTACAGGTGTTGCATTCAATATTCTGCAGTCATACTGAAATACTTTCTCCCCAGACAGTAAATATGTTCAAATCAGTGTTTAATGACAAGTCTTATAAAGCTGGTGCTCACGTGTAGTCAGATTTTTCTGACACTTTACCCTTTGGAACGCCCATTTTCCTAGGTGCAAAGACCAGGAAAAAGGGGCAGAGCTTCATTTTATTTGGTGTCTCCCCCTTTTACATTGTTCTGGGATTTTGTAAGGCTTTTTGTGTGTGTGTGTGCGTGTGGGGATGGAGGCGGGGCTTATTGGAGCTGACCCTACGCCTGGAGAAGACATAGGCCCAACAATACCAGATGAATAATATTCGGCAGGAGCATTCCTGGACTCGTCTCATTTTTCTTAAAGACACGGAAGTGCTGAGACATCCAACAAGCCACAGTACTCTATCCTGCACCTGGACCATTACCAAGAGGACCAGGGACAAGAAAAAGAAAGGAAAGGTAAGTGGCTATTTTTATTTTTAGTCCAGTGCAGAATATTTGGATGTAATTGGGATTTTCTTGCTACCAGTGGAGATTTTGCTCCAATCTTGGATGGCCAACATTATATTTCCTGTCTTCCTGCAGGTATTATACCCTAACAGGTGGGACGCCTACACCAGGGTCTTTGGACAGGAGATCCCAGTGCTCCTGTCCAGCATCAGGGTGCGGGCAACACAAAAATCTATGCTCAACTCACCTGCATATATGCACTGAATTCAGAAAATATTTGATATACTGCTCACACTGAAAACTGTATAGCTTTGGTAGCGTTGCTGTTACTCCAGTTAAAACTGAGGGTAGGGATCCAGTCATATATTTTAGTACAGAAATCTGGATGGCAGGACTGGTGGCATGATTCACCAAAAAAAATGGCACTGAGTCTGCTGCAGAAAAAAGAATGCCAAAGATTTGTGTTCCAAAGCAGAGCTGACATAGCCAGCCCCATGCACAGTGGTAGGTGTAGGTTCCCTGTTCCCAGCTGTGCTTCATGCCAATAACAGTGGTTGCTGGATTAAAATTACAGCAGAGTGCGGAATAACTGGCAGTACTTTTAACGCCCACCCAGTGTCGTGCTTACCTACAGGATGATAGTTCACTGCATTTCAAAATAATTCAATGCACGTAAAGCACTTTATATATCTGTTGACCTTTCTTTCTCTTCTTGTGAATAATGTCTGATGTTTGCAGCACTACTTCATAGTTTATGGAATAAAATGAGAAGTGAAAGTTACATACTGATCAATTAATACATCACTTTTTGGGGTTACCCAGTAACTTCATTGATCAGTAAGCTGCCTGGTATAAAACTGAACGCTGCAGACCTGCAAGATCCTGTACTGAATTCTCAGGCACTAGTAGGGATGCCTCAGTGTCCCTGGGCTTGAGAGGGGAAGCTCAGCTATGGACCAGGATTTTCCGCTCCCGGCCATGGATTTTATTCCTGATCATTATCTAGTTGCCTATTCTAGAAAGTGAAGTGACAATGCAATTTGACTTGGCTATTATGCTAGCTATAGTCAACCTTACTGGCGAGATGCACTGCCCATTATTAAGCAGCAAAACAAACACAGAAAAGTCCAATATGGTACACCTGCGGTCATTCTAGCTCACACGGGGTACCAAATTGAACCTGATTTTAATCCTGTTGCCTATACAAATCGGCCTATTGCAGGCCCTTCATTCAAGTTGGAGGTCTTTAAGGAGAGGTTATCAATTCTCTCAGATGCAGAGCACCATATTTAAATGGCACCTGCATATACATTCACTCTCTGCAGCCCAGGACATGTCGTGGCAAACACCAGAATGGCCCCCAGAGGAGACAAACTATGTGCACCCAAGTTCAGTGATAAGGGACTGGCAACACTCAACCAGGCATGGTTGATCCTTTACCACCATGACGAGAGCCAGAGGTCCACCAACCGCACCACCAAGGCTTGGGAAGAGGTCGCGAGGGCAGTCAGCGCCTGCAGTCCTCAGAAGAGACCACTATCCAGTGCCGAAAAAGGATGAATGATATCATCAGCTCCGCCAGGGTAAGTCAACCTTTTCCTCATTCTCAACTCACACGCTCATTAAGTCACCAGGCATTTGCAGGGTTATAGTCCAAAGGGATCTCACACACCATCGGCACAAGGGACATCATCACTGTTTCTCTCCCACACACTTTTACATCTTCACCTCTTGTGACATCCTGCAAAAGTGTGTCTTCAGCCCTTACATAGGCCACTCAGCACACACAGCAGGGAGGCATGCTTATCATCTGCTCTGGCATTCATCCTGCTCACAATCTGTCCATCTGTCTTTATGTAGGACAAGATTACCCACAACAACAGGGAGAGATCCCAGACATGAGGTGGGATGCCGGTGCTCAGGCTGCTCACCCCCTTGGAGGGGCAGGCGGCAGAGCTGGCCAGTGAGGACAGGGGCCATTCCTGTGCCGAAGGCGAGATTGGCATTCCCAAACAAGCCAGTGAGGCCCCATTCACTTGCCTTCGTCCACCTGCTGAAACTGTGAGTGCTCTTTAATGTAGATGACCATCCAACCAATCACTAATTATCTCTTCTCTCTATTCCAGCCACCTGCAAGAAAAGGAGGAGGCACACCGCCTGCCAGCCAATCAGCTTCTGCCCCCAGACCACCTCTGTGGAGGATCCTGAGGATCACTAAATGTAGAGCCGTCATAGCATTCACCTGCACTCTCCACCAGCGCAGAGACACACACCTCGTTAGAGCAGGTTCGGGGTCACCACCTGGTCAGCACAGATTCTGGACCACAGCAGGTGGAGGCAGTGACAGCCAAGGTCATTGACAGTCGGAGGACCGCTGGAGGCCAGGCTCCTGCTGAATCCAAGTCTGATGACGAAGCTCTGGAATCAGCCCTCAGAAAGATGTTGGAGCTCCAAAGACAGGCAGGGGTACAGCAGGCAGGGCTGTCAGAGGCCATCAGCAGATTAGAATGGAGGATGGAGGAGCCTGCCCATGTTCTGTCTGATGTAGTGGTACCGACATGCGAGCGCATTGAGGTCACCATTGGAAGGGTGGCAACTGCCATGGAGACCTTGGTCCAGCAGTTTGTGCTGGATATGCACTTGGACTTGCACACCATCGCTCTAGCCATGAACGGGATCCATCAGTGGCTATGCAAAAGAGGGGGATGGGGCACCTCGATCTCCCTCCAGGAATCCCTTGTCCTCAAGGACTTAAGGAGAGGCCCTTGGGCACCCACAGGTAAGAGGAGTGTCAGTTGGACACCTCGGGACAATCCACGCAGTACTCTCCTGGGCTGTCCAGCCGCTCAAAATCCCCACTGCCTGTGACCCCAGTGACCCCAACAACTCCAGCTCAGGCCAAGGAGTGTGCACCTGCCCCACAGCAGGAGACCCGAAGCATGCCGAGGTACTCCAGAGAATGCACGCCAAGATCATTACAGACAACAGGGTGTAGCAGTCAGCAGGCTGCCTCCACCTCTGCTGCAGATGTCAGGGATGCATGTGAACATAGTGGCAGGGTAAGAAAAAGTAAGAAATAATGAGTGCATAATGGTGGCATGGGTGTTCACTCACTGTAAATACTTTGCACATCTGTAAATATATTTTGCTTTTCTGAAAGTCTCATCTAGTGAATGGCTCTTCTATCTGATGCAATGGTCCGAGGTCATCCAAGTGTAAGAGATGGCCCCCCCCCTCACTTATCTCCCATCATGTGCACAACCTCAATACAGTGAGTCATCTTTCTGTCCACAGCAGTGACATGAGCAAAGCCTGTTGCTCTATCAACATTGTGGTTGGGCAATGCATATCTTAGACATGTGTCAGAGGATCATATCATGTGACCTCATGAGTATAGATTTTGAAGTTTGGTTTATTCTCCTGATGCTGCTGCACTGAAGTCTGGTCTATGTGGATGTTATAGGTCTTAATGGTGACCCACATTGGAGTCAATCTAACTCAGTGCATCTTTCAATGGCCTCCATGTAATGTCTATCAGGCTTGGGTGTTGGTTACATTTCAAACAATAGTCGGGGACCTTAGCCGCTCATGGCAGCCCGTAGCGTAATGTCATGATTCCGTGTACAGCTGCACATCACCCCTATAGTAATTCCCACTCTCCACCTGCATGATGCAAAGCAATGAACCTAGCTAGGACTCGATGACTCCTGAAATGTTTGTTAGACAGCCATGACTATGCGAGATTAGAGCTGTGAGTCTAGGCTCCTGATGCCAGACTATTAAATGGGAAGATGCTGTTTTGGAGCTGAAGCTCTGGCTAGCGTGGTTTGACATAATCCCTGAACTAGCTCTCCAATCAGCAATTAAGATGGTTATCTGATCGCGAGAGAGCCATCAATGTTCCAATTTTCCTCCTGTATATCTGAAACTGCTGGAATGAAAATGTGGAGGCCTCAAATGGTATCAGAGCAAAGCTCCAGTACATCTGATGTGTGCTCTTTATTATAAACAAAGTTACTGAGTAATGCCTAAATGCAGTGTCGACATTGACTGGGCCACCTCACACTCAGATGCCAAGGCAATGCTGGACATGAACTTGGGAAGCTCCAGATGAAGGCTGGGTCAGGAGTGCTGGTCACTGATCAGTTGGTGGTCCTATTGAAGCTCTCTCTGTGCGAGGTGACCCAACTCGCAGGCTTGCATCCATATTTGAGAGTAACAGATCACTGCATCCGAAAGAACGATCTCATGCTGAGGACTCAGTATGAGGATGAGGCCAGAACATTATTCTTGCTTGATCGATTGCCTGTAGAGAGATGCCTCAGTCCAGATTCCGATCAGTCCTTAGACATTTGTGCAGGAACAAGAGATTGACGATTGTCCTCCTTGAGGCGCTTTGCAGTGCTCCAGGCATACTGCCTGAGTGCACTGGTGTTTGCAGTGATTGCTCCTGCTTCTTGAAGGCCATAGGCAGTCAAATATTGGTGAGATGCTTGAAAAGACTGCACTATGTATATTTTCTTCACAATGCGTGCGGGTGGAGTTCTTATCCCATTTCAGAATGGCCACTTGCTCCAGAGGCTGCCTAGCCTTCCAAGGATGAGGTCATCATCACGCAAGATTGTGACGTCTCATTCTGAGACTGATATCCTTCATTGAGATGCTGAGGATAACAAAGAAGGTGTTCATATCGAGCCTGCACAGGTGAAAGAGTCTCATATGAGATAGGCGTCTTCACCGTCCTGGAACCTTGTGGCTATAAGAATCTTACAGGCACATCTGCCTCTTCTGACCTGTGCTATGGCCTCTTCCTCTGGGGCCTCAACATCATCACCCACATTGAACTCCTTCCCTCTTGACATCCTCTTCATTGGAGGAGATTTTGCAGCTCCTTGATCTCTCCATCTGGCAACTCGTCCCCCCTTTGGAGTACCAGGTTGTGTAGGGCACAACAAACCACGATGACACAGGACACCCTCTGTGGAGAGTACTGGAGAGTGCCACCTGATCAGCCCAGACATTGGAAACGCATCTTCAGAATGCCAATGGTCTGCTCAATCAAGGAGTATGTCAGGGAATGAGCCACATTATACCTCTCCTTTGAAGCACTTTGTGGCCACCGAATGGGCATCATCAGCCACATCTTTTGCAGGTAACCTTTGTCACTGATGAGCCAACCCTGAATGTGCTGAGGGCCCGTGAAGATCTGTGGCACCTGCGAGCGACTCAAGATGTAAGAGTCATGCAAGCTCCCAGGGTAGCTCACACAGACCTGCATAATCTGCTTCTGGCGGTTACAGATCAGCTGCATATTGAGAGAGTGGAAGCCTTTTCTGTTGATGAGCCATTGTTGCTGCTGCCAGGGAGCTCTTAATGCCACATGTTTGCAGCTGATGGCACTCTGCACCTGGGGGAAGCCAGAGATCACTGCAAATCCCACTCCTGGCAGCCCGGCTGGCTTCATCCAGCGAGAACTGAAAGTAATTGTCTGCCTTAACAATTAGGGCATCGGTGACCACTTGGATGCATTTACGAGCAGAGGATTGTGATATTTCGTAGAGGTTCCCAGTGGAGTCCTGATGAGCCACTCGCAAAAATGCTTAGTGCAGAAGTCAACTTTAGAGCCACTGGCAATGGATGGCCTCCCATCCTGTGCGGAGTCAGATTCTCCCGAAGAATGAGGCAGATCCGAGCTACCACGACGTGAAGACATCCAAGGCACTGTTTCTTACTCATCTGCAAGTATGAGAGGCACCTTCGGTACGCCCTGGGTCACGCCAAATGCCTCCATGGAATTGGTCTCCCCTTCTCAGCTTCTGGGTCCTCATGGGGGCCCCACTGGCTCATGTTCCTCAGGGTGAGGGTCTTCCCTTCAACCTGCCTGATGGCAACAGGCCCTTCTTCTCCTCCTCAGTTACAAGAGAGCCTTGAAGAAGGCAGCATTGCCTAGTGCCTCTATTGTGCGCTCCTCTTCGTCTCTGTGGGAACATTGAACAGAGACATGATTGCACCTTACCCTGCAATGATCACCCTCCATCGCCAGGCTAGGGAGTCATTGTGAAGCTCTCGGGCTGCCCTCATTCCAGGCATTCCATCTCCAGGTCCTCCCTTGCAACTTAAAGATCTCAGAAGCTGACCCACCGCTCCCCATGCAACCCCCCCGCCCCCCCACCTCCCAGCCTTCTCCCTATGCCCCAGGCATGATAGTGCTTTCACAAAGGGGGTTAGATCTGGGTGATTACAGCCAGGCGCAATCAGCCTCAGTTATTCAGGGTACTGCCAGGCTGCCTCCTCTGGAGTAGACTAGAGCCCAGCCTTGCGCTAAGGTAATGACTATTTATTGAGGCGTGTAAAGCCTGAGCCTCTCGGTTGCAATGTGTTGAGGTCTTTGGAGCATTTTGCATATGTACTTTAGCCGTTGCTCCTTTACAGCTGGATCCTTCTGACCTTTGTGCATTCCCCTGAGAGGGACAAATGGTCAGTCATACCCAATCTACATTTGGCCTCAGCCCTAATGGATTCTCGCAAGAATGCGCACCATGAGTTAAATTGGCATTTGACTTTTCCTAACATGTCTCAGCAGGGCCTTGCTCTCCATGTGCTGAAGTGGAAGTTATTCAGGTGCCCTTTTAATTGGCCCAAAAGTGCAGTAATCGACTCCTCCCACAAGCCCGCAGCCCCCTCCCCGGCGATTATTTTCCAAGGTAATTTTTCAACTGAGTCACTCCATCGGCAGCTGAAATGGTGCTGCTCCGCTTCTGCTATGAGAGCAGCTTCACCACCCCCCGTGACCATCCAAGTCCCTCCTAACATCCTGAAAGAGCATCTTGTGCAAGTTTCCCTCCCTCCCATCACTCTCCTGCCTCCACTTTAACCCCGGAGTCCATTGTAATTCTTGCAGATATCCTTGTCCTTCCGCTGAACCATTTTCTGTTGATGTCCCAATGCCCCTTGTCGCCCTCACCCCTCCCCATATTGAGGCCTTATGTACAATGACCGACTGAGACCCCCCCACTATGAGACCATTGAGTGCCACTCCCCACTTAGTTACTAGTTCCCCACTTACAGGCTGCAGATGCCTCCCCTGACTGTGACTGTGCCATCTGAGGCACAGTACACCAATCCCCTGGATCCAAATATGTGAGGGACTGACTATTCCCTGCACGACTGACATAGGGCTGGCAGGCCCTCCCCCTCCTTGGACTGGGACCAGGACATACGTACCAGGCACAGCATTGTAGTATGGTGCGCACTGCCCCAGGACAGCCTTTGCTTTCTGGCCCTGACTACGTGGTGCGCAATGTCCCATGACAACCTTAGACTTACTTACTCTTTGACCTCCCCCTAGTCATGTGTCTCTGTCCAACCCCTTCCCTCCTCTGCTCCAGTCACACCCCACAGTCATGTGTCTCTGTTTGCCCCTTTCCTCCCGGGCTCCAAGCAACCCACCTCTCGCCCTCCACACCACCATCCCCACCCCCAGTCAAGCATGTACCTTCCAGCCCCTTCCCTTGCCTTCCCACTGGTCTTGCCTGAGCAGCCTTGGCATGGAGCTGGAGCAGCCACGAGTGTAGCACAGTGAAAGGTGGGCGGCCACTGTGCGGACAAACCTCAAAGTCGTGAGTGAAATGCAGTTCGCCAGGTGCATGTCAGTTATATCTGGTCGTGATTCACACCAGTCTAATTAGCCACCGGCATGGCCATTTGATTTGGAGTGGGAGCATGTTTCCAGTGAGCTGAATTTTTAACGAGCATTCATGAGATGCAAAGGCATGCAAATACAGTTCCCGGCATGGCACAGCGAGCAACCCAACCCGCCATGAAAATAGGGAGCGGAAAATTGCAATCTGTTTTTACACCAGCAAGAAGCTGACTTTTGGCCACAGTCTGCATTTTCCAGTCCCGCCCACCATGATGCCTGCCACTGGTGGAACTGGAAATTCCCATCCACTATGCGGAGCATCGCTTCCAACTAGAGAGATTGTAACCAGAATTCTAAGTTACACTTGGGCCGGGCCTTCATTTAATCCTGTGGGCGGAAAGTCAGTGTAAAGAAGGGGGATTTTTATTGCCATTCAAAATATTGCAGTGAGAAAGAGGGACCACGCTATATTGATGCATATGGGTCAGCACAGATAATTGTTGAACACTGCTATATATGCTGTGCATCCACTTTACTCACATTACAATAATGCATTATTTTGAATGCACTCTCAGTGAAAGGTGTAGTTATGCTCCTTGAATCGCCACTAGGCAGGACACACCTCACAAAGCAATTGACCCATCAATCCTGCAGTGTTGTCCAGGCCACAGCAGATAGATGTACAAATGAGACTGAATATTCGAAAAACAGTCAGACCTCCATCCAGAGCCACTATGCTGAAGCAGATTCCAACTTGCATGAAAACTTGGTTTGGAAGGTAGGCTAAGAGGAAGTAAAGAAGGTACTGAAAGCAAAGAAAAATTGGTCCAGTTTATGTCCACAACTAGAAAAATGGTGCAGGTAAATACAATCTTATTGGGTACAAAAGTAATAAATAGTTAACTGTGGTTATCTCCAGTGCAATCTAATGTATTTTGTGTGACTGAGTATATATGTGCAAAATAAGTGACTGAGTATACATGTGCAAAAATAAGCAAAGGTCTCTCAGTCAGTGGCTACTTATACTTTGAGAATAAATTTAACTTTGAGTAACGTTTGAAAAGGGTAATATTGATTGGCATTGCCTGTTATATAACTAGATGGTCTTCCTCCTCATTAACTTTATTGAAAAGGAACAGCTTGTGTGTTGTGGAATGGGCAGCCCAATCATTGTAATCCCTTTCACACCACAGCCCAAAGTTAAAACTAACCCCTGTATTTCTGTGCAAAACTAAACAAAACAATAAAAGTCAAAACCATAGAACGCAAAAAAGACAATAAAAAACTAAAGTATGGTTTCTCTTTTTATTTTAGATGTTAAAAAAAAAAACTGACTACTGAACTTTATTAAGGATCCATTCATCGAATGGCATTCCACAGGTTGGGGTAACCACAGGAGAAATGATGCTGCCGCATATTCCCCTGGAAAGGCATTCAGATGCCTGTAAAGAGCTCTGAATAGCTACATCCTAAAGCAGCATGAAGTAGGGTTGGTGACTTGGCATCAGTATCTTGTGCAGATTAAGTGGATAGCCCATCTGCCCAGCTAACAACGTCTAGTCCAATTGCATGATGTAATGCAAGCAACCTGCCCCAGCTCTTGCTCCTGTTCCTGCTCCTTTTCATTCCCCTAACCTGACTTCATGTGCTTCTGGAATTTCTTATATATTGCCCACACATAGCTTCTATTCATGGCTACATCTGCTGGTACATAGATTCCTATGCAAGGTACTGGGATGGAAGAATATTTTGACAGAATTAGATGAAGAGGGGTGGGAGAAAGCTCATGTGGCGAATAAATGCTGGCATAGACCTGGTGGACCAAATATCCTGTTTCTGTGCTGTAGACTCATGTGATTCTGTGCAATATTGGAAGGAAGAGGAGTCCCAAAGGTTGTCACCTACCTCTTATGACCAAAATGTTTCTCAGCTGTCAGTCCCGAATTCACCAAAAGCTTCAGGTACCTGGAGGCAGATCCTCTGATGAATCCAGCAAGACTGCTGTATCATGCAGACTGTGGGCTTCCTCCCCTATTTGCATGGATAAGGCTACAAGCTGAGGATTTTCCACTGCTTTGTCTAAAATCATCTGGTTTCTTCATTTTTTGGAGTGGAACCAAAAGATAACGATTAATTTTAAGAACAAAAATTAGGTGCAATTATTACTAATGAGCATACGTGCACTAGAATTGGAGACAGACGAATTCAGATACAATTTTGGAAAAGTTCTAGGTACACAAGTGAAATGTAACTATAGATATCTTGTACAAAGGAGTTTTGGTATGTACATTTTTAAATACTTACTTTTAAACAGCTAACCTGCATTTACGCACTTTTTTCTTTGGCTAATTTACTGTGCTATAATAATATTTGCATTCCATAGTAATTAACAAATCAAAACTACTCAAAGCAATTCGCACAGTTAAATATTTTTCAACTGCCAAAATTGATATCATGTACTTTAAAATTATATGGAAGGAGCAAATGTAACTTATTTTATCATGTAACTGGGACTCTGAGATAGATATTTGCCTTTAAAATAATTTTCAAGGTCTTGATGATCTGGCCCACCAGCTAAGTTAGACTTTTCTCATATGGCAGCTGCTTCAGTGTGCCTTTTTGATCTTTGGGCACTGAAATCTGTTTTTGGCCATCGTTTTCACATCTTTAGATTTCAACAGTTCTGAAAGGTTCAACTAAATTTAGCAGCCTCATTTACTTTGCTTGGTCTGACTGTCCATGAACATGACAGTCCTTCAAATACTGGTGGTATTGTTGGCATTTTAGAAAATGAGCCCTGATATTTCCAAATGTGGTTCACAGAATAATTCTGCCTGAAATGAGCATTGACATTTTGGTCTTTATTTCGTACATTGAGTATCAGCAGTAAGTTATTTCCCACTCATCTGGATATACTAGCATTTGTACAGAGATTTGTTGAAGCCTTAGCTGAAATAATGGTTGCTGATAACTGACAAAGTGCCTTAACTTGTCCAGAATAGTTTGCGCTGGTTTGCAAAAAACTAATGTGCAGGTTGCCATCAAATGTCCGTGACACTGTGGCTCTAATAATTATTGGGGTAGGATCCATGAGCAGGGGAGAGGTATTTTCTTCGAGCATGTCAGGTTTTCTTTCCGAAGCATACACCTTTTGTCTCTCACAGGTTTCCTGCTTGGCTGCCTGATTGGCTTGGCTGCCTGTCGGGTAGGGAACACTCTGGAGGGGACCACAGCCCCAGAAGCAGGTAGGGAACCTGTTGTCGGGGTAGTGATAGTAAGGAGGTGGGTGGGAGTGGTCAGATCCTGGGGAATCGGATCCACAATCCTGGAGAAAGAGAAGATTTTATCCCCAAGCCCAGGGGGTACGAGGAGATAGTCCAATATCGGTGATCTTCAGATGGTGAGAGGGGACAGGGAAGAAGGTAAGTTTGGTGGGTTGGGAGAAAGCATTCATGCTGTAAAGGCATTTGCTTTTACCACAAATCAGTATTCACCTCCCTTTACCTGCTGGGTTGTCCAAGGTCTGTCAAATCTGGCTGGTCAGGATTTAATATGGAAAACGGGTTAAATATGAGGCATGCAGCCTCATTATAATATTTAAATGGTAGCTCCTGGGAGTAGATTGGCTGTCTGCCCCTTTTTCTGACTCTGTTAAAACCAGAAGGCAGGGGAGGGTCGGTGTCAGTGGGTGAGCGGGGGGCAGCAGGGGGGTGTGGCGCAGATTGAGATTAACTTTGAGATTCTTTTGTCATTAAAATGATCCACCACAGGCGCAACTCCAGTGCCCATCTATCCTTTTTAGCGAGAAAGTCTGGCGGCTGCCCAACTTTGGGAGATGAGGTTGCCCAGAGCCTATTCAATGCCTCCATGGTTCCCGTCTAAGGACCAAATCTCCAGTCTTTTGAGGTCCAGACTGATATCCTGGCCTGGACAGTTCTCCCCACCCCCACCCCCACCCCCCCAATGGCATCCACTTACCCATTTTTACCCATCAGAAAACAAGTGTCCCTCATCTTTCTGGGCATATTGACCTCCAATGCCATACTGAAATCCAACTGAGCCACTCTGGGGTGAGCGCTGGTTCTGAACCTCACATGAGAGACACCCTGCAGCTCTGACTAATGACACCTTTCCTTCGCATGATCAGAAACGGAATCCAGATACAACAAAGCTGATGGATGTACCGGCGAATGATAGAACAAACTATTATTTACTGAAACAAAACTTCAAATACCTGAACAGATTAGATCGTCTCTTGAAGTACAGCTATGCCAGAGTCACCGAGTTTATGTTGCTGGCTGTATGCTCCATTGTCTTTTATCTAAAGAAGCCTAACCATGATTGAGGGTAGAGGAGGAGCCCCCCTCTGTAGCCAACCCCACAGGATAACATTAACAATAATTCAGAGGATGCCAACATAGATAGAACTTGCAACCAGTGAGAATAGAAAACTGAGCTATGATAGAAAAAACATTTAATTAACTGCTTGAGTCACTCAGTTCACTGATAAACCTTGTCTACACGTGCACAATGCAATGGCCTAATGCGCCATTCCAAAGATGTCCTGTGCTTCACCTTGGCAACCCAATTTGCAACTAAATTATTATGCACCAACATAAAACAACTCTAAAAGATGTTCAAATAAAATACCAACTTTTTTTTTCTCTCTGTTGATCAGTGAATATTTGCTTAGTGTCTCTCACACAGAGGACTCCCTTCAATTACAATTGTCAATGCAGGCTCAGCAATTTCTGAGCACTGAGTAATCGTGAATTTAAAACTTCGTTTATAGGTTTCAAAGTTCATGTCACAAATTGGAGTTGTGACACATTATAGAGTAGAAATTCCACAATGTCCATACCCACTGGGATACAGTACACGTCAAGGCATTGCCTAGCAGACTGCATTCAGTAATTCATTGGAAGTTTTCATGATTGTAGGTCAGATTTCCTCTGTTGCTGTAGCTATATAAAGAATTGCAGCATCCATTTAAATGGAAATTACCATTGGAAGGCAAAATACATTTATCCAGCAGACTCCGCATAACTGACAGAAAGTGACAGGAAACAAATGGCTGGAGTTTCAGAGATTGAAGTGGTACAAAAACATGGCTGCAGGGCGACCAAGACTGGAAACTGAATATTCAAGGATATTTGACATTTAGGAAGGACAGGCAAAAAGGAAAAGGAGGTGGTGTGCTGATAATAAGGGATGGGATCAGTACATTAGTAAGGGAGGATCTCAGTGGAATCAGTTTGGTTGAAGCTAAGAAAGAGCAAGGGGCCAGCAAACAGTAGTGGTAGTGTGGGGCATGACATTAATCGGGAAATTAGAGAAGCATGTAGCATGGCTAATATAGTAATCATGGGTGATTTCAATCTGTGGAAAGGCTGGGTAAACCTAATGAGCACTAATACTGTGGAGGACGAGGTTTCTGGAGAGTGTTAGGGATGGTTTTCTAGAGCAGTATGTTAAAGAACTGACTAGAGAACAGGCTATTTTAGATCTAGTATTATGTAATGAGAAAGGGTAATTAATCATCTTGCTGTAAAAGAACCTTTGGGGATGAGTGACCTTAATACGATATAATTTTACATTATGTTTGAAAGTGAGGTAATTCAGTCTGAAGCCAGGGTGTTAAATTTGAACAAAAGAAATTATGAAGGTATGAGGAGCAAATTGGCTGGGTGGATTGGGAAAATACATTCAAAGGTATGATGGTACATAGGCAATGGATAGTCTTTAAAGAATTATTACATAGCTTACAGCAATTATACATTCCTTCAAGGCATAAAGACCGAAAAAGTATAGTCAGTCAACCATGGCTAACAAAGGAAGTTAAGGGTTGTACAAGATTAAAAGAAATGGCCTATGAAGCTGCCTGAAATAGTAGTAAACCTGACAACTGAGAGGTTTTTAGAATACAGCAAAGAGGGGACCAAGAAACTGATAAAGAAAGGGAGAATAGAATATGAATTTAAACCAGCAAAAAGCATCAAAACAGACTGTAAAAGCTTCTACAGGTATGTAAAAAGGACATAGCTAAGACAAATATGGGGCCATTACACGCAGAGTCAGGAGAATTTATAATGGGGAATTAAGAAATGGCAGAGAAACTAAATTATTACTTTTGGTCTGTATTCACTGAGGAAGATCAAGAAATCTCCCAGAATTGGAGATCCAAGGGACTAAGGAGAATGAGGAATTAAAGGAAATTAGGATTAGTAAGAAGCTTGTATTGAAGAAATTAACAGGACTGACGGTTGATGAGTCCCCAGTACCTGATATTCTACTTCCTAGAGTGTTGAAAGAGATAGTGGATGCATTGGTGATCATCTTCCAAAATTCTATAGATTCTGGAATGGTTCCTGCAGAATGGAAGGTAGCAAATGTCACCCTCCTATTTAAAAAGGGAGGAGAGAGAAAACAGGGAACTACAGATCTGTTAGCCTTACATCCGTAGTAGGGAAAATGTTAGAATCTATTATAGAGGATGTGATAAATGGACATTTGAATAATAATGATCTGATTGGGCATAGTCAACATGGATTTATGAATGGGAAATCATGTTCAACAAGCCTGTTGGAGTTTTTTTGAGGGCATTACTAACAGAATTGATAAAGGGGAGTCGCTACTTGGATTTTCAGAAGGCTTTTGATAAAGGCCCCAAGGGAGGTTGGTCAGCAAAATTAAAGCACATGTGATAGGAGGTAATATACTGGCATGGATTAAGGATTGGCTAACAAGCAGAAAACAGAGAGCAGGAATAAACAGGTCATACTCGTGTTGGTAGGCTGTGACTAGTGGGGTACCGCAAGGATCAATACTTGGGCCCCAGATGTTCACAATATATATCAATGATTTGGATGTGGGACCAGATGTAATTTTTCCAAGTTCGCGGATGACACAAAGCTAGGCAGTAATGTGTGCTACGAGGAAGATGCAAAGCGGCTTCAAGAGGATTTGGGCAGACTTAGTGAGTGGACAAGAACAAGGCAGATGGAATGTAATGTGGAAAAATGTGAGGTTATCCAATTTGGTAGGGGGCACAGATGTGCAGAGCATTTCTTAAATGGTAAGAGATTAGGAAGTGTAGATGTACAAAGGGACCTAGGTGTCCTCATCAATGAATCACTGAAGGCTAACATGCAGAAGCAGCAAGCATTTAGGAAGGCTAATGGAATGTTAGCCTTTATCACAAGAGGATTTGAGTACAGGAGTAGTGAAGTCTTGCTTCAATTGTACAGAACCTTGGTTAGATGGCACCTGGATAACTGTATGTATTTTTGGTCCCCTTACCTTAGGAAAGATATTATTGCCATAGAGGGAGTGCAACAAAGGTTCACCAGACTTGTTCCTGGGATGGCGGGATTGTTCTATGAAGAGAGATTGGGGAAACTGGGCCTGTATTCTCTGGAGTTTCAAAGAATGAGAGGTGATCTCATTGAAACCTACAAAATACTTAAAGGGATAGACAGGGTAGATTCAGGTAAGATGTTTCCCCTTTTTGAGAAGTCTAGAACCAGGGGACACAATTTCAAAATAAGGGGGAAGCCACTTAGGACCGAGATGAGGAGAAACAGTTCTACAAAGAGGGTTGTGAATCTTTGGAATTCTCTACCCCAGAGGGCAGTGGAAGCTCAGCCATTGAGTATGTTTAAGGTAGATATTGACAGATTTCTAAATACCAATGAGATAAAGGGATATGGGGATAGTGTGGGAAAAAAACATTGAAGTGGATGATCAGCCATGATAATACTGAATGGTGGAGCATGCTCGATGGGCTGAATGGCTTACTCATGTTCCTATGTTCCTAAGTGGTGATAATGATGTTGGACATGGATCTGTGCACCTGACACCCTAAGCTGTTCCCCTTTTTGGGATAGTGCTCTGGAGAGCAAGCCCTACTTCTTGTATAAAATCCCCAACTGCTGCAACTGTAAATCTTTCTCAGCATTGCCCTATAATATACATGAGAACCATGGCTCCAGATTTCCTCAGGAGGTCCACCAGGCTCCTGTATTAACTCGGGTGGTAATACAAATAAAAGGTGAAGACCAGTTTACAGTAGATCCCTTGATTCCAGAATTTTCCAGTTGACCTTGTAAAGTGGAATCTCTGTCTACCCCTTACAAGCTCTATGACATCAAAGAGGAAGAGCCAGGACTGGGGACTTTCTATATTGGCTATGTTGGAAGTTCCCACTTACCCAGCACAACACTATTTCTGCAAGTCAGTGGTGAGGTGAACTGGTCTCCAGATGGGGGTAACCAGGCCACACAAAGCAATGTGGAGCCCAGACCTGGGAAGTGCACTGGATGGTTAAATAAATTATAGGCTTTTAAATTGGATTGCCGCCACACCCACCGCCCCCCATCCCCCAACCACCATATACAGGGAACCAGGTGTTGCGCACAGCAGTCCTGTGCACCAACCGACTAAGGTGGTTCCCAGACTCCCTAGCCACTTGTCTTTTCTGCAGCCTTGATGAGTCCGTGTTCCACGCCTACATAGGTTGTGCGAGGCTGCAGTCCCTTTTTGATTATTTGAAGGGGGCTGCTCCTCAGGCTTTGGTTGCACTTCAGCCTCACGCTCCTGATCGTTGGTGCGGAATGGGGTGGGCAAGGGAAAGACCTCCTTGTTGGCCTGCTCCTGGGCCTGGCCAAGGTGCCCATTAACTGGACCAGGCAGCGGGCGGTCGAGGGGGTTGTTCGACCCGACTGTCTGCCCCTCTTCCACAGCTACGTTTGCAGTCAGGTGTCCCTGAAGAGGGAGCACGCAGTGTTCACCTGTACACTAGAGGCCTTCCCTGACCAGTGGGCACTGCAGGGGCTGGAGCCCATCATCACCTGTGGAAAAAACGTTTGAATTAATTTGTTAAGTTTCCTTTGAAAGTTTTGTTCTTTATTACAGCGCCCCTTTAAGGGGCTTCTAATTAGTTAATTAGTTTATATTTGCATATTTGTTTTACAAAAGAACATATATAGGAAACTACGGTCAGAGGGGAATGGTCTGGTTGGTTCCCTCTCCACAACCCCACCCCCTCCACCTGAGAAGATAGGCAGGCACCAGCTTTTCCATCTTCAGGGAGCAGGTAAGGTACTGGAGAGGAGTTTGTCATAACTTGAGTGGCTCTCTGTAAATTAGATAGTCTCTTAAATGGCCTGTGCCATATGTCCAGTGTAAAATCCCAGAAACTCTGGCAGAGCTAATGCTGTGGGGTACCTCAGGGTATCATGCTGACAAAAACATTGAGATTGCTGCCTGTAGATTATTTTGGGCAAAAGCTTTGCAATTTTGTTTTGTTGCACCAGTTGATGAAGCCGCCACAGGAATGGAAAGTAGCAACATTCAATGCACCAAGAATATATTTTCCATGAACCAATTTTCGCCTTTGAAAATGCACAAAGCTTTTTCACTTATACAGTGCCTGTGTAAAAGACTTTCTGCAAATGTACAATATTTCTGCATCGCACAGTTGATGTGGAAGTAGGCGCGTCATATTTCTGGATTTTTAATTTCATGCGAAGTATTTTGCAAACGCGTTTATAATGAAATGCTGGGTTTTAAAACAAGTATTAAAAGCGTAACTGAACGATGGTTAAAATATTAATAAACTAGACATTGAAGTTGTTGCCTCAGAAATTGAAAATGCTTCTCAATTTGTTAACCTGTGTCAATAATTGATAAATAACTCGCATTCATTGTGTTGGAAAGTCCCCGATCCCATTGACTTGGCAGAGGCTGCCTGACAAAGCCCTTTCCCTCTGGTTGTGAACACGGGGATATTCAACCGCTACAGAAGGGGGAAAAATGTGTTCCTCTGGTGCCTGTTCAAGCGGCATCAAGAAGCGCCCCATCCGGCCAGCGACTCTGTCTGCCCCCGGGGAATCCACATAGCCTGCATCGCGGCATTGGAAGCCGCATTATGCCAATGAGTTTCTCCGATCAGGTTTTCAAACAAAATGATGCTAACTGCAGGCCTTCCCTGAGATTCAAATATGCTGAAGGGTAGATAGAAGCTTTGTCAAGCTAGACAAGGCGGTCCGCTGATTTGGAGAATAGTAATGTTCATGAAGTCGTGTTATTACTGATTGAATTAACTGAGGCTCGTCATAGGTGCTGTTCTTCTGTTCACCTGCTCCCTTGAGTATTTTGTTCTGGCTTTGACTCACTAAAGTGCAGACAATTTGCCTACTGAATGATTAAGGGACATGTGCAAAAGACACAAAGACACTCCTGCTCCGTTCGGCCCGCTAAAATGAAGGGACTGTCAGCTGTGAGCATCTCATGGTGCACAGCTCTCGCTTCACCTAGTTCAGTCCAAAAATGGCAGTAGACGTTCTGTGTACATTATCGGACTCTGCTTAGCATTTTAAATGGACCCACTGTCTAACTCAGCTGTTGGACTCTGACTGCCCAGTGGTAGTCCCAGGAAAACATCACCCTGACCACAATGATGTCATCAAAAGGACAAAGGTGAGGTGAGAGTGACTGCCCTTGACATCGAGGCCACATTTGACCAAGTGTGGCATTCAGGAGCACTACCAGAACTGTAGCCAATGGGAATCAGGGGGAAAACTCTCCACTGGTTGGAGCCATACCTAGCACAAAGGAAGATGGTTGTGGCTGTTGGAGGTCGGTCATCTCAGCTCCAGGACATCGCTGCAGGAGTTCCTCAGGGTAGTGTCCTTGGCCCAACCATCTTCAGCTGCTTCATCAATGACCTTCCTTCCATCATAAGGCCAGAAGTGAGGATGTTCGCTGATGATTGCACAATGTTCAGCACCATTCACAACTCTTCAGATACTGAAACAGTCCATGTCCAAATGCAGCAAGACCTGGACAATATCCAAGCTTGGACTGACCATTGGCAAGTAACATTCGTGTCACACAAGTGCCAGGCAATGACCATCTCCAACAAGAGAGAATCCAACCATCGCCCGTTGATGTTCAATGGCATTACCATCACTGAATCCCTCACTATCAACATCCTGGGGGTTACCATTGACCAGAAACTGAACTGGACTGGCCAAATAAATACTGTGGCTACAAGAGCAGGTCAGAGGCTAGGAATCTTGCGGTGAGTAACTCACCTCCTGACTCCACAAAGCCTGTCCATCATCCACAAGGCACAAGTCAGGAGTGTGACGGAATACTCCCCACTTGCCTGGATGAGTACAGCTCCCATAACACTCATGAAGCTTGACACTGTCCAGGACAAAGCAGCCCGCTTGATTGGCACCACATCCACAAACATTCACTCCCTCCAACGCCGATGCAGCAGTGTGTACCATCTACAAGATGCACTGCAAGAATTCACCAAGGCTCCTTCCACAGCACCTTCCAAACCCACAACCACTACCATATAGAAGAACAAGGGCAGCAGATAGATGGGAACACCACCATCTGGAAGTTCCCCTCCAAGTCATTCACCATCCTGACTTGGAAATATATCACTGTTCCTTCACTGTTGCTGGGTCAAAATCCTGGAACTCCCTTCCTAACAGCACTGTAGGTGTAGCTACACCATATGGACTGCAGTGGTTCAAGAAGGCACCTCACCGCCACCTTCTCAAGGGCAACTAGGGATGGGCAATAAATGCTGGCCCAGCCAGCGAAGCTCACATCCCGTGAATGAAAATTTTTTAAAAATCATGTCATGGCCTACCATTTTTGAGGCTCTCACTCCATTTCTGTCAGATGAGGTTTCAAAATTGGCTCAGATATCCTGTTTGTGAAGGGCGATGCATTGTTCCATTCTATGGGTTATGCAACCGTGTAAATGGGTATTGGGTAGTGTGAGTCACCTAATGTCACTGAACCGGAAAACACATCTATGACAGGCCAAATTTGTAACATTCTACAACCATAAACAACTGAAGTAATCTCGATCTTGGAATAAATATCAAAACAGAATGTAATTTTGATTTCCGTGCTGCAATTAAAGAAGAGCTAAAAGTGAACATTCACGTTAGAATACAAGGAATAGTAAACAACTCCACAGATGGCACAAATAGCTCAAAGATGTGCTCACATCTAATCCGTCCTTACACAGACATCTTCCACAGCCTGCCGGCCTGCCCATCATAGCGTCCAACTGGCTCTGTTGACCCTATCAGTAAGGTCGTTCCAAACATTAAGTTGTCAGGAAGCATTTCTTCATGCAAGCAGTCCTGAACTTACCTTCTGTCCGTTTGTACCTATATCCTCTTGCCCTGCAGTTATGATTTAACTTGAAATAGTGTTTATGATTAATCTTTTCTATTCTACTTAGTATCTATCCTATGGACTACTATAAGCTCCCACCCTCCACCCCCTCCCACTTTTTCTTCACCTCATTCCGAGGATGAAGAGTTCAGGTTTTCCTATCGCCTCCTCATTTTGATTCCATGGAATCAGCTTTATCCCATCCTCTGCCCTTGTACTGGTGCTTGAATGTTTCCAGGTAATTTGTATTTTTCAGAGAAGCTGACAGAGAATGGTTGGACCAATTGTTTTAAATATTTTCATCTACAGGATGAATTCAAGGAGTTTTCTATTCCTTTGTTTCACTTGCTAAGCAAGGAGTGATGAAACCCAGAGGGTCCATTGGAAATATGTCTCCCTGCTGTTCTTAATATTCCCATGATATGGTTTGTCTCCTTTGCGTATCTCGCTGATATCTGTCACATTTAGAAAATACTTCACAAAAGTCCATAAACAGGCTGATCAAATGGGCACCGTTATTAAAAGATGGACCATTTTGTTTTGTGCATAGGTATACAATATCATAAGTACTTAAGCAACAAAGGTCCTAAGACATTGTAACTGGCCTCAATATTCCAAGTCTAGAGGAAGGTAGAAATCATTCAAGATTACTGTGCCTGATCAGTATTCAAGTTAAAAGGTGCTCATGTGAATTTTGCAGATGAGAGCTGAATTGAGCTCAGCCAGAATTGTGTCCAGGATTGAATAGATTGCCTACATTCACCACCAAGGTCCACATTGGGAAAAATGGCCACTTAGAAAATAGGTGTAGATAAACTTGTATTCCAGCATGTGAAAAAGTTAGGGCAAAAAAGAAAGAAAAGATCTTTAATGCTGTTGATGAGCCAGTGCCTAATGCCATAGGCTTCAGCACTTTCCTGAGTTCATTATTTCAGCTACATTGCTGTGCAGAGTTGCTGAAGCATTTCCCCATAACAACTTGCATTTATATAGCACCTTAATGTAGTATAATGTCCCAAGGCACTTCACAGTGACATTATCAAATAAAATTTGACACTGAGCCATTTAAAGGAATATTAGAACAGGAAGGAAGCAGGTTTTAAGCAGCATCTTGAAAGAGGAGAGACAGGTGGAAAGGTTTAAGGAGGGAATTCCAGAGCTTAAGGCCTAGGCAGCTGAAGGAATGACGAATGTGCAGCAATTAAAATCAGCAATGCTCAAAGCAATCAGAAATAGAGAAGCGCAGAGAGGTCTAAGGATTGTAGGAGGTCACAGAAATAAGGTGGGGCAAAGCCACAATAGTATTTGAAAACAAGGATGAGAATTTTTAAAATTGGGCATTGCCAGACCAGCTGAGACCAGGATGATGGGTGAACAGAACTTGGTGTGGGTTAAGATAGGGGCAACTAAGTGGAAAAAGGAAGTAAGAGTGAGAGAGTCATAGAAATAATAGAAGGAAGCCATTAGTTCTACTGAGTTGATCATGTAAGCTGCAGAAGTTCACCCGAGCCTCTTTTCCCCTCCTTTCAGTGACTGAACTGAATTGAAGGCCTAAGAGCTGGCTTCCTGCCTAACTTTTTGACCACAAATGCTACAAGGTCAAGGGAAAGCAAAGGGCAGAGAAGCAGTGTGAAATTAGAGAAAATAAATCTCGAAAACAAATTTTAAAGAACTCTAGGAGAATTCTCTTAGCTTTCATCTGCCTAGATCATCCATTTCACAAGTTACCAGATGGGATAAAAGATATTCCAAAGCTGGAGCCCAGAGATGCCCCATAAATTACATTATTTAGAAAATGATTGGCGTCAAAGAAAATAATTTACCTGGTACTATATTGAGTTTAATGTCTATTCTGACATTAAAGTCTTACTTTTATGGTTAACATAGATCATTAAATGCAAACTTACTGTTCATGTAAAGCCCTGGCCTAACAGTGCATTGTTTAAATCCTGACAACTCGGGATTTTTTCCAACATTTCTGTTGAGCTACTTCACTGGATTTAAGTGGATTGAACTAGTCATCCAGGAAGCAACTTGCATCATCATCTGTGGAACACTCCATTCTCAGCAGGGGGAGCAAAGTAATTTCAGCAAATACATTAAAATACATTTTTTAAAACATTTTAGCAACTGAACATTTATTTTGAATAAGAGATCAATTGTATTTCCAAATTTTTAAATACGTCATTAGTAATGTTGGTGAAAAGGGGCATTAAGTAACTCAACTCTACAAACAAATCCCATCAAAAACATTGACAAATTATTAGCTTTGCTATTTGCATTAGAAGTGCAAATAATTAGTGGTAAATGATTTAATTTTTTAAAATATTATCTATTATTTTGGTTAAAAGATTTTTGACCTTTTCCCTCAAAATGGCAGTCTCCTGTGCTGTGGACTTCTGAATCATTTGAGCAGTGCTACCCTCTGTGCTCAGCTGCCATATGTTAAACCCTCTCTCAAAAAAAATGTTAACGAAATTGATTTTTATTTGTTCATAAGAAGTGGGTGACACTAGCAAGTTAGCTCTTAAAGCCCACACCTTGTTGCCCTGAAAATGTGGTACTGGGCTTTCTTCTTGAGCCACTGTAATTTTTGTAATGATGGCCTTTTGACAATGGTGTAAGGTAAAGTGAAACAAAAACAAAAATTGCTGGAAAAACTCAGCAGGTCTGACAGCATCTGTGGAGAGGAGAACAGAGTTAACATTTCGAGTCCGTATGACTTCTTCTTCAGTCATACAGACTCGAAATATTAACTCTTCTTTCCCTGCATAGACCTGCTGAGTTTTTCCAGCAATTTTTGTTTTTGTTTCAGATTTCCAGCATCCGCAGTATTTTGCTCTTATCTTAGTGAAAGGTAATGGCTCATTATCACTAGGTCCATCTTGTTCTTCTCCTTCTCAAAGATTGGTTAAGACTGAGTGCCTTGCTAGGTCAATTCAGAGGATATTAGCAGACAAACCCAAGAAGGGATAAACAGACCCCATTAGTGAACCAGATTTTACAATAATGTAGCAAGTTTCGTGCATCTTATTTTCTGTTGCAGGTTAACAGATTCATTGAACTTAATTTTAAAAGTTGCCCCGGTTAGATGTGAATTCACGACCTATCAGTTACTAGTGCAGTACCTTACCATGCTTACCTTGCTCAGGAGCAATCTTCCACACCAAATGTTAATGCAGCCCTAAACTGAGATATGAAGAGACAAAGTGATTGTCTTGAAAATAAATATCGATCTTTCATGTAAAACACATTCAATGCTGTTGAACTGTAATTTTGATTCAAAGTTCTAGGATTGAAGTACCAGGTCTGTACTGCAGATTTGAGGGATACACTTTATCACAGTGAATGTAAATGTAAGATTTCCAGCAATTTTGCTGTTTTACTCGCTTATGAAGATTTCATGATGCTTTATACAGTCCAGACAAATAATCTACTGTTCAAACACATGCACAAACATGTGAGTGTCACATGAAGAATTAGTCTCAGAATTTTCTCACCCTTTATAGTAAGCATTTATGTTCAGGAAGCCCTCCAGGGACGTTTAATTGTTTACTTAGAAAAATTGAACAGAGTGATATGATTAATATTCTATGATCAACAAGGAACAGACTAACCAGTTTGTACCAGGGATTATTTCATCCATCTAAAAGAAACACCATTCATATGTGGATTATTGTAGGACTTGATGCTTTCACTGGCACAAGGGGCAACAAATTAGCTGCAAGGCTACAAATCAAGCATAGGACTGATGATATCATAAATTGTAAAAAAACAAAAAGCTGAAATGATTTATGAATATTTGCAGAACCCTGACATTGAATTACTGTTTTAAACTTTGTTATTGTGTCTACTATCCAGGGAATACCTGGTATAAAAATAATCTACTTTTCTACATGTCAAGTGATGGGCACATTGAATGCAACTGCAATTGCATAGCTTAGGTGAAAAGTGTTAAGGTTCACTGTGATATATAACCAGAAGAAACACAGCATCACATGATAGGCACTGCAGTGAAATGAGATTGTTTTAATTTTCACCAGCAAGGTACCAGTATTGAGTTTATATTACATATAGAAATGTGTTCAGCAATATTACAAGACAGAAAGATCATTGAAGAACTCAGATGATACTCTAAATTGTGAATATTGACCAAGTTTGTAACCCCCATCTGACCTCTAAAGCCTGTATGATTATGGTCTTGGAATCGCTCCAATGCAGCTGTTTGTTTATACATATGTTTCCTCTCTTCTGCCATTGCCATTGGTTAATATTAGACGGTGATTCCGCAGGCAGAAGATGCTCTTCAGTACTTCATTCACATGGCCTTTCTTAATGGCTATGCCCAGTTAGACTATTCCACCACAGTGGCATCACAGCCAAACCTGATCCTGCTCCCGTCCAATGCCCACTTTGTCACACTTTCCAGCAGAACTAATTGAACAGCAATCAGAAGTGGAAACCCTGATTTTTTTTTCTCTAACCCAGGATGCTGAGGCAAATAGCACCATCATTACTGCTGGCCTGATAGAGACCAACTAACCTCACACGTACCATGGAATCGCTTGAGATCTTTGACTCAGTTGTACACTGTGCAGTCCATTCAACAGTTGAGCTATGTGAGGGATTTTTTTTAACATAATAATCTGTAC
Source organism: Cetorhinus maximus (assembly GCF_964194155.1). NCBI lineage: Eukaryota > Metazoa > Chordata > Chondrichthyes > Lamniformes > Cetorhinidae > Cetorhinus > Cetorhinus maximus. The sequence continues at coordinate 131,646,393 of NC_135880.1, forward strand.
AGTAAAATGAGTGTTTTTTAATATGATCCTTTTTATTTTAATACCTTTGTCAAGGTCAGCATGTAATTGATGTGGGGTGATTTCATGGGTAATGGATAAACAGTTATGATATAATCATTGCAAACCTATTAGAAAATAATTTGCAGTAGATCACTAGGAAGTTCAACATCAATATTAAACCCTTTGGCTAGTGACATTACCAGACTTCTGTTGCATTGGATGTAGCCCAGTAGTGGAGCAGGTGCTTTGCATGTATGGGTTTGTATGGTTGGGTTTGATCACTTGTAGTTCCATGAAAATCCGGAAACAAATTTAAAATGAATCCAAAGTTCAACTTTAATCAGTGGCAGTGCATAAGGAAATTTTATATTTAAGTACTCCTTCAGAGACTTGTGCATCATTGCGGGAGTAGTGCACTGTCAGAGGTGCCATCTCTTGGATAACATGTTAACTGAGGCCTGGCCTTCCCTCTGTGATGGATGTGAAAGATCTCATGGCAAAATTGAAAGATGAGTTCTCCTGCTATATGGTTAAACTGTTATCCCTCTACAAAATTACTAATGCAGGTTATCGGGTCAGTATCTCATTGCTATTTGAGGGACCTTGCGTACACAGGTTGACTACATTTCAAAAATTACTTCATTAACTGTAAAGCACTTTGTGATGTCCTGATAAGTGATGTAGAAATAAAAATTCTTGCCTTGCTATTGAAATGAATGGGTGATGCTGTTATCAAATCGCCTATTCCTACTGCTCCAGAGGTGGCGCTGCAAACCTTTTCATTTGTTTTGTCAGCTTTTTCTGCTGTCTCCTGTCTCAATCCTCAATCACTTCAGAATCTCTCGTCCATCCTATTGTTGTTATCCGCCTTGCTCTGTACCCATTTGTTATTCTGTCTGACTAACTGAAAGCAACACCACAGGAAGTTCACTAATGTAACATTTTTAAATCATCTCCAGGTAACTCCTTAAATGTAACATTTTTAAATCATCTCCAAACTCTAAATGTCATCCTACATGGGTCCTGTACAATGCACAATCAATCTGACAAACACCAGTTCCTGGTTTCCAGTTTTCTATAAATTCTCAGTAAAACTGATTCAAAATTATAAGCATAATTTGGAGATTATAGTGACAACTTTCAAATCCTGCATATGTATAATAATTACAAAACAAGTAGTCTAAATTTGGAAAACTAAATATTGTAAACAAAAATGGAAAAGACGTGAGATATGTTTTTATTGATAGTTACTCTTAATAAATTGAAACATTGCAAACAAGTTCCATTTTTACTCTTTCCATTATCAGCAATGCAAACATGTTCACTTGTTCATGGACTGTCAGACTGTGCTGGCTGCTGATGAGTACATCTTTGTCTTGATGCACTTTTCCATGTCACATATTGATCTAGTCACAGTTATAGTGTGACCAGATCAGTCATAAGACTTAAATCTTATATTTCAGTCGCTCCTGTTTCCAAGTAGCTGATATGAAGGGATATGAAAGCTGTTAAGTAGGAGATTTTTTAAAAATTGTCTTATCTGTTCATGGGATATGGGCATCGCTGCTAAGACCAGCATTTATTGTCCATCCCAAATTGCTCTTGAGAAAGCAGTGGTGAGCTGCTGCCTTGAACCCATACAGTACTTGTGATGTAGGTACACCCACAGTTCTGTTAGAGAGGGAGTTTCAGAATTTTGCCTCAGCAAGGCTGATGATATATTTCCAAGTCAGGATGGTATGTGACTTCGAGGGGAAATTGGAGAGCATTTCGTCACCATCCTGATTTATCTCTTGTAGATTTTGAACAGGCTTTGGAGAGTCAAGAGATGAGTTGCTCACTGCAAAATTCCCAGCCACTGACCTGTTCTTGTGGCCACAATATGTATGAGGCTGGTCCAGTTCAGTTTCTGGTCAATGGTAACTGCCAGAATGTTGATAGTGGGGGATTCAGCGATGGTAACGCCATTGAATGTCAAGGGAGATGGTTGGATTCTCTCTTGTTGGAGATGGTCATTGCCTGGTACTTGTGTAGGATGAATGTCGCTTGTCACTTATCAGACTGAGCCTGAATATTGTCCAGGTCTTGCTGCATATGGATGCAGACTACTTTGGTAGCTGAGGAGTCGTGAATGGTGCTGAACATTGTGCAATCATCAGCGAACATCCCCACTTTTGACCTAATGGTGGAGGGAAGGTCATTGATGAAGCAGCTGAAGATGGTTGAGCCTAGGACATCAGCTTGAGGAACTCCTGCAATGATGTCCTAGGACTGAAATGATTGACCTCCAACAACCACAACCATCTGCTAGGTATGACTCCAGCCAGTGGAGAGTTTTCCCCGATTCCCTTTGACTCCGGTTTTGCTAAGGTACCTTGATGCCACACTCAATCAAATGCTGCCTTGTTGTCAAGGGCAGTCACTCCCACCTCACCTCTGGATTTCCACTCTTTTTTCCATATTTGGACCAAGGCTGTAATGAGGTCAGGAGCTGAGTGGTCCTGGAAGAACTAAACTGACTGTCAGTGAGCAGATTTTTGTAAGTGCCACTTCATAACGCTGTCAATGACACTTTCCATCATTTTGCCGACAATTGAGGGTAGACTTATGGGTTGTAATTAGCTAAATTGGATTGATCCTGCTTTTTGTGGTCAGGACATATCTGGGCAGTTTTCTACATTGTCAGATAGATGCCAGTGTTGTAGCTGTACTGGAACAGCTTGGCTAGGTGTGCCGCTAGTTCTGGAGCACAGTATTACAGCTGGGGTGTTGCCAGGGCCTTTGCAACATCCAGTACCTTCAGCTGTTTCTTGATATCATGTGGAGTGAATTGAATTGGCTGAAACTGGCATCTCTCATGCTGGGGTCCTGCAGAAGAGGCTGAGATGGTTCATCCACATGGCACCTCTGGCTGAAGATGGTTGCGAATGCTTCAGCCTTGTTTTTTTCACTACCATGCTGGCCTCCTCTATCATTCAAAGTGGGGATATTCATGGAGCCTCCTCCTCCCATTAGTTGTTTAATTGTCCTCTACCATTTGCAACTGTATGTGGCAGGGCTGCAGAGCTTTGCTTGGACTCATTGTTTGTGCGATTGCTTAGCTCTGCCTATTGCATGTTGCTTCTACTGTTTAGCATGCATCTTGTCCTGTGTTATAGCTTCACCAGGTTGGCACTTCATTTTTACATATGCTGCTCTTGTCATGGGCAAGAATTTTCCTGTCGGTGAGAGGGGGCGGGGCCCGCTCGACGACACAATGACATCGGGTGGCACTCCCGACGTGACCCCGCGTCATTTGCATTTTCAGGTCGGCAGGGGCAGAGCCAAGTCAGCTGTGCGCCCGCCGACCTGTCAATGGCCTATTGAGGCCATTCAAAAAACAATTAAAGCAATTAGTGGACCTGCCCGTCCAACCTTAAGGTTGGCGGGCAGGTTGGGAGCGCTGGCGGCCACCTGAAAAAGCATGAAACTTCATCCATGGGCAGGATGAGGTTTCATGACTGAATTTAAAAATTAACATTCACTTTTACTTAAAGTTATGTCCTTGTCCCAACTCATGTGACATTGTCACATGAGAGGACATGGATGGTAAATGAAATTTTTGAAATAAAAACTTTTTCCCTTTGGGAACCGATCTTCCTGAGGCAGCACTTAGTCTCAGAGAGATCGGAGCTCACTTCCGCATTTGCCATCCCCCCCGCCCAACACAGGGAGCACACAGTAATTCCATATGGACCTTAATTGGTCCACCCATGGAAAATGGTGCCACGCCCCCAATTGGGGGCGCCAATCAGAGGGGCGCCTGCCCATGCCCACTCCCGCACTTTCCTCCCCCGACGGAGGGAAAATTTTGCCCATGGTCTCCTACACTTTCATTGAACCAGGGTTGGTTTCCTTGCTTGATGTTAATGGTAGAATGAGGGATATGCCAGGCCATGAGGTTACAGATTACAGTGGAATACAATTCCCCTGCTGCCATAGTCCACAGCACCTAATGGATGCCCAATTTTAAGCTGCTTGATCTTTTCTGAATCTATCCTATATCCCATTTAGCATAATGGCAGTGCCACACAGCAAGATGGAGGATATCTCATGTGTGAAGATGGGACATCATCATCATGAGGACTGTGCAGTGATCACTCCTACCGTTACTGTCGTAGACAGATGCATCTGTGACAGTTAGATTGGTGAAGACAAGGTCAAGTAGGTTTTTGTCATGTGTTGGTTCTCCTACTGCCTCCTATAAGCCCAGGCTGGCAGATATGTCCTTGAGGACTCAGCCAGCTCAGTCAGTAGTGCTGCGACCGAGCCACTCTTGGTGGACATTGAAGTACCCCACCCAAAGCATATTTTATGTCTTTGCTACCCTCAGTGCTTTTTTCAAGTGCTGTTCAACGTACAGGAGCACTGATTCATCAGGGAAGGTGGTAGGTGGTAATCAGCAGGAGATTTCCATGCCCATGTATGACCTGAGGCCATGACACTTCATGAGACCCTGAGTTAATGTTAAGGACTCCCAGGGCCACTGCCTCCCAACTGTATACCACTGCATCACTACCTCCGGTGGGTCAGTCCTGCTGGCGGGACAGGACACACCGAGGGATGCTGTTAGAGGAGTCTGGGGCATAGGCTGTAAGGCGCAAATCTGTGAGTATGACTACAGTCTGCTGGGGCAGCTCTCCCAATTTTGGCATAAGTCCCCAGATGTTACTGAGGAGGACTTCTCAGGGTCAACTGGGCAGGGTGTATTTATATCTTATCTGATACCTAGGTCGATGCCAGGCGGTCTGTCCTGTTTTATTCTTATTTGACTGATACAACTCAGTGGCTTGCTGGGCCATTTCAAAGAGCAGTTAAGAGTCATCCACATTGCTGTGGGTCTGGAGTCACATTTAGTCCACACTGGGTAAGAACGGCAGATTTCCTTCCCTGAGGGGCATGAGTGAACGAGTTGATTTCTCACTACAGTCCGGTCGCTACACAGTCACAGTTAGACATACTCATTTTTTAATTCCAAATTTATTAACCTAATTGAATTTAAATTCCCTCAGCTACCATGATTGGATTTGAATTCATGTCTCCAGATGATTGGTTACGATTATAAATTTTAAGTTAAAAAAGTTTACAGTAGATCAGGTTACATACAAAGAAAAAATGATATTAGAGTTGAAGTAATGAAAAAAGAAAAATGGCAAAATAGAAAGATGAGCAAGCACATACATAACATTTTAAATTTTGATTTAAAATTGCACCCGTTCATCAGCATATGATAAGTCATATCAGAGGAATACAGATGGATGCAACAGATGTCAGACCCAAGTAATTTTGTCAATTATCCAATTTTCCCAGGAACACAAAGATAATTCATCTAGTCATTTTTTTCTCCTTTCAGAGTGTTTATCCTTGGCATACCAACATACTTTGCATAAAATTCAGCAGGCCTACACCTGCCCATACATGTAACAAAATGCAGATGATTTTGCAGAATTGTCAATGAGCCCATCTAGCTAATCTCCTCAGAAACTGACTTCCTTTACCCACATCCCCCATTTAATAGTCCGACCCTAAACCCCATTCACTACTTTTAACTATGCCTCGAATGAGATCATTTCGAACATCGACATTGCATTATCTCCTTTCTGTTGAGGGGAAAAATATATTAGGTGATAATTGTGACCTGAAAGGCGACCAAGATGTTGGTTAATCATAATTCATTAATACTTGAATAACACTTATGCCCAATAGCTGTACTTAAATAATAAAAATTTTAAAAAGACAATTGACAAAGACAGATTTGCAAATTGCAAAGTAAGTTTTTTTCCATTTCCTAGTGAAAGAATAGGGCCTATTTTGGTAGTGTCTACTTCCCTTTCTAATGATTAGACTATTGATAAAGAATTTGAAGAGAAACCTAAAACCATGACCTATTTATCATTCACAACTTAACCAGTTCAATGTAGATTTTGTGGGACTGTTTTAAAAAAATATTTTTATGGTGTAGCATGTCAGGTAACATCACTGGGCCATATAAAGTACAATTTATCATCAATGCATATCAATATATTTCAAACATACATTGAAAGTCCTGTAATTCCTTCAATTTTTGACAGTACAGATCACATGCTTATAAGCTCTCAAAGCAAAACAATATTAGTAGAACTGTCCGGTAATAATCCTGCTAAAGGGCTCAGTACAACGGGTTATCATGACAAGAGTACAGTGTACATTGTAACAGCAGAATAAGATTGAACTCACTGTAAATGCCGCTGTTCATTTTACTCCCTTAGCTTTAGTTAAATTTGTTGAAATGGCTATGGATTTCAATAGCTGACACTAGAAACTGAAATTTAGATCTATATGTATATTTCCTAATATTTTCAAGTTAATTCAAGTGGTGTTTCTGCATTTTATTTTCTAAATGCTTGGTGAAAAAATTAACTTAATCGAATAGTTTATGAAGGAAGTCACGCTCCTATACATCTCAAATATACAATAGTGTTCGCAGTGTTGGAAAGCCATTACAGGACTGGAAAAAGAGACTGCTATCAGTGCACTAGAATTGCAGTTTATTTCAAATTAAGTGTTAACCCAACAAGGTTGCAATGCTCATGCAGCATTCATAAGTCTTTCATTGTCCAATATTTCCCCAAAATATATAAAAAATGATAAGTAGTGTGAGGATATTTGCAATGGGCTTTAGTATTGCAAACAAATGTTTGTAGTAAACAAAAGTACTGATGAAACCTAGTGCCATACTAAGAACTAAACCTCTAAAGTGTTAAGGCTATTTAAGAGACTGACTGGCACACAGCATTCCTTTAAAATAAAAGTAGTGGTGATCTTATTAAGTTTAGTTCTGTAATTCATCATATCAAGGAGGAATTTAAAAGAATATGTAAATGCTGATATAGGAAGAAATTAAGTGTTCTTATTAGATTATGGCTACAGTATTTTTTCAAGTGACGTGACTCAATCTTATCTGAAGCCTATTAGAACAAGTTGTTTTTGACTGCTTCCTCTGCATGAATTAGGTGATGCTGGGAGATTGGACTACTCTTCCCTGTATAGTTCCTCAGTGTAGTGAATGAACCCTTTCTCACTTCCTATAACTGAAGTGTTTTGCAACTTAACTTCAATAACAAAAATATAACCTACATTCCAATTGGAGCACTGGAATAAAGCAGTCCAGGATGAATGTAGGTCATGTAAACCATAGTAGCTATGTTTCTTCAGTGGCACTTACCATTCTAGGCACAATGGCCGACACCAACTGGTCCATGTTACTGATCCATTATGTAAGTTATAGTGAATAAAAATAATGTTTAAGTTGCTCAGAGTTACAAGTCCTAGCTTAAATAGGAATATTATTTCTACATCTTCCAGTGCTTTGCTGATGTTGCCCTATAACCAGCCCCAAAGAGATGGCCAAGAGTTATTTTTTCTCTTACACCACGGCGAACAGCCTGACCTTTGAACCATGCCTCTTGAAGTATAAGTCAGTTCCCTATACTTGGAGGACATACAATTTGCATGAAGGTACATCTTATATTCAAGATTTTATAGTATTTCAAATGTGTTATTTACTCACAACAATTCAATTCACTTATTCACTATGGTTAGGTTAGAGAAAGAGAAAAAGCATAAGGAGTCATCTCAACTGATTCCAGTATTGTAAATGACTGTTATTTACAGTAAATGTGTTTGATGTGAAGGGTTAGATGACTGTAGGGTGAACCAGATGGCAGGCTGTTCCAGTTAATGGCTGTGGATATAGTTCTCTCATTCTCTTTGGAACGATGTTCCCTTTTGTTTTCACTATAATGTACCTAATGTTGAAATATTATATTATTTGACAGTAATCTTTAAAGCTTGAATGTTGTAGCATTTCTGAACCAAAACTAAAAATTGGAATAAGGTTAGAATTTTAATTTAATTCATGAGCATCACATTAATCAGTGCTCTTCACTCCTGCATCTTCCTCCAGTTTGTCTTTAAACATTCACTCTTGTAAACTGCTGCTTGTAATTTTGCTTCAGCAAGAAACCACATTTATATAATGGCTTCAAAGTGGAAATATGCCAGCATACTTGGCATAGGGATGGGTGGGAAGAAAAAAAAAAGTTAAAGAAATAAAGGGATATTTGCTGAGCTGTGATACAAAATCTAGGGCTGGTGGCCAAAAGGTCTGCCAAAAAGATTTTTGAAGAAACAGGGGGTTTTAGGCAAGTAGTTTTGAGGCAGCTGAAGGCTCTGTCACCAAGGGCTGGACAAAAGGAGGGGAGTGTATAAAAAAACTGCACTGAAAGACCAACGAGGGTGGGACAAATGTGAGACTGAAGGAGGCTGCTGAGTTTGGATGGAGTGGGGACATAGATGGATTTTGCAGCTGCCATGGGAGAAACAAGGTACATTTTTGAATGCTGCAAAGGTCTCTAAGGATTAATAAAAGTTCATAGTAATCACACTCCAATTTTGTGCTCAGTGCTTATTCTAAAGTAGTTATTTCTTGTGGTCATGTAACCACAGTGTTAATATATTCCTTTTCCCTTTGTGTTCTGTTTTTACCAAAATAAAGGTAATGTGTTGGGCAATGTCATAAGATTTTCCCACCAGTCAGATCTAGATGTTAGTAAGTATATTAATAATATTATTGGTGTATTAATGGGATTGTTTCATGTCTGTGAAAGGTTAGCTGCGTATTGGGTTTTCACCAGTAACCAAGGACATCATCCAACAGGAGGCTCTTTAACCTTGAGCATAAATAAAACCTCTCTTGTTTGGCAAATCGACCAGGATTCTACTGAGCATCCCAATGGACCAGTACACCCCTATAACTAAACTGTAACTCATGAGTTGTAAGTCAGCGACTTTTCTTTCAACAGTCTTGTTCATTTTCCTGATAAGACTCCAAAATCTGCAGTATCCTCTACTTTTGGTGGTCCCATATTGTTATTCCAACAGTATTTGGAGGGATCGTCAGATTTGTGATGAGTTGGCTATACAAGGACACAATAGGAGCAGTGCATAGAGTGACCAGATATCCCATTTTTAAAGGAACGATCCCGTATTTCAGCCCTATCAAAGGTGCCCTCTTTTTTTCTTAAAAAGTAGCAAATTGTCCCATATTTTCTGCTTCCTGATGTCTATTGCATTTTGTAACACCTGATGTCACCAAATTGCTTTAGTTCCAGAAACAAACCTGAGGGTAAGCAAGGGGGTTGTGTAATTTTGCAATATTATTCCAACACGAAGACTCTACAAAAATGATGCACCATCAGTGGCAAGTTAAGGATGAAATCAAATTGAAAGAAAAGGTGTTACAATGCTATGGAGGTTAGTAGTGGGCTAGAATATTAGGAACATTTTAGAAACCAGCAAAGGATGACTTAAAAAAAGAGGGAAAATTAGAATATGAGTGTAAACTAGCAAGAAATATAAAAACAGACAGTAAAAGCTATTACAAATATATGAAAAAGAAGGGGGAGAGTAGCTAAATTAAATTTTGTTCCCTTAGGGGAAGAGACTTGGAATTAATAATGGGAAACAAGGAAATAGCAGAGACTTTGAACAAGTATTTTGTATCTGTCCACACAGTAGAAGACACAAAAGCATCCCAAAAATAGTAGAAAATCAAGGAACAAAGGGGTTGGTGGGGGAGGAGCTTCAAACAACTCCTATCACTTGATCTTAATTTAAACATTTGTATAGCGAAGTCCTGATTGATTGCTGTTGAACTCGGTCGAATGTGAATAATTTTACCAGGTGCCCCGTGTTCCGAACAGGGGAATATGGTTAGCCTAGCAGCACGGCAAATGGCTGAGACTATGAATGCGATACACAGAGGTTTATGCTTTCTGTTAATTTTAATTGGTGTAAAAGACTAGAACTGGGAGCTGTGAATATAAGCACCTTTCCAGAGGCCGACATTCACCATTTCATTTAGACATGTTTTTATCTTAGACATTAGGCCTTTGACTGGCTTACAAAACGGTGACAATCAAGATTACAGCATTCTGTTTCATGCCTCCAAATAGTTTCACAAATGTACAAGATTGACCTTTGCAGTCAGTGCTGAGAAGAGTTGGGTCAGTACGAAAGATGGCAAGACGATTTAGAGAAGGCCAAATCCTCTTAAAGTGCTTTATGGGAGAGATATGGTGGAGGCCGCCAAGTCCAGAGCGGAGCGAGTTTTAATCTCGCTATTTTTCCACGAGAAACTGGAATGAGTACGGAAGAGTTGCCCCATTCTGTCTGTTTGTGATACCTGTAAGGCTTGGCTATTTGACTCTCCCTTATACTGTTGACTGAAATCGATTGAAAAAAAAAATCCATCAAACAAATAAAGGGAAATCCAGATATAAAATATTTTCTCCTGCAATCAAGGCGTGAATTAATAATACAGGGAACAATGGCTCGTAAATAAAATGCTAGTTTTGATTACTCTGAGATACTGCAACGTTGTCAACCTGTAAGCTTTAGTCAAAAACTGACTGACATAAAGTCATGGTCATGCAGCACTAGAGACCATCCGGCCCATCGGGCCTTTGCCGGCTCTTTGATACTAGATGTCACCGACAGCCAGCACTCATTGACCTAACTGCTTCACTGCCGCTATTTCAAACACAAGGACGTGAATGCCGTGCGCCTGAAAGGCTAATTTCACAAAAAATGTTTAAACCTGCCCCGCTCAAAACATGAATTCAGGCCATGTGTGAGGAAGAATGAAACAACTTTACTCAAAGATCGTGAGAAATAAACGACCTTATGAATCATTTTACATTATTATATGTTATGAATCACTATCTGGAGGCCAGCGGCTGGGGAGAGATGCCGGGTAAAACAAATGAAATTAGGTCGCCTCTAAAGAGTTTAAATTGAGAAGATTATACCTCTCCATAATCGTGGCATTCAAAACGTTTCTTCGTCCCAAGTGAAATTCTGTGATCAGAATGTATCTTAAAATACGGTAATCTCGGTAAACCTGTAAAATGCAACATTGTTGGTGAACTTAAGTCATTAAATGTAGTTCCCGCGAAAAAGGTAATCGGAATATACTGTATAACAATTTCTGTGAGAGAATTTGAAAACATCAATCTCTTTATAGGTAATTTGTTATGTTATCGAGGATTACTATAATTAATATTGTATTACGCAGAAGGTGGCTGCATAGATTAGATCTGATACTGAAATTAGCTCATCGGAATTCTTTATGTATCATCTTGAAAAGGGTTTAAATTCTGCTGTGCATTTCGCTCGAATGAGAAATTTACATAGCAACAATATACTTTACAAAGCGGAAAGTCTATTTCCTGAAACAGCTTCAACCCCTGTTGGAAAGAGATTATTTAGATTATAATTATGAAGCATTTTACAGTAGATTTGCCAGAATTCTTTTTGGTTTGCAAGGGTTAAATTACCAGGAGAGACTACGCAAACTAGGATTTTAGCCCCCTGCAGTTTTAGATGGTTCAGGGGTGATTTGGATAAAAGGTTTCAAGATATTAAGGGTGGATTGAGAGAAACTGTTTCTGCTAGCTGGAAAGTCCCGGATTAGTGAGCAAAATCAAAAAATTAGAACCAGACAGGCCTTTGAAGGGTGAAATGAGGAAACACTTCTTCAGGAAAAGGATTGGAGGAGGTTGGAACTCTCTTCCATAAAGGACAATTGATGCTCGACCAATTGTTGTTTTTAAAACTGAGATTGATAGGTTTTTCAAAACAAAAACAGAAAAAGAAATACCTGGAAAAACTCAGCAGGTCTGGCAGCATCGGCAGAGAAGAGCACAGTTGACGTTTCGAGTCCTCATGACCCTTCAACAGAACCAAGTAAAAATAGGAAAGGGGTTTATAAACTGTTTTAAGGGTGGTGGGGGGGGCGTTGTTGGGACGAGAAGCCAGTGATAGGTGGAGATAACCAAAAGATGTCACAGACAAAAGGATCAAAGAGGTGTTGAAGGTGGTGATATTATCTAAAGGAATGTGCTAATTAAGAGTAGAAAGCAGGACAAACAAGGTACAGATGGCTCTAGTGGGGGTGGGGTGGGATGAACGAATACTAAAAAGGTTAAAAGGTAGAGATAAAACAATGGGTGGAAATACATTTTAAAATAATGGAAATAGGTGGGAAAAGAAAAATCTATATAAATTATTGGAAAAAACCAAAAAGGAGGGGAAAGAAACGGAAAGGGGGTGGGGGTGGAGGAGGGAGTTCAAGATCTAAAATTGTTGAACTCAATATTCAGTCCAGAAGGCTGTAAAGTGCCTAGTCAGAAGATGAGGTGCTGTTCCTCCAGTTTGCGTTGAGCTTCACTGGAACAATGCAGCAAGCCAAGGACAGACATGTGGGCATGAGAGCAGGGTGGAGTGTTGAAATGGCAAGAGACAGGGAGGTCTGGGTAATGCTTGCGGACAGACTGAAGGTGTTCTGCAAAGCGGTCACCCAGTCTGCGTTTGGTCTCTCCAATGTAGAGGAAACCGCATTGGGAGCAACGAATGCAGTAGACTAAGTTGAGGGAAGTGCAAGTGAAATGCTGCTTCACTTGAAAGGAGTGTTTGGGCCCTTGGACGGTGAGGAGAGAGGAAGTGAAGGGGCAGGTGTTGCTACTTCTGCGGTTGCATGGAAGGGTGCCGTGGGAGGGGGTTGAGGAGTAGGGGGTGATGGAGGAGTGGACCAGGGTGTCACGGAGGGAACGATCCCTACAGACTGCCATGGGGGGGGATGAAGGGAAGATATGTTTGGTGGTGGCATCATGCTGGAGTTGGCGGAAATGGTGGAGGATGATCCTTTGAATGCGGAGGCTGGTGGGGTGATTAGTGAGGACAGGGGGGACCCTATCATGTTTCTGGGAGGGAGGAGAAGGCGTGAGGGCGGATGCGCGGGATATGGGCCAGACACGGTTGAGGGCCCTGTCAGCCACCGTGGGTGGAAAACCTCGGTTAAGGAAGAAGGAGGACATGTCAGAGGAACTGTTTTTGAAAGTGGCATCATCAAAACAGATGCAACGGAGGCGAAGGAACTGGGAGAATGGGATGGAGTCCTTACAGGAAGCGGGGTGTGAGGAGCTGTAGTCGAGGTAGCTGTGGGAGTCGGTAGGCTTGTAATGGATATTGGTGGATAGTCTATAACCAGAAATTGAGACAGAGAGGTCAAGGAAGGGAAGGGAAGTGTCAGAGATGGACCATGTGAAAATGATGGAGGGGTGGAAATTGGAAGCAAAATTAATAAAATTTTTCCAGGTCCCGACGAGAGCAAGAAGCAGCACCAAAGTAATCATCGATGTACCAGAGAAAGAGTTGTGGGAGGGGGCCGGAGTAGGACTGGAACAAGGAATGTTCCACATACCCCATAAAGAGACAGGCATAGCTGGGGCCCATGCGGGTACCCATAGCCACACCTTTTATTTGGAGGAAGTGAGAGGAGTTAAAGGAGAAATTGTTCAGTATGAGAACAAGTTCAGCCAGACGGAGGAGAGCAGTGGTGGATGGGGATTGTTCGGGCCTCTGTTCGAGGAAGAAGCGGAGAGCCACCAGACCATCCCCGTGGGGGATGGAGGTGTAGAGGGATTGGACATCCATGGTGAAGAGGAAGCGGTTGGGGCCAGGGAACTGGAAATTGTTGATGTGACGTAAGGTGTCAGAGGAATCACGGATGTAGGTGGGAAGGGACTGGACAAGGGGAGAGAGAAGGGAGTCAACATAGCGAGAAATGAGTTCCATGGGGCAGGAACAGGCTGACACGATCGGTCTGCCGGGACAGTCCTGTTTGTGGATTTTGGGTAGCAGGTAGAAGCGGGCCGTCCGAGGTTGGGCGACTATCAGGTTGGAAGCTGTGGGAGGAAGATTTCCAGAGGAGATGAGGTCAGTGACTGTCCTGGAAACAATGGCTTGATGTTCAGTGGTGGGGTCATGGTCCAGGGAAAGGTTGGAGGAAGTGTCTGCGAGTTGACGCTCAGCCTCTGCGACGTAGAGGGTAAAGGGTAGAGCCCCCCCCCCCCACCTTAAACCAGCTTATATTTCACCCCTTTCCTATTTTTACTTAGTTCTGTTGAAGGGTCATGAGGACTCGAAACGTCAACTGTGCTCTTCTCCGCCGATGCTGCCAGACCTGCTGAGTTTTTCCAAGTATTTCTGTTTTTGTTTTTGTTTTGGATTTCCAGCATCCGCAGTTCTTTGCTTTTATCTGTTTATTGATAGTTTTTTGTCGGCTGATGTTATCAAAGGCAAATGGGATAAAAGGCGGGTATGTGGAGCTAAATTGCAAATCAGCCATGATCTCACTGAATGTCCCGTTCCTGTTTCGATGTTCCTATTACCAAGAGAATGTGCTGTTTAGTCTTTGAGGCAGAAAAGATGGAGAGCCACTCATGTTATCATGAAAACACTCATAGAGTCACGTCTTTAACAGCCGTGCCTTACTGAGACGTTCACACAATCACTTACCCAGGAATGGGGGAGAGACGAAGCAACCTTTACAGATGTGAAAGTAACACTTTCTGAAACTGCCATTGAAATTGTGACTGACCGCAATGTGCTGCGTGCGGCCCAGCTGGAGCCTGCCTCAAACTGAAAGATAGCCCTAACGTCGGACACTTCCTTTCGTTATTCGCCGTCGTATTTTTATACATATATAAATATCGTGTTAGTAAGCATTTTTTTTTTAAATGAAGGCACCGTCCTGTCGCGTCGTTCTATTAGTAAACGGGACTGAATCCCGGGACTGCCCAACAGGTGATTGTTGACACGGTTCTCAGAGTCAGGAGCTTTGTTTTCTTCAAGCTTGTACTCGCGTTTACAGAGGGAATCCAGTCAGAATTTCAGCAGTCCAACTAAATATACGCGGGATTTAAGTCTTCCATCTTGTTGAACTTGTGGGAGTAAGAGGAAGTGTCAGGTCAAAAGGAAGATCCGGTCATATTTCAATCTTCCATAATTTTCTTTCAACATGATCTGACGATATCCATCTAAAATACACAGAATGCATGGTAACCCCGATGTTATGTGTTTATCAGCTTTGAATTGACTTATCGATCCTCTCCTGTCCAGGTCATTAAAGCTACATTGACGAGAAATAGGTTTCGCCTTTTAGTTCTTAAACTATAGACGGACAGTCAAAATACATGCTGGTATAATAAATTCAGCTGTAAAATCCGGTTCATCACTCAGACTTTCTCACACCCTACTTTCAAATAATTAAATTGCTTTTTTTTTTAAATTAGAAACGAAGTTCCGGTAAATTATTATTAAAACAGAAAAATAGCTCTGCATAAAATGCAATTTGCATCTTTGAATCAAATTCACATAATGTAAGCATACAGCAACAATGAACTGGGTACAGGTAAAAAAAAATACCGCAGGCGTCCCTTTGCCGCTCTGCTCACTGTGGCTCCATTTCCTGCAGACACTAAACCGTCATTGCCTCAGCCTGAGGTGTAAGTGTTCCTCTATTTAGGCGGCCAGAATGTGGGGATTTTTTTTTAGCGTATGGATTTTCTGTACTGATAAAACGCGCAACTCAGTCATTTTTTTTTTAATTTAAAAACTCCGTCCCCGAATAATAAAAATGGACGAGGATTTCTGAAAGATAGTTTTCTACCTGACAGTCGGTTGCAACTTTGAATGCGAAACGAATGCAAAATAAAGGACTGTTGGCCGCGTTTGATTGGAGCAGTGAAGTGGACCTGAGCAGAAAGTTGCCCCCTTAACCGGGAGAGCCAGGAATTTTAGAACAGCGGCGACGCTGAACTCAGGGTGTGAATGTAATCGGTTTTTTTTTCCCCTCAAGAAACATATCTGTTGTAATATTAGCAACGTGGTTTCGGTTCATAATATATTAATTTGTAAAAGTCGGTAAACACTAGTCAAGAAAGAATGTGAAATGTTTTTAGAATCGCAGTTAAGGCAGCCGCTCGAAAGAAATAGACATTTTTTTCGGCTTGTTCTGAATAAAACACTGAACTTGAACTTGAACTCGATTGCTAGCTGGGACAGCCGCAGAGACTTTCGAAATGAACGTCTATTGCGAATGATGTGGCTCATAGGGACCTGTTTTTTGTATTGTTGGGTTAGATGTGAGAGAAAGGTATTTGTGCACCGGCATCATTAAAGTCGGTTTTTATTGCTGCTCCCAAAGCCCGAATTGGGGAGCTTTCCAATTTTCGCATTAAAACAGGATAAAATCAGGAGCAAAAAAGTGGAGCCGAGTGAGGCAGGATAAATTTGGAGAGTATCAGCAAAGTTAGTTTTCCTTCGGAATATCAAGAAAACTCAAAAATCTGTAAAGAGAAACAGAGTTAAGGTTTCAGATCTGTGACCTTTCATCATAATCTGTCATGGTCTGTTGAATGTTTCCAGCCTTTTCTGTTTTTATTTCAGATTTCCAGCGTCCGCAGTATTCTGCTTTCAACTCAAAAGTCTCGGTTGAGCTAAAGTGCAACCCATAATTATTTATAAAGTGTATGGATTCAGGAAAAAAAATGCAGCAATTTATTGATGGAGGTCGGTTAAAAAAAAAACAGATTACTGGAAAAACTCAGCAGGTCTGGCATTATCTGTGGAGAAAGAAACAGAATTAACATTTCAAGGTCTGTCAAGGTCTGACCATTATCAGAACTTGAGCTCTGATGAAAGATCATCGACCTGAAACGTTCACTCTGTTTCACTCTCCGCAGATACTGGCAGACCTGCCGAGTATTTCCAGTGTATTCTGTTTTTATTAAGATTTCCAGCATCGGTAGTATTTTGCTTTGGCAGTCATTAGGATGTGGGCCTTTTCAACCTGAATTTAACTGATCACAGAATATGCTGAATTACAGGTTTGCACACCAGAAACAGTCAAAATTCATTTTATTCTGACAAGGACCTTCTGATTAAAAAAAACCCTTTATTTTTTATCACTGATTTTTTTTTTCAGGAGATAATATTGCCAGTAAATTGCAGAACACCGAGACATTGAGCTCCAGTCCAGTCTGAGTTGGGAATGTGATTTAGCCAGTTGAGGATGTATATATGATTATGGTTGTTTACTGAATAAACTGAAAGCCCAGCTTCTGTGCATTGTGCAATGCGCTCACATGCTCCATGCACCTGCAGCTTTTGGCAAGAATATAAATCATGATAGCCGCTGTGTCCCTTGTTGTTCAATTACCACAGTGGTCTTTATCAAGCACAATAAAGCAGCATACCACCTCTACGCTTTTTTTAAATTTACATAATTGCAACCACAGTTTAGAAATCCAAGTCAATTTGAATAGTATTGTTTAACAGGTTATCCTTGGGCAACCCGCGCTGTGTGCTAGTGACATTTTCACACAGGCGTTGATATATGGCTACCTGACAAACAGGTCATTTATCCATATACATGTATTTCAGGACCTGTGAAGACCTAGGATAATTCAGCCTTTTTCCCCCCAGGTCAGAATCGGAATCTATCAACTCAAACAAAATCAGTTGAAAACGACAAATTAAAAGTTATTTTAATGACCCCGATCCACGATTTTTGAAATTGTGTTACAGTATATAATTGCATTCAAAATTTAACCCCAGCCTATTTTAGAAAAGCGAATCTATCAATTTATACAAAAGCCTAACATGCATCTGTCGGAAAACTGGCAGAGACTGGAGTGGGACTTTTTTCGATGTATTCCAATCGTGTAGTGTCAAATAAATCTGCCACTACCGTCTAGCTGGTAACTGGCCAAAGATAAAAGATGTGAATATAGTGCTTGACCGAAGGAAAGAGTGTTAGGGCAAGAAGGAGGCATACATAACCTAGAAAAGATGGAGGAAGAGATCTAAACTGCATTTATATTCCAGCGGCTGATCTGATGTGGGCAACTACAGAATAGATTTAAATCTGGTAGCACATGATCAAGGCATTTCTGCATACGTCTGTAAAGTGCTCAGGACAGATCACCCACTAATCTAATGGACTCTGTAAGGTCTTTTTGATAGCAACTGAGCCAGTTCACTCAATGCAGTATCAGTCTATAAAATTTGAGAGAGTCTTTTTCAGGACAACACAAATTAACGAGGAAATGAGTCAAACACAATAACAGCGTCAAAAGTAGTGTGTGAATCATGGATAGAGGGAGAGAGAGGAGTGAAACACAATCAGAGACAAAGGGACAGAAAAACATTTGAGAAGAAGCAAGGAGCACAGAAACGGGTGCAGGAAGAGAGGCGCGTTGGCCCAACAGAAACACCACAAAAGATCAACCTATGTGTTGACATGTTTGTTATTTGGCATAACCAGCACAGATAGTTTATATAGAAGTCAATCTCCTGTGCTGCTGCCGGGGGCATCAAAATCCGTGTCTGCAGGTAATCCGGGGTTAGGCAGGGGCATACTTGCATCAAGGCAGGGTAAGAAGTAAGGCACGGAGAAGGGGGGAGAGGAAGAGCACAGGAGAAGGTACGGGAAAGGAGATGGGAGAAAAGAGAGGAGGCAACAGGGGATAGGATGCGAAGTAAAGAATCCACGTTAGGGTGTGAGGTAGGTAGTGCAGAGCAAGGAGGGGGCCAGGGTTAATGAGGTAATCGAGCGGGGAATTTGATAAAGTACAGTCGGAGTGGCGAAGAGGGAGAGAGCTTTGTACTCAATGGGGAAAATCCTCCACTCCAAGAAAATGACCTCAGCAGGGGGAAGAGCATTGGAAAAGTGATACATTTGACGATGAAGACCCATTTTTTTCTGGCATTGAAAAAATTATTGTACTTTGAAGGCTGGCATGGGTCTTAATTATATTACTTTCCATAATGCCCGTTTATCAAAACAAATGTTTAAACAGCAAAATAATTCCGAGGTTTCAAATTTGAAGAAACCCCTAATTAAGGGGGGAAAAAAAGTCCTACTTGAGAGCAACAACTGATTTCTCCAGATCGGTTCTGGAAATAACACGTCATAGTATTGCTGGTCTAAATTACAAGTTAATGTGGACAATTTTATCATGAGATTTTTCATAGGTGCTTTAGGAAATTTCCATACATGTTAAAATAGACTGTAGCAACCTATATACCACCTTTTGCACTGTATATGGTATTGAAAAGCTCCATGGGAAATCATGTAAATATTAAATGGAAGCTTCCTTGCAATAAAAATCTAGAAATGTTGCTCATTTTTAAAGAGTTGTATCTTTTTTGCAA
Organism: Cetorhinus maximus; assembly: GCF_964194155.1. Lineage (NCBI taxonomy): Eukaryota > Metazoa > Chordata > Chondrichthyes > Lamniformes > Cetorhinidae > Cetorhinus > Cetorhinus maximus. The sequence goes on from NC_135880.1 coordinate 131,665,533, forward strand.
CGAATGGAACAGCAAGCTAGTGAAGCCACGAACAAGCGTGTCTCTCTCTCTCTCTCTCTCTGCTGGAGTTTGAAGGAGTCAAACTGCACACCAGCAGTTGCAAGCTTCCCCTCAGAAAAATGCTGCACCCACTATGAACCGGTTAGACCTGCAGGGAATGAAAATATAGATACATTACCTTTCATATATCACATAAAATAATACAGGTTCAAATATATGTGCCAGAAGACATTAATACATTTCCAGAGTGGACATATAATTGGCAAACCAATTTAAACCGAGGTAAGTGCGAGGTTTTATATTTTGGTAAGAAAACTGATGAGATCACATATTACTTGGAAAATACGAACTTGGGAAGAGCAAGACCAGAGGCCATCAATACAAGAAATCAAATAGGGAATTCAGAAGAAACGTCTTTGCCCATGGACTCATGGGAATGTTGAATTCACTACCACAGGAAATAGTTGAGACAAATAGTATAGCATTTAAGGAGAAGCTAAATAAACATATGAGGAAGAAGGGAATAGAGGGTTATGCTGTTAGAGGAGAGGAAGATGAGAGGAGTTTCAAGTGGAGCAGAAATGTTGACATGGATAGTTTGGGCCATAAGGCCTGTTTCTGTTCTGTATTTTTATGTAATTCTGTTTCAGGGATTCAACGTATCTCAGGACTCAAGTACTCTTTTGAAGTTTTGAAGCCATTTGAACTGCCCATGTGTTATTTCTTGGCAATTCACTCTAGCATATGTGATATTGTATCTGTAACACATTCCAACTTCTGTGTTAAGAACATTTGGAATGAGAAAGGGCCACAAGTTATTGCTTTAATTAAGGAACTGGGAACATCAAATAAAGTTTCCATTGTCAACTAAATTTGTTACAAATATTTTTAAACATCCTCTAAATATTACAAGTAGTTCTAATATCGGATAGATTTAAGTAAATTGAGGACTATAATACAATCAGATGACAACTATAAATCATTGAAACTTGACCCATATTTTATAATATATGGTTAACAACTTTATCTTATAAATTACTGACAGCCACCCAAATTCACCTCCTACCCCAAATCCACACCAAACTATCATTTTTTGGCTCCTTACTTTCTGAAATCATCAATGGCTCCCTATTCTCAGGCTATGCACTTCAGCAGTCAAAACTGCCATCATAACTCCCACCTCAAAAAGCCCAACCTTCAGCCATCCATCCTCTGCAACTGTGGCCCTATGTCTACTCACCCTTTGCTTGAATGTGTCATTATTAACCTCCTCATGGCCCGGGACAACCTGCTGTAATTCCTTCAATCTAATTTCCACCCTACCCACATCACAAGGGCTGCTACTCCTTCATCTGCATTGTATTTCCTGAGTGGCACAACCATTGCTTAGCTTGACAACTACCTGTCCTAACATAGTCAGTACATTTTCTACAGTTGCTTCCTCTCTGCCCTTTATGATCACTTATTTGTGACCCAAAATTCCTTTTCAGGCATTTTTCTCTTACTCATCCATATAGTGCCACTTGACAATCTTTTATTTTGTATGCAGCAGGGTAGTAGTTTTCCATTGAGTGGAATATTCCATTTTAAAATATAATTACTTAAAACATAATAGTTTTCAAAATCAGTTTTGTGGAATCATTGGTGACACTAACAGTTCCTTGTTTTTAATTTCATTAAGCATGGCATGAACATTCATCCATATGCTCATGACACTCAGTTCTATATCTCCACCACCGCCCTTGACTCTATGATCACTACTATGTCATTAGGCATCTTAATGAACATAATTTTTTCCAATTTACTGTTGTTAACGCATAGCCACCCCATTCAGCTTCCAATCAAACCTCCACAATGAACATTTGATTCCATTCCTCTCCCTGACTGCTCACACAAGTTGAACTCAACAATGCCCAATCGTGCTGTCCTTAAAAAGTCATATTCTAGCTACCACAAAGACGACCTATTATCCATCTCCACAACATTGCATGCCTCCATAATCACCTTGCTCTGATTTCTGCTGAAATTTTTATCCATGCCTTTGCCACCCTCATGCTAATCTACTTCACCATCCTACCAAGTTTCACCCTGCATGAACTGCAGCTTATTCAAAAGTCCTATTGTGCACTAAACTCAATCCTCCTCTAGCCATTGGTTCGCCACACTCCAATGCATCAAAATGAAAATTGGTGCCCTCCTCTGCAAGTCCATTCATAGGCATCCTGCTCCTTAGCTCTGCAGTTTCCTGCAGCCATACACAGACATGCTCTCTGCACCCTCCATTTCAGGCCTACTTTGTAACCTTGGGTGGAATTTTGTCAATAGCACACCATTTCTGACAGGAGCAGCATTCACCACTTCCCATTTCTCATGCGATGACAATTAAAATTTAAACTTCTGGCAGCGTGCATGAAAGACACATGTGCTTTTGATGCAGGGGATGCTTTTCAGTGGTGAAACCTGCCATCAGCTAACAATGCTGCAGCTATGGCTGGACTATAAAGAGCCTCCTGGTCAAACAGGGAAGCTCTGCATCACAGCCAGAACTTCCCTCCCTGACTCCATTGCAATTAACATAAGGGTTGGGAGCACACAGGTGGGGCAGGTGTTTTTCAAAATTAAATTTCACTTGTAAATATTTCACAGAACATTGATTTCATTTTATTCATGTGTGCATCATAGTTATTAGTTGAAACTAGCTTAGTCAGAGAGCTAAACATACTATGCCTCATGGTTGGCATGAATTGATGGTTACAGGGGAGTTAGAGACATTTCCTTTATTGTGGAAGAAACAATGTTACATTTTGGCATTCACTTTTTATTGAAAGTTCATGTTAGTGTCCAGTTTTGTACTCGCCACTCTGGGACATGGATGAACTTACAGGCTCAGCTGGCCTTCCCTTCTATGCATTGTAAAGGACATTGTTTGAGATCACTCTCAATGAGGGTGAATGAAATGTTGTAGGTGAACTCAAAACCCTGTAAGGACTCTCCAGCCAACACCCTGAGAAGGACAAATGTTTGGACAGCACTGAGATTGCCTTTTAGGCTCCTCATTTTCTTACCTTGACTGAGTGTCCCCACCACATGCCCCACCACACCCAGGATGCCTAGCCCTTCCTCATGCTCCTGACTACACCCTATGTCCTCCCTTGGATCCCTCTTCCCCTCCTCCATGCCTCTGACCCCACTCCACACCCCACTCACTACTGACTCACCCTTGCCGGTCCCGAGTCTCTATGCAAGCTGCCATTCTCCTACTCCCCTTCCTTATGCCATAGAGTTAAACAAGGATGTGGAAAGGATATTTCCTCTTCTGGGTGAGTCCAGAACTAGGAGGCACTGTTTTAAAATTAGGGGTTGCCCTTTCAGGACAGAGATAAGGAGCAACTTTTTCTCTCAGATGGTTGTGCAACTTTGGAACTCTCTGCCTCCGAAGGCAGTGGAGGCGGGGTCATTGAATATTTTTAAGGCTGATAGATTCTTGTTAGGCAAAGAAATTAAAGGTTATCAGGGGCAGTTGGTAATGTGGAATTCAAAACACAAACAGATCAGCCATAATCTTATTGAATGGTCAAGCAGGCTTGAGGGGCCGAATGGCCAACTTCTGCTCCTCTTTCGTACATTTGTATGAAAACTACTGACTTTACACAAGGCTGCACAAAGCCAACTGGTGCACGCCGCCTTTAAATAAATGTGAACTGGGTGCCATGAGATTCTTGTGCGGCGTTGACTTTATCATGAAGGTGGGACACTATTTTAAAAAGTTTCATGGAATGCAAATGTATTACAAATATGAACCCACCACAAGCTGGCGTGAAGTCTGACACACGCCGCTGACTTTATCTCTGTGTCTCAAGCCACCGTCGGGAAATACAGGATTTCACACCCCACCTAATTAAGTCACCCCGCACAGCACATTTCCCACCCTGGCAGGCTCCATAGAATTCCTCCCCTTGTCTTCACTCCAGCTTCAGTCACAGAACTTTCAGCTGTCTTAGCTTCATACTATCGAATGCTCTTCTAAACCTCTCACATTGTTACCCTTTTTCACTTCTACAAAATCTTTCTGAACTCCTCTCACCTTTCTACATGCCTCTCCCCAATAAAAACCTCCTCAAAATCTGTTTGAGTGAACCTTTGATCAACTCCCTGAAGCTCTTCACAGACTTCTGCTTGTTTTCTCCTTCTGTGAAGCACTTGGGGTGACTTATTACTTTGAAGTTCTATTGTTAAATATAATGTTGTTATTGTTGTACATATGTGGTCAAAGATGGTCATGCTCCACCAAGGTGAAACCACACCTGTAACTTTGGTGTAGTCTCTGTCTCTGATGCAATTTCTGGGCTGTACCTGAGGCAGAGATGGCCAGAAATTATGGCTATTGATAGACTGAGCACTGAAGTATGCACAGTTGTTTTATAATTAATATTCACAATTTTTTCTTTACTTCACAAAAAGCTGGGGAAAGTCAATGCAAACAATGGGTTGTAAAATCATTCATTTGTTCTTACATGCAGACAATTGGAAACACTTCAGCTGCTCAGCACAATAGAAGCCATCTTTTTCACTGCCTCTGCTTGCTCTGCCTTCTGAAAACCCCTCATACACTACAAACAGATTGGTTTGGATAAGAGAGGGTTGTGTATGTTGACAAGAAATTCCAAATGGCAGAACTCACAGCATAAAAAAATGCTTCACTCAAACAAAATTGAGACTAATAGACTAATCGCCTTTAGCAATTTCATACTACATTTAGGTTCCCAGAAAAGCATTGCTGAAATGTGTCCCCACCTCTGTGTACCCATCTATCTAATTAACGTTTTGAATTGCTACTGTTCTTTACTCTCTCCCATCTCAATTGTTTCCCCTACAGATTTGTCATCTTCATTCCCTTAAGTAATCTAGAGGCCCAGGTTAATGCTTTGAGGTCATAGGTTCAAATCCCACCATGGCAGCTGGTGGAATTTAAATTCAATTAATAAAGTCTGAAATTGAAAGCTGTCTCAGTAATGGTGACCCTGAAACTATCATCAATTGTTGCAAAAACCCATCTGGTTCAGTAATGTCCTTGAGGGGAGGAAATCTGCTATCTTTATCTGGTCTGGCCTACATGTGACTCCAGACCCACAGTACTGTTGACTCTTAACTGCCCTCTGAAATATCCTGGCAAATGACTCAGTTTAAGGGCAATTAGGGATGGGCAACAAATGCTGGCCTTGCAAGAAATGTCCACATCCCACAAAAGCATAAATAAATAAAGAAGTCCAAAAAATACAGGCCTGAGCATCTGATGAACAGCTAACTTAGCCAGCTATCACCAGAATTGGCTCCAACATATCAAGGGCAGTTGGGTCTCACTCTGCTCTGCAATAATTACCCTCTACTGCAGATTGTTCTAGAAAACAAATATAACCCCCAGCTTCTTTTCTCTGCTACCATCTCCATTAAAATCTTCCCTATGTCCGCTCCACCCTTACGTCTAACAAGTGCAAGAAGTTCATTATCATCTTTGTCACCAAGGTGAAAGCCTATATTTAGTTGGATCCAGCTGCCTCTGCTGCTTCCTCTTGACCGCCAAGCTAATCCTCACCTTCAAACTACCCTTACCTAGCTCTGAACCCATACTCCTCTATTTTCTCTCTCAGCTCCCTTATGTCATCGCTGCACTCAACTTATGAGACCCACCTTCTACTACATTGAATGCTGATCACCCAAGTTCCCTTCTTGTTCCAAAGCTAGCTGACATTTTATATGTTTCCTTCTCAAACACTGCTCCCTCCCTTTCAAAACCACCATCATTGATCCCTCCCAAATAAAATCTTTGATCCTTCTGTTCTTGTAAACTACAGCCCTATCTCCAATCTCCCTTTCCTCTCCATATGGTATCGCATTCCAAATCCCTGTCCAACTTTCCTGCAACTTATTGTGTGGATCTTCGTAATTGGGTTTCTATCCTGCCACAGCACTGAAACAGCCCAAACTTCAAATATTTATATTAAACCCTCTGTGACCATGAATTTGATGCATTATCCCTTGTCATCTTCCTCGATCTCTGCATTGTTGACCAACCATCCTCAGCCCAATGGTTCTTCTCCATTAACCAACTCAGCAGGACTAGTCTCCCTTTGTTCAACCAGGGCCTATTCAATTATAGCCAGAGTATCTATAGCAATAATTCCCTTTCTGACCACTACCCGGTTACCTCCAGAATCCCCCACAGATCTTGCCTAGTTTTCCTGCACTTGGTCATTTACGGGATTACCATTTGCAACTTGGCCTTCAGACAGGGGATCAGCATCCATATATATGCTGCTGAAACTCAATTCTACCTCACCACCAGCCCTCTTAATCTTCCACTTCCTCTATGTTGTCAGATTGCTGGTCTAATATCCAGCCTTGATGAACCACAGTTTTCCCCGGCTTAATATTGGTAAGACTGAAGCTATCATCACAAACTCTATAGCCTTGCTATTGATTCCATCACCCTCCCCAGCCATTGTTACAGACTGAACTCTTTAACCAAGCCTCTGGTCTCCCCTCTGAATATCTCCTACTTTACCTCAGCATTCATTTTTTCTCCCTTGTGCCTCTGTGGATGTTCTTTTTTCCAATGTTAAAGGTGGGATATAAAATGTAGGTTACTGTTGTAGGCCAGTTTAAAACTTTCTCAGGAGGGACAACCAAGTATTGTGGATGTTTGCAATTTTTGTGATTGGTCATGTGCTAATGAAGGAAAAAGATATAGTAACCCAACACTACACTAGCATGTGGCCTACATGCAGGCACCATGAAAACAGAAATGGTTTAACGCACTGCATTCCAAAACAACGTTTTGCTTAAAAAAAATCCAAAGTAAACATGTGATCATGGCTCTATTTTTAGCATGCACAATGCACAGACGATGTGGTAACTAGCCCTTGCTATTTACAAGGTAGGCTGTGGAAGTATAGATTCCAACAATAGCTCACAGGATTCACAAAATGTGGGTCTCTAATGTAGTTAACCTGGAGGTTAAGCCCATTTTAGTTAAAGAGCATTATCAATGGTAGGGTATCATGACTTACTGTTTATGATACCCTTTTGATGGGAAAAATTACTTTTAAATATAAAATATTTCAGACATAAGGATTCTAATAGTTCATTGGTGCAAATGAACAGTGCACAGGAAGCTTAATATTTCTTCTGCCCACTCCTTTTATATGGCCTTGGATTGGCTGATTTCATTAGAAAACAGTTCATTTCTCAGAACTGACACCTTCACTGATTAGATTTTTTACGCATCTTTTTCCTGCATCAAATTTAATTTTGTTAGTCTATTGCTCTTACTCACGGCCTTATACACAGGCTTCCTAGCACAGTACTTAAAATGAACAAGATATGGAATTTGTTTAAGTCTTTGGGTTATTATGTTTAATTAGAAATGGGATGCCTGAATGGATTAGAGAAAGCCATTCTGTGCCTGTACAAGTATTACTGTATTTTCCTCCTTTAGAGGTAAGTATTACTATTCAGCCAGTTTTGTTTGTGAATTGTATTTCTCCATCAAATTGGTAGGTATACTGTGGTTGTAATCCAGCCTGGTGGGACTGCACTCATCTGGTTCCATTCTTGTCCATCTAAATACAGCTATAGAAATCATCTGCAACAGCTTCTCTTCCAGCTCCCACATTATTACTTCTGGTATTCCCCAAGGATCTATCTTTGGCTCCTCCTATTTCTCATCTAGATGCCTCCCCAGGGTGACCTCATCCAAAAGAACAACCTATTTTCCACATGTATGCTGACAACCTCCATTTGTCCTTCCCCTCCACTTCTCTTGAACCGCACCCCCCACCCCACCCCTCTCTCCACTGTTCCTGAATTCTGAAAATGCTTGTCAGATATCTAGTACTGGATGAAGAGAAATTTCCTCCAAATAAATATTGGGAAGACTTAAGCCATTGTCTTCAGTCCTTACCACAAGCTCTGTTCCCTAACCACTGGCTCCATCCATCTCTTTGACAACTGCCTCTGGCAGAATAAGATTGCTCATAACTTTGGTGTCATATCTGACCCTGAAATGAACTCCAATCTCATTTCTGCTCCATCACTAGGACCTCCTATTTGCACCTCTGTAATGTTGTCTGACTCCAACCCTGCCTCAGCTTACCTCCATGTCTTTGTTGCCTCTAATTTGACTATTCAAATGTTCTTTTAGCTGGCTGGCCTCGCACTTTCTACCCTCCATAAACTTGAGATCATACAAAATTATGCTGCTTATGTCCCCATTCATAACAAGTCTCATTCACCCATCACCTCTCTGCTTGCTGTCTTATATTGGCCCCTGGTGGAGCAACTTATCAATTTTCATAATTTCAAGTCCTTCTATGTCCTCATTCCTCCCTATCTCTGGAAATGTCCTCCATCCCCATAACCTCCATGATAACTCCGCTCTTCTAATTCTGGTCTCATGAGCATTCAGATTTTAATTGGTCTACCTTTGTGACCAGACCTTCTGCTGACTAGGATCAAAGTCCTGGAATTCCCTCCCTAAAATCCCCATCTCGCTCTCACTACCTTTCTTTCCTCACTTAAGACACCGCTTAACACCCACCTGTTTGACCAAGCTTTTGGTCAACTGGCTAGTGCCTCCTTATGTGGTTCGGTGTCAAATTTTGTTTTATAATGCTGCAGTGAAGTGCCTTAGGACATTTTATTATATTGAAGGTGCTATATAAGTATAAGATGCTGTTGTTGCTAGATTTGTACTTCATTAAGTCTAATAATCTTATCTGCTGACAATGCTGGTCAATCAATGCCAGTCTGCAATGCTATCATTTTCATACATCTCTAGCAGTAACACAAATGTTTAAGTTACCAGTACTCCCAACCAAGCCAAATATAGAGCTGTGCAAGATATCAGAATCCACATACAATGGTTTACTGACTGAGGGCTCACCATCTTTCTTGATGACATGTGCAAGAAACAAAATGGCTTTTTTGGACCCAAAAGGTGAAATTCAGGTCCAGGGCACCAAAGTATGAATTCCTGAGAGTATCCATACTCAATCTAAAATTGAAAGTGCATTAATAGCTTGGTCTGTTGAGATTTGGGGCAATATTTTCATCTATGGGTACAATTAATTTGAAATTGCAGAAGTAAGCTGTCATTGATTTGTAATGTTAATTCTGTAAATGTATGTTTCTTTAAACATATACTCAAAAATGACAATTTAACTCTAAGTCAGATTTATGCATTCTCACCCCACTACAGATGTGAATACATAATGTAGGCTGATATTTCAGTGCAGTGTAGGGAGAGTGTTGTATTGTTAGCAATGCTGTCTTTCAGGTGAGATGTTAAAGCCCTGTCATGTCTGCTTTCTTAGTGGATGCAAAAGATCCCATGGCACCTTCTGAATAAGAAGCTCCCCTTGTCTCTTGACCAACATTTGTACTTTAATCAACACGTTATCCGGCCATTATCTAACTTATTGTATATAGGACCCTCCTGTATTCAAATCTGTTCACGTGTTTGTCTACATAACAACAGTCCTCATGCTGCGCTTCATCTAAAAGTCATTTCCCAAGCACTATGTAAAAGCAAATATTTCTTCCTCTAAACATATGCCCATCGTAATTGATTCAAAAAAGGCAGATCTGAGTAGATGTTTCTTCCAGTGGTTTAAAGGCATTCTATGCAAACAGCTGTAACAAGTATACTACAATATTATAACACTTAGTATTCTCTACATAACTAGGTGAATGTTTACAAAGCGTCTTTAGAGGATGATTAAGTTTTAAGGAATTTTAGATATTGCATAATATCCTCATCAATATACACGTTATATTTTCGTAACGGTTTTTACAGGAGGATAACATAAGCTGTGCTGAATCATAATTGACCTGTGGTTTTAACATATTGAACGCTGCTGATCATGTGTCACAGGCTGTTCCTGTTTCACGTTTGGTTGCAAATAAAGCAAACTACTCATTAACAGTCATTTATGGAATTCTAAAATACGAACTGCCGTCGGGCGTTACCAAAGTGCTTCACAACACCCATAGGGCAGGCACTTTAGTGCTAATTAGAACGAAAGAGAAAAATGATGGGTATATGTTTCGTGAAAAGTAAATACATTTGCAATGATTTTCCCTTTGGTATTTACCACAGAAGCGTACAGCACATTCGGTCTATCATGCCTACGCTAGATCTTTCAAAGAGCTATACAATTAATCCCAATCCTCCTGCTTTTAGTTCTACAAATGTTTCCTTTAAAAGTATTCTTCCAATTTCCTTTTGACAGTTACTGTTGAATCTGCTTCCACCACCCTTCTAAGACACTACATAGCAGACCATAACAACTCCTGCAATAAACAAACCTCTTCGTCTCCCCCTGGTTCTTTCCAGCTGAATTGTATTAAACAAGTTCTAAAATAAATGTCGAACTAAAGATTCCCACGGCCCCCACATATAGCGACAAAAGAATCTTTAATTTCCCAATTTTGTTAAGTTTAGCCAATAAAATCTTGCAGTCAACATTTTACTACCTTATTTTATAGGGTTATATATGATTCAATAGCGCAGTGTATGTAGAGTTTTTGAAATATCAGATGGAGACCCTGCAAAGGCTCATAGGAATTCAACCTAACTGCTTCGTAATGCAATACTGTGGAATGTAAATGTGCTCGCTATATTTTCCAAACATATACTTAAGGGCGGGAAATCCATGAAACCAAGGCGAAACATTTTAAATGTGACTTCAATTGATGTATGTAAGATATTGTAGCTCCGTGCTAAAACCATGCCTTGTTGAGTTTCTTTTTTGTCTATTTTATATTTCTGACGATACTGTGTGATTTTTCTAACTCTTGCAGTAGTCTATTACACACCATGTGTTTATTGATGTATCTTTTCAGTATTTAAACAATCTCATCTTTTGTACTATTTCTTAAATCAGCTCGCAGCACCCAGATGTTCATATATTTTACTTAAGCGAGTTATGGGTTAAAGAAACTGACAGCAAGGTCTCAGACAAGCAAGAGCCCACCTACAAACAACGCTCAAAGTAGGTTGGTTGTAGAAGTCGGATGGTGTCGCAGGCTGAGGAAGCAAAGAGGGAAACGACCACAGACTGACGACATTCATTTTATTCACTATGTGGACAGACATGCTTCCCAATCATTATTACACATTAAAGTTTAAAACCATAAAATATTACGTTTATGACTTAAAATTAGATTTGTTTGTATTACTCGTGTCCAATTGGGAGGGGCCTACGGGTTGAATGAGCTCTAAATTAATTAGTTATTAGTAAGTACTCAACATACACTCACCAGGCGTCCCATCATAATTGTTTTACCATTGAATGGGTAGGAATATTAGCAGCCAAAACCTTCAGATTATTAACTACTGAAGATTCTTGGTTCTTTGACTTCACGCTGCTCAGAAGCGGGTAATGTTTTGGCAGATCCCCACACTAGTTAATGAATATTTTAAAAAGGATAGGGAAAAATCATACTGAAACCCCAAAAGTGTGTGTATTTGCGTATGTTTGGAGACGGGGGGCGGGGGGTCAGAGGTGGAAGATAAACCATAAAAACGTTAATTGTTCGCCCATATTGTTTAAATGGTCATTCTTTCCATTATGAATTGCTGCACTCAGGCATGGAACATGGCACTACTTTGTCATCGTCACATAATCTCACCGCATATGTCCCGAATTTAACTTTAAAGCAATGAACTTAATTATGTGTGCCTGGTTGTACAAATTTGTATTATAACAGTAGCGTTAATATTACATATGTGATTTTAATTCTCCTCCAATGTTCTTGGGGCTCAAACAATTGTGTAAGTTGTTAAAAGTCGTTTCAACTGTCACATGATGATGCCATTCCAGAAGCATAAAGTGTATCTGCATTTCCCCCCAGGAATATGTTTCGTTCCAGCTCCGCATAAATGGGCGGTGTAGAAATCTATAAAGCAAACCCATCCAAACTACAAAAGGAAATCTGAATACTAGTTATATTTTTTAAAGTGCAAGGTCGGATACTTGTAATAATTCAAATCCTGTGCATGGCAACAGGGCCAAACAGCTTCCTGTTGTGCCAAAATGTCTCATTTAAGAGAGCTTTTTAATTTTCAGATGACTTCTGTTCATTACTTAATCCTATTATACAAATCATACATGGTGGTTAATCTCGTCTATAACAACTTGCACATATACAACACCTTTAATGGAGAAAAACGTTTAAAGGCGTTTCCCGGAGACGTGATCATCATTACACTACATTACACTACATTGGGCAAGTGTTGATTTTTTTTAAAATTTCCTAAAATGACAACTTTTAAAATGTCTTCCCCAAGACTATAATTTCCTACCTGATGACGCAAATTATTTCACAGCAGTTGGCCTGTGATAGCTGATAACTAGTCCGCATTGTCCTTTAGCTTTTAAATTGAGGTGATGTAGCCACCACTGGCAATTATTAATCGGCCCTTCTACAGGAATGGGATGGTTGCTTGCTCAGACGAGAAATACATAGTTCCTTCTGTTGATCTTAATGTAATTTAAACAATATAAGCATAAGGATAAAATCATATCTACCACAAGCCCGAGATCGAGGAAGGCCTTTTGGTCAAGATTTTTGGGTCTGTACTACACAAAAAGGCAAATAAAGCTAGCATAAAACTTAGACCACAGACTTCAAATGCTGAGAGAAAAATGGCTATTATTTATTCATACAACTGTTTCCGCTTTGTTCATATCAGTGTAAATTAAATATACATATATATGCACTTAAAGTAATCACAAAGAGGGAAGTTGCGATACAAAAACTAATTTGTTTGGGAAAGTGTAGTGACTACACATTTGCCATAAATATGGCTGCTTAAGAACTTTAGCTTGAAATAATTTCACTTAGCAGATTTCACTGCCCAATTATCAATGAATAAATTACCACATGGAACAATGAGAATTGAGATAAAACAATAGCGGTACTCATCCTTATTATTAAACAACTTAAAATATAGTCATAAAAGGGAGCCATTTTGAAACGAAAAATATCCATTCGGGCGCTGGGAGAATGCAGACATTGTATAAAGGGAATCGTGCAGTGGCAAGTAAAATACCAAACAGACAAAGCTAGTAGTGGCTGTCAAGCATTGCACACAACATTGGATATTTGTTCTCTTTCGATATCTGTTCTCTTTGAAAGCTAAAAGGCAGATCTAGTTTTCATCTTCGGGTCAAGTTTGTTAAGTAATCAATATTAGGTGAAAATAATTGAATAAAACAGCATCGATTAAATAGAAAGTCTGATATTATTCTGAGGGCGTAGGAGACTTTACTTCTGTTTGGATTGTAGACTGGTGGGGGGTGCTGATCGTATACTTGAAAGGAAATAACGCCTTTATTTATGTACGGTTAACGGGGCGAATCTATAGCTGGGATACAGGGGCGTTTACACCAGCCGCGTGGACAGCAGGTAAAGTAATTATAGTGAAAACCCCGTAGAGGGTGGGTTTGGAAAACCGGAATTAAGAAATCAGCAGAATAGCCACACATACAAGTCAGTGGGACGGATACCTTACCAGGAGAACAAATTCCTAGTGAGAACCAAGCTGAAAAGGTAACTGCGATTTTGCTACTGTGTAGCAATAATACGAATGATACTTTCATTATCAATGCACGGATCTTATGAACCAGTGAGACTATTAATGTGTTTATAAAAAAATACTCTGCACGTGGTGATTGTCGATTATCGCGAGTTTTACAAAATAAAATAATTAATGTTCTTCCTGAAATAACACAGAGCAACAAAGACTGATAAATATACGATCTCAATAAACTTACAGTAATGGCTATTGATTTTTTGTCGAAATCTGCGAAGTCTGCATCGGCAGCGATTGCATGTCTGTATTTGTTTTCATTAATGCATTGAAATTATTGCATCACGACTCTGGTGTTTACATTATCTAATATTCGAAGGGGCACTTATAATTCATAAATGCATACAGACTTTATAACATCTGCACAGTATTGATATTAAAACGAAATACTTTGCGTCCTCCTAGTTATTGGATGTGTTCCAACTGATAGACCCCTTCCATTTTGGCACTTTAAGTGGAGATTTATGTTTTTCACGGCGGCAGAATTTAGTGTGGCGGGTCTAAACCTTTATTTAATCTATTCGTATTATAATTATCTTTCTGATCTATGTTTTCCAATTACTGAAAAATTCCCAGTATGATTCTGGCATTTATTAAGGGCCTTTCGGGACCTCCAGACGTCTAAACGCGCTTCACAGCCAATGAAGGGTAGTCACTGCTGAACTGTAGGAAACGTTACTTTATAGAGGCAAGAGTGGCTTGACAGTGGAAGCTAGCGTTAGCAGTTCAGACGGAGCAATTCTAACCTACATGACAGTGTACTTCTTTAGGAGGTATGGATCCTAAACTTTAAAATAAATGCACGGTCACTATTCCAGAATGATTATGGGGGCTAATTCCAAACTGACAGAAAAGCTACTGACAGCCCCAGCCTGACCTCGCCGTTATCTCTAATTATAAACACAACAGCACATGAACAGCATTCAAAAAGGCAAGTTCAATAAGCGGCATGCATGAATTTAAATCAGTAAACATCTCTTTCGAGAGAAAAAAACACCAGCTCCGTGCTGCACAAGGCGCTGGCCGGAAGCTCCGATAAACTGAGACAGTGATGCCCTTTCAGCGGGCGCAGAACCGGATCAGGGATTACCCCGGCAGGATCCGGACTCGAACCCGGGACTCAGATCTCCACTGTCTCTCCCCCCAACTCCGGGGGCCACTGAGCCGCGCACGAGCCCTTCCTCCCTCCCTGCCAGGCTGCCGCTCCGCAGCTTCACGTGCAGACAGACAACCTGTTAGGAGTGGAAGCAGTGAGGGCCAGTCTATATGTGAATCGCGTTAAATCTGAGAAGGAATGAGCCCCTGCGCGTGCTGAACTCGACCATCCACGCGCTGCATTAGCCACCACCATCGCTCTCCCCCCTCCCCCCCCCCCCCCCAGCCAAAGCCCGCCAACCATCCTCGACAGTTGCCGTCTCCACGTCCGAGGAAGCGCGCAGGCGCGGCTGCCGTTCCGCGCAGGCGCACGGTTGTTGCTGCCCGTTCAGGGCTTCCCTCGCTCGCGCCTGCGCACTATGCTCTGTGACGTCAGGCCTCACCCCAGTCATTACGCACAGGCGCAAAGACAAGTCTGAACATATCGCAGCGAGCGCCTTGTCAGTCAAGGAGCAGCGCCCCTCGTCGGGCAGCAGCCCTTGCCCAACGTCCCCCTGTAACTTCAATGCGCTGAGAGAGCCAACGACCAGTTATTCGCCAACTCATCCAAGCTAATCAAAAAAACAACGACCAGAGGATGATTTACTGACATCGCTCCACCTTCTCAAACTATTTAAATACTCCCTGCAGAGAGACCTGTCACTAAGTGCGATAACAGATTGGAGGCTGAAAAAGTAGCGAGCTTGAATTCATTATTATTACTGTTATTTTCTAAACAGTACAGAAGGAAAACAAATTAACCAGAAAACATGGCTAATAACGACAGACTTGCAAACGCAGCAGCTCAAGGGGACATTGCAAATGTAATACAATTGTTGAATAATGGAGCAGACCCCAATGGTATCAGTAGTTTTGGCAGGACTCCTATACAGGTACACATTTTTATTTAATGTTCTATTATCGTGTTTCGCTCATATAGTAAGACATGTCCATGTGATTTACGCAACTTGATTATTAACCTTTGCATGGCTAAGCAATTGTCAACCGATATTTCTCTGACGAGCGTTATTTGCATCAGCACTTTCCTCAATCTCTATTACCTGTTCAATCCGTTTGCTGATTCAAATTTTGGGTTTATTCTGGAGAAGGGAATACAATTTTGCGACAGCAGTGTGTTCCAATTTTAAGGCTTCGAACTATTTCAAATCCCGGAAGTATTTTAAATAGACCCACACTTTTATCGAGGGATAGAAAGTAAAAAAAAGAAAATTCGAATTGGAAAATTATTCATAGTTATTACAAAAGAAATATTATTTTGGCGCCATTTTAATACCCGCATAACAAAGAAACGATAAATGTCCATCCGTTTGAATGTTTTAAATGGATTATGTATTTATTTTATTAACACCAACGGCATATAAACTAACGAAATGGATATTTATCCAAAATGTACTCAGGAGGACTGTAGATGCTGCCATTCTGAAATAAAACAAGGAAACCAGAAAGACCCGGTAGGCCACAGATAAGTTACCGATCCTGATGCAGACTAAATAGAAGAAATTAATCTTCCAGTCCTGACCAAGGATATTAGTCCGTATCGATTTAATCTGATGTCGGATAATTCATAATAAATTGTTTTAACGGTAGCGTCTGGATATTGAACTACTTCATCGTTGAGGTTGTACATTTTAAAATTTAACTGGACAACGATGTCAACACAAATTAAGCAACATAAAAACGCGCCTTAAAAGTAAAGACTAGCCCAAAAAGCTTTATAACGAGGTATTAGACAATTGGATGTGCAGCCAGGAAGAGAGGTTAATAACAGAGGTTTGGTCGGGTTTTGTAGAAGATTTTCCTGTATTTTTTAAAAAATCGTAGGCTATAATTGTATATTTTAATTTTATTTTCCTACGTATGCAGCTTAACTGGAAATTAATGTCTAAATATGCCATTGTAAATATTTGATTTGATTTTTTATACCAATGTCTGAAATATCTTCGTTGTATTTGTATTTCCTTGGAATTTGCAGATTTAATATCTAATTATATTTTCTAACATTTATATTTGAAATATGTTTGCGTGTTTTCCGAACTGCTTTACCCGGAATGATTTGATTTTTTTTTTTAATTTGAAGAAACTTTATGTTTTGTTGGCGACTTCCCTTTTAATTTTACATAACTATCCAGACACCGCCTTATACACGTTTACACTGGGATTGGACATTATCTGAATTATTGAAAGTTTTAATCTCTGTCGTGCTCCGCTGTTGCTCTGATCACTACCTGCTCATTTGTTAGTTTGAGGCTAGATTTTGGTATGAATGTTGCAGTTTTTTTATGTATCGTTAATTTTTTTTTAAAGAATTGAATAATTTTATAACAACACTAAATCCCAGAAACAGAAATAACAAACATGGGGAGCCGAGAATTCAATTATTCGAAAATTTAAAGCACGAAAGGGAATAAAATGAAAATAAATAATACAATTGCTGACGGATTTGTACACACGCCTGCATTTATCCACCTGGTCCTTTGATACAATAGACAAATATTCTAAAATGGTTAAAAAGTGACACTGGGACAGACATTAAATAGAAAGGAAGGAAACGAATATAAATTTAGATTTGATAAATTCAGCTCCATCTGCTGCTCTACACTGGGTCTTAACTATTTAGTACCATTTTTTAGGCAAATTTCTTTCTCTCTCTCTTTCTCTCCCATTGCAGGTGATGAAAATGGGTTGTCCGGACGTTTGTCGGCTTCTCCTGGAAAACGGAGCAGACCCCAACCGGCAGGATAATCAGCAAATAGCATTAATTCACGATGTGGCCAGGGAAGGCTTCTTGGACACGCTGAAAGTCCTGGTAGAATTCGGGATGGCTGACACCAATCTCCGAGACAAAAACAACCGTCTTCCCATCGATCTGGCAAAGCAAAATAACCACTGGGAAGTGGTGAAATACCTAGGTAATCTGAAGCAAGGCGATTGAGTGGCTGTATTCTTATAGGGGGGAAGCCATCTTAGGTTTAGTTTTGATTTTCAGAAGTACATTGGATGGCAAGGACATTTTAAAAACATTTTTGATATTGTTATAAGTGTACAGATTCCAAATAAAAATACTGTAAATACAACAAAGGTGTTTTAGGAATTAGTACATAAAGGTGCAGATGAAACATTTACAGTAACATCTTTCGACTTGTTATTTATAGATGTATCAGATATGATTGTAGCTTATGATTTCTAAAAATAAATCTCCTACATTACTCAACCAAACTCCGGGCACTTTTCCTAACCTCTCTTTCTGCCATCCCATTTCCTAATACCTCGCCATTTCCTTTTAAAGCGTGTTTTTATGCCTAATTTAGGTTGACATGGTTTTCCAGTGTCTTTAATGGCTGCAATAACTAGTCTATAGGGCTGATTGGACCCAAGACTTTGACTGGCTTTTATAATTTCTATGTACAGTCTTTTTACTGTAACCTGTAAACGCTGCTGATGTTGCCCTCAAAACAGCTGTCAAAATTCAGATCGTTGTTTGATTTATTTCACACTTAATGGCATCTTTAGAGATAATTGAAAACGGAATTGGAAGCGTTTAGACAAATAAATTCTATAAACCATGTACATTCTGCCCAGCAAAACAGAGCGCAATATTATTGTTTCACGAGGGCCAAGCTCGGTCGGTATCATCCATCTTCGGATGTCCTCCCAGCAATACGGCTTAACTTCAGTATATTTACATCAGAAACTGTTAGAACTGGATATCAGTCAATGTGACTGTGGGCCAAGCAGCGGACTGCGGGTTTATCATTTGTGAGTTTCTCGATCGCCTCCACCCACTTGCTAACCATTCCCATCCGTACACGGCTTTCCGACACTTTACATGTGCTTGTTTTAAAATATATTCAGCGCACTGTGGAAATATATCCGTCTAGCAAACATCAGGCTATTGCATTTACAATGCGTCTTCTCATCTTGAAACAGAACATATGTCGCCCCTAATGCTGGATGCGCAAAAGACACACAATAAAACGACCAAACTTTGGCTTTATGACGTGGAGAACCTTTCATAACGTTTGATTTTGCACTGATGTGCAGTTCTATTTATTTTGTATAGAGACTAGCTGGAAATTATGTGAATATTTTTACAGATTCTGTTAACATTGTTTCGTATGTTGCCCTCTGGACTGAGTTAATGCGAATTCTCTCAGAATGAGGAAAATATTATTTATTTAAATATTATTTGCATTTGATTTGGTCACTCGAGTATGAGTTTCATGAAGGCTTTAATCATTGATCTGGGAAGCTGCCATTGAAGCCCGTCACTTTAATTTATTTTGATATTTCTTTAAGAAAACGAGTAACGAAGCTTTTTAAGCTTCAAGTTCCAGGAGTGTACAGTGTTCTTTTTTTTTAATATTTAGAAAGCGCTTTTTAACGTGTAGAGAGTATCGGCCTGAATCCGGCCACATGTCCTGAGGAAATAATAGGGTCCACTTTCTCCTACAGTAACATGCTATACATTAAATAAGATTCATGAAGTGCAAATTACATAAATCTAAGCCCCAATCTCAATGACTGTCGGCTGTAGAATAGAGAGAGTTGCCAATGTGGCAGTTGTTTTTCTAAAATTTGAAGAAAATTCTGTTGTACGCATTAGGGTGCTGCATTTTAGAAATGCATTTTCGACGAAAAATATATAGTTTAGACTATTATGAATTTATTTTTGTGCAATTTCTTTGCAATTGCAATACCTTTTCTCTGTAAATGCCACTGGTTTATAAACACGTGCCCAATTCTGCTTATATCCTGTCATGGATCGTTTATAAACTGTCGATTTCCGCCCTTAATATATCTTAGTGCCTGTCTGCAAATGCTGGAATCGAAATAAAAACAGAAAGCACTGGAAGTACATTTAAGTGAAAATATAGTTTACGACATTTAGAGAAAAGGCGGGTTCTGTAATTACTAATGAAGTTCACTATTCTGAGTGAGTTATGAATGGGTTTCTGTAAATCCGGCAGTGACTAAGCTGTCATATTCTCATTTATTTATGTCTTCTGACTTTAGCTTACACTAAGAGTTTATATACACTTTATACTAATGAGTTTTGCCTTGTTATACCTGTTTTGAATTAGCGTCCCTTTATTTTAATAACAATCAGAATCAAACTTTTCTTTAACGAAAATTTTCTGTAGATAAAACCTCCCCATGTTTGGCACCTTCTATTACCTCCTTTTACCCTACACTTCAAAATGCAAGTTTCTCATCATTTATTTTTTTTCACGAAAGTTTGCCATGTCCTGTACTATTTAACTGAAACGCTCACAGATGTATTATCAAACATCAATGGTCTCCCGACTACATTGTAAATATTGTTAATCTCGGTACATTATTGGTACAACATGGTGTCCCAGAAGCGCTGTTGAAGGTACTAACAGAATCTTTATAACGTTTTCAGCTTAAAATGGATATCGTCTTCTAAAACAAATTATAGCCAATGAAATTGACAGACTGCAGGGTTGAATTTGTAGAAAGCGATAGAGAAAACTGCTTGGGGTATTTGTATCTGGCTTTGAAATACTGTGAAGCATTACAATTGAGTTAAACGAGGAACACGGTAAATGTGGGTTCTCTAAATCTGCTTAATATATTTTCAATTTTAATGCATTGCCTGAATTCTTCACTAACAGGAACGATGGACATTATGACATAATGTAAAGGAAAACAAATGTAAACATAGTGCATTTGGATTAAACTACGTTTTTATTTATCTGGCGGGAAATGTGATTTTCTTTGACATAGATGTGAGGAAGTTCTTTCAATCGATAGCCCAGGTTTTCAGTTGTAACGCTGATATAATCAGTTAAAAAGAATGGGTTATTATCGGTGTTGTGATCAGATAATCTCGGCCAACGTCTCGGAATCTTCTCAAAGATTTTTGATACGGTAATGAATAACTCGTTAATTTAGAGGAAACACTAAGTTTTTTTTTGGAAAGGCTCCCAAAACACAAGTCAAAAGGGATAGGCTGCCAAGTGAAAACTTATCGGAGCATTGCAAATGGCAGATTCATCTCAATACTTTTTAGGAAATTTCCGGAACAGCTAAAAGTATTTTTTTAATAGTATTTTCAAACATTAATGGAGTCAACTTCGACGCATAGAGTTTGTAACGGAATTTCCAGGTTTATGCCAATTTCATTGCCTTGTGTGATTATGATTTCGGACATCACAAATTGTGAAAGATTTAGAAATAAAGTAACCAATAGTTTATTTTCATTAAATATTTTGGACGAATGTAAACAAATTCATGTATTTCTAAATTGAAACAATGGAGAAACGAATGAGGAAACCCTACTTTCAAACTAACCTGATCAGGTCTCGCCTGTTCATTTTGACTCGAGGTTGTGAAATGGCTCCAGAGGCAAGCGAATGCTCTGGAGACATGGGTTCAAATCCCACCAGGGTATCTGTGGGAATTTAAATTCAGTTAATAAATCTGAAATATAAAGCTGGTCTCAGTGATGGTGACCATGAACTTAACATTGGTTGTTGTAAAAACTCATCTGGTTCACTAATGTCCTTTAGTGAATTAAATCTGCCGTCCTTACCCGGTCTGGCCTACATATGACTCCAGACCCACAGCAATGTGGCTGACTCTTAACTGCTCTCTGCAATGGCCAAGCAAGCCACTCAGTTCAAGGACAATTAGGGATGGGCAACAAATGCTGACCTGGCCCACATCCCATGAAATAATTTTTTTAATTGTGCTGGTTAGGGGTCAAAAAGTAAATGGAAAATAGAAAAATTAAATAAACTGAAAACGTAAGGACAATTGCATTTCAAAAGCACAGAATCAGCAAGGTTAAAAATAACTGTAGAGAGTAAACTGGCATTAAGGATGCAAACGCATTTCCAAATCTCTTTAGACTCAGTGAAGGAGATACTGATAGCAGCCAGCACGAAATGGGCAATTTTAATAAGTCGATTATTTTCGTTTGCTGAAAGCAATTTAATTCTCCGTCGTTAAGAAGTGCGAATGGCAAATTTATGGAAATTTAATCTCTTCTTACCGAAGTGTCCCAGAGTGGGGCAACGGTTGTGTTTGATCTGAACATCATAAAAATAAAAATGCAAAGGGAAATCGGGGCGATAGTTTGTTTAAAAATGTCCACCTTCGTTGAAGAAATTGAGTCAGCGAGTTCGCAAGGGACGAGGGCAGACGATGTTAATACGTTTGATAAAGTTCTGACTGACCTGGTCGCTAACGTTGCTTCAATCGCGCTTAATGATGCATTGCCCTTAATAAATATTATTTGCAAACTGCTGTTAATTTTATGCACCCCTGGTCTAAAATAAATGCAGTGAATAGTTTTGCAAGAGGGGCCAAACCTGCCCTTGGCGCGCTTTTAAAAGGATGTTTATTTAATGCTGAACAAACGTTTCTTTATTTTACGGGTACTGACTCAAAGAATGACCAAATCGAAAGCAGCACCATTTCGGGTTGAAACTTCCCTTTTCCGCGTTTGATTCTTTGAGGCATGTCTCTGCGATTGTTTTAGTGGCGATTGTACAGGGGATTGGTGCTCTTCATGTCAGGAGGAAGTTGGCACCTTCTACTTTCAGGTGAGAACGGTGTTCGTTAATTATTACTTATTTAAGTCACCCACACTGTGAAACACATTTCAATCGAGCCATAAACTGAAATGGAGTCAATTTCGACACACACAGCTTGCGACGAAATTTCCAGATTTATGCCAGTTTATGCCTGCTTTTGTGTGATTATGAATTGGGGCATCACAAATTGTGAACGATTTAGAAATAAAGTAACCAATAGTCTATTTCCACAGATTAGGAAGGCATAAAACGAGCTCAGAAAGTTAGCCTTCAATTTTTAAAACAGAGAAATCTCTGATAAATCTGTCCTGGGGACTACCTTATCGTCAATGCTTGGTGTGTGGTAAATCCTTTTTTCAGTTTGTAACATCTTACACCACTTATGACTGGTTTTAATCCAGCAAAATCAGAATTCACAATTACTCACTATTTCGGTATTAATCTTATGTTCTGTTTCATTTCCTGCGGCGAAGAATTTTTCTTTTGGTTTTTTTTTTATTTTCAAAGTCATATCTCTCAACATCGTGACCGCCAGTCGTGTTTTCGATCCGTCCCATAGCGAATTTCAGTATTGTCCCCATATAAGGATTGATCCAACACAATCAACGTGTTAACATTTCAAGTCGATGCCCTTCCATCCAAACTGCCAGGCCTGCGGCGTATCTCCAACATTTTCTGTTTTTATTTCAGATTTCCCGCATCCGCGGTATTTTTGCTTTTGTTACAATTCAGCTATCCGCTGATACAAATGTAAACGAGGTCGCTCTTGTATTTGAGTTAGATTGAGTATTTTAAAAAGATTGAAACTCCAGCCTGTATGATATTCATTAAAAGTACAAAAATGTTCAATCCCTTTCATTAAATAGCAATAACTCAAATATGAAAGAAAACCAGAACATGATGGGAGTACTTAGCAGGTCAGGCAGGATCTGCGGAGAAACGGTTCATGTTTCAGGTCAATGAGCTTTCACCAGAACTCAACAAAATATGAAAAAAGCAAGGGAGATATTTTAGATATAACTGACAATCCAACTAGTAAAAATCCAACTGCAAATAGCTCCACTTGTTTAAAAATTAAACATATCTGAATTTGCTTTGTTACAGTATTTTCTCACACCATCGCTTTCTAAATGTCTTCCTGCATCATGGAACACGGTTTCTCTCTTTTTG
Source organism: Cetorhinus maximus (assembly GCF_964194155.1). Lineage (NCBI taxonomy): Eukaryota > Metazoa > Chordata > Chondrichthyes > Lamniformes > Cetorhinidae > Cetorhinus > Cetorhinus maximus. The sequence continues at coordinate 131,689,074 of NC_135880.1, forward strand.
TCCATCTATCTATCTATCCATCCCCCCTCCCCATCAGTACTTCCCTCCAAGACCAGGGGCTCACTGTGGGAGCTGTGTCCAGGAACATCCTTTTCTTGTCACTCTGTGGCACAGTCTGTTGGAGCACAAATCCACTGCACCACAACCTTACAAAGAATTTTTATTTACAGCAAAATGGATGTCATCACTGGTTTAAGCTTCTGCTGGTAACCTTTAGAACCTCCCACTGCCCAACCCACTCCCAAAAACTGTACAAGGGGATATGGAGCAAATTGCATGCAAGGATAAGTCTGTCATTTTCCAATGGCTGATGTTTCTCGATGCTACTAGCACTTATGTAAAATATATAATTCCCATTGCTTGACCCTGAGCAGAACAGATCTGTATTAGCAAGGCAAGGCATACAGACAAACAGGTTCAACTTCTTGGATGCATCAAATTTCAATTTCTCATTCTAGCATCCAGGTTACTCCATGGCCTTTTTATCTCTGTAACCTCCTTCTCTGAGATCTATGTTCCTCCAATTTTGGCCTCATTTCAGTTGTCTCACCCAATGGTGGCCATGGCTTCAGCTGGCTATGCCCTAAGCTTTGGAATTCCCTCCCTGCCCCTCTCTGTCTCTCTACCACTTTCTTCTTCTTTAAGTCGCTCCTTGAAACCAAACTTTGACTAAGATGACTAATATCTCCTCAACATGACTCAATGTCAAGTTTTGTTTCACAATGCTCCTGTGAAGACTTGGGACATCACACTATGTTAAAGGTGCTCTAAAAACACAAGTTGTTGTCTGTGGTGAGTGAGTTGATCTCAGATGGGGAAGCAGTTAGGAAACTATACATGAATTCAAAATCCCCCTGGATGACAAGAGGAAAAATCAGCCATGATTCACACTCCTCACAAATTTCCAGTAACTACTGCTAGAAAACTTACATGTGCAGAAAACAGGGAGCCTATAATACAGCCCAGGTGCCACATAGATGCTACATGTACCTCTGCACACTTAGGTGGAATTTGCCAATATTATCAAATTTGTTGTACACTGGATACACCTCCCAAAATGCACTAGTAGAGTCAGGGCCCTATGATTGGAAGCTAGCTGTTGATGAAGGGCTCCTGACCACTTGTAGTGCGCCAGGCATTTCCCCAGTGTGGGAGGGATGAGTTCCAAGATGTAGTGGCACTAGCTCTTCGGAGGCACCAGTGCCAGGGGTTGTTGGGTGGGCAGAGATGGCAGGCTTTTCTCAAACCTGGTGAGAAGCCTGTCCTGGAGCACCCCTTCCAAACAGCTGCTATGCAGCTGTTCTCCAGCTGGTGCTTAATTTATATTATTTCCAGGTTTATAATGAATCTGGTGCATAACTGACACACTGGCTTATAGGCGTCTTTGGCCATGCTTGGCCACACTGAGGGACACCGATGGCATCAGCATGGTGCAGTTATCTGTACCTGATTCCCTGGCGAACAGACATATCATTATGGGCCTCCAGCTGTGGAAAGGGTTGGGTACAGCTGGATGATATCCATGGTTGTTAATCTGCTGATTTATGCCAGCTGGCACAGAAGTGAAAATGGTTATTTGTGAAAGGTACCAAAGGGTGACAATGCCTGTGGAACTGTGTCCCAGCAAGCTCAAGTGCCTTCCGAAGGGGAGAAAATTATAGCAATATTAAAAAAAGGACAGGAGATGACTTGCTAGCCTAATAGTTTTGCAGATAATCTGATATAGTTGAGAGCTGCTCAGACCAGTGGCACAATATTTAGATCTGCAATATTTTGGTGCTGAACAAAATATTCCAGTAGATCTTTTAACTAGTCTAAAGTGATTGGGTCACATAGTGAACCATAGGTCTGTTTCAGTATAATGCATTAAAATGAAGTCTAGCATAATGTTCTATCTGTTTAGGATGGGATTGGCTGGGTGTTCCCTCCACCCATCTTGTCTGGACCTATGAAAACCTCCATGAATTAACCTTTTATTCAGAACTGACTGTTAGCGAGGGGACCATCGAGCCTGTCCCAAATGATCATGACACCACTATGTTTGGTGTTCCTTTAGAACCAGCAATCATGTAACCTGCCAGGAAAGGTGGTGGTGGGAGCGGGGAGGGAGGATGGGTGGAGAGGGCAGGGGGGGTGGTAATGATTTTTGCCAAATACATTAGGCATGAAGGTGGCCACGATGCAATCTTACAATGTTGCAATGCTGGTTTAGTGCGTGTTCGGCAAAGACTCCACCATGTTAAAGGATTTGAAGCCAGCAATAGGAATGGTCACCCAGAAGCATGTTATACAGTTGATTGCCACTTAAAATGCCTGTTAATATAATACCTCATTAATAGGACAGCTAGCTGTCTGGGAGTAAACATGGTGCATTGACGTTGATTTCAAACTCTACTGAAAGAAACACCAGCTTCTCAAAGGCAACTAGGGGTGAGCAACAAATGCTGGCCTTGCCAGTGACACTCACATCCCGCAAAAAATAATTTTTAAAAACTTACCATTTCATGTTCATTGCTGCATGAGCTGGGAAGAGGGCTTCTGACATTGGGAGACTTTCTGAGGGACTTTCTCTCATGACTTCACCTGAAAAGAGTAAGTGCTGCACTACATCATCTTATTGGACACCATACAGGACGTCACCAAGAGAAAGGAGTGCTTGGTCATGGGCACCTTGCTTGGGGCCCCCGGGTCCAGATGAGGAGTGGGAGAAGGAAAAGGAGCAGGAAGAGCAGTACCAACCTTTGCAGAAGAAAGGAACAGAAGGTTGAGGAGGTGAGGGAGTGAGGTGGCGTCTTTCACCCCCCTTCTCCTCTGCATCTCTGCCTTCACCAGGCCCTCCATCTGAGAACCTGTGCATCTTCCCTCTCAGTCCCTGAACCATCCTGCAATGTTCCGCAGTGTGCCAGCCAGAGCACTCCACATCTTCAGTGGAACTTGTTGCAAGGAGTCGACATATACTGCTTGAATCACTGCTTAACTGCTAAATCAGGGGGTTTCTGGTTTAGTATCTCCAGGCAAGTTCAAATTGTGGTAATCAGCAATTAAGACCAATATTGTGTGCTAAATCCCGACATTCAATCAGGCATCAACTGCAGCTCTGATGAAAGGTCACGGATCTGAAAAGTTAGCTTTGGCCCATAACTTCAAAGCTCCAAGGCAGTGTATCTGAGAGGTACCCCAAAGGTGTGCTGGGGAATCCACCCCGCCACCCACCAGAAGTTCCCAGGTAAGAATTGCATGGCAATTGCCTGGGAAGTGCAAACTTCCCATGGGCAATTGCCCTGCACTGGAAACCAGCTGATAAAGCGATTTAAATTGCAAACTTTGGATGGTTCTGACTGTTTTACAGCAATAGTTACCAAGAAAAATTAGATTAGTTAAAAGAATTAAAACCACTTTTAGTTTCAGGGCAACTATTGTACTGACCCACCCCAAACCCACTCCCATGGGACTCCGTCCTCCACCCCCACTACCACATCTGACACCCCCATGGAACTCTCCCAACCCCCACTATCCCCATAATTTCCCCTGAAACCCCCAGGGGACTACCCCCAAACACCCCGCAGGGCTCCCCCACAGGTCTCCTCCCAACACCCTGGCTAACTCCTGACCCCCACAGGGCTCCGACACCTCATGGGACTCCCCCCACTCTCCATCATCCACTACCATGCTCTGACCATCCCCCACAGTACTCCTCCAATCCCCTGACCCTCCACGGGACACTCCCACACCTGACTACCATCTCCTACCCCCTATGGGACTCCTCCCACTCCCCCCCCCCCCCCCCACCCCACAGCACTCCCCTCACACCCTCACCCTACCAGCAACCCCCCACCCGACAACCCTCCCCCCTCCACCCAAACCTACCCCACTCCGCCAGCCCTGACTCATTCAGACCCCTGGCAGACTTGACCCGACCCCCTCCCAAAATCCTATCCACTCACCTTATACACTTACCTTCTGCCTAGCTTGTCAAAGTGGCTGGACCTTTAAATTTACCTGGCTTATGGCAGCTAGTGCTGTAAAAAAAGGGGCATGGCTTACTTACCTTTGACTGAGCTGCCCTCAACTGTAGGCCTCACGGGAACCCGTTGCACTGAAGTGACCTCGCCTGGCCTGAGTCGGAAGATCGGGTGAGATAGGAACGGCTTCATTTTAACATAAGAAACTCAGAGCGGAGTGGCAATCCAACTCAATTGCCATTCCACCAGAAGTTACAGGCCATTTGTTTCTTTCTCCACAGATGCTGCCAGACCTGCTGAGTACTTCCAGCATTTTCTGGTTTATATTTCAAACAGAGGCGTCTTATTTGCACTACATTCATTTAGAGCTTGTTCCAACACTTTGACCAAAATAAGTCCCCCAAACATATTTCAAGAAAACACTCTGCTAATTCTGGAGGAAGAAAAATCTAGAAATTCCTACCCAATCCCTGAAGACAATGAAAATGAGTTTCAGGAGAGACTGAAGTGACCATCACCTGATATCCCACCTACCCTTTGTATGTAGTGATGTTAGCCACAGCATGGAAATCATCCAGCTGCTTTTTGAATTCCAGAGAAGCTGCGGTAACACAACTGAGATACATTTTCTATCTAGAAATTAGTTACACAATTAAACATATTGCTTCATTATTAGTGTTGTTTTACTTATCGAATGTGAAGCTTGTAGCTGATGCTCAGCAACAATTCTATCAAGATGTGGAGGTATCGTTGACCACACATGTCCATGCAATGGCCAATGTTCATCCTGACTCAGTACTTTGTCTTCATCAATGTAAATGCTGAAATCCAGCTCTGCTCAAGCAGGTTATACCAAATTAGAGCAACATTCAGTACTGTAGAAGATGCAGAGCCATATTCATCAGAACATTCAGGGGAGGTAGGAATGGTTTCATTTTAACATAAGAAACTCAGAGTGGAGTGGCAATCCGACTCAATCCAACTCAACTCCGGAAGTTACAGGCCATTTGTTTCTCTCTCCACAGATGCTGAGTACTTCCGGCATTTTCTGTTTATGTTTCAAACATTGAATTTGAATTCAATAAAAACCTGGAATCAAAGGATGACCACAAAACCATTGTCGTAAAAATCCATCTTAAGGGAAGGAAATCTGCCGTCCTTACCCGGTCTGGCCTACATGTGACCCCAGACCCACAGATTCTTAAACGCCCTCTGAACAAGGGCAATTAGGGATGGGCAATAAATGCTGGCCTAGCCAGTGAAGCCCACATCCCATGAATGAATAATGGAAAAATTCAAACCAAAATGTCTCTAATGGCATTTCACTGAACTTGGCCTCTGATGGAGCTATCTGATTAATTGGCAATGAGCCTTTTAATAGCTTTGCAGTTTAGCTTCAATATTTCTGTAATGGGATTTGTAGGCCACAGGTGTGTAGCAGATTGTTCCACCATGAGTTCTGAAAAATAAGTACTAAATTTATTGTGCAGACCAGAAATGCATTACCATATGTGGTTTGGTTATGTCAAAGTTTTTTTAAGAAATCAAAGATATACGTACAGCCCCCCAACCATACTCAAGAACTTTCCAGTTTCTCTTTGAATGCCTCAATTCTTTCATGCTGAGCAAAAAAAAAAAGTTCTCCCACCTCGCACAGGTTTATTTAACTTATTAATTTCACTGAATATGTCTATGCAGTAAGAGTTTAGCCAGCTCCACATCATCCTTCAGTACCTTGGCAAGTTCAGCTATTTTAACAGCTGAGAAAGTATGTACCTCTTCTCTGAGATGAACTGTACAGGTAAGCATCCTGCCTCAAGATGGTCTTCTCAACTCTGCATACATGAGCTTGGCATTGTGCTCTCTGTCATGGCGAAAATAATGGAACTGCCCAAAAATCATAAGTCCTGCCTCTAAATATGGCAGTTCCCATTTTCGCCGGGGTGGGAATGGGGGCGGGGCACGTTTCACATAGGCATGTTTGGTGGAGGCAGCTGGCCATTTAAATCAGTAGCTGCCTCCACTCCAATCAGATTTTGGTTGTGAAACTGAAGAGTGCAAAGTAGACCTGATAAAAGCAGGTCTGAGCTTGGCGTATTCCATTGGACAGCCAAGGGACCCTTTTGGAGAGGTAGCTCTCTTGGTACCAGGAAGAACTTAGTGCTGGAGAAGGGTGCATAGCCCTTTGTGCAAAGGGACATAGAAGATGGGCATGACACCCTCACACATAGACGCCATAGAAGCTAGTCTCTGTGAACAGCCAGAGGCCAAAAGGAGGGAAGAAAGTCAGGAGGAAGTGGCTGCTGCCTGCCAACCAGGAAGGAGGAAGAGGAGAGGTAGGAAAACCAGGTCCTATCCTGTGGGAAGGGTGTACAGACCTAGGACATCCTACCTCAATATGATGCAGTACCACTGCCAAAGGCAACTGAGGTTAAGCTGTGAGATGGTGACAGAGATGGTCACATTGTCCAGCAGCAACTCGAGCCACAATGCATCGACCACCAATCCTTGCCAGTGGCTGTGAAGGTAGCCATCGTTCTCAACTTCTATGCTTAAAGATCTTTCCAGGGATCATCAGGAGGCCTGTCTGGAATATCCCAGTCAGCAGCACACCACTGCATTAAGGCTGTAACTAATGCCCTATTTGTGCATGTGGGGGATCATATTAATTTCCCTGTAGATTTGGCGTGAACCCATTAGTTCTGTAGACAGGACAGTGCCCCAGCACCCCACCCCCGTGTTGCCTCTGAGGAGGTGGAGACAGGCTGCTCACGTCTCTGTCTAAATGGCAATAAGGAGTGTGGTGGCCTGCCTCATTGTGCAGGCACCCATTGGGGACCTCCTTCAGACTGCGGCCTCTGCACCTCTGCGTGGGCAGCCATGGTCACTGGTGCCTGTGCAATACAGGCTCTGGCAGAGAGGCTGGGGACGTGGAGGAAGATGAGGTTGGCCTTCAGGTGGGTTTGATGGAGCTGGCTGCTAGTGTTCAGCAACTGCTGTGCCAACAATGCAATCGCACTGTTAAGGGTTTGCAGCTGCTCATGCATTCTATGGATGTCAGCGCTCATACTCAATGGACTGATCCAGGCTGCTGATTAATTAATGATCTCATCAGTGAATCACATTGCTGTGGCTCAGTTCATAGCACCCTCACCTTTGAGTCAGAAGGTTGTGGGTTCATGTCCCACTCCCGGAAAACAAAAAAGTCAAGAACTGTGAATGTACTCGAAAGAGTTACATGAGCTGTGTGCAATCAAACTGTTAGGGTACATTCTTCGAGGTTAATTGGTACTGACTATACCTTTACAGGTTCTGAACAGGATATACAAAGTGAGGAGGCACCATGCAATTCACATAAAATATATATACATGAGCTGTGTGTGGATGAGCCAAGCTACTCACCTTGCCGGAATGCAGCTGGTAATTGCACCTTTCCCAACACTGAATTCATGAGTGCTGATGGTCTTCTGCTGCGCTCACCACTCCCGCAGTTTGAATCCAGACCTTCTTGGTTGCTGCAGGGGCATTGCAGTGGCCAGCAGGGTAGAGGACTGCTCTCTTAAGGACCCCTTCCACCAATTGTGAAGGTCCTGGTCAGAAAAGCATGGGGCAGTTGGACCCAGCCCTTCCCCCGCGTCTCCTCTGTGTGACAGTTTATGAATAAAAATGTAAGGTGAAAAGGGTTGCGACCCATTCAGATTACGATGCTCTCATTCGCTTGTGTGTGCTTACATGCACTAATCATTTTCACCATATCATCAATGTTTACTGTTAAGGTTTGGTGGAGAAAGTGGTTCTGCGCAAATGCTTAGTGCCATGTATTTTGCGGCTGTGATTCTAAGGCAGTATGCTGTGCTCTGTGACCACTGACAGCCCTATTGGTTTCCTCTCTCTTAGTCACACAGTTATGCTGTGACAGTATGCAGATGTGAGGAAACTGGTCAAGGGTCAACAGTGTGGGTGCATCCTCATAGATGGGTGGCAAGAGGGCAAGTGAATGGGACAATGAACATGGCACTGTTCATCATTCATTCACTGCGCCTCGGAAGCTTACTACATGACTACATAATATCCATACCAGGTAGGGGTGGCAGGACAATTCCATCTCCATGGCTGTGTCTTGAGAATCCACTCCATGCTTTCATAGTGCACTATAGGCAGCCACAATAACAATTCTCTCATAGGGAAAGCCCATGATAGGCCATCCGTTCCAGGGTCAGTTAATAGTCGGACAACATTTACAGCTTTGACATTCACCTGACAAGGCAATGATGTCTCCTCCGAGGTACAGGGACTTCACAATTGATGACCTGGGTTGGCAGGATTGTTTTATGAGGAGAGATTGGGCTGACTAGGCCTGTATTAAATGGAGTTTAGAAGAATGAGAGGGGATCTCATTGAAACGTATAAAATTCTGACAGGGATGGACAGACCGGATGCAGGGATTATGTTTCCTCTGGTTGTGGGGTGTCGAGAACAAGGGATCACAGCCTCAGGATTTGGGGTAGGCCAATTCGGACTGAGATAAGGAGAAACTTCTTCACTCAGAGGGTGGTGAACTTGTGGAATTCTCTACCACAGAAGGCTATGGAAGCCAAGTGACTGAATATATTTAAGAAGGAAATAGAAAGATTTCTAAACACTAAAGGTGTCAAGGGATATGGGGAAAGAGGGAGAGTATGGCATTTAGAAGAGGATCAGCCATGATCATATTGAATGGTGGAGCAGGCTCGAAGGGCCAAATGAGCTACTCCTGCTCCTGTTTTCCATGTTTCTATGACCTACCTCTCAAATGGGTTTTTTAGAAGGCCTGCATTTTACCTGTGCCTAACCTAAGACAGGCCTGCGTCTGACCCCTCACTACTCCCGGGGTCACCCGCCCCAGCTCCTATTCTAGCCCACCTCTCTGAACTAAAAATCAGATGTTCAGGCAGCCACTCTTAGAGGTTGGATTCAGGGAACTGGGAATTCTCCCGTTTCTGCGCACCCAACCCAGGAGCAAAAATCTGGGCCTTGGGTTCTTGGCTTTCTGCTCTCAAAACATTTCCCTAATGATTTCAGTGGTACCTGGTATTATCTCCTCAGTGGTTGTATATGTGTTTCTTTGCCTTAGCAATTATTTGCATCACTATGTAGGATGAGATGAAAAGCTTTTAATCACCAGTAGTTATGGACTTCATTACTGCTTTTGTACTGACCAGTTCTTTTGTTTTTCACTCAAAAAACTTAACATTGCAGTCCTTATATATTTCATGCTTGATAATTAAATGCCTCTGTAATGTGGAAGGTTGAAAAAACTCATTGGACAGTACTTTGTCCACAAATTACACACTGAAGCTGAACTGTATCTCTACTTCCAGTACAAATAAAATCAAAAGTTCAGGCAGTTATCTTCATATTTCCTTAATTTTGCAAAGTGAATGGCAGCTTTGAGTTTTTTACTCACACCTCCTCCTCCTCAATGTTCATCAGTCCTTAGAGCTGAAATTGATGAAGAAAGTTCTGTATCATCGCTCTGTGGCTTTAGTTGTTTTGAAGCTGTTGGTTGCATTAAACAATTATCCAGACCTCATGTGGATTGTGTGTTATCAATGATTTTTCCAGTTCTTTGTAATTTTTCTTGCTCCTGCTGAAATGGTTCTATTACACCTTAGGTAAAGAAAAATTTATTAAGTTCTACATTTACACTATGGCCTCTTGCTGTTTAAGGTCCATTCCACATCATCAACCATTGCTTGAAATGAAATGAACTAGGATTAACAAACACAATGCTCACTGCAGGCTCATTTTGTGAACTCTTGTCTGGACTGGACTAAAGTTCTGGGTCCACATCCTCCACTGCAGGAACAGGAATTCCCTCCTATTTCAACAACAACATCCCAAAACGGCCACGAAAGCCAGCAACTCAAATTAACCACACCAGTAATGGTGGGTGCGAATGGCACATGAGAGAAATGGAAATATAAACAGGACACTTAGTCACTTTACTCACACAACCTCATCGTCATGAATCCTTGTGATAAAGGCAGCTGATACAATTTCTGTGGGAACCTGTAAACCAAAATAACCAAATTTACCAATCAACCTCCAATTTGAAGAATTTACCAAACACAAATATACTTGTTGTAACTTTTACTTTAATGCGAATCAGAAGCAATGTAAATTAAATATGAATTAGCAGACAAACGGTATTTCACCTGAAAAGATGAATTCCACTTTAAACAGTCGATACAATAAAAATATACCTCATGAAATTACAAGCACTCGCATCATTCCCCACAATTATATGGTACCATGTGCAATCTCACAGCTTTCCAACTTGACCTCTGGCACATAGGATCTCTCACTTTTCCCACTAAATGGATTTGGCACTCCAGTCACTTTCACCAGCAGCCTTATTCCATCCAAGGTCCCTGGATATGGTTAATGCCGACAAGGTGCAATTCTACTAACCCTTTCTCACTCAGGTCATGACAGTCCCGATGGCATAACTTTCCAGAATTTATTTTCAACTGGCCAGCCAACAACACCTTAGTTCACAATCTGGTCACCTCCGATACAAACACTCAACTTTTTAGCATGTCTTAGTCACTCACGCTTCAGGATTCAGTCCATTTTACCTCACATGTACATTGCTTCTCTTACTGCCAGACAGAAAAATAACCTTTGTGTAGAAAGCTCTACTCGCTCCTAGACACACCAGGAGTCCTATAACTGTATCCTATTGCAACATTGAACCACTCTGCCTCCATATTTTAACTTCCTTCCTGTTTGCTTGCTTGCAAGTCAAGGGTCATCAGATCACATGGGCCAGTATTTCACATTATCCAACAAAATCACAATTGATCCCTTTACAATTGATACAAAATCTTAAAACTCCTTTTAAAATATTTTTTAAAACAATTACAGATTCCCCAAACATTTTAAAGTAATTATAAATTTAACTTACTGTTATTGTTTCCGGGTCAAAAACTGTCATGTTACTGTTTCTGGGTCAAAGGCCATCACAGCAGCCAGCAACATCCCAAGATACATGAGTTCTCAGATTTTCCTGTTCATCTGTTAGAAAATCAACTGGCTGTTCATATTAAGCTCCAAGTCTGACTTATGAGGAAAATCATGGTAATGCCTTCAGCTACTATATTAACTCAGGCTAAAGACACTTAAGGAGAAAGTCACACTGGATCCCAATTATTACAGCCATGCCACAGGCCCATAAACTGGAAAGTCTGTTTCTTTCCACCTCGCCAACCCTTTCCCCTCCTTGAAGGCCTTGTGGCACATGCACTCTCCCCATTGACAGCACCCCTCTCTGTCTCTAATGAATAGGTAATGCCAAGCTTGGGTTTTATAAGCTTGTCAGTTGTAGAGGGAAGAGAAGATTAAAAGAATTAAGGAATCATATAGTTTTTAGCTCCTGAGTAAATACAAGTTAGATTAAGAAGCGGTATGATGTGGGTACAGCACGATGGTTTGAGAATGTCAGAAATACGGTTATAGATAAATGGTGTTTTACATATCATCACCACATTTTTAAAGCACTTCCAGATACACTGTGCAGTGAATGGGTATGTCATTGAAGCTAACAGTGGAGTTAGTAAGCTGCTGAATTTTTTTCTATAAAATCCTTTTGAGTACAAATGGCTCAGTTATTAGATGTACCTTCCATTGTGGTTCCGAACCGAACAGAACAATGAGGTGCCTAGGTTCAACCCCAGTGTATGTAGAGTTAGATCTGAGCTACAGTGAACGACAGTGGTGATTCTACAATTGATCAAAGCCCCTGTTTTTTCTTATCTCGATGCAAGACTCCAACATGGGTGACGGCCTTGCCGCAGGCCCAGAGATGGGCAAGTGTCTTTCTTTCTGCTCCCGTTTTCCCACCTCTAAGATCACTGTGCATGCACTCACTCCATTGATGGTGCCCTCTCCCATCTCAAACACCAATTTAATCAGGAAAAAACATTCTCTTTTCAAATGTGCATGTGACTTCCAACAGGACAGTTCTATATGAATGGAAAAAAAGTGTTGAAAGGAAATTTTGTGCTACCTCAGTCCACACAATGCCAGACTAACTCACAGATTTTCCCGTCCCCAACTCAGGCTTTAAGAGAAGTTATACCTCCAGCGAATTTATTTAGTAGTTAAAACTGGTGAGTGGTTTACGAACATGGTAGTGAATAGGGCTGAATCAAAAAAAAAACTTGCTAAGCTAAATGTTGTGTGTAGGCCCTCAAAGGGCCTTGTCTAACCACAGGTAAACATTGTCCAACAGTAAGAAACTGAGATGATTGCAGATACACAGGCCCAGATTTTCACAAAGTTCAGCAAACTCTGGAGGCAAAATGGTGGTGGGACTCATTCTGGGACTCTGCCCCCATTTGCAGCACCAGTAATTTTCACCGATGCAGGATAAACGTGTTAGTGAGCCTACACCCTGCATTCTCAACCTTGCCGGCTCCATTGCTGGGTAGGTATCTCATAGCTCCCCAAAATTTTTATGAGTTGGGCCAGCTTCTCCATGACTCGTGACTCATGGCTCCTCAGAGGAGTCGTGAACCATAGTCTGGATTCGGGAATCTTTTGAAAGTTGTAAACCTTTTATAAGTTTAAAAGGTCTTCCCCATGCCCCCCAAGCCCCTTCCATGCCCACCAGGCCGTCCCCATGGCTTCAATCCCCCGATGCCACCTCCATGCTCATTCACCTATTATGCACTATGTACAGAGGCAATTTCCATATAATAACATTAGCAACTGTTGAAAATCTGAGGAAAAAAAACACCCATTCAGAAATCTGTTCTGAGTAAAAAACTAATGTTCCTACAACCCTATAAGAGTGTCAAACAGAGAGGGCAATTATAGTATCAGGAATAGAAACTTTACCTACTTCACAACTCTTAATCTTGTCCAAATAAACATACAGACATTGACAAAAGAAGAATAACTTATTATAACCTCGTAAAGGTGTGAAAACAAGCAAAGTAAACATCCATTCAACTCGTCCAAACAGGCCCCTGCTGAATTAATGCATTTGTGAGTAGACATTTAGTAGTACAGAGCTTGAGTATTGCTGAAAAGAGAGACATGTCAAAGCTTTTCATCTTGCGCTCATCAGGACACTTTGCAAGAATACCAATATAAGGAGAAAACAACAACTTATATTGTATGAGAAGAGAGTGCTGATTGGTTGGCAAGTGGACTCTGATTGGTAGAGGCTTTGCCATGGAGAACACACCAGTGATGGTGATTGACAGTTAACTGCCACACATTGTTTGAAACTTAAACCGGGCAGCTTGACGTTGACTGGTCAAGGCATTACCCTGGGGAATGAGTCAGCTAATGGTTGTCACTTACTTTGTTTAGCTGAAACAGGTGCAATGTGTGTACATGTTCTTTCTGTCTGCAAAGAACAGGGCCAAGCATATTAATATGTGTAGCTTCCAGTAGACGCAAATATACCACATTATGTGCCCGACTGACAATCTTAAATTGGTTGTCAGAGTAACCTTTATCACACCGAGGATTATTAAGCAAATGTTGTCCAATCACGAATGACATCTAATGTTGGACACTGTGTTTTGAGTTTTGTAAGCATGGGCTGGTTGGGCACAGTCTGTACCTTGCCTGTTGTGAACTGCAACTGAGACATGCTGTTTGATAGGATTTGCCAGTCTTTGGGATGTATGAAATACATACCTAGCATCACACTGGCACTGAAATGCATATACCTTCTCATATATCTTCTTATACAGTATAAATTGCTGTTTTCCCCTTACATTGATATTCTTGTGAAGTATCCTGATGAGTGCAAGACAAAAAGCTTTGGCTTGACTCTTTTTTCAGTAACACGCATTTGTGAGTTGTGGAGCTCAGTCAAGCATTCATAATGAAGTCATATGGAAACTGTATCAGGAGATGGCCAGACATCTGATTCTCCACCTAGGTTCATTGCTTTATTGACATATTGATTGTTATTATATGCCTCATTGGTTCTGTGCAAAGTTCATACTGGGTGAATGGACTTGAATATGCCTATGGTAGCATGAAGGTGGACTGGAGGTATGATGGGGGCATGGAAGGGGAAAGAAAGGCATGGAGCTGGCATGGATGCCATGGAGCTGGCATGGAGCAAGGAAGGGGCATGGGGAGTGCATGGGGGAGTGAGAGTGTTTGAGGGGTGAGGGCCTTTTTTAATAAAACTGGGAAAAAGTCCCTGAGAACTGAGGTGGGCCCTCTAATCAGCCCTCTGGCAATTGCCAGGTAACCTGTTTTTTGTGATGTTGATTGAGGGATAAATATTGGTCAGAACACCAGGTAGAGTTCTCTTCTTCAAAGGGCACAACAGGATCTTCTACATCCATTCAAGCAGGCAAATGGGGGCTTTGGTTTAACATTTCTCTGATAGACAGCACCTCCAACAGTGCAGCACTCCCTCAGTACTGCACTTAAGTATCAGCCTTGATTTTTTTTGCTCAAATCCTGGAATGGGACTTGAATCAAGAAGCTTGTGACTCAGAGGCAAGAGTGGTATTAACTGAGATTGGACAAACCAACTGGTGAACTCCTGAAGTCTTCTCATGGACCCCTGAGGGGCTGTGGCCTCTCAGTGGAGAAACACTTGTTGAGAACCCCAGCTTTAGATTCTTTGGAGTACTTAGTATAATTCTGGTTGCCTTATTGTAAAAAGGATGTAGAGACACTGGAGAAGGTGCATAAAAGAATCCCAAGGATGATACTGGAATTGAGAGGATATACTTATGAGGAGACATACTACACGCCGGGGTTCTTTTCTGTACAAAAGAGAAAGCTTCAGGGTGACGTCTAGAAGTCTTCAAGAAAATCAATGAGTTTGATAGGGTTAATGGAGAGAAAATAGGATACAATTTCTGCTTTGAGCCTAAACGGCACTTGCGCTATTTTTCTGGTGAAGTTATTGTTCACGTTTCCACTCAAACTCGTTTGCATAATCACAAATATACAAATCTCCATGAAACAGATCAAATGGGCAGCATAATTGTTTATTTATGTTTCTCTGCATGAAAAGTATTATTGATGTATTTAAGCGTGGTAATCTAGGGCAGTTTTACTTCGATAGCTGAAAGTAGGTTCACCACTTACCTCTGAGTGATCAGATTTTAAATCACTGAAAATGACTGAAAATTGACTGAGCCATTTTTAATTTTAATTGGGGGTAAACTAATTGGTTTCTTAGTACATTAAATATTTTTAATGTGCAAGAACTTTCCAAATATTTCTATTTGTATCTGTGCACCTAAAAATAAGCCAGCTGAATTTCGACAACCTCCTCAAATGGGCACAAATATCGGAAACTCTCCATCCTCATTATTTCGATTTGTGGGTGGCCAGTTTTGTGGATAGGTTCAGCATCCAGTGCAATGTTTTTCAAACCAGCATTAAAGATCACAGAAACATTGATTTGTGCATTGTGCCACTTGCATGTAAAATTCTGCAATCTTTTGGGTTGATTTGGCCTATTCCAACCAGATTACACTGATAAAACCAATACACACTGGTGGAAGCTCTAGGCCACTGCACTTGTGGCCTAGTCCAAAACTAGAGGTTATTTATATAAGATCAGTAATAAACCCAATAGGCAATTCAGGAGAAACTTCTTTACTCAAAGGGTGGTTAGAAGTGAAACACACTACCACAAGGAATACATGAGATGTATAGCACAGTTGCATATAGAGGGAAGCTAGGTAAGCACATGAGTACGAAACAGATAGAAGGACAGCTGATAAGGTTAGATGAAGAGTCATAGAGTCTTTACAGCACAGAAGGAGGCCATTCAACTTTTCGAGTTCATGCTGGCTCTCTGTGCATCCAGTCAGTCCCGTTCCCCATCCTATCCCCCATAGCCCTGGAAGTTTATTTACTTGAGCGCCTATCCAATTTCCTTTTGAAATCATCGAACATCTCCGTTTCCACCACCATTACAGGCAGCATGGAAGGAGGTTCATGTGGAGCATAAATGACAGCAAAGAGCTGTTGAACTGAATAGCTTGTTTCTATGCTGTATACTAGACGTAACTAGGTTTAAAAAAGGGTGTTTTAGGTGGAATTCTTGTGGAAGTCCAAGATATGGCCTGACAGTTCTCCCATGTAACAGGTGCAATCAGACGTGGTTGCTTCCACAAAACACAGTTTTTCACAGTACTTTAGATGTGGAAACCTGGAGATCTTCTTCCTCATCTGTGGTACTGCTTCTTAGTCAAGATGTCCCTATAAACTACAGATTGATTGTCCTCTAGTTGGGTAGCCTTTGACTATCCAGCATGTAAGGGTCAAACAGCAAGTACCTGAAAAACAAATAAGTCTACAAATACTAGACATCTGAAATTAAAACAAAGTGTTAGAAAGACACAGTAGGCAGTTAGCATTTTTAATGATAAAGGGTAGTCTTTCATATTTTGGGTGTGTCCAGCATTTCCTGTTTTTGGAGTAACTGAAAATGGGCGTATGCAGGATTCCACCCACCAACCCACGAATGCAGCTGCACTGAGATGTTTAGAGCAGCAGGCAGTCAGCAAAAAATTAGTTTTTTTTAAACATATATAAAGCAGGATTTCGAAAGTACCAGCGCTAGTTGCCACGCACACGTGCAATAAGCAGTATACAGAAGCACCAACACAAGTTGCTATGCATGCATACATTTGTAAGGCAGTATATATACTCATATATAGCTCCAAACTAATTAATTAACTGCTGCAATATAAAACTGTAATATGTCTAGTCCTTTTATTCACTAATTCAAGAGAAAGGTAACAACAATATATTTCTTATCGTGATACTGCAAAGGCTACAGACCCTGACAACATTCTGGCAATATTACTGAAGACTTGTGCTCCAGAGCTAGCTGTGCTCCTAGCCAAGATGTTCCAGTACAGCCGCAACACTGGCATCTACCTAACAATGTGCAAAATTGCCCAGATATGTCCTGTCCATAAAAAGCAGGACAAAACCAACTCAGTCAATTACAGTACTGCTCCATCAGGCCACCATCGATCATCAGCAAAGTGATGAAAGGGGTCATCGTCAGTTTTATCAAGTGTCACTTATTCAGTAATAACCTGCTCACTGGTGCTCAGTTAAAGTTCCCCCAGGGCCACTTAGCTCCTGACATCATTACAGCCTTGGTCCAAACATGGACAAAAGAGCTGAAGTCCAGACGTGACGTAAGGTCATCTACCTTTGGTATCAAGACAGCATTTGACCAAGTGTGGCATCAAGGAACCCCAGCAAAACTGGTGTCAATGGGAATCAGGGGGGAAATTCTCCACTGGTTGGAGTCATGCCTAGCACAAAGGAAGATGGTTTTAGTTGTTGAAGGTCAATCATCTCAGGCCCAAAATCTCAGTTCTGGGACATCACTGCAGGAGTTCCTCAGGGTAGTGTCCCAGGCGCAAACATCTTCAGCTGCTTCATCAATGACTTTCCCTCCATCATAAGCTCAGAAGTGGGGATGTTCACTGATGATTGCAAAATGTTCAGCACCATTCGCGACTCCTCAGATACTGAAGCAGTGTCCATATGTGGCAAGATCTGGACAACATTCAGGCTCGGGTGGATAGGTGGCAAGTAACATTTGTGCCACACAAGTGCCAGGCAATGACTATCTCCAACAAGAGAGAATCTAACCATCTCCCCATGACATTTATTGGAATTAATTCCCCACTATCAATAGTTATCATTGGCCAAAAACTGAACCGGACTTGCCATATAAGTACTGTGGCTACAATAGCAGGACACAGGCTGGGAATTCCGCGGTGAGTAACTCAATTCCTGACTCCCCAAAGCCTGTCCAAAATCTATAAGACACAAGTCAGGAATGTGATGGAATACTGTCCACTTGCCTGGATGAGTGCAGCTCCAACAACACTCAAAATGCTTAACACTATCCAGGAAAAAGCAGTCTGCTTGATTGGCACCCCATTCACTCCCTCCACCACCAACACACAGTGGCAGTGCAGTGTGTACAATCTACAAGATGTACTGAAGCAGCTCACCAATGCTCCTTTGACAGCACCTTCCAAACTCGCAACCTCTATCACCTTGAAGGACAAGGCAGCACATGCAAGGGAACGCCTTTACCTACAAGTTCCCTTCCAAGCCATACACCATCCTGACTTGGAACTATATCGTTGTTCCTTTATAATCGCTGGGTCAAAATCCTGGAACTCCCTTCTTAACAGCACTGTGAGTGTACCTACACCACATGGACTGCAGTGGTTCAAGAAAGCAGCTCACCACCACCTTCTCAAGGGCAATTAGGGATGGGCAATAAATGCTGGCCGAGCCAGCAACGTCCACACTCCGTGAAAAAATGAATTTTAAAAATGAATAGAATTACAGTACTATAATTACATGTTGACTAAAAGAATTAACTAGTCCTTTTGCAGGGTCAAAATGTTGTACTAAGAGCAAGCCTGTGCATGCTACAAACAAGATTCCATGGTCATAAGTGCATTAAAGATAAAATGGCTCTTTTGTTATCTGGGGTTTTATCTATGGCTAATTCTGCCTTCAAATCTTTCTATTTACCCATGAAAGTGTCAACACTTTAGACTAGAAAGTTCCCAAATCAATTCTTAGTCCAGGACAGTAATAATCTGTCCCAACATCGAGCAAACAGAAATAATTTCCTTGTTCAATATGTGTAGAGATGTGTCGTACAGTATAGATTAGATCCCATTCAAAACCTATCTTTAATCAACTAAAAATATTTTAAAAACGTTAGCTCCACAGGTAGGGCATCATCATTTTGCTTTAAAGCTTAAACTGAACACACCTTTCTTGTTGTAAGGACTATCTGTCAAGAGAATGCCTCAGCTCCTGAATTTAACTCATACTTTTGAAAGTGTCTAAAGTTTACTGAGGAAATGACAGTGGATTTCCTTTTGTGCTGCTGTTTCTGTTTAATGTTGGTGCAATTATTGGTAATTGTCATCAAAAGACTAGGAAAAATGGTACATTTTAACAGAAAGAATTTCAGTTGCTACTGTAAGTGCCTTACTTTTCTAAAAGTTTTTTTTGTGCCTTTTAAAATTAGCACATGCTGAGAATATACTTGACCACAAACTTTTAAGAATGCAGCAAGGCTAGTTAAACATTGACATTTATGAGTTTTAATAAACTGAAATTAAAGCAATGTCTTCCCTTCCAAGGCTTTTCCTGCAAAATACCGAATACAATCTTTCATATTTGTGATATTTGTAAAATTACTTTAGTAGAGAAATGTTTGTAGGCTGCTTCTACCTGTGGTTCATATTAATGAAAGTGCTGCATAAAATAACATTCAACAAAATGTCATTCAGTTCCATGGAGACCTTGCTGAGATAGAGCTTATAAACAGACTTACACCAAACAATATTAGCTACATCTGGCCAATATTAAATTAACGGTAATGACTGGATTATATCATTCTCCTAAAAGCAGATGTTTACTCATTTCTAAGGTTGGCAGTCACTAACACTTGGCAATGTAACAAAGCTACTAATCCAGAGTCCTGGACGAATGATCCAGAAACAGTACAGATTAGACATCCAAAATCTGGTTGTCTGAAACTGGAATTGTCCAAAAAATTGACTTTTTGAAAATATTCCGTTTAGATATTCAGTTAAACAAAATTCCGGCTTATTGTCCAAAAACCGGAACAAATCCAGCAGCTCCAACAACACTCAAGAAGCTTAACACCGTCCAGGATGCTTACAAACCACTTGATTGGCATCCTATCTGCAAACATCTCCTTCCACCACTGACACACAGTAGCAGCAGTGTGTACCATCTCCAAGATGCACTGCAGGAACTCACCAAGGCTCCTTAGACAGCATATTCCAAACCCACAACCATTACCATCTAGAAGGACAAGGGCAGCAGGCACATGGGAACACCATCACCCAGAAATTCCCCTCCAAGCCACTCACCATCCTGACTTAGAAGTATATCGCCATTCCTTCACTGTCACTGAGTCAAAATCCTGGAACTCCCTAACAGCACTGTGGGTGTACCTACACCACATGGACTGCAGCAGTACAAGAAGGCAGCTCACCACCGTCTTCTCAAGGGCAATTAGGAATGCACAATAAATGCTGGCCTAGCCAGTGACACCCACAACCTATGAATGAATTTTTAAAAATTCGGCTAGGTGCTGGTTCATGGTGGCATACCAGACTAGTTATTGGTTTGGCTGCTTTGTTTACAGTGGTGCGCTGGTCTAGTTCCCACCCTCCGAGTCACCCCTTTATTTTAAAAAACATTATTTATTCTTTTTTGAATTTTATGTATACATAATGATTTATTCTTTTTCATATTTTATTTCATGTATCACTTATTCATTGAATTTGGCCTAGGATAGGATACCTCATTTTATTGTCGAGAATCTGAAACAAGGTCTCAGTCCCGAGGGTGGCACATTTTTGACATGGGACCTGTCGTTCACATCCTACTGTGGCGCTGACAAATTTAAATTCAATTAATTAAATAAATCTGGAATAAAAAGTTACATCAGTAATGGTGACAATGAAACAACCAGATTGTCGTAAAAACCCATCTGGTTCTCTAATGCTCTCTATGAAAGGAATTCTGCTGTCATCACTCAGTCTGGTCTACAAGTGACTCCATATCTAAAACAATGTGATTGACTCTTAACTCCTCACTGAAATTCCCTAGCAAGCCACTCAAAGCCCTACAAAGATGTATGCCAACAATAAAACCAGATGGACCACCAGCGTCAACCTAGGCACTGAACATGACAAAGGCTTGCCTAGCCCAGGCAACTCTGCAAAGTCCTCCACATTAACATCACATGAGCAGACTTATTTCAAAATTGAGTGAGCTATCCTATAAATTAGTTAAGCAACAGCCTGACATATTCATACTCACTGAATCATACCCCACAGCCAAAGTCCCACACTCCTTCATCACTATGCTTGGGTAAGTCCTGTTCCACCAGCAGGACTGACCCACCAGGGGTGGCGGCAGCTCAGTGGTATACAGTCGGGAGGGAGTGGCCCTGGAAGCCCTCAGCATTGACTCCAGACCCTATGATCACTGTTGGCAACAGGTCAAACATGGTGATTGCCATTGCCTTCCTCGTCACCTGGAAGAAGCACTGAGGGGCATTGAATGTATTCTGGGTGGGGGAGCTTGAATCTCCATCATGAAAAGTGACTTGGTAGAGTGACTATTGACCAAGTCCTGAAGGACATAGTGATCAGCCTGGGCCTGCGTCAGGTAGTGAGAGAACCAACTTGAGGGAAAAGTTTGCTTGGCTTTGTATTAACCAAGTGACCAAGAGTAAATATTGCCCTTGAACTGTGTGGCTTGCTATTTCAGGGGGCAGTTAAGAGGTAACCACATTCCTGTGGATCTGGAATCACATGTAGCCAGACCAGGGAAGGACAGCAGATTTCATTTCCTAAAGGGCGTTAGTGAACCAGATGGGTTTTTACAATAACCAACAATGGTTTCATAGTCACCATTACTGAGACTAGCTTTTAATTCCAGATTATATTAATTAAATATAAATTGCACCAGCTGCGGTGAGGGGATTTCAACCCCAGAGCATTAGTCTGGGTCTCTGGATTACTAGTCCAGTGACATTACCACTAAGCCACTGTCTCCCAGAACTTCGCCTGGATGCCAGCCTTTAGCCAGTTTGGTTCACTCCACATGGTAGCATGAAACTGAGCACACTGGAAACAGCAAAGGCTATCGTCCCCAAAAATATCCAGGCTGCAGTGCTGAAAATTTGCGTCCAGAATTAGACATACCTTTAGCCAGGCTGTTTCAGTACAGCCACAACGTTAGCATCTACCTGACAAAGTATACAATTGCTCAGCTGTGTCCTGTCCACATAAGGATGGGCAAATCCAATCTAACTAATTACCACTCATCAGTCTACCCACAATCATCAGCAAAGCAATGGCAGGTGTCAACAGTGCTTTTAAGCAGCACTTGCACAGCAATAAACTGCTCAGTTTGGGTTCCATCAGGGCCATTCAGCTCCAGCCCTCAGTCCTGACTTAGAGCAAGCATGGACAGAAGAGCTGAACTCAAGCAGTGAGAGTGACTACCCTTAACATTAAGGCAGCATTGATTGAGGGTGGTATCAAACAGACCTAATAAAATTGAAGTCAATGGGAATTGGGGGGCGGGGGCGGGGGGGAATTCTCCCACTTGTTGGAGTCATTCCCAGCACAAAGGAAGATGGTTGTGGTTGTTGGAGGTCAATCACCTCAGTCCCAGGACTTTGCTGCAGAAGTTCCACAGAGTCCTGTCCTAGGCCCAATCATCTTGAGATGTTTGATTATTGTTAATTCCCTTCATCATAAGGTCAGAAGTAGGGATGTTTACTGCTGATTGAATGGTGTTCAGTACCATGTGCAATTCCTCAGACAGTGAAGCAGTCCGTGCCTATATGCAGCAAGACCTGGACAAAATTCAGGCTTGGACTCAGAAGTGCAAATACATTTGCATCACACAAGTATCAGGTAATGACCATCTCCAACACGAAAGAGCCTAAACACTGTCCCTTAAGATTAAATTTAAAATTCATTACTGAATTTTCCACCATCAACAACCCAGGGTCACCATTGAAACCTAATGGGACCAGGCACATTAATATAAGAGAAGGTCAGAGGCTGGGAACTCTGTGGTGAGCAACTCACCTCCAGACTCCCTAAACATTTTCCACCATCTACAAGGCACATGTCAAGAGTGTGATGGAATACGCTCCACTTGCCTGGAAGACTGCACCTCCAGCAACACTCAAGAAGCTCGACAACATCCAGGACATCTCATCCACCACCTTAAACATTTACTCCCTCCATTACTGACGCAACATGTCGGCATTGTGCACCTCAGCAACTTGCCAAGGTTTCTTTGACGGCACTTTCCAAACCCATGACCTCTACCACCTAGAAGAACAAGGATGGCTAGTAGAATGGAATACCACCATGTGCAGGTTCCCCTCCAAGTCACACACTATCCTGACTTGGAAATATATCATTGTTCCTTCATCGTTCCTGAATCAAAATCCTGGAACTTCCTAATGACAGCACAGTGGTGTCATGACACCACATGGACTGCTACGGTTCAAAAAGGTGGCTCATCACTACCAACTCAAGGGCATTTGGGGATGGGCAGTAAATGCCGGTTTTACGAGTGAGAGAAAAAGAAACAAAGTATGCATTGGAAAGTTGTGGTTTTGAAATTGTACAAGATGCATAAACTTATTAATCATAGAATTGATTCTATACTGTAAAAAGAAAAAAGACTTGCACCTGTATAGCACTTTTCACAACCTCCAGACATCACAAAGTGCTGCCCAACCAATGAAGTAATATTTCTTTTGGAATGATGTAATGTTGGGCAGAATTTTCCCAAAAAAGATTGGAGTCACGATAGTGACTGGAAATTTGTGTTGGCAACAGGCAGGATCAGCTGGCAGGACCTCCCCATTGATTTTATGGGCAGCAGCTGCCACTGGGGTTCGAGCCCTGTGCAGGATGTCCGCCCTGCCCCCTAGACCAATCAGAGGGTCAGCAGCTTAGTAGGGCAGTAGGACCAGGATGGTACCCACTGCTGAGGTGGGGTCTTGCAGCCTACACCAGGCAGGCCGAAGAAGCCTTAAAAAGCTTAAAAAGGGGAAACCCCTTTGAGCTAATCGCTAGGCTGGGGCCATGGGGGCTGCCATCCCTGCCTGTGGCCTTCTCTTTGAATAGAAATACTTCCTCTCTGGGCTGTTGCTAGGAGGCCATCTGC
Organism: Cetorhinus maximus; assembly: GCF_964194155.1. Taxonomy (NCBI): domain Eukaryota; kingdom Metazoa; phylum Chordata; class Chondrichthyes; order Lamniformes; family Cetorhinidae; genus Cetorhinus; species Cetorhinus maximus. The sequence goes on from NC_135880.1 coordinate 131,712,821, forward strand.
TTTCAGCATTCAGCTATTTGAATATTCAGATTTGCTACTCGTCTCCTTGTGGTAGGTAGCCTGGTTGAAGTTAATCCTGCCATCGGTAAAGTTCCCTGATGGTGGAACGTGGTCAGTGAGCTGATCTGCTATGGCTGTGCACACCACCTCCCCCCCACCCCTCCCAGCAGCCAATTTGACACAGCAAGCTCCCACAAACAGCATAGTGATAATGAGCAAGTAATCTATTTTTTGTGATGTTGATTGATGGTTAAATATTGCCAGCAAACCAGTGGTAGAATTTTTAGCTCGTCAGGCGGGTGCGATCGGTGGGCCCAGGATTGGCTGGGGAACGGACCACTGACCATGATCAGCCTCTGACCACATTTCACGCTGACTGGCCAATTAACGGCCAGCGAGCATGAAGCATGCACTGAGAGGCTCAGCGCTGCTGGGGTGGGGGCGGGCGTTGATGTCAATGTGGGCGCGGGTGAGCGCTGACAGAAAGCTTCCTGTAGGCAAGCCTGAAGTTTCAAGACTTGAAAAATCAAAAATAAAGGTTTGCAAAGGAGAAAAAAATTGTCCAAGCATCCTAATCAGGCACCTAAAAATATACATGATGAAAATGCTGACCACCAATTTTTATTTTTATTTCATTTCATCACAGAAACCTCATCCGGCCCTTGAACAAGGTTTCATGAAAAATGTAAAGGCTGCCTGGCTAATTCGCCCATCTGCCAACTGTAAGGTTGGACGGGCAATGTAAAATGAAAGACAATTGTGCCGTTAATGACCTTAATTGGCCTCTTAATTGTCGGTGGGCACGCTTCCGAATTTTGTGCGTTCCTGCTGACTGAAATATCGCACGAGCATGGGATGACTTCGGGATGCTCGCCTGACGTCATCTCGCGCGATTTCACGCAGGATCAGCAAAAAATTCTTCCCCAGTAATAACTCCTCTGCTTTTCTTTGAAATAGTGACATAGGATCTTTTTCATCGGCCCAAGAGAGTAACTGGGGACTTGAATTAACACCCCATCTGAAAGACAGCACCCCCTCACTACTACCGGAGCAGTAGCCTTGATCTTTGCACTCAAGTCCTGGAGCAAGACTTGAACCCAGAACCTTGTGGCGAGAATGCTACTAACTGCGCCACAGCTAACACAGGGCTCTGGGCTATGGGCCTCACATGATTCCACTCTGCCACTCTGCTGCTGTCAATTGGAAATGTTAAGAATATAATGAAAGCTGTGTCATTCCCAACCACTCAGCGATGAAGTAAAACTGAGCTACATGGAAGAGCAAAGTCCCAGGTTTGATCCATGTGTTTATGCTGAGCTAGCTGATCTCAAACAGAGCTACGGTGAGAACATAGGCAGTAGGCCTCATTGGGCTGGGGAGAGGAAAATAAAGACTGCCAGAGTGTTAGGTCTGGATCACTACACAGAAAGTGTGTTTGTGTGCATGCGGGGTGAGAAGAGGATGCAATGCCCTCCATAGTGGATTAGTCTGACGATACACAGCCTGGGCTGACGTATGAAGAAATGCCACTTAGACAAGACATTAAGGCCAGGATTTTCCCCTCGGTGATTTGGGGGCGGGGCCAGCTCGCCGAGGGGAAAATGACGCGCGGGATGACATCGGGAGGAATCCCTGACGTCATCCTGGTCCCTTTAAATTTTTAGGAAGGTGGGCGGACAATGAAATCAGCTGTCTGCCCGCTGACCTGTCAATGGTCAATTGAGGCCATTAACAGGCTAGTTAAGATAATTAAAGACCTGCCCATCCAAGCTTAAGGCTGGCGGGCAGGCCAGGAGCCCCAGCGGGCTCCAGATTAGTCATGAAACTTTATCCACTGGCAGGATGTGAAGTTTCATGTCTGTTTTTTAAAAATGTAATAAATTTTAAGTGTTTATTATTAACATGTCCCATCTCGTGTGACATTGTCACATGAGGGGGACATGTTAATAATTTTAATACTTTTCTATTTTTAGAGTTTACTTACCTCTCACGAATCTCCCTGAGGCAGGACTTTGCCTCAGGGAGCAGTTCCCTCTTTCGTGCGTATGCGTGAAAGAGCGCACTTTCACAGATGGAGAATCCTTCCCCCCCACACAGGAAGCGCTCATCGGGCAGGCCGCTGGGTGGGCCTTAATTGGCCTGCCCACTCAAAATGGCGGCAGGCACCGTTTTGGTGGCCGGGGCCAGCTGTCCGCCCGCTGCCGAGCCGGTGGGGCCCACCCGCCATCCGAGGGCAAAATTCTGACTAAAAGGGCGAAACAGCATCAGAAAAAGCTTCAGAATTGGTGAGGATAACATAAGAAAGGTGGAATTCTATGAAAATATCAAGCATGGAACCCCAAATACCATTGCATCCATCAAGTCTGTTGCTTCCTCAGACCATATATGACTTGTCCTGTCATGGATTGTATCCCAAATATTTAACTCAAACATCTACGGGATGCACTGAAGCAACTCACCAAGGCTCTTTCGGCAGCTCCTTCCAAACCCATGACCTCTACCACCTGGAAGGACAAAGGCAGCAGATACATGGGAACACCAGCACCTGCAAGTTCCCCTCCATGCTGCACACCATCCTGACTTGGGAATATATCACTGTCGCCTCACAGTCGCTGGGTCAAAATCCTGGCACTCCTTCCTTAACAGCACTGTAGATATAACTACACAACATGGACTGCAACAGTTCAAGACGGCGGCTCATCTTCTCAAGGGCAATTAGAAATTGGAAACAAATTTTGGCCTAGCCCATTTCCTGTGAAAGAATAAAAAAAAACCCTCCTGAGTGAAAATTCTGCATAATATGCCTAGATCTTCAAAAAGCCTGATGAAGCGATTCACTTCTCTGCCATTTTCTAATCATAGGGCAGGATATTGAGATCAGCGAGCCGGGGCAGGGCCCGTTCACTGACATGTAAAATGACGCGGGATGATGTCGGGCGGAACTCCCGACGTCACCCCGCCTCATTTCAATTTTCAGGTCGGCGGGGGCGCAGCCGAATCAGCTGTGCACCCGCCGACCTGTCAATGGCCAATTGAGGCCATTTAAAAAGTAATTGAACTCATTAAAGGACCTGCCCATCCAACCTTAAGGTTGGCGGGCAGGCCAGGAGATTCAGAAAAAGCATGAAAGCTCATCGATGGGCGGGATGAGGTTTCATGTAGGTTTTTAAAAATTTAATAAAAGTTTAATTAAAAGTGATGGACATGTCCCAACTCAGTGTCACACGAGGGGACATGTCAGGGAAATTTTATTTTTCTATTTTTAACATTTTTGAATTTGGCGCCAATCTCCCTGAGGCAGCACTTAGCCTCAGGGAAATGAGTGCGCTCTTTCGTGCGCATGCGTGAAAGAGTGCACTCTCGGCTCAGGGAATCCCACCCCCGCCCACACAGGGAGCACATAGTGCTTCCTGGTGGATGTCACGCTGGGCGGGCTTTAACTGGCCCGCCTACGATCGGAGGCGCACCTGCAAGTGCCCACTCCTGAACTCCCCCCCTGATGCGGGGAATATTCTGCCCATAGAATTACAAAATCGTGGAATAGTACAGCACTGAAGAAGATCATTCGGCCCATCAGATTTATGTCAGATTTGTCAAAGAGCAATCCAATTAATCCTACTCCCCTGCTCTTTCCCCATACGCCTGCAATTCTTCCTCCTTAAATTATTGATCCAATTCCTTTTTGAAGGCAACCATTGAATCTGTATCCAGGCAGTGTATTCTAAATCCTAACCACTTGTGTAAAAATAATTTTCCTCATGTTATCTCAGGTTCTTTTCCAGTGGCCTTAAACTTGCCCCTCTGGTTGTTCACACATTGGAAATTGTTTCCCTTTATTTATCAAAACCTTTCATGATTTTAAGTTATTCTATTAAACCACTTCTTAGCCTCCTCTGCTCTAAGAAGAATAACCCAGCTTCTCCAGTCTGTTCATGTAACCTAGCCCTCATCCATGGAACCATTCTAGTATATTTCTTCTATAACAATGGGCACTTTGTCCCAATAAAATCTGCCAGATTGAATCCTATTCATTTTACTCTGGAAGTCAAAGCGTATACAATCTACTGGATAGGATACATTCTCAAAAAAGCCCCAGTACTTATATGAGAATTGATAGCACTGTGCATAATTCTCTCAGCAGTTACTCCATTTCAGTTAGGGTAGCCTATGGAATCATGCAATGCTCCTTTTGGAATACCAAGATGAATTTTCTATATTCCTGTTCACAGGTGTAATTCCAATACTTGTGCAACTCCTAAAAACTATTAATGAGAGCCTTTGTCTATCTCTTCTCTAATTTCCTTTAGAATTTACTGGCGCATCATATCTGGCCCAAGTGTGTTGTAGACATTTAGTTCATTGTTGCTCTTCGTGACTTATAATTCTCTAGTGTCAAAGTTATCAGAACTAAAACTTGATCACAAGGATTGATGTGAAGAGTCTATTAAAAAAATCTGAAATTTCCTGTATTTTTTATAATCATTTGTTCTAACCCTTATTTTAAAGAATCTGTCTGTTCTTCAATCTATTAACTAAGTTAACATATCTAAATCTGCCTTATTGTAAAGTTTTTCTTTGCCCTCTTAGCTTTTTAGGAAAAAGCACTGTCTTCACCAGTTCACCTTTGCTGCTTTCTGCATCTGAATTCTGTCCTGGGCCGCAAGGAATTTTGCAGACAGCCATTTGTACAGTTTTACTGCACTTAAGCCTTGCAGGTTCTATGCAGCAAGGAGCTTGCTACAGAATGCCTGTTTATTTGTAAAGAATTATTCTGGCATGGCTTGAGGCCTGTTATTCTCTTAACATGATTCTACATCTTAACAACTGCTTTACTGAACCCCGTCCAGGATTCCATTCAGATTTAGGAATGAAAAGAGGGTCAGGTTGTGCCTTGAAAAATCAGGCCATGGAGCCTCTCATTACAAGCATACTACAAACTGAAAATAACTGGTCAGAAAATATGTACAGCCAACACAGTTTGCAAACTCCACTGAAGATCAAGGAGATAAAATGGCTACTCATGAAAAGATGTGGTTTCCATTTCAGAAACCACACAGTTTTAAACAGAAGCAGCTGTTTTCTTCCACTACCAAGTTGTACCGTATTTCATGTTGAATCTTAAACATCAATCAGGGCAGAAATTTCAGCACTCGATTGCAACACTTCAAAGTTAATCAACTCAACCTCTGCGTAGCCTGGCTAAAATGAGCAGTACAGTCTCTCTTCCACTGTGTGATGTCGTTGCTTCATGCAGAAAGGGTACTGAAAGCAGTGAATGTTGGCAATGATCCTGCTAAAGTTTAAATGAAGTCCATAATTGCTATTACTGATGGTTGACATTGCCATCATGTCTTTCTTTATCATCTTCCAAAGATTCCTTTTATTTCCCTTTTTGGTGACTTGCTAGTGGTCATGTTGACTCACTCTCTTCCAGCAGCTCTGCACGCTGGTGTCTCTTAAGTGTGTGATGTCATTCATCTTGGACCAGGTAACACTATGCATGGGGACAAAGTGAAGAGGTACTATTTTATTGTTGTCCATCATCAAAGGTGGAAATAGAAAGAGATTTTCATAATTTATTTTAGTTTTGGTAGTGAATGTAAAATTCCACAAACCTATACCGGATGTTAAAAGAGGCATTTAACCACAAGTCAAAACAAACTGTTCTAATCCTATATAGGTCACTGTGGAAGCACTGGGTGGAATTTTCCACTCTCGCCAGCGGTGGGAAACATGGCGGGTAGGGGCACAAAATTTGGCGTGATGGGAAAAGTCAGTTTCTCGCTGTCAGGAAATCAGTTTGGAATTTTTGTACTCCCGACTTTGATGGCAGGTTAAAGGCGGCTCAGGTTTCCCGCTGGTCAAATGTGGGGAAATATATTTGCATTCATGTGCATCTCATGAATGCTCATTAAAAGTCACACCCACCAGAATTACGCTCCCCTCCCCCACCCCTCCAAATTAAGTGCCCTGCCAGCGGATTAGAATTAGAATGGCCTGTTCCCCTACTGGCATGCACCTGGCGAGCTTCACTTCATTGATGACTTCAAGGTACATAAACACTGCTTTCACCTATTTTTAAGGTGATCACAATTCGGGTGTGTGTATCACAGGCAGCTCCTAGGCTGGACAGGCGAGGCAGGCCTATGGGGGAAGGTGGGTGGGGTGTACAGGGGAGGTGAATGGGGTGTATGGGGAAGGTGGGTGGGGTGTATGGGGAAGGGGACAGTGCCTTAAAGACAGGGTTGGTGGAGTCAATGGTGGGGCCTTGGGGGTGGAACTCAGGGTACTGGTGGTAGGAGGGAACAGTCACAGTCAGAGGGGGAAGTGGAATGCGGTAGGGTGACAGGTCTAGGGTGTGAGTCTGGCAGGTGAAGGTTTCATCGAGTGGGTCACAGACGGGGACAATGGTGGTTTGGATAATGGAAGGAGGCAGGGTCAGGGTGGGCATGGGGACAGTCAAGGGTGTCAGCTCTGAGGGGAGAAATGGCATGTTGAGGTGGATGCTTATAGGGTCCAGGTTAAAGGGAGGAGGTTCAAGGGTGACAGAAGGGAGAGGAATGGTGATATTGGGTGGGTCTGTGGTGATGAGTGGAAATTGTTGGGCGACAGGGGGAGGGTAAGAAGTAGTGGAGCGAGTTTGAAAACTAACAGCATCATTTTCCCAGTAACAACAATGCAATGCATTTCAGGTCAAACTGCGATACATTAAAGTGGGAGGGGTGTCCTTGCGGGTGGGTGGAGTTCAAGCACAGTACAATTGGCTGACTAAAGGGCCACCCTAATAATCATGAGGAAACTGGATGTCAAACATGCTCAGTTGTGTTCTTCTCTCTGTGGTGAAGCCCACACAGCAGCAAGTTTGTTCTCGACTCATGGGTCTCATAACATTAAGGTCCCAGTGAGGTGTGGAGCTGCTGTTCATTCTGTGCTATTTGCCATCGGTTGCAGACAGAGGCAGGGATGAAGGGAGGGAGGGAGGTGGATGCCTCCAGGGGCACAGCTGGTGAAGGGCATCCAACTCGCGGCTCCAAATCTCCATCTTCCCAGGTGATTGGTCATGGCTGACAACGGATCATGCAGTTAACCTTTCTATGCTGCTGAGGCAATGGTCTCTCTATAAAGTCTCGAGGGTGGTGGAGGCAAGTGGAAAAGTGGCTGAGTGAAGCTTCTTGCACATGGCTCTAATCACCCTGGTCAAAGAGCAGTGCCTCTGTACGCATTCTTATAGGAACAGGAAGGACATTGTTATGACCGGTCCCTGGACGAGGTTCTCCCAATTTGTTATGATCCCAGAAGCAATACCCCAAATTGTTAGGCTCCCAGGTGAGGAGAGATGAACTGGCACCCCTTCTTTATTAAACCCCTTCAGCTGGTCGCAACAAGGTTAATTTAAAAAGGATCCCTTCCTTCATGGACAGCTTTTCCTGGTCCAAATGTATTTATGTTTTTGAAGGAGCCAATTTAACCAGGCTTTCTTGTGTCAAAGAAAGAGTGAGTTTATTAGTTACTAAAATGCAAGAAAAAAAATAAAAACGCAACACGCATACACACATTAGAAATGAGAAGTGAATCCAGAAATAAATGTTAAAAAAATATATACAAATCAGTCCTTTGGCTTGTCTGTGAGAAGTAGATGGCAAAACATTGTGGCCGTTAAGTTGGATGATTCCGGTAGAGCTGATTTTGGTAGTTGAGCAGCGGGTTTAGAGATTCTTGGTTCTGCAGGTTAGCTGAAAGGAGTTGTCCTGTTTCCTTTTCGACTGGCTTTGCTGACTTGTGACTTACTTCCATCAATCAGAGAGAGAGGGCCTTTTTACCTGCAAGCGCAGGGTTACCGAGTTGATGTTCTTCAGCTGTGACCTTCACAGCACACCCTTGCACACCAGGCCTGGAACACCAAAACTAGCACATAGAACTAGGGTTGCAGTTGGCTTTTTAACCCCTTTTCTTGTGTATTCCTGGAATAGAGAAAACAAACATGTCTTTCTCCCAGGTCTGCTTTATTTTCAAATCATATCATGCCCACAGCCTGGGATATAACTGACAGGAGATGGTTTCTGCTTAGATGGTAATCAGCCTTCATTATCTCCGCAACCACAGGAGATTACAATTCAGTTTTTGCATTGCATCTTTTCTTTTGAAGAATCTCATCTGAAGTAGGCCTTGACACCTTTTTAGATGCGACGTACCATTGTCTGGACTAGTTGGTCAAGTGTAGCGCACATAGGAATTTCCCAGCAAAGTGGTTACTTTACAGTCTCAGCCAACTTTTGCTTGTACGTCCTTTCTTCAAAAAAACACACATCTTACTTAAAAGTTCAATATATCTGTAAGTAGTTTGGGCTATGGTCCGCTGTCATGACAACATCCATCTCTGGTCCTTCAGGATGTCCTTTATCTGGGAGGGGTGAGGTGGGGATACCATCTCTAGATGGAGGCCTGATGAAGGGCCTGTTGGCTTTGAGATGGAGGGAAACCTGTAAAGAACATGCTCACTAAATTTATCATTTCAAATCATTTACACAATCTCTGAGGCTTTGATGATGTAGGCTGTGTCAACTCTGCCTTGGTAATGGCCCTTATCCAGATGAGGAGATGGAAGGCCTGTTGCTGGTTTGCACAGGGCCATGAGGAGCAAGGGCCTGAGCAGCAAGTGGCAGCTGGGCCTCTATAAGGGCAAGAGGCTGGCTCCTCACTCATGCATAATTAATAAGTTGAAAAGCAGAAGATCGCGTGTGTTCACATGCCCCGCCACCCAGTGGGAATCATGTCGACTTTCTCGCCCCTCACCACACTTAGTCTCCAGAATGGAAAATATTGCCCATAGTTTTTACACCTTCCATTCCAAAGGGAATTGAAGCACTGCAGATACTCCAGTGCAGATAGCCAAAATGATTTTAAGATTAGAGGTCTAAATTATGATGACAAGCATTTTCACAAAGCTGAACTTGTAATTGTAGAAAAAAGATTTAAGGGAGATAGAAAGCAAGTTTTTAAATTTTGAGGCACAGATGATAAAGATATAAGGCAGAATTTTCCCTGAATTGCACTAAGTGCGGTGGCAGGCATGAGAAAAAGATGTTTTTCCAGCCGGCTACTAGGGTGGATTTTTGCGCCGTAGTGTCTGCTTCCCACCTCATTAATTGGGCAGGCACAGGGAGCACACCATATCACTGGTAGGCCAGATCTGAATCGCCCACCACACTGTTACGTCACTGATTCCTCACTCCGGGTGCCATTTCTAAACTGTAGCCATGCACACAGTTCGCACTGCTTGCAGCCAGGACTGCTCCAATGAAGACATGGCCCTGAAAGCCAAGAAGAGTTCAGTGACCCGTAATATGATCCCAGCCGAGGTTATCCCTGGACAAGCCTGATCCCAGAGCGGAACCCAGCTTGATAGATCCTAACTTTTATTTGTTTGTTTAGATATGTGGAGAGAAGCTACTGAACAGAGTCACAGGAGTCAGAGGATAAACTTTTAACAAAATAATAAAACATTTATCCTACAAGAAAAAGTGAACTATATTACAATACTCCTTTACCCACATCTATACCTTTACAGATATATACAGATTTGTAAGGATAACGCAAGTTATAAAAGCTATCTTATATTCTATTGTCCACAGTAAGTACACAGTCCATGTACCAATAGGCACCCTGTGGTCAAAAACACCACACTCAGAAAGCAAGTGACAGATGCCACCTCAACCAGATGCTATGAATCTCACCTCAACTCCTCCCAGCTTGTCACACCGTGAGCCAACTGGTCTCACTGAACTCTGTCTTTCACATGAGGGCTTCCAATCTCTACTCTCCAAGAACTCGCTTTGGAAGCTTCTCCCAAATAGACACTTTCTCTCAGATGCCTTACGCAAGGGTTCACCTCCAAGGTTTAGAACTCTCCTTCTGATGTTTCTCTTCCCTGGGTCATCACATGCATTCAAGCTGTCTTCCACGCACTCTCTCTCACTGACTCAGTTTTCAAGAGAACACCACTGCTTCACATGCCTTTAGCAAAGGGTTATAGACCTTCAGCCAGCTCTTTGGACCTTCTTGCCTCTTGCAAGCTGATCTCGCTTTAACTCTGCTTTCTGTAGCTTTTGTCTCTTTAAATCTGAAGCTTGGAGCCTTTCTCTCTGACCCACACTCTTAATTTCACTTAACAGGACCTTTTCTAGGTTCCTGTCCTTCCTTTGACTAGGAAGTCTGCTTGGAACTTTCCTCTGTTCCAGTCCCTTGGTTTTTCTTTAGCTTGGGACTGGCTATTTGTCCCCTTTGCTCCAATCTCCCTTTGGCAGCTACTTTGGATCTGGCTATCTGCCACTTCAAGGTTGCTTCCCTGGCAGCTATCTTCAAAACCAGCTGAACTCCAACAAGCCAGTCCCAAGCCAAAGAAAAACCAGCAGCATGGTTTTGTGAAGGGGAGCTCATGTCCCACTAACTTGATCGAGTTTTTCAAAGAAGTGACAAAGATGATCAACGATGGAAGGGCAGTGGATGTTATATACATGGATTTCAGTAAGGCCTTTGACAAGGTCCCTCATGGCAGACTGGTACAGAAGGTAAAGTCGCATGGGATCAGCGGTGAGTTGGCAAGATGGATACAGAATTGGCTTGGTCATAGAAGACAGAGGGTAGCAGTGGAAGGGTGCTTTTCTGAATGGAGAGCTGTGACTAGTGGAGTTCCGCAGGGATCAGTGCTGGGACCTTTGCTGTTTGTAATATGCATAAATGATTTGGAGGAAACTGTAACTGGGCTAATTAGTAAGTTTGCAGACGACACTAAGGTTGGAGGAGTTGCAGATAGTGAAGAGGATTGTCAAGGGATACAACGTGATATAGATCGGTTGGAGACTTGGGCGGAGAAATGGCAGATGTAGTTTAATCCGGACAAATGCGAGGTAATGCATTTTGGAAGGTCTAATACAGGCAGGAATGATACAGTAAATGGCAGAACCCTTAAGTGCATCGACGGGCAGAGGGATCTGGGTGTACAGGTCCACAGATCACTGAAAGTGGCAACGCAGGTGGATAAGGTAGTCAGGAAGGCATATGGCATGCTTGCCTTCATTGGCAGGGGTATTGAGTATAAATGCTGGGAAGTCATGCTGCAGCTGTATAGAACCTTGGTTAGGCCACACTTGGAATATTGCGTGCAATTCTGGTCGCCACATTACCAGAAGGATATGGAGGTGTTGGAGAGGGTGTAGAGGAGGTTTACCAGGATGCTGCCTGGTCTGGAGGTTATTAGCTATGAGGAGAGGTTGGAGAAACTCGGATTGTTCTCACTAGAGCGACAGAGATTGAGGGGCGACTTGATAGAAGTTTACAAAATTATGAGTAGCATGGACAGAGTAGATAATCAGAAGCTTTTTCCCAGGGTGGAAGAGTCAATTACTAGGGGACATAGATTTAAGGTGAGAGGAGAAAACTAAAGAGGAGATGTGCGGGGCAAGTTTTTTACGCAGAGGGTAGTGAGTGTCTGGAATTCACTGCCAGAGGAGGTGGTGGAAGCAGGTACGATAGCGGTGTTTAAGAGTCAGCTTGACAAATACATGAATAGGATGGGAATAGAGGGATATGGACCCCGGAAGTGCAAAATATTTTAGTTGACGGGCAATAGGATCAGTGCAGGCTTGGAGGGCCGAAGGGCCTGTTCCTGTGCTGTACTTTTCTTTGTTCTTTGTTCTTTGGGACTGGAACAGAGGAAAGTCCCAAGCAGGCTTCCTAGTCAAAGGAAGTACAGGAACCTGGAAAAGGTCCTGTTAAGTGAAGTTAAGAGTGTGGGTCAGAGAGAAAGGCTCCAAGCTTCAGGTTTTAAGAGACAAAAGCTACAGAAAGCAGATTTAAACTTCCGAAACAAACTGCTGTCTCTAGCTTTTCTGTGTGTGTGTCTGTGGGAGGGAGCTGCCTCTCTGGACCTGTGCTAGGCAATAGTCCAATTCTTCCACCCTTGTTTATTTACCTTAGTTGCAACAGTTATAAGAGCTTCATTAGAAATGCAAGCACCTTTTAAAAGTGAAACTAAAACTCAATTTGATGTCTTCTGATCTTTCAACTTTTTATGATATTGTTATTTCTCCAGATCCCATTTCAAACAGGTTTTTTCCACTTCTTTTTGCAAAAAGTCAATTACATTCTCCCTGTGGAGTTTCCTAGTTTGTTCCAACCCTTCAAGTCTTTTGCATAATCCACGAACTATATCATTCCACTCCTTTACAGGTTTTGGATGGTCTTTTGAAAACTGTCCACTTGCCTGGATTCAATTTGACGTGTTCTTAACACACAGATACAGAAGTGCAAATCAAACTTAAATTTTAAAGCTAAAACTCCGTCCTAACACCTACAAAATACAAATATAACTTACTTAAACTACATCTATTTCCTAACACTTTCTCTTTGAAAGAAAGAAAGCTTCACAACAGTGAAGGTTTCTTTACAATGGCCTTACATCTGACTCACACAAACTTAACAACATAAACCTCTAATAATAGCTTATTACATACCATACAAATAAATTTTCCATCTCATTTCACAATTAGACATATTATCGTACAATTACAAAATGTACTTAAACAAAGTCAATAAATATAACAAGATTAGCAGAATTTGCACATCATAGTATTATCATAACTCAACCCTTATGTTTCTTTTTCCTCTTAGTCCCAGTCTTTAACTCAACAAAGAATGTTTCATTTAAGTCCACAGCCCAATTGTCCTTTTCGTTCGCTGTAGGCGTAATTCCATCTTCAAGCTCATTTTCTGAATTTAAATGTGATAAATTCTCGCTTCAATTTAGCAAAGTTAAAAAGTGCATTAACATTTCATTTCTCCTCTGGTCAAAATCTCTTTTTGCCATTTCAAGGATGTTATTGAGATGCTTTTTATGTTCACATGTTTTATGTTCATACTCCTGCTTGGTTTGATCTTTAAACTTTTTATGATATTGTAGTTTCTCCAGATCCCATTTTGAACAGGTTTTTTTCCATTCTTTTTGAGCAAAGTCAATTATATTCTCCATGTGGAGTTTCATAGTTTGTTAGTTTTGGTTTTTAATTCTGCATTCAACCAATTATTCTGATTTACCAACAATTCATTTTCTTGTTCAAGGCATTTTCCCTGATATTTTATAGCAACTTCTGATGCTTGAATTTCATTAAGTTTTAACTGAAGAGTGACTTTTGTTAACTTTGCTTCTACGAGTTTTTTCAAGTTCAGACTTTTCAAGGCCTCAGTCAAGTATTCCATTTTCTGTGACTGATTCTCAATTGTTCTCATCAATTCTCTTCCTTCATTAGCAAACTCTTCTTTCATACGTGAAAGTTGGTTTTCTACATTGATCAGGTTTTCCTTCAATTGCTTGTTATTGGCAATAAGCATCTTATTTTTTGGCCACAGTAGTTTTCTGAAGTTGGTTAAGATTGGCATGATCAACCACCTGCTGCAATACAATTATTGCTACATTACTGTCTCCACTAGCCAAATCATTAGCAAGAATAAAATCCACACCTTCAATAGGAGTTCTAGAAATAATTCCTACCATAAAATTCCATTTACGAAGTGACTTTGTAAATTAACTTTACACAAAGAACTGTCGAGGGTCGCAGGCAGGCACTCAAAGCCCGTGATGGCAGAAGGTGGTACAAAAACCTCTCAACTGTGGCTTGGGAGGTGGTGGCCGGGGTGGTGAGCACCAACTCAGCCCATAAGAGATGATCCATCCAGTGCAGGAAGAGAATGAATGATCTCATCTGTTCCATCAATGTTCGTCAACCATCTCATCTCGTCAACTCATACTTTCACAAGCCCATCAGACTTCGCAGGATGAGTCTCTGCTGGGATCTCCATCTCAAGGGGCATTACCACTCACTCTCTCAAACACACCTGGGCTCACATCCTGTGCAGCTCACGTACTCATCCCATGCACGGCTCCACTCTGCACCCACACAAGCCAGGCACCCTTATCATCTGCTTTGGCCTGTGCCCTGATCACACCATCGGCATCTGTCTTTGTGCGGAACAAGCTCACCCACAATGGAGGGAGAGGTCCCAGACCGGTGGTGGGATGCCTGAGCTCAAGGCCCTCACTCCCTATGAGGAACGAGCTGTTGAGCTGGCCGGAGAGGAACGGGACTGTGCCTCCAGTGATGGTGATGTCGGTGGTGCAGATCCAAGTGAGGACCCTTCACCAGCTGCTCCTTCAGCCACACTGTGAGTTGCAATGTTAAGCTTTGGAGTCTGCTGCCATGCACTGATTATCTCTGCTCTTTTTAATAGGAGGCACCACAGCCAAACGCCCCAGGGACACCAGGCACCAGCCCCTCATCCCCAGCCCCAAAGACACCTCAGGTGAGGACCCAGACAACACGCTGCTGGAAGACCCTTCACGGCGCTAACCCACGCCTTCCACCAGCGCAGTGACACACGCCTCGGTAGAACCTAGCTTTAGAGCAGGCTCAGGGTCACAATCTGGTGAGCACAGCACTGAATCTGGTCCACTGCAGGCAGAAGCAGGCCAATCCAAGGTCACCAACACTCAGAGGACAGCTGGAGGCCAGGATTCTGCTGAGTTTCAGTCAGATGACGAGCCTGTGGACTCAGTCCTAACCCAAATGTTGGATCTGCAGGTGACAGTCACGGGAATACCAGGCAGGGTTGTCAGACGTATTTCTCAGATTACAACTTACGATGGGGGAAGTCCGTCCACGTTCAGTCTGAGGTAATTGCGCTGACATGCCAGTACACCGATGTCAATGCTGAATGGCAGTGGCTACTCGAGAGGGGGCTGCAGGGCACCTAGATCTCACTCCAGCTGCCCCTTGTCCTCAAGGAGTCAGCCAGGGGTCTCAGACACCCATAGGGAGGGAGGACCAGCAGCTGGACATCCCGGACCCATCCACCCAGGTGACTCCGGGAGTACCCAGCTGATCCTAATTCCCTCTGCCCATGACCCGATTAGCTGCAGCTCCACAGGCCGAGGAGGGTGCACCTGCCCCACAGAAAGAGACCCAAAACAGGCCAGGGCCCTCCAAATCTCGGCCCACCAAAGGACGCCCACCAAAGCCATCACAGACAACAGGGCGTAGCAGTCAGCAGGCTACTTCTGCCTCCACTGTGGATGTCAGGGATGCACCAAGACATAGTTGTGGGGTTAGGAAGATCAAGAAATATTAGAAGCACAATGGTTACCCATGTGTTCACCAGAATTTCCAACAACGTAAATAGATATGCACCCATTCAACGTCTCCTCTTGTGCATGCTTCCTCTGTATGCTGAGCTGGGTGGTGGCCAATCAGGTCTCAGACTATGTCCGCACCCCCCCACTTATCGCAGATGTTACATCATGTGACTCTGGTCGATGTTGTGTGGAGCCGTCTCACAACAGTGAGTGTCGGTTCCCAGCTCATTACTGACATCAGTGAAGCGTCACTCTCAATATAAAGTCTACTTGTGCAAAGCATCCCTTAGACATGCTTTGCAGGTTGAAGTGATGTTCATTCTTGGCTGTGTAAGATGGAGGCTCATGCACCCCCCCGACTCGTCTGCATTGTGGAAAGGTAAAGGTGTAGGGTCAAAGGAGAGATGTAATTGTGCATGGGGACGGGGAATCTTTCCTTTTCTCCATGAATTCTCCGTCAGCCGTGAGGGTGTTCGATCTATTAACTCACACTCTGAGCTCCTGTGCCCTCATGTCTGCCTTCGTTGTTATCGACTCGATGAGTGAAAATCTGCACAGTTCTGAATGTTAGTGCTCACCTTCACACCTCAATGTTCCTGAGCTCTCAGCCTCGCCGACACATTTTTGTTGTGCGCACAAAGCTACAGTGTTTACCGTTAGTGACTTTGGAGCTGTCTGCATTGCACCCACAGGGCTATTGTGGACATGTAGGGATGCAGCACTGGGTCATACGTTCTGGTGTGCGTCCCCTCACCTAAAGCCTCGACGAGCTCTGTGATGCCAATTTCATACGGTGATGTGTTGGGGTCACTTGAACCATTGAGCCTGATGTTGTTACGTGTATGTTAGCTTGATGGGATGACAATGCTGAGGGAGGAAATGGGATAGGAATGAGGATGGTATGCAGCTGATGTCTGGTCTTTATTACTGATGATGCTGAACCTTGAAGACTCTATGATCTGTCTGCATTGTCGGACTAGCTAGGGTCATGGCTGGCCATCAGGGGAAAACGATTGTGTCAAAGAGGAGGCATGTTCCTGTGTGGCAGGCAGGTGTCTGAAGATGGTTCTCGTGAGGTCCTCCATGCCCAGTGAAAGGTCAGGCTGCCTGCAGCCCGCATCCCTCACTGAGAGTGCTGGATGTCAATGTTTTGAGGGTTGAAGTAACACTGAGGACTCAGTATAATTAAGAGGCGTGGGCACTTAGAGAATGTCCTCGGCTGGCTTGGCCCAAATCTCGCCTCGTTTTTTCACCATTGACGTCACACAGAAAGTGTTGTCCTGTAGCTGGAGACTGGTCTCCTTGAGGCGCCTTGTCAGGCTGAAGGCATACAGCCACGAGCGCACTGAGACTGTATTCCAGCTCCTCCCTCTTGTAGGCTGCTATAGCGACAGGGAGGCTGGAGACATGCTTGAGGAGGCTGTGTGATGCCAGAAGGCCCTCCTGCAGTTAGTACCATATTTCAGCAAGGCAACATGCTCCAGGGGGCTCATCATCCTTCAAAGGTTGAGGACTTGGTGACCCTAATGTGTAACTACTCATTCTCAGATTGAAGCGGATGGTTGAAATGAGAAGGATATTAACGCAAGTGGTAATGTGGGCTTGGCATGGAGGCCAGTGACCTGAGAGCATAATCACTGCATCTCGTGATCATCCTCATGGAATCTGGTGGCTATTAGTGCCTCACACCTGTGCTATGGCCCCTGCCCCTGCAACCTCAGCTTCTTCACCCTCAACCTTCTTGATGTCTTCATCCTCAGAGGAGACATGCAGCTCATAGAAACATAGAAAACAGGAGCAGGAGTTGGCCATTCGGCCCTTCAAGCCTGCTCCGCCATTCATTATGATCACGGCTGATCATCCAACTCAATAGCCTGCTCCCGCTTTCTCCCCATATCCTTTGATCCCTTTCGCCCTGAGAGCTATATCTAACTCCTTCTTGAAAACATACAATGTTTTGGCCTCAACTACTTTCTGTGGTAGTGAATTCCACAGGCTCACCACTCTTTGGGTGAAGAAATTTCTCCTCATCTCAGTCCTAAATGGTCTACCCCGTACCCTCAGACTGTGACCCCTGGTTCTGAACTCCCCCACCATCGGTAACATCCTTCCTGCATCTACCCTGTCTAGTCCTGTTAGAATTTCATAGGTTTCTATGAGATCCCTCCTCATTCTTCTGAACTCCAGCAAATGTAATCCTAACTGACTCAATCTCTCCTCATATATCAGTCCCGCCATCCCAGGAATCAGTCTGGTCAACCTTTGCTGCACTCCCTCTATAGCAAGAACATCCTTCCTCAGATAAGGAGACCAAAACTGCACACAATATTCCAGGTGTGATCTCGTCCAGGCCCTGTATAACTGCAGCAAGACATCCCTGCTCCTGTACTCGAATCCTCTCACTATGAAGGCCGACATACCATTTGGCTTCTATACCACCTGCTGCACCTGCATGCTTACCTTCAGCGACTGGTGTACGAGGACACCCAGGTCTCGTTGCACGTTCCGCTCTCTCAATTTATAGCCATTCAGATAATAATCTGCCTTCCTGTTTTTGCTACCAAAGTGGATAACCTCACATTTATCCACATTGTACTGCATCTGCCATACATTTGCCTACTCACTCAGCTTGTCAAAATCACACTGAAGCATCTCTGCATCCTCCTCACAGCTCACCCTCCCACCCAGCTTTGTGTCATCTGTAAATTTGGAGATATTACATTTAGTACCCTCATCTAAATCATTAATATATATTGTGAATAGCTGGGGTCCCAGCACCGATCCCTGCGGTGCCCCACTAGTCACTGCCTGCCATTCAGAAAAAGACCCGTTTATTCTGACTCTTTGTTTCCCATCTGCCAACCAGTTTTCTATCCGTCTCAATACACTACCCCCAATCCCATGTGCTTTAATTTTACACGCTAATCCCTTATGTGAGACTTTGTCGAAAACCTTCTGAAAGTCCAAATAAACCACATCCATTGGCTCCCCCTCATCAACTTTACTAGTTACATCCTCAAAAAATTCCAGTGGATTTGTCAAGCATGACTTCCCTTTCGTAAATCCATGCTGACTCTGTCTAATTCTGCCACTGTTTTCCAAGTGCTCAGCTATTAAATTTTTTATAATGGACTCTAGAATTTCTCCCACTACCGAGGTCAGGCTGACTGGTCTATAATTCCCTGTTTTCTTTCTAACTCCCTTTTTAAATAGTGGGGTTACATTAGCTACCCTCCAATCTGTAGAAACTGTTCCAGAGTCTATAGAATCTCGGAAGTTGACCACCAATGCATCCACTATTTCAGGGGCCATTTCCTTAAGTACTCTGGGATGTAGATTATCAGGACCTGGGGATTTATTGGCCTTCAATCCCATCAATTTCCCCAACACCATTTCCCTACTAATACTGATTGCTTTCAGTTTCTCCCCCTCACTAAACCCTGTGTTCCCCAACATTTCTGATATGTTAGTTGTGTCCTCCTTTGTGAAGACAGAACCAAAGTATGTATTTAGTTGGTCAGCCATTTCTTTGTTCCCCATTATAAATTCCCCTGGTTCTGACTGTAAGGGACCTATATTTGCCTTCACCAATCTTTTTCCCTTCACATACCTATAGAAACTTTTACAGTCAGTTTTTATGTTCCCCGCAAGCTTACTCTCGTACTCTATTTTCCCTTTCTTAATCAATCCCTTGGTCCTCCTTTGCTGAATTCTAAACTTCTCCCAATCCTCAGGTCTGTTGTTTTTTCTGGCCAATTTGTATGCCTCTTCCTTGGATCTAATACTATCTCTAACTTCCCTTGTAAGCCATGGTTTGGCCACCTTTCCTGTTTTACTTTTGTGCCAGACAGGAATAAACAATTGTTGCAGTTCACTCATGCACTCTTTGAATGTTTGCCATTGCCTATCCACCATCATCCCTTTAAGTAACGTTTCCCAATCCACCATAGCCAGAGCTCCTCCATTTGTCATCTGGCAAGTTATGCCCCTTTGCGGCACCAGATTGTGCAGGGTGCAGCAAGCCACAATGATCCATGAGACCCTCTGGGGAGTGCGTCACCAGATCTGTTGAGACATTGGAATCACGTCTTTAATATGCCAAATGTTTGCTCTTTTTTTATATTCGTTCATGGGATGTAGACATCGCTGGCTAGGCCAGCGTTTATTGCCCATCCCTAATTGCCTTTGTTCAGAGGGCATTTTTAGAGTCAACCACATTGCTGTGGGCCTGGAGTCACATGTAGGTCGGACCAGGTGAGGATGGCCGATTTCCTTCCCTAAAGGACATTAGTGAACACAACTATCGACAATGGTTTCATGGTCATCATCAGACTTTTAATTCCAGATTTTTATTGAATTCAAATTTCGCCATCTGCTGTAGAGGGATCTAAACCCAGGTCTCCAGGGCATTACCCTGGGTCTCTAGATTAACAGTCCAGTGACAATATCACTATACCACCATCTCCCCGGAGGCTCTACCAATACTCGTGTGGCAGCATGAACATCGTTGTACCTTTCCTCAGATGGAGCTTGTGGCCTGACGGGCATCATCAGCCACATCCTTCGTGACCGAGGAGCCAACGTTGGATGTGATGTGGGCTCTTGAAGATGTCCGGAATATGCAATTTACTCAAGATGTAGGAGTCGTGGCAGCTTCCTGGGTATCTTGCTTATACCTGCATGATGTGTTTCTGGTGGTCACAGACCAGCAGTATATTGAGTGAATGGAATGGAACCCTTTCCTGTTAATGTATTGTATTGGCTCTTGCAAGGGAGCTCCTATAGCCATGTGAGTGCAGTCAATGGCACCCTGCACCTGTGGGAATCCTGAAACAGCAGCAAATCCCAGTGCTCAGGCTGTCTGGCTAGCTTGATCTCTAGCGAATTGCATGTAATTGTGCACCTTGGCAAAGAGGATGCCTGTCACTTCCTGTTTGTACTTCTGAGTGGAAACTTGAGAGATGCTGCAGAGGTCCCCAGTGGAGCCCTGAAAGGAGCCACTTGCGGAGAAGTTAAGAGCTATGGTGACTTTGAGAGCCACTGGCAATGGATGCCCTTCTAGTTCCCATGGCAGACTGTGGCAGATGTGACCCATCAGATTCCTGGACATGCGGAGGCACTGATGACACTGATTTTCACTCATCTGGAGGAATGACATGCGTCCTTTGTACACCCTCGGCCTTGTGAGCCGCCTACTCTCAGCAGATCTGTGAGCTTCATCCTTTAAGTCCAGAGGGGGCCCTGCTGTTCCTTGCTCATCAGGGTGATGCACCTTCCTATGGCGCTGACGTTGCACTCTTCTCTGCCTTTCCTCCTGTCTGCATGCGATGATGAGGGCTACATTAAATGCATATTTCATCTTCCTCACATTCTCCTCCCTGCTGGAACATTGGAGAAAAACATGAGTAAGCATGGGCTTCCAAAACTCTGCTATCTGCGGTGACTAGTGAGTGACTAGTGAACCCTTTCAAGCGGTTAGTTTCACTCGAGGCACCTCATCGCCACACAATTTTTTGGCAGCGCAATGACAGTTTTCAAGAACACAGTATACTCCTCCCCACCAATTTCCCCCCCCTCCCCCCCACCGCCCCCCTCCCCATTCCAAGACCAAATGCTGTGAGGTTGCTTTGGACAGGTTCTTGGATGTGCTGCTTTTATCTCAGGCACTGGAATCCTCATCCAATGCACTCTACAACCACTTCCTTTGGAGTTCACATGAGGGCAAAGGTTCATTGAGGCAATGAGATTATTTTAGGTGGGGCTGGGGTTTCACATCTCTGAATCTGCTAGCTGAAAGGTTCAGAGGTGCAGTTTCCAATGGCCTTCTGCAGTTTGTCCAGCAGCTCACTTGGTTTTGGATTTATTGTTGCACTGGGGGATATCGACACTTCAGATAAAGGGTTATTGCAAGGAGATCGATTAGTGACACAAATCAGAATTAATTCTGCATGGATGCGCTTTATGAATTAAGGCTCCTGATTGCATTTATTGTTATTAAAATGCTCCTAGCATGCCTCAGGTGTACATGCTTCCTCATTTGGAAAAACAGATATCAGTTGGGTGCCCCTTAAGTCGGCCCATCAGTGCAGTGAGCACTCCTCCCAGAAGCCCTAAGAGCCCTCCCCACCAGGGTGTTTACGTGGTTTCATTTTCTACTGCGTCACAGGTTCAGGTTGCAAGATGGTGGTGCTGAGGTTCTACCACCTGACCAGCTTCGACCCTCCCTGCGTGACTGTGGAAATCCCTCCATCATCCTGGAGGAGCATAATGTGCAGGTTTCCCTCCCTCCAATAACTCTCAGTCCTCCCCTTGTAATCCTTGATCCCATTGTCATTGTGCTGGATATCCCTGAATCGTCTGAGGTAGATGTGCCAATGCTCCATGTGGACCTTACCCCTCCCCATCTTGAGGCCTATTGCACAGTGACATATAGAGACACCCCCCATGAGACCATTAAGTGCCCGCCTCTACACTACCTGCTACCCATCTATAGGCTGCAGATGGCTCCCCTGACTGTGGCTGTGCCATCTGCAGCCTAGTATTATGCTTGAAACCCCCGGACCGACGTGCATGAGGTGGTGACCAGGCCCTGCGCATCTTGTTGAGCATGACTGACAATGGACTGACTTGCCCTACCCCTCTGTGAACTGGGACAAGGATAGTCTTTACAAGCTCAGCAATCTAAACTGATTAAATCTAAACTGAAGCACTTCTTTACTGAGCTCTCTGCCCATTCTGAGCTCTCCAACAGAGCACTGTGCTCTGAAGAAGAGTCATACAGACTCGAAATGTTAACTCTGTTTTTCTTTCTCTCCACAGATGCTGTTAGACTTGCTGAGTTTTTCCAGCATTTTCTGTTTTTGTTTCAGATTTCCAGCATCCGCAGTATTTTGCTTTTATATAAGACTTCAATGTCCTTAGGAGATGTAGGCAGGAAAAGAAATGATTGCATTCAACCATCAAGAAAAGCCAGTAACTGAAGAAAAATCCCAGGAATAGAAAGAACCATCAAAAGATGGAAAGAGCATGGTTCAGGAATTCAACTGCCAAGATCTAAGACAGCATGCAAAATTAGGGGAAGAGCTTCCTTACTAAATCGGATATATAAAGTTACTAAGTATTTTGTAAAACATATATCAAAATTGTACTCTCGTAAGCATTTCGCATAAATTGGACAAGAAGGGATGTAAATGCCATTTATTATTTGATTTAGTAACTTCCTGACAACAACATAAATCATGTGGATGTTCGATACTGTAATGAAAGTGAGGTGATAACACTCCTAACTTTAACTAAGCCAAGACTTCAACAGCTTTACAAGCAGCATCACACATCACATTGTAAAGTGCAGGGACCACAACTGCAAGCACCAGAAACAGGGCAGCTGCATCAATACAGCAGTGCAACAGTAACTGGGAAAGAGGAAATAGCATGATCAGTGGAGGAAGGCAGTTGGTGAGAACCATTCAAGTTGCACACATCACAAGCCTCAGTGTAAGAGGAACAGAATAACTGTGTTTGGGAGATAAGTGAGTAAGAGCATTATATGATATGTAAAAACATCTTGGGCAGTTTCACAATTTCCTGAATCAAAGATTGCAGAATATTAAAAGCTCCATCTCAGAGGTTCACACAGTGCTATGTCACATATGAGCTGCACTTGAGTCCACGACTAAGAGAAGATTAATTAACACAATGGCTAGAGTCAAGTTCCTCAGAGACTTGTGGATTAAGTGACATAGAGGAGGTTTTGCAGCCTGGGTACAATGCATGATGGGTTATGTTAGACATTATCTGAAGAGGGAATGGGCTGAATGTCCGTTTCTAGCTCTTTCCTGGCTTCATTAGTCAGTATAGTAGCATCATAGTTATGTTACTGGATTAGCAATCCAAAAGCCTGGAGTAATAATCCTGAATCATGGGTTCAAGTTCCATAATGGAGGATTTAAATTCAATTAATTAAATAAATCTAGAATAATGAGCTATTATCAGTAACGATGACCATGAAGCTAGCAGATTGTCAATAAAACCCAAGAAATCTGCTGTTATTACCCAGTCTGCCCTATATGGGATTCAAGACTTATAGCAATGTGATGGGCTCTGCTCTCAGTCCTCTGAAATGGTCTGGCAAGCCACTCAGTTGTCTTCAAGAAGGCTCCTCACCACCATCTTCTCAAGGATAATTAGGGACGGACAATAAATGCTGGCCTTGCTGGGACATCCACATCTTGTGAATGAATAAAAGAAAATCTGATCAAACCAGCCCTAAGCAGAGAATCTGTCTCAATGACTTCACATTCTGCATTCACACTATTACCTCTGGAGCTACTAATTTTACCCTCCCTAACTCAGGGATCCAAAGTCATTGGAGTACCCCTATCCTACTTCATTTCTCACCTCCACACTGAGTCTCAACGAAACCATCTGGAAATACAGCATCAGGTTTGACTTGTACTCAGTTAATTGCCTCTGATTTGTCATGCTGCCCATATGACATCCTGTATTGGAGAAGCAGAAATTTTCTCTAATTTAATATTGGGAAGACAAAAGCCATTCCCTTCCACAAACTCTGTTTCTTAGCCACCAGCTGCTCCTGGCCACTGTCTGAGGCTGAACCAAGCCATTTGCAAGCATGGTGTCCTATTTGACCCAGAGCTGAGCTTCTGACCCCATGTCCTCTCCATTACCAAGATTGCCTATTCCACCTCTGTAACATCACCTGTCTCACCCTGGTCTCGACTCATCTGCTGCCAAAACTCTCACGTATGCTTTTGTTACCTCCAAACATGATTATTCCAATGCTCTCCTAACTGTCTTCCCACCTTGCATCCTCCATAAATTTGAGCTCATCCAAAATTCTGCTGCTTATATCCGAATTTGGACCATGCTCCTTCCACCCATCACTCTCATTCTCGCTGACCTACACTGGTCCACAGTCTACGAACCCCCTGGTTTTAAGATCGTCATCCTTATTTTCATATACCTCAATGGCTTTTCCCGTTTGTCTGTAACCTCCTCCAGCCCTACTGCTCCCTGAGATTTCTACACATTTCCAATTCTGATCTCTTGTGCATCCCCTATTTTAATTGCTGTACCATTGGCGATTGTGCCTTCAGCGGCCTAGGTTCTAAGCTCTGGAATTCCCTGTTTCAACCTCCCCACCTCTCTATCCAACTTTAAAATCTACCTCTTTGACCAAGCTTTTGGTCACTTATCCTAATATTTTGTTCTGTGGCTCAGGGCATTTGTTTGATATTGCCCCTTAAAAGTGCCTTGGGACATTTTACTATTTTAAAGATGCTAGATAAATGTAAGTTATTGTTATGGATATCCATTATAAACTATATATGGGCTATATCTGAGATGAAGTTATCTCTCAAAGCAGTTCAAAGTAAATAGCTTATAGATCTTGAAAAGGAACCATAGATACTCATAGAGGAATATTTTGCAAAGGTTTGGTATTCACTGCATATGGGATGGCTACCTTAATTCACTGTAAACTACCATTGTGAAAAAAGCTGGGGATGCAATGGTCCTCACATAAGCAACTTGTCTGGTTCTGTTAAGCCTGAATAATATATCCCTGCATCCTGCTACAAAAACAACTGAGGCCCGAATTTTTCTCTTGTTGGGCGGGCGCGTGCCCAACCCGAACGAGCGTAAAATGACGCGTGATGACGTTGGGCAAGCGTCCTGATGTCATCGCCGTGGTCATGCGACATTTCGGTCAGCAGGCACGTCTATCGACAATTAAGTGGCCTGTTAAGGCCTTTAATAAATTAATTGAGTAGAATTTTTTGCTGCCCGTCCAACTGTACGGTTGGCGGGCGGGTTAAAAGGCCAAGCGGCCTTCGCATTTTTGGCAAACCTCATCCATGGGCGGGATCTTTATTTTTATTGTTAAAAATCTTCAGCTCACTGAGGCAGCTCTGTGCCTCAGGGAGCTTTTACTGTGCGCACCCGTGCGCACCCACGAACTTCAGCACTTGTGCTCCTCCCACCCCCACCCCGGCAGCGTTGAGCGCTGCAGCGCGCGATTCATGCTGGCTGGCTGTTAATTGGGCAGCCAGCGTGAAACCGCAGTCAGGACACAATCGCGGGCGGCAGTTGGCTTCGCGGCCGCTCCCAGGCCTACTCACTACGCCCACCTGACAAGGGCCAAATTCTGCCCCAAATTTCTAGGAAGACAGCTCATGGCAGTCCTTGCTGAGATGCTGGGATATTACAGTGCAGCTGATCCCTCCAATACTGCCACAATTCAATAATTTATATTTGGCCAAAACCACTTCCTCTGCTGATCTTTTTCTGTCACAGGGATCCATAGGGATCACAATTGGGAACAAAGAGACACTTTCTGAGAAGTGGACAATAAAAAATCTTCAAATACACATAACAAGGAGATAAGTTTATTGTAATTTTTTGAAATGAACTATTTAACTAAATTGCTTTTGACTGATTATTTTATAATATATGTGGTCAACAACATGTGGGTTAAAAATAGACATTAAGTAAGGCTCCTAGACATTTTGATGAAGTCTGCATTGTATTGATTCAAAGCAATATGACTCCAACCCTTGGAAGTAAAAATTCCCCTGGTTACTATATATAGCAACATTTTAAATTTGTGAAGATTTCTGTTGTTTGGGGTTTCTAGCAAAAAGACATAGCAAAAGAAATGCTAACCAGCAAAAATCTTTAAGAATGTGTCATGAGTGAGCCTGCAGTTGTTTAATTTAAATAGAGGCCTTAAGCTCTTATGGAGGTGATGGGGCTCTTGGCTGGAGAGCTGGCAAGAGCCACACATCACTTCTTTCTGGGAAGCCCCACTGCTTCATGTTCCATTCAAGCACATGACAGGCCAGCGGCAGGCCTTCCCCTGGAATCAAGGACCCTGAGGGCAGAAATACAGTCCAGACAATCAGAGGCTGGTGGCTCTATTGAAAGGCAACGCCATTGAGGAGGCAGTAGCCACTGCTGGTATGACAACCACACAAAGCCTAGGATCATCACTGGACCAGAGGCCACAGGTGAGTGATGGCAGGAGGGTGGTTGTAGGGTGAGGATCACAGGGGAGGGGTCAGCAGAGGAAGGGGGTTGGCAGCAAGGGCAGGAGGGTGGCTCTAAGCAGGCTCCCTTCCTAATGCTGGGTCCCTCAATCAATCACTGAGTGTCTTTGAATGAGGGACCCTCCCCCCACTACCCCAGCGGGAGAGCACAAGCAACCCTGCGCGGGTGAGGAGAGATTACACGCAGAAATAAACAGAAAATGATGGGTTAACTGAAGTTATGATGCCAATGGAAGTTCAATTCATCAAAATGAAATTATGACTTTCTCCTGCCAACCACCCATTGGTAGGGTCCTTACTTATCCATAGCCAGGAAGCTAACTACTCGTCTGAAATAAATAACTTACATTAATGGAATACTTTTCACATCCTCAGGACATCCAAATCAATTGAATTACTCTTGAAATGTAGTCACTGTTGCTGTATAGGCAAATGCAGCATTCAATTGTACATATCAAGATGGCACAAACAGTTAATTGGTTTTGGGGGTTCTATTTGAGGAATTCCCATTAGGAGAGACCCCATACACTTTTCCAATGGTGCTATTCGGCCTTATAAGTTCACTGGAATAAGTGGATGGGGCTTTGGTTTAATACTGATCTGAAGTATTCAGCATTCCCATAGTACTGCACTGAAATAACTTTGATTATGTGCTATGTAGAAGAAATGCCCCAAGAATAGCCATAAATGTTTTCTCAGTAACCAAAGGGGTGGGATATTATTAATTAAACCATGAAGGCTTGTACCAGAAAACATTCCCTACCAGTGACAGAAGACCACAGGCCTGATTCTTTAAGGGAGACACAAAAATGATGTGCCTTATCTGGATCTGTGTGAGACCTGTTGTTAGCAAGGACTTGAGGAACCTTCACCTGGCATGATGAGGTACCATTGATTAAGTTAGAATGCATCAGAGGTACCAATATGGTTGTGCTTACTGATTCACATCAGAAGAGCTTAACTGTTGCAACACATGTGACTCGGGTTTTTAGGAATTGAGGAAGTTTCTTTGAAAATTAAGGATAAATAAAGTGCTTTCGGCTTTAAAGTTTAGAGTCTCAATCCATAGTTCTTAGTTTAGTTGTATTTTTTATAGAGCAGTTGTATTTTTTAGAGCAGTAGTCTTTGTCGTAGGTGTACGAGTTCTTTACTGAGTATGTGTAGAAGGGTGTCTCTGTAAAATCATAAAGTACATCACAGAAAGAAATGTTACAGAAATGAAGATTGTATGGCTATAGCAGGAAGAAATAAATGTGTCATTTAGATATACAGGTTTCCATAAAATCAAAGGAGGTGAGATTTAAGCCAGCTAGTCTGGATACAGCTACCAAAGATCAATCTATCTCTATGGATGGAATTCACCACTGTAACACCTCAAAAGGCAAACACAGGTTCATGAACAATCCCCAGCTCATGATTTTGCTGTCTGATTTCCTCTTGATAATTGGCACAGAAGGGTTAATTCATTCACTCAGTAGCTTGCGCATATCTTGATGGTAATGTAAATGCTAACCCAATTGGTTGGTATAAGACATTCCAGTGAGCTGTATTTGGACATCATTCATTCCTAGGCATGGGCTGGATGATAAAACTCATATGGTTCCTGGATGAGGAGTTTAGGTGAAAAGGTTAGGGATTCATCTGGTACCCTTTATGAACATTCTTGCCTCAATGCTCTTACAGTTCAATTCCAGGAGTGGGGCTTCAATGAAGAATTTTCCAACTCAATGGCACGAGTGCTACCCTGAGCCGAACTGATATTTGTGAATAGTAAAATTCTGCATCAAACTTCTGTTGCATCATGCTGCAGAGCACCACCTACCAATCAAGGTACACAAATCACCATTTCAAATCCCAAATTTGCTTCATTACAGAAAATGTAAATCATTTGAAGTTTTAAGGTTACTGTGTCTTGCTACTGCTTTACCTCTGGATGTTTTCCTGCAATATCCTTGGGATCTTAAACCTCAAGTAACTAAAAGGTTCTCACAGGACTTTTGCCTAGAAAACAAGTACATTTAGCATTTGAGATTAAAAAGTAAAATTTTTGTAGATTAGATAATGAAACTGATCTAACTTGAAATTCACATTGACCATCAGGCACATGTTTTCCCAGAGTTTGAAAGAGGCATAAAGCAGAAGAAACATAATAGGAACTGTTTCTTCACAGAATTATAACACATGAATCATTTAACTGTGCTCAAGGTTGAGGAAAATGCTGCAGAAGCTAAAATCCTGCAATAGGAACAATTATCCAAATGTATAGCATAGAGGGAGGCCATTCATCCCATTGCGCCTGTGCCAGCTCCTTGAAAAAGCTATCCAATCAGTTTCACTTGCATTCCACTGTGTTGCATTTCTAAGTATATATCCAAGTTTGCTTTTGGAATTTACTATTGAACCTGTTCCCACCATCTTTTCAGGCAGTATGTCCCAGATCATAGCAAAGTGCTGAGTTAAAATGGAGGTAAAACCCGAAATGAAACACCAGAGCACTGAAGGCAATTAGGGTTCTAAAGGAAAAAGCTGGAAGAAGCTAAAAGTTGCTAGGTGTTGTAATTGTAATAATAAGTACAGAGAGCCTAATCCACCATAATGTGTGTTTGACAAAACCTGAGGCATCAAAAAGCTAAAGTAGAACTGGGTCAGGCATGTTTTCTAATGCGGTATTCAGAAATTCTTATCTGATGTACTGAAGCTGCAACTTCCAAGTGTTTCACACCTTGGAAATGAATAGTTTGCATAGGGTGTGATGCCCAAGTTGGGGACCATGAGGCTGTGCTTTTTGGACAGAGAAGTGGTAATAAGTGGTGTGTGTGGGGAATTAGTGGGTGAAAGGAGAACGAGGGTTCCAGAGAGAGTACATCTACACTTGTAAGAGCCAAACTATAGGGGAGAAGAGCTTAGTGAAGCATGGATGCAAAAACAGAAAATACTGTAAACTCTCAGCGGGTCAGTCCTGGGGATGGGGCCACCCAATGTTAAAAGCAGGTTGCTGATGGAGGTGCCCTCCTTCCCCGCCTCCTGAGGCATGAGCAAGGTCAATTTTTGGGCTTTGTCCCACCCCTAAACTCATCCCACCCGCCTGAAAATTGAGGCTGGGTGGTAAACGGTCCTTAAGCGGTCAATAATTGGTCACTCAAGGTCCTCAATTGGGGCAAGGACCGGCCGGCTGGCCTACCTCACCCATTCAAGTATAAGATTGTGTAGAGTTGGGGCAGGTGGGAGCTGGGTGGGAAGGCCATCCAAGAAATTTTATACTCACCCCCCCTACCTCGCCAGTGGGGGAAGGTAAAATTCTGCCCATGACTGCAAAGTGACCACGGCTGTGACCGTAATTTTTAAAAATTAATTCATAGGATGTGGGCTTCGCTGGCTGGGCCAGCATTTATTGCCCATCCCTAGTTGTCCTTGAGAAGGTGGTGGTGAGCTGCCTTCTTGAACCGCTGCAGTCCATGTGGTGTAGGTACTCCCACCGTGCTGTTAGGAAGGGAGTTCCAGGATTTTGACCCAGCGACAGTAAAGGAATGGCAATACATTTTCAAGTCAGGATGGTGAGTGACTTGGAGGGGAACTTCCAGGTGCTGGCATTCCCATCTATCTGTTGCCCTTGTTCTTCTAGATGGTAGTGATCGTGGGTTTGGAAGGTGCTGTCGAAGGAGCCTTGGTGAATTCCTGCAGCACATCTTGTAGACAGTACACACTTCTGCTACTGTGCGCCGGTGGTGGAGGGAGTGAATGTTTGTGAATGTGGTGCCAATCAAGCGGGTTGCTTTGTCCTGGATGGTGTCAAGTTACCTGAGTGTTGTGGGAGCTGCACTCATCCAGGCAAGTGGGCAGTATTACATCACACTCCTGACTTGTGCCGTGCAGATGGTGGACAGGCTTTGGGGAGTCAGGAGGTGGGTTACTCGTTGCACTATTTCTCACCCCTGACCTGCTCTTGCAGCCACAGTATTTATATAGCTAGTCCAGTTCAGTTTTTGGTCAATGGTAACCCCTAGGATGTTGATAGTGGGGGATTCAGTGATGGTAATGCCATTGAACATCAAGGGATGATGGTTGGATTCTTTCTTGTTGGAGATGGTCATTGCCTGATACTTGTGTGGCGCGAATGTTACTTGCCACTTGTCAGACAAGCCTGGATATTGTTTTGGTCTTGCTGCATTTGGACATAGACTGCTTCAGTATCTGAGGAGTCGCGAATGGTGCTTAACATTGTGCAATCATCAGCGAACATCCCCACTCCTGACCTTATGTTGGAAGGAAGGTCATTGATGAAGCAGCTGAAGATAGTTGGGCCGAGGTTACTACCCTGAGGAACTCCTGCAGTGATATCCTGGAGCTAAGATGACTGACCTCCAACAACCACAATCATCTTCCTTTGTGCTAGGTATGACTCCAACCAGCGGAGAGTTTTCCCCCTGATTCCCATTGACTCTAATTTTGCTAGGGCTCCTTGATGCCACACTCTGTCAAGTGCTGCCTTGATGTCCGGAGTTCAGCTTTTTTTGTACATGTTTGAACCAAGGCTGTAATGAGGTCAGGGGCTGAGTGGCCCTGGCGGAACCCAAACTGGGTGTCAGTAAGCAGCTTATTGCTAAGCAAATGCCACTTGATAGCACTGCTGATGACCCCTTCCATTACTTTACTGATGATCAAGAGTAGACTGATGGGGCGGTAATTGTCTGGGTTGGATTAGTCCTGCTTTTTGTGTACAGGACATACCTGTACAATTTTCCACATAGCTGGGTAGATGCCAGTGTTGTAGATGTACTGGAACAGCTTGGCTAGGGGTGCGGCAAGTTCTGGAGCACAAGTCTTCAGTACTATTGCCAGAATATTGTCAGGGCCCATAGCCTTTGCAATATCCAGTGCCTTCAGCCGTTTCTTGGTATCACGTGAAGTGAATCGAATTGGCTGGAGACTGGCATCTGTGATGCTGAGGACCTCCGGAGGAGGCCGAGATGGATCATCCACTCGGCACTTCTGGCTGAAGATTGTGGCAAATGCTTAGCCTTATCTTTTGCACTGATGTGCTAGGCTCCTCCATCATTGAGGATGGGGATGTTTGTGGAGCCTCCTCTCCCAGTGAGTTGTTTAATTGCCCACCACCATTCACAACTGGATGTGGCAGGACTGCAGAGCTTAGATCTGATCCATTGGTTGTGGGATCGCTTAGCCCTATCACTTGCTGCTTATGCTGTTTGACACGCAAGTAGTCCTGTGTTATAGCTTCACCAGGTTGACACCTCATTTTTAGATATGCCTGGTACTCCTCTTGGCATGCCCTCCTGCACTCTTGATTAAACCAGGGTTGATCCCCTGGCTTGATGGCAATGGTAGAGTGGGGGATATGCTGGGTCATGAGGTTACAGATTGTGTTCAAGTACAATTCTTCTGCTGCTGATGGCCCTCAGTGCCTCATGGATGCCCAGTCTTGAGTTGGTAGATCTGTTTGAAATCTATCCCATTTAGCACAGTGGTAGTGCCACACAACATGATGGAGGGTATCCTCAATGTGAAGCCGGGACTTCTTCTCCACAACGACTGTGTGGTGATTACACCCACAGATACTGTCATGGGCAGTTGCCATGTAGGTTTGTGAGGATGAGGTCAAGTATGTTTTTCCCTCTTATTGGTTCCCTCACCACCTGCTGCAGACCCAGTCTAGCAGCTACGTCATTAGGACTCAGCCAGCTTGATCAGCAGTGGTGCTACCGAGCCAGTCTTGCCACCCTCAGTGGAGGAGCACTGATTTGACGTTTTGGAATCTGAAAAGAAAGAATGTGAAGGGTTACTGGGGACAAGGCACTAGGTGCATTGCTCATTCGGAGACCCAGCACAGGCATGACGGGCCAGATGGCCTCCTCTGTGCTGTACCAATTCTGTGATTCTCTGTGAAGTACAATCTCAATTGATTGGGTCAGCCGTGCATAGAAATTTCAGGCACGTGAACTGTAGCTATGAAGTGGCAAAACAGCAGTTTCAAACAATATAAAAACCCCTTGGATGTTGAAGACCCAAAATACTCCTCTTGGGTGAAGCAGCACTTCACTTGCATCTCTTTCAATTTGAGGGCCTACTGCATTCGCTGCCACCAATGTGGTCTCCTCTACTTTGGGAAGACTAAATGCAGACTGGGTGACTGCTTTGCGAAATGCCTTTGCTCAGACCACAAGCATGACCCAAACCTTCCTGTTGCTTGCCATTTCAACACACCATCCTGCTCTCATCCTTAGTCTGCTGCAATGTTTCAGTGAAGCCCAACAGAAACTGGAGGAACAGCATCTTATCTTCCAATTAGGCACTTTACAACCTTCCGGGCTTAACATTGAGTTCAACAACTTCAGACCATGAACTCTCTCCTCCATCTTTACCCCTTTTCTAATCCAATTTTAAATTTTTTATTTATTTATTCTTTTTTTTTATCCTTTCCCCCCAACTCCCCCCCACCAATAGAGCCACCTGTCACTTGCTTCTATGTTGTGCTTTCATGGAGTGCTGACACTTGTTCTGCTATTAACACATTCTGCTATCTTACCTTCATGCCACTATCAACACTTTCTTTAGTCTTTAACACTACCATTAAGACTCCCCCATGTCTTGTGTCCATGACTCTTTGTCAATCTCTCCTGAGCTCCCATCTATCCCTGACCTATTTTGCTCTACCTGCTCCACCCCCTCTTAAACAGTATCAAATCCATCACATTTCTACTTCTCTATACCTCTGAAGAAGCGTCATATGGACTTGAAACATTAACTCTGTTTCTCTCTCCACAGATGATGCCAGACCTGCTGAGTTTTTTCAAC
Organism: Cetorhinus maximus; assembly: GCF_964194155.1. Taxonomy (NCBI): domain Eukaryota; kingdom Metazoa; phylum Chordata; class Chondrichthyes; order Lamniformes; family Cetorhinidae; genus Cetorhinus; species Cetorhinus maximus. The sequence continues at coordinate 131,745,884 of NC_135880.1, forward strand.
ATTTTCAGTTTTTATTTCAGATTCCCAGCATCCGTGGTATTTTGCTTTTAACTTCAAACAATATTTTGGCACTTAGGTTATGTCATTAATCACAAGGACTTTGCAATCTGAACCCCAAGATTATATTACACATTGCAATTCGTTTACAGAGCATATATTTTTTGGAAGTACTGATCCTTTCTTGCTGGTGTGCAACAGGAACAAATTGAAGGCTGGATGACATAGAATCATAGAATGGATAAACACAAAGGAGGCTATTCAGCCTGTCATGTTTGTGCCAGCTCTTTGCAAGAGCAACTCAGGTTGCTCCACTCCCCCGCCCATTCCCCACAGCCCTGTAAATTTTTTCTCTTCAGGTGTTTATCCAATTCCCTTTTGAAAGCCACAATTGGATCTGCCTCCACCACACTCCCAGGCAGTGCATTCCAGATCCTAACCACTCGCTGCGTAAGGAAGATTTTTCCCCATATCTTCGTTTGTTCTTTTGCTGTTCACCTTATATTGATTGGTGTCCTCTGGTCTTGACTCTTCCAGCAATAGGAATAGTTCACTCCATCTACTCTGTCTAGATCCATCGTAATTTTGAACATTGCCATAAAATCTCTTCTCAACCTTCATTCCTCTAAGAAGAACAAGCATAGCTTCTCCAAGCTATCTACATAACTAAAGGCCCTCATACGTGGAGCCATTCTCATAAATCTTTTCGGCACCCTCTGTAAGGCCTTCACAGCATTCCCAATGTTTGGTGCCCATGGTTGCATAAAAAAATGCAGCAGACTTGAAGGATATGGGGGACAGCTTTTTTAGCCATCCATCGCCAGATCTGGCTGGACCAAAACCGGGTCCTCCTTTGGTCTGCTAAAATTGCTCACAATTCCAGAGATAATACTTAAAAGCAAAAGTAACCCCCAACATCTTTTCTCTACTGCAAACCGTCTTCCAATCCTCCTCTCCCTTATCACCTTCACCCTTTCCTCCAACATTATACTCGAGACTTCTGTGTCACCAAGACAGACACCATGCAAATCAGCTACCAGCTACTTCTGCTGCATCCCTCCCTTCCATTAGCTCATAAGATTATAAAAAATAGGAGCAGAATTGGACCATTCGGCCCATTGAGCCTGCACCATTATTCAATAAGATCATGGCTGGCCTGATTGTGGCTTTAACTTCACTTTCCTACCTGCCCCCCCCATAACAATTGACTCCCTTGTCCTCCCTTGTCAATCAAAAATCTAACACATTGTAAATATATTCAATGACCCAGCTCCACTGCTCCCTGTGGAAGAGAATACCAAAGACTAACAAACCTCTGAGAGAAGAAATTCCTCCTCATCTCCGTCTTAAATGAGACGTCCTTAATTTTTAAACTGTGCCCATAGTACAAGACTCCCCCTTGAGAGGGAACATCCTCCCAGCATTTACCCGATCAAGCGCCCATAAAATCTTAGATGTTTCAATAAGATCACCTCTCATTCTTCTGAACCCCAATGAATATAGGCTCAACCTACCAGTCCAAACTTCTTCTAAAACTCTGCCCTGCCCTAGTCCTGAACTTATACGTTTCTCTACTTTCTCTCCTATCTCCCCTCCTACCCTCCCCGGGCTCATTTTGTCCATGAGACTCACCTCCTGCTCCCTCTACTCTATTCTCACTAAACTGCTGACTACCCAACTTCCCCTCCTGGTCCCCACGTCAGCCAACATTGTTAACAATTCTCTCTTTTCATGTGTTGTCCCTCTCTCCTTTAAATCTGCTGCCATCACACCCCTCCTCAAAAAACCCCCCACCATCATTGCAAACTCCATCTCCAGCCTCCCTTTCCTCTCCAAAGTCTTTAAACATGTGGCCGCCTTCTAAATCTGTGCCTATCTTTCCTGGAACTCCATGTTTGAATCTTTCAATCAGGTTTCCATCCCTACCATTGCACTGAAATGGCTCTTATCAACTTCACAGATGACATTTTATGCTAAAAATAACAAAGATGACTGTCGCAAAAATAAGTTATTTCTTCTCATCCTTCTCGACCGTTGACAAGGTTGACCACAATGTCCTCCTCCAACACTTCTCCACTGTTGTTCAACTGGGGGGACTGCACTCGCTTGGTTCCATTCTTATCTATCCAATCATAGCCAAATTATCATTTTCAATTGCATTTCTGCTCCTGCCTCTGGTATCCCTCAAGGAGCTATTCTTGGCCCCCTTCTGTTTCTCCCCTACATGCTGCCCCTCAGCGACACATCTGAAAACACAGCATTAGTTTCCACATGTACGTTGACAACAACCAGCTCTACCTCACCTCTTGACTCATCCACTGTTGTTAAATTATCAGACTGCTTATCCAACGTGTACTGTGCTCGCTGTCCTATATTACTCCCAATCAAGTAAGGCCTCGATTTTAAAATTCTCATCCTTGTTTTCATATCTATCCCATGGTCTCAGCCCTCCCTATCTCTGCAATATCCTCCAGCCCCACACCCCTCTGAGATATCTGCGCTCATCTAATTCTGGCCTCATGATTAACCCTGATTTAATCACTCCACCATTGGTGACCTTGCCTTCAGTTGCCTAGGCCCTAAGCTCTGGAATTCCCTCCCTAAGCCTCCCCACCTCTTTAAAATGTTTCCTCCTTTAAGACACTCCTTGAAACCTATCTCTTTGACGAAGCTTTTGATCATCTGACCTATCTCCTAAAGTGGTTCAGTGTCATATTTTGTTTTATAATGCTCCTGTGAAGGATCTTGAGATTTTTTATTTTGTTAAAGGTGCCATATAAATATAAGTTGTTTTTGTTGATGTTGTTGAGGCTGAACCAGTGTTTTATAAAGGTTCATCATAACTTCTCTGCTTTTGTACTCTATGCCTCTATTTATAAAGCCCAGGATCCCATATGCTTTTTTAACCATTTTCTCAAACTGCCCTGCTCCTTCCAATGGTTGTGCTCCCAGGTCTCTCTGTTCCTGCACCCACTTTAGAATTATATCCTTTTTTATATTGCCTCTTCTCATTCTTCCTACTAAAATGTTTCATTTCACCCTTCTCTGCATTAAATTTCCTTATGTCCACTCATTCCACCAGCCTGGCAATGACCTATTGAAGTTTATCGCTACCTTCCTTACAGTTCACTATACTTCCAAGTTTTGTGTCATCTGCAAATTTTGAAATTGTGCCCTGTACACCCAAGTCTGGGTTATTAATATATGCCAAGAAAAGCAGTGATCTTAGTACTGAGCCCTGCGGAGCCCCACAATATACCTTCCTCCGGTCCAAAAACACCTGTTCAACACTACTGTATGGGTAGAATCTTACTTTTGGCGGGTGGGCAGGGCGGGAGCAGGTGGGGCGGGCACGGAGCTGATTGCCACCCCCATTTTACGTGGGCAGGCCAATCAAGGCCCACCCAGTGTAACGCGTGGCCGGTAGCGCTCCTGTGCGGGTAGGGGAAGGAGGAAGAGTCGGGGCCTGCGCTCTTTCGCGCATGTGCCGGAGCTGCCTCAGGGAGATTGAATAGACAATAAAAGTTTTTAAGCCTTAAAGTAAAAAATTATTTAAACATGTCCCTTCATGTGACAGGGTCACATGAGCTGGGATATGTTTGTGAAGTTTACCAAACTTATTTATTAATTTTATAAAACCTTCAGGAAACCTCATCCCACCCGTGGGTGAGGTTTCCTGGAAAACGCAAAGGCCTCTTTGTCTGCCTGCCAACCTTAAGGTTGGATGGGCAGTGTTGTTAATCAGGTAAATTACTTTCTTAATGGTCTTAATAGGCCTTTGACAGTTTGACGGACGCACCTCTGGTGCGTGCCCGCAGAACGCAATATCGAAATGACGTGCAATGATGTCGGGCCACACGCCCAATGTCATCTTGCATCATTTTACGCGTTGGCGTGTCGGGCCCGCCCCAGCACGCCGACGGCAATATTCTGCTCTATGTTTCCTATTGCTCAGCTAACTTCAAATCCATGCTGCCCATCCCTTAAATTTCATGGGCTTCAACTTTGCTCGCAAGCCTATTATGTAACACTTTATTAAGCACCTTTGGAAGTCCATATACACCACATCATGATGATCCTCATTAATCCTCTCTGTTACCCCATTGAAAATCTCAACTGAGTTAGTTAAATACGATTTGCCTTAACAAATCCATGCTGTCTTTTCTTAATTAATGTACACTGTCCAAATGACTGGTAATTTTGTTCCAGATTATCATTTCTAAAAGCGTTCCCATCATTAAGGTTAAACAGACCAGCATCTTGTTGCTGAGTTTATCCTTACACCCTTTCTTGAATGAGAGTGTAACATTTCCAATTTGCCAGTCCTCTGGCACCACCCTGGTATCTAAGGAGAATTGGAAGATTATGGCCAATCACTCTGCAATTTCCACCCTTACTTCCCTCAGTATCCTCAGATGCTGGTCCTGGTGATGTATTAACTAAGTACTCCCAGCTTTTCCAATACTTGCCCTTAATCAATTTTTAGCCCTCAACTACCTCAGCTATGGCTTTGCCTACATGCATACATCCCCTTTTTGGTCTCTATTTGGCCCTACCCCTCCTCTTACAACCTTTTTGCTGTTTAAATGCCTATAGAAGAATTTTTAAATCCCTTTGCCTCTCTTATTTCCTTTGTCACTTTGGCTCTATATTCAACCTGGTTCTCACCTGTATTATCAACTTGACATCTGTCATTTGCACCCTCTTTCTTATTATTTACTCATCTTACTCTCTATCTCTTTCATCATACATGGTGCTCTGCTTGCCCTACATTTCCATATCGAGAATGTATCTCAGCTATACTCAAACCATCTCCTCTTTAAAGGCAGTCCATTGTTCTGTTACAGATTTGCCTGCCAATCTGGAGAATTTGTGACTGTTTTCCTTGGAGAAGAGAAGGTTGAGAGGAGATTTCATAGAGGTATTCAATATCATGATTGGGACTGAGTAGATTGGGAAAAACTGCTCGCACTGGTGCAGGATTGGGAATGAGAGGGCAGAGATTTAAGATCATCGACAAAAGAAACAATGGATACATGGGGAGAAATTTTTTCATGCAGCGAGTGGTTAAGATATGGAATGTGCTGCATGAGAGTGTGGTGCAGGTAGGTTAAATCAAGACATTCAAGAGGGAATTGGATTATTCTCTAAAATGTCACGTAACTTTAATAATTTTCATAATATTATTGTGGCTTATTGTAAAGTAGGTTTATGGGTGTGAGTGTAGATGGCTCTGTCTGTGTAATTTAATTAAATTAGAGTCAAGTAGACTGCAAGCTTGAAATTATTAAGAGAAGTTAGGGATCAAAGGCATTTGAAAAGCTAACGAGTAAACATGGATGAGATTTTAGTATGTAAGGTGTGAAGGAAATTTGCATTTTTAGGTAAGTGAAAGAGTTGTTTGGGTTTCAAAGGGACGGTAGGATGTTTACAACTAATGAGATAAATGGGGCATGGTTATTATGTTTATTTTTCCCAAAAGGTACTGACCACATTGGCAACATGAAAGATTTTTATATTATGGGAAAAGTAAATTTACAAAGACATATGGAACAATGGAATTTGCAGATTAAAGAGAGAGAAATATATATAAAGAGGAATGAAAGGCTATGTTGAGGGCCACATAATTTCTGAGAGGATCGTGTATAACAGCCTTGGGGACACCTCCAGCCATTTTTGCAAAAGTCTGCTGTGTCCAGTAACTAAAGTTGGAGAAAAGCCTTTGGAATCCCACTGTCGAATGGGTGCTGTGGTAGATTTGCTGGCTTGCTATTTAAGTTTAAAATCTATTTTGGACTGTTGCCTTAAAGGGAATGTGTAGTTGGGAGTCAGTTTAATTAGGAATTTTGGGATTTGTTAGAGTATAAGGTAACTGTAATCTTATGTATGCGCTTGAAATCTTTTCTTTTGTTAATCAATGTTTTATTTTAGTTTTTTAAAAATATCTAAAGGTGTTAATGGACTCATTATTTCTGAATTCAGCACCCAAATCTTTTCATAATAAGTACAAATTGCAAAACCATTGTGATGAGTGGCCAAGTTTCCCTTGTGGGTTTGGTCCACCTGGCACACATTACCTGTCACATCAAAACAAAAAGGAAGAATATGAAGGGTTATAGGAAGAAGGCGAGGCATTAGGTGCACTGCTCATTCATACAGCTGACATAGACATGATGGGCTGAATGGCCTCCTTCTGTGCTGAAACAATTCTGTGATTTGGTGATCCTAATTTATATGGACCAGATCCGTTCTCACTCCACAGAAGTTGGCCCTCCCCCAATTAAGTATTTTTACTCCAAGACTGCTCCTTGTCCTTTTTAGATAGCTAACCTAATCCTTAGAATATTATGGTCACTGTTTTCTAAATGATCCCTACTGATATTTCTTCTTCTTCTTAGGCAGTCCCTTGGGATTGAGGATGACATGTTTCCACTCTGGTTTGATGGGTTCTGAAGTGGCTGATAAGTCCAATGTGCAATCTGCAGGCCTGCCACATGTAGGGTAGGTGGTGCTTGAAGGATTATGTTGATGGGTTGTTTGGAGGTTTGTGAGCTCACTCCAGTGCCTTGACTTTGCCTTTGCACATTTCCAAAGTTTCTTGATGTTTGGCGCCTTTCCAAATGACCCTTCTCCATTTTGGTCAGTTACAAACCAATGTTTCTCATGAGTCGAAGGGTATGTTTAATCTCTTCAGAGATACTTTGAGGACATCCATAAAGCATTTCCGCTGTCCTTCTGGGAATCTCCTGTCACCATTGAGTTCTGAGTAGAGCAGTTGCTTCAGGAACCTGGCTCAGGCATACAACTGACATTTCATTACTAACACACAGGACCTTGAAAGTTGCCAATGATCATGAAACAGCACTGTAACATATAACAGGTACATAATGTTGGTGGTAAGTTCTGCTTGGCTACAATTTCTAAAATGTGCATTCACTACAGGTACCATGCCCTGAGAGGGCAATGGTGACCATGGACCTCTATGTTAATCTTGCGCTGGAGATGTGGATCATCTTTGTTGTTTGTACATTCATCCAGTTTGTGAGGCTGTTTAGAAAGATTGCCCTCTATCTTGATCTCTTTTACCATTGATCTTTCCGATCAGCATCAGACTTTCTAAATCATGATTTCTTATTGCGTGTCCAAGAAATTCCAACTGTCTCTTCCAGATCTTGGTCAGCAGAGTTGTTTTGTTTCAAATTTTACTAGCACCTCTTCATTGATAATGTGACCTGTCCAAGATATCTTTATTATTTGCCTCAAAAACCACAACTCTGTAGCCTCAATTCTTCTCTGCATTGCTTCGCTGATCATCCAATACTTGCTTCTGTATATCAAAATTGATGTCATGTAGCATTCCCAGATTCTCAGTTTTGTTTTCATGGCTAATTTTGAATTGATCACAATTTTTTCATTTTTTGAAATGTATCTTTGACCATTCCAATCCTTCGTCTTATTTCTTGGTCACACTTTCTGTCCGATGCTAACACGCTTCCTAGGTAACAACATTTTTCTACCTGTGTGACCTTTTCATCCTTTAGTGACCGTACATTCTGGTATGATTTTCTTTTTGGACACCACTAGACGATTTGTTTTCTTAAAATTTATGCTTAACCCTTTCTTCGCACTTTCACTCACTACTCTATCCAAAATCTTTTTCAGTTTCTCTTCTGTGTCGGCAGTAAGAACAATGTCATCAGCTTTTCTCATATTATTAAGGTTGTAACCTCCAACAAATAATCCGGGAGGGTCTTCAATCTCTTTAAGAATACTTTCACAATGCAAATTGAATAAATCTGGGGAGGAAACACACACCTGTCTGGTCCCTCTTTTAATCTTCACAAAATCACTTAGATCATTCTCAACTTTTATGGCTGCAGTTTGTTCCTGTCATGATCAGAAGACATTAAGTGTGTGTAGAAAATAGACAAATGGCTGGACTGATAAAATGGCCACTGTTGACCACATAATAGTACCTCTGGAAGTTTCTGAGCAGTTTAAAAGGCTAATACATCAAATACCTGGAATGTAACACTCCTTACATTGTATAAGTATTCCAGCCAAGCCTACACAAAGGATAGTAGATGAGACGTATGCACCAGCCAGCTATGGACAAAGGATATTTGTGACTCCTCATCTCCAACATTGTGCTAAAGGTCTACTTAAGCTGTTTGAATTGCTTTAATTACACAGCTTTCGGATTCCATCTTCAGTCTGCTGTTTAACACCTGACGGGCAGGCCACACAGAAGCAAGTTCAGGCCAGGCTGGACAACTGGCCCCCATCTAACCTTACTCCTCTGAGAAGATTTTGTACTATCGCCTATAGAACTGATTTAATGGCTGTGTGCCTACTTCATCTTGGGACACCAACACCACTGGAAAAGCGAATCTCACACCACCAGTATTCAGCCAGCCGAACTCTGTGAAAGAGTTCTTCATTGGACTTTGATTCTGGACTCACGTGAAACCATAATTCTTATTTTTATTGTGGTCTCTGCCCTAAACCCTTCTTTCTCTTATCCCTTTTTTAATATATGAATGCAAAAAGGGACAGATATTGCAAAACCCCTTTCCAACGTTTTTTGTGTGTCTGTGCATGCGTGCGTGCGTGATTGCGCGTGCGTGTGTGCGTGTGTAAAATAAACCAACCGTCTTACTTTACCTTATCTCAAACTTGCGGTGGGGTTATTAATAGAGGATTGGATCACTCCAAATCGAAGAGTTGGGGAAAACACGCCACCACTTATAAAAGGGGGAAATCAAAAACACCTTCCTGTTTACGGATGGGCAATGAGTGGTGAAATCAGGGCTGTTCTAAATTAAACCCCCTCCTGTGCGTAACATTCCCAATAAAGATTCCTTATCACTCTAAGATCTTTACCATCAAAGTCAAGAGACTCTAACATGTTTGTCAGTTCTTCATGTTTCACCTTATCAAATTCCTTATTATAATTAATAAAACACATGAATACATTTCTTTTCATCTTCTTGGCTCTTTCTGATAGCATGCATACCACAAAGATAGTATTTCTCATTCTTCTACCTCCTACAAAACCACATCGAAGAGCTGAAATTTCTGGCTTAACTTGCTCCTGGCCCTATTCATCAGTACTCAAAGAAGGATCTTAATAATGTGATTCTTCAGATTGATAGAGTAATTGAGTTCACATTCAATTGCTCCGGGATTTTTAGGGTGTGCAATAAATAAGTAGAAATAAGTAGTAAGAAGCTTTATGTGCAATTAAGTCAGCAACTTGAGAGGTCAGAGAAGTTGGCATTTTGGGTGTTAATCCTCATAAAAGATCTACACTGGATAATTATGTACACTGTCCCCCACCCAGCTCATTTATTTCTCCTACCACCTCACCAACAATTTTTCACTTCATGTTGTATTATTCTTCAAAAGCATTGTTATGCTTGGATTCGAATCTTTATTAGCTTTCCAAAATTCTGAACTCTTTTCTGCCCTGCATGCTGACTAAAGATTACTTGCACAATAGCTTTGATTTTTATTTACAGACATACAGAGAATGAATACTGTTGAATTGCACATGACCCTTTCCAAATGTGTACGATCATTCTTTTCTCTAATTTCCACCAAATGTCTGAATTTTTTCTCTCCCTTACCCAAGCTTTATCTATTTTCAAAAGATACAAAATGAGCCATGAAAAATTTCTGGGAAATACTTTCAAAAACACAAAAGCTCTACTTATAAACAATACAGTCCATGTTAGAGTAGGTGTGTCCCATATGCATTCATGATAAGGTATTTTACAATTTAATCCATGTTAGTGCATGCTCAGCTAAACTGCTCTTCTTGACCCAGAACCTAAACTGCAGACTGATCAGAATGCTGTACAGTTTGATCACAAATTCCTCTGACTTACATTCTACTGTTTTGACTGTGTTGTTCAATATTCTGACAAAAGTAAAATTCTGCGGAAGTTGGAAATCAGAAATAAAAATAGAAAATGCTGCAAACACTCAGCAGGTCAGGCAGCATCTGCGAGAGAGAAAAACAGAGCTAACATTTCCAATCGATCACATTTCATCAAAACTGGAAAAAGCTAGAGATGTCGAGAGTATTTAAGGAAGCACAGAGGCAGAGAAGGGAGGGGAGGAAAGAACAAAGAAAAGGTTTGTGATAGGGTGGAAGGCGGGAGAGATTAAATGATGAAAGGGATGAAGGTGCAACGCAAGAGGGGGTGGTTGGCACAGAGTGGTCGCAGAACAAAGTGTGCATCATTAACAGAGTGCATCATTCACAGAGTGCAAAAATTGGGAATTTGGAACAAATGGGATTCTCTACTAAGTAGTGCTGGGTGAGTGTAGAACTGAAATTTAGTCTAACCATAGAATTTTTAAAAGCTGTAAAATAAACCCCTGCAAGTTAGCCAGCACTTAACAGTCAGTGGCAGTGAATTGTGAAGTCGGGGAAGAATTAAAGGAGAATTAATTCTAAGAGCAGGAAGCCGAGTCAGCAGTTGTTAACTTGGGTGTGGCTTAAAAAAACTGTACACGAGAACCTGCTGGTGCAGTGGTTGGCACAGATTGTATTGTAAACAGAATACAAAAGTTGGGAATTTCGTAGAAGTGGGAATTCGGTGTGGAGGGATGCTGCTTTTTGCTTCCATCACTTATTGTGATTCATGTAAGCTTGAGACAGTAATTATTTAAAATTTTCGTCCAATGTTTCAGTGCAAGTAAGTATGGATCGAGTGTGATGAACTGCGCAGTTTGTGGAGTTTGCAGCAGCGAGCGAGTGAGGCGGCCGGGGCTGCGAGTCTGGCTGCAGACCGAAATGAATAATAGTAGCAAGGGCACAAAAGCAGGCACAGCCAACACAGTCACATTTTGCACTGGGGGCCTACCCACACTGCCCATACTGCACAACCGTGCTTTGTCTGATGCACTCTGGGGCTTGAATTTTCAGCTTGGCAGGCGGGCGCGATTGGCAGGCCCGGGAGCAATTGGCAGGCCCGGGAGCAGTCGGGAAACGGACCGCCGACCTCAATCGCCCCCCCCGGCCGCAATTTCACGCTGGCTGACCAATCAACGGCGAGCTAGCGCGAAGCATGCGCTGAAAAGCTCAGTGCTGCCGGTGTGGGGGCGGGAAGAGGGTGGGCAATGATACTTCTGCGGGCACGAGCGAGCACTGAGAGAAAGCTCCCTGAAGGCAGAGAGCTGCCTCAAGGCAGCTGCAGACCTGAAAATCATGAAATAAAGTTTTGAAAATCAGAAAAAAATGTCTAAGCATCACAATCAGTCACCTGAACACAGAGATGATAAAAATGCTGTCCACAGATTTTTATTTTTATTTCATTTAATAATGGAAACCTCATCCCATCCTTGGATGAGCTTTGATGAAAAATGCAAAATCCACCTGGCCGATTCACCCATTATGTTGGACGAGCCACGAAAAATCGGCGACAATTGTGCCTTTAATGGGCTTAATTGTCCTCTTAATTGTCGATGGGCCCGCTTTTGACTTTTGCGCGTGCCCGACAAGCGAAATATCGCGCAAGCGTGGGATGACGTTGGGACGCTCACCCAACGTCTTCTTGCACAATTTTACGCCCAAACCGGTCGGGCCTGTCCGCGAGAAGTTAAATTCTGCCCTGGGAGTCGTAGTCCACATGTTTAGGAACGAGCTGGTTATGCCATCAGTTGCTGCAAAAAGGAATGCAAGACAGGCCCATGTGAACCCAGCCAGTGTGAAAACAGGGCTCATATGACCAACTCTAGAGGAGATGGAGTGTGGTGCAGCTGAAGAAGAAAATGTAGGCTGGATACAGGAGTTGGAAACATGTAAATAAAAGGGTGTTGCAGCTGTTTTGTTGCCTGTAGTAACTTCTTGACCACTATTCACTGGTACTACTTAGCAGAGAATCCCATTTTCACCAGATTCCCAGGGTTTTCACTGAGTGTTTGGATAAAAGAGTTTTGGGGGGATCCACACCATTAAGATAGTATTGAGCAGGCTGAGAAGGTTCTGCAGGGTGGATATCTCAAGGAAACCAGCATTGAATCAGAGACAGAGACTCATCAAAATTAACATAAGCAAAAGAACAGTAATGAAGGAAAGTAATGGTATTAAGAGAGAAAAATCCTCAGGGCAAAATGGTTTCCATCCCAGTGTTTTAAAGGAAGTAAATGAGAATATTGCAGAGTTCCTAACTGTGATCTTCCAAACTTCTTTCAATATGGGAACTGTTCCTTTAGATTGCAAAATTGTGTGCATTGCAAGAATGTTGAGAGAGGAAATCCAGGGAATTATAGACCAATTTGCCTCACATCTGTTGTCAGGAAATTTATCGAGTCTGCAATTAAGGATGGAATGACTGAACACCTTGAAAATTTCCAGCTGATCAGAAAGAGTCAACATGGATTTGTAAAAGGTAGGTCATGACTTACAAACCTGATTGGTTTTTTGAACAGGTGACTAAAGTAGTGAACAGGAGAATGTTTATGGATGTTATTTATGTGGGCTTACAGAAGGCATTTGATAAAGTCCCTCATGACAGACTATTAGCTAAAGTTGAAGCACTTGGAATTGAAGGCAAATGATTGACCTGGTTAGGAAGTTGGATGAGTGGCAGGAGACAGAGTAGGGGTAATGGATATGCATGCTAGCTGGCAGGATGTGACTGGTGATGCCATGCAAGGTTTTCAGTTGGAGCCTCAACTGTTCACCATACCTTCTTTTTTATTATTTCATGGGACATGAGCATCACTGGCTAGGCTAGCATTTTTATTGCCCATCCCTAATTGCCCTTGAGAAGGTGGTAGTGAGCTGCTTTCTTGAACTGCTGCAGTCCATGTGGCGTAGGTACACCCATAGTGCTGTTAGGGAGGGAGTTCCAGGATTTTGATCCAGCGGCAGTGAAAGAACGGCTATATAGTTCCAGGTCAGGATGGTGTGTGGCTTAGAGGGGAACATTTAGGTGGTGGTGTGCCCATGCACCTGCTGCCCTTGTCCTTTTAGGTGGTAGTGGTTGCAGAATTGGAAGGTGCTGTCAAAGGATCCTTGGTAAGTTGCTGCAGTGCATCTCGTAGATGTTACACACTGCTGCCACTGTGCATTGGTGGTGGAGGGAGTGGATGTTGAAGGTAATGGAAGAGGTGCCAGTCACGTGAGCTGCTTTGTCCTGGATGGTATTGAGCTTCTTGAGCGTCGTTGGAGCTGCACTCATCCAGGCAAGTGGACAGTATGCCATCACACTCCTGACTTGTGCCATGTAGATGGTGGACAGGCTTTGGAGAGTCAGGAGGTGAACTACTCACTTCAGAATGCCCAGCCTCTGACCTGCTCTTGTAGCCAGAGTATTTCTATGACTGATACAGTTCAGTTTCTGGTCAATGTTAATCCCAGGATGTTGTTAGTGGGGGATTTGGCGATGATAATATCATTGAATACCAAGGAGAAATGGTTGGATTCTCTCTAATTGGAGATGGTCATTGCCTGGTACTTGTGTGGCACAAATGTCGCTTGCCATTTATCAGTCCAAGCCTGGATATTGTTCAGGTCTTGCTGCACATGGGCACGGGATGCCTCAGTATGAGTAGAGAATTGTGCTGAACATTTTGCAATCATTAGTGGACATCCCCATTTCTGACCTTATGACAGACTGGAGGTCTTTGATGAAGCAGCTGAAGATGGTTGGGCCGAGGACACTATCCTGAGGAACTCCTGCAGTGATACCCTGGACTGAGATGATTGACCTCCAACAACCACAACCATTTTCCTTTGTGCTAGCTATGACTCTAAGCAGCGGATAGTTTTCTCCCTTATTCCCTTTTACTCCTAGATATCCTTCTAGGATATAGCCACACTGGGTCAAATGCTGTGTTGGCATCAAGGGCAGTCACTCTCACCTGACCTCTTGAGTTCAGCTCTTTTGTCCATGCTTAGACTAAGGTTGTAATGAGGTCAGGAGCTGAGTGGCCCTGGCAGAACCCAAACTGAGCGTCAGTGAGCAGGTTATTGCTGATTAAGTGCCGCTTGATAGCATTGTTGATGACTCCTTCCATCACTTTTGCTGAAGATGAGTAGAATGATGGGGTGGTAAATGGCTGGGTTGAATTTGTCCTGCTTTTTGTGGACAATACATACCTGGGCACTTTCCCACATAGCCAGGTAGATGCCAGGGTTGTAGCTGTGCTGGAACAGCTTGGCTAAGGGCACAGCTAGTTCTGGAGCTTCAGTACAATTAATAATCGAGATAATGGGATAGAAGGCCAAATATCCAAATTCAGTTTTCACTACAGAGGATACAAGTAACACCCCAGAAATAGCTGTAAATCAGGAACTGGCATGGAAGGAGAAACTCATGACAAGTACAATCACAAGTGAAGTGCTGCTTAGCCAACTGTTGGGGCTGCGGGCTGACAAAGGTCCTGATGGACTTCATCCTAGGGTCTTAAAAGAAGCGGTTAGTGGGATAGTCAATGCACTGGTTTTAATTTTCCAAAATTCCCTGGATCTGGGGAAGGTGCCATTAGATTGGAAAATAGCAAATTAACTCCTTTATTCAAAAAGGGAGGGAGGCAGAAAACAGGAAACTACAGGCCTTGGAAACTGCAGCTTAACATCTGTCATAAGGAATGTTAGAAGCTGTTATTAAAGATGTTATAGCAGAGCACTTAGAAAAATTCAAGGTAATCAGGCAGACTTAACATGGTTTTGTAAAAGAAAAGTCCTGTTTAACCAATTTATTGGAGTTCTTTGAAGGAGACACATTGCTGTGGATAAAGGGGAATCGATGGATGTACTGTACTTAGATTTCCAGAAGGCATTTGACAAGGTGCCATATTAAAGGTTATTGCGGAAAATAAATGCTCATGGTATAGGGGGTAACATATTGGCATGGACAGAAGATAGGCTAGCTAACAGGAAACAGAGGGTAGCCATAGATGGGCCTTTTTCTGGTTGGTGGGATGTAACTAGTGGTGTGCCACAGGGATCAGTGCTGGGCCCTCAACGTTTTATAATTTATATAAATGACTTGGATGAAGGGATCGAAGGTATGGTTGCTAAATTTGCTTATGATACAAAGATAGGTTGGAGAATGATGTGGGCAAATGTGAAATTGTCCATTTTGGCAGGAAGAATACAAAAGCAGCTTATTATCCAAATGGCAAGAGATTCCAGAGCTCTGAGATCCAAAGGGATTTGGCTCTCCTAGTGCATGAATTGCAAAAGGCTAGTATGCAGATACAGCAAGTAATTAGGAAAGCTAATAGGATGTTATCGTTTATTGTGGAGGGAATTGAATACAAAAGTACGGAGGTTATGCTTCAGTTGTACAGGGCACTTGTGAGATCACATTTGGAATACGCTGTACAGTATTGGTCTTATTTAAGGAAGGATGTAAATGTATTGGAAGCAGTTCAGAGAAGGTTTACTAAACTAATACTAGGAATGGGCGGGTTATCTTATGCGGAAAGATTGTACAGGCTAGGCCTAATCCACTGGCGTTTAGAAGAGTAAGAGGTGACTTGATTGAAACATTTCCAAATGATCCTGAGGGGTCTTGACAGGGTGGATTTGGAGAGGATGTTTCCTCTTGTGGGAGAATCTGGAACCAGAGGTCACTGTTTAAAAATAAGGGGTTGCCCATTTAAGACAGAGATGAGGGGAAATTTTTTCTTAGAGGGTAGTGAGTCTTTGGAACTCCCTTCCTCAAAAGGCAGTAGAAGCAGTCTTTGGATATTTTCAAGGCAGAGGTAGATAGATTCTTGATAAACAAGGGGGTGAAAGGTGGGAGGTTATAGTTAGATCAGACCTTATTGAACAGCAGAGCAGGCTTGAAGGGCCGAGCTGCCTACTCCTGCTTGCATGTTTGTATGTAAATTTACCAATGATACAGAGATAGGCGGCATTGTAAGCAGTTTGGTGAAGCATAAAATTGAGATATTGATAGATTAAGTGAATGTGTCAAAATGTGACAAATGGATTTCAATGTAAAAAGAAAGAAAAATTGCATTTATATAGTACCTTTCATGGCACTGGATGTCTCAAAGCAGTTCACAGCCAATTAAGCACATTTGAAATGTAGTCACTGTTATAATTTAGGAAATACAGCAGCCAATTTGCACACAGCAAGCTCCCATAACAACAATGTGATAATGACCAGATAATCTGTTTTTGTTATGTTGATTGAGGAATAAATATTGGCCAAGACACCAGGGATAGCCCCCCTGATCTTTTTCAAAATAGTGCCATACATCCATCTGAGAAGGCAGACAGGAGCTTGGTTTTTAACATCTTTAATTGGTTGATGGATGTGAGCATTTGTTGCCGATCCCCTTGTTATTGGTTTTTAAGGAGCCTGCACAGATCGTCTTTTTCCTAATATAATTGTAATAATGTTTGTGTTGATTTTGATAATTCCTTTAAATTTTCTTTTCATACTCTCTTTTTGTAGCTCTTACTATCTGTCTTGTCACCCTTTGCTGTTCTTTTATCTTGCCCATTGGCAAGGGTCCGTCCTAATTTTTGCAATTTTAGTGGAGCAGGGAATTAAAACATCAGGCGCCTAGAAGCTCAGGGTCACACTTGCTGACTGAATAAAGATGTTTCACAAAGTGGTCACCCTATCTGTGTTTGGTCTCCTCGAGGAAATCATATCAGGAGCAAAGAATACAGTATACTAAATTGAAATAAGTACAAATAACTCATCGTTACCATATTCTCCTTCCCATATTCACTTGGAAGGAGTACTTGGGACCTTGGGAAAGGGTGAGGTAAAAGGGCAGGTATTGCATCTTCTGTGCTTCTTGTTGTAAGGAGTCATGGGGAGGGGAGAGTATATTGGGGAGATTGAGCAGTGGACCTGAGTGTTACAGAGGGACAATTCATTCATAAAGTTGAAGTGGGGGTGGTGGGGGGGAGAGGAGTAGTTGTGCTTGGTAATGGCATTATGCTGTTGGTGGTTGAAATGGCAGCAGATGATATGTTTAATGTGGAGGCTGGTGGGATGGAAGGTGAGGACAAGGGGGACACTGTTGTGGTTCTGAGAGGACAGGGGGTGAGAGCAGAAATGCAGGAAACAGAATGAACATGGATAACGGCCCTGCCGGCCATATTGATGATGGAGGAGTTGGTGGGGGAGGCGCTGGGGATGCCTGAGCTTTTACTTTTGATGAAAGGTTACCAACCCGAAACGTTGGGCTGAATTTTGCCAACGGAAGTTGTTTCTCCGGACTTTGGGTCATTTCCAGATTGGCAACCCAGGCGTGCGCTTGGCGGGACTTCTTGTTCAATCTTCTGGGAAGTGTCTAATTAACAGTCCACCTGCAGGATCGCCATCCAATTAGGGATAATTGATGGAATGATGAGTCAACAGTACGAATGAATGCACAACATTTAAAGGCCCATCAGCAACATCTGCAGTGGCTGTACTAAGAAGTGAGGAGGTTTCTTTCAGCAGGGAATCATCAGAAGATGGATGCCAGACCTGGAAGAGATGCACCAATATTCAGTGACAGCTCCCTAGGTGTCATATTACAGTTGGCCAGGGTATGCAAGCAGGTCATGTTTCTGGAGGACATGAGGTGGAGGCCAAGAAAGCATGCTGGAGGTGGCTAAGGAGGCCAGCAGCCGAGGTCTTGTCAGCAGGACCTGAATACAGTGCAGGAAGCACTTTGATGACCTCTTGAGGGTTGACAAGGTGAGTGCCCTGCAATTATCAGCTGGCAGCCATGACTCTTACCTCATTAGCAGTCCTCAGCACAGGAAGGCAGACCGGACCATTCTGTGCTGCAACAGAGGCATGTCTTAACAGGTCCATTCATAAGCATTCATGTACACAGATGGCACGCACACAGGCTTGAAGTGCTGACCTTGTGTTACCCGTCCTGCAGTGAAGTCCATCAAATGTTGCTGCGCCTTGTGGCTCTCACACGGAATCCATCATGTTCTTAATACCCCTCTCTTTTTCACTGCAGGAGAAGAGAGCACATAGCGCACAGTGGTTGGACCGAGATTGGTGTGCCCTTACTGGCAATCCTGACGTCGATAGAGGAGGCAGCCACGGGCATCACAGAACTGGGAATGGGGAAGTGGAGCAGAGACTGTGAAAGCTTTGATTGTTAATCTTGCAATTGTATCCAAGCCACTTCTTCAGTGGTGCATTTGTGTCCATAAGTGAACATTTCAAGCTCAGGACCATGAAATGGAATGAAATCGCTTGTGCATAAGTACTTCAAGAACTGAGGTCTTCTCTCTCCCTCAGGGGCTAAATTAGAGGCTCATCAACAATGGCATAAGGAGCAATTACAGGTCTCCTAGGAATTAAGTGTGTCCTCCACCAGCTCAGACATACTCACAATGGTGAGTGAATTCAACACTCAGTTGAAGGTAGAATGGATGACACAAGGTGAGTAGCAGGTCACATTGAGTAAGAGCAGGTGATGGAGGCAGTGATGGCTGTGGCTAGTCCCCAGTGGAGGACGAGGACAGCACCAGCAGCAGGCCGACGAGTGGATGCAGGAACAGTGCAGCAGCCTCCACAGATGTTTTCAGTACTGATCACTTGGTTGCAGTGATGGCTTAGAGATGCACAGGAACATTACTAGGTGCTCTCCTGCTCTTGGTTAGCAGGAAAGTGCAGGTGGGCCCTGAAAGGGCAGAAGAAGACAGGGCTGATGGCAATGGAGAATCTCTTCAAGGTGCCTGCTGCTCTGCAGGTGACTCCTCAGCCTCTCTGATGGAGGCACAAAGGCTGACTCCTGGCCCCCACGACAAAGGCTGCCCATACACAGATGCAGTTGGGCCAGTCTGTGGTGGGAACCTCAAAGGCACCGCAAACCAAAGGATGGACGCCATAAGCATCTGATTTACTGGAGCACAGAAGCAAGCAGGCTGCCTCTACCTGCTCCAGCCACACAGGGAACATGTTGAAGTATGCAGAAAAGAATGTGGAAACACTACTAACTTCATAATGGGAATCACATCAGTGCTTTGTCTTATGTGACTGTCATGTTGATTTTTTTTTATTGTAATGAAGCGGTTAGTGCTGGCTAAATGATAAGGCATATGCAGTTCTTATTCCTCATATACTAAATAGAGCAGCGTGGGAGTGAAATCTGTGATTGTAATGATTCAAAGTGTTGCAATGGGAGGGTTAGTTGTTTAGGGTTAATTTGATCAAGGGAATCTCAATCTTGTCATGAGCTTGCGAGTACAGCCACTACTGCTATCACAGGTGCCCGGGTGCTTAGAGTGCAGTGCAGGCAGCCCAGGACTCAGGTGAAACTTGCCTGGATAGGGAGACACAGGTTTCTCTTGAGTGCATGTGAATGGGTGCAGGCATCAGCGGAACCTCTGTGTGGCCCGGCTCCGCTCTTAACTCCTCCTCCTCTTCAGAGGACCTGGAACACTCATCAGCCTCTTCTGGTGCCAGTTCCACTGCTCTCTGTAGTGTCAAGCTTTGCACAGTACACCATTTCTATATGTGAGACCTTTGAAGAGCTGTGTTGGAAGTCGCCCCCAGACTGGTCAAGGCACTGGAATCACATTTTGAGCGAGCCAATGGCCTGCTCAATGGTTGCCCTGGTTAACAGATGCGTACGGTTGAATCTCTGAGGTACCTCTGTGGTGGAGTTCCACGCTGGTTGGCATCAGCTATGTCTTCAGCAGATACACCTCATCATCCAAGAGCCTCCATGAAGGCTATCTGGCAGTGTGAAAAGTTAAAGCACCTGAGACTGCCTCAGTATGAAGGAGTCAAGACAGCTATATCAAGAAACTTCATACACATTTGCAGGATCCTGTCACAGTGTTTGTTAAAAACTTGCCCAATTTCTTCTACATTTGATGGCCTACTGTCCATGTGGGGTGCCAAGGTTACAATGATTAAAATCCATTCCTACTGATCGAAAACCAGTTTAGAGATGCAAAATTTTCATGCAATTAGGCAATGGGTTGGTGAAATCAAAGTAATGAGTAATATTTTTAAAAGTTAATGATTTTCATCTGACCCCAGAAATGTAAGGCACAAGTTCAGATAACTTGGTGGAAAAAGAATTTGCTGAAACAAGTGATCTGAATTCATTGTTATCTGGGGTCGGCGAAGTTAACAGATGAGAGGAACTTTTCCCCACTTCTGTAGATAACAATAATAAATCATGGAATAAACTGGGTATGAGAGTGGCATACAAAGTAGATGTAGGTGATTATAAAATTCGATGCCAACAATTCAGGAGACTGTTTGAATTTTTATTGATGTGATGTATACAGTAACATATTGGGAACAGGTAGTGAATATAATCACTGGTATTGGCTGTAATGTGAATTGAGGAGTTGAACCGTCTTCCAGTCACTTAAGTTTTAATGCTTTGGCAACATAACTGATCCTTCTTGAGAGACCTGAAAATCAAAGATAAGCATCGTTGAAATACATAATTCTTTGAATTGACTGCAAGTAAAATTGTCCTTCACTGTAACAATGACAAATACAGGGGGAAACTTGCAACTTTAGTTAAGGCAGGAACTGATGATATTGGACCAGCAGCCACAATACAGTTTGCTTAATTTTCCTAAATGTCAAATTGAATGGAGATATATAACGGGCAGCTAACCCGATGCTGCCAATTTTCTGCCCCTACCGCCCTCACCCATACATTGTATCCCAGAGAAGGTCAGACAATGTTATCACCAGACTAACCACTAGATTTTGGGTTAGTGTCAGGGCAGGGCAGGGCATTGTTTCTGGCTCTCCAAATGACCAAAAAAAAGGGCACTGGGGCGATTTTAACAATGGAAACCAAAGTAGGTTAGTTATATTTTCCCATGCTACTTAGCCACATGGGAAGTGCCAAGAGTTTACAATTTCATGTTTTTACCCTCTCAATTAAACCAGCAGCAGACAGCCTCACAAAACTGGTGAGGTCGTTTCTAGCAGACACATATCAGGTCCCAATGATATTGTTGGAATCCAAATGCAGCATATTTTTACTAGGAGGTCTGGTGGGAAATAAAGTGACTTTCTCACCAAAAGCAACATGAAGGTAGAGTGGAACAGCACCAGGAGAGACACAAAAAATTAAGTTTTAAACTTTATTTTCTACTTCCCTTGAGAAATAAAGGAGTGAAACAAGTGCTTTGTTTTCTCTGAAGTTTAGATATCATTACATGGACAAAGCAGCCATTTTTTATACAGCAAAGTCACTTAAAACAGCAGAGATGAATGACCAGTTGAGCTGCTTTTGATGAAGGCAACACCAAACACAAATACAGAGTACCACGAAAGCTTTACCATGAGCCGGGAAGAGCTTTAGTTTAAAATCTATCCGTGAGACGACACCTCTGACAATGCAGCACTTCTTCAGCACTGCACTGGAGTGTCAGCAGAGATTATTACTCAATTCTGAAATGGGCTTGTACCCACCAATCTACTTAGTCAGAGGTGAGAGTCACACTAGTTCATACCCTCTCCATCTCAAAAAATAATGGCCAGGATTTTTAGGATGGCTAGTGTTAATTGTCTGGAGATGGGACTTCCACCCCTCACTCAGGAGAAAGTTCCGCCTCAGAGAGCAACCGGCCAATCTGATTGGCCGGCCACTCTCTAGACCCAGCGTTGCCAGAAGCTGTAGTGGACAGGACTGGGTCTCCAAGCCGTTTCCAGAGTCTGAGTCCTGGGGGTTGAGGACCAGGTAAGTGTGGGGGATTCAGGGCTTGGAGGGGAGGTGAGGCCCGCGGGAAGTGGTGGGGTGGTGGTGGAGAAGCAGGAGGGTGGGTAGAGGAGGGAAAGGCAGGGGAAGGAGCACCCACAGATGTCAGACCTTTTGAAGGAGAGCCCGATGTTGAAAGCAGGCTGTTGATGTCCTACCCCTCCTTCCTGCCCAAGCCTGAGCAGGGTCAGTTCCCAGGTTTCCCCCCTACCCCTGCACTACTCACTGCTCCTGTTAGTTTGAAAATTGAGGCAGGACAGGTATTGGCCCTTAAGTAGTCATTAATTGGTCACTTTTAGAACAAGGACAGGCGGGCCAGCCTAGGCCTCGCCTGTCCCAAGGTAAAACTGTGGAGAGATCAGGGAGGGCAGGAACCCAGTGGGAAGGCCATCCAGGAATTTTACAGACACCCCCCACCCCCAATGCCGGCAAACTCATTGGCAAGGGAACGTAAAATTCTGCCCAATGTCATTAATACCAGTTTGCTCATTAGCATCTCTGCTTTCAAGCCTCAGAAATGTCAATGTTGGTCACCTCACTCAGAATGACAGCCATATTCTGTTTGGAAAAAAATCTTTAACATGTAAAATGTTTTTCTTTAAGTTACATATGGAACTCATTTTTATTTACAAATTGTCGTTTGATAGTACAGAACTTGAGTGTTGCTGAAAAAGGATATGCTGTCGAAGCTTTTCGTATTGTGCTCAGAATAACAATAATAAAGGGAACAACAGTTTATACTGCTTCAGAAGCGAGTGGTGATTGGTTGGCAAATGGACTCTGATTGATAGAGGCGTTGCCATGGAGAATGCACCAGTGAACAGTTAACTGCCAAGCTTTTGTTCAAATTCAAACCAGGGAGGTTGACTCCGATTGGTCAAGACATTGCCAAAAAGACGTTCTGCCTATCACACAAATGAGCAATATGGTATCTGAATTTCAGTGCTGTTGTGATGCTAGATATGCAGGCTGCATAGCCCAAAGACTGGCAGATCATATCAAACAGTATGACCCACTGAGTGTTCGTTACAGGCAATGTACAGATCGTACCCAATCAGCCTGTGCTTGTAAAACTCAAAATATAATGTCCAACATTAGATGCCATTCTACGATTGGACAGCACTTGCTAAACAATCCTGATGGTGTGGCTCACCTACGCATGCTAGAAGCTACATATATTCACACATAGGGGACTGTCCTTTACAGACGGAAGGCGCATGTCCACACATTGTGCCTTTTTCAACTAAATAAAAGATTGGGGTGATAGCTATTCCTTCGTTCATTTCCCGTGGCAATGTCAGGATAAATTGATGTTCCCTTTACCACTGGTATTCTTGCAAACTGTCTTGTTGAGTGCAACGTGAAAAGCTTTGACAGCGTACCTCTTTTCTCAGCAATATTTACAAACTGTTTTGAGTAAGGCATATCAGAGCATTATACTGAGTGCTTATTTCATTACACCATCTGGAAGAAGTTGATTCCAAAAACAACAAATTGAGAAGGCAAGTCTTTTGCTGCCAAGCCATGCTCAAAAGTGTCATAGGTTAATGGGAGTTCAGGAGAGAGTGGTGACTTGATGAGAAATTTAGGCAGCAACTGAGTTGTAACGGTCTGGGCTTTAAAATGTTAGATAAATGAAGACTTGAAGAATGATCTCAGTTTCCCCACTCTCTTAGTTGAGCTCAAAACGTGGCTCGCTTATGCTTGCTAGAAGTGACATTCATCCACTGGGACCATTCTCTGGAATGAAAAGGAATATGCTCAAGCCTTGCACCTTTTTTGAATTACCCAGAAGGATGGGGAGCCAATAGTTCCCCGTTGCTTTCTACATGGCAACAACTCGGCTAACCAGAGTTGACTTGCCAACCAATCAGCACCTTTTTTTCCTGTGGTATAAACTGTTGTGATCATTTGAAGTTTGGCATTCTTACATTGTTCTGATGCAAGACAAAGCAACTTTAGCAACATATTTCTCTTTTAAGCAATATTCTTTCTATTTTCCTGATGCAACTGATTCTTGTTGGGTAATAGTTTCAAAGACACCAGAAATCACCTGACACCTCACACCCATGTGGCCATTCTCATTAGTGTGAGCTTAGATAGTGTGCATCAGGAGGTGAATCAACTGAGTGCCCAACTTCACTCTATTACATTATATGTGTAATTAAATAACCATATCGATCCTACAAGGAGATAATGGGCAGAATCTTCTGTTCTGGAAACTAGGTCCAGTGTTGGGAGCAGAAGTCAGAGTGATTCCGCTGGAGAGCAGGGGGGCTCAACACGTGAGATTTTGTGCTGTTCAGCTAATCAATTATGCGTCTTGTGGTGGGGTGGGCAGGAAGTAACATAGGCTCCAACACCCGGGTGTCAGATTTAAACGGCACCTGGACAATCATTCACTCTTCCACTCTACTCCTCGGCTGCCACCACCATCCCCACCCGCCAACCCGGATCCTGCCCGGTCTCACCCCTCCCCTGTGCCAGCCTAGGAGCAGCTTGTGCTACAGGTAGCCGATATCTCTCAATGATGGTGCTAAAGGAAGATAAAAGCAACGTCTACTGACCTCAAAGTCCAGGAAGCAGTCTACCTTGCCAGGTGGACGCCACTTATGTACAATCATGAAAGTGAATGTTCTAAATTCCCGCTGGCAGGCACTTAATTTGGAGGGAAAAACAAGATTCCAGTGTGTTGGCCTTCCAATATGCGTTCATGAGAGGCAAATGGGGTTCCTGATACAACTCCATAGGACACTTGACACACCTTTAAGTCACCATAAAAGTTGGGAGAACAAGATTCCAAACTAATTTCCTGCCGTCGGGAAACTGATTTTTGTCCACCCGCCAAATCTTGCTTCCCTGCCCGCCACGATTCCCGTTGCTGGCGGGAACAGAAGTTTCCACCCAATGTTACTAGTGCAGGAAGATTGAAGAGATCAAGATCCATGAGAAGACAAAAATGAGAACTGGACAGGGGATTTATCCAATTTCTTCCCAGTTGAAATAACGCACTAAGGGCAGAATTTCATTCCTCTCCTCAGAGCAGGCTGGCAGCTGAGGATTCTATACAATCAAGCGGAAAGATGTGGAGTACCTTCCTGACTCCTCCTGATGAAGTCAGGGCCAGGAAGGTTGCTGCCGACCTATGGCTCTTAGGCCAACTGAGGTCCTTAATGAGCCTCATTCCGCCGCTGCTCTATCCTGGTGGCCTCTTTGCAGGATTTGGGAGTGGGTGGGTTGCCCACCCGATCTGGCACCCTGTGCTCTGCAGAGCAGCCCCTGAAGGGTTGTCCCGCTGGGAGAATTCCCTTGCCCTCAAAAAAGACTCCCACCCCTTCCTCGCAATGGTCTGCCTGACTGGTCCTGGCATGCCCCTGTCATTCACCCTTCTTCTGGGGCTTCCAGCAATGCTTCTGGTCCAGGGCCTGCTGCAGTACCAGCAGTGGCCACTGTTCCCGCTACCGCTGAAGAGCCTTCCGTTTGGCTGGCAACTCTTGAAGGCAGCATCTTTGCTTTTAAAGGCCCAGGAACCCTGATGGCTGGCACTTTCAATCCCGCTGAAGCTCCCAGAAATGGCTATAACGGGGCTGTCAGCAATTTTCTGGCATGCCATTTCTGCAACCATTAAATTCAGCTCCTATAGTGCAAAATTGTAAATGGTAATGTCCTTTGTTTGTGTTTGGGTGTGGTTTGTTAACCAAACTGGCATCCACAGCATGCATACACTTTTGAAGGGTATTGCGCCAAATGCTATACTAGTGAAGGTGGCAGTACGTGTGCTGTGAAAGGGTGTTGTACATATGCGGAGCAGCCAGATAATGATGTCTGTCAACACACAATGCTGCTTTGATGCCAGTGGTGCCATTTTCGAGCTCAACACTGCAACCAAAGCCCTCTCAATCTTACAGAGCTAAACACGTGTTCAGCAACAGAAAGGCCCCCACCCTGAGCCTTCAGTCTGCACCGCCACTATTTAAAGAAATTATCAACTACTTTCAGGTTAATGCTGGTTAATTTCTTCCGGCTGTTGCTTTGATTTCACAAGTATTTGATGCTTTCTATCGTTTCAAGGTGCAAAAATTTACATGCATGTGCTAATGGGATTTTTGCAACTTCAAAGCTTCTGCACAAATTAATTCACCCAAGGCAAGTGTACACTAGTAGGCGTTCCCTTTGGAATACAGTATGACTGTGAGAATGAGATGCTATGCAGAGCAGGATAAGTTGCTGGAAGAGGGAGGAGGAGAAGGGCCCTCAGCAGAAGGCTATATTCATCCAGGGTGTTAAGGGAGCAATTCTGCGACCTGAACCTCAGTAAGGAAACGATGTGTGAAATGTGCTTCAATAAGGATACCCCCACTGAAATCTGCCACCTGCTGCAGCCGTAACTGCTACCTTAGAACAAAGCAAGGACTGTACTGCCAATGACTTTGATGGTGACCGTGATGATGAACTTGGAGCTAGAGCTATTGCAACATCAGTTTCCTGTCCATGGTTAAGAAACGCAGGACACTGAAATTCGCTTTTCAAAGAGGGCTAACTACATATCATTCTTTCTTGCCAGAGAGAAACAGGTGGAGCGAGTACTTGGTTTTGCAAGGATAGCAGTCTTCCCCATGATAAGGTGTGCACTGACTGCAGCAGGAGTCACCTGTCAACTCTTCCCTATACTGGAGCCAAAAGGAGTTCCACTCCTTCAGCATCCAGCTGGTGTATGACCACTGGCAGGAAATCATGGACGTCAATGCCTGGTTTCCTGGCAGCAGTCATAAGACATTTCAGCTGCTACGGCAAAGCAAAGGATGGCAATTGGACAACAAATGCTATCCACTGACAACATGACTGAGGACTCCAGTGCACAACCCATGTACACATCTTCGGCATGTATACAATGAAAGCCATGCTGTTACACAAAATGTGATAAAAACAGACCACTGGCATGCTGAAATAATGCATACACTTCTTGGACTGTACTTGTGAAGCCCTGCAGTAATTGAAAGAGGAGCTGTCAAGATTTGTGGTTGTTTCTAAAGCCTCTCCATTAGGGGACAGCCCTGGCCACCAGCCATACAGTGAGTAGCCCAGGAGCAAGAGCATAAGAAGATGGTGCGGGAAGAGAAGGAAATCAGGGAGCAATTTAGACAGCCCCTTTCTGATTGGGCTGATCATGAGGAAGTCATGCAAATGCAACAGCAGTAAACGCAACCCTAATTCCCTATTTATCAACAGGCCCACAGTGGCAGAGGCAGCTGATCAGATGGTCTCAATGTCAGCGACAAAGAAATCCATAAGCTTCTCACATTTGTTGGAGGTGAGGATAGAGGAAACAGGGCGGGGAAGCTACAAAAGACAGCTTGCAGTAGAGAAAAGAAACTGGGATCATTTTTGCTTTTCAGGATGATCCTGGAATGGTGAGCAGTTTTGGCAAATGAGAGCAGGAAAACAGGAGAGTGGATCTGGGGCTGAGTGGCTAAAGCAGTTGTTTGGCGTATTCATTCAAGTTTGCATCCATTGAACCTAAGGGAGTGGAGATCAGGGCCATATCATGGAGTTCAGGGCCGTACCATGGAGATCAGGGCCGTACCATGGAGATCAGGGCCGTACCATGGAGATCAGGGCCGTACCATGGAGATCAGGGCCGTACCATGGAGATCAGGGTCGTACCATGGAGATCAGGGTTGTACCATGGGGGATGGTCAGCGCAAGAGAGAGTAATGTTTTTAATGAGGACTAGGATATCAAGCATGGAGGTGAGGGTGTGTTTGAGCAGATCAGCAGTTGCAGCTTCATGGTGAATAAAGGGCCAAAGGCTAGTCGGTTGGGATTTTAAGAGTGCAGTTGTAAGTGAATTGGGAGAGAGAATTTTCCAGAGGTGGACACAGAAGGAAGAGATCAGAGATGGCCTTATCTGTGATTGATATGACGGAAAGACGCTCTCTGATTCCCAAAAAATGCAAGAGAAAGGTGCAATGCTCAGCCGGCTGCCCTTTGACCTCTGGGGCTTAGGTTCAAATCCAACCCTTGCTGCTGACTCTGAGTTCTGTGCAAAATCTGTTTCAACAGTCCCAGAATCTGGTTTATAAGCTGATGGCACCGAACTCCTCATCATTTGAAACTAAATTCATTATCTAATTCAGAAAGGCAACAAAGATGTTGGGTGTGAGAAATAGAAAAAGTAAAGCCAGTGCAGTACACCATTCACTGTCAGCATTTAGTGAAGGCTTCACCCTCCTAAAATTTCTCTCCAACAAATAGGCTTGCATAAGTTATTCAATAAATTAGCTTTCCGCTGCAATAAATCTGGTTTTCATCCCATTTATCTCCTGTTGATGTAGTTGGAATGTTGACACACAGTTCCTGTTCTTTTAAGATTGGCATTTGCAATATGTTTTGTGAAAATTTCCATCATGTATCAAAATAATAAATACGTTTTAAGTATTTTGGTTTCATAATATAAGGCTCAGAGAGGAAACTTCCCTAATTTTGGAGCAGACAGAGCTTTTGTTTTGGTGCATACTATATCTGACTGGGAGGAGAAACATTTGGAGGGAGAAATTTGCACATGTAGTGCCACTCTTACACTATCTGTGTGGCCTGCATAGCATTCTTCAATGATATCATTGAAGAACGTCTTGCTGATAGAGGTCGCACACTGCCTGTCCCCTGGAATCAAAATAAGCCTGCCTAGTGCCATTGGTACATGAATGAATTTCTCCCCCATAAAGAAGTGTTCAAAAAGCATAAAAGAAAATTACACATATGTGTTAACTTTTGTTTTGAGGCCAACAAATTTGTAAATGGTTAAAATATGGTTAGAACATGTAAAACACCTTACTAAACAAAAACAATTAGCTGTTGCATTCATTCATTTCAAATTATAAATTGCTTCTGGACTGCTTTTTCTTCTAGGGGTTACCCAACCACAATGATTTTAAGAATGAACAACGATGACAGCTTTTCAAATTGTTTATAGAATGTGTCACATGGAACCCCACAACAGCTACCCATGGAAGATGATATTTTAGGCACTCGGTACTTTCCAATGTGTAGGCGAGCCTTTACTGCTGGACTTTCCCTACAACTAGTGTGTGTATGCATGTACAAGGGCCAGAGCACTCTATCGATAGCATTTCTAGTTCTTTTCCTATAGGACAAAAGGAAATATCAGAAAGGAAGTCAGAACAAGTTCTACACTGGAAAATTCGTCTTATAATTTTTTGCATCAGGGAAAGCCTCACAGTTAGCGCTGGTTGCCTAACTTTAGGTTTATAAAACTGTGAATTCTGCAAATCTAAAATAAAAACAAAAAGCGCTATAAATATAAAGTGGGGGAAACTTTCCAACTTTGGATTTTTGGTAGGGAGCCTCACCAGTCAAGAATAGACATTGGACATTCTGATATGCACTGCCTGTGGTTTCTGACCATTTAAAAGAATAGTTTGAAAAATAACACCCCTAACATCTGAATTTCTGATACACGGTTGGAATATGACATAGACTCAAACCCACAACTTTCTGAACTGGAGCAACGACATTACCATCTTAGGCAATTTGACAATTACAGTAAAGTAGTTGTACAGGCTCTATTTCACGCATCAGACAAGGCCAAGGTTTGTAGCTGCTTGTCTTACAGCTGAGGATTGGGTTTACACGTAGTCGCTAAACATCAAAGACTAATTGCTTTTGCATTGTGATCTATCAAATTGCTGTTAGGTTGTATTTCCATAACTTACTCTCAAACTCTTGATGATCTCAGACCAATCCATGCATGCAATCCGTGGAATTGCGGTGAGAATAATACTCAAAGCCTTGTTTGCATTCTCCTTCATTACTTTGAGGACCTTTTCCACAGAGACCTGTAGTTTGAATGAGGAAAAAATCATCAGTTCTCCTTATCGAAAATAATTTACTTACTCATTCAAATCCATGGCGGAGGAGTTCTTCTGTCTGTTGCGTGAGACAAAATTATAAACACTTTGCAAAAGCCTTTTTTGTTTTCCACATAAAATGCCCAAAGGGAATTGTTCCCATTCCCTCCCCACAACATTACTTCCTATGGAGAAATGTGATCCTTAATGATCCTTATGCAACATAGAAAAGAACAGACTCCTTGAGTATTGTAAGTGACTAAGACACAATATTGACATCACAACATTTGACAAACCGGATTGATTGGGGATCATGATATTTCAGGTTTCACAATGTTCCAAGACACTGAGCGGAATTTTACACCAGCAGGATTTTATGTTCCCGCCGAAGTCGATGGAGTTTAGAATGCCTCGCCGCATTTTACGACCTCATCCCTGCTGCGACGGGGTCGTAAAATTCTGGCCAATGTTAATGCTCCACTCCTCTCTGATGACAGAGTATTCAGTGATAGCTAGTACCAAACGTATAGTTTCCTGCTGAGCTGCATTCCTATTACAATAGATCAGCTTGACTTAGTTAAAGTAGCACTTTCACCTCTGACTCAGAAGGGTGTGAGCTCAAGCCATATTTGTGAACTTGAACACATAATATGGGCAGATACTTCAATGCAGTGCTGCAGTGTCTCATTGCCAGGCATATTTCGTCTGTCAAATGAGATATTAAAATAAGGTACCCTGTTCTTGTGATCCAAGTAGAATCAGGTAAATCCCAAGGCACTATTTGAAAAGGAGCAAGGTGTTCTCCTAGCCAACGGCGCTCCCGTGATCAATCATTAAATGGTTGCTATTTTTGGGACCTTGCTGTCTGAAAATGATTTGCTAACAATAGTGACTGAACTTCAAAAGAAAATTAATTGAATATGAAGTATCAGGAAATAGGATTACATAGGGTATATTGCACAGAAAGAGGCCATTTGGTCCAACCAGTGCATGCTGGCGTTTATGCTCCACTCGAGCCTCCTCCCATCTTTCCTCATCTAAATATACCATTGTAATCATCTATTCGCTTCTCTCTCACATGCTTGTCTACTTTCACCTTAAATGCATTTATACTATCCACCTCAACCATTCCCTGTGGTAGTGAGTTCCACATTTTCACCACTCTTTGGGTAAAGAAGGTTCTTCTGAATTTACTGTTGGATTTCTTGGTGACTATCTTATATTGATGACCTATCAAAATGCTCTTCCCCACAAGAGGAGACATTCTCTCTGTACCCACTCTATCAAAATCTTTCATAATTTTAAAGACCTCTATTAGGTCACCCCTCAGCCTTCTTTTTTCGAGAGACATCCTGAGGTTGTGATCAGGTGCCTGTATAAGTGCCTGTCTTATTTAACATTTATTCTTTTTTAAAAAACATTTAAAGGAATGATTTGGATTACCTAATTCACCCTCACCTCTTCTGTAACCATTACCCATACTTTTGACTAAAGGGCCTGGAATTGTCCTCCGGGGATGGGAAACAGGGGTTGGGACTGAACCTGCTCTGGAAGGGTAAGGGAGGGAGAGGGTGCTTCAAGATGGAGGCACCCTATCTCTCTGCAATTTTAAACATTAACCCAAAAAAATGAATCTTGCAGCCAGGTGACCACTATCGATGGAGAGATAGAGGGTGGTGAACTCACCACAGGGCAGCCTAAGACTACTGCTTTCTCCATCCTGCCAGGGAGGGCTTCTACTCCTGCCTGGCATGCTGGCACCTCCAGCTTGTTGCCAGGAGGCTGCTTCTAGGCACCTAAACTGGCCCCTGCTGCCTGCGGGAACCTGGAAGCTGACTTTGAATGGAAAACGCCAATCACACATTACGCTCCACTCATTGAATAACTCCATCCTTGCCAACCTCCAATAATTTCCTGTCCTCTGGCATGTTGATTTCAAACGTGGCATCCTTATCTTCAAATCCCTCCATGGCCTTGTTCCATCCTACCTCTGCCATTTCTTTCAGACTTATGTCCCTGGTCACGCTGACTGCTCCCCTGACTCTGGCAGCTTGGGTACCTCTTTTCTCTCTACTCAACCACTGGTAGCAAAGATTTCATTCATAATTTTTTCCCTATTCTCGTACACCTTAGAAGTGTAAAGTAAATGGAAGGAACATGTTTGTTACACTTAAAAAACGAACCCAATCTTTATTTGATTATATGAATGTAGAAATTAAGACAATGTATTTCAGTTAAAAAGAACTCAAATTGGCATGAAAAGTTTGATGCTTTTATTTTAAAAAAAGGCTCGACAAATGCAACACTGCCTTTCCCCCCCATATGAAATAAAATATATCATGCTGTGAACTATATTATTACTCTGTGCTGAAAATTCAAATTAACCATTTTTTGTGTAAATAAGCCAAAGTATCCATTTTGCAGATTCTTGTGAAGCTCCCGGGTGTGGGAAACAAGGCAGGAGGGGCACTTATTGAGTGAGAGGCAAAACATCAGCTTCTCAATGATGGGATGAAAGTTGGCGGCAGATTGAAAATGGATAGCGCGTTCTGAAGGCAAGCAGCAGGAACCTATTTTTAATACATTAGCATGTCATGCATGCTTATTAAAATACTGCTTCACCAGATTAAATTATACCTTTGGAATTAGAATGCAGCAAACAAGAAATACGCCTTCAGATTCACAACTGGTTTAAAGTGGCGTGCAGCAGGCGAGATAGTCTTCCTGGTGGATTTGGGTAGGAGCTGCTTTTCTTGTAAGGGGAGCTTTATTGAACCAGGGGAGAGGAGGCATTGATGCATCGAGATCGGATGACGGCTGTGACAGAGGAACGGGGCATGGCTGACTGAGGGAGGGAGTTGGCAGTCCTATGAAGGCTCGTGGGGGACAAAGGGAGGAAGCTGGACTACACAGGGAAGGTAAATGTCTACAGACAGTAGGTCAGGCATGATTGTGAGAACAAAGAACAAAGAAAAGTACAGCACAGGAACAGGCCCTTCGGCCCTCCAAGCCTGCACCGATCATATTGCCTGTCAGACTAAACCATTTTGCACTTCCGGGGTCCATATCCCACTATTCCCATCCTATTCATGTATTTGTCAAGCTGACTCTTAAACACCACTATCATACCTGCTTCCACCACCTCCTCTGGCAGCGAATTCCAGACACTCACCCTCTGCGTAAAAAACTTGCCCCGCACATCTCCTCTATAGTTTTCTCCTCTCACCTTAAATCTATGTCCCCTAGTAATTGACTCTTCCACCCTGGGAAAAAGCTTCTGACTATCTACTCTGTCCATGCCACTCATAATTTTATAAACTTCTATCAAGTCGCCCTTCAATCTCCGTCGCTCTAGTGAGAACAATCCGAGTTTCTCCAACCTCTCCTCATAGCTAATAACCTCCAGACCAGGCAGCATCCTGGTAAACCTCCTCTGCACCCTCTCCAACGCCTCCATATCCTTCTGGTAATGTGGCGACCAGAATTGCACGCAATATTCCAAGTGTGGCCTAACCAAGATTCTATGCAGCATGACTTCCCAGCTTTTATACTCAATACCCCTGCCGATGAAGGCAAGCATGCCATATGCCTTCCTGACTACCTTATCCACCTGCGTTGCCACTTTCAGTAACATGTGGACCTGTACCCCCAGATCCCTCTGCCTGTCGATGCACTTAAGTGTTCTGCCATTTGCTGTATAATTCCTACCTGTATTAGACCTTCCAAAATGCATTACCTCGCATTTGTCCAGATTAAACTCCATCTGCCATTTCTCCACCCAAGTCTCCAACCGATCTATATCACGTTGTATCCTTTGACAATCCTCTTCACTATCTGCAACTCCTCCAACCTTAGTGTCGTCTGCAAACTTAATAATTAGCCCAGTTACAGTTTCCTCCAAATCATTTACGTATACTACAAACAGCAAAGGTCCCAGCACCGATCCCTGCAGAACACCACTAGTCACAGCTCTCCATTCAGAAAAGCACCCTTCCACTGCTAACCTCTGTCTTCTATGACCAAGCCAATTCTGTATCCATCTTGCCAGCTCACCTCTGATCCCATGCAACTTTACCTTCTGTACCAGTCTGCCATGAGGGACCTTGTCAAAGGCCTTACTGAAATCCATGTAGATAACGTCCACTACCCTTCCATCGTCGATCATCTTTGTCACTTCCTCGAAAAACTCGATCAAGTTAGTGAGACACGACCTCCCCTTCACAAAACCAAGCTGCCTCTCACTAATACGCCCATTTGCTTCCAAATGGTAGAATCCTGTCACAAAGAATCTTCTCCAATAATTTCCCTACCACTGACGTAAGGCTCATCGGCCTGTAATTTCCTGGATTATCTCTGCTACCCTTCTTAAACAATTGAACAACATTGGCCATTCTCCAGTCCTCTGGGGCCTCACCCGTAGCCAGTGAGGATACAAAGATTTCTGTCAAGGCTTCAGCAATCTCCTCCCTTGCCTCCCTCAGTACTCTGGGGTAGATTCCATCTAGCCCTGGGGACTTATCCACCTTAATATTCTTCAAGGCGCCTAACAGCTCCTCTTTTTTGATCTCAACATGATCCAGGCTATCTACACACTCTTCCCCAGGTAAATCGACCACTAAGTCCTTCTCTTTGGTGAAAACTAATGAGAAGTACTCATTTAGTATCTCTCCCATTTTTTCTGGCTCCACACACAGATTCCCACCTCTGTCCCTGAGTGGGCCTTGGGATTTTCCTTAATCCTGGTTGCCAATGACTTTTCATGACGCCTTTTAGCCCTCCTGACTCCTTGCTTAAGTTTCTTCCTACTTTCTTTATATTCTCCACGGGCTTCATCTGTTCCCAGCCTTCTAGCCCTTACGAATGCTTCCCTTTTCTTTTTGACTAATCTCACAATATCCTTCGTTATCCAAGGTTCCTGAAACTTGCCATATTATCCTTCATCCTAGCAGGAACATGCCGGTCCTGAATTCTTATCAACTGATGTTTGAAAGCCCCCCACATGTCAGTTGTTGATTTGCCCTCAAACATCCACCTCCAGTCTAGATTCCTCAGTTCCTGCCTAATATTGTTATAATTAGCCTTCCCCCAATTAAGCACCTTAACCCGAGGACTCCTGTTATCCTTATCCACCAGTACCTTGAAACTTAATGAATTATGGTCACTTTTCCCGAAATGCTCCCCTACTGAAACTTCGACCACCTGGCCGGGTTCATTCCCTAATACCAGGTCCAGTATTGCCCCTTCCCTAGTTGGACTATCTACATATTGTCTCAGGAAGCCCTCCTGAATGCACCTTACAAATTCTGCACCATCCAAACCTTTAGCACTAATTGATTCCCAGTCAACATAGGGAAAATTAAAATCACCCACCACAACAACCCTTTTGCTTTTACATCTTTCCAAAATCTGCCTACATAACTGTTCTTCAATCTCCCGCCGGCAATTGGGAGGCCTATAGTAAACCCCCAACATTGTGACTGCACCCTTCCTATTCCGGAGCTCTACCCATATTGCCTCGCTGCATGAGCCCACCGAGGTGTCCTCCTGTCGTAGAGCTGTGATATTCCCCTTAACCAGCAGTGCAACTCCCCCACCTCTTCTACATCCCTCTCTATCCTGCCTGAAACATCGAAATCCTGGAACGTTTATCTGCCAATCCTGTCCATCCTTCAATCAAGTCTCTGTAATAGCAATAACATCATAGTCCCAAGTACTAATCCAAGCTCTAAGCTCATCTGCCTTGCCTGTTATACTTCTCGCATCGAAACAAATGCATTTCAGACCCCCAGTCCCACTGTGTTCAGTAATTTCTCCCTGCCTGCTCTTCCTCTTAGTCCTACTGGCCATATTCACTGGTTCCCAGTCATTTATTTCACCTGCTGACCTATTGCTCTGGTTCCCACCCCCCTGCCATACTAGTTTAAACCCTTCCGAGTGACACTAGCAAACCTCGCAGCCAGGATATTGGTGCCCCTCCAGTTTAGATGCAACCCGTCCTTCTTGTACAGGTCCCACCTGCCCTGGAAGAGATCCCAATGATCCAGATATCGGAAACCCTCCCTCAAGGGTTTTATAGAGAAGGTCAATATTGAGGTCCTGAGATTTGAGGATAACGGAGGGCAGATTAAGGATGATAGAGGGAGGGTTGAGAATGAAGAATGGCAAGTCAAGGGTAATGGGGCACAGTTCCAATGTGCTGGGGGGCTGGCCAATGGTGACGGGGTGAATGCTAGTTGGTCAAGGGTGCTGGTGGGGGGGTTGGTGACAGAATCAAAGGTGGAGGGGGGTGGTCACAACAGATCCAGGGATTACAAACTCTTCACGAAAAGCAAGGCTGATGCTGCTGGATGGCAAGGAGTGGGTGCCTGTACGGGTGTTGGTTAAATGTGACGCCTGGAACTTCGACCCTGTGAGGTAATGGCAGGGCTGGCGACTTCCTGCCCATCCTTCCTGCATGATCGGCCCTCATCTCTCCACATCTAATTGCCTTGCCTCCACATGATTGCACATGACCAGCCACTCTGCCTCCGAGCGTAAGTGACACGCACTTCCAGTCCCTCCGTCCGGACCCTCAATGCGAGAAGATTCCGCCCATTGTAAAGGGTATGCCCAAAAGCGCAAGCAGATTGTATTCAAATTACTGTAAAAACAATATATAGCATAGACTTTGATGATAAAAGCTTTTGATAGACAAACAAATTATCCCTAGGTACCTCAAGCACCTGCAAACAAAACAAATTTCTACCCTTCCTCCATAGAAAGGGAACTTTACCCTTGATTGAGAGGTGCAGCAATAAATGGTCAACAGCTTACACAAACTGCATGTGTTGTCATGGTTTTTTGCACAAGTTACCTAGTGCTGGGTCCCCCTTATATAATATAGACGTATGATAAGAATACCTGGGTCCACTGAGCCTAGCCCATCCCTGTATGTTGTAATTTCTGCACATTGTCAGCTCCACGCACATCCCCCCGCAACCTAATGCAACCGAACAATTTCCTAGGAGCGGTTAAAGAAAAAGGAAAAAAATCACAACCGACAGGACCATGCATCTTGATATTGTCTTTCCACAAATGCTAAGCGCCGCATGCTACTAGTACCACTTCTGGTGGTGACAGGGTTTTCAAACCATGTGGAGTATTTGTACCAGTCATGGTGATATAAGAATGCAGGTAAAAAAGTGAGCAGCACAATGGAAAAATATACACACGGGCTTACTTAAGCAGGATGGGGGTCAGTGATTAGAAGTTGACTTACTTTGTTTCTCCAAGATACAATCTTGTACAGTACTTCACAGGTTATACTTGGCTTCTTGAAGCAAAACAGAGTGGGCCCTGTGCACAAAATATCTTTTGTGTGGCAAAGGCCCAGATGTTTATTTAATACATTCTTTTTTTTATATCAAATTAAGTTTTGAAGGAAGTTTGCCTGGAATGTGTTTATCTTTTGACTTCTTCAAAAAGAATTTCTATTTATTAATTTCTGGGGCTGTAAAGAAGGCATCTAGCTATGGAAATAGTTGGTCAATTTTTCCATTTCAAATGTTCCCGAGAGGACTAATGAAGAAAGAATAAAATAAACTTCAAAAGATTACTGGGGTGGAAAACAGAAGAAAAGATGTCTGAAATAAAAACAAAGATGACACAAGTATTAAAAGCATGTGAATGGGCTGTTGTCAGGTAAATCAAAAATCATTCCTTTATCCAATTGCTGTCAATAGGCAAGCAAATCATGACGTATGGATTGGAAACTTGCAACAGTTAAATGGGTGCTTCCAATATGCAGGGTATAGTGTAATCATTTTGGACAATGTAATAACAGTTCTGAAGGCAGTGGAACTCCTCCCTGCCAATGAAAACTGCTTAGGTATAAATGTACCTGGAGAAACGCAATGCCAAAAGAGGTAATTTCCATGGTTCAGTAAGATCTTAGATACAGGATTTAAAAGAGCATGTAAAAAAAAAACTCCTGAGCTTAACATTATTTTGACAGGCCTGTGAGAAATCTTTAATCTAAGCACTCATGCAAACACATCAAATGTCAATAAATTCATCCTGCTCTTGCATCCCATCGAGCAGCCAGCATGAAAGGGGAATTCATAATGGTTTTAAATTTTTGCCTGTACTGGTTTTCTTAACTTGCACTTTTTCTCTAATGTTACATTCCACATTTTACCTCAAAAATATCAGGTGGATTACCATATAAATTGAAGTGGTAATCAGTAAGCAACCATTAAACACAATCTTGAGCATGTCATGCCACTGTGAGTAATGGTTCCCTTGTGACACCGAACAGTCGAGATGCCATTTCAATTCAGACAAGGGCTTGGCTGGGTCAGACATTTGGGATCTGCAAACACCCACATCACAGAGGAGGCATTTCAATTGGGCTGGTGCCTTTAATTGATGGTTTGGAAAACTGAATCACAGACTTAAGGGACTGTCTCTCTTGGACATGGTGGGTAAACTGTGCCATAGCAGGCAGCAACAGAATGTCTAAATCAGCTAGCTTTGGAACAGCTTAGTTAGAAAGTGGAGATATGATAATGTGGCATCTGTATTATTTTTCTCAGAACTGAGGAGTATAGTTCTCAGTATGAAAGTTATGTATTGTCTATTCATGTATTTTATACGAAACAAGCCAGTTTGAAACTGTGCCTGCTTTGACAGAATGGCTTTCAAACGACTTATGAAAAAAAAACAGAACACCTAGGCAGCATGTGCAACAGTTTGTACCTACAAGATTTCTCTTTTTTGAACCCCAGCACATGATTGTATCTTGTAACCTCCTTCAGTTCTACAATTTTCCAGGGTCACTGCCCTCTTCCAGTCCTGATCTCTTGAGCATCACCGATTTTCATCACTCCAACATTGGCAGGCTTCAGCTGCCTGGACTCCATGCTCTGGAATTCCCACCCTAAACCTCTCTGCCTCTCTCTCTCTCCTCCTTTAAGGCACTTTTAAAAATCTACCTCTTTGGCAAAGCTTGACAAACCTGTCCAACTATTTCCATTTGTGGCTTGGCTTCAGGTTTTGCTCCTGTGAAGCCCCCTGGGCAGTTTTCTATATCAAAGGTACCATACAAATGCAAGTTGCTGTGGTAAAATATGCACTCTGATCATAGAGAATTTGAGGTTCACTTACAGGACAGACCAGTGACACCAAATCAGAGAAAATACATGATGCAAAATCCCAAATTTTTGACAGGTGGTCGAGTTTGTGCAGTGCTCCTCCAGCCAATGCAACTCAGGGCACGACGGGTGGAGGGGGGGCTACAGAGCCAATCAATCCATGCTACCTTATTTGCATCCTCCCTTGGCCCAAGAGTGGCATTAGCAAAGATTTGGCACCATGTTATATGTGGAGAAAACTTAAAGGCAAAGAAATAAAGAAAGATGGTGGGGGGAGTGGGGGGTTGCAGTATAAATAAATAAAAGAAAGCTGTTTTTGCAAATTGCAAGTTGCAGATAAATAAATATTAATTACGTACATCATAACTCTCTACCTGAATCATATTCAATTATGTTCAGAGAAGATAGTCTCTCTCTATCTGAGATTAAACAGGAGGGCCTATTTGCCCAAATCTCATTCTCTTTGGAGCCTTTGATGGTGGAGATCCAAGCAATGGCAGCCACTGTGCTCAGCTTCACAAGTGTGCTGTCTGATCCAAGTCTAGTGCTTTCAAGAAGAGCCAAAGAGCAGCTCCACCTGGTTGCATAGGGACCTGGCTTCGTTGCAGCCACAACTGAAAGGCTTCAAGCACGGGGAGATACACACACAAATTAAAAATAAGACAAAAGCAAAAAGCAAAACAAACCAAAAAAAAAATCTTAAGTATTCAATACTGGTATGAAAGGCATGTGAAAATTCTCGGGTGAAATGCTTGAAAGCTAGGTCACTCAAAGATAGCAAAGCACCGTCATTGCCTCAGGCGTTATTGGCAAAAGTTTCAGAAATAACTCAATAGTAGGGGCAAGATTTTGGCAAGGCCCCAACATCGGGGTCAAATAGGGTTACAGCCCTGCACTGTGTGGGGAACAGTCACCCGGCAGTGATTTTCCCCAAATTGGCCAATGAGTGACCAGAGGTCGGGTTTGCCGTCCGTTTAAGGACTACAGGCGGGCCCTCAAAGTTGGAGGGAAGTTCATTAGCAGGCTGTCCAACTCAGAAGAAGCAGCAGGCTGTCTTACCAAGTAGGAAAGTGAGAGGGCACCTCAAGTGTCCTCTCTCCAACTTCTTAAAATTTCCAATTAAAAATGCCCTTCGCAGCCAGGCCACCACTGTGGAGAGGGGGGTGGGGGGGCAGGGAGGAGGGCGGCCTACAGCTGTAGCTGAAACCAGGCAAGCAGTAGGGCCCCAATGGCTGGCAGAAGCGCTAGTCTTATAGTCCGTTGCCGGGAAACAGCCTCCAGGCAACTGGTCTAGTTCCTGACGTCATAGGGTGCCCACAGGCCGACTGGAATTTGGCATTTAACAATAGGTCTTAAGTGGCCATTTACTCACCCTTTAATTGGCTTTGCCTGCCTCTTGTAGGTAAGTAGCCTCACTGCCCCACATCCCATCTCTGGGGAAAGAAGCGCAGGTGTGGGATGTTGCCAGTAAACCAACACACTGGTCGGTGGCATGAATTTTTGCACCCGCCCGCCTCTATGCTTGCTGAAAACCTTGCCCTGGTGCTCCAGTCTTCAATTCTCTGCTTCAGGTACTTTACCCTACAGTTTCGCCCTTTATCATTTTTTTTTTCTATGGGCATGACCTACATAGCAGCTGAGGAGCAGGGTGCCTTGGTGGCGGTGGAAATCAAAATGACAAAAAAAACTTATTTCCATAAGAAGCCTCTGGAAAAACAATGCTTTTTAAAAAAAAGAAATTAGAATTTTAAAATACAATTGTATACATTGGGCAGAATTTAAAAGCAGCACCGAGCAAGGAGCAGCCACCATCGAGGAGGCCCCAGAATGCAGATGTGGGTCAGGACCACCAGGGGCAGTCTCGCAGGACCTGGTGAAGTGGGGCTGGGGCGGGTGTTGTTGCATTGTTGGGTGGGGTGCAGTCATTGTTGAGAGCGGGGGGGGCAGCAGAAGAGAATACTAGGGGTGAGGCCCTTAGGTGGCCACTAATTGGCCACTTAAGGCCCTCAACTAGCCTCTGGGAAGAAAGGCTGTTCTTCACTTTCCCAGGTCCTAACTGAATCAGAGTGAGTCAGGAAGGCTCTGAAGAAGGGTCATATGGACTCAAAATGTTAACTTTGTTTCTCTCTCTGCAGATGCTGCTAGACCTGCTAAGCTTTTCCAGCATTTTCTGTTTTTGACTCAGGAAGGCAATGAGTATTCCACCCCTCTACCTTCCCTTCCAATTTTACAGCGCACCCCAACTCCCGGATCTCTTCAGATGGCCATTGTGTACACATTCAAATTGTTCTATTAAATGAGAAATATCTTCCCCACAGTTCAAGGCTTAGATTCAGTCACTGTCTTGACTTCGTGGTGATTTTCTCATAGAATCAAAGGTAGAAGCTTTAACTTTTTAAACATCGTCAACCCTAAAATGAGGAATGTCTCCATTGAATTTGGGCTTATTGAAAATCACAGTGATGAGAGGGCCAATACTTTTTTCCATTGCAGGGTACCCAGGATTAGGACCAAATACTGAAAGATCAGTCACTGTGCAGATTCACTGTAAAGTAAAAGTCCTTCTGATCTGCTCTAACAGTGTTCCTTTATTCACAATTTAGAAAGAAGACCCTCAACTGCACCTGGGTTAACATCTACTTTCTGCACCAGCTACCTTTATCGTCTCTTCAAACAACTTTATATTTTGTGTTGAATTGTCCTTGAACTGTTGCTCTACAGTTTCTAACAGCTGAAATGAAACTCCAAAAAAAGCCCTAAGACAACAGAAAGTGGAGACTTGCATATCATTCATCCGGGCCGGATTCAAAACCAGGCCCAAAGTGAATGGCCAGTGCACCAACTCCCTGCAACAACAGGTGTTCCACCTTTACAGGAATGCTCTGTGCATGCTTATGGTTTGCATATATTTACATAATCAAGAGGTGAGGTGAGAGTGACTGTCCTTGACATCAAGGCAGCATTTGACCGAGTGTGGCATCAAGGAGCCCTGGCAAAACTGGAGTCGGTGGGAATCAGGGAGAAAACTCTCCACTGGTTGGAGTCACAACTACACAAAGGAAGATGGTCAATCATCTCAGTTCCAGGACATCACTGCAGGAGTTCCTCAGGGTAGTGTCCTCGGCCCAACCATCTTCAGCTGCTTCATCAATGACCTTCCTTCCATCATAAGGTCAGAGGTGGGATGTTCACTGATGTTTGCACAATGTTCTGCACCATTCGCAACTCATTAAACACTGAAGCAGTCCATGTCCAAATGCAGCAAGACCTGGACAATATTCAGGCTTGGGCTGATAAGTGGCAAGTAACATGCGTGCCACATAAGTGCCAGGCAATGATCATCTCCAACAAGAGGGATCTAACCATCTCCCCATGACACTCAGTGGCATTACCATCGCTGAATCCCCCACTATCAACAACCTGGGCGGAGGGGATGGGGGTGTGTGGGTTACGACTGACCACAAACTGAACTGGACTGCCCATATAAATACTGTAGCTACAACAGCAGGTCAGAGGCTGGGAATTGTGCAGCACGTAACTCACCTCCTGACTCCCCAAAGCTGGTCAACTGTCTACAAGGCACAAGTCAAGAGTGTGATGGAATACTCTGCACTTGCCTGAGTGCAGCTCCAACAACACTCAGGAAGCTCCAGGACAAAGCAACCCGTTTGAATGGCACCCCATCCACCACCTTCAACTTTCACTCCCTCCACCACCGACATACAGTAGCAGCAGTGTGTACCAACTACATGATGCACTGCAGGAATTCACCAAACATCCTTCGACAGCACCTTCCAAACCCACGACCTCTACCATTAAGAAGGACAAGGGCAGCAGATGCATAGGAACTCCACCACCTGCAAGGTCCCCTCCAAGTCAAACACCATCCTGACTTTGAACTATATCACTGTTCCTTCAATATCCTGCTACTCCCTTCCTAACAGCACTGTGGATGTACCTACGCCACATGGACTGCAGCAGTTTAAGGCGGCAGCTCGTCATCACCTTCTCAAGGGCAATTAGGGATGGTAATAAATGCTGGCCTAGCCAGCAATGCCCACATCCCATGAACAGATAAAAAATATCCAAATATTTACCAATAGTTCTCTGTCCTGCTACTAAAGAGACAACTGGAGAGATGGACAACGCTATTTTATTCTTAAACATTTATATTATTATGAATGGATCAAGTATGGCTGAAGTCCTGCTCTGCCAAGAACAGAGCTCCAGACTATGAACATCATGGCTGTATAACTTACATGGTAGTGACAAAAACTGCTTCTACCTGGCCTCACTCTTGGCCAGCTAGAACCGCACACAAGGTTAATAGGAAAAGGGCAAAGTTGTTAAAACATATTGGGTAGGTCAGTAAAACCACTAATTTATCATTTGCCTCCTTCCAAGCCCCAGTCTAGCTTCTTATCCAAGAATAAAAAATAGCAACATAAATCAGGAAAAGGAAGCTTAAGTGCTTCAGAAATTTGATCTCAGTTCTTGTGAAACGCAGATTAGCTAGAAGCAATGCAACATACAGGTGCCTAGCTAATTTACTATAATTTACCGAAAGGCTGATTATAGTTAGAAAAAAGCTGCATTACTCTACATTGCCTCTGGAGACCTGTTTTCACAGTAAAAAGAGCCCGATTTCCATTCTAAATTAAAGGATAGACACGCTCTGTCAGCTCACTTGTAAATACAGTTAATCAGATCTTTATGAGTCCAGCTGGAGCAGAGACACATATTTTCATGGGTGTTGCAAACGCTCACCGCATTTATTGATCCATAGCTGATTGAACCTTCAACTGAAATTTTTTACTGTTAGTGCATACTGGGGTACAGATTACAAGCTGATCAGAATTAACATTGTAGGTGGTACTTAATCCAGGAGACAGGGGTTTTGCCTGCTGATGAGAGCTCTGCGCTGCCTCCTTTGGGGAAGGCCTCCCATATTAAGTGCCAATCAGGCATGTAAGTGGCTAGTGGCGGGCCTTCCCCTGGATCAAGAACCCCGGTGACACATTCCCACCACTAGAGTTAATGACCAGAGGCCAGCAGTTGTCAGTTGGCAGGCAGTACCAGCAGGAGCAATGATAGCTGCCAACTATGCACCCATAGGCCCAGGGTCAAAGATGAGTGGGGTAGAATAGGGGTTTCAGGGTGGGGGCCGGGAGGGTGAAGTGGATTGGAAGAAAGAGCAGATGTGTGGCTTTCGGCAGCCTTTCTGATTCCAGGTCCATTAAGTACAAAGAGTGCCAGACAATGAAGGAACCCTCGTAGG
Organism: Cetorhinus maximus; assembly: GCF_964194155.1. Lineage (NCBI taxonomy): Eukaryota > Metazoa > Chordata > Chondrichthyes > Lamniformes > Cetorhinidae > Cetorhinus > Cetorhinus maximus. The sequence continues at coordinate 131,789,839 of NC_135880.1, forward strand.
GGCCCTTTTGAGCTCCCTGCATGGAAAGGCCCCAACAGCCCCCGGTTGAATACCGGTGGCAGGATGAGGCTCTTAAGCGGGCATTAATTGGCCATCCACGAGTTCCTAACCTGGACCTAGTTGGGGCAAAAGCAGAAAGGCAGCGGGGGTCCCTGCTTGACACCCTCCCTGACAATTAAGTGTACCCCTCCCTCCAAACTTGACTTGGGGAGGGCATTTAACTCCACCCTACATCCCCCTATTGTTCTGAGTGAAAGTTTTGACTGCAAAATGCAGTGAATAAACTATGACAAAAAAAAACATTGATAAGTTTGTTATAGAGAAAGACAATGCATTTTTGTGGAACAAAAAAACTGCTAATTAGAATGATCCAATTTGGAATGGAGGTCCATCATGACATTAATTCCCAACTAACCTTCTCCACAGCTTGGAGAGTATGAATGAATAATGTTGACAAGAGCGAGCAGACAACAAAATGTTAATATGGAGTTCCATTTACAAATTTGGATCAAAATCCAAGAGTGGTAAAAATACAAATTTTTAATAATTGGCTCGGAGGCACAAAGAAAAATCCCATGTTTGAATTCATGTCTGCATTGAGTTAGCTACTGTTAGCCAGAGTGGCAGCTTAACTCAGTCAGAAAATGTGCATAGGGCAGAATTTTCTGGCTGGCGGGCAGTGCAGGCAGGCGCGGACCTGATTGCCGCCCGCGATTGGGTCTGCGCCGCCATTTTACGCAGGCGGGCCAATTAAGGCCCGCCCAGCGTGAATCACGACTCCCGAGGACAGCGGGAGCGGGTAGGCAGCAGCGGGACTGCAATGGCTGCTGGATCCAATGGCGGCTCGGCGGAATGTTTTAAAAAGCTGCTGCAGCCTTTCAAAGGCTGTGAATCACGGCCAGTGGAAGGGCTCCCCAGAGCGCTGCTGGTGAGCAGGCCAGGCAGGAGGGTAGAGCAGGGGGGGCACTGTGCTCCTCGTTTTTCGGATGATTGCCTTGCTGCCCTCCTCGAGGAGGTGGAAGCACGGCGGGAGGTCCTGGTACCCCAGGATGGGGGGAGGAGGCCCCCCCACATGACCAAACGTGCTTGTGAGGAGGTGGCGGAGATAGTCAGCTCCCACGATGTGGTGCGATGCACGTGGATCCAATGTCACAAGCACTTCAATGATCTCTTGCCCTCAGGAAGGGTGAGTACCATGTTGGCATTGGTCACTTAACCCAGCAGGTAGGCTTTCACTACCCCCGCTGCCCCCCCACCCCCAAATCTGAGTGTAGTGGCTGCATTGAATCATTGACAGTATGTGTCCTTCGCTGGGTGGGCCAGGAAATATTGCCCATGCCGAGGTCACCCTGAGAGGGTGGTGATGAGATGGGTTCTGCACCCGCAGCATGTGGTACACTGAGACCCACATTACTGTTCTGGGGGAAACCTGGAGGAGCTGCACCTAGGCGCAATGCTGGAGCTCCAGGACATGTCAAAGTCAGGGTGATGACATGCTGGGAGGGGAGCTTCAAGGTGGCGTTGGCATAGATCGATCTGTTGCCCTCTGTGCTCCACGTGCTTGCGCCTCCTTGATATGGAGGGGTAGACCATGTGGTGCCAAATGTGATGCAGGCAGCATTTTGCCAAGGGTCGGGGGTGGTGGGGGGGGGTGGACAGGCTGAGCCTGGAGTGTTTGGCAGCAGCGGGGTGAGGAGGCAGTGGGCCCTGCAATGTCCCACTCTGGTTGGGGTGGGCCATCCGTGAAGATGATCCAGGTACAAGTAGCACTAATCAATGCTCTTCTCTCCTTTTCAGGAGAAGAATGCACATAATGCCGCCGAGCGGATGAGGACTGGCAGAGAGCCGGCCAGGTGGTGATGCTCAACCATTTCGAGCAGGAGGCCCTCGATCTGGAGAGGTGCCTTGCGCCCAGGTCTACCGGTGCCGGTGAGGTTGGGGTGCCACGGGCAGGTATGTTTGTCCAGCAGTGAGGTCACCATTGTTCTCCCAGCAGCCATGGCAGTGCTGAATGTTCAGTGATTGAAGTTTGCAAAATGGCTTGACCATTGCTTATGGAAGGATGAGCGCATAATGATCCAGGGGACAGGGATGCACATTGACATTGTCTCCAGGTTAACTAATCAAATGTCCTTGTTCTTCCTTTCAGCATCAGCGGAGCAGGGCCGGGAGGAGGAGCAGCAGAGGCCCCCACTCACATCTGAGGGCCCTGAAGTCTTGGACTCACCAGCGTCACACCATCTCTGCCAGGCAGACACCAGCGCAGATACCAGCACCTTGGTGGGAATTCAAACATCGGCTAGTGTCCCGGGGCACAGGGGTGAGGGCATTTCACAGTCACTGGAGGAGCTGGCGGAGACAGAGAGTGCCCATGGAGCCAGCTGTTGGAGGACTGCAGGGGACCAGGCACATGCTCAGTCAGTGGCTGATGATGTGACTCTGGAGTCGTCCATGAGGCAGCAAACGCTGGAAGGCCAGCAGGGTGTGCGGGAAGATCTGGCGGAGATACATGAGGCTATGCTTGGCTTGGTGCCCGTGGTGGAGGAGTACACGCGGACTATCGCCAATGCAATGAGCCTCATGGCTAAGTGCCATGCTTCCTCCGTGGAGAGAGTGGCGACTCTCATGGAGAGGCTCCTCCAGGAGACCAATCAGGGCTTCCTGGGGATGCGCTCGGACCAGTAAGCCCTCACATCAGCATTCACCTCAGCTGGTCAGTGCCAGTGTGGGAAATGCTCTGGGCACCAAGTTTCCCAGCTCGGTGCCCATCCATCCTCGGTGAGCAGGGAGATCCAAACCTATCGTCTCTGCGGGCTCCTCTCAGGGCGCTCCGGATGAGGGCAGCAGCTCCTCCGCCCCTCTGCCTGTGACTGTTGCATCCGATGAGTTGCGACGACTGGGGAGATGCCAGCTGTGGAACTGGCAGCTCCCAGGAGGGGCCAGCACAGGCTCCACGGGCCAGAGGACGACCGCCACGGTCATCAAGGCCAACAGGACAGCAGAGTCAGCAGGCTGTCTCAGGTGCCACTCCCAGCGAGGAGTCAGCACCAAGACATAGCACCCAAAAATGTAAACATAAGGCACCTTAGGCACACCACAGGTTTATCACTGATGCTTTTGTGTTGGCCTGCAATGAGGACTTTATGAGTTGGTGTGATGTTGAACATCGTTGTCATTTTGTTCTCTTAAGTTCCTTTTGCTAAACCATTAAAGTCAGACATGTCACCATGGATGAAGGTGCCTTTTTTCTTCTACAGGTGGATGGTTTCCAATAATGTTAGTGATTGGTAGGACATTCAGCTTTATTGACAAGGCCCTTAGTTAATGTTCCTAACCAGGCAGATTTTGCACTCAGGTATCGAGTATATAGCCTGCAGCCCAGGCTTGTCCTGGAGGTCCATATGTGGTGTAATAGCTGAAGGTTTGATGGATTAAAGCCTCCCGGGTGTCCCTGCCTCCCTAGAGTATGGCCGGGTCAGCGTCTACCCCCTCATCATTTCCCTGTGCGTATTCATCCTCGGACTCACTGCTGGACTCATCGTGTGCAGCCGCAGCCGCTGCGTCTACATCTTCTTCGTCCACAGCGTCACCCCTTTCCAGCGCCAGATTGTGGAGAGTGCAGCATGCAACCACTATCAACGAGACACGATCTGGGGGGTATTGCAGTACGCTCCATGAACGGTCCAGGCATCGGAAGCGCATTTTGAGAAGACCGATGGCTCTCTCCACCACAGCCCTTGTGGAGGCGTGGCTGCTCAGCTTCTGTTCTTGGATGGCGGAGAGGCGTCAAGAGCCACCTTCTGAGGGGGTAGCCCTTGTCACCCAGCAACCATCCATCCAGCCGAGCTGGAGCACTGAAGAGCCCCAGCACCTGGGAGTGTCTAAGGATGTGGGCGTCGTGGGAGCTGCCTGGGTACCTTGCACAGTCTTGTAGAATCAGCATCCTGTGATCACACACTATCTGCACGTTCATGGAGTGGAAGCCCTTCCTGTTGACAACAGCACCGGGCTCACCTGCTGGTGCCTTGATGGCCACATGTGTACAGTCTATTGCACCCTGGACACGGGGGAAGCCAGCAATGGCTGCAAAGCCTCTGGCTCGCTGTGTCTGGCTGGCCTGGTCCCAATGGAAGTGGATGAAGGTGTGAACAGAGTATCTGAAACCTGCTTGACACAAGTGTGGACAGCTGATTGGGAGGCACCTCAAAGATCACCCACCGAGTCCTGGAAGGAGCCAGAGGCATAGAAGTTGAGGGCAGTTGTGACCTTTAGAGCCACTGACATGGGGTGTCCGCCCACACTGTGGAGATCACAGGCCCAATCATCTGACTGATATCGTTGACTGTCTCCCTTGAGAGATGGAGCCTCCTGTGGCACTGAACCTCAGACATATTGAGGTAGCTGCTTCTCCGCTGGCAGCAGGATAGTGGCGTCTTCTGTGACACCTTCCACCTTGGACTACCTCTTGGCTCTGCACCCCCTGTGCCTGCACCTGGCCTCCCAAAGGTGGCTCTCCTGGAGGCTGAATGTGCACTCCTGGCCTCCTCCCCCTTCTAGCCCTCCCTTCCTCCTCAGAGGAGGTGCCTCCAGTGGAGAGTTCAGCTCCCATTCCCAGGCTAAGAGAAGGCTTCCTGCAAGCCCAGAAATGATTCTTCACTGCAGAGTGCTGACCTGGAGATTGTGAGTCCAGACCAAGCAGCTGGTATGCTTTTTGAAGTATTGTAGCTCACACAGGCAAGTATCAGCAACTGTCCAAATTAAATATTTGACAGAGAACACTTGTGACCCCACTGAGCCCTCTTATCCCGCCCGTGGATGAGGTTTATACAAATGTCTCCTACCCGCCTGCCCGTGTGCCGAAGATTGCATGGGCGCTGAAAAATCACCGTGAATTGGTGCCTCGAGGGCCTTAAGTGGTCCATTAATTAATGGCGGGTGCTCATCGGATATCATCGCGCGCCCACCCAACGAAATATTGCGATGGCACTTGGTTACGTTGGGACGCTCGCCTGATGTCACCGCGCGCCATTTAACGTGTCGGCGTGCGGGTCCCGCCCCCGCACGCCGATGGGAAGATTCTGCCCATAGATATATAGCATTCAGCCCATTGTGATGGCCCTTGTGGTTAAATACACTGCTAACACTCATGATTCGGGGTCATCAATGAAATATGGACATTTCATAAAGTACTGGAGGGCTGCAGGCATCTGTGGACATTAAGGGGAGCAGGGAGCATAAAGGAGAAAAATGTGAATTTGGAGAACTGAAATGTCACCTACTTTCCCTAAAGATTTAACAATGCATCATTAGGTGTCACCATATTGAATTGGATCAATGCCTGTCATGGACTATCACATGTAGTGTCTGCTGCTACAATTTCAGATTCATTAAGCATTCATTCATTTCCATCTTTCAATGCAAAATTTCCCAGCTAAAATAGCTTACAAGGATACATATGCCAGGCATTTCCTTTTTTCCTTTAACATAGGTATTTCTGTTTGGCATACTTAACTATGTTTACATAAAAAAAACCTCGATCCAGCTGTTTGGTTCTTCTACTGCCAGGACCGGTGGCCACTGACTGCTCCTTTCATTGTGCCCCAAGTTCAATGTGGGTGGAGTCTCCCCCCCCCTGTCTTCTGAGTCATGTAATGGGTGTTTCACATTAAAAACACTGATACTTGGAGGTCAGAGCTGAGAATACTAACATCCATCCTAAAAAGGCAGGATGGAGGGGTTAGGTGAAGGTAAATTTATAAGCCTAAAGAGAAAAGCTATGGTCAAAGAGCACTGTAATGATTTGGGTAAAGCAGAATGTGACAGGATGTTTGACGGCAGTAGTGGATCAGTGAATAAGGTCAAATCAGGAAAAATGATAAAATGTTAAAATTGAAGGTGCTTTATCTAAATGCACAAAGTATTGGTAACAAGATAGGCTTATTAATGGCATAAATAGATAAATGGGTTTTATCTAATCACCATTACTGGGTGTGTCAGTATACATGTCGAAACTGATGCTGTGCTTTCAGACGATGTTGCTAAGGGGCAGCATATGGGTGAAAAATTACAGGGGCGGGGGCCAAGTACAGAACCTTAGAGGAACACCAGAGGTAAAGGTGCAAGAATGGGTAAAGAAACCATTGTAAATGATACACTGGCTATGATTAGGTAGATGTTAATGAAACCAGAGAGAGAATTTTCCCCCCCGTTGGGTGGGTTGTGCCCCCAATCGGGTCCGCGCCACCATTTTACGTGAATTGGCTCACCCAGCGTGATGCATACCCAGAAGCGCTGTACACTCCTTGTGCAAGCAGTGTTTGGGGGGGGGGGGGGGGGGGGGAGTGCCCTGAGCTGGGAGTGCGCTCTTTCGCGCATGTGCGCAAAAGAGCACAGAGGTGCCTCATGGAGATAAGTTTTAAGTTTTAAAAATTTTAATAAAGAAAAAAAAATTTAAGACATGTCCCCTCATGTGACAGTGTCACGTGAGCTGGGACATGTTAATGAACTTTAATGGAAAAATTTATTTCATTTATAAACCCTTCATGAAAACTCATCCCACCTGTGGATGAGGCTCCATGAAAAATGTAACGGCTGCCTGGGCTCTTCACCTGCCCGCCAACCTTAAGGTTGGACGGCAGCTTTCTCAATAGCCTTAATTAGTTAATTAATGGCGCTGTGTGCCTGCCGAGCTGAAAATCTAAATGATGCATGGTGATGTTAGGATGCATGCTCAACATCACCCCATGTCATTTTACACCTCGGCGAGCGGGCTCTGCCCCCGCTCGCCGAGCTGAAAATTCTCCCCCAGGAGAGAGCAGCCCACTCAGCTGGACAACAGTGGAGACTCGATAGAGGAGAGTGGTATTGTCGACCTTGTCAAAGGCTGCAGTCAGATCAAGAAGTTGGCAGATGGAGTATATGAGCATATGAGTTAGGAACAGGAGTAGGCCACTCGGCCCTTCGAGCCTCTCCCCCATTCAATAAGATCATGGCTATGGGAGCTTTTACTACACGGCATGTGTCAACGTCCGTGCTCGCCCTCCTCCACCCCCCTCAAAAGGCAGCGCTGAGCGTTGCAGCGCACGATTCACGCTGGCTGGCCATTAATTGGCCGTCTAGCGAGAAATCGCAGTCGGGGCCCAATCACGGGCAGTGGTCCGTTTTGCGGCCACTTCTGCTCGCCCCTGCTGAGCCCGCCCGAGGACCAGAAAATCCTGGCCTTTGTGTCATCAGCAAATTTAACAACCATACCTTCGGTCCCTTCATCCAAATCATTTATATAAAATTGTAAAAAGTTAAGGTCCCCTGTGGCACACTACTTGTTACATCTTGCCAACCAGAAAATGACACATTTATGCCTACTGTTTGTTTCCTGTTAGCTAGCCAGTCTTCTACAAAATGAGCTTTTATTTTCCACAATAACATTTGATGAGGCACCTTATCAAATGCCTTCTGGAAATCCAAGTACAGTACATCCACCGGTTCCCCTTTATCCACAGCACATGTTACTCCTTCAAAGAACCCCAATACATTTGTTAAACATGATCTTCCTTTCACAAAAGGATGTTGACTCTGCCTGATTGCCTTAAATTTTTCTAAGTGCCCTGCCATAATGTCTTTAATAATAGCTTCTAACATTTTCCCTATGACAGATGTTAAGCTAACCGGCCTGTAGTTTCCTGCTTTCAGTCTCCCTCCCTTTTTGAATAAAGGAGTTACATTTGCAATTTTCCAATCTCCCCAAATCTAATGAATTTTGTAAACTTAAAACCAACGTATCAACTATCTCACTAGCCACTTCTTTTAAGACCCAAGGATGAAGTCCACCAGGACCCGGGAACTTGTCAGCCCGCAGCTCCAACAGTTTACTCAGTACCACTTCCCTGGCAATTGTAATTTTCTTCAGTTTCTCCCTCCCTTCCATTTCTTGATTTACAGTTATTTCTGGGATGTTACTTCTATCCTCTACAGTGAAGACCGATGCAAAATACCTGTTCAATTCATCTGCCATTTCCTTATTTTCCATCATTAATTCCCCAGACTCACTTTCTATAGCACCAATGCTCACTTTGTTAACCATTTTCTTTTTAAAATTTCTATAGAAACTCTTACCATCTGTCTTTATATTTCTAGCTAGCTTTCTCTTGTACTCTAATTTTTCCTCCTCATTAATCTTTTAGTCATTCACAAGTGACTTGTCTTTATCATTTCTCATCTCAACCCAAACCGCTTCCACATCCTGGTTTCCTGAACTTAGGTTATCCTTCTTTAATGTGCTAATACCATTATTAATTAACAGAGCCACCCCTCCACTTTTCCTAGCTTCCTGTCCTTCCTAAATGTCACGTACCCTTCAATATTCAGGTCCCAATCTATATCACCCTGCAGACATGTTTCTGTAATGGCTGTCAGATCATACTTATATATTTGATTTGTCAGTTCATCTGTTTTGTTTCGATTGTTATGTACATTCAGATACAGAGCCTATAGTTTTATCCTTTTATTATTTTCGCAACCTCTGCTGATTTACTCTTATATTTGTACTCTCTGTCCCTTCCTGTCACTGACTGTTTATCATTTCCCATATTAATACCTGTCTCTCTTGCCTTGTCTCTACTCTTGGATTTACCACATCTTCCCAAATTTGATTCCTTGCCCCCACTGTTTAGTTTAAAACCCTCTCTACTTCCCTCGTTATGTCACTGGGTAGAACACCAGTCCCAGCATGGTTCAGGTGTAGACCATCCCAACGGCACAGTCCCCACTTTCCCCAGTACTGGTGCCAGTGCCCCAAGAACCAGAACCCACTCTCGTCTTTGAGCCACACATTCATCTCCCTAATTTTATTTACCTTTTGCCAATTTGCATGTGGCTCAGGTAATAATCCAGAGATTGTTACCTTTAAGATTCTGCTTTTTAATTTAGTGCCTAGGTCCTCGTACTTTCTATGCAGAACCTCTTTTCTAGTCTTACCTATGCCATTGGTACCTACATGGACCATGAACACTGGATCCTCCCCCTCCCACTGCAGGTTCCTCTCCAGCCCTGAGCAGATATCCTGAACCCTGACACCGGGCAGACAACACAGCCTTCTGGGCTCATGCTGTCAACTGCAGAGAACATTATTTATCCCCTGACTATGCTGTCTCCCATCACTACCACATTCCTCTTTGCTCCCCTAACTTGAATGGTATCCTTCACCATGGTACCATGGTCAGTCCACTCATCCACCTTGCAGTCCTTCTCATCCACACAGGTAGCAAGCACCTTGTACCTTTCAGACAAAGTCAGGGGCTGAGGCTCCTCCACCACTACACGCTGGTTCCCCTTACCTGCCTGACTCACAGTCACATCCTTCTGTCCCTGACCAGTGACCAACCCTAAAATTCTGCCTAACCTGAGGAAAGCGACATGCCACCTGGAACAAAGTGTCCAGGTAACTTTCCCCCTCCCTGATGCCCCACAATATCTGCAACTCAGACTCTAGCTCAGCAGCTCGGAGCTGAAGTTGCCTAAGCTGCAGACACTTTCTGCAGATATGGTTGTCTGGGATTGCAATGTATTCCACAGATTCTCACATTCGGCAGTCATGGCACACCACCAGCCCTGCCATTTCTGTCCAACATTATTTATTTCATTAGTCAGTTAGTTAATCATTAACACAGATAAAGTAATAGAAAGTTGCACTCACCTAGCTTGGAGACAAGAAAGGAAACGAACCAATCACTGGAGGCTGAATAAAAAGAGTAGAAAAAAAGAGCACCTCTTTGCCCCTCTGCCTCCAACTCCCACCTGAACCAGGTTCCCTCATTCCCGAGTCTCACTGTTACTTTCACTTAGACTGAAATTAAAAATCTTGGTAATATTTTCCAAATCAATAGGAAAATAAAACTCAGCCGGTGATTCAATACAAGGCCAGCCCATTGATGCACTGCTACCATAGGCCTGAAATTCGCACTCGTCAGACGTGCGTGAACAGTGGGCCCAGGAGCAGCCGCGGTGCCTGCTTCCGCCCGCGAACGTCAGAACGATGCGATGTCACGCTGGCTGGCCAGCCTGAAATGCACACAGACACTGGTGTAGCGCTGCTGGTGGGGGCGGGACCCTGGCGGGTGCCGGCGGGAATGGTGACCCGGAGTGGGGTATAAAATGAGCCCAGGTAGCTCCCTGAAGGCTACCAGGAGTTGTGAGGGAGCCTAACAGAGCTGCCGATGAGAAACAGGAAAATTTGGCATGTGATGGCCTCAGGAGTTGGTGGGCATAGCAGGCGGGATGCCCATGCTGGTGGGCACTCGGCTCCACGATTCTCAGATGACTGCCTGCGCACCCTGTGGTGGCAGTGAGTGCCCGGCGTGAAATACTCATGCCAAGGGATGGCAAAAGGAGGCCACCCCATCAGACAAAGAAGGCGTGGACAGAGTTGGCTGCCCAGGTGAGTGGGCATGATGTAGTGCGCCATGCATGGATTCAGTGACAGAAACCATTCAATGATCTTCTGCACTGCAAGGTAGGTGCCAACTTGACTTGGAACTGTGTATAGATATCTTGGAGGGTGGCCGTAAGTCGCAGTGCTCAGGGGTGTGAGATGCATAGTGCCAAATGGCACATATCCCTCTTCCTACCAAGGGTAGGAGACATTACCACTCACATTGTGTGTATAGAGGGTAAGGAGTGCCAGTCTGACAGGCATCTCAAGCTGGCTCTCTGGGGGGGTGGGGTTTGGGGGGTGGGGTGGGGGGTGGGGACGGGAGGGTAGCAAGGCTGGAATGGTGCTGCAGGTAGAGGATGGACTAATGAATGCACTTGTTTATATTCAGGAGAAGAGAAGCCGTAGCGCACTAGAGCACGCACGAACGGGTGGTAGGGTGCCCAACATCCTGATCCTGGCCAGGTTTGAGATGAGCGCCCTGGACATGGAATGTGAGTGAGGAGCAATGTCCACAGGCCTTAGAGAGGCAGGGGTCTCGGAGTACGGTAAGAGTGCAGTGGGCAGATGAGAGACTGGGGAGTGTGCAAGAAAGGTAGGGTCATGGCATCTCCAATGAGAAGTTCAAGTCCAGAGTACCCATCATTTGGCCACTCACAGTGCCTCAGTGAGGCACGTGTCCGTGTTGGCAAACAACCGTCGTGCTTCCACAGACACTTAGAGATGATGTTCTTAACTGACATATTCTGCTTCTCCCTCAGAAGCCCATCTCCATGACGCGTGGCTAACCCCGGGGACACCCCCTGGTCACCTGAGGAGGAACCACTGAGTGATGCACTGGCATCACATCCACTATCTGCACCAAGCACCAGCACAGATACAGGCAGGTCAGTGGGCAATAGCGTGTTGCTTCAGATGGTAATGCAAAGTGGTAAGGGCCCATCACATTCACATGAGGAGCTGGCGGAGGCAGAGTGTGACTAGGCTGCTGGCAGCCAGAGAACTGGTGGAGACCAGGACAATGCTGAGCCCAAGGCAGATGATGAGCCTCTGGAGTCGTCCATCAGGTGGCAGATGCTGGATGCCCAGCGGGATGCCCGGAAGATCTGCATGAGGGTCTGTGTGTCAATGGTATCTGTCATGGAGGAGACCATGTGGAGTGTGAGCATTGCATTGACCCTGAGAACTGAGTGCACAGCTTCCCCCATTGAGAGAGTGGCGACTCACATGGAGAGGCAGCTCCAGGAACAGAATCAGGGGCTCCTGGGGTCGCACTTGGACCTGCAAGCCCACACACCGGCTGTGACCTCAAGAGGTCACTGCCAGTGTGAGAGATGGATGAAGCACCTAGTCTCTCTTCTAGGTGCCCGTCTATCAATGGTGAGCAGGGAGGTCCAGACATATCTCACGCTGGCAGATGAGCTATCTCGTCTCTGTGGGCTCCTCTCACAGTGCTTCAGACAAGGGCAGCAGCTCCTCAGTCCCTCTGCCAGTGACCATGCCATCTTGAGGCCATGATGACTGACAAGCACCCAGCATGTTTCTGGTTTCACTCTCTCAGGCCCCACCGGCCAGTGGATGACCACCAAGGTCATCAGGGCTGACACGACAGCACTGTCGGCAATCTGCCTCCAATGCGACTGCCAGCGAGGGGGGTGGGGGTGGGATGGGACGCTAAGATGTAGCACTCGCAAGTGTAAGGTTAAGGCACTGTGAACAGGATGGGGATTTCATGGGTGACGTGTGTTCATTTCATTAGTGCCAGTTATTGTTTTTGTGTGACTTTGGCAGCCATATTGTGTTTTGTTCCTTGTTTGCAACTCTGATAAAGATCTAAATCTAGATTTCGTTTCAATGCCCTGAGTGTCCCTCATGTTTTCCATAGGCAGAGGCCTCATCAGTGCCTTATGATAAACAGCAGGGGCAGCAAACTTTATGACAGAGGTTGTGAGGCAACACTGGGGTCATGGCATTGTCGTCTCAGGAATGTGTGTGACGGAGGCAGCGCCCTCGCACTGAGATGGAAGCCAAGTCCTGGCAGCCTCGCTGAAGGAGCATTGAGTCAAGGCCTCCCTGGTGCCTCCTCGTCCTCACCCTGTGCCTGACCGGGATCCTCATCAGCTCCATCTGTAGAGTCTTTCTCTGAGGCCTGTGGAGCTGCCTCGTTATCCTCATCCTCGAGTGGGCCCTCTTGCCAGTGACAAATTGTGCAGAGCGCAGCAGACCACGACAATAAGCAACACACCCTCTGGAGGATATTGCAGGGAACCCCAAAACAGTCCCAGGTACCAGAACCTCATCTTCATAGCCCTGTTGTCCTCTCAACCACCAACCTTGTGGAGGCATGAGTCTGACTGCCTTTCTTCCGCCTCTGTCCTAGGGTGCTGGAGAGGCGTCATGAGCAACCTTTTCAAGGGATACCCTTTGTCACCCAGCAACCAACCATCCAGCCGAGCTAGAGCCACAAACAGCCTTGGCACCTGGGAGGGTGTATGCATCATGGGAGCTGCCAGGTAACCTTGCACAGACTTGCAGAATCTGGGTCTTGTGGTCGCATACTATCTGCGCGTTCATGGAGTGGTAACTCTTCCTTTTCACAAAGGCACTGGCTGACCCGCCGGCACCTTGATGGCCACATGAGTGCAGTCGATGACACCCTGAATGTGGGGGAACCCAGCAATCGCTGTGAAGCCTCTGGCTCACGCAACCTGGCTGGCTCAGTCCGTCCGGTAATGAATGAATGTGAGGACCTGTCTGAACAGAGCATCCATTATGAGGTTGACCCAGCTATGGACAGCTGACTGGGACACTTCACACCCATCCCCCACTGACCCTTGGAAAGATCCGGATGCATAAAAATTGAGGGCTACTGTGATCTTCAGAGCCACTGGCATGGCCCAATCATATGGCATATGGGTGTCACAGTGCCCCTAGAGAGCCTCCAGCAGCACGGGACCTCAGGCACACTGAGGTAGCTGGATCGCTGCCTGTATACTCCGGCCGCAGCATAATGGCGTCTTCTGCGGTCCCTTCGGCCTTGCTCTCCCTCTTGGCCCTGCGCCCCTCCTCCCACAGGTCTCTCCCTGTGACACTGCCTACGGACACCTGGCCTCTTCTCCCTTCTGCCCCTCTCTTCCTCCTCAGAGGAGGTGCCCCGAGCAGAGTACACAATCCCCCATCTGCTGCGATGTAGCTGGCACTGCCCCATGCACTGAAGGCTGCACTGGGCAGAAATGATCCAACCGAGTTGACAAAGCAAACGAGTCCTCAGAACAAACCGAACAAAGCACATATTTCAGAATAAACCAGAGGAAAAGGTCTGAAATCTCGACAATAAAGCAGCAGCAAACTCTCACCTGAACTCCTAACAACTCACACAGCCAACGCTCCTGCCCCGTTTTATCCCGCCCTTGGATGAGAAAAGTGAAAAAAACGGGATGGCTGCCTGCCTGTGTTGCCCGTGCACTGAACTAAAAATCGCATGGGCAATGTAAAATTCCAGTCAACTGCCCTTTTAATTGCCTTAAGTGGCTCGTTAGTTGTTGGCGGGCACACTGCCGCCTCCTGCATGTGCCCGCTATTGCGCGCATGTGCGATGACATCGGGACGCTTGCCCAATGTCATCACGTGCGATTTAATGTTCTTCTAGGCTGGCCGCATGCCTGAGACTAGCATGAATGTGCTTTGACATTACCTTTCCCAGGTAATTCTGCGTATATGGGAGTAGACTCAGGAATATCTCCCTTATAAAGCCTGTTTGGTGAACAGCGATCTGATATGGATATTCTCAAAGTCAAAAAAAAGGACATGCTTATTTAACATGAAAGGCAAGTGAGAGTACCTCAACAGACATGGAAATGGCCTCCTCTTTAACTCACAAACAATAACATTTCCTCCGGATAATGGGTGGATCCCACCAGTTATGCTCCACAGCAGTTAGGATGGTAATAAAATCACGCAAAGATACAGCACAGAAGGAAGTCATTCAGGCCATCATGTGTGTGCTGGCTCTTTGAACTATCCAATTAGTTACACTCCACTGCTTTTTTCCAATATCCCTGCATTTTTTTCTTTCAAGTCTTTATGAAGTTCCCTTTTGAAGTCTAATATTGAATCTACTTTCATTACCTCATCAGGCAGTACAATCCAAATCCAAACCAGTCATTACATAATAAAAAGATTTTCCTCATGTTGTCTCTGGCTTTTTTAACAATCATCTTGGGCAGAATTTTGCCTTTGGTGGGCAGGCTTGGTGGGGCAGTCGGGAAGCTGACTGTCGCCCTCGATCAGCACCACACTGCGATTTCATGCTGGCAGGCCAATTAAGGCCTGCCCAGCGTAAAACGCAAGTGGCAGCGCCAAGTGTTATCTGTGTAGAGTGGGTGGGGGGAGGAGGGCTAGTGGGCTGAGTGTGAAATTCACGAAAGTGAGTGCTTCATAATCTCCCTGAGGCACGGAGCCGTCTCAGGGAGATGAAGATTGTCACATGAGCAGGGACATATTATCAATTAAACTGTGAAACTTATATTTTATTTTTATTTACTTGTGGATGAGGTTTCCAAAAAAAATGCAAAGTCCGCTTGGCCTTTGGCTTAATTAATTCTTTAATGGCCTTAACAGGCCTTTTAATTGTCGGCGGGCATGCTGCCGATTCCAGCATGCGCCTGCTGGCTGAAATATTGTGCGACTGCGTGTTGATGTCAGGACGCTCGCCCGACATCAACGCGTGTCATTTCACCCTTGAGCGGGTCGGGCACATGCCCGCCTGCCAAGCCAAAATTTCTGCCCCTTCAATTTGTGCTCTCTAGTTAACAACTGTTTAGTCATTAGAAACACTGGTTGGAATTGTCCAGCCTCTCTCTCTCTCTCCCCCCGCCCCCCCAACCCCCCCTTCTCTCTCTCTCTCTCTCTCTCTCTCTCTCTCCCCCCGCCACCACCCCATGGCGAGACTGATGAACCATTGAAATCTGTGCTCACATCAGCAGGACCAGCAGATCCCACCGGTGTGAGGGGCTCGAAAATTCCAGCAAGTGTCTCTTTACTTATTCCATCTGAATCTTCATGATTTTAAGCAGCTCTATCAAATCTCCTCTTAGCTTTCCCTGCTCTAAGGAGAACAACTGCAGATTTTCTAGTCTATCCACATGTCTGTAATTCTTGATTCCTGGAACCATTCTAGTAATTCTCTTCGGCACCTTCTGCAAAGTCTTCATATCCTACCTTAAGTATGATGTCCAGAATTGGACACAATATTCCTGCTGGGGCTGAGCTGGTGTTTTACATACAATTAGTATAACTTCCGTGCTTTTGTGCTCCGTGGCTCTATTAATAACGTTCAGGATCGCATATGCTTTATAAACGGCTTTCTTAACCTGTCCTGCCACCATTAAAGGTTTAGGCACAAACACCTCAGGGTCTCTCTCTCTCTCTTATAAACCCCTTTAATTGTACCATGCATGTAGTGTCTCTTCTCATTCTTCCTACACAAATGTATACTTTGCATTTATCTATACTGAATTTCATCTACCATGATTCTTACCATTCCACCATTATGCCCTTTTGACATCCTTGAATATGCTCCTCACTGTTTAATACACTTCCAATTTTTGTCTCATTTGCAAGTTTTGAAATTGTATCCTGTACCTTCATTTAATTATCCTGAAAGTCAAATGCCACAATCAGTTGTAAAACTGATGCCTTAATAATGCAGATAGTAACATTATGATTTAAATAAAATGTTTATTTTAGTCACATTAGATTTGCTGATCAAATATATTAGTGTTGCCTCCTCACTTGTGCAGTTGCCTTTCTGTTAATGGCACTCTGGCAAACCAGCACAAACCCTATTGATTTATTTAAAGTGGGTAACCTTTCAACCGTGTCAGCAAAATGCATGTTGGTAGGAAAACAGCCAAGAAAAAAGAATGTAGTACAATAATGATAATGTAAAAGAAATTAGATAATAACACAAACCATAAATCACCTTCGAATTTATAAGCTAATCACAATTTTGACGTTAATACTGGCTTCTGAATGCCTCTATTGGATTACAGTAACATTATTAGTTTATCTACACCAACAAAACCAGGAGACTGTCAAAAGACTGTCAGAAGAAAACCCAGAATAAGCAAATAGTTTTCTTTATTTTATCCCAGCTTCTTGGAACAACAGCAGCAAGAGACAAATCTGATGAGACTATATTTACTGTAGGTCAAATTTGGTTGCTGTACATCATAGCTTCTGCTCTTCCTGACAAGATTTCTTTGAAATTATTTTGACACGAGAGCAAAAAATACTTGAAGTTCAAACTTCTATGCAAGATTGTCTCCAGTTTCAAACTGTGTAGCAGTTGCCACTTGTATGCTATTGAGCTACTTATTTCCTAGCATTTGAAAAGCCTCACATGCTGGTCAACAGAAGTAACTCAAAAAATTCTCAATAAAAGAACTAAAGCGAAAATGGAAACTGAGCCTCTCCAAAGCACATAGACAAAGCAACCACAGTAACTGCTTCAGCCAATGAAAGGAACAACTCGTTGCTTTGGCTGGACTTCAAACAGCACTGCCAGTTTTTAGCGACACTAGCAGTGGTGTCTGACCCCAAAGTGCAATGTGTGCAGAACACCACCAATTTTACGACAGTGAGCAGCGTTTAAAGTGTGAGAAAGTTCAGAGTAATGTTAAAATTACAAAGTAAACATGAAATGCAAAATAAAAACTTCTCGCTAGTTAACACGGTAGTTTCTACATTGTTCTATGCAAATGATACCCAGTCCGTACTGAATTAGCTGGATTCAAATGGGAAGGTTGCACAAGTCCCACTGGGATTTGAAGAAGGAACCAGAGAGAGAAAACAAAAATCAGCCAAGGATTCTGATTCCTGGGGCGGAATTTCCTTCAGAACGGTATCCAGCAGTCCAGTAAGCCCACCAGGCAGTTCTGTTTGTGGCGATCAGGTCAGTGGCAGAGGCATGAGTGCTTCGAGGTAGCTGTAGGCTGCCACAGTATCAAACAGATCAGTTGGCCTCTGGGCTGGAAGGTGGATAGGTTTCTGGGTGTGGGGTATCGATCTGTGGGGAGGGGGTGAAATTGCTAGGCTCAGTTTGTGCTCCCCCTGCCCCCCAAACCCCCACTGTTGCACAAAATTGTAAAGGAACTCAGCCTTCTGGTCGTCTTTGGCTGGACTGCCACCTGCAGTTGGCCAAAGGGTGTACATCGCATGCTTCACCCAGCTCAGTCTAAAAATGGCAATCAAGCTCTTATTGATCTCACCAAACACTGATTTCCATTTTAATTGTGTCTACCTCCTAATTCTAGTTAACATTGCAGCAGCCATAGTGACAATGACATTGAGCAGGAGATCATTGTCCACTGTTTTGGGGGTATTGTCACCAGACAGAAGGGCTAAAAATGTATCCCGTGGTTGTGACCAGCTGGATATTCTGTGTGTGGATGTTGAGAGAGATCAATATTGGCTTGACTGTAATGATGAAGGAGCTTTCTGCTGCTTGCATTCTAATCTGACATATCAAGGCTAGTCATTTGGATAAAGACCTTCAGTCAACATGAATGTAATTTTAACTCCCAAAATTCATTGGATTTGCATCAGATGAAAAGTTAAAACTTCAAACCTGAATACAAACCACCTCAAACTCACCTACTTCCAATTTTAATGGGGATAGAATGAAGGCTGGGTGACCAATGACCTATTTAACCATTGCTCATGTCAGCTGGGTTTCCCTGGACTTGGGAAAGGTGACAGTTAAAAGGAGGGGAGAATTGCTGGTTACATAAGGTAAGTGCATTTGCAACACTGCTTTTGGGCCAGGAGTAACAGAAATGTTTTCTCCAGGCCCATCAAGCTTACCTGGAAACACTACACCCCACCTCTCCCACAAAACAACACTCTCACCCCAAAGACTGAAAATTGACCTCCTCTGACCACCATCTGCCGCACTTCCTGTGATCTCTACCCTGCCCCACTAGACCCTGACTCACCCTTCCGCAATGGCAATCTCTCCCTACCTGTTCCTCCGCTGCATCTTTCTGCTGTTAAGTTTCCATGCCCTTGCGTTCTTGTCAATGAGGTTGTCAATGTTGGGCAGCAAACCTGGAGAAAACATGTATAAGGAGCCCTGCAGTTTTTAACTGTGCTTCCTGGTTTCCCATCTGTATATCCACCCGCCTCCCCCTTCTCCAAATGTGTGGCCCCATAAATACTGGGACCTAAGAATCAAAACATTTCAATGAGGATAACAAGAAGGGTGAAGTCTGGGGAGAAAAATGTAAATAGCTCAAATAAAATTTTGTCAGAAATCAACAACATTTAGTGTCTGTGGATTCCTGTTACATGCAATAGGGCAAATCAGACAGTGCCAGTCTTTATAAAATGGACTTGCAGATAAAAGTACATCTGTACCATTGGAGACTGGGTAAGGACCAAACAAGACTTAAAATAAGTCAAATTTTGACTACCAGTGTGTACCACCCAGAACTGTAGTTTTAAACTTCCTCATTCTCAGAAGGAGAATTAGAATGAACTAAACTTTTTGATGGTATTGCCACTTTTTTCTCCTCCTCACAATCTACCCTTACTCAATTTTTATTTTGTTTGTTAGTAGAGAGATGCTTCAGTATGTAGTTAGCCTACATAACAGCAATTTGCATTCATATAGCACTATTATTGTTGAAAAACACCCCAAGATGCTTCACAAGAATGAAAAGATGATACCTTCTCTGGCTCCATGCCAGTTGTTTTAAGAACTGTGACCAAAAGTAGTAGGTTTTAAGAAGAATTTTAAAGGGAGGTGGAGTGAGTGAACTTTAGAGCTTAGGGCCTAGACATCTTAAGGTATTGCTGCCAACGGAGGAGTGAAAGAAGTTGGGTACGCACAAGAGGCCAAAGTTGGAGGAATGTAGAGGCCTTGGCTGGGGAGACTACAATGGTAAGAAAGGGAGACCACTGAGGGATTTGAACGCAGATATGAACACAGGTCCTGTACTGGCTACAATTACTTTACTGAAACCAAAATAGCTCCAATTCAATGTCAGAAAAGCTTCTAAGAAAAGGGAACAAGGTAATTGATTTCACATTCAGTGCAGTTACATGATAAATTTGGTAGAAGAAATTGATGCGAATATCCAGTGGGAACTCAGCATCAAGTATTGTTGGTGACCAACTTCTCACAGCTTGGACCAGAGTTGTGAAGGGATGGGAAAAATTTACAGTATTTTCGACTCAATTGACCCAGAGTTAGAGAGTGATACAATAACTTGTAGTTCATATTTACGCAAGAGTTAACAGTCCACAGTAGCAGTAACATGATACATTAATATTGTCTATCCTGTCACCTACATCATGTTCTCTGTGCCATACATAGTTTATCCATAAAGCCATATTAATTACCTTTCCTACTGTTATGTAAATAAATAAACTGCAGATTATATCGTAAAAGAGAGTGGTTAGAAAAGCATATGGGATCATATGTTTCATATATAGAGGCACTGAGTACAAAAGCAAGAAAGTTAGGCTGAAGCTATATAAAGCTCTGGTTAGGCCCCAGTTAGAGTACTACATCCATTTCTGGTCACTACAATAAAAGAAAAATGTGAAGGTCCTTGAGAGGGTGCAGAGCAGATTTACCAGAATGATTCCAGGGATGGGAGATTTTAGTTACAAAGTTAGGTTGGAAAGGCTGGGGTTGTTCTCCTTGGAGCAAAGGAGATTGAGGGGATAGTTAATAGAGATGTCTCAGATTATGACAGGCTTAGATAAGATAGACAAGGAAAAACTCTTCCCATTAGCTGATTGCACACAGACCAGGGAACACAGATTTAAGATTTTGAGAGATGCAGGGGGAATGTGAGGAAGAATCTTTGAGTAGCGAGTGATAATGTCCTGGAAAGCACTGGCCCATGAGGGTGGTGGATGCGGAAACAATCAATGATTTCAAAAGGATACTGGATGGGCACTTGAAGGAAGTAGACTTGCAGCACTACAGGGACCAAGTGGAGGAGTGGGGCTAGCTGGACTGCTCTGTGGGGAGCCAGCATGGACTTGATGGGTCGAATGGCCTCCTTCTGTGCCATAAGTGACTATGACTCAATGAAAGGACAAACGACTGGCAGTGAGTTTAAGACAGTAATTCAATCTCCGACTTCAGATGTCACATGATCTGCACAACTGAATCATTGTCTTGTAACTTGCTGCTAACCACTCCTAATTCAATATTTAATATGCTGTAGTTTTAATATACTGTATTTTCCATGTAAGCTGGAAAAATGTCATGTCATCAGATTTTTTATGTGTATGCATATGCAGACATGCTGTTACAGTGTAAACTACTACAGACCATTTCAAATGTTAAAAAAGAAAGTTAAAACTTTAAAAAGGAGAGTGCCTGGACTGGTTTTCTTTCCCACTGTTCTGTTAACTACTGAAAAGCTGTTCTGAGCTGCACAAAGTATGGAGGACAGATCTGCCAAGCCACTAATGTGATTCATCAAGTACTGCTTCTTCAAGCAGCAAGTTCACAGCTTCCAGCAGTCTTTAAGAGGAATAGTGTTTATGATATATCACATGAAGTTCAGTTATATTGTAAAACTCCAAGATAAATAGTTTAGCAGCTCCAGAACACGCTCTCCTTTCTCTCCAGCCACCTCTTTTTGAGCTAAAGCCTGTCTCCTTTGAGAAGCAAGATCACCCGGTCACTTTGAATCCAAGCTATCTGTATTATTGGATGGTTCACGGGCTCAGCTGATATCCGGAAAGCGGAACACTGCCACTTTGATTCCAGGGATGACTAAGCCTTTTTTGGCAAGCAGTCTACAACAGCTGGCTCAACAAACACTCAGGTACAGTAAGTAGGAAGGATGTGGTATCTTTATGAACAGAGAGTGAGAAAAAAAAACTCAGCATCCGGGGGCTGATCACCAGGGTCAGTCACAGGAACTAAAGAAACTACCCTTCCACTTACAAACATATCTTCAGTGTACAGCACTCAGGTTTCACTTGCAGTGGACAAAACAACAGTATCTACAAGCAAACCTTAGGAAGTAAACACATTTTCATTTGTAAGCTATATAACAAGGTGGACCCACCACCACAATTATCTAACAGATTTTTCACAGGACAAAGCTTTATTTTGAGACATAGCCTCCTGGCATCATTCACTCTTTGTATTTTGTTATTTGTGTTTTATCTGTGGTTCGGTGGTAGCACTCTCACCTCTGCTTCTGGGTCAGTAGCTTGTGCAATCAAGTCTCACCCCAGAGGCTTGGGTACAGAATATTAAGCTGGCACTCCAGTGCAGTCCGGAGGGTGCTACATCGAAGGTTCTGCCTTTTGGATGAGATGATGAACCAAGGCCCCATCTGCCCTCTCAAATGGGCATTAAAAAAAAGCCAAGGCAGGATTTTGAAGAAAAGCTGGGTTTCCTGGCCAATATTTATCCCTCAACCAATATCACTGAAAAAAGCAGATTACCTGGTCATTACCATAATGCTGTTTATAAGAGCTTGCTGTGTAACAAATTGGCTGCCGTGTTCCCTACATTACGAAGTGTCTACATTTCAAAAGTACTTAATTGGCTGTACACTGCCATCAGATGCCCTGGAAGGCGCTATATAAATGCTAGTCTTTCTTTCAATTTCTCTTTTTGGTGAATGAAATTACACAACCTTCACTTCAGTGTTTGTCTTTCTCCCTGTGATTAATGTCCCTTGTCCTACTGGTGGCTTTGGCACTGAACCACATAAAACAGAAAGGTCCAAGGTGCAATCATTCGTCTGTGCAAAATTACCTACTCCCAGCCCGGATGGTAGTTGGAAACCAGCATAGATGGCCTCAGCTTTCCTAGGGTAAGGGGTGAGAAATCAAAATCGGCAAGGTTCTTGCTCCTGACCTCTAATCAATATCTGCTAGAAAATGAGTGAATGAACATCAGTGACAGGATTGACTGCAATGCCCTCTGTAAGTAAATAGCATCATCTAATTTCACACATGAAAGCCTTAGTTGAGATACTGAAGGCTGCCTTACCCATGGAACAACATTACAGCATGAAACTGTGCCTCCGGCAAAGGACTGGTTAAACAGCAGGAATGTTTTTGTTAATAAATGTATTGCAGCAGTTTCCAGGAGTGTCATCTCACCTGAGAGTTCAGACTTGAATAGACTATAGCTAATAGCTATGGTCTATTCAAGTTTATGACATCATCTGAACCCTTAATAAGATAGCATCCTGGTACCTAATCTGAGGTATCTGTCATTCACAACCTAAGCAATAGTTGCCAAATTCATTGCAGGACCTAATGTTCATTCACCTTAGACCGACCAAAACAAAATGGTTTATTGTGTTGGAGAGGAGAAGGGGTCATTTTCCCTTTTCCCTAGTTCTCTCCACTGCAGGAGTTGCAGATGTATGCTAGAGTGTAATCTGATGAGTTCTGGCCCTCCTTTGACGTCATGCATGGTCACTCTTCATTTGTCAGCACAAACAGCAAGTGCCAGACAGCTATTTAACTCTGGAAAAAAGGGAACACTACAACCAAGTCTGAACATCCACCCACCCACACATGCACAATTTCCTGTTGATCAGGAGGGATCATTAACTGGATTTCTTCATTGTAACTACAAGATGCTGTGGATAATATTAATGCCTTACCACTTCCCAGGCTAAGACCAGCTACCTGAATATAGACTGGTGTTAGAAACCCAGGAACATTTATATTTCTTAATGCTGCACCATGTGGTGGGCTTACACACAGATCTGCCATGGCACTGCTCAGTAATAGAGTCTGCAGCACATACACGATGCTGAGTTGCTAACCTTGCCTATTCAAAGGCCACAGCTCAATGTTCTCTGTGGAAATCAGGTAAATGCAGTTGATTGTAAATTTCTTGTTTTTCATTCTTTCATGGAATGAGTGTCATCAGCTAGGCCAGCATTTGTTGCCCATTCCTAATTGCCCTCCTATGTAAATTAGATGGCCAAAGGGAAAGGAAATGATTAACTAGGGATGCCCAATTTCCCTATATATATCCAAAATATGCTGCAGCAAAAGGAGAAAAATATCCCCCCAAACTGCCTGTGAGTTGCTTCCAGAGTGAAGTGCCCATCTTCCTTTCCTTTTTAAGAATTGTTTCGAGTTTGTAAGAAAGTGACACGTGGACAATGATGGATGTGTGCCTGACATGAAGGGTTTTTAATAAAGATAGTTTATTGTTACTGTCTACACCGACTGGGGGAAGAATTTATTCACTTAGATCCTGCATCACTTCTGTGGGAGTAGACAGAAACACGGTTTGCTACCTGTGAGGGCCGCATAGCTGTCTTCATTGATATTACTGCCTGCATCCCAGGAAAATTCACATAGGGTGAATCAGATTTGCACTAAGTGCAGCAGCGGGCAGGTAAAAGGTCGTTTTACCTGCCGGCTGCAATGGCGGGATTTCATGCTGTATCATCCCGCCGCATTTGTTATGCATTCCCAGAAACACGCCGTTTTGATGGCGGGCGGGCTCTCATTTGCCCTTCATGCCATCACCTCACTGCTTCATCACGCCAGGCGCCATATTTAAAGTCCAGCCACGCACACACATCTCAGTGCTTCTAGCCCATGACTGTTGCAGGGAAGATGTCCACGAAAGGCAAAAAGACTACAGCTCCCAGGTTTAGTGATGCGTCACTGGAATGTCTTTCTGGACGTCGTGGAGGCCTGTCGCGATATCCTCTACCCCTGCTCTGGATACAGGATGGGCAGCGGCATGACCAACCAGGCTTGGGAGGTGGTGATCAGTGTCAATGCTGCACAGAGGAGGTTGGCCATACAATGCAGCTAGAGGATGAATGATCTCATCCGTGCAGCCAGGATATGGCAACCATCTCATCACTGTAATCTCACACACTCAAGCCCATAACACATTCACTGGCATTTCACTCAGCTCAAGGGACATCATCACCCATTCTCACACACATACCCTCACATATCCATCTGATCTCATCTCCTCTGGAGACTGCCTCCTCAGCCCTCATTATCTTGAGGCCACTTGCACAGGTCAGCATGTGTCCCACACACACACTCTGGGATACCCTCCTTCCCCAGTACAGCTCTCGCCCTGCAGCCTCTTCCCTTGCCTGAAGCCACTTCTCCCTCTTCGCCAAGCAAGCCCTAGCCCTGCAGCCATTGAAAAATCACCCACATATGGCTGGTCTGGTAGATAGAGATTGCTGAGAGCCCTCTAAAAGTGACATTGTGCTGTACGCAAAGCTTGGCACTGATGACTGCGAGTGCTGACCAAAGCAAGGTAAGCAAATAAACGTTGAAGTCCTAAGTGAAGTGCAGCTCACCAGGTGCACGTTGCTTATGTGCTGCTGTGAAACATGTTGGCGTGTCTTTATGCCAATGTGACCGGACAATCCAGTAGTGGGGGAGGAGCACGATTCTGGCGGGCAGGCCTAGTAATGATATGCTGATGTATTCCAATGAGGTTCCTGACGTCTGATGGCGGGGAACGCGGCCCGCCATCAGCAGGCTGAGCGGACGATCACGAAATGGTTTCACGCTCGTCGTTAAATCGATTGCGCCATATTGCCTGCTCACGCCACCTAACACGCCCGACACCGGTGGGCACGGAAAATCCCAGCCATAGTCTGTATAGTGCCATTAGAAGCGATAATACACAAACAAATTTCTCCACCATTATCTTGGACTGTCCTTTCTCCTACAAACAGCAATCTTAGAAAACTCTCCAATTCCCAACATTTTTTCTTTCTCCTCTTGAGCCTCGCCCGTTTATGCTCTACTGGCTGGGGAACGTCGTTGCCCCGTACAATTGTAATTATCCACCAACTGTGAAGTTCTTAAAGGAGCCATACCCTTCCTCTCAAAGGCAGTTTCTTAAAGGGTCATGCCCTTACTCAGGGATCATGGCTCTCCACAGAAAGCAGCTGACATACTGGCCCTCAAACACCCAGCTATAATATATATTTTACAGGAGGGTTACACCTCTGGAAAACAGGATCAATTTTTTTCTCAATTAAAGTGCACCCTTCTTGACAGCTCACCTGATTTTAACCAGAATGTTTTGACCATCATTGGTCTCTAAAATTCTCTTCCCATCACAGAGCAGGAATATGCTCAGCAATTTCCAGTTTATATCATGACAGAATTGATTATGCATACGTTTATAAAAAAGTTTGTATTTTTAACGAGTGCTGCAAGCACAGTGTCAGTCTTCAATGCTTGTTAATTTTTCTTCCTTCAGTTGAGATGTCCTTCACAAGTCATTTCAGTGGAGGTTCTCCTAATCGTAATCGTTTTCTGTAACATCATGGAAGACTGGTGGGGACCGTGAAGAAATGGTGTAAGTTTGCATGGGGCTTCCACCAAACTGACAATGGGGGACAGGCAGAACCACTCAGAAACTCTAGCCCATTGGGTTTTTCTCAATCGTCTATTTTCCCCTTTCAACTACACAAAATATTCCTCCATTTCAATAATTTTAGCTGTAGAATTCCCAAAGAAATGGTTGCCAGTCTGGCTCAGGCCAAGAGGAAAGGAATTAACAGTATTATTTTACAAGTTGTGAACTCTGAGGTGAATGAATCATCATATGTCCATGCATAAAGTAGCAGACTATCTGCACAAGCATTCAATTCCCTCCCCACCCTAGCCAGAGCGATCCTGGGTATTGCACCTAACTTAAAACAAAATACTATTCCTGTGGCTCTATTATACACACTCCCCCCACCTCCATCTCAATCTACAAGCAAAACCATGGGAGACCCATTTGTGTTACTTCTGGAAACAGAAAGCAATGTTAGGAAGCGTGATCGTGGCTGTATCTTACTCTTAGAATCAGATAGATTTTAGGAAAAATTTTGATATTCTTGTATTTCCCTTCTTGGTTCTAGTGTTTTACACACCAACCCCAATTCTGAATAAATCACACCCTCGCCTGTAGTCTATTAGGCAGGGAGAACAAAATTTCATAACCTTTTAGGCAAAAAGGGTGGCAATTTCATGGGGTAAAAACTAGTGTAATAGCTAAGGGTTCCCTAATGGGAGATTACTCATCTAGGCAGTTTGAAGGAAAGTGAAGACAAGCACAAATTGGAACAAATCTTCAACTTCCATCAAAATGACCACTGTAGAGTGAGTGGTGTGAAAACTTGTGAAACAAAACTGCAAGTTGTCCAGATGGCCAAAATGTATTTGTTCTAAGAGTAGTCTCCACAAAACACTGACAGACTTGTTTTTGGTTGACTTTTCACTGTCACACTCATTACTACAGATTCAAAGGTGTCAAGAACTCGATCCAAGGTATATTCTTTATTTTTCTTCACTTTTTGAAATAAGTTTTTTGATGCATATTTGCGTTTGACAAATTGAATGAGGTTTTTGAAGAAATTACTGCTTTTATGGATAAGGAAAATCCAGCAGATGGACATGAACATCAAAATTTGCTGATGACACAGAGTACAAATGAGGTGGATTGCAAAGGACTGCTGAAAGAGATGAGCATGCTAATAGATGCAGAGGCAAGCAGCAGATGCATTTTAACATGGAAATGTGTGAACTTATGCATTTTTGGTAGAAAAACAAGGAATCAGAATATATACTTGTTGCACGGATGAACAGAAGTATCTAGGAATTTGAATACTTAATTCTTTGAAAGGGTGAGTGCAGGTCAGTAAAGTCGTACAAAACATCCAACAGAATTTCAGGAACAGAGCTGGAAAGGTCATTTTAACACAATAGTTAAGTGTGGTTAAACCAATCTGCAGCAAGGAAGAAAACTAGGGGAGGCAGTGGGGTAGAGGCATTGTCACTGGACAGAGACCCAGAGTAATGCCCTGGGGACCTGGGTTTGATTCCCACCACAGCAGATAGTGGAATTTGAATTAAAAATCTAATGAAACCATTGTTGATTGTTCTTAAAAACCTGTGATTCCAGACCCACAGCAATGTAGTTGACTCTGAAATGCAATCAGTTGTATCAAAGGAATGCAACGGACGGACCACCTGGCATCGACCTAGGCACTTGAAAAATATATCGCCGTTCCTTCACTGTTAAAATCTCAAAATCCTGGAACTCCCTGCCTAACAGCACCATGGGTGTATATACACCACATGGACTGCAGCAGTTCAAGAGGGCAGCTCACCACCACCACAAGGGCAAGAAGGGATGAGCAATAAATGCTGGCCTAACCAGCAACACCCACATCCCATGAATCAATATAAAAAAAGAAGTTTGATGGAATTATTAAGTTACAACTATTGCTTCTGGTTTGAAGATCAGTGACAAGACTTTATCAATTTAAAATTGCTACTATGGCAGTGGCAATGGAGGCTGGAGAAATTTTTTTGTAGGGAGAATTATCAAGAATATGGAATGCTTTGCAACAGCATATATTTGAGGCTGAGGCCATTGCATTTTTAAGATTAAAGTGGATAAACATTTGAAGCAAAACTGGGCTCTGGGGAAAAGGCAGGACAGTGGAATAGTTTTGGATTGCTTTAGCAAAGAGCTGGCACAGAAACAATAGGCTGAATGGATTCCTTCGGTGTTATAAACACTGCAAAATAGTTTCTTCCAATCTTGCTTCATTCCCCTCTTTCCCAAAATGAGCAGGGGAGTGGGACTAACTGAACTGCCCTCCAAAACAGTCAAGCACACTTTATGGGTGAGACGTTGGGCTTGTTAGCACCATTTTGAGGTATTATGAGTGCCCTTAGAGCTCTAAAATGGCATATGCGGCATGCATACTTTAAGATAAACTGCGTTGGATATCATACTGATGTAGGTGTTAGAGCATGCAGACTGAACAGCTGCCAGATGTGTGCACAGCAGGCATATTATGATGCCATTCTGTGTGCAGGAATCTTTGCTGACTTCAAGGCTCCTGCGCAAATGTTGCATCCAAATGTGTCCTTTGAAATACAGCATTCTTGCAGAATGAGCAGAGTCCATATAGGGCAAGACAAAACTGCTGGAAGAGCGAGGAGGAGGGGAAGGGTGAGAAGGTATTGTCCATCCAAGGTATTCAGGGAGCGATTCTCCAACCTGAGCTTGAGCGAGGAACAATGTATGGGATGTCTGCGCTTTAGTAAGGGTGTCCTCTCTGAAATCTAGAACCTTTTGCAGCCACGATTGCAATGTCAGAGCAGGACTCGGACTGTTTTGCCAATGACTGTGAAGGTGATTGTAGTGATGAACCTTTATGCATCTGGCTCCTTCCAGGTTGGACTGGAAATATTTGCACTATTTTGCAACTTGCCATCCACTGTTGCATGAGGGAGGTCACTGAGGCTCGCTATTCAAAGAGAGCTAACTAGATTTGATTCCCTCTTGCCGGGGGGCAAGCAGGGAGAGTGAACATGTGGCTTCGCTAGGATTTCACGTTTCCTGGTGTAGTAGTGTACGTATACCGCATGCACATCACTTTGCTAAGGTCACACGTCAACTCTGCCCTATGCTGGAACAAAAAAGGATTTCACTCCCTCAGTATCCAGCTGGTGTGTGGCCATAGACAGCAATTTATGCAGGTCAATGTCTGGTATCCTGGCAGCAGTCATGATGCCTTCATTATGTGCCAACCCACTGTGCCTGCTAGATTTGAGCCACCACGGCAAAATAAAGGTTGGCTTCCAGATGATGAGGACTACCCGCTGATGACATGGCTGATGATTTCAGTGCAGAATCCAAGCACACATGAACAACATGCATACAATGATAGCCATGCTGCCACAGGAGATATGTTAGAGCAGGCCATTGGCAACACAACACTTCCTCTATCTGGACCTCTCCGGGAAAGCCCTGCAGTACCTGGCAAAGCAAGTGTCAAGATTTGTGGTGGTCTGCTGCATGCTGCACAACCTTGTAATCACGATAGGACTGCCCTTGCTACAAGCTATACAGTGAACGGCTCAGCAAGAGCACGAGGAGGGGCAAGTGGAAGAGAGGAGGTGACCTAAGAAGGCCCTTTCTGGCTAGGCTATCCCTGAACAACTCACCGAAAATGAAATACTAGTAACCACAACCCTAATTCCCCATTGTTCGGTGTTATAAACACTGCAAAATAGTCCCACTCCTCCCTTCCCTTTGTCACTGATCATCACAGTGCCCATCTGACCACAAAGGAAACATAAAAATCAACAAAACAAACATTTCAAACCAAACCATCATCCATACAAACGTAAACTAATCATCCTTATGTATTCCCTTGGTGCCTGTTTTCTGTGTGCCTTTGCCCGTCCTGGTGTTCCTACATAGTGCTATCCCAGTTACGACAGCATGGTGGAATGGTGCTGTCTTTCAGTGGGGCAGACTGCAGGTGGACAGACAGGAGCTGCTCTGGATCTAGAGGGCCTGGCTTCAGAATGCACCATCCCGATATGAGTGGCAGCAGTCTTGGCTGGCTGGCTGGCTGACAGGCAACAGCACAGGCACCGGCAGGAGGATAAATGTTGTCATCCTGAGACAGGACAACAGGTTTGCACTCCATGTCAGATCCTCAGGTTGAGTATCAGCAATGCTAGTTGGAGATCAGATTAATGGACTGTTGTAACACTATGCAAGCCTCTTTGAACATTGGTGTCCTTAGACAACATGGCAGCAGTAGGAGGTTGTATGGCACCAGGCTGACTTTGCATGACTTCAGTCTGAGCTTCCATTGCAGCTCTCAGGTTTCTTGGTCGAAGCTGCTTGTGCTGCAGTGAGAGCTGAAAATTTGACCATGAGATGCTGCAACATGGTCGGGTCCAAAAGTGTGGTAATGGTGTCGATGATCACTTCCATACTGGAAAGGATGGGCTCCCACGCTCTGCACCTAGCCCTGTGCCAAGCTGATGCTCGGTGACATTGACCGCCAGCTTTCTGGCAGGCTTCCAAATCAGCGTTCTTCTGTAGGCTACTCCATAATCCCTCAATCTCGAAAAGAATGGTAATCTTGAAGAGTTAACTTAAAATATTTACCCCATCAAAGCACTCGGAATAGCTTTATTCCTTTTAAGGTTACAAAGCCTTTCATTAGTCAGGTGTTGACTGTACTGGAAACAGCTGTGTATGAAAGAAGTGGGTGGGGACTTTCCTGAGACGAGCAAACAATAAAAAAAACCTGGGTTTAACTCAATTTCATATCAGTATGCATGATGTCACACAAATGAATGTGTGGATTATTTTTAGAACACTGGCTAACATGTTCTCATCAGATTCTAGGGTCCACTTTGTAACTCACGAATCAAGCCAATTCAAATAAATAAGCTAACCGAGGTATTAATGCAAGCAAGCAGGAAATTAAAAGAAACACGCTACACGATGGGTTAACATGCTGTACTGAGACAACTCATCCCCTCAGTGTTATCAGCGCCTTGATTTATTATATTGGGTGATTAGTTTTGATGCTGAAAAACGCTTCCCATTGAAAATAATGAAATAAAAATTGGATGGAATTGATTCATCATCAGCCGCTTTATGCAACTTCCCAAGGAGAATATATACTCCAAGAGGTGTGACACTATCCTGGAGAGAGCAGTTCATATGGTTAGTACCTCTACCACTGAATTCTACATCTACTCACTCTATCCCCACACATTGTTATTGCAATACCCACTATCCACAGGATGGCCTACACTGACTCACCATGATTATTTTGACAGGACCTTCCCTCCCATGTAACGTCTACTATTAGAAGTATAAGAACAGAAGTGTCACAAGAACATCATCCTCTTCAAGTTCCCCACCAACCAACTTGTATATACATATATATATACATACACACATATATATCTGTTCTAGCATGATCATTGGATCGGAATCCTGGAATTCCCCATCAAAGACCATTGTCGGAGCACAGTTTCTTCACAGATTAAAGTGGCCAATGGAGGAAGCCTACCATTGCCTTCACCGAGGAACTAGGGATGAGCAATAAATGTAGCCTTGCCAGTGTCACCCACAGCAGAGAACTAATATAAAAAACTAGAACACAATGTTCCCTTTATCAAAGTACTCTGCAGACAAAATTCCTGACTGATGTGACAGAGTAGAAACAAGGTCATTTTTAGTTAACATGTTTGCACATTTTGGTTAGAAATAGATGCAAATATAAAGTAACTTCATAGTCACAGTGACTTTGATCACCAAAATTAAGGAACAGAATATAGCCAACTGTATGAAAACAATTCAATACAGGAAAACTTGAGCTCGGACAGGCTCGTATCTTTGTTACAATTGCGGACCAGCATGTTGACCATTCATCTGGCTTAAGGAAATTGAATTTGTCCAGTGGGGTCCTGTGGGGGAAAAAAGGTCACTACCCTCACTGTCTAACTCACCATTAGGCCTCCTTTTTCTCATTCTGTCTTGGTCATTGGCAAGCTTTCTATTTTCAGTTTCCCAGCACTATTGAATTACTCTTTTATCTGGCCATCATATTGGCCTAGATCTTCCAATCAGCAGCAATGCTGGGCGCATCGCTGCTGCCCACAAAGATTGTCTCGATCCAACGCTACAGCCCATTTCTTCCGTGATCTTCTGATCCTGACAGAGAAATGGGCAGCGCAGTGCCTCCTGTCTAACTCCAGCATGTGGATTTGAGTCAGGGAAAGACAGGACAAGCCCCCACCTCCCTGCACGTCTTAGGGCAGTAGCTGCCATATTCAGGTAAACTTTTAAAGGTCCACTCTTTTAATGAATGAGTGTGGGTCAGTGAATGGATTAGTGAATGGGTTGAGTGGGTGGCTGGTTGAGTGTATGGTTGATTGAGTGGTAGTGGGTAGTTGAGTGGGTGGGTGGGTGAATGAAGTGGGTAGGTGGTTGAGGTTGAGTCGGGGGCATACGCGGGTCTGGTCAGGGGCGCAGACGGGTGATTGGTAGGGGTAGCTGGGTCCGGTCGCGGGGAGGGGATAGTCTGATGTGGGGGCTAGTCGAGTCAGGATGGGGGGGCTAGTCAGGTTGGGCCAGATGGGTAGTAGGGTGTTTGGATGGTAGTTGGGTTGGGTCACGCTGTAGTCAGGTGCTCGGGTGGGGTGGAATAGTCAGATGGGTGTGGTGCGATTAGGGGGTTCGGTTGTGCAGTTTCCCAGCTGTTAGACCAGATTTTAAACTGTCTTAACATTTCCTTGGTAAGAATCTAGGTAAGTTGTGCATACCTAGCCCAAGTCTCCGTCTAAGGTCAGGGTCAGAGACATTCGCAGAGGGTCCTGGGCAGCAGGAAATTAGCCTAGCAGAAGTTTAAACCTCTCAGGCAATTGCACATGCATATCCATGTGTCAGGACTTACTCATTTTCTTTTCAATCATACATCTGGTCTCCGACGATCCAGAGACCGGAAAATTTGCATTGGATTAGATTCATACAGGATACTAACAACAGCAGTACTTTCTTCCAAAATCTCTCAGTTTTCACTTGCTTCCCAGGCTAGATGTGTTCGCTCGATAGCAAGTACCCATTGATCTGCACTGTCTCCCCCTCTATTTACACTCACTCAGCACTCCCCCTCCTGGCCTTTTAAGTTTATTGCACATATCTGACTTACTGCCTAATATCGAAACTACAACAGGACCCAACAATTGTAGGAACTATAAGATGTTACAGTTAAATAAATCATAAACGATTTATGTGGTAATTGTGAATAAGATTTTTTTAAAAACTTGCTTTGCATCTGATGTCAATATATACTGTATTCAACAAGATAAGTCGTGGCATTACAGCACTGAAGGATGACAGTATAATGTCCAGAATTTCTTCATCATTGTTTCTGCCTTGCCTGAAGTATCAGAATGTTACATACTCACATTTTGTAAAAATTGTAGCAATACTACAGCAGGACAGTGAAAGGTAATTCTCAGAAATACAGAATGTTAAGCGTAATAACCACCATGACAAGATCTATACTGGGATAATGTAGTAATTATGGTGTAATTTAGTCTGCAATGTGCCTTTAAGAATAATTCTTGTTAGGAAAGATCACATGATCTGTAATAACCAATAGGAGAGTAGCGCAGGCTACCCCAGCAGACAGTGTAGAGTTAGATTTGGAGTTGAAAGCACACCTGTAGGTGCTGCTGAGTATATTGTAAATAAACTTAATGTTTCCACCCAAGAAGTGTCTGCAGTTCAACTCTATCATTAATAGTACGATTTGGCTACTTACAACAGATAAGTTAATAATAGCTATGGCCTTGCAAGCATAAATGACAATTTAATATCACATATCAGTAACAATTCAGAGGCACCGGGAGAGAAATGTCTTGAATTTTAGTCATTAGTTAGTGTAAGGCATTTCTATTATCAGTAACCAGCCAGCGCAAAAAATAATCCCACTGGTAAAATCTTGTCATCCGTAACCAGTTAGTGTAACTATTTTTGCTGGCAACATCCAGTTAGTTAGCATAAATACCCAAGCTATTATTGTAAATATTCATGATGGGAGTTTCTGATAAGTGTAAACAATCCCAATACCAATCCCAGGTCCACTTGGCTATATGCAGTTGTG
This sequence comes from Cetorhinus maximus, assembly GCF_964194155.1. Classification (NCBI taxonomy): domain Eukaryota; kingdom Metazoa; phylum Chordata; class Chondrichthyes; order Lamniformes; family Cetorhinidae; genus Cetorhinus; species Cetorhinus maximus. The sequence goes on from NC_135880.1 coordinate 131,823,763, forward strand.
TAAATATCTGTGCTGGCCATTCCTGTTTAGTGCAAATATACCCACTGATAGTACCTCTTAGTGCAAATATACCCATTAGCAGTAACCATGAGTAAAAAAATACTCATGAGCAGTAACTATTACTATAAATATACCCACTAGCAGTAGCCATTTGTGTAGTTATACCCATGATGATAGCCATTAGTGTAAATATACCTACTTGTAATAGCTATTAGTGTAAATATACTTACTGGCAGTAGCCATTCATGTTAATATACCCACTAGCGGGAGCCATTTGTGTAAATAAACCTGCTGGTATCATGAGGATAGCTGATTTTGTGTGTGGACTTGAACATTAGATACAATATGGTATTCAGGTAAGATACTGTAAGGTACACTCTGTATGACATATGGAGTCACCTACCTGGGAGTGGAAGATCAGATAGAACATGTTAGGGAGTTAGCCAGCATGGCAGTTTAAAATGATGTTGTTTTTGCTGTTAAATCACTCCGGGTAGTGTCCTAGGCCCAACCATCTGCAGCTGCTTCATCAATGACCTTCCTTCCATAAAGTCAGAAGTGGGGATGTTCGCTAATGATTGCACAATGTTCAGCGCCATTCAGAACTCCTCAGATACTGAAGCGGTCCATGTCCAAATGCAGCCAAACCTGGATAATAGCCCAGGTTTGGGCTGGCAAGTGGCAAGTAACATTTACACCACACAAGTGCCAGGCAATGACCATCTCCAGCAAGAGAGAACCTAACTATCTCCCCCAACATTCAATGGCATTACCATCGCTGAATCTGCCACTATCAACATCCTGGGGGTTACCATTAACTAGAAACTGAACTGGACTAGCTATATAAATACTGTGGCTACAAGAGCAGGTCAGAGGCTCGGAATCCTACAGCGAGTAACTCACCTCCTGACTCCCGAAAGCTTGTCTACTACCTACAAGGCACAAGTCAGGAGTGTGATGGGATACTCTCCACTTGCTTGGGTGAGTGCAACTCCAACAACATTCAAGAAGCTCAACATCATCCAGGACAAAGCAGCTCGCTTGATTAGCACCCCTTCCACAAACATCCACTCCCTCCACCACTGACTCACAGTGGCAGCAGTGTGTACAGACTACAAGGTGCACTGCAGGAACTCACCAAGTCTCCTGAGGCAGCACTTTCCAAATTCATGGCCACCACCATCTAGGAGGACAAGGGCAACAGACACATGGGAACACCACAGCCTGGGAGTTCCCCATCAAGCCATTCCTTTACTGTCACTGGGTGAAAACCCTGGAACTCCCTTCCTAACAGCACTGTAGGTGTGCCTACACCACATGGACTACAGCTGTTCAAGAAGGCAGCTCATCACCACCTTCTCAAGGGCAATTAGGAGTGAACAATAAATACTAGCCTAACCAGTAACACTCGCATTCCATAAATGAATTTTTTAAAAGTCTGTGACTTAGAATGTTGTTCTTTTAGCCTGGGAAGTGACATTGGCAAGAAGGATAAATACAGAGATATTTAGGATTGTGTCATGACATTTGCTCGAGCTGATAAGTCTGTAGTCTGGGGAATTGAGCTGTTTGATCTGACGGTGATGCCAGTACTGTCAGTGTTGTTATGATGTGGCAGGTGATATGTGCCAGGCAGACCAAATCCACAAGGGAAACTTGGCCATATTATCACAATGGTTTTGCAATTTATATCTAATACAAGAAGATTTGTGCACTGAATTCAGAAGTAGTGAGTCCACTAACAACTTCAGAGATTTGAAAAATTAAATTAAAACATTTATTAACAAAAGAATAGAATTCAAACAGACATAAGATTACAGATACCTGATATTATAACAAATCCCAAAATTCCTAATTAACCTGATTCCAACTACATACCCCTTTTAAGGCAACAGTCCAAAATAGATTTTAAATTTAAATAAACAATCCAGCAAGGTTACCACAGCAACCACCTGAGTGGGATTCAAAAGACTTTTCACATGACTTTAGTCACTGGACACAGCAGACTTCTGCAAAAACAGCTACAGCCTTTTCCCCAAGGCTGCTTTACACAATGTACCTTTCAAGGTGTTACATGACCACACCCACACAACCTTCCATCCTTCTTTATATATATTTCTCTCTCTTTAAAGTGTACATTCTACATGCCTTTGAAAATTTACTTTACCCATATAAAAACCTTTCATGTTGTTAATATGGCCTCTTGCCTTTTGGGAAAAATACACATAATAACCTTGCCCTATTTATCTTGTTAGTTGTAAACATTCTATCATCCCTTTGAAAATCAAACAACCCCTTCACTTGTCTAAAAATGCAAATTTTATTCACACCTTGTCCGTGGACCCCTCACCCTCGCATGTCCATCTCCATTTCAAAAGTCTGCTTTACACCTAACTCTTTTGATAACTTCAACCTTGCAGTCTATCTGACTTTAATTCAATCAAATCAATCACACAGACAGAACCATCTACACTCACACCCATAAGTCTACAATAATATTATGAAAAATGTGATAGTTTCGTAGCAGCGTGAAATGGAAAGTGTGGCTGGAGGAGTTTGAGGCATATGCTGGCAGTTATGGTTGGTTTTTGGATGCGCGGCATTGGCACAGGAAGCACAGCGACAGGCATTATTGTTGCTCAAAGTGGATGCTTCAGAGAAGGAGACTTTCAAGACGTTGCCTGACACAGGAGAAGTGAAGGATTATGAATGAGCAGTGAAAACTTTACAGAACCATTACGTGGCGATGCCAATGTCACATTCCAACAGATGAGACAGAAACATTTGAGCAATTATGTTGCGCTGGTTCTGAATGACCAGATAATGGATCAAGTTGTCCAACATTGCATGTCAGATAATTGAGGCGTGAACTGCTGGAAAGAGAAGGTGGCTTAGCATTGGATGAGATTTTGAAAATAGCAGATGCATTGGAAGCAGTGGATGGATAATTTCATAGCATGAAACTTGGTCCCACCTTTGATGTCGGCACAACAAAAGTTGAGGTTAACCGAGTGGCACAACGGAATCCAGGTACATGTAAATGTAAACACCAAAAGTCTGAGAGTGTTTCAGGTGTGGCAACTTAGGGCACTATGGAAAAGATGCCCATTGACCTGCCAAGGGAGAGAGATGCAGAAAATGTGGGGACAAAATTTTGCCAAGAAGTGCAGAAAGTTGAACAGAGAGGGAATCCATGTAAAGGAAAGAGAGGTGAAAGTAGCACAACTGTGAGATGAGTTGAAGAAAATGCAGAGAGTAAGGGCACAAATAGCAATCTTGGATAGATGAGAAATTTCCAGTGATTGTTGGTGGTGTTGAAGTGAACATTATTGTAGATTCAGGCAGTAACAGTAATGTCATCAAAAGAGCACTGTGGGAGGAACTGAAGACAGAGAATCAAGTGCACATCTCAATAATGTGTCAAAAGCTCTATCCTTACACGCCTAAACACCACTTCAAACTATTGGATGCTTCATTGGGGGTGTGAGGCAGGATTTTGTAGTGATTGAGGAGGATGTTGAGCCTCTTCTTGGGGGTGCTACATATCGATTGAAAGTGAATTCTGTGAAATTCAGTGATCAAGGAATTGGGAAATTACAAAACCACCAAGTGAGATTAACCATTGACAAGAGCATGAAGCCTGTTGCTCAGCCTGTATGCAGAACACCTTTTGGTCTGAAAGGGAAAGTTGAGGCAAAGATCAAGGAACTGATCGACCAAGACATCATAGAGCCAGCTGAAGGACCAACACCATGGGTGAGCCCTGTTGTGGTTGTGCCTAAACCAAATGATGACATCAGACTCTGTGTTGATATGTGACAGATGAATGAAGCTATAGTGAGAGAATGTCACCCAATTCCCACTGTGGATGAAGTCTTTGTCAACAAGCAAAGTATTTTCCAAATTAGACTTAAAGTGGGGATATCACCAGCTGGAGCTTCATCCTGATTCAAGGAAGGTAGCAATTTTCATTGTTCACTGTGGACTTTACTGATACAAGGGATTGCTATCTGGCATCATTGTGGCACCAGAGATTTACCAACACCAAATCCATAAGGTGATACAAGGGATCCCAGGAACAGTATAGTAGGATTAGGAGCAGTGCCAGTGCAAATGCTTGCTGGAGTCCTGAGAATCATTGCCTATGCAAGCAGATCTCTGACAGAAGTAGAGAGGAGATATTCTCAGATGGAGAAGGAGGTCCTAGGATTGGTGTGGGCATGTGAAAGATTCCATGCATACTTATTCAGCATTGAGCTTGAATTGGTGACAGATCACAAGATGATTTATTCTCCCAGCTCCAAACCACGTGTCAGAATCGAAAGATGGATTTTCAGACTCCAGCAGTACAAGATGCTTCACATTGCTGGAAAGATGAACATCACTGACCCGCTGTCATGACTACTGAGGGAGGATCAAATACATAGATCCTCATTCAAGAAGAAGCTGAATCATTTGTGCAGTTTGTGACAGTTCATGCTACACCCAGAGCATTGACAACTAAAGAGACTGAAAGAGAGTGAGACAAGGATAGAGAATTGGATGACATCAGACAGAGAATCCAAGCTGGAACCTGGGAGAATTGTCCAGTAAAGGCTTACATTGCTGTATGTGATGAACTGTACACAATTGGGAAGTATGTTCTCAGAGGCAGCAGATTTGTAGTGCCACAAAAGTGTAGACCTGGACTGGTGACGCTCATGAGGGTCACTTGGGGGTGGCTGGCACTAAGCAAAACTTATGAACTGAAGTATGATGGCCAGGGATGGAGATAGATATGGAGCAGTTCATCAAAACTGGTCATGGATGTCAACTTGTCAGCAGACCCAATCCACCAGAACAAGTATGCAGTACATTGTTACTGGCTGGACCATGGGAAGATGTAGCAATTGACTACTTAGGCCCATTTCCATCAGGAGAGTACATACTGGTGGTGATTGACTACTACAGCTGTTACTATGAGTGTGTTGTGATGAAAATGGTGTCTGCATTGACTGAAATATTTACAAGACATGGTCTACCACTCACTCTGTATTCAGACAATGGGCCACAATTCATTTCACAGAACTTTACAAATCACTTGTAAGTCACAGACATGCAACACCTAAATGGCCACAGGCAAATGGGGAAGTGGAACAACAAAACCAATCCTTAGAGAAACAGATGAGGATTGCTCAGGCTGAGGGGAAAAGATTGGAAAGAGGTGTTGCTGTCATATATAGCCATGTATAGAGAAACTCCATACACTATGATGGGAAAGAGCCCAACTGAGCTGCTATTTGGATGCAAAATGCACACAAAGAACCCAGAGCTGAGGGGCTTCAGTGTTGATCAGGAGATTCAAGATCATGATGCTGAGAAAAAGGGTGCTGCAAAGTCTTATGCAGACTATAGAAGGGGAGCTAGACAGTCTGATGTGATACCAGATGATGAAGTACTGCTGAGACGGGAGAGTCAGAGTAAGATGGATATACCATTTTACCCCAAGCTGTACACCGTCAATGCTAAGAAGAGAAACAGTGTGACTGTGCCGTTGCCAGATTAGAACTGTATAACAGAAATTCTTCATGTGTCTAAAAGGATCATGGTGACAAAGACACAGCAGCAGATGAACCAGGTGCAAGGGCAGAGGCAAGTTGAACATCCAGCAATCCAGAAGTCCAAAGCCAGCGATGCTGATGACAGGCAGACAGCTTGTTATCCATAGGGAAAAGCATCAGTTCCAGAGGGAACAATGACACTTCTTAATCCTGACATGATTCAATCTTAATCCAGAGTTTCTGAGACAGCAGACAGACCACACCGCAAGAGGAGACCACCAAATTGATATGAAGATTTTGTGTGATTTAGCAACAGAACACGAAATTGGAAATTGCAGTTCCAGAAAGTGAAATACTGAACAAAACAGTGAAACTATTTTGGATTGTGATGCACTGAATTTACCTGACATTCATAACTGAAGACAGTCATTTACTCAGTGAATTAGGGAAATAATGATTTGTTAAATTTGTCTGAAAAATTTACTGCAGTATGTTAGTAAGCAATGTAGTCTAAGCTACAGAAGCCAAGTAGTGAAAATCATCAGCATGTTTTGCGTCTAATAAGGGAAGGATATCATGATGATAGCTGGTTGTGTGTGTTGACTTGAGTATTAGATATAATATGGTACTCAGATAAGATACTGTAAGGTACACATACATGGTTACCTGACCTGCGGGTAGAAGGTCAGACAGCATATGTTAGGGAGATAGCCAGAATGGCTGGTTAAAGTGATGTTGTTCTTGCTGTTAAATCTGTGATTTAGAGTGTTGTCCTTTCAGCCTGGGAAGTGACAGCTGGTAGTAGCCATTACTGTAAACATTCCCACTGGCAGTACCCATTGGTGTAAAGATACCCATTGGCAGTGCCCATTGTTGTAAATATACCCACAGGTATTACCTATTGGCATGAATATACCCACTGTCAGTAGCCATTCATGTAAATATACCCACTGGTGGTGGCCTTGGTGTAAATAAACCTACTGGCAATAGCCATTAGTATAAATCCACCAATGGCAACCTCCAGCAGGTATAAAAATACCTAGTTGTTGCACACATGGGCGTAACTATACCTGCCAGGAGTAGCCATTGGTGTAGATATATCCACTGGCAGTTTCAGAGTCACCAGTCATACTGTATCAGCTAGCCATAAATATCACTGGTGGCAGTACCCATTAATGTCAATATAATTGCTGGCAGTACCTGGTTAATATAAATATATCTGCTGGTGGTTATAGATTGTGCAAATATCCCTTCTAGCCATGCCAGGTTACTGTAAATGTCTTCACGGGCAGTTCCTAGTTAGTGCTAATATTGCTGATTAAAGATTTTTGTTGTATTAAGGTGCTGATCCTACATTTGAACTTTAGCTATCAGGTCTGCCTTGACCACACAGAAGGCTGGTACTGCTCATGGTTCTAACTAGTGGAAATCAACTGAACAATAAGTATTTAATGAGGAAATGCTTAGCAGTAAGATTTTATTGATTACTACAGTTTTTTTTCTGGCAGCCTTCTGTGTCACGAGACAATGGTTTTGAGTATTACATTTGATTGCTCAAGGTACCTTTTGAATTCTCCATGTTAATCAGAAAAATGACTCCATATCTTTCACTTCCCAGTCTTAATAATATTGTACAAAGTTGAAACATAATGACCTAATATTGTCTGTCTTAGTAAAATAATGAAAATGCTGCTCCCTCTGTGGCTTAGTGCTAGGCGAAACACATCCAAAGATTCCAGTTTGCCTCCCGGGATGAGTTGTATTAGTTGATCTCAAGTAGGGATGCAGTTGGTGCACTATAGATGGCCTATAGGGATGGGAAGAAATAAAACAGCCAGAATTCCTGCTGTCCACTGTTCTCCAGTCACATGCAGATTTCAGGTAAGAATAAAACTAGGATCTGTTGTGATGCACAGTACCAAGCCTCACTGTCAACATAAAATTCTGAGGCACCAGAGGGGTGTTGGTGCAAGCAATGTCCCACTTTCAGTAAAGGAGAGGCAAAGCTTCAAAAATAAATTACATAATACACTTAATGCTTCATTCTAGAGCATCTACACATTTCAAGATACAAGTAATATTGATGTGAACTTAATGCTTCAATATGTTACAGTTATATAATATGCTGCAGTCTGCATCCTGTCCTAAAACAGCATAAACTTGCAATATTACCACGGACTTTTTAGCCGCACTTTGTTTTTGATAGTATGAAGGAAAAATATATAGAAACAAACATTTATCTTTTGGCAACACACATGAACATGTAGATATTTAGACCTAGAGAAATTGTACTAACAGATTCTGGCAGCACTGCATCGAGCTGAGATTCTGGAATGTAATCTCAGGTTTAGATGAAGTCACCTTGGTATAAAAATCAAGTCTGTAAAACAGAGGCCCAAAAGCAAAATACTGTGGATGCTGGAAATCTGAAAGAAACACAGAAAATGCTGGACATATACAGTAGGTCTGGCTGCATCTGTAGAGAGAAAAACATTAACTCTGTTTCTTCTCCACAGATGCTGCCAGACTCGCTGCGTATTCCCAGCATTTTCCGTGTTTATGTTATATAAAACAGAGAAGCGTTTTAAACAATTGTCAGAAAAACAGATTTTTCTTGACATAACTCATCCATTACATTTGCTCTCACCACTGTTAGCAACAAGGTTATTCTGCACCACAATATTATCTTTTATTAATGTGCTCATTAATAACTTAAAAAACGTGAAAACAATATATTGTACTAACCGCCTCTTCATGCTCCTTCCAGCAGTCGTAGTCGGTTGCCATGGCAATGCTAGCATAGCAAATGCTTGCTTCTTTAGCCAGTACCACCTCAGGAACAGTGGTCATGTTGATGACATCACCTTGCCACTGACGAAACAACAGGCTCTCAGCTCGAGAGGAGAAACGGGGCCCTTCAATAGTTACCATGGTTCCCTTTGCATGGTGTTTAATTCCCAGTTTCTTTACAACATCTATCAACACCTTAAATTCAAATGGATAAAAGCAGTAAGATAACTAGGGATCATCATTCATCAACAATGCTGATAAAAGGAGCATATTTTGAAAATCTAAAAGAAACTCGATGCAAAGGCCTAAACATAACCGCCAGTAGATACAAAAGCATTGTTAGGAGCCACCACGGGATTCAATTTTTAGCAGGTCTCTGTGTCAGTGACATTATATATGCAGAAGGGTGTAGTTGAAGTCATGACAAGTGCAGTGGGCCCAAGATTCTGCTTTTGTCAGAGGAATGCTATGCCAGTTCACTGTGATGGCTACTGAAACTGTTCTACTTCCCCCAACGTTCAAAATGCTGCCTTTTTATGCAGATCGAACTTCGACAGATTAACCCCAACTCAGTTCTATCACAACTGTTTGCTGGTCCAGTGTTGGAACAATGGCCCAAATCTTCCGGTCTCCAGATGTACCCCAGAAGATGTGCTACAGGACCCCTCGCAAGTCTCGATGCCAGGATTCCGTGGGAATTGCCTGGGAAGTTTGAACTTCCAATGGGAAATTCCCCTGCTCCCTGGGGATCCCCAAAAAAAGAGTCCAACTCTGAGTTAGAGACAGAAACTTCAGACAGTTCCGACTTACTCACCTGGATAGTTACCCAGAAAATGTTAGACAGGTAAAAACCTAATCTAACACCTGAGTAACAATACAACTAACGCCCCTGCAATCACTCACACTAACCCCCCCACCCCCGACCACCCCCTCTAACCCCTTGAATCCTCCCAACCCACTTGACTAGCCTCCAACCAGACCTGAATATGCCCAGCACCCGACATACCCCCGACCCCCTAACTCCCCCCGACCTAATCTGACTGTCCCCCTACCTGACCCGACACCCCCCTCCAAATCATCTACCCACTTATCCACCTGCCGCCCTACCCACTTCACCCACCTCATCCACCTGCCACCCTACACGCCTCACCCACCTACTACCCTATCCACTTACCTTACCCAACCTACTGCTTTATCTTACCCACTTAGCTTCTCTTCGTAGTTGTTTTCAAAGAAGTTTTGGGTCATTTAAATGCTTTATTTACTGGAACACGGCAGCTAGTGCTGTAAAGGTTTGGGGGGCAGGGGGGTGGGGTGGGGGGGGGGGCTGCGGGCTGGTGCTGCGTGGATTCTCTGTGCTGCTCCCTATGAGGTTTGCAGTGCTGAGTCAGATGTGAAGGATCCTCCTTTGGAAGATTGCTCAGAAAAATTGGTGGAAGGCAAGTTCCTTTTCTCTTGTTTGATCAGGGTGGGAAATAAGGTTTCCAATCCTCATTGGTAGATCTGAATCAATGTCTCCACAGGTTCTAACATGTGCCATTGAGTATTTAAGGGGGGGATAGAATGCAAAAAGATCCCCTGGCACTTTATCAAAGAAGAGCAAGGAGTTCTTCTCTTGTTCTGGTCAACATTCATCCCTCATACCATACTGCTGTTTGCAGTATTTTGCTGTGTACAAATTAGCCAACAAAACCCACTAAGTAATTGCAAGTTCTTTCTTTAATCACATGATGTTGGAGCTATCCTATCTATGCCAATGTATGGGATCAAGGTTAACTACTCAGCCTGGCATATGGATGTCAGTGAATGAAAACAATGACACAAAACTGGAGAGGGGCCTTGTTAAGACTTTCTTCCCGAACTATTCAGCTTAAAATATTTTGCTGCAACAAATTGCTGGAACTGTGTGCTGATAATGGCAACGCAAAGGCAATGGGCACCCAGAAACTTGGTGAACAACGAGACCAACAGTCTATCTCCTTAGCCAGTGAGATTTAAGGATTATGAAAGAAACAGAGGAACAACAGAGAAGGATATCGGGTGAATGCGTATCTCTGTAAACAAATGCTTAGAAGAGTGCGTCTCAGTATTGGATCCATTTCTATCCATCATCACCTTGCTTTCTTGGGGGGGGGGGGGGGTGGCATAGCGGCATTGTCACTGGACTAGTATTCCAGAGACCCAGGGTATTGCACTGGGGACCTGGGTTCGAATCCCACCATGACAGATGGTGAAATTTGAATTCAGTAAAAATCTGGAATTAAATCTGGATGATAACCACAAAAATCATTGCCGATTGTCATAAAAACCCATCTGGTTCCCCTTTAGGGAAGGAAATCTTGGTCTGGCCTATGTGTGACTCCAGACCCACAGCAATCTGGTTGAATCTTAAATGCCCCCTAAACAAGGGCAATTAGGGATGGACAATAAATGCTGGCTTAGCCAGTGATGCCCACATCCCATGAATGAATAAATAAAAATATAAAACATCCTGCTCCTATAGCACACAGCACCACCCGCCCCCCACAGATACACTGTCATAGATGTTAGATCCATTTAAACGGCAATTGTGTTGCATGTTGAGATGTAAATGGCGGAAGTACATGGCTAGTCAGTCAGCTGACTAGCCATCATCAGATTTCAGTTTTTTTCAGATTTTTGTATATATGCTTCATCATTAATTTCAATAAAATATGGTTAACTGGTGGCTTTTCTTTACACATTCAGGCTAACCTACCATGCTTTTCCAGCATTTTCTATATTTATTTCAGAGTTTCACGATTTGCAATTGTCTTTTTTTTTCATTCTTTTTTCAAAAACATTCACTCCCTCCACCATTGACTCACAGTAGCAGCAGTGTGTACCATCCACAAGATGCACTGTAGGAACTCACCAAGCCTCCTTAGACAACACCTTCCAAACCTAAGACCACTATCATCTAGAAGAACAAGGGCAGCAGGCAGATGGAACACCACCACCTGGAAGTTCCCCTCCAAACCACTCACCATCCTGACTTGGAAATATATCGCCGTTCTTTCACAGTAGCAGGGTCAAAATCCTGGAACTCCCTCCCTAACAGCACTGTGGGTGTAGCTACATCACAGGGACTGCAGCGGTTCAAGAAGGCAGCTCACCGCCACCTTTTCAAGGGAAGTTAGGCATGGGCAATAAATGCTGGCCTAGCCAACGATACCCATATTCCATGAGTGAAAAGATAATTTGTATCGAATGTGGAGAAGTGAATTTGCATTGTTTGCAAAGGAAGGACCATACTTATGCTGCAAGGCCTTAAAATACATTAAAATACATACCCAAACTAAGTTAGGTCCAGTGAGTTTCAGCTCCCACTGCCTGGTCTACACACACCCCAAGCTGTAATCTAGAGCAGACTTTCTAGTAGGTTACACCATATCAGACAGCTGTAATTTAATCATCCATTCTACCAACAACTATACTTAAAAAGTCCTGCAGATATAACCTATTTTTTGCTAAACTTAAAGATTAGAACTCAGGGTGATGGCAAATATATTAAGTAACAAAACATAAAGCTGAATGGTTTGCTAGTCCACTTCAGAGGGCAGCAAGAGTCAGAAATGTTAGCCTGGCACTGGAGTCACATGAAGACCCAGACTGTTAAGGATGGCAGTTTTCCTTCCCTAAACGATGACCTCATGATCACTTGTACTGATACCAGCTTTTTAAAAAATTTCTAGATTTTTGAAACTGAGTGCAAATTGCCATGATGGGATTTAAACTCCAGATTCTCTGGACTGATAATCCAATAATTTAATATGACGCTACCATATTCGTAACCCCATTTACATTTGATTAATTTAAAAAGGTTCTCCCGGGAACTATACTTCGCAGTCTTCCCGAAAAATGTGAGTCTGCTTTCACTTTGCACAGGTACGATTGCCTATTTTGCTTAGTCAGGAGGTTCTGTGGAATAAAGATCATATTACACATTCAAATTTGGTTGTGTCATCTGTGCTTCAAGTTGGCGAGATACCTGTTGGTCCTATTGCATGATGTGGTACTCACCTCTCTAGTTTTCCGACAGAATGGGTCAGCCATTGGAATGTGACTAACTCCTACCGGGCTGGCTGAGCTGCCATCATAGAACGTCTGATGCCTCTTTGTTGTTCTGTGATTGAACGAAACAAAATTATATAATTCTTATGGAGTTGCACAGAGCACCTGTGTTATTGATAGCTGGAAAATTGAACATAACATGAAAGTATTGTCTTACAAAAAACACCTTATGAGTTGGACCATTTCTATTTTGTGTGATATCTTGTTCATAATAATAATGTCAAAGGAAATCAGAATATTTTCATTGAGTCTCATCTGCTCTCTAATTGAACTATGAAATTTTCTCTACAGTCAGTCGCTCCATTGTCACTAGTGTAGTTTGTTGAATGAGTGGTTAAGCTAAGGTCTTCCTACCTTCTCTGATATTTAAGGTCCCATGTCGATGGTTGGAAAAGATCAGAAAGATCTGCTGTCCTGGACAACATTCCTCCCTCAGCTGAAATTATTGCTGCTTGGGGAATCTTACTATGCACAAATAGTTGCTGCATGCAATATAATAGCCATTGCATTTAAACTATATTATATATGAAATATTTTGGGATGTTTCTGAAAGACTCAATAATGTACTAAATAGATGCATGTCCTATTTTCCTTCAAGCTTTGGAAGAAATTTTAACATTTTAGCTAACCATTTCCATTTGAATTTTCAATTGTTAAAGGGAGAAGAAAGTCATCTGTTGTGGTAGGGAGAGAGCCCTACAACTGTCTTAATACTAAACTTGTCATTTGAAATATTTAAATTCATGGTAGGATTTTCATAATCCTAAATATTAAGGAGGTAACTATGGAACATCATTCACCTCATTGTTCATTCACAAGTGACAATCCTTGTTGATGAGAACTAAAAGGATATAATTCATTGCTCCCTACTCAGCATCCTGCACGTACACTGTGTGAATGTTTAACCAACAGCGCGTATAAGATGAACAGATCACTTACAGTTCAAAGCAATTAACAGGGAAGTAGGTTAAATATTTGTGCTCTCTGTGGTTATCATCTGCAGCACACCCTATGTCCTGATAGTACAAAATTCTGATGGTTTACAAATACGAAAATATTTATTCTGTCTCAACATTACTGCTCTTTTCCAATGCAAACAGAGTTACGAAGGTAGATCAATGGCATAACAATAATTCAGCATTATCTGGATTGCTGATTATCAAATTGTATTGCTGAAAAAAATGAGACATGGCAAAGCTTTTCGTTTTGCACTCATCAGGACACTTCACAAGGATACCAATATAAGAGGAAACAACAACATAATTATGGGAAGAGAGTGCTGATCGTTTGGTAAGTAGACTCTGATTGGTAGAGGCATTGTCATGGATAATGCATCAGTGATGGTGACTGACAGTTAACTGCCAAGCATTGTTTGACACAGGGCCCTGTTCTTTGCAGACAGAAAGATCACGTATACACATTGTGCTTGTTTCAGCTAAACAAAATAAGTGACAGCCATTCACTGACTCATTCCTCAGGGCAATGCCTTGACAAATCAGGGTCAATCTGCCTGGTTTAAATTTCAAACAATGTTTGGCAGCTGTCAGTCACCATCATTGGTGCATTCTCCATGGCAACACCTCTACCAATCAGAGTCTACTTGCCAACCAATCAGAACTCTCTTCTCATACAGTACAAATTGTTGTTTTTCCCATATATTGATATTCTTGTGAAGTGTCCTGATGAGTGCAAGATGAAATGCTTCAACATGTCTCTTTTTTCAGCAATACTCAAGTTCTGTACTACCTAACGACTATCACATTATAACTGAGATCAGAATCTAAGGTTGATATAAACTATTAAGATTAAACTCCTTCAATAGTTGACATGCTAGCAATCAGTCTGTTGAACGGATTAGAATCTATATATGTACTGGTGGTAAGCAAGTTTTCAGAACATATACAACTTGTCTTATGAGCTGTTTGCCTGCCTTGCCCTGCAGCAATGGTGCTGGTTTCTGAGACGTTGGATGAAGAGCATCCTATTGTAGCTGTGTTAATCGCTCCCCCCGAGATCCTCTGATGCTGGGTAAATCCACCTTATGCTCTGTTAACTGTGTCAGCTCAGTGGTAACTCTCTCCCCAGTCAGAGGGTCTTGGGCTTAAGTCCCACTCCATGGACTTGAGCACAAAATCTAGGCTGAGAATCCAGGACTGAGGGAATGGTATACAGTGAGGTGCCATCTTTCAGATGAGATGTTCAAAAGAGGTCCCGTCTACCCTCTCAGGTGGGTGTAACAGTTACCATGACAGTATTTTGAAGAAGAACAGGGCAATTCTCCCCGATCTTCTGGCCAGTATCTTTCCCTCAATCAACATCATTAAAACAGATTATCTGATTATTATCACATGGTTGTTTGTGGAATCTTGTTACATGAATATTGTCAGCCCCTGTTCCTACATTACAACAGTGTCAACACACCAAAAGTATCGCATTGGTTGTAAAGAACAATGTGGCATCCCGAGGCCATGAAAGGTGCTATAAAAATGTAAGTAATTTTAATCAGAATTTGTTTGCTTAAGTATCACCATCCCTAAACTCAGAAAAATATGAACAAAAGCGTGTCACCAGTTGACACATCTGTACACTTTGATATCTATAGCCTTGCATTCTCTGTTTTGATTATTAGAAATACTATCATGAAACTAACATTTTTAAAAAATAATATTTTTCTGGTTTCTTGTAAAGTAGGTTTATGGGGGTAAGTATAGTTGGGTCTATCTGTGTGTGATTTAATTACATTTGTGGTCAAGCAGGCTGCAAGCTTTAAATCATCAAAAGAAGCTAGGTGCTTGACATGCTAACGAGTAAACATGGATGCTGGTTAGCATGCAAGGTGTGAAGGGAATTTGCATTCTTAGATAAATGAAGGGATATTTGGATTTCAAAGGGATCTTACTTAGTTTGGTTACAACTAGCCAGATAAGAAAGGCTAAGGGGTGTGTTTATTTTTCCCAAAGATTACTGGCAATATTAGCAACATGAAAGCTTTTATATTATGAGGAAGATACCGTTTCAAAGACATATAGAATAATAGTATTTACATATTAAAAAGAGACAAACATATATAAAGGGGAATGAAAAGCTACCTGGAAAGACAAGGCTATGTAAGATCTAACAGGAGGGTGTAAAATGAAGCCTCCAGCATTTGTGCATAAGTCTGCTCTCTTAACGAAACTGAAGTTGGAGAAAAGCCATTTGGAATTCCACTGCCCAAGGTATTGTGTTAACTTGCTGAGTTTGTTTTAAATCTAAAATCTATTGTGGACCGTTGACTTAAAGGGAGTGTAACTAGGAGTCAGGTTAATTAGGAATTTTAGGAGTTATTACAGTAGGAACTGTAGTCTATGTATGTGCTTGAAATCTTTTGTTTTGGTAATAAATATTTTAAATTAATTTTTAAAATCTCTAAAGGTTTTGGTGGACTTATTATTTCTGAAATCAGTGCACACATCTTGTAATAAATACAAATTGCAAAACCGTTGTGATAGCGTGATCAAATTTCCCTCAGGGGTTTGGTCCACCTGGCACACATTTGTCACGTCATAACAATACTCTTTATATGCCACTTAGGTACAGATCACGAACACAACTATACAATCAAAGAAGCAAAGTCTAAACTAACCATGAAATTCTAAAAGCTGGAAAGCCTTAAGACCTAAACATCTGCCAAAACACCCCCTTTATTTATTTACACTTGAAACACAAAGTAACTCCGCTTTCTACTCATCTGAGTGACTAATGTGTCAGAAGAGTTCACCTCTTTTGCTGTTGATCACTCTAAACGGTCATGTATGTTTCTCTAAGTCACCCAGCTGCTGGCAATTTCAGGGGCAGAACATTGCCGTTGGCGTGTGAGGGTGGGCCCGGCACGCTGATGAGTAAAATAACGCGCGATGACGTCGGACATGTGTCCCGACGTCATCGCGTGTCATTTTGATATTTTGTTTGGTGGGCGTGCGCTGCAGGTGGCTGCGCGACCGCCGAACTGTCACCAGCCTATTAAGGCCATTAAAAAAGTAATTAAACTTGTTAACAACGCTACCCGTCCAACCTTAAGGTTGGCGGGCAAGCGAAGAGCCCAAAAGCCTTCCCGTTTTTCAGGAAACCTCATCCACAGACGGGATGAAGCTTTAATAAAATAAATAAAATTTAACTTCACAAGCATGTCCCAGCTCATGTGACATTGTCACGAGGGGACATGTTTAAATACATTTTTACTTTATGTATTAAAAAGGGAGTTCCAGGATTTTGACCCAGTGACAGTGAAGGCTCGGCGATGTAGTTCCAAGTCAGGATGGCTTGTGGCTTGCAGGTCGTGATGCGCCCATAAGTCTGCTGCCTTTCTCCTTCTAGGTGGTAAAGGTCACAGGTTTGGAAGGTGCTTCTGAAGGAGCCTTGGTGAGTTTTTGTAGTGCATCTTGTATATAGTACACATGGCTGCAACTGTGCATTGGAGGTGGAGGGAGTGAATGTTTAAGTTGGTGGATGGGGTGCCGATCAAGTGGAATGCTTTGTCCTGGGTAGTGTTGAGCTTCTTGAGTGTTTTTGGAGCTGCAATCAGCCAGGCATGTGGAGAGTATTCCATCACACTCCTGGTTTGTGCTTTGTAGATTGTGGACAGGCTTTGGGGAGTCAGGTGAGTTACTCACCTCAGAATTCCCAGTCTTTGACCGGCTCTTGTAGCCGCAGTATTTATATGGCTTGTCCAGTTCAGTTTTTGGTTAATGGTAACCCCCAGAATGTTGATGGCGGGGTTTTCAGCGATGGTAATGCCATTGAATATCATGGGGAGATGGTTAGATTCTCTCTTGTGGAGATAGTCATTACCTGGCACTTGTGAGGCATGTAGGTTACTTGCCTCTCATTAGCCAAAACCTGAATGTTGTCCAGGTCTTTCTGCAAATGAACATGGACAGCTTCAGTATCTGAGGAGTTGTGATTGGTACTGAACATTGTGTAACCATCAGCGAACATCCCCACTTCTGGTCTTATGTTGGAGGGAAGGTCATTGATGCAGCAGCTGAAGATGGTTGGGCCTAGGACACTATCCTAATGAACTCTTGCAGCAATATCCTGGGGTTGATATGATTGGCCACTGACAATCACAACCATCTTACTTTGAGTTAGGTATGGCTCCAACCAGCGGAGAGTTCTCCCCCTACTCGATTCCCATTGACTTTAGTTTTGCTAGGGCTCCTTGATGCTACATTTGGTTAAATGCTGCCTTGATCTCAAGGTCAGTCGCTCTCACTTCACCCCTTGAGATCAGCTCTTTCATCCATTTTTGGACCAAGGCTGTAATGAAGTCTGGAGCTGAGTGGCCCTGGTGGAAACGAACCTGAGGGTCAGTGAGCAGGTTGCTGCAGTGTAAATGCTGCTTGATAGCACTGTCGACAACTCCTTGCATCACTATGCTGATGATCAAGAGTAGATCGATGTGGCAGTAATTGACCGGGCTCGATTTGCCCTGCTTTCAGTGGACAAGACATACCGGGACAATTTTCCACTTTATCAGGAAGATGCCAGTGTTGTGGTTGTATTGGAACAGCTTGGCAGGGTACACGGCTAGTCCTGGAGCACAAGTCTTCAGTATCAAAACTGGGATGTTGTCAGGGCCCATAGTCTTTGCAGTATCCAGTGCATTCAGCTGTTTCTTGATATCACGCGGTGTGAATCAAATTGGCTGAAGACAGACTTGGTGATGCTGGCGACCTCAGGGGGAGGCTGAAATGGATCATCCACTAGGCACTTTTGGCTGAAGATGGTTTCAAATGCTTCAGCCTTGTCTTTTGCACGGATGTGCTGGGCTCCCCCATCTTTAAGGATGGGGATGTTTTTGAAGACTCCTCCACTAGTTAGTTATTTTATTGTCTTTTACCATTCATAACTGGATTTAGCAGAACTGCAGAGCTCTGATCTGATTCATTGGCTGTCTGATCGTTGAGCTTTGTCTATAGCATGCTGCTTCTGCTACTTATCATGCATGTAGTCCTGTGTTGTAGCTTCACCAGGTTACACTCCCTTTTTGATATGCCTGATGTTGCTCCTACTTTGCTCTCCTACACTTCTCATTGAAGCATGGTTGGTCCCCTGGCTTGATGATAATGGTTGTGAGGAGGGTACAGATTACCATTGAATGCAATTTTGCAGCTGCTGATGGACCACAGTGCTTCATGGATGCCCAGCTTTGAGCTGCTATATCATTCTGACTATATCCCACTTAGCAAGGTGAAGGGTGTCCTCAGTGTGATGATGGGACTTTGCCCCCACAAGGACTGTGTGTTGGTCACTGCTACCAATACTGTCACGGACAGACGCACCTGTGACAGGTAGATTTGTGAAGACTCTTGTTGGTTCATGGTTTAAATGTGTATTATTGTAGTGTATCATGTTAATATCAATTCAGCAATTTGACCATCTGCTCTTTTCCGTTTAAACACTCTATGCCATTCTCCTTCCCCTTTTATGTCTGTGTCTTTTGTCTCCCCTTGCCTTTGCCTTCTCCTTTTTAAGTGCTGTTCCCCATGATTTCTTTTCAGTTCCAATCATCAGTAAGACAGTAATTTGCCTGTCTCCTCCATAGCTGCTGACTGATCTGCTGAGAGTTTTCAACTTTGTCTGCTTTTGCATCAGATTTCCCATATTTGCAGGCTTTCACTTTTATAACTATAAGGAAGATGCATTGCTGTTTCAAGACAATGGATTAACTGAGTGGGTTAATTGTGAAACCATAGCTTGGAGCAGTTTAGAATGTCACAAGTACCCAAACACATGGCCAGGCACGTTATACAGTTTAGAACCATTTTAAAATAAGAACTACTGGCTGAGTCTGCAGTTATCAGGTTAACCTAGCATGGTATAGACAAGAGTTTACAGCCAATTATGAATGCAGTGTTTGCCTGGTAGGTGCATACCAGGATGTTTACCCCCATATGTACTGTTCAGTGAATCCTGGATTTTAAAATGATGATGAAGGGGCAACACCTCCTAATGGAGTTGTTGTTAAGCTGCTAATGTTATAATAATGCTAATAATCCAAAGTCTTGATACATTTTTTTGCGTCCAATGTATTACATTACAGCCTTCTAAGCAATTTAGTCCAGGCTCGTATCTAAATAAACTGTGAATAAAATGACCAATTAGATACTCCCAAAAAATGTCTTGCTTTCTGCTGTCATGGGTGTTTCCTGTTTACATACAAAAGAAAAGAGGCAAGTTGAAAATTACCTGCCAACGTATTCAACCCCATTACCATCGGCTGCAGCACCTTTCCTAGAGCTAACTCCATGGACAGAATTATCTGCATGTCGGGCGGGCAGTGCGAGAGTGGGCAGGCGTGGACCTGATCGCCGCCCACGATCGAGTCCACACTGCCATTTTATGAGGGCAGGCCAATTAAGGCACACCCAGTGTGAATTGCGGCTCCCGAGGACAGTGGGAATGGGTGGGCGCCAGCAGGACTGCTATGACCACTGTGGTCCAATGGCGACCCGGCGGCCTGTTTAAAAGAGCTCCTGCAGTCCTTGTAAAGGCTATCACCAGTCCACTGCTGGAGAGCAGGTAGGGCAGGGGGTCACTGTGCCCCTCGTTTCTCAGACGATTGCCTTGCTGCCCTCCTCGAGGTGGTGGCAGCATAGCGGGAGGTCCGCGTTCCCAGGGATGGGAGGACGAGGCTCCCCAACATGACCAAACGTACCTGTGAGGAGGTGGCAGAGATAGTTAGCTCCCATGATGTGGTGCAACGCATGCAGATCCAGTGCCACAAGCGCTTCAATGACCTCTTGCGCTCTGGAAGGATGAGTACCATGTTGGCATTGGTCGCTTAACCCAGCAGGGAGGCTTTCCCCCCCTGGTGCCCCCCCGCGCCCCCCAAGTCTGAGTGTAGTGACTGCATTGAATCATTGACGGCATGTGTCCTTCGCTGGGTGAGCCAGCAGATATTGCCCATGCCTAGGTCACCCTGAGAGGGTGGTGATGAGATGGGTTCTGCACCCGCAGCATGTGGTACACTGAGACCCACATGACTGTTTTGGGGGCAACCTGGAGGAGCTGCACCTAGGCGCAGTGCTGGAACTCCAGGACATGTCAAAGTCAGGGTGATGACATGCTGGGAGGGGAGCTTCCAGGTAGCGGGCACCGATCGATCTGCTGCCCTCTGCGCTCCACGTGTTTGCGCCTCCTTGCTTTGCAAGGTTAGACCATGTGGTGCCAAATGTGATGTAGGCAGCATTTGGCCAAGGCAGGGGGGGGAAGCAGGCCCGGCATCTTTGTGTGAGTGTGTGGCAGCTGCGAGGTGAGGAGGCACTGGAGCCCTGCAATGTCCCACTCTGGTTGGGGTGGGACGGCAGCGAAGAGAATCCAGGTATAAGTAGCACTAATCAATGCTCTTCTCTCCCTTTCAGGAGAAGAATGCTCATAATGCCGCCGAGCAGGTGAGTACTGGCGGAGGGCTGGCCCAGTTGGCCATTATTACCAGGTTCGAGCAGGAGGCCCTCGATCTGTAGAGGTGCCATGGGCCCAGGTCCACTGGTGTCGGTAAGGTTGGAGTGCCATGGCCCGGTATGTTTGCCCAGCACTGAGGCCACCATTAGGGTCCCAGCAGCCATGGCAGTGCTGAATGCTCAGTGATTGAAGTTTGCAACATGGCTTGACCATTGCTTATAGACGGATGAGCACATAATGATCCGGGGGACAGGGATGCACATTGACATTGTCTCCAGATTAACTAATCAAATGTCCTTGTTCTTCCTTTCAGCATCAGTGGAGCAGGGCCGGGAGGAGGCGGCACAGGAGCCCCCACTCACACCTGAGGGCCATGAAGTCTCTGACCCACCAGCGTCACACCATCTCTGCCAGGCAGGCACCAGCGCAGGTACTAGCACCTCAGTGGAAATTAGATTAGCGGCTAGTGTCCCAGGGCGCAGCGGTGAGGGCACTTCACAATCTCTGGAGGAGCTGGCGGAGACAGAGAGTGCCCATGGAGCCAGCTGTCGGAGGACTGCAGGGGATCAGGCACATGCTCAGTCAGTGGCTGATGATGTGACTCTGGAGTCGTCCATGAGGCAGCAAACGCTGGAAGGCCAGCAGGGTGTGGGGGAGGATCTGGCGGAGATACATGAGGCTGAATGTGCACTCCTGGCGTACTCCCCCTTCTGGCCCTCCCTTCCTCCTCAGAGGAGGTGCCTGCATTGGAGAGCACAACTTCCATTCCCAGGCTAAGGGAAAGCTTCCTGAAACCTGCAGGCCCCAAAAAGGGTCTTCATTGTAGAGTGCTGATCTGAAGATTGAGAGTCCTGTCCAAGCAGCTGGTATGAGTTTTGAAGTATTTCTGCTCACACAGGCAAGTATCAGTAACTTTCCAAATTAAATATCTGACTGAGCACATTCATGACCCCACTGACCCCTCTTTTCCCACCCGTGGATGAGGTTTATACAAATGTGCCCTACCCGCCTGCCCGTTGCGCTGACCTGAAGATCGCACAGGCTCTGAAAAATCGCTGTGAATTAGTGCCTCAAGGGCCTTAAGTGACCCGTTAATTAATGGTGGGCGCGCATCGGAGATCATCGCGTGCCCGCCCTCCGAATTATTGCGATGGTGCGCCGTAACGCTCGCCCGACATCACCGCACGTCATTTTACACGTCGGCTTGCAAGGACCACCCCCACACGCCAACGGGAAAATTCTGCCCCATATCTTAATCCTCCACAAAATTCCACCCACTTCCAAGTCTCTCTCTATCATCTGTTTCCTGCCCTGTCTCAGCTATCTACTTTCATTTCCTCCTAGACCTCCATTTCCAAACCCAGGAACAATCCTGCAGGAGATGTTTAAAATATGTACGGAATCTAATTTTCCAAGGTTGCCAATTTCTACATGCTAGGGCTGATTAGGCTAAAATGGCAAGTTCCTATCCATCAATAATTTGATGTCTACGTCCTAACCTAGTGAACTCATTATCCACAGCAAGTAAATTTGGACAAACTGTAGATGTGAGATTTTCAATCAGCAGCTACATGACTGAGGGATGCCTCCTGCTGAGGCACAAACATGTCCAAAAGTAGAATGCTGTGGCTGTCAGCTGGGCCAGAGGAAACTGGTCCCAATCTTCTCCCTTCTCAAACTAGAAATCAAATTGAGTGATGAAGCTTCATGGAAATCCCAGGATTTACAGTGTTAATGATAGTCCTTTATTAGATGAGGAACCTACTGTTTAATCTAGGCTTTTCATGGCTGCTAAGTATATTGGAATAGCCCCAAATCCATTGCTAACTTTTGAGGCCATAAAATGAAATTCTCACCAAATGGCAGTTTGAGGCTTGCTTATCATCACAGTCATCAATGGTTGGAGATTCATAAGGCAAACTCTTTAAAAATTGTCCATTAAAAACATAATTAAAGTTGTACATTCTGGTGGGCTGCACAAGTATAATACAAAAACAGCCAGCTGCTTTAAATAAACTTTTATGAAGTACAAAGGTGTTGAAGGTCTGCTTAAAAGGAAGTATTTTCTACTATTTATTAATAAGTAATTACTGGGTCAGAACACATTGGAAACTACTAGCTTTAAGGCTGAATATAGGATTTCAGGTTTAAGTATCAGCTAGCTAAGAGTACAAGGGTGTTCAAATATTTGCCATGTTATGACGTGGCAGGTGAAATGTGCCAGGCGGACTAAATCCACAAGGGAAACTTGGCCACGCTATCACAATGGTTTTGCAATTTGTATTTATTACAAGAAGGCTTATGTACTGAATTCAGAAGAATTGAGTCCACTGCACCTTTAGAGATTTTAAAATTAAGTTAAAACATTTATAAGCAAAATAAAAAAAAATAAACACACACAAGATTGTAATTACACGGTTATTTAGTCTTAACAGTTCCTAAAATTCTTAATTAAACAGGCTCCCAACGACACACCCCCTTTAAGGCAACAGTCTAAAATAGACTTTAAATTTAAATAAGCAATCCAGCAAGGTTACCACAGCAACCACTCGGCAGTGGAATTCCAAAGGCTTTTTCCAACTTTGGTTACATAGCAGACTTCTGCAAAAGTGGCTAGAGGCTTTTCCTCAAGGACTGCTTCACATGGTGTACCTTTCGATCTCAAATAGCCACACCCCCACATAACTTTCCATTCTCTTTAAATACATTTCTTCCTCTTTAATCTGTAAATTCCATTGTTCTACAGGTCTTTGGAAATTTACCTTCCCATAATATAAAAATCTTTCATGTTGTCAATGTGACCAGTACTTTTGGGTAAAATCAACAGAATAACCTTGTCCTATTCATCTTGCCAGTCGTAAAACCTTATCATGTCTCCTTTGAAAATCCAACAACTCTTCCTCTTATCTAAAAATGCAAATTTCATTCACACCTTTTCTGTGGAACCCTCATCCTCACTTGTGCATCTCAATTTCAAAAGTCTGCTTTACACCTAACTCTTTTGATAATTTCAACCTTGCAGTCTATCTGACTTGAATTCAAATAAATCAGTCACACAGACAGAGCCATTCATGCTCACACCCATAAGCCTTCATTAATATTATGAAAAATATTATAGTTTCGTAACAGCCAACAGCCAAAACTGCATGAGAAAAAGGCAAGGAAAGAACTGTTCTAAATGTACGGCTCACTTGTTTATGCTCCATTAAATCTTGTAAAATTAAATCATATCATCAACAAACATCTGCATCATTCGCTAAAAAAAAAAGCCTTGACTCCCATACTAATTTCAAGGGCGTCAGCTACATGCAATTATTATCACTCACATTATCGACATTCATAATAAATCACATTTGACAGCTATTCATTACTTTTTGGGTAGACAGTCAGTTTCAAAGTAGAATGAGCTGTTTCCCATCCGTTCAACAGACTTTAAAATGAGGGCAGACAGTAATGAATAGGTGATGCAAAGCAAATTCTTCTGATGTAACTTCAGTTGTTTATGGTTTGTTTTATTGCTTTCAATATTGAAGGAAGCTAATTCAGTAATACACCAATCACTATTCTGAAATTTAACTCAATGGTTTTAGGTTCCTAAAAGATATCTTATAAACTGTGGCCTATCACTAACTTTGCGGGGGAAGCGGGTTGATGGGGTGGTGGTGAGAGACTGGGGTGCAGTGAAGGATGAGGATACTCCATTTATGGAAGTATTTTGTTTGTGCAAGTCGAATACATAATAGTGGGTGGTGTTGGACAAGAATGTAGAAAGCAGAGATTACTTTGGCTTTTGTACTAAAACAGCTTAGCGTACAACTTACTGTATGCGGTTTGGCAAAGATTGACAGTTCAAGGTAACTAAAAAATGTATGTATTTAAAAATTATTCCATGTTCATTAAGTGCTGACTGCCTAAACTGTGCCTTTATAAAAACAACGTTCATATATACAGCATTAATAACATAGGAAAACATTCTAAGACACATCACAGGAGCGATTATCAAACAAAATTTGGCACCGAGACACATATGAAGATTCTGGGGCCAATGACCAAAATCTTGATCAAAGAGATAGGCTTTAAAGAAGCATGTTAGAGGAGGAAAGAGAAGGCCTAGGCAGTTGAAGATGTAGCAGGCAAACCTGGAGTGGAGTGATGAAAATCGGACATGAGCAAGTGGACACAATTAGTAGAGCAGAGATCTGAGAGAGTTGTCAACAGGAGGAGGTTACAGAGCTAGCAAGGGTTGAGATCACGATGGGACTTAAAAATAAGGATTAATTAATAAGATAAGATTAATAATTAATAAGATACAGTTAATTTATACCTGGTCTAACAAGTGGGGAGCTGATATGGTTGGGGATGCATCTCCCAAATTAAAGTCAGAATGGAAACTTCTAAAACTGATGTTCAAAAGCCTTTAAGTCTAAGAGTAAGACAACTGAGGAAAGGGATGCAGCATCTAGATATAGGTTTCAATATTAATGGCAGACCAAGCCTCCTGAAACTGTAAAGGTAAATCGGTTTGATATATTCGCCATGACAGGCATTATGAGGTGACCATGGTTGGGAAATAAATGTTCCAGGGTAGATAACATTTTGAAAGGACAGACAGAATGAAAAAGAGGAGGAGGAAAGCCCTCCTTAAAGAACCCTTAAAGGATGACATAAGGACAGCAGTAAGAAAGGATCTTGGCTTTGAAGAGCAGGAAGTAGAATCAATACGGGTAGCGATTAGGAATAACAAGGGTCAGAAAGGGTGCGGGGTAGTTTTTGGCCACATAACAGTAGTCATATAACTGACTAGAGAAATTAGTAAGAAAAATAATTGGAGCTTGTAACAAGGCATGTAATAACCATGGGGAACTTTAATCTTTACATAGGCTGCACAAATCAAATAGGCAAAGGTAATCTGGAAGGTGAGTTTGTAGAATGCTTTTGTGACACATCCTAGAACAAGACATTATGAAACCAACCAGGGAAAAAGCTTTTTTTGGTCCAATATTGTGTAGTGAGGCAGGGTTAATTAGCAATCTTATAGTAAAGATCCTTTGGGGAAAAGTGATCATAATACAATTGAATTCTATATGGAGTTTGAGGCTGACTTACTCAAGTCCAATACAAGAATCTTAAGCTAACAAAGACAATTACATAGGTATAGGGGCTGAGGTGGCCAAGTTTTATTGGGCAAATCGACTAAAAAGTATAGTAGTCAGTAAATAGTGATGAACATTTAAAGAAATGATTCAAATTGTTCAACAAAAATAGTTTTCATTAAAAATACTCAGTGAGAAGGTTTCATCCGTGCCTTACCAGGGAAATTAAGGACAGTATTAGTTTACAAAAAGATTCAGAATGTGGCAAAGCAAGCCTGAGGTTTAGAACAGTTTTAGAAATCAGCAAACGGCAACCAAAAAGTTGATAAAAAAGGAGAAAAATAGAATATGAGAGTAAACATGCCAGGAACATAAAAATGGATTGTAAGAAATTTTGTAAATATAAAAAGGAGAGTAGCAAGTAAACATTGATCTCTTAGGGGCAGAGACAAAAGAAATTATCATGCGGTATGAAAAAAATGACAAGAGATGTTGAACAAATATTTTGTGTCCATCTTCACAACAGAGGACACAAATTACACACCAGAAATAGAAGGTAATCAATGGGGCTAAGAAGAGTGAGGAACTTAAAATTGGCAGAGCAAAAATTATTAGGCAAACTTCAGGACTAAAAGCCAATAAATCCCCAGGAGCTAATAGCCTACATCCTAAGGTTCTAAAAGTGGTGGTTGCAGAGACAATGGCTATCATTTTCCAAAATTCCCTAGATTAAAGCGGATTAGAAGTTAGGAAATGTAACATCGCTCTTCAAGACAGGAAGGAGAGAGAAACAGGGAAGTACAGGCCAGGTAGCCTGACATCAGTCTTTGGGGAAGTGCTGGAATCTATTATTAAAGACTTAACAATGCACTTAGAAAATCATGGCATGATCAGAGTCAACATGGGTTCCAAAAAAGGGAAATTTTGTTTGACAAATTTATTAGAGTTTCTTGATGATGTAACTATAACAGGGATAAAGGGGAGCCAGTAGATGTAGTATGCTTGGATTTCCAAAAGCATTCAAAAGGCACCACACAAAAAGTGAATACCCAAGTTAAGGGCTCACTGGGTCAGGGATAATCTATTAGCAAGGATGGAAGACAGGTTAATGAACAGGAAACAGAATTATAACAATTATAATGCATAAACATATAATGTATAAGATATATAAAAATATACAGATAGAAATAATATTGACATATTTAATATTTAATTTTATACATGTTTACACAATTTGCAATATTTATAAATACATACATAAAATATATATAATGTATAAATATATATAAACATATAAATGGGGCATTTTCAAGTTGGCAGGCAGTAACTATAGGGAAGTGCAACAAGGCCTCAACTATTTACAATTTACATGAATGAGCTAGACAAAGAGACAGAGAGTAAGTATGTTTAGTGACAGAATTAAGCTAGGTGGGAATGCAAGCTGTGAGGATACAAAGAGGCTACAAAGAGATATAGACAGGTTAAGCAGGTGGGCAACAAGGTGGCAGTGGGGTATAAGGGGAAATCTGAGGTTATTCACTTTGGTAGTAAGAATAGGGAAGCAGAAAGTTGTCCTCAAAGGCCTGAAACTTTTAAAGCTTGATGTCGAAAGAGACTTGGGTGTACGCATGCAAAGAACACCAGCAGGGATCAAGCAGTCAGGAAGGCAAATGACATGTTGGCATTTATTGCAAGGGGTTGTGGTGCAGTATAAGGAGGCCGGGCTACAATTGTATCGGGATTCTGTGAGGACAGTGCACGATTTTGTTTTCCATATCTAAGGAAGGATCTTGTTAGGCCTTCGTGGCGAAAATGACCATGTTCATCATCTGGAGTGTTTCGTAGGGTTCTGGTAGGTATGTAGGTGCTAAGACCAATCTGCCTGGAGGTTCGGCTGCAAACAGGACAGGACACCACAGACGATTGAGTTTTGGATGAGTTGTTGGCTCAGGATTTCCTCTCTTGGCATTTTCTCTCTGCTTCTGATATGCGCTTGCTTTTGTAGTAGGCGCACCAGTTTTTATTTGGTTGCACCAAGTGTATCAATCCTGAGTGAGCTTCTCCCAGGACTTGGGGTCGATCTCAAAACTCCTACATAAAGCCTTCTGAGTGGCCTTGTAGTGCTTCCTTTGACCACCGTGAGAGTGCAGCCCAGACTCAAGCTCTCCATAGAAGATTTGCTTTGGTAAGCGAGAGTCAGGCATTCTGGCTACATGACCAGCCCAACTAAGTTTGACTGTCTCAATATCATGTGGATGCTTGGCATGCCAGATCAGGTGAGCACTTCAAGTTCTGATACTTTATCTGGCCACCTGATCTTTAGAAGCTTCTGAAGGCAGCTCAAGTGAATGTGGTTGAGCTTCTTGGCATGACGCTGGTACACAGTCCAAGTCTTGCATGTGTGGTCCAGAGTGGGTAGGACTATTGCCATATAGACTCTCAGTCTGGTAGGCAAACTTTCTCTCTTTCATTCCTAGACTGATGCTTGAAGTCATCTAAAGGCTCTGTTTGCTTTGACAATTCTTGTATGCATCTCATCATCGATATAGACACTTCGAGAAAGGCTGCTGCCGAGATAAATTAACTTATCTACTGCTGACAGGTTCTGGTCATGGGCTGAAACCTTGTGCTTGAGACAGGGTTTTCCTGGAGCAGGCTGGTAAATTACTTAAGTTTTCTTTGTGCTGATCATAAGGCTGAAGTTGTCGCATGCACTGGAGAAGTTGTTCATGCTTACATTGCATGTTCGACTCTGAGCCAGCAGCAAACGGGAAATCACAAAGTACGTTCTTGGCAATCTTGGTCTTTGCCCCGAAGTTGTCTCAGATTGAGCTTTGCATCCATGCAATATCTGATTTTGATGCCAAGATCACCATTGTGGAAGGCATCAGAAAGCATGGTTGAGAAAAAACTTGAAGACGGTTGGCACTAACACACAGCTCTGTTTAACTCCATTAGTGACTGAGGTTGAGTCAGAAGACTTATCATGATCCACGATACGCATGAGCATGCCAGCATGGAACTATCGAATCAGTGTGAGACTGTTGAGACTCTGTGGCATATCCAAAATGGCAGACGCATCCTCAATGTAGAAGTCCCATCCTCATATTCAGCAGCCTTCCAAAGGCTCTCATGCTGACTCTCAAAAGCCTTGGTCAGGTCAACAAACATGGTGTAGAGGTCCATGTTCTGTTCTTGGTATTTCTCCTGGGGCTGTCTAACTGCAAAACATATCAGTGGTTCCTTGACCTTTTTTGAAATGGCACTGACTCTCTGGCAACAGATCCTGCTCAAGATGTTGCACTAAGTGGTTCAGAAGAAAGGATATACTTTCCTTGGAGGCTGTACAATGAAGGTTCACTAGATGGAATGAGAGGACTGTCCTATGATGAGAGGCTGAGAAAACTGGGCTTATATCCTCTTACGTTTAAAATAATAATAGGTGATATCACCGAAATATAAAAGACTCTGAAGGGACTTGACAGGGTAGACACTGAAAGAACACTAACTGGGGAATCTTGAAAACGGGGGACAGTGTTTCAGTATAAGGGGATGATCATTAAGGACTCAGAGGGTTATGTACCTTTGGAATTCTCTACCCCAGAGTGCTGCGAGTGCTTCGGCATTAAATATATTCAAAGCTGGGATAGACAGATATTTGGGCCTGGATTTTCACAGTGTCCAAATGGCAGGCGGATTCTCAATGTAGAAGTCCCGCCTTCATGTTCAGCAGAAACCAGCTTTGCCAACTAGCAGGGGCGGGGGAGGGGGAAGGAAATGCGGCGGGGTACATGACTTCCACATTGCATGTTGAAAGTGAAGATCGGCCGTGATAGCTGGATCAAGGGACGTACGGTCAACTCCAGCTCCGATGTCTTACGTTTTTAATTACATTATTGGAGGTATGAAATCAGTTGGTGTGATAAGCTAAAGTAACATCAGCAGTGGTGTGGTCCAAAATAGCCCAAAGCTTCAGCTGTGCACCCATTTCAGCCTCTGCTGGCCTGACTAACTAGCTGTTTAAACAGTACAGAGGAACAAATATACTTGGCTTACAGTCTTCTCTCAGTGCTCTGGCAACACCCACAAATTGTACTGACAAGCTCATCACATGGAAAGCAGGACTCAACAAGTCCAGACACAAATAAGCAGATTCCTTTATCAAAGCATGCCTGGACATGTCAGAAATGAGGTATTTGAGCTTAGAAAAGAATGCTGAGAAACAAAGTGAAAGTTGAAGGTCACACAAAAACTAATATCGACTGGAATACTTATTAACACTGACATTTACCTTTAGAAAAGCAATACAATAAATTTTCAGGTCTTTTTCATTTACCAAGATAGTCAGTCACATAGTTTTTTTTTGGGGGGGGGGGGGGGAAGAGAATGCAGCGTTACTGCTGAATGAGTTTCCATCTAACATCAGGAAAAGCTGGGTGCAAAGAAGTTCTTTTTTTTATTCCCCTCCCCCCTGGTTGGCTTTTCTGTCAGACCGTCGACAAACTGGACATGCAGCAGATGGTATTGAACTTCCACCTCATAGATTCTGATGATGGTGTTAAATGAGAACAGTAGGAAGTTGACCTGATTCCTGTTGCCAAAGAAACAGGTCATGGTATTCGCCAACTGTGATCTCATCCTATTACACACCGCATCACGGCAAAAATAAATACTTTGTTTCATTATTTTCAATCAGTTTCTTTTTCAAAGAAAATATTCCATAAGCAATGATCATCCTCATAGCAATGACCCAATTCTCAGCATAATTTCTTCTGATGGAAGTTCAAAGGAAATGGCAGCTGCCATATATAAGGAGCTCCACAGCTTTGTCAATGAGCAACAACACCAACTGGCCCTATTTTCCCAGACCTTCCGCCGTGTTGCATCATTGTAAATTCGTTGGAAGAACCGCTGGGAATTACGGGGCACATTTCCTAAGATTTTGAATCCAAGTTTCCCACATTGCAACAAAGACACATTTCAAAAGTGATTTATCGGTTGTAAAGTGCTCTGGAAGGTCGTGAGGTTGTGACAGGGGATCTATAAATGCAAATCTTTCTTTCAATTAACAGACTCTTCTGAAGGAAGGACAATAGATGAAAAAGGCTAGCATTTATATGGCACTTCTCACAACCTCAGGATGTCTTAAAAGTGCTTTACATCCAATGAAGTGCTTTTTGAAGTGTCACTGCTGTAATGTAGGAAAAGCTGCAGCCAATTTGTGCACAGCAAGCTGACTGAGTGAATAATTATTGGCCAGGATACCAGGGATAACTTTCCTGTTCTGAGAGACTTTTTTATATCTACCTGAGAAAGTAGATGGGGCCTGAGTTTCACTCCTCATCTGAAAGATTGTACCTCTGACAGTGTAGCACTCCCTCAATACTGCACTGGACTGTCAGCCTAGATTTTTGGATGAGGATTTCAACCTTAGGCTGTTGCAAGACAGATGGATGGTATTGGTAGCTAGGGAGCAAAATTTCTGGGTGAGAGCACAGACAATGGCTCAGCTTTCCCAATGTTTAGTTGGAGGAAGTTGCTTCTCATCCAGTGCTGGATGTCAGGCAAGCACTTTGACAATTTAGAGACAGCGGAGGGGTCTAACTTTTGGAATCTCCAGCTGCAGCACATCTTCATTTACATCTTCTGCAGGTTTTCTCTTCTTCGGTCATCTCTCCAGGATTTTTACACCGAGTTCGTTGGCAACATCGTTAGATTTATCTTTCGACAGCCAGCTGTCAAGAGGATTGTCTAAGCTCTTTTGCGATTAATCTACCCAAGTAGTAACCATCTTAATTTCATGCTTTCATGTCCTAACCCAATTCCCATTTCATACTGATAAAAGCAAAATACTGCAGATGCTGGAAATCTGAAACAAAAACAGAAAATGCTGGAAAAACTCAGCAGGTTTGGTAGCATCTGTGAAGAGAGAAACAGAGTTAATGTTGTGCATCCATATGACCCTTCTTCAGAGCTGAAGAGAAGTGGGAATGTGATGAAATTTATACTATTTTACAAGCCCACTGACTCCCACAGCTACCTCAATTATAGCTCCTCACACCCTACTTCTGGTAAGGACTCCATCCCATTCTCAGTTCCTTCGCCTCCGTCACATCTGTTCTGACAACGCCACTTTCCAAAACGGTGCTTCTGACATGTCTTCCTTAGCCATGGTTGACAGGGCCCTCAACCGTGTCCGACCCATCTCCCGCGTCTCTGC
Organism: Cetorhinus maximus; assembly: GCF_964194155.1. NCBI lineage: Eukaryota > Metazoa > Chordata > Chondrichthyes > Lamniformes > Cetorhinidae > Cetorhinus > Cetorhinus maximus. The sequence goes on from NC_135880.1 coordinate 131,855,943, forward strand.
CCTCACACCTTCCCCTTCCTCCCAGAGCCATGATAGGGTCCCCCTTGTCCTCACTTTTCACCCCACCAGCCTCCGCATTCAAAGGATCACCGTCCGCCACTTCCGCCAACTCCAGCATGATGCAACCACTAAAACACATCTTCCCCTCACTCCCCCCCGCCCACGTCGGCATTCCGTAGGGACCGTTCCCTCTGGAAAACCCTGGTCTACTCCTCCCAACACCTCATTCCCTTCCCATGGCACCTTCCCATATAATCACAGAAGGTACAACACCTGTCCCTTTGCCTCCTTCCTCCTCACCGTCCAAGGGCCCAAACACTCCTTTCAGGTGAAGCAGCGCTTCACTTCCACATCCTTCAATTTGGTTTATGCATTGTCTGCTCCCAATGCAGTCTCCTCTACATTGGGGAAACCAAACGCAGACTGGGTGACCGCTTTGCGGAACACCTTCGGTCTGTCCGCAAGCATGACCCAGACCTTCCTGTCGCTTACCATTTCAACACATCACCCTGCTTTCATGTCCACATGTCCGTCCTTGGCCTGCTGCAATGTTCCAGTGAAGCCCAATGCAAACTGGAGGAACAGCACCTCATCTTCCAATTAAGCACTTTACAGCCTTCCAGACTTAACATTGAGTTCAACAACTTCAGACCATGAACTCTTGCCTCTATCCTCACCCCCCTTTTTTAATCCCCCTTTTCTACATTCATTTTTATTTTTTATCCGCTCATTTTTATTTTCATTCATTTATCCATGGTTTTATCCCCCCTTCTATCCCATTTTGTATCCTTTATTTACCCACCACTCCCCCCTTCCTCCACAGGGCCATCTGTTACTTGTTCCCTGTTGTTCTTTCACACAATGCTACCCTTGTTCTGCTATTATCACATTTTGCTTTCTAATCTTTACGCCACTATCTGTACCTTTTTTAGCCCTTACCACTACCATCAACACTCCCTTTGTCCTTTAGTTCATGACATCTTTGTCAATCTCCCTTGTCCCCACCTACCGCTGGCCTTCTATCCAGCTTCACCTGCTCCACCTCCCTCAAACAGTATAAATTTTACTCACATTTCCACTTCTCTTCAGATCTGAAGAAGGGTCATATGAACTCGAAACATTACCTCTGTTTCTCTCTCTACAGATGCTGCTAGACCTGAGTTTTTCCAGCATTTTCTGTTTTTGTTCCCATTTCACACCCTCAGTCTTTCAAAATGGCTCCTTTTCTTTTCAAAATTCTAGTAACCTGAGATTCAGGAATGCTTCATTGCTTCTATGAAACTTTCCTTTGAGTCCACAATCTCTGCAAACTGTTCAAAACATCTGCTTGCTGGCACCACAACAAACCACAATTCCATTTTTCGTTTGCGCAATTCTTCCTTCACTCACAAAACAGTAACAAATAGGCTCTTTGTCCTCGAACTCTGACCTTTCCCAGAACTCTCACTGTATCACTCTGCAGCTTTTCCTCTCTCCTCACCCACCCTCTATCTCTGGGCTCATCTCTTCCTCGAGAACCATGATTTCCTTTCTTGGCTCAACTACCTTTCCTTAACCTATCAGTTGACTTTGTTAATGGCTTCCTTTGCAAAGGTATCATAACTTTGCCTTTCAAATTGCTGCCACCACCCCTTCCTCAAAGGACGATCTTCTATCTCTTCATCCTCTTGAGCCGTCTTCTCTTCTCTAAACTTCCTTTACTCTTGCTGCCATTCAACTCCATTTTTACCTTTCCCACAATTCTCTGTTCAAATCCACTCAGTCAAATCCATCGCCATGGTCATAACACATCAATCTCCTCATCTCCCCTGATGTGTTCAACCACCAAATGCTCCTTCACAAATCTGGAAAGTATACAAAGAGAAAGAAAAGGGTGACAAAGCAGGTAGAGCTATAAAAAGAGGATTATGAAGAGAAACTTGCAAGGTACGTGAGAACCAATACAAAGCTTTTGCAATTATATTAGGAAAAAGAGGTTGGTCAGAAGCAAGATAGGCCCTTGAAAACGAACAAGCGAATGTCAGCGAAAAATAAGGAAATGGTAGACAGGCTGAATAATTACTTTGTATCACAATTTATAGTTGAGTAAGAGGTCAGCATGCCAGATATCCCAGAGAAGCTGTAACTGAATCAAGGGCAGAGACTCATCAAAATAAACGTAAGCAAGATAATAGTAATGGAAAAAATAATGGCAGTAAAGATTGATAAAGTCCCAATATCAGATGGTCTCTCTCCCAAGAATTTAAAAGAAATGAGTGAGAACATTGTAGATGCCATAATATCATAGAGTGGCTGAGTTGTACTATTAGCGATAGAGTTAATCTACAGGCACTTCTTGAGTGGAAACAGTTAAGCTTTTTTACAATATACTCACCAGCAACTACACGTGTGCTTTCAACTCCAACCCTATCTCTACACTGTCTGCTGAGGTAGCCCGGGCTACTCTCCTATTGGTTACTATAGATCATGTGATTTTCCCTAACAAGTATTATTCTTAAAAGGTACATTACACACTAAATAAAACCATAATTACTGTACATAACCATAATCTTCCAAAGCTCATGCGATTCGGGAACAGTTCTTTACATTGGAAAATTGTGTACGTCACTTGACTATTTCAGAAAGATCAACGGGGAGACAAAGTCCTGGTTAGACAGTGCCTGGAGTATTGAGAGCAGTTTCTGGCATTACACATTTGGAAGGATACCTTGGCCTTGGAAGGAATACAAGACAGATTTACTAGAATGGCACCTGAACTCCAATGATTAAGATTTGAGGAGAGCTTAAACAAACTAGTGCCACGGACAGGAGGGGGAATAATTTAAACAGAAATAAATACAGAAAATGCTGGGAAAACTCAGCAGATCTGGCAGCATCTGTGGAGGCAGAAACAGAGTTAATGTTTCGAGCCTTACGGTGACTCTTCTGTTTCTTCTTCTGTTCCTCTCTCCACAGATGCTGCCAGACCTGCTGAGCGTTTGAAGCATTTCCTGTTTTTATTTCAGATTTCCAGCATTCGCCGTATTTTGCTTTTATCTTAATAATTAATTTAAACAGCCCTCATTTCTCCACTCACTACCCATCTGGGGAGGCGGTGGCGTAGTGGTATTGCCACTGGACTAATAATCCAGAGACCCAGCGTAATGCTCCGGGGACCTGGGTTCAAATCAGACTACGGCAGATGGTGAACTTGAATTCAATAAAAAAAAATCCAGAATTACCATCGGCTTCACTAATGTCCCTTTAGGGAAGGAAATCTGCTGTCCTTACCTGGTGTGGCCCTACATGTAACTCCAAACCCACAGCAATGTGGTTGACTCTTAAATGCCCTCTGAACAAGGGCAATTAGGGATGGGCAATAAATGCTGTCCTAGCCAGTGATGCCCACATCCAATGAATTAAAAAAATACAAAAAGGTGTTTTTGATCTTTAATTTCCCTCAACCCTTTCAGTTTTGCAGTTATCTAATACTCTATTAATAACTCCACAGCAAACGCGAGATAAGGTAAAATAAGAAGGGTAGTTTATTTTACACACACACACACACACAACATGGGAAGGGGTTTTACAACGTCTGCCCTTTTTGCATTCATACGATAAAAGAGGGATAAGGGAAAGAAAGGGGCTCATGGTAAAGACCACGATATAAATAAGAATTACGGTTTCACGGGAGTCCAAAGTAAAGAATCAATGTCCAAGGAAGGTTCCTTCAGGTGGCTTTGTCTGACAGAATTCCTGGTCTTGGTCCTAGGAATTCGGTTTCAGGTTGAGTCTGTTGAAGATGCAGCAAAGTATTCTTGTATCCTGGGTATTAGTTCACTCTAGGCGAAATACAGGGTTCTTTCTGGAAATCAGACTTGGGGAGACTGAGGTCAAAGGCATGCTGCTAGCCTGGAGTCCACTTCTCTTTGGAGGTTAAACTGCAACTGAAGATAAAATTCAAAAGCTGCATGATTAAAGGGATTTAAACAGCTCAAATTTTGATCATGTGACAGGGTGGTTTCAGGTCGAGCTATTCAGCTAACAAAACCCCTGGTTGAAACCCATTGTGTTTTGGGCAAGTATTTGAAGAACCATTATCACAAAGTTGGAGAGGACGAGTCCCAAACAGTTTTGCCTTTGTCCAGAGCTGGCCGGTTCAGATGTATTGACTACAAATCCTGTTTGTTGGCTTGGCTGGAATGTTTCACACCTGACCTTTCAGGTGTGAAATTAGGAAACATGCCTTCATGCAAAGGGTTTTAGAAATTTGGAACTCTTCCGCAAACAGCAATTGATACTACATCAATTGTTTATTTTAAAATTGTGGTCCCACTTCATCTCCCTCATTTGATTCTCTTTATACATTTTCCAATGCAGCTAATACATCTCCTGAAATGGCATCTTCTCCTGTCATCATAGTCTTCTTGGAAGTACCCCAAAGTTCCATCCATGACCATTCCGATTTCTAATCTACATGCTGCCTCTCATTGACATCTGTACAGATGTCAATGTCTCTACAATTAGTGTCAATACACAGTTCTCCTGTCTGCTGTCACTCTCAGCTCCATAACCATCACTGCGCTATCAGACAACTTATCAATATGTACATTTCAAACAATTTTTTTGATTTGAAGTTAACATCGACAGGTCTGAAGCCATCCTGTTTCATTCCCACCTGAACCCTGTATGCCTTGGCTTTGAATCAGTTGTTTTCACAGCTGTTTGCACAGGTTGAGCCTGTTGGTGAACCACCTCAGTGTCCTGTTAGGCTTTGAGCTAAGCTTCCCGCTGCATATTGCATCCAGGCCGTTTTTGCCACATTGTGTACCTCTGTCCTTACCCTACATCTAGCACCACTGTCAAAGCTCTTTGGCACATGGCTGTTAGCTCCAGACTCAGCATCACCAACCCCCTTCTCATCAGCTTCCAATTCTCCACGTTACACCTCATACCTAACTCTAGTGTCTGCACTCTGTCCTATACACACCCCTCACCAACTTCTTCCAGATCCACGTCCTAACACATGGGGCAGGAATGTTGGACAGAACCCCAACACCAGGGCCAAACCCTACATTGTGTAGGGAACAATGACCCGGCAGTGATTTTTGCAAAACTGGCCAATTAGTGGGTGGGGAAGGCTCATCATTTAATTAAGAACAGTGAGCAGGCTCTCAAAGTTGCAGAGGTTCTCCAGCACAGAAGGAGCTCACAGTTCAGGAAAGAGATAAAGAGAGAGCGGCTCCATCCTGCGGTATCTTCTCTCCAACTATTTAAACTTTTAAGTCAGAAAATGGCCTCAGCAGCTGGGCCACCATTGTGGAGTGGACATCTCCACATGGCAGCCTGTGGCTGCAGGAGTAGTCAGGCAGGTAGGTAGAGTATCAATGCTTGGCTAGAGCCTTGGTCCCTTCAGTCTGCTGTCAGGAGGTCACCTCAGGGCAACTAGTCCAGTTTCTGGGGGAGGAGTTGTGGGGGGGGGTTCCTGTAGGCCGACCAGAAAATTCCAGTATGCCTTTGACAATAGGCCTTCTTTGGCTTAATTTGCTACCACTGCTTTTTGTTCCTGGCAACTTCTGTACTCACCTCCATTTGAGGTTGAAAATCCTGCCCATTTTCTCCAGTCATCCAACTGTACATTCTGTTTTCTACCATTCCACCAACAGTGTCCCTCTGGAATTTTTTCCGTGAACCCCTCCACCTCTGTCTCTCTTTCCTCAGCTTTAAAAGCCTGCTGGAACATATTCTCAGTCTTCTTCCCTTACCACGGTGTTCATTTCTCCTCTGGAGTGCTTTGGGACATGTGATAGGTTCAAAACTCAATCTAAATCAAAGGTGATAGCGTTGGAAGAAGGGCATTATAGAAGAGCTGAATGTGCAACGTTGTATTGTGACTGACATACTGGGGTGCAATCAGTACAGTAATAATGAACATCTCTGATTACTCAATTCAATAAGCTTCCCATTTTTTTGCAGATGCTATTATTTTCAATGTTTCTCTGGAATTCAGCAAAAAGAATTGTTTGTTTGTGAATAGATATGGAAAGGGGAAGTTGAGTCTGAGGGAAGGGAGTACTTATTTTTTTTAAAGACCACAGAATTTTCCTTTTTAAAAAGTATTTGTAAAGGTATATAATCGCTTTTTAAAAAAAGGCTTTAACATTGTATATAGGGCTTTTTTTCAACCAGGACATGCCAGCTAATAGGATAGTCTGGGCAGAGTTGGGAACCTGAGACTTTCCTTGCCCTTCACGAGGCTGGAATGCTTTAGAAGAAAATAACAGAGATCCAGCAGACAAATGTACATTACAATTTCCATTTCAACTCTCCACCAAATAAGCAGAACGAATGTTTCAGTGAGTTTTGGGAAGGTTACAACCCTTTGGCTGACCGCAGCACATGATTAAGCTCTCCATTCCCTGTTCCAAACCCACTGCAATCGAAACTAGATTTGACAGCATAAATGTTGGCTCACAGCTTAAAAGACAGTGAGGGTTGGAAATTGGTCTACACCAACCGTGCGAAAGGGGCTTGTAGTGAACTAGCAGTTGTTGCGATTTTTCACCGCACCCAATCTTTGTTCCACTGAAGTTCAGAGAATGATAGTTCAAACACTTCTTAGAGACTTGTTTCCCACGCTCACTGTTGCCTTTACTTGGTTTTATATAAAATATCTTGGCAATATTTTTTCCAAGTCCACAGAAAATAAAATCTGATGCAGTGTAAAATCAACTGCTGATTCGCTCCAAGCCTGTTGTGTGCTGCTGGTGTAGACCAGTTTCACCCTAGTATATATAAAAGTGCCCATTAAAACAACAAATTTTTGATGGCTACAAACACATTTCTGCACAGTCAAAAACATAGCAAAGAATGCAATTTTTTCCTTGCTCACACAATGAGGTATATGAAGAAAGTTCAGTACATTTTTCAAAGTCTATTTTAGTATCCAATATTAAAAGTTGATAAATCATTTTTGACATTATATACGATACACATTTTTAAAGATAAGGGTTTCTTTCTGCATTCAAATGAGTTCCAACAATTTTTTTGAAAAAATGTAGTTCTATCTCAACTCAAGAACAATGGGACTGATAGCTCAAAGATAAACCGGAATAATGATTTTATTCTACGTAAAACAGTCAAATTTTCACCTTAAGCAACTGAAATATTTTTGCAAAGCTACAGACAGTCAGAATAAAACATTAGAAATGTCCAGTTGCTGTATCAGGAAACAGTGTTATCCTCCTAACACAGTAAATCAGATTAAGGTCAAAGTTCAGTCCTGTACACACTACCCATGAATGTGAAGTTAACAAGCAAATCATTTCCCATGCCCGTTTACCATTCTTAGATAATATTATAACACAGCCGATGGTAAATGCTGAGCTGTTCAAATCCCAGAGGCAAACTTGAAACAACTGGCATAACCCATTTTGCAATTTGTATGTTTTGAGTTGCAGGCTTTGAATTCAGTAGTAATAAGACCACGGAGTCTCAAGAGGTTTTTCTAAAACTAAATTAAACATTTATTAAAACAGAAAGACTGTTAACACATACATATGTCTACAAAATTACTACTATAATAACTACAAAAATCCTCTAATTAATCTGACTCCTAGTTACACCTCCATTAAGGCAACAGTAAAACACATAGGGCAGAATTTAGCCCAGGTCGGGTGAGCTCGGAGGGGGCGGTCAGGAGGCCGACTGCCAACCATGATTGGGCTGGACCACGATTTCATGTTGGTGGGCCAATTAAGTCCCACCCAGCATGCAACGTGAGCTAGGGGAGCAAGGCGAGCAGGGAAAGGGCTAACTTTGTGCATGCGCGTGAGTGAATGCTTGAAAATCTCCCTGAGGCACAGAGCTGCCTCAGGGGGGTTATGCATTTTTTAAAAAAAAAATAAAAGATTTGAAAAGTGTAATAAAACTTATTCCTTCATGTGACTGTCACGTGAGCAGGGACATGTTATTAATTCAATTTTAAAGCTTTTATTTCATTTTTATTTGCTTTTGGAAACCTCTTCCTGCCCATGGAGGAGGTTTCCAAAAAAAATGCAAAGGCCGCTTGGCCTTTTCGCCGGCCCACCAACTGTAAGGTTGGATGGGCAGTGAAAAGTTTAATTTAATTGATTCTTTAATGGTCTTAACAGGCCTTTTAATTGTCGGCAGGCACGCTGCCGACTCTGGCGCGTGCCCGCTGACCAAACTATCGCGCAACTATGCATTGATGTTGGGATGCTCGCCTGACGTCAATGCGCGTCATTTCACGCGTGTCCGCTCTCCGAGCTGAAAATTTTGCCCATTGATTTAAACAGGCCCCTGGCATAGCACACTCTGGGCAATCGCATTCAAAATTAGTTTCTTTCAGCTCTGGGTCCCTGCAGACAGCAGCTTGAGGCTTACAGGCTGCAGGCTATAGATCTTAGAATCCCTCCTCTTTTACCAACAGCCTTCTCTTCCTTTATATATATTTTCCTCTTTGAATGCAAATTCTCATTGTATCACTAGGTTTTTTTGACTTTACCTCTTCTAACAAAAAAACTCTTTCATAGCACCAATTTTATTAGTAAGCTTTGGAAAAAGTAAACATATTGTTTGACTTCTTCTGGCTGGGTGTAATATTAAACCCATTCTTTTGAATGGTTTATTTAAAAATGCAAATTGCCCCCTTTACACTTCACCTTGTAACTTCCCTATGTTTACCTAATTACCATTTCAAACCTACTTCTCTTCTATACATCAAAGCCTCTAGATCAGCTGGCTTTAATCCAATTAAGACATGCACAGATACACACACATTGACACAGACACCACTGGAACTCTATTTTAAAATAATTTCCAATAACATTATGGGCATTATTATATCTTCTTGACAATAAATATTTCTCAAGTTCTTGCATGTGCATGCTTGAATGGAATAACATCGATCTATGGAGGCTCTGCAGTTTTCAACTATAGTTACATAGGAGCAGCAGCAAATTTATATTTGGTTATGAAAGCTTGAAAGTGAAGGCAGTACATCACAAAAAAAGCTGCACTATTAAAGCAAGGCCAGCTGATGACCAGTTATGCCTGTCTCTTTATGGGGTATGTGGAACATTCCGGCCCCCTCCCACAACTCTTTCTCCGGTACATCGATGATTGCTTTGGTGCTGCTTCATTCTCTCGTCTGGACCTGGAAAAATTTATTAATTTTGCTTCCAATTTCCACCCCTCTATCATTTTCACATGGTCCATCTCTGACACTTCCCTTCCCTTCCTTGACCTCTCTATCTCAATTTCTGGTGATAGACTGTCCACCAATATTCATTACAAGCCTACTCCCACAGCTATCTCGACTACAGCTCCTCACACCCCACTTCCTGTAAGGACTCCATCCCATTCTCAGTTCCTTCGCCTCCGTCGCATCTGTTCTGATGATGCCACTTTCAAAAACAGTTCCTCTGACATGTCTTCCTTCTTCCTTAACCGAGGTTTTCCACCCACGGTGGTTGACAGGGTCCTCAACCGTGTCCGACCCATCTCCCGCACATCCGCCCTCACACCTTCCTCTCCCTCCCAGAAACATGATAAGGTCCCCCTTGTCCTCACTTATCACCCCACCAGCCTCCGCATTCAAAGGATCATCCTCTGCCATTTCCGCCAACTCCAGCATGATGCAACCACCAAACACATCTTCCCTTCACCCTCCCCGGCGGCATTCTGCAGGGATCGTTCCCTCCGGGACACCCTGGTCCACTCCTCCATCACCCCCTACACCCCAACCCCCTCCCACGGCACCTTCCCATGCAACCGCAGAAGGTGCAACACCTGCCCCTTTACTTCCCCTCTCCTCACCGTCCAAGGGCCCAAACACTCCTTTCAAGTGAAGCAGCATTTCACTTGCACTTCCCTCAATTTAGTCTACTGCATTCGCTGCTCCCAATGCGGTTTCCTCTACATTGGAGACACCAAATGCAGACTGGGTGACAGCTTTGCGGAACACCTTCGGTCTGTCCGCAAGCATGACCCAGACCTCCCTGTCACTTGCCATTTCAACACTCCACCCTACTCTCATGCCCAAATGTCCATCCTTGGCCTGCTGCATTGTTCCAGTGAAGCTCAACGCAAACTGGAGGAACAGCGCCTCATCTTCCGACTAGGCACTTTACAGCCTTCCGGACTGAATATTGTGTTCAACAATTTTACATCATGAACTCTCTCCTCCATCCCCACCCCCTATATAATTAATATAGATTTTTCTTTTCCCACCTATTCTCATTATTTTTAACTGTATTTCTATCCATTGTTTTATCTCTACCTTTTAGCCTATTTAGATCCCTTCCCCCCACCCCACCCGGACTATCTGTACCTTGCTCGTCCTGCTTTCTACCCTTAATGTCACCTATTAGCACATTCCTTAGATAATATCACCACCTTCAACACCTCTTTGTCTATCTCCACCTATCACTGGCCCTCTATGCAGCTCTACTTATCCCACCCCCCCTTAAACCAGCTTACATTTCACCTCTTTTCTATTTTTCCTTAGTTCTGTTGAAGAGTCATACAGACTCGAAACGTTAACTATGTTCCTCTCCGCAGATGATGTCAGACCTGCTGAGTTTTTCCAGGTATTTTTATTTTTGTTTTGCAGCTGATTTGCAACAGCTTCTGGTGCTCTGGTACGCTATTTACAATGCACCAGAAGTAGTTCCAGGCACCAGCAGCTACTATAGGTTGCTGGGTGTCTGCTATGCACCAGGCAATTTTCCTGTCTGGGTGAGAAGGGTGCCAAATACAGGTGCCAGAATTTCTATTTTAACAGCAGTCCCTCCTTTAACACCTGAGATGCCACTCAAGTGCTCCAAACACATTATAAAGCAACAGCCATCTTTGTCAGGGCCTGGTGTGCAGACTTCAGTTCCCTTTGCGTTTACCTGGTGCTAAGTTGCCTCAAGCTTTTGCAACTGATAGTACACTTCAGCCCCCAAGCCAACTCCAAATTACCTATTCCTAAAGGTAGGTTCCACAACTTAATCTTTTTAACACAGAGATCTGGCAGCAGATAGGGCCCAGGTCATTAATTTCATAATAGTGTCAGGTTACCAGCAAAATTAGAGCGAAAGAAGGAAATGTATATGGTTGGAGTGGCGGGGTGGGGGATGGGGGGTGGGGGAGGGGGGTGGGTGAAGAGACCAGAATTTTGCATTGCATAAGTTCCAAAATCTGACCTCAGAAGAACAAGGCCCACAAACGCAAGTATGACTTCATCATCTTCTGATGGGAATGCTGTGTGAAGTCTACAAAACACAAGCTATCGATTTTAGCTGTGAACCACTATATGCAGTATTGTGACATCAGGATTCCCACCAGCACAGCAATAAAAACATTTGAATATTGCCCAATTCAACAAACTTCCTATTCAGCTGCACCTGATATATCAAAACGTGCGTGGACACAATTGGGTGTCTGTATGACATTGCACTTTTTTCCTAATGAATTCGACTGTGTCTGGAGATATTTTGAGGTGCAATGTGTCATCATGGGTGCTGATGCATTCTTACACAGTAAAACCCAGCCAAAAACATGAAGAAAAGGACTTTAGTAGACAGCTTACTGCAAAAAATAACCTTGGATTGCAACAGCAGAGCAGCAGTTGTGTGATTCAACACCGCACATCTGCTTACTCTGCATTCACTTATGTGGAGTAAGGCTCCAATTACATCACTCCAGGCATCACAAGGATATGAGGCTACTTGGAATACAAATAAAACCGATATTATAATTGAGACAAATTCAAATTCTGTATAATTAAAACAAAATGAAGCTGTGCAAGGGGAAGGAGTTCCACTCAATCTTCCATCCAGAATGAGAAACCACCATACTCATGTATTTGCATGCTGTTATAACTGACAAGCAATATGCCCAAACGCTTGATTAAACAAATCTGCCCAATATTTTCCATGTTCTCTAGAAATTCTATAGCCTGGAAATTACAGCTGGCAACATAAACACGAACATTTAATATGTTCATATGAAATTCCCCTATCTACTGATAATGCAGGCATTAAATTGTAAATAAATGGCTTAACACCATCTAAAATAGGGAATGGAAAAATGTTATCAAATACATTAAAGTGTTCCAGCAAATAGTAATTCCTAGGTTGATATTACCAACAACGTTCTGACTAAAAGGGTACCTACCATTTAAAAATGGACAAAAGAGCAATCAGTAATGGGGACTATCAAGTGTGTAACTGTTCTTATAGACCGGGAAGGCTGCAGGCTTGACAATGAGTTTGGAATAAGGACACCAATTTCAGCTACCAGGGTGCTAATGTTGGCCAGAGGTGGGGTGGGGGCAAGGAATTTCCGTGAAAGGTCCACTCCAATTATTCTAGCTGCAAGTTAGATGTGTATGGATACTAAATGACACTGCGCAAGCAGAAAAAAGGAGGGCAAAAAGAGAGAGGAAAAGAGAATGACAGACAGACCATAACTCCACCACAATTACAAATGTTTGCTATCCATTGTAGAGCAGAGGTTTATTTGGGTTAAACAATAGACATTCTGAGAGAGTATAATGTAAATTCCTTTCAAACATGATCTGTGAACTCTCAGTACTGGCTTAAACCACTCATTCTTTATTATCACACCATACAGTATCACTTGTTCTGTTCAAGCACAGTCCTACTTTCCAATTTGTTCTTAACTGTACTATTTACCTACATGACTTATTATTATATAAGTAGCCACAGAGTAACTTTTGCTGACAACTGCTAAATGAAGATATTTTTCTACAAGTTTGTCATTCTTCTGGTACAACTGATTTTTTTTTTGCCCCCAATGGTGAGTCTCTCACTGATTATCGTACAGCCTTTGGAGAGCAAGGAATCTAGGATGGCAATCTTGGTTTCAGCGTTTAACTGCGCATGTGCAGTCACCGGAAGTTGCTGTCTGATTTCCACATAAATAACGATAAGTGCTGTCAGCCTCAAAGATGCATCCATCGTAAAATTTGGTTCAATAGGAACGTAAACCTCTAGGCAACAGAAAATGAAAATGAAACCAGTCCAGCTGCCTTTACATCCGACAGCTTCCTGAAAAATGAAATTGCAACCTGGAACTCATGTGATGGGGTGGGAAAACATTGAAAAGAGAGGCGATTGAGCAAAGGGTAGATGGAGGCTGACTTGCCCTGGGTGCGGGTTGTATATATATATTAGGAGAGGGCTTCTTGCTTATAAGCCCTTATTTTCTTACAGCAGCAAAATATTCATCTCTGCCACTTATTCTCCTGCAGCAAGATAAGAATATGAATTTTCCTTTATTGTTGAATAAGACATTCTGCGCAGGTCATACTAACATTTCATCCCCCTTCCTCAGGGCAAAGAGAAAGAGCAGAATAACATGTGCAAAGGAAACAAAAACAAAACTGTTGGAAAAACTTAGCAGATCTAACAGCATCTGTGGAAAGAAAGACAGAGTTAACGTTTCGAGTCCAGATGACTCTTCTTCAGAGCTAAAGAGAAGCTCTGAAGAGTCATACAGACTCGAAATGTTAACTCTGTCTTTCTCTCACAGATGCTGTCAGATCTGCTGAGTTTTTCCAGCATTTTTTGTTCTTGTTTCAGATTTCCAGCATCCGCAGTATTTTGCCTTTATCTTAATGTGCAAAGGAAAGCTGATTATCTGAATCCAGCAAAGGGAATGACCCTAACCAGCAAGATCACCAGTCGCTATTGGCAACAGTCCTTGATTTTTGTCCTTTGTCAAACCAAACCTGAAGTGCAAGGAATGCAATACTCCCAGGGTATGCAAGGCATGCAAGTAACGTGTTCTTTTCCTTTCCGCTTAATACAAATGAAAGCTTTGGGAAGGCACTTAGCCTTTAACATGCATTCACAACCAAAAAACTTGCTGGGGAGAATTTTCTCCCGTCGGGAGATCAGAGTGGGAAGCAGGTGCGGGCGGGCGCGCAGCCGATCGCCGCCCTCGATTGGCTGCGCACTGCCATTTTACATGGACGGACCAATTCAGGCCCGCCCAGCGGGACACGTACCAATGAATTTTAATAAAAACATTTATTTGAATTATAAATCCTTCATGAAACCTCATCCCACCTGTGGACGAGGTTTCATGATAAATGCGAAGGCCGCCTGGGCTCTTCGCCTGCCCGCCAACCTTAAGGTTGGATGGGCAGCTCAGTTAATTACTTTAATTGGCTTTTAAATGGCCTTAATAGGCCTTTGACAGTTCAGCGGTCACGCTGACCGAACTGAAGATCGGAATGACGCGTGGTGATGTTGGGCTTGCATCCCGTGCGTCATTCAGATGTGTTGGCGAGCGGGGCCTGCCCCCGCACGTCAACCCGAAGATTCTGGCCACTGTGTTACTTGTTTAAATGCCAACCGGAGGCCAGCAAGGTGCTTGAAGGCTAGTTCTTTTGCACCCACAAATGCGCCGTGTCTGAAGATGTCATGATTCATTTTCAAACCATGAAGTTGGCTATGGACATGCTTATTCAGTATCTATGTTCACAGCAGGTAGGAAAGACACAGGCACACAGGATTGCCTCAGCCACGTTTGTTCCATGAGCAGATCAAGAGAAAAACAAGTCATCAACTGCACGGTAGTTGGTGTCATTAGTGTTTAGAAGTACCACCAAATGATACAACTGTGCACCTACAGTCAATGGTACTCAAAGCAAGAGTACTTGCCACTTGTACTGTGCAGATGACACAGACTCACTTCAAACAGTTTCATTTTATTTTCCATCCCTAGACATCAAGAGAAAAGAAAACAAGAGGATGTCACTGTGTGACTGATGATATTTGGAAGTAATGATGTGATCAGGGCAAAATGAACAATGATACTTTTCACCAGTTTAATCACAGTTCAGGGCAGTGGACAGGTACGGGCCAACAGCTGGTGATTCCATAATTCAGTCAAATTCTGAAGCCAGCTACTGATAGGTACACGCACATGACTCTCCTGAATTTCCTGTTGGAGAATTATGGCGAACCTTCAGCTCCAAGGGATACATTTTATCTGATGAAGGTACAGCATTGTGCCGTATACAATGGATTAAAAGATTTCTGTGCATTGGTCATATTTTATTAATTTTAACCATATTTCCATAGAAAGGATTTAAAACCATAAGAAGTAGGAGCAGAAGACCATATGGCCCACTGAGCCTGCTCCACCATTCAATATGATCATGGCTGACCTTGGACTTCAACTCTATTTTCCTGCCCACTCCCCATATCCATCGATTCCCTGAGACACAAAAAATTTGTTTATCTCAGCCTTAAATATATTCAATGATGGCGCATCCACAACCCTCTATGGTAGAAAACTCTGAAGGTTCACAACTCTTTGGGTGGAGAAATTTCTCCTCATCTCAGTCCTAAAAAATCAGCCCCTCATCCTGAGACTGTGTCCTTGTGTTCTAGATTCCCCAGCTTGGGGAAACAACCTTTCAGTGACTACCTATCAAGCCTCTTCAAAATCTAGAATGTTTCAATGGGGGTCACCTTTCATTCTTCTAAACTTCAGATAATATAGGCCCAGCCTCTCAGCATAGGGGAACCCTCTCATCCCAGAGACCAATCTTCTGTTCTGCCTCCAATGCAAGCATGTCCTTCCTTAAATATGGAGACCAAAATGACACCCAGTACTCCAGGTGTGGTCTCACCAAAGCCCTATACAACTGGAGCAAGACTTGTTTATTTTTATTCCCCAATCCCCTTACAGTAAAGGTCAACAAGCCTTTTGATTTCATGATTGCTTGCTGTACCCGCACGTTAACTTTTTTGTTCCTTGTATGAGTACACCTAAATCTCTTTGAACATCAACACTTACACATTTCACCCTTTAAAAAAAATATTCTGCTTTTCTATTATTATGACTAAAGTGAATAAACTTACACTTCTCCACATCATACTCTACTGCCACCTTGTTGCCCACTCACTTAACCTGCCTATATCCTTTTGCAACCTCTTTGTGTCCTCCTCACAGCTTGCATTCCTACCTAGCTTTGTATTGTCATCAAACTTAGACACTTGACTCTCTATCCCTTCATCCAAGTCATTAGTATAGATTGTAAATAGCTGAGGCCCCAGCACTGATCCTTGCGGCATTCCACTAGTCACAGCTTGTCATCTTGAAAATGGGATTTTTAAAAGCACAACGGGCCGGATTTTTCACTCCCAAAATAGTTGGGAATGGGTGTGGGTTGAACAAAAAAACAAGTCTGTGGGACCGCAATTTTGAATCTCTTTGGAAAAGTAGCCCACACAAACTTCCCAAAGGTGGGAAGAGGTTCGGGTCACAACTCGCACACATGTCCTCCAAATTTGGGGTCACCATTGACAGCCAGAGAGAAATTTCTATTTCCCGTCCCCCTTTATTTTTGTCAGGGTGGAAAATCTGCCCTGTTTGACAGTTTGTGAACCTTGAGGGAAGCCTGAAGAGTCAGTAAAGCTTTGACAGGTAAGTGTTAAATGGCTTAACAGCTTCAAATATTAGATCATCTGATAACGACATAAGTTAGATGCGGTTTCACTGCAGTGATTGATCATAGAGTTCTCTCCTGCAAAGGTATGTTGACCATTACATTTATCAGCATTGTATAAGTTTTGAGATGCATGAAAGTACTTTTTCCATTGGGAAAAATGCTATTATGCATTCAAAACTGAAGAAAACAGGGCTTGGGAGCACTATTGTCATGATCTGATGTGACTTAAATGTTCACAGCCCTTTAAATTTGAAAGGAAAATGGTCTTCAGCTTACACTTTTAGAAAAAAAAACAGAAACCTGACCCTGTACTGCTCTGGTTGACAGAACATCTGGTTTAGCTTAGAAAATGACATTGCCATTTGTTTTTCCGGTTTCAGTAGGTTTCATTGTTTGCATCTCCAAGGGTTTATTTTAATTGCTGGGGCTATTATGTGCTTGATTGAATTTTGAAATCTACAGGACTACTTATCCAAGCAAGGGGCTATGTTCATAGGTTAGATTGTTAGAGGTGTACTTCTTAATATCCATTTAAAAGGATTCCCATTTATATTACATGGCTCCTGAGGACATATTTGATATTGGCTGAGTAGCTATGGAGGATACATGGAGAGGACATGGGGAATATGAGGGGGCATGGGGTTTGCAGGGGCATCGAAGAGACATGGGGAAAATGAGAGGACATATGAGGGGGCATGGGGAATATGAGGGGGTATGGAGTACAAGGGACATTGGGGGAGTGGGTAGGGAGGTGAGGGTTTGGGGGCAAAAGAACAAATGCTAAAGAATGGGCCAATGTCCTAGTGAATGGAGGCGGGACTTCTAACCAGCCTGCCTTGGCACCTGCACCCCTCCAATGCTGCCTCGGGACTCGGACCCGAAACCTGCCTGCTCATGCCCCCAGAAGATGAAAATATGGCAGGTATGGGCAGAGACGATGGGCTCAGGTTTTCAAAGTCAATAAATGGTCTGACATGCATTTCCCAAGCCCAATGTAGGTAAATAAGTAACTTTTTTTAAAAAGAGTTGCATTGATAGGTAGTTAAGATGATGATAAGCTTCAGTATTGTTCTCCCATAGAGTGTAAATAAGCAATTTGTCTGTTCAACTTTGTAATCAAAAAACAAATCACACCTAATGTAAGAATTGTTAGAAATGTTAGAAAGCCATCAATCCCTTTTCTTGGCTATGAACAGATGTATTAAAGATTAAGCTGGCCTGGGGTAGTTTGGCAAGTTTGCAGAGGTTTAATAAAATAATACGATTGTGCAGTCAGGTTTTTAAAGAGAAAGCTGTAAGGACTTTTACCAAGGTCATAAATGGTGATGGAAAAGTTATAAATCACTTTATTTATATCAAGTAATTTGACGCAGT
Organism: Cetorhinus maximus; assembly: GCF_964194155.1. Classification (NCBI taxonomy): domain Eukaryota; kingdom Metazoa; phylum Chordata; class Chondrichthyes; order Lamniformes; family Cetorhinidae; genus Cetorhinus; species Cetorhinus maximus. The sequence continues at coordinate 131,873,797 of NC_135880.1, forward strand.
GTGATGTGGGGAAATTCGCTGCATACTTTATTATGTATCATCATGCAAAGGCCATTTACAATTAAATGAGTCCAATTGTACAATTTATATTTTCATCTTACTGTGAAATAAAGCATTCTATCAATTTATATCACGTCTCATCTCAACAATGGTTTGTTCATACTGCCTCTGAAGAGACTGAAGCAGCAGACACTCAAACTACTGTTACTACCCCTCAGGTTACACTGTCATATAAAAACACACAGTACCACAGAAGTCAATTTCCAGTATGTTATACCACTCAGACTGTTTATGGGAGCAAATTGCACAACTGAACCAAAGAAGATTTCTGTCACAGATAGTGCTTGTTTGTTATAAATTGAGTCTGTAAGTATATTAAAAATCTTATCACAATTTAGCCATTACATTTTAAACATCGCACTTACATTTTGCTTTGGAGTCGGGTGAATTTCCGGGTCCTGGCTTGCGTTCACCCGAAGCGATTTTTGTAGGGATGGCTAATTAGCAGCCATGGATTGTGTTTACCATCCAGTTAAGTATAGAAGCAGTTTCCCAAGCTGGGAAGGTCAATAAGAGACCCTGCAGAAATGACACATTGGCAGCTCAACCATATGTGATGGGAGCTAACACTGCAGGTAAGAGAGAGAGAGATGGAAGCGCTCTCATGTGATTTTTAAGCTTTTCTCCATATAAAAGGACACAGTTGCCAGGCCATTATCATGGAGGAGCAACCCTTCCATTGGATGGCTAGCAGTGGCAGCTATGGTCCAAGGGCCAAGGTGGGTGTGAGGAGATCCCTTGCGGGCTGGGGTGCTGCCCACTACCCCCACATCCCCTCCTGGCCTGCTCTACTGCCGATGGAGTCCACCTCCATCGCCTGGCCATGTTTCAGCTTCTATGGGGGGCCTGCAAGCCAACTGGAAAATTCCAATTGGCTTCTGCAGAGTGGCCTTAATAGGCCTACTTGGCTACCCACTGCTTGCAGACAGGTAGCCATCACTGCACCCCTATGCCACACTCCAGAACGAAAATGGCCTGGAGATGGCAACACGCTACCAATCCGGCATGCCAGTCTCCAGCGCCAATTTCCAGGCCTTCCTGCCTCTGGTCCCACCTTCGGCAGGAATCGAAAATTCTGCCCCATGTTTTAGCAATGCCATGAGAGTCTTCTGCATTAATCTAATGTATTATCCCTCATTTACATTGGCATTTGTTCATTTGCTGTGCAGGTGGCTTGACAAAACAGTGCATGATATCCAATCCTGATATTGCCCTTGTCAAACATTTCTCCATGAACACTTCCCAGTTGGATCAATGGCATGTATGTATATATGACAAGGAGAATGACTGCCCCTTTTCTACATCACCCAATTATAGCACTTCAGCAACACCACCCAAACTCCTTCCCATTAAATAAATATTGTACCTTAAATATGACTATAGTGCAATCAATGGTTAACTTAATTACACTTGCAGTTATGCTTTCTAGAGTAAAATATCAAAAAGAATAACTTGCATTTATACAACATATTTAATATTAAAAAACATCCTGTGGTGCTTTCCTGAGTGGGGGTAAAATATTAAAGCATGCGACTATATTTTTGAATAAAACGGCAATATAGGTTTGTGCAGTGTTTTGGTCCTGCCTATTTGACAATGGATAGGTTTTGATTATAGAAATAAAGTATGAAGCGTGCTTACTGCATGAGGTAACCACAACAACCACTGTTGGTTAGCGAACAAGAACCAAACTGGCATATCCTTGGGTACTAATCAATGTGATAACCCACTAAAAATAACCCAGTGCAGTGGCAGTGCAATGCCGCAGTGGAGGATTTCAAGAAACAGTTGGGCTGTTTAACAGATCCTATCACAAGGAAAAATGAAATACCACGTTAGCAAGAGAAATTTCATGGGGTTTTCGGATCCTGCCAGCGACGCGCACTGTCAATTGACTTTTGGCTTCTCTCCAAACTTTTCTCATCCTATCCTCGATGATGTCCGCCGCTGGCAGGACTGGAAAATCCTGGATGTTGTTCGATGGAATGCAAAATCTCCTGTCTGTGCACACTTTGGGCACTTACAATAAAACTGTAGCGAAGAGCCTTAATTACTGACCTTGTGGACAGAATTTTACATTCAGTGTACGGGGGCGGAATGCAAAATGACGCGCAATGACGTCAGGCGTGCGACCCCACTCTCCCTCCTCCCCCCGCCCGCACAGGTAGTGCTCAGCGCTACCGCTTGTGTTCCTCGCTGGGCGGGCCAGGCCCACCTATGTGAAATCACGGTGTGGAGCCAATCGCAGGCAGCGGTCGGCTCCGTGATCACCCCGCCAGCTCCCACCGAGCCCATCCGACCAATGAAAAATCCTGGCCTATAAATATCATTCAAGGTAACTTATTGCTTTTAAATTTACAATGAAGCCTTTTTGGTTTTAAAACAACAGGAATTTTATATACTGTAGTTTTGAGTGATTTCTATTTTGGTGGTTGAGGTAGAGAGACTAAAAAGAGGTTATTCAGAGTGAGGGAAAATTGAATGAAAACAAACCAAAAAAAAATGACAAAACAAAAGGAAGCCAGAGTCCACTTCTCTGCATTAAATTTCACCTGTCATGTGTCTGCCCATTCCTCTTGCCTGTCTATGTCCACTAAGTCTTTCACTATCCTTTTCACAGTTCACAATACGTCCAGGTTTTGTGTCATTTGCAAATCTTGAAATTGTGCCCTATACACCCAAGCCTAGATCATTATTCTATATCAAGAAAAACAGTGATCCCAGTACCGGTTCCAGGGAAACCCACTGTATAACCTTCCTCCAGTCCAAAAATCAACCAATCACCACCACTTTCTGTTTGTCACACAACCAAATTCATATTTATGCTGCTACTGTCCCTTTTATTCCATGGGCTTCAACTTTGCTGGCCACTAAACTTCTTTTGGAAGTCCATACACACCACCGCATCAACCCTCATTATCCTCATCAACCCTCTCTGTTACCTCTTCAAAATCAAGTTAGTTAAATACAATTTGCCTTTACAAATCCATGCTGGCTTCCCATAATTCAGTCACACTTGTACAAGTGATTGTTAATTTTGTCCCAGATTATTGTTTCTAAAAGCTTTCCTATTGAGATTAAACTGATCTATAGTTACTGGATTTATCTTTACAATGTTTTTCGAACAGAAGTGTAACACTTGTGATTCTCCAGACCTTTGGCACCACTCATTTATCAAAGGAGGGTTAGAAGTGCCTCTGCAGTTTCCTCTCTTACTTCCCTCAGAATCTTCAGATGTATCCCATCCGGACCTGGTGACTTATCAACTTTAAGTACAGCCAGTCTTTCTAATACCTCCTCCTTTGACAATTTTTATCCCAACCAGAGTCTTAGCTACCTCCTCTTTCACTATGACTTTGGCAGCATCTTCTTTCTTGGTAAAGACAGATGCAAAGTACTGATTCAGTACCTCAGCCAGGCTCTCTGCTTTCACTTTTTGGTCCCAATCGGTCCCAACCCTCCTTTAGCCAACCTTTTACTAATTATAAGCCGATAGAAGACTTTTGGATTCCTTTTTCGCTAAGTCTTTTTGCATACTCTCTCTTGTCCTCTCTAACTTTCTTTTTCATTCTGCTCTGAACTTCCTATATTCAACCTGGTTCTCACTTATAACATCAACCTGACATCTGTCATATGCACCTTTATCTACTTAATCTTACTCTCTCTCTCTTTCATCATCAAGGGAGATCTGGCTTTGATTGCCGAACATTCCCCTTGTGGGGATGTACCTTGACTATACCTGAACTACCTCCTCCCTAATGGCAGTCAATTACTCCTTCAGTTTGGCCTGCCAACCTTTGACTCCAATTTACCTGGGCCAGATCTGTTCCCACCCCACAGAAATTGACCCTCCTCCAAATTAATACTTATTACTTTAGATTGCTCCGTGTCCTTTTCCGTAGCTAACCTAAACCTTATGATACAATGATCTCTGTTTCCTAAATGCTCCCTTCCTGATTCTTGATCCACTACACCCACCTCATTCCCTGGAACCACATTCAGTGTGTCTCCTGCCTCATTGGGCTGGAAACATACTGATCTAGAAAATTCTCCTGAATGCAATTCATAAGATGTTCCCCTTCTCTGCCCTTTGCAGTATTATCTTAATATAATCTGGGGTAGTAAAGTTCCACATTATCACTACTCTATAGTATTTGAACTTCTCTTGGAGTTTCCCTGCAAATTTGCTCCTCTACATCTTTTCCACTAGTTGGCGGCCTATACAATACATACAGCAATGCAATGGGACCTTGACTGCTTCTTAACTCTCATCAAGCAGATTCTGTTCTTGGCCCCTATAGCACACTCGCTGTCTCTCCAGCATTGTAATATTCTCCTTAATCAATGCTACCACTCCTCTCTTTTTTTCCGTTTCCTATCTTACCTGAATACTTTGGATCCAGGAATACTTAATACCCAGACCTGCCTTTTTTTAAGCCAGGTCTCCATTATCACATCATCATCATTCTCCCATGTGGTTATCTGTCCCTGCAGCTCACCAACCTTATTTATTACACTTTGCGCATTTACACACAAGCACAGTAAACCTAATTTAGAACTTATTGCATCCCCCCCTTACTCTGACTCCACCTCATACCTTATTATTTCTTACTTCAGTGCTGTCTCTCCCAATCCTTTGTGCACCTTGTTTCTCTTTTCTATTGCTACATCCTGGTTCGCATTAACCGCTCCTCAAAACCACTAGCAAAACGCCCTGCAAAGACATTGGTCCTGACCCTGTTGAAGAGCAACCTGTCTGGCCTGTGTAAATCCCACCTTCCCAGAACCAGTCCCATCGTCCCAGCAATCTTACATCCTCCCACCGCATCATTTTTCCAGCCACACATTATCTGCGCTATCTCCCCATTTCTGTACTCATTAGCATGCGGCGAGGCCAGTTAGCTTAGTTGGTTAGATAGCTCGTTTGTGGTTCAAATTAACACCAAGAGTGAGGGCATTTTGGCTGAGGTAAGTTGGCACTCGCTTTCTCACTCTGTCACAAAATTGGAAGGCAATGGCAAATCAACACTGTCAGAAACTGCCAAGAAAACAGCGCATGATGAACTATCAGCAGAAAATAAGCCAAGAAACTGCCTTTGGGCAGAGCATACATGAAGGAAGTATGTGGCATTAATCCAGAGGTTACTACTTACTACAGCTTGCTAGTGTCTTCCCTAGCTCCCTGAAATCTGTCTGCAGGACCTCATCGCTCTTTCTACCTATATTGTTAGTACTGAGATGAAGCATAACCACCGGCTGTTCACCCCCACCTCCCCCCCACCCTCCCCCCCTGCAATCAGAACGTTCTTGAGCCAGAGACATTCTTGACCCTAATATCAGGGAGGCATTATATCAGCCTGGAGTCATGTATGAGGCTGCAGAAAAACCGGTCTGTGCCCCTAATCGTTGAACCTCCTATCTCTATTGCTTCCCTGATCTTCCTCCTCCTTTCCTACACAAGTTAATCCACTCGTGGTGCCATGGCCTTGGCTCTAACTGCATTCCCCAGAGGAACCAGTGCGCTCATCAGCATTCTGAAAACCAGTTAGAGAACGAGATGCACTCGGGAGACCCCTGCATTAACTGTCTGATCCTCCTCGATTGCCTGCACACACTTGAGCTACAGAGTAACCACCTCCCGGAGCATGCTATCCATGAAGCTCACAGCCTCACAGATGCACCACAGTGACACCAGCTCCTGCTAAGCTCCAAAACCTGGAGCTCGAGTTCCTCCAGCTGACAACATTTCTTGCACAATTTATTGTCAATTACACAAAGCAGCATCCTAGAATTCCCACATGGCACAGCATGTGCTTTCAATGGGACTCGGGTGCCCTATCATGTTTCTACTTAAACTATCTAAATTTACCAGAAATAAAACTTAAGGCTTACATTTACTTAAAACTTCCCAAATTTCAAACTTTCAAATTTAAAAGTTTTTAGATCACTAGTTTTTTTTTACTTCAACCCACAGCCCTTTATTGGAAAGAACAAAAAACACAACTGCAATACTCACCAATCAATTAGCTACCTACAATTTGATTTTTTTTTGGCCTAATATATGCTGCCACTGCTCCTCCTCCTGCCTCCACTCAGGTTTGTGCTCTCTGGGGCCTTCTTTCCGGCCGTATTTAGTCTGCCTTTGCTCCTCCTCCAGCCGCTACTAAGGTCTGTGCTCTGTTTGCTGCTTACAGAATAGTAAGACAGCAGTAGTTTTCACCAATAGGCAGACATTACCCAGTGTGATTTTACACAGTGAATAGCTCTGTCAATATAAACTGGGGCCGAAGAGACTCTTTGAGAAATCCTTTTCAGGACCAGTCAGAGAAACAAAACTGCAAACAATCATCACTTGAGCATGTGGGTAATTGTTCAGGTATGTGAGGTGTGTAGACTTTTGAGATAATCTGCAGAGTTCCACAATCAAAAACCATATTGGCTACTTTACTTACATACTCTAGACAAACCAACTAGTTGCATATTAAGAAAATATAAAAGTCATCAGCCTTGAAAAACTGCTTATTGGTTTGAGAGCGCACATATATCTGCTCCCTCTTCAATCAGTCATAGTAGCAAGAAAGCTAAAATAGTCTTTCCAGGTTGTCCTGACATTTTGGGAGCTACTCGCTACAAATCTCCATGTGCACCACAATACACGGTCTTGAGGCAGATACTTACAGAACAATGATCATTACATGCAGGTTATAGGCTGCACCAAATGTACTACAACTGAAATAGCCTATGCTCTGGAACTCCCCCATAAACATTTCGTTCCTCTTTTAAAGCGCTCCTTAAAGCCCAAACTGTGCTAATATCACCTTTTATGGCTTGGTGTCAAACTTTCTTTGATAACATTCCTGTGAAATTTTACTACAGTAAAGATATTATATAAATGCAAGGTTTTGTTGTTTAAACTAAATGAGTTGGAAGAGTAAATAAATGGAAGTAAGTGTAGTTTGATGGAAGTTTAGCACAGCTATAATCACGTGTTGTTTATTGTTTGCTTGCCTTTTGTATGTAGGGACACCAGTTTTACTCCTGGGCTCTATATAGGAAGGTCACATTGCTTAAGAAGTCAAATCAAAGCTTTCCTTGCTCGATAATACACCTGTCATTTGAGAAGCCAATCGCTCACTGATGGATTTTTCATGAATGGGAAGTTTCACCTTTTTGCCATGGAACAAAATATCGCCACAAAAATTTGGCAAAGGGAACAAAGCCTTACATTGAAGAGTGAAGTGCCAATGGCATAACATCCCAAGGCAGTTACACATACAGGGAGGGAAAACAAAAAAGGGAGACTTGGATGAAGTTGTACTTTTGTTTTGCTGACTGCCAGAGCAAGAACAATATAAAACAACAATAATCTCAAACTCCAGAAGTGTCAAGAACCTGAAATTATGCTGATGTTCATTAGGTAAGAGTTTCCTCTACATTACGTCCCATATACCAATGGTACCAAGGCAAAAAAATTAAATGAGAACCCCTTATAATAGACCCCTCCCCATTTTTATGGTTGTTCTGGTTTTCTGCCAGACATCAGAAGTACATGGCAATAATGATAGAGTAACACCACACATCACATTTGCCATCACTGCGGCCTAAATAACTCCAGCCATTCATGGCTGTATGAGTCTCTAAGTGACATGGAAGCTGGCGAAAAGTGATTTTGGCACAGCAGCTACTTTACAGAGTAAAAGGGCAAATACCCTTACTTATGTAATTTTGCTTCATTAGTGGAGGCAGTCGGGTGGAAAACTGTGGTGATGCAAATGGATGTTTATGTTGTTGCTGCCATTGAAATCCTGCAGCAGCAGCCGCCTTTTAGTGGGGAATTCCCAAACACAAGTCTAAGCACCATTAACTTGCACAAAAAATAAAAATACCACTGACTCAGGAAAATTCTCAGGGACCAGTGCCATGTCAGCTGGGTGGGGAGAAATCCCATCTATTAACTCTTACCACGGTGAGAAATGAACATACAACACATTATGATATCAAAGTGAAATAGTACACAAAAAAGAGGGGCAGAGCATGAGAGAAGCATTAGAAAGAGAGGGCTGGAGACAGATACACTTCAGGACCAGAGAGAAACAGGGACAGAAAAGTGACTCATCTTCCAATTGTGGGTTATGCTGACTGAAAGCAGTTAATTTCACATTGCATCGGGTCGGAGATTGGGGGACTGCACTTGTTTGAATCCGAGAAGGATGGCAAATTAACATGTCCCGAATGGAGCTGGTGAAATGTTACTATGTGCATCATGCTTGCTCTAGCCTTCTAAAGAGTCAGGTTCTCCCACATTAGTTATTCTTTAAAATTAAAAATATTTTCATGCCGTGTTTGGCACTCACAGATTTTGAATTTTTGTTGTTGCCTTACTAAAGGAGCACAACATACTGTTAATTTAGATCAGGTGGTTCACATTTAGATGACTGTATCAATCTAATTAAATGACAATGTGAATAAGTTAGTTGTGTCTGCGATGTCAATGTCTGGCTAGATCTTAAGATAACAGCTTTCTATACAAACCAGTCTGTTAATGGCATTTGGATGTTAGCAGATACAAATGTCATTTCTTGCACACTGGACTATAGGAATCCGGTTGACCGCCACGTTAATAAGTATATTTCTGCTTGTTTATTAGTGGATGTCCCCTGTAATGTTCCCACTGAGCTGTGCCCATGCACAGCTGTGCAGGAGCCTCGAAGGTACAGCACAGGCCTTGTACCACATTCAAATCCATAAAAAATTAAAAGATAGCACACTTGAAAAAATTGACCAAGTACAGCAACCATGAGGTAAGTTTGATGATACTGTTTTACAAGGCTATAAGTGCTATGTCATTGAACACATAATGCATGAGTCTACTGCCAAAGTAAAGCTCTAAATGTCACCAGATCTAATTGTTCCCCAGAAAACACAGCTTCAGGTCAGTTTATTGAAGGAACATTGAAATGCTGGTTAGTTCCAAATCAGAAGCATTAAATGATCGGCTTTCTTATTACTTTAAGAAAAAACAATTCCCATTTGTAGCAAAGAGTGACTGGCGAAATCTGCTCATGCACCTCTTTACGCTTAGATTCAAATATTATAATTGATAGTTCTAACTTTGTCTGAAAACTGGACTTCAAATTCATTGAGTGAATAAAGACAAGACTCTGATACAGTATTCAAGTGATTTCAAGCGATCGATCAAACAGAAAGCACACTTAACTCCTGATTGAGAGATGCAAGTTTACACCAATTCTTAACATAGTACAAGGTGGTAAAAACATGTGGAATTTTCCATTCTAATAAGCACTAGATAGTTTCTTTGTCTAGCCAAAGGCATTCTTATGAATATAATTAATCTGCTGCAGACATTTCTCATAGTGTTTGTATTTGGGTGTTGAACTTACTGTAAGTTGCCAATGTTTGTGCTTCATTTTTTCTATTTTATTGCAAATGAAAACATTAGTTGCTGGAATCTGTTAAAATCTGTTGTGGTTTAACATGTCAATCTTAAGCAAACGTGGTAGCAAGAAACTGTCAATTCCAATAAACAGACTACTGGAAAAAAGGTAATTATTAATCCTTGGCTCACTCAATTCTGCAAAAGCAGATTGCACAAAATCACAGCTTCTGAATGGTAAGGAGCAAGGTCCATTTATAGGAATTGCTATGAAACTGTTGAAAGAAAACTTCCACAAAAATTTGTAATTGCCATAAGCATCATTGGTTAAACCTGGGTATTTTGTGTTTCCATCTGTTCCACACAACCTTTAGATGTGAAGTTGCAGTATTTACTTTTGTAACTATGAATTTGTCAGGTTTCTTCCTGTCAAATTCATAGTTACAAATGTGCTCAGTAAAACTGTATTTTGTTATCCTGTCTATTTATTTTTCTCGTCAAATAATATCACCCACTTCATGTTCTTGAACCTCTCTTTTAGACAATCAGCAGCTTTCTAAAATTTTGCTTTGCTTTGTTGATTTATGGATATTCTTTTCTTAAAATACTGCAGCTATTTTTATATACTTATTAATTTCCACACTGGTTGTGGCAAAACCAAAGATATTGTACCTTTCTCAATCTCTTGCAAAAACCAACAAAATTACAGCCATAGCAACAAAAGATGTGTCACATTTTGCACTATAACCTGCACAAAGTTCTGGATGGCAGGGGACAAAGTTCACTTATGGAAACAGCTGTGAAACTGTTAGAAGAAAATGATTCTACAAATTGAAAACTGTGATATGCATCTCCTTTAAAACATGGATAATGTGTGCTACAATCTCTCTCATGAATGGGACAATTGTGGGAGAGGTAAATTGGGAGGCAATAGAATGTCTAGAAATTTGGACCTAAAGGGAATGTTAGAGAGTGAGTGGAAGATCAATGTTTGTTTTTTGGGTTGCATCAAACCCATTATGTTATGAAAAACAAATATTTGTTCCCGAAAGCTGTGGGATCATGTCTCAGTCCAGAGACTTGAGCACAAAAACATAGACTGATACTCCAGTGTAGTACTGAGGGAGCACTGCACTGTTGAAGGACCATCTATCTGATGAGACGTTAAACTGAGACCCTGTCTGCCATTTCATGTGAACATAAAAGATCTCACGGCACTATTTCAAAAAATAGAACGTGAGTTCTCCACAGTGTCCTGGGTAATATGTATCCCTTAATCAATATCATTAAAAAGCGGGTCTGGTCATTATCACAAAGCTGTTTGTGGGACCTTGCTCTGCATAAATTGGCTGTTGTATTTCCCACATTACAACAGTGACTACACTTCAAAAAATGCTTCATTGTCTGTAAAGCACTTTGGGAATTCGGAGGTTGTGAAAGGCACTATGTAAATACAAATCTTTCTTTTAATACATGTTTTTTATGCTGTAAAGGGAAAATATTCAAAGGGCACAAAATATCGACAGGAGAGCTTTTCAACACTGTAAGAAAGGAGAGGAATGAAGACAAGGTAAAAATCAAAGAAATGCACAGTTTTGGGGCCCTGGGATGAATGGGTTGAGCTGGGGGCTGTGTGATGTGTTACACATTATCTCAGGGCAAGCAAATTCCATATACAAGAGGTAAGGTGGCACGTGGATTCAGAAAGTTGTTTTAAATGGACGTCCATAATGCAAAATCAATTTGCTGGACTCTGAGTTCAGCGAAAGTAAACAAAGATCAGACCTCAACTCCCGACAATATATCGGATGTTTAAAGACATAAACAGGCTTGCAGAGAGGGTGGATAAATAGCAAATGAAAATCAATACAAGGTGGTTTATTTTGGCAGGAGGAATAAAGAGGCTACTTATTCCATGACGGATACGTAATTAAATGGGGTACAAGAGCAAAGAGATCAGGGAATTATAGATACACAAATCACTGAAAGTAGTAATGCATTTTGATAATGCTATAAAGAGTGTAAACAAGTACTGGGCAGTAGAGGGATTGAGGTAATGTTGAATTTATGCAGAACCTTGGTTAGACCAGGTTTGGAGTACTGTTTACAATTCTTGGCCTGGAGTTTCTGTTTTTCTGGGTGCAATTCACCCAGAATTAACCAAACCAACACAGAAGATAATGACATTTTTAGCACGAGCTGCATTTGGTACAACTTGGGCAGAACTTTACGCCTCGCGGGCGGGGGCGCCAATTGGGCATAAAATAGCGAGAGAAGGCTTCAGGTGAGTGTCCCGGCATCATCCCGTACGCAATCTTCAGGCCAGTGCGCGTGCGCGGGTGTCAGAGCCACACCCATAGTCAATTAAGAGCCCACGTAAGGCCATTGAAAACCCAATTGAACCAATTTTAAATTGCCTGTGCAAATTTCTGCTCGTCGCGCAGGCAGGCGGGCAGCCCACATTTTGCAAAACCTCATCCAAGGGTGGGATAAAAAAGGCCAGCAGCATTGCCATTGTGGGTACTGATGAGTTTAGGAGATAGTTTGCTGCTGGTTGCTTATTTGAACTTGACAGCTTTATCTCAGTTCTGAGCTTCATTCTTAGCATTTCTAGGCTTCAGTTCAGGACTCATTGGTGTCTCCAAGGCCCTGGGAGAATTTTGACCCTGTGGACCTTTCCAGGTATCAGACAGCCTTCTGTTACCCTGGTAATGGGGATTATGGTCTCCGCTGGAGACACTTCCTCTGAGGAAGAAGAGGGGAGCTGGGGGGAGAGGAGGCCTGGTGTCCCAATGCAGCTTCCAGGGGAGCGACCTGTGGGAGGAGAGGCGCAGGCATAAGGGACGCAGGGCCAGCAGGTAGTCCAAGGCAGAAGAGGCCACATGAAGACGTCACTATCCTGCTGCCAGGGTTACAGGCACTGATGCAGCTACCTCAATATGTCCGAGGTGCAATGCCAAAGGAAGCTCCGCCTCTCCAGGAAGACTGTGACCTCCAGTTATCAGACGATTGTACCCGAGATCAGCTCCAACTGTGTTGGTGTACACCCCATTCCAATGGCTCTGAAAGTCACAGTAGCCCTCAACTTCTATGCCTCTGGCTCTTTCCAGGGTTCAGAGGGGGATCTTTGTGGAGTCTCCCAATCAGCTGTCCATAGTTGCATCAAGCTGGTGACAGAAGCTCTGTTCAGGTGGGTAATGACATTTATTCATTTCAGTACGGATGAGGCCAGCCAGGTTGAGTGAGCCAGAGGCTTTGCAGCTATGGGTTCCTCCGCATCCAGGGTGCAATCGACTGCACACATGTGGCCATCAAGGTGCCAGCGGGTCAGTCAGGTGCCTTCGTCAACAGGAAGGGCTTCCACTCGGTGAATGTCCAGATAGTGTGTGACCACAGGGTGCTGATTCTGCAAGTCTGTGCAAAGTACCCTGGCAGCTCCCATGATTCTTATATCCTGAGACATTCCCAGGTCCAGTGCTCCAGCCCGACCGGATGGATGGCTGCTGGGTGACAAGGGCCATCTGTTGAAAAGGTGGCTTATGACGCCTCTTTGCCACCCAAAAACAGAGGCAGAGCAGCGTTATAATAGGGTCATGCCTCCACCAGGGTGGTGATAGAGAGGACCATAGGTATCCTGAAGATGCGTTTCCAATGCCTGGACCATTCAGGGGGTGCACAACAATACCCCCCAGAGCGGGTGTCACTGATAGTGGTTGCATGCTGCGCTCTCCGCAATCTGGCACTGCTAGTGCAAGGGGAGACCCACTGGAGGAAGAGGATCTTGACACAGCTGCACAGGCCACAGAGCATGAATCTAGTGGTGAGCAGAAGAGGAGCACAGAGAGGAGAACGCTGAGGGTGTGGAGGCAGAAGTCAGTAACCTGCAGGGAGGAAGGGACACCAGGGACACCTTTACCCAATGTTCCTTCAGCTAGGCTACCAAAGATCTGCTTCCACCTCAAGCCAGGGCTGCCGTCTCCATCCGGGGTGTTTGAAGTGATCCTTTACTTTGACCCCAAAGCCCACTCATTGCCTGCGCAATAAAGTTTAGAGCCACTCGCGTCCAGCATTACATACTGGCGTACCCTGCACCAAAAAAATACAAAGATGAAGCATACTCAGGCCATTTCAACAAAAACAAAATTTATCTCATTTTGACAATCCAAAAAAATTAACATCACCTACTGTGGTCTTCATTCCTGGACCGGTAAACATAAACCAAACATTACACAACAGAAGATCACCCATGAACAGTCCCTCTTATGCTCATGGTGCCAAACTTACATTTGCAAGTGCATCTTGGTGCCCCCCACCCCATCCCCCCATCCTCGCTGGTACTGGCATTGGAGACAGTCTGCTGTCCTGTTGGCCTTGATGACCTTGGCGGTTGCCCTCTGGCCCATGGAGCCTGTGCTGGCCCTGCCTGGGAGGGAGAGGCCAGTGCCATGGTTGGCAACTCCCCTGTCGCTGCAGCCTCATCAGATGTCACGGTCACTGGCAGAGGGGCAGAGGAGCAGCTGCCGTCATCCAGAGCACCCTCAGAGGAGCCCACAGAGACGACAAGCAGCTTGTGCGCCAATGTTAGGTCGCTCTGGACCTCCCTGCTAGTCATTGATGGACGGGCATGTAGCTGGGATACAGGGTACCTCATCCATCTCTACACTGGCTCTAACCACCTGAGATCAGTAGGCTTTCAGGTCCAAGCGCAACCCTGACTCTGGCAGTCACCTCCTCCGGAAGGACTGCAAGACATTCATCCGAAAACTGCAGTTGGGTGGGGGGGGGGGGGGGGGGAGGATGGTTGTGGGGGTAGAGAACGAGTGCCCACCCGACCTGCCCTCTCACCTGGCATCTCTAGCCGCACTTGAGGCCATAACATCAGTGTTCACAACGCTGCAAATATGTTCTTCCCTGGCAGCCTTCAAGGAGCTGCCTGTGCCGTTTTTAAACCAGCTGCATGTTAGCCATTCTGAAACATTTTGGATTAGTTTTTTTAAGAAATGCACAAGGAGTCAATTGCACTCGCAAATCTGGCCACACCCCAATCAAATTAATCAATTAGTTTCTGCTAATTGTGCTCATTTGCAGGTCTTATGAGACTTTAAAAATGAAGCTGCTTTTGGATGCAAGGGCACTAACAGGCACATTCTAAAAGATTTTGAATTTTTAAAAAATTACTAAGATACTGACTACTATACTCCTATATAATTTGCAAATGGTCCTGCATAGTTTCTCTTTGAAAAAGTCATTTAGGTTTTCAGGTTACTTACAGGTGGTGGACTGGGAGTAGGTCTATGGAGGCTACATTGGCAGTCCAGTCTAGGCATGCATCCTGGACCCACAAATTCTTTTAGCAGTTCCCTTTACAAAGTATTCAGAAGGAGGGAACCACAATGTTTAGCTCAGCCTCTCTCATGTGGCAGGGCTTTTAGATGCACCCTAGAGGTATGAGGGTCCTCCATTTAAATGTTATGTAGGGATCCCCTTCCTGACTCTGGAAAGTCCACCAAGCTCCAGGTGGGGAAAATCCAGGCATGATGCTGGGGTGGCTGACTAGCAAAATTATGGCCAAATTGAAGGCATGTTACTGAAATGAGCCCTCAGATTGTTATTCATCCCATTCTCACAATAACAAACTCGCAGAAATCTGATGAAGTTGCGTCCCTCCAATTGTGGTCTCTTGTGCAACCATATGTTTTGAATTGCTCCACCATTGGTGGTCTCCTTCAGCTACCTAGGCCCAAAAGTTTGGAAATCCTCCCTAAGCCTCTTCACCTCTACCTCTCTCCTCCTTTAACATGCTCTTAAAACCTACCTCTTTGACTGTCTTCTGTCCCAACATGTCCTTACATGGGTCAGTGTCAAATGCTGTTTGATATTGCTCCTGTGAAGCACTGTGTGTTTACTACATTAAAGATGCTACAAAAATGCAAGTCCCTGCATCCAGTGTATCTGACATTTTCACAAATTAGTGCCATCTTAAAATAAAAATCAATGACATGTAAATTAGATGGATTCTACAACGGGCGGATGATCCATTTTGTCAGGCACTGAAGTCTAAAGATATGTGCAAGAATTTATCACTAACAGTGTGTTCAAGAAGTACTAGAAAACAGATCAGGAACTGGATTTGCAAGGTCATAGACTGGCAGAGATTTCTACTGTAGGAGTACCTGTACCTGGCCTAAGGACAGGATTGGTAACCAGTCTGCCCAGTGTAGGGTACACAAGGGTCCCATCTAATGGTCCAGGCTGGGACGTAGCCCCAAAAGGCTTAAGGTGTGAAACATTCTTTTAAGTTAAAGCTGCTGTGGGGATCCACTTTCTTTTTCCCCAGTGGGGACAGGGGTGGAGGGAGGGCAGGGAACAACGCCCTCTCCTTCCTCCCTAACCCAATCACTAACACAGGTTGGCACAGTACGGTCCATTTTGCAACCTCTGAGGGAAAGCAGGAAATCAAGGTGTTCCTTTAAGGTGTAAACACACGCTATTAGAATGAAAATTATGGAACTCCATTTCTGGCATTGGGAAGTCTACTAGGATTTATGGTGGAGGCTCCTGACAGGAGTCAAGTGGCTGCACAGCTCTGCGTACAAAGGAAGAGTTTGCATTTATATATTACCTTTCATGACCTCAGGACATCCCAAAGGACTACACAGCCAATGGCGTACTTTGTGAAGCATAGTTCATTGTTGAGAGTTCGGAAACATGGCAGCCAATTTTCAGATACCATGGTCCCACAAACAGCAAAGAGATAATGACAAGATTTCCTTTACTGGTGCTGATGGATAATTATTAATCAGAACAACAGGGAAAACTCTATTGCTTCTTCAAAATTTTGTCACAGGATTCTTTGCATCCACCTGAGGGGACAGATAGGCTCCCAGCTTAAGGTCTCCCTGAAATGAATGATGGCACATTTGACAGGGCAGCCCTCCCTCTGTACTTCATTGGAGTGTCAGCCAACATTTAGTGCTCAAGGCCTGAAATTTTCCCTGGTCAGGCACGCGCAATCGGCAGGCCCAGGAACGGTCAGGAAACGGGCCCCCGACTGCAATTTCAACCCACTAGCGTGAAATGTGCGCCAAAAAGCTCAGAGCTACTGGGATGGGGGCAGGAAGAGGTGGTGGGGCATCGACATCATTGAGAGTGTGGGTAAGCACTTCGAGGGAGCTCCCTGAAGGCAGACAGGTGCCTCAGGGAGCTACAGACCTCCAAATAATAAAATAAAGCCCAAAAAAAGCTGAGAAAAAATATCCATGCAGCACAATCAAGCACCTCAAAGCATACCTCATAAAAATGCCGTCCCCAGATATTCCTTTTTATTTTGTTTCCTAACGGAGATTTTAATCACGTCCTTGGATGAGGGTTCATCAAAAACGTAAAGGTCGCCTGGCCAATTCGCCCATCCGCCAACTGTAAAGTTGGACAGGCCACGATAAATCACTGACAATTGCGCCATTAATGGGTTTAATTGCCCGCTTAGTTGTCGGCAGGCGCGCTACCAATACGAGTGCATTTTACACCCGTTCGGGTCAGGCACACACCCGCCTGTGGAACATAAAATTGTGCCCCAAGACTCGGGAACACAGGATAAATTTTCGCAGTGCCCTGGGGTGAGCTCAGATGCAATACAGTACATTGTTATGGCAATTTTTGTGAGCAATTATCAACAAGTGGGAAAAGTAGAAACACTAACCATCAAAAAAGACCAGGGGCAGAATTTTGACCTTGTCAGGCAGGCCCGGGAGCAGTCGTGAAGCCAACCGCCGCCTGTGATTGGGCCTTGACATGGATTTCATGCATGCTGGCCAATTAACAACCAGCGTAAAATGTGCGTTGCACCGCTCAGCGCTGTCGGGGTGAGGGCAGGAGGAGCGCGTGCGCTGATGTTTGCACATGCGTGCGGGTGCGTGCATTAAAAGCTCCCTGAGGGACAGGGCTGCCTCAGGGAGCCGAAGATTTTAAACAATAAAAGTAAAGGTATGAAAAATAATGAAAATATGTCCCCTCGTGTGACTTTCACATGAGCAGGGACATGTTAAATAGGAGTGTTAAAAGTATTAAACTTTTTTTTAAAATCACTGGTCGAAACCTCATCCTGCTTGGCCTTTTCGCCAGCCCTCCGACTGAACAGTTAGGCAGGCAGCAAAAAAATTCGAGTCAATTAATTGATTAAGGGCCTCCCACGCACGTCCACCAACCGAAGTATCGTGCGAGTGCTCGCCCGACATCATTGCGCGTCATTTTATGCTTGTTCAGGTCGGCACATGCCTGCCCAACATGAGAAAAATTCTGCCCCTGGAACTTTGTATGGTTAAACAATGGCTATCAAGGCAAAAAGGTGACATTGCCGCCAAAATACGTTTGATAAAAAATAACTTTACGTCTTAATAACTTTTAAGTTTAAAACCTTGGGATGTTTTACTATGTGAGAGACGCCATATAAATTCAAGTTACGTTGTTGCTACTAACTTACAAAAATTAGTGACTCCCTGGGCTGGATTTTACTGGTCCTCTGGATACGGGCTGGGAGGTGGGAAGGCTGGTAAAATGGCAGCAGAAGGTACAGTGAGGGGAGCCTGAAATATTACCACCGGTGGGAACTCCAGCGTTGCAGCCCCCTCACCAATTGTGCCAATTAAGTGACCAATTAAGGGCCACTTTCTGCTTCTGCCAGCACTCTTCCTGTGCCAGGAGGGGCCATCACCAGGTGGAGACACAGCCTGGTAAACCCTGGCGATCTCCCAGCAGGTTCTTGGATGAGGAGGGGCGGCCTTCCTTTATGGCTGTTACATCACCACGGAAGACTCAACCCCCGCCACTTCCCCACCACTAGAACATGGAGACACCATCCCCACCCAAACCCCAGGGCCTGCCTTCTTGGCTCCGGCACTGAAAGAGAAAAACAAAATCTTGTTCACAAGGGTGCCTCAGCATGGTGCTTCCTTCTTCCTGCAGCCTCAGCAGTGGCCAGCTCTAACAATGGCACTGCAAAGACTGCAGTGCTGTTGCTCCTCCGATTGGGCTGGCAGCTTTGGGATCCAGGCTGCATTTTTGATTGGCCACAGCCAGGTGGGTAGGATCCGGGTGCCTATCTGTCGCATGGGGTTGGTTCCTGCTCACGGTCCTGATCTAGGGACCACTTACTTGGTGAGAAACGTCCAGCCCTTATACTGAATTTAGCAGAAAAGATTTAAAACAAACACAGTGACTAACTTAAACAAATAACGATCAGCTCATATGAGTCATAGGATTGCTGAGGTAATCCACCACGAGTCATGTGTTGTGCACCTGAGCTGTTCCCAGGTTGATGTGTTCTCCAATTAGGTGTATATTGTGAATGACTGTGAGCGCAGTCAACCGCGGCATTATATTCTGGCGGCACAGGATGCATTCGAGACATGATGCAATCCTGATCAGGGAACTTCAAAACAAGCTTCTGATACTGCAGTCTTCAGAGGGTCAGACTGAAGCTAACATTGCAGCAGCATAATTTAAAAACAGGAGCAGTCTGGGCAGCACAGCCTCATGGGACTACGTACAACAAGTTGTGCTATGGAACAGGTGGGTGCTGAGTGAAGCCTCTGCTTCCAACTCAGTCCCCAGCTCAGTCGTGCGATTAACACCAGCTCCAAACTTGAGGCCAGGTGGGACAGAAGGTGACAAGAAGCGATTCCCCTTTATTTTGGCAGCATCATTCACAGGTCATGACTTTTACAGGGGCCGTTTGAACTCCGTGGCTACAAGATTTGGCTCTGCATTCAGAACAAGGCCAAACAGGTTGATTATCAACCAGCAAATCCTTCCAACATACCAACGGTAGCTGCTAGGAGTGGGAGAGCCTCCTGGTCTGTCATGCTTGATGCAGAGTGCACATCTCCAACTACATCTGGCCACTGGTTTCAAGGCTGACGACATACTCCAGGAAAAACGAGCCACAGAAACAGACATAAAAATGGCCTTCATCTGCCTCACACATCACTAGAAATGGGAAGCATAAGAAAATGATTCGGCTCTGTACCACCCCTATTTCCAATGCTATGGGTGCTGTTTCACATGCAAAATGGCGTCTGCCCACACACAAGTCTGGTGCAGGCCATATTGGCCACTATTTTGGGTGGCTCAGAATGCTGGTGCTAGGACCATGCATCAGGGGTATATAGTGCAGGCATACAGTGACATCAGTCAGCATCTAATGCTGATATGACTCTATCGGTGCCATTTTCAACTGCAACATTCCAGCTGGTGCCCTCTCTAAACCTCACTCAGCTGAACATTTGTTCAGCAGCAGGAAGGACCCATACCAGTGCTATTTACAGGAACCACCAACCACTTACTAGTTAGTCACTGACTGATTTCTATTGGGTCTTGCCAAGTTAGTAGAAGTGTAGTTTGTACTGCTAGCTAAAATTGCTGAAGTCTACAGGGAGTGGTGTGGCATGTGGTGAATGTCTTGGTTCTGATCTCAAGGGTTCAGCTCAGATCACTTGTTCCCAGTCACGAGTGCTGTAGTTTCTATGATCTCTTGGCCAGCAGTATGATCGTGAGAATGAGCAGAGACAACACGGAGAAGGACAAGCTGCTCAACAGGGAGCAGGAGAACTATCAGCGGGAGGCCTTATCCACCCAGAATCTTCAGGGTGTGTTATGACTGATGCAGTTGGTAAAGCTGAGTTATTTAAAAATCCCAGAGGGAAACTTTAAACAACTGTAATCTGTAATATTAAGTATTATGTTTGAGATGCAACTCTACATTCAGGAATCAGGCCACCAGTTCGAGGTTTTACATTAAACTAAATGAAACATTTTATTAATTTACACAGGTTAAAATATATATACACATGGCTAAAACTACTACTATCGTAAGTTTTAACAAATTCCCAAACTAATCTCCATTAAGGCAACAGTAACGCAGGCTTAACCAGACACCAGGCAAAGCATTTTCACCTTACAAATTCAAAATGAGGTTCTTTTTACTTTGGTTCCTGTGGAGACAGTTGGAGGCTCACAGCTTATATTGCCTCTGCCCTGCACACACAACACTGAAGTTATACCTAGCACCGCTCATTGAATGTAAATTCTCATTGTATCATCAACCTCTGAACTAAACCTCTATAATAAAACCCCTTTCATAGTACCAATTTTATTAGTAATATAAACATATGGCTTGGTAGCTGCTAGATAGGTGTCAGTTTTCACCCCACTTCTTGAATGTTGTATTCAAAAAATGCAAATATACTATCTCTCTTACATATCAAAACTAGTACACAAAACACCCAGACTAGCTGGCTTTAATCCAATTAAGACACACCCCAGACTAAAAAAGAAAAATATTTTGCAATAACATTATATACATTAATAGCTTCAGACAGGGTGCAATTCTCCTACCTGAACCTTAACAGGGAACAGTGCCTCTCAATGTCTAGCTGGTGTGCGGCCATGCTCAGTGCATCATGCAGGTCAATGCCCGCTATCCTGGCAACAGTCATGATACCTTTACTTGGAACCAGTCCGCTTTACCAGCAGCAATTGAACCACCATGCGAGATCACAGGATGGCTACTGAGTGACTGCAGCTATCCACTGACCACCTAGCTCATGACTTTGTTGCACAACCCACGCACTTTTAAAAAAATTAATTCACAGGATATGGGCTTCGCTGGCTGGGCCAGTATTTATTGCCCATTCCTAGTTGCCCTTGAGAAGGTGGTGGTGAGCTGCCTTCTTGAACGGCTACAGTCCATGCGGTGTAGGTACACCCACAGTGCTGTTAGGAAGGGAGTTCCAGGATTTTAACCCAGCGACAGTGAAGGTACGGCGATATATTCCCAAGTCAGGATGGTGAGTGACTTGGAGGGGAACTTCCAGGTCGTGGTGTTTCCACCTATCTGCTGCCCTTGTCCTTCTAGATGGTAGCGGTCATGGGTTTTGAAGGTGCTGTCTAAGGAGCCTTGGTGAATTACTGCAGTGCATCTTGTAAATGGTACACACTGCTGCTACTGTGTATCGGTGATGGAGGGAGTGAATGTTTGTGGATGTGGTGCCAATCAAGCAGGCTGCTTTGTCCTGGACGGTGTCAAGCTTTTTGGCAGTTGCACTCATCCAGGCAAGTGGAGGGTATTGCATCACACTCCTGACTTGTGCCTTGTAGATGGTGCACAGGCTTTGGGGAGTCAGGAGGTGAGCTACTTGTCACAGGATTCCTAGCCTCTGACCTGCTCTTGAGCCACAGCATTTATATAGCTAGTTCAGTTTCTGGTCAATGGTAACCCCTAGGATATTGACAGTGGGGACTCAGTGATGGTAATGCCATTGAATATCAAGGGGCAACTGTTAGATTCTCTGTTGTTGGAAATGGCGATTGCCTGGAACTTGTGTGGCATGAACGTTACTTGCCACTTGTCAGCTCAAGCCTGGATATTGTCCGGGTCTTGCTGCATTTGTACATGGACTGCTTCAGTATCTGAGGAGTCGCAAATGGTGCTGAACATTGTGCAATCATCAGCGAACATCCCCACTTCTGACCTTATGGAAGGAAGGCCATTGATGAAGCAGCTGAAGATGAGGACCTACCCTGAGGAACTCCTGCAGTGATGTCCTGGAGCAGAGATGACTGACCTCCAACAACCACAACCATCTTCCTTTGTGCTAGGTATGACTCCAACCAGTGGAGAGTTTTCCCTCCCCCGATTCCCACTGATTCTAGTTTTGCTAGGGCTCCTTGATGCCACACTCGGTCAAATGCAGCCTTGATGTCAAGGGCAGTCACTCTCACTTCACCTCAGGATTTCAGCTCTTTTGTCCATGTTTGAACTAAGGCTGTAATGAGGTCAGGAGCTGAATGGCCCTGGCTGAACCCAAACTGGACATCAGTGTGCAGGTTATTGCAAAGCAAGCGCCGCTTGGTAGCATTTTTGATGACCCCTTCCATTACTTTACTGATGATCGAGAGTAGACTGATGAGGCGATAATTGGCTGGGTTGGATTTGTCCTGCTTTCTATATACAGGACATACCTGGGCAATTTTCCACATAGCCGGATAGATGCCAGTGTTGTAGCTGTACTGGAACAGCTTGGCTAGAGGCGTGGCAGGTTCTGGAGCTCAGTGCTATTGCCGGAATGTTGTCAGGCCTCATAGCCTTTGCACTATCCAGTGCCTTCAGCCGTCTCTTGGCATTACGTGGAGTGAATTGAATTGGCTGAAGACTGGCATCTGTGATGCTGGTGACCTCCGGAGGAGGTGGAGATGGATCATTCACTAGGCACTTCTGGCTGAAGATTGTTGCGAATGCTTCAGCCTTATATTTTGCACTGATGTGCTGGGCTCCCCCATCATTGAGGATGGGGATATTTATGGAGCCTCCTCCTCCAGCGAGTTGTTTAATTGTCCACCACCATTCATGACTGGATGTGGCAGGACTGCAGAGCTTAGATCTGATCCTTTGGTTGTGGGATTGCTTAGCGCTGTCTATCACTTACTGCTTATGCTATTTGGCACGAAGTAATCCTATGTTACAGCTTTACCAAGTTGACATCTCATTTATAGGTATGCCTGGTGCTGCTTCTAGCATGCCCTCCTGCACTCTTCACTGAACCAGGGTTGATCCCCTAGCTTGATGGTAGTGGTAGAGTGGAGGATGTGCCGGACCATGAGGTTACAGATTGTGTTCGAGTACAATTCTGCTGCTGCTGATGGCCCACAGTGGCTCATGGATGCCCAGTCTAGAGTTGCTAGATCTGTTCGAAATCTATCCCATTTAGCACTGTGGTAGTGCCACACAACACGATGGAAGGTATCCTCAATGTGAAGGTGGCACTTCGTCTCCACAAATACTGTGTGGCGGTCACTTCTACCAATACTGTCATGGACAGAAGCATCTGCGGCAAGCAGGTTGGTGAGGATGAGGTCAAGTATGTTATTCCCTCGTTGGTTCCCTCACCACCTGCCGCAGAAGTAGTTTAGCAGCTATGGCCTTTAGGACTCAGCCAGCTTGGACAGTAGTAGTGCTACCGAGCCACCCAGAGTACATTCTGCCATCTTATCACCCTTAGTGCTTTCTCCATTTGATGTTCAACATGGAGGAGCATTGATTCATCAGCTGAGGGAGGGCGGTATGTGGTAATCACGGAGGTTTACTTGTTCAAGTTTGACCTGATGCCATGGGACCTCATGGGGTCTGGAGTCGATGTTGAGGGCTCCCAGAGCAACTCCCTCCCAACTGTATACCGCTGTGCCGCCATCTCTACTGGGCCTGTCCTGCCTGTGGGACTGGACATACCCAGGGATGGTGATGGTGGTGTCTGGGACCTTATCTATAAGGTACGATTCCGTGAGGATGACTATGCTTGACTAGTCTGCGAGACAGCTCACCCAATTTTGGCACTAGGCCCCAGATGTTAGTAAGGAGGATTTTGCAGGGTGAACAATGCTGAGATTGCAGTTGTCGTTTCCGGTGCCCAGGTCGATGCCGGGTGATCCATCCGGTTTCATTCCCTTTTTTTGAGGCTTTGTAGTGGTTTGTTACAACTGAATGGCTTGCTAGGCCATTTCAGAGGGTATTTAGGCGTAAACCACATTGCTGCGAGTCTGGATTCACATGTAGGCCAGACCAGGTAAAGGCGGCAGATGGGTTTTTCCAACAATCGACAATGGTTTCACGGTCATCATTAGACTTTTAATTCCAGATTTCTACTGAATTCAAATTCCCCCATCTGCCATGGCAGGATTCGAACCCAGAGCATTTCCCTGGGTCTCTGGATTACTAGTTTAGTAACAATATCACTACACCATCACCTCCTCTGTAGGCAGCATGCCTATAATGACAGCCATGGTGCCACATGCAACATCATCAAGCAGAACATTGGACTGTTTAAGGAATGATTCCCCTGCCTGGACTGGTCTGGACGAGCTCTGCAGTACTCTCCAGAACACGAGTCATGATTCATTATGGTAAGCTGCATCCTGCACAACTTGGTGATCATGAGGACATAGCCCTGCCACCAGGTATATAGTGAACAACTGAAGAGGCAGAAGAGGGGATATGGAGGAAAGGAGGCTATCCGTGATCGACTCATTCGATGACAGTAACACAACCCCAAATCCTCATTCGACAACAGTCTCACACTTTACCATCCCTCTCTTACGGGTCATCATAGAATAAGAAAAACAAAATATTTATGGCGCAGAAGGAGGTCATTTGGCCAAACATATCTGTTTCAGCTGAAAAAGAGCTATTCCCGCCCATTCCCACTTTCCAGCTCTGCAGGTTATAGAATTTCAAATTAATTTAAATGAAATATTAATCTACAAACCCTGCTATTTGATCTCTTTGCTAAAGGAAATACGTGCTTCTTATCCACTATCTATGCCCCTCAATTAAATCCCCCCTCAGCCTTCCTCTGTTTCAAAGAAAACAACCCCAGCCTATCCAGTTTTTCCTTATAGCTAAAATTCTCCATTCTTGATCACATGCTGACAGGATGTGTCATATTTTCATTCTTGCACTGGAAGCAGTTCAGAAAAGGTTCACTAGGCTGATTCCTGGGATGAGGGGTTTGTCTCATGAGCAAAGGTTTTGCAGGTTGGGCCTATCGCAGATGCAAACCTCAGGAGCCTGCTGCAACATAATCTGACCGGCTGCTGCCGAGTCAGTCAAAGGAAGCCATTTCCACAGCTCTTTTGCTAAAGTTACGGTCGTCAAATCTGATCCTCATCTCCCCACTCTCACCCTCACCCCACACCAAGGAAACTCCCAGTGAACGCTCTGTTCCCCACCACTAACAATTCTTTCTCAAAAAGCATAAAATAACAAGTTAGATGAGTTTAACTGTTCAGTTAACTACTGAATTTAATCAGTGAATCCCAGTCTCTCCTATCTATAACCTTAACAGTGATGCAAGATGTTACATAATTATTTCAAGCTGAATGTGATTACAGCACTGATCAACAGTCTTGAGATTCATGCCGTTTAATGGCAGTGAACAATGCAGCAAGATCGATAGGTCTAATAATTTCTGTTATTTTTGCAATTTTTTCAAAAGAAATTATAGTTTCCAATTATCACTGGAGTAAAGCCATCAAAATTCATGATATGGGTCTCATCCTCATTGTGAATTGGCCAAAATTCAAATGTAGGGTTCATCTCAGGAAGTCAGCCAACTACATTCATCTCCAAGCAACAATCTGTAACCGGACGTCACAATCTTACAGCATTTCAGCTGAGAGAGGGAGTAATAGCTAAAGTTAAAGTGAACGAAATACTCTAATGTATACAACATATTTGTACGTAATATGACCTTCCACATACCATGACATGCAAACATCCTGATGACAGTCAAATCCTTAAAACTCCTTCCTAACAGCTTAGAAATAAATGATCGCAAAGCAAAAGCCAGCTTGGCAAAAGAGTTATGTTGTGTTTTGATATTACAATAAGCAAAGATACACAATTATTCCTGTAATTGTAAATATGAGAAAGTTACTGGTTTGTGATAAATCTACAACAAAAGTCACCACATTCTCAAGGATAATTAGGGGTGGGCATTAAAGCTTGCCAGTGACGCCCACGTCCCATGAACAATTAAAAAACAATGTTCAAACTGGTACATTTCTCCCTTTACTATATGCTCTACTTCCAAAGCCAGTAATATTCCCTTTAGCAACATAGCTTAGCTCCTTAACAATGTCCCCTTCTGATAATCAGTGCTCTGCTAATATCATTTTGATGCGATCACAAACCAGGATTCAATTTTTTTGTTCAAAATTACAGACAATTGGCATTAATCTTTTTTTTCCTCAATACAGGAAACAATGCCAAGCAGGACCGGTAAAGTCAGAGCTAGAATGTTTCTCATTGAATTTAAAAAATGCGTTTGTGCCTTTTCACTGCACTTTTTGCTCTTTTACTGCAGCTGAACAAAAGCAACAGTGAAAGGAATGCACAAAGCCACTGATCAGGAAATGAGTCACTTTGCAATGGACCTGAAATCTGGGTCCAGTAAGTACAACGACCAGAGATAAATAAAATGCTGTCTGTGAAGGCTAAAGAGAATTGCAGTGCAGGTGTAACACACTAACCATGCTGCATGAAGATGAGTAAGTAAAAATGCAAAGCTCTTGTAAATCTAAAAAAACATCTAAAGCCCCAGTTCTAAAAATAATCCAAATGCTTAATTCTTGAACCAACACAGAAATACATTTTTGGCTGGATCTTAACTCAGGACAGTTGGAGAGAAATTATTTCCTCTGGTGTGACAGTTCACAATAAGAGGACATAACCTTAAAATATGAGAGCCAGACTGTTCAGCAGTGATGTCAGGAAGTATTTCTTCACACAAAGGGTCTTGGAAATCTGGAATTCTCCCCATCAAAAAAACTGTTGAGACTGGGTCAATTGCAAATTTCAAATCTGAGATTGTTAGATTTTGGTTAGGCAAGGGTGTTAGAGGATACAGAACTCAGGCAGGTAGATGGAGTTCAGATACAGATCAGCCATGAACTGACTGAATGTTGGAACAGACTTGTGAGGCTGAATGGCCTCCTATTTTCCTTCCCATGTATTTTGTATTTTTTTAATATTGTGTTATTTCTGGAGATGATGACATAAATCTTTCAATGGATAGTAATCACCGTTGGATTGCCACTCCACACCTACCTTCCTCCCAATGCCAGAGCTCCATATTTGTGGTTGGGACATCCAGTTCTGGTTTCTCCTGAAATGCGGCGCATAGCTGAAATGGAGCTGCTTCTCCGTAGCACTAGATCGTCAGGGGAAGACGAGCCACGCCACCTTCTTACAATGTTAGTTGCCATATTCTGCTAAGTAAGGATGTTGAATGTCCCAAAGTTTCTTTGAAAAGCTAGAGAGAGAAGGTAAGGGGGTATGGTAGTTAAGGGTGGGTAAGGTAAGTAGTTATGGGGGTAGAAAGGCACGTGGATAGAGTATTAGGTGAGCGAGATGGTAGGGAGGCATGTGGGCGGGGTGTTATGTGGGTGAGCAGTAGGGAGACATGTGGATAGTGTGTTAGGTGAGTGCAACTCTAGCGATATCTCTTCCTTGCTACAAATTGCTGAGCTATTTAACATTAATAGGGCTGTGAACATTAAACTCATATCGGGCAGATTTCACTACTGAGGCAGGTACGTCGAGTTGGGAAATTTCCTGACTCGGCACACCCACCTTTGCACTCAAGCAGGGGAGAGGGGTGGGGGTTGCAGGTGCAGATTGAGGCTGCCAAGTGCTGAGGTGGGCTGTGTAAAAGGCCTGCCTTGGTCATCTGGGACTTATCCCAATTGTTTGCTTATATTTTAGGCCTTCTAGCCCTCACCCACTCCTTATGCCACCTCCATGCCAAATCATACCCTCCACCCACTCCCAATGGACTCTCAATCTCCATGCCAACTCATGTCCCCCCTAAAACCCCCAATAGCCCCTCATACCCTCCATGCCAACTCATGGTACTTCCAATACCCACTCACTGAGTATAGATTCTAAACAGAACCAATGAACTCTATAATAATAATGGCATGTGTGGAACTGCCTAAAAAAATCCATTCATAATTTTCTTTAAATAAAACTTCTGTTGCTACAACTCTATAAAAGTGTCAATTAACCAGACCTTTAAAGTATCAAGAACAGGAGCTATAAGCACTTGACAGTTCTTTATCTTGTACAAATAAACATAGAGCCATTGACAAAAGAAATCACAAAAAAATTATTATATCATAAAACTGTCACTCGGGTAGCGTTTTCCCTTCTGTCCAACTGTGCCAACAGAGGTAATCCTTTTATGGGAATCTGGGCCATCAGCGAAGGCTCATTATGTACCGAAGTGCCATGAGTTGGCATGGAAGGTATGAGGGGACATTGGGAGTAGGTGGGGGTTTGAGAGTTAGCATGGGGTGTATGAGGGGCCATGGGGTGGATAGGCGGATGAGTTGGCATGTACTGGGCATGGGGGTGGGGTGTTGTGGTTCGCCTTTAAGTGAGTGCAGTTTTGTTTTTTGTATACATTACTGAAGGTGATGCAATGTATCATGAGATTCAGACATAGTCTCAATTTTTTCCTAAGTAAACTACCAGCTCAGGCATGTATTCAAGTTCTCCAACTGTGTAACACTGTTACCAACTTCTCAAGTCCTTAATAAATGAGCCTACATATTTTTGTGTTAAGCAATCCCTTGTGTGTGCTTGGCGCCTTCATGTTTATCTACTAAGTAAGCACAAAGAGAAGAAAAACACAACAGGGGGCAAGGGTAAGGCCTTTTGACTTTACCTTTCAAAAGCTCCCGAATCCAGAATACCGTTCACAACTCCTCTGAGTCACGGAGGGCGGAATTTTCTGGCCCCACCAATGGCAGGTTTTGTGGCAGACGGGTGGGAGCGGAAAATTTGGAGCGAGGCCAAAAGTTAGATTCCCACCGGTGGAAAAACATGTTGTAATTTTCCCCTCGCCACATGCAGAGACATAAGGGTGAAGGGTTTTTGGGAAGGTTGGGGGCGGGAAGGGATGATAGCAGACAGAGTGAAGATAGGGGTGGGGAAGCCAAAGCCTGACATGAAACAGCAGAGTGTCGATACAGAAGGTGGTGGATGAGGTTCGATTTGCATGAATGAGAGGGGATGCATGCAGACTCTAGAGTATGAAAGGGTGGGGGTGGTGGTTACTGTGGCACAAGAGGGAAGGGTTGCGCAGAGACTCATGGGGGTGCTGGTGGGGGTGCGGAAGAAACGGTCTTGTGGTCATTCATTAAAGAGCCAAACAGCTGAGTGAAAGACAGTCATAGTTCTGGGACTGTTGCCAAGAGGTTGGGGTGAGAGATTAAAGGCAGTCCTGGAGCTCTGTGGGCCATCCTACAGGGCTTGGCATGGCACGCACGTCATAGTCCTGTTGCAGTGAGTGGCAAGGCCTGTGGGTTCAATGGGGATCAGGCACTGCTTGGCATGCGGGGTTTGGTCATAG
This sequence comes from Cetorhinus maximus, assembly GCF_964194155.1. Taxonomy (NCBI): domain Eukaryota; kingdom Metazoa; phylum Chordata; class Chondrichthyes; order Lamniformes; family Cetorhinidae; genus Cetorhinus; species Cetorhinus maximus. Next base: position 131,903,215 of record NC_135880.1, read on the forward strand.
TCTCACAGTCAGTGGTGATGGGCATGTCTGGCTCAGTACTGGGCTGCAGGAGGGATGGTCATGGTCAGAGGAGGCATCTGCAGCCTGTAAAATGAGGAAAACGTAATAAACGCGGGGGTACTGAAAACTCTCCTCGGGGGTGGGGCGGGGGGGGGGGGGGGGGGGGGGGCGGTGTTGCCCCTGTATGTGACTGCGCAGCAGCCTCAAGATAGGGAAGGTTGAGCCCACATGGGACATGCGCACATCAGCAGTGATGGGTTCAGCAGGAAAGGCAAGATTGTCTACCACAATGACAATGGGATCCAGGGTTACTGGAGGAGGCTGGAGAATCACAGGAGGGAGTTCGACCTGCACATCATCATGAGGTTCCAGGAAGGCTGGGGGGGACCTGAACTCTGACAGGGGGAGGGTCGAAGCTGGTATCGAAGTAGAAATGCAGAACCACCATCTTGAGACCCCCAAGTTATGGCGCAGTTTAAAACGGAAACTGGAAAAGAATTTGCATGGAAGGATGCTGAGGCAGTGTGGGAAGAGCCCATGGCTGGACTCGGGAGGTGAGGGGACTAACAGGAGGCACCCTCACACTGCTTAGAGTAACAAAATGGAAATAGAGTCTTAGTTGACAGAAGTCAGGAAGTGTTTTTAGAGAAGGTGTAATTCGAGCCATTGACATTTGGAGTGCTTTAACCTGAGAGTGTAGGAGTCACTAGGTTCACAAAGAAGTTATCAATTTGAGCATTAACAGAGAGGAGTGTGAGAATGGAAGATGCAGCCAACCATGAAGGGAACACAGCTGCTGGATATCTGCAAGATGATCAATGAAAGCCTCTAAGGTGCTTTCTCCAATTGGTATGGCTAACAGGGTCAAAGGGCATCCAGTTATTCAAAAAGTGCAGGTTAGGCATAATCAGTATACCAGGTCAGACATAGGAGTGCATTAGGTAAGGTTGAACATATCCTGGATGCAACAAGCCTCTTCCAACCTCTGGAAATAAGGTGTCAATTAGCTGGGTGGCATCTTGGTCACCTAGATCTGTGAGGTAGCGCCTCAGCTGGAACACTGGATCAGGGAAAGACAAGTAGCGCAGATGCAGACCTAGGGCATTACAGTGGCTTTCTGGTAGTTCTACTATAGTTGCCCATGACTCAGACCCAACTATTGGATCTATCTGTCCACAGAGAGGAGGAGGATTGAATAATGGAACCTGCGCTCAATGCTGCCTTCTTGATGGTAGTGATCCAAATGGGGAGAAGAAAGGCCTGGTGCTGCCTAGAAGCTTTGAGAAGAGGCCCGGCCTGAGGGCATAGTCCAGGCGGGGCCCAGCAGATCCAGAGGTTGAGGAGTTCAGACCCATCCCATGGAGGTGACTTACACGACCAAGGGTCTACTGAAGACGCCATTCCTATCCGGAAATGAGCGAGAGACAATGCAGAGAGATGTGGTGGCTCATATCTGCCACATTCCGCAGGAAAAGCTAATGCCACATGGACTGGGAGGACATTCCCTGCCAGTGTCCCTGAACATCACCACCCCACTCAATTTTTTTGCCAGTGGGTCGCTCCAGGGATCAACAGGGCACTATGCGGCATCTCTCAGTCCTCAAACACAAATATATCAAGGCAGTGATGGATGCCCTCCCCCTACAGTAAGGCTCATCATTATGCAAAGTTCATACTGGATGAAGCTAGCCTGGCTGCTAGATCCCTGGGTTTTGCTGCAATCTCTGGCTTCCCGAGAGTATAGGATGTGATCGATTGCACACATGTGGCTTTGAGAGCTCCATGGCAGCAGGCCCCTGATGTTCAGGGGTTCCACTCCTGAACATTCAGCTGGTGAGCGGCCATCAGTAGCATATCATGCATGTTTATGCCAGGTACCACAGAAGTTCCCATGACTCATACATCCTGACGCACTCCCAGGTGCCTCACATATTTAAAGGGCCGCAGCAATTACAGGGTTGGCTGCTTGGGGATAAGGGGTACCCACTCAAGCGATGGCTCATGGCACCCATGCATCATCCTCAAAGTGACTCGGAGCATAGTTCATAGTTCAACAAGATCCATCATTGAGCAAACCACTGGCACCCTGAAGATGCACTTCCAATGCTCGGACCGCTCAGGTGGGACTCTGCAGTACATTCCAGAGGGTGACCCGCATCATCGCAGTCTGTTGCACCCTGCACAACCTGGTGCTTCAAAAGAGGGATCACTTACCAGAGGGGGAAGTAGAGGCGGCTGAGAATTCATCAGCGATTGAAGACCTGGAAGGGCAGGAACCTGCAGGGGGCATTGATGGGGAGCTTCCAAGTGAGAATGCGATCACAGCTGAAAGATGTGGAAGACATGCCCATGACACACTCATAGCCACAAGGTTCCAGCAGGAGTAAAGTGCAGGCAGGGTACCCAAGCGCATTTCTCCTGTCTCTTAATGGCACACCAGTGATCTGAAAGGCCTTTACAACCACTAACATCGAGAGCAAGGTCAGCATTGGGCCTTGGACCTCCAACCCTCATGTCTCACCGGGCCCTATCTTTAGAAAGGCCAGCAGCCAAAGCTTCTCAATGTCGGCAGCCCAGGACTGGTCCACTGAAGACATGGCCCCGTAAGCCAAGAAGACAGCAGCCTCCAAATTCAGTGACACCTCAATAGAACACCTTTTGGATGCAGTCGAGGTCGACGCAATGTCCTCTACCCTGGCTCGGGCCACAGGAAGTCCAGCAAGCTCACCAATCTGGCTTGGGAGGTGGTGGCAGCGGTGGTCAGTGCCAACACTTCACAGGAAAGGTCAGACACCCAGTGCGGAAAGAGGATGAATGTTCTCATCCATGCTGCCAGGGTAAGTCAACCATCTTATCACTCTCAACTCACACACTTAGAAGCCCATCACACATTCACTGGCATCTCTCTCACTGTCAGCTCAAGGGACATCACCATTCACTCTCTCACACACACCCTCACATCCCCATCTGGGCTCATCTCCTCTGGAGATCACGTCTCCGTCCCTTCCAATCGCTCCCCTCACCACATACACATGCCATGCTTCCTTATCATCTGCCCTGCAATGTGTCTTGCTCACACTCTCTCCGTCTGTCTTTACACAGGACAAGATCATACACCATCGCTGAAAGAGTTCCCAGACTAGGGTTGGAGTGCCGGAACCCAAGGTCCTCTCTCAGTTCAAAAACCGAGCCACTGAGCTGGACAGAGAGGACGTGGACCATGCCTGTGGCAACAGTAAGGTTGGTGGCAAACACCCACGTGAGGATCCTGCACCAGCATACTGTGAGTGCATTGTCCTATTTTAGAGTTGCCTGCCTTGCACTAATTATCTCTACTTTCTATCATAGGACCTTCAGCCTAGCGCCCAATAGCCTCAACCTGCCAGGCCCTTAGTTCGAACCCTGAAGACACCTTGGATGTGGATCCTGAGGACACCACAGCAGAAGACTCATCACAGTGCTCACCCACACCCTCCACTAGCACAGAGGCACACACTTCAGTGGGACCTAGTTCTACAGTAGGCTCAGGGTCACAGTCTGGTGAGCACAGCACATAATATAGTCCACAGCAAGCGGTGGCAGGACATCCGAGGTCGCTGGCACTCAGAGGACTTCTGGAGGCCAGGATTCTGTTGAGTCCAAGTCAGATGATGAGCCTCCGGACTCGGTCCTAAATCAGCTGGTGGAGCTGCAGCAACATTCACGGGAACATCAGGAAAGGATGTCAGCTGCATTCTTCAGATTGCAACATACGATGGAGGGGTCCATCCATGTTCAGTCTGAGGTGATAGTGGCGGCATGTCAAAGCAACAAGGTCAACACTGGCAGCCACCATAGAGACCTTAGTCCAGGAAAATGGGTCCAGCACTGGCGCAGCAGCTGCACTCCATCGCTGTAGCCATTGGTGGCATCCATCAATGGCCATGTGAAAGGGGGGGTGGGGGGGGGGGTGGTGATCTTACTCCAGCTGCCCCTTCTTCTCGAGGAGTCAGCCTGGGGCCCTCAGGCACCCAGAGAGATGGACCGGCAGATGGGCACCCCGGGGCCATCCACCCAGGTGACTCCAGGAGCGCCCAGCCGATCCCAATCCATTTTTCCTGTGACCCCATCACCTCCAGCTCCACAGGTCGAGGAGGGTCCACCTACCCCACAGCAGGACACCCGAAGTAGGCCAGGGCACTCTAGGTCTCAGCCCTCCAGAGGACACCTACCAAAGTCATCACAGACAATAGGATGCAAGGGTCAGCAGGCTGCCTCCACCTCTGCTGTGAAGGATGCACCCAGATGTAGCGGTATGGCTAGGAAAGTTAGAAAATTTAGGAGCACCACAGTGGCATGGGTGTTCACAACATGTATATAATGTTCACAAATGTAAACAGAATCACACCAATTTCACATCTCCTCTTATGTATACCTCCTTTTCATGATGAACTGTGTTGCTGTCAATCAGGTTAGATATGATGGTGCCTCCCCCCATTTATTGCAGACCTTGCTATCATGGGCCTCTCGTCTATATGTGTGCTTCCTTATCACCACAGTGTGCGCCCCTTTTTTGGATCATTCTTGACATCAGTGATGCCTCAACCTTAGCGTTAATTGTGCTTGTGGAAGGAACCTTGTTCACATGCTTTGCAGGGTCATGTCTTGTTTATTCTTGGCTGTGTAAGATTGAGGCAGAGGGGTTCTCCTGCCTCTTCTGCATTCTTGAAAGGTGAAGGTGTAGTGTACAAGGAGATGTGTTAATGCATGGAGAAGGGCCATATATCGTGCAACTCCATGTGCTCTGTCTTCCCGCAGGGTTTTCATGCTATGCGTCCATACTCAGAGCTCGTGTGCGCTCCTGTCTTTCCGAGTGTACATCTGCTAAGTTCACCAATAAGTGGGAGCACCTTGCCCACTCAAGGTGCCGAAGCTCTGCCCCTTATTATTTCCCTGGAGTTCGAACCTACAATCTTGATTGTTTTTCAGCCTGTAATTGTCTGGATTGCAGCCACAGGGCTCTTGTCACAATGCTGGGATGCAGCGCTGTGCATCCCATCACCTAAACATTCACCGAGACATGTGATGCTAATTGCAAATGGTGATTTTTGACGGTCAGTAGAGGCTTTGAGCCGGCCCTGGAGGTGCACATCGTAGCTTTAGACAATGGTACGGGAGCAATGGGTTAGGAGCGAGGATGTACTGAAGCTGTAGACTGCTATTTATTAGCAGCAACTCATCACCTTGTGCGCCTCATGGTGTCTGAACATTTTGGAGTTCACAAGGGCCATGACTGGCCACGAGGGCACAATGTGTGTCTTAATGAGGAGGCATTTTCATGTTTGGCACACAAGTGGATGAATGTCGTCATTTTCAGGTGGTCCACATGCACAGTAAGGGGAAGATAAAAGCAGGTCAGCATTCCTAACTGAGAGTGGCCGGATAGAGAAGAAGGTGACACAGGGGATTGAATCATCTCTGATCAGGCGTACACCTGTGGAATGTCCTCAGCTCCCTTGCCCCAAGGGTCACCGATCAGTTTCACCATCGAGGTTACACAGAATGCATTGTCCCATCACTGGAGATGGATCTCCTTGAGGAGCTTTGTCACATTGAAGGCACGCAGCTACAAGCCCACTGAGGATAGCAGAACAGCTCCTGCCTCTTGTAGGCTGCTGTTGTGACTGGGGATGCTCGAGAGATGCTTGAAGAGGCAGCACCTTCTGACATCTGATGCCAGGACTCCCTCCTCCAGTTAACACCTAATCTCAGCAAGGACACATGTTCCCGAGGCTTCATCATCCTGCAAAGCCTGATGTGTAATTATTCACTCTCATATTGAAATGAATGGTTGAAATGAGGAATAGAACACTGGTGTTGGCCCACGACAGAGGGCACTTGTCCAAGAGGGTGCTCACTGCAACTCATCATCCTCCTGGTGCAATCTGGTGGCTATGAGGGCCTCACGCGCACGCCTGCCTCATCTGGCCCATTCTATGGCCTCTTGCTCTGCAGCTTCATCCCCTTCAATGTCCTCCTCAGCGGAGGAGACGTGCAGCTCTTCCATGTCGGTATCTGGCAAGTCCTCCCCCTTTGCAGTGGCAGGTTGTGCATCATGAAGGAAGCCACGATGATCTCTGAGACCCTCTGGGGACCGTATTTGAAAGCTCAGCCAGGTCTGTCCAGGCATTGGATCACATCTTTAGGATGCCTATGGTATGCTCCACCAATGCTCAGGTAGCGGCATGAGCATCATTGTACCTTCTCTCTGTGGCCACCACATGGGTGTCTTCAGCCATGTCCTTTGTCACCAAGGATCCAACCCTGGATCCTGTTTGGTCCCTCTGGGATCTGCGATCTCCTCAAGAAGTACGAGTCGTGGACATTTCCTGGGTATCTGGTGCAAACCTGCACAATAATTTTCTTATGCTCACAGACCAGCTGTACATTGAGCAAGAGGAAACCTTTCCTGTTTATGTTTTGGAGTGCCTGTTGCCAAGCGAGGCGTTTGGACTCTCATTCACTGCACTCTAATACCACACTCTTTTGGAATACACATGGAGAAAAGTGTTTAGTCAGGAGCTGAGATTATCTGAGGGGGACCTGAGGCCTCTCTTCTGTGAAGCTGCCAGCGCCATGATTCTAAGACACATCTGGAGCTTGTCCAGTCACCCAATTGCTCTGGAGTGCGTTACCACTCTAGCAAATTGCCACGCTGTGAACAAGGGGTTAATACAAGGGCCAGAACCTTCGGGTCGGCAAGCGGGGGCAGGCCTCACTCACCAACGCGTAAAATGACGTGCGGTGACAAGGGGCGTGCGTCCCGACCTCACCGCACATCATTCAGATTTTCAGGATTTTCAGTTTGGCGGGCGCATACCGGAGTCGGCTGCGTGCCCGCCGAACTGTCAAGGGCCTGTTAAGGCTATTTAAATTCCAATTAAAATAATTAACTGAGCAGAGGCGGCTTTCGCCTTTATCATGAAACCTCAGCCATGGGCAGGATAAGGTTTCATGAAGGTTTTTAAACTTAAATTAAAATTTTTAATAAAATTCATAGACATGTCCCAGCTCATGTGACACTGTCACATGAGGGGACATGTCTTAAAAATGTTTTTTTCCCCCTTTATTTAAATTTTTAAAAATCGAATTAATTTCCCTGAGGCAGCTCTGTGCCTCAGGGAGATTTCTGTGCTACGCCCCGACTCAGGCTACACCCCCCGCCTGCACAAGGAGTGCTCAGCACTTTCAGGTGCGCAGCACACTGGGCGGGCCTTAATTGGCCCGTTCACATAGAATGGCGACGTGCAGCTGAACGCGGGCAGCAATGGGCCGCACGCCCGTCTGCTCCCGCCCAACCCACCCCTACCGATGGGGAGAAAATTCTCCCCAAGGAGATCGATTAGTGCCACTTTGCGGGATTAGTCTCGCATGAATGCACATCGTAGCTCCACCTTCCTGATTCCCTGCACTGTCTTTGAAAGGCTCCTAACATGTCTCAGCTGTGCATCTCCCCTCATCTGGGAATACACAGTTCAGTTGGGTGCCTCTTTAATCAGCCCCCTCCAGTCCATGCACATGCCCTCCAATCGGCCCTTGAAGCACTCACCAGCAGAGTATCTCATTTTAATTTTGTACTGCACCATCGCTACAGGTTGGAAAATGGTGGTGCTGTGGTCTCACTATCAGACCAGCTTGGACCCTCCCCGTAAGTGTGTGGAAATCTCTCTCACCGTCCTGCAGGAGTTTAATGTTCAGTTTTCCCTCCCTCAATTCTCCTCTTGTATTCCTTGATCCCATTGTGATGGTGGTGGATATCCCTATATTAACCCCAGAACATGGTAAGGTAAATGTGCCCATGCCCCATGTGGACCTCATCCCTCCCCATCTTGCAGACACTTGCACGCTTTGACATATACACCGCCCTCCCACCTGCTGACACACTAATGCCCCCACAATACCTTTTCCCCCATCTAAAGGCTGCAGATGCCTCCCCTGAGTGTGCCATCTGCGGCCCAGAAAGATGCCAGTCACCCCACAGACCTAGGCGTGTGATGTTACAACAATGCCTTACACACAACATCCTGGGTACGACAGAGACTGGACTGACATGCCCTCCCCCTGGACTGGGACAAGGACAGCCTTTGCAAGCTCAATAGTGAAGTGCTTCTTCACTCAGCGATCCTCCCATTATGGCCCAAAATCACTTATGTAAATTCTACTCTCCTCCACCCCAGCCTGGCGCTGAGGACACTTCCCCAACAACCCCCACCCCTCCAAGTCATGGCGTTTGAGTGCAACCTTTCCAACTATTACCCCAGTGGACTCCTTGCCCTGTGGCCCCTTCCCTTGCATCAGGCCAGTTTCCCCCCTTCCCCAGTGGAGGCCTTGCCTTGCAGCACATTAAAAACCCCACCTTACCGCTAGTCTGGTAGGTAGAAACTTGCCTCTGACACCAGCCCTGAAAAAGTGACATGGTGCTGGCTGCGACACCTGGCACTGAGTCCGAGTTGCCCTGAGCACTGTGCCATGCAAAGTAGGCAAATAAAGCTCAAAGTCACAAGCAAGGTGCAGGTCACCAGTTGCATATCGCTTATACATCGTTGTGAAACGCATCGGTCTATTTGGGCACGATGCGCCCTCTTGATCCAGTGTGGGGCGGGGGGGGGAATTATTCTGGCAAGCAGCCCTTATAATGAGATGCAAATGTTTTAATATGATGGTTCCTGGTGTGCCGCAGCGGGAAACGGGACCCGCCATTGAGGGCTGGAGCGGGCAACCCTGGACTGCTTTTACGATGGCGGTAAACTGATTTTTCTAATCTCGCAATATTTTCTGCTTCTGCCCGCCATGGCTCATGCCAGGAAATCCCACCCATCGTTTTAGTATGCATTAAAACCTTTCGGTTTGTGTCTTTGTGGAGACAAGGGCTTATTATATTTTCTGTAATACTTCATGCATTTCAAACCAGCACCATGGCTCAAAAGGATATCTCTGCTCTCCAGGAGGCATTCTCCTCATTCTCCCATGATGGGTGAGCCTGGGGCAGTTAGCGACTCTCAGTGACTAAATGCATTGTGGCTGCTTTCAGAGTACCTGCCATCTACCTGCATGATGTAGACCCAGATGGTCATATGAAACACACATGTTGCTTGGATGGAACCCCTTCCTATTCATAAATGCCACTGCATTCCAGAAAGGAGCCTATGAGGTCACATGGGTTCCATCAGTGGTGTCCCGCACCCTTAGTGACCCAATTACCATGAAAATATGAACAATTCTCTCCTACTCCTGGGGCTTCCTTTGGAATACTAATCAATGAATTTGTCTTGCAAAGCAAGCTGCAGGTAAACTGCAGGTGAAACGTAAGGCAGAGTGAGGAGTACATCATGTTCAAACTCTTAACAAAGCCCGCGGTGCTTCAGCAGGACAGCCGGTGAGGAAAATTTTAGGCAGCATGCTCCCTCTGAACACTTCCAGAGCAAGAACTTTCTCAAATATCCCACCCCTGCCCCCATGGCGCCATCATAAGCTCAGGTATTTTCTTTTTAAAAAGCACATCTCTTGAAAACCTGAATTCAAATGAAACAAGGTTCTTCAGGGGAGGCAGTGGTGTAGTGATATTGTCACTGGATTGGTAATCCAGAGAGCCAGGGTAATGCGCCGGAAACCTGGTTCAAATCCCACTACTGCAGCTGGTAATATTTGAATTCAATTGTATATTTAAAAAAAAATTGGGAATTAAAAGTCTAATGATGACCATGAAACCATTGCCAATTGTCGTAAAAACCCATCTGGTTCACTAATGTCCATTCGGGAAGGAAATCTGCCATCTTTACCTGGTCTGGCCTACATGTGACTCCAGACCCACAGCAATGTGTTTGACTTTTAAATGCCCTCCGAACAAGGGGAATTAGGGGTGGGCAATAAATGCTGGCCTAGCCAGCGACGCCCACATCCCAAGAACGAATGAAAATAAACAGAAACAAGCTGTGGAAATCTGAAAGACTGGTTTACCAATTATCCAACGGCAATCAGAAATATTTATTTTACAAGAAAAATCTCTTGTAAAATAAATCACCAACTGATAAGGTTCTGTCCAGCAAAGAAGTGTCTTCCTTTCAAACTACAAATGTTGGAGTTCCCCGCTCATTTAACTGGTACAGATGGTGCAGCTTTCATAAACAAAATCTCATTACCATGTCACACTTGGTTTAAAGTGGTTTTACAGAAATAAAACTGATCAAACCACATCCTGAATGAGCCAGCATTCTGGACACAATCACGAGCTAATGCTATATTAAATCTGTGAAACAGATTTGGACCTCCTACATCCAGGGCTCTCCACTCTCAACTTAAACTGCCACAAAACAAATCTAGGTGCAATGCCTTTAATGTATGGATTTCCTGTAAACTGATGAAGATATGGCAAGTTTCTAATGACTTATACATCCATTTATTTAGTGATATAAGCAGAATACAGCAAAATCCAAAATATACAGTTACCAGTGATTCAAACACCTTATACTATAGTCAAAGCTCTATTTTTGCGACGCTTGTTTTCTTTGACTAATATAAAAGAAGCTTTTCAGCACAGAAAAAACGAGGAAGTTTAGCAAATATGTAGTCTGCTGCAAAGCACAATGGGACATATCATAGCATCAGAAAGATGTCACCTTGATGAAAGCAGCAGGTGGTTAGGATTTTTTTTTACAGAAACATTTAGATTGATGAACATATTTGGTGAGCTACAAGAATTCCTTTGAATTTCTTTTACTGCCTCCTCTTGTTATGCTTTGGTTCCAATTCTCTTATATTCAAGATTGGGTTGTTTCACTTTTATGTCCCACTACTGTTTAGTTTGCTCCTTTGCCTATTTTTTCTGTTCATCTCCCCCCTTATAAATTCAGTGGGAAGGAGAAGGGAGGAAATTAAATTGCAGAGGCAGCAGATTTAAACAACAAGAAAGGAAGATAGCCAAGGGTAGTGATGCCCAACCAGGAGTTAGTTCTTGGGTTTAGTGGATCCAAAAGCTACCTCTTCCAGAGCCAACTTTGAAAGTTATGGTTTGCAATTCTAAATGGTGGTATTTCTCATCCAAGCTCAGTCCTACAAATGAAACTGCTCTGTAATGGTCGCCTCGTATGTTGTCCACATCTTACCACAGACCACCATAAGGTATTCTCCTCCCACAAACTCACTGAAAATTTACTAAAACAAACCAAATTCTCAGTGGAGACTGAAAAAATGAAATGCTTTGTAAACTAGAAGCACACTCAGATTCTCATGCAATTAAACACGCTGCATGGACACGTGTCGAGTCATGGAGACGCCCTGGACCTTTAAAAATGGTGTGTGGGACATGGGCTCAGATGTCCTGGCCCCATTTCTGACACTTCCTATTTTTTGCTGGTAGAAGAAAGGGGACTGGGACGAGGGACTCCTTGCTGAGTTCAAACAGGCCCCGATTTCACTGTAGCTAGTCCCTAACCCATAGCGTGGCCATAACAAATTTATGGAGTAACGTAAAGGCTCTTGAAGGGTGGATAAGGTCTGTATAACTGTCATAATGTGAAGTCATTTATGTGCCCAGTCCTTGAACTTTTTTTTTTAAAAAGGTTGTCCTGACAGAGAGTTGAGAAAACTCTGTTCTAGCAGTTTCAATAGCTGTTTATTGATATTTGCCTAAGGGCAATGCTTGGTTGATTTCCATAAGCTACAATTATCTCAGTAGGAAGGGGTGGGGGTTCTAAGTTCACAGTTTGATTGACAGCTCAAAGAGGTTATTATAGGATTAGCTGTCTTTGATGTGGGGTTACAAATAGAGGTCTTTTGGTTTTTATAACTGATTAAGCACTGGAGGAGAAGTAAGAGTTTTGTTTGGGCTTTCATCAATGGTAGTGTTTCTTTTAAAATTGTGAAGGCTGTATTAGGAATTTATTTCTTTATTTTGTTTCATCTCAACATGGTTTCAGAGGCCTGCCCATGGTGAATACTGGGTGAGTTCGCATGGAGGTTGCAAGGGCCAAGGGTGGTGGGTGGGTTGGTATGACTCAGCATTAAGTTGTCATGGGGGCAATAGGGGTGGGGGGGAACGACATGGATTGGCATTAGAGTGGCATGCAGGTGGCATGGGGAGTGGGTGAGGGTATGAGTGATGAGGACTAGATGGCCTAAAATGTAACAAAACCACTGGGACGAGAACCAAGTTGGGCCTTTTAACCAGCCTGCCTCAGATCTCAGCAGCCCCTGGGACCACCTCTGATCAACGTCCAGGGGCAGTGGGCCCAATTCTATCCCACACTTCCCCCACCCCCCTCCCCCCTCCCCCCCCACTCCACCCACCCCCCAGATCGAAAATCCTGCAACTCAAGGTTTTTCTTCTGAAGAATGCAGGGCAAACTGGGAAATTTCCTGACTCGAGCTACCTGCCTCGGTAGGGAAAATCTGGGCCACTGTCTCTGAATCGTATATTGCTCAAAATGGACAATGAACGAGGGGGAGGGGGAGTGAAATGAGAACCCTTGTAGATACAATCTAAAGAAAAAAAAATTATGAAGGGGTTAAGACAGACTATTCTTCTTTATTTCTTTGGAAAGATTTTACCTGTGGGCTACTGATAATGATGTGGAGCTGAAGGCATACAGAAAATCAAGAGGTAAAATATTTGCTTGCAGCCCTGATTGGTTGTCACTTTTTTCCCTGTTTAATAACCACAATACACAGTATGTTACACCCCAATTTGGAATGCTCAACAATTACGTCCACATTCAAACTTTGACATCTGCTTTACAAATAGCATAGAATTAAAATTACCTGTCAATAAATTGGTCGATTATGACAATATCCCCAGGCTGGATTTCTTCCTGCAGAGAGCCACAGGCAGTAGTAGCAATAATATGGGTGCAACCCTCCTGCTTCAATGCCCAGATGTTTGCTTGAAAGTTGACATGCGTTGGCATAATAGTGTGTCCCCTCCCATGTCTACATAATAAAGGAAATTGAATTATAAAAACCCTGCCGTGGGTGATAAATGCATCACATGTTCTGCAACAAAAAAAAATTATGGATAAGGGCTGACAGTATAAAGTCCTTGTGCAACATTAAACTTTATATCCAATTGTTAATTGAGTTCCAATTTTTTCTATAATAGAGGAAATTTTTTTATGTTCTGCTCATTTCTGCTGAAACACAGAACACAGTTCACCTTTTCTTCTGTCGCCATTTTCGATCGGAAAACACTAACACAGCATTAACATTTTAAAAAGACGATGAATTATGCTTTAATATTCCATTTACTGTTAGCTTCTATCATGGGTACTGCACAGGAGTGCTGCTTTGGGCTGTATTAGAGTGCTTAAGTTGGAGTTTGGTGAGTTAGGGAGTTTGTTGAAGAGGGAAGGAGGGGTCCTTTCATTTTCTACCCTTTCTCAGTAAGAAGAGCGGTGGCCTTGGTAAATAGGACCTGGTGAGTATTTCTTCTGTCCTTAATATTCTCTAAACCAAGGGAAGTAAGAGTAAACGGAGTAATTTAAGGGTAAGTCATGGCAGGGCAGCTCGGCCAAGTGGAGTGCACCTCCTGTGCAATGTGGGAAGTCAGGGGCACTTCCAGTGTCCAGGACGACCATGTGTGCGGGAGGTGTCTCCAACTGCAGCTACTCGAAATCCGCGTTTCAGAGCAAGAGTTGCGCCTGGAGTCACTGTGGAGTATCTGTGGGAGAGCAATAGCAATTTGGAATTCTATCATAAGGGGAACAGATAGACGCTTCTGTGGCTGCAGATGTGACACCAGGATGATATGTTGTCTGCCTGCTGCCAGGGTCAAGGATATCGCTGAGCTGCTGCAGGACATTCTGAAGGGGGATGTGAACAGCCAGAGGTCATGGTTCATACTGGTACCAATGACATAGGTAAAAAGAGGGATGAGGTCCTGAAAGCAGACTATAGGCAGCTAAGAAATAAATTAGAAAGTAGGACCTCAAAAGGTAGTAATCTCAGGATTATTCCCAGTGCCACTTGCTGGCGAGATCAGGGATAGGAGACTGGGCCAGACAAATGCGTGGCTGATTAGATGGTGTAGGAGGGAGGGAGAGATTCTGATTCCTGAAGCTTTGGAACTGATTCTGGAGAAGATAGGACCTGTACAAGTTGGACAGGTTGCACCCCAGCAGGACTGGGACCAATATCCTCGCAGGGTTATTTGCTCATACTGAGAGGGAGGGTTTAAACTAGATGGGAATTTGAGCGGGGAGATGCAAGCGAGGGAAACAAGGATAGGAATGAAAGACAGAAAAGTAGAAAGTAAAAGTGGAAGGCAGAGGAAACAAGGACCAGCAGGAAATGGGGTCATAGTACAAATAAAAAGATGTGCAAAATGTTAAAAAGACAACTCTAAAGGCACTATGTCTGAATGCACAGAATATTCGCAATAAGGTAGGCAAATTAACAGTGCAAATAGATGTAAACGGGTAGGATATGATCGCAAATACAGAGATATGGCTGCAGGGTGACCAGGCTGGGAACTGAATATCCAAGGGTATTTGATATTTAGGAAGGGCAGCCAAAAAAAGGAAAAGGAGGTGGCGTGGCATTGTTAGTGCAATAATGAGAGAGTATATTGGTTCAGGAAATCTAGATGTAGAGTCAGTCTGGGTAGATCTAAGGAGCAACAAGGGCAGAAAACATTAGTGAGAATTGTCTATAGGCCTCCAAACAGCAGTGATAAGGTAGGGGACAGCACTAAACAGGAAAATGGAGATGCGTGTAATAAGGGTGCTACAGTAATCATGGGTGACTTTAATCAACATATAGACTGGACAAACCAAATTAGCAATAATGCTGTGAGTAACTGGAGTGTGTATGAGATGGTTTTTTAGGCCAGTATGTCGACGAACCGACGAGGGAACGGGCTATCCTAGATTTGGTATTATGCAATGAGAAGGGTTTAATTAATAATTTTGTTGTGCAGGGTCCATTTGGGAACAATGACCATAACATGATAGAACTTTTCATTAGGATGGAGAGTGAAGTAGTCCAATCTGAAACTAGGATCCGAAATCTAAACAAAGAAAACTACGAAGGTATGAGGCGTGAGTTGGCTACAATAGATTGCGGAACTTCATTAAAAGGCATGACAGTGAATAAGCAATGGTTAATATTTAAGGAATGAATGTAAACATTACAACAGTTATACATTCCTTTCTAGCACAAAAGCAAGACAGGGAAAGCAGCCCAGCCAAGGCTAACAAAATAAATCAAGGATAGTATCACATCCAAAGAGGAGTTATATAAATTTGCTAGAAAAAGTAGCAAGTCTGAGGACTGGGAGCAGTTTAGAATTCAGCAAAGGAGGACCAAGAGATAGATTAAGAGGGGAAAGATAGAGAATGAGAGTAAGCTTGCAAAGAACATAAAAGTAGACTGTAAAAGATTATAAAAGTATGCTAAAAGAAAAAAATTAGTGAAGACAAATATAGGTCCCTCACGGTCCAAAACGGGAGAATTTATAATAGAGAACAAGGAAATGGCAGAGCAATTAAACAACTTCTTTAGCTCTGTCTTGACGGAGGAAAGCACAAATAAATTCCCAGAAATGCTAGGGCACCAAAGGTCTAGCGAAAAGGAGGAATTGAAGGAAATTAGCATTACTAAAAAATGCTGAAGAAATTAATGGGATTGAAAGCCGATAAATCCCCAGGGCCTGATAATCTACATCCCAGGGTAGTAAAGGAGGTGACCATGGAAATAGTGGATGCATTGGTTGTCATCTTCCAAAATGCTGTAGATTCTGAAGAGTCCCAGCAGATTGGAAGGTGGCAAATGTAACCACACTATTTAAAAAAAGGAGGGAGAAAAAATTACAGACTAGTTACCCTGACATTTGGTAGAGAAAATAGTAGAATCTATTATAAAGCATGTGATAACAGGACAGTTAGAAAATAGCAACAGAATTAGACAAAGTCATCATGAATTTATGAAAGGGAAATCATGTTTGACAAACCTACTGGAGTTTTTTGAGGACGTAACTCGCAGAATAGCTAAGGGAGAACCAGTGGATGTGGTGTATTTGGATTTTCAGAAGACTTTAGATAAAGTCCTACATAAAAGGTTAGTGTGTAAAATTAAAGCACATGGGATTGGGGATAATATATTGGCATGGATTGAGAATTGGTTAGCAGACAGGAAACAGAGTAGGAATAAATGGGTCTTTTTCAGAGTGGCAGGCGGTGACTAGTGGGGTACCGCAGGGATCAGTGCTTGAGCCTCAGCTATTCACAATATATATCAATGATTTGGGCGAGGGAACAAAATGTAATATTTCCAAGTTTGTTGACGACACGAAACCTGGTGGGGATAAGAGTGGTGAGGAGGATGTTAAGAGACTTCAAGGCGAGTTAGACAGGTTGAGTGAGTGGGCAAATACATGGCAGATGCATTATAACATGGATAAGTGTAAAGTTATCCGCTTCAGTAGGAGAAACAGAATGGCAGAGTATTATTTAAATGGTGATAGACTGGAAAATGTTGATGTTCAAAGGGACCTGGGTGTCCTTGTACACCAATCTCTGAAAGCAAACATGCAGGTGCAGCAAGCAGTTAAGAAGGCATATGGTATGTTGGCCTTCATTGTAAGAGGACTTGAGTATAGGAGCAAGAGTGTCTTACTGCAGCTGTATAGGACCTTGGTGAGACCACACCTGGCACAGTGTGTGCAGTTTTGGTCTCCTTACCTAAGAAAGGATATACTTGCCATAGGGGGACTGCAGTGAACGTTCACCAGACTGATTCCTGGGATGGCAGGATTGTTGTATGAGGAGAGATTGGGCCCACTAGGCCTGTATTCACTGGAGTTTAGAAGAATGAGAGGGGATCTCATTGAAACGCATAAAATTCTGACAGGGCTGGACAGAATGGATGCAGGGGTGATGTTTCCTCCGGGTGGGGGGTCTAGAACAAGAGGTCAGTGTCTCAGGATATGGGATAGACCACTTTGCACTGAGATGAAGAGAAACTTCTTCACTCAGAGGGTGGTGAACCTGTGGAATTCTCTACCACAGAAGGCTACGGAGGCCAAGTCACTTAATATATTTAAGAAAGACATAGATAGATTTCTAGACTCTCAAGGTGCCAAGGGGTATGGGGAATGGGCAGGAGTATGGCATTGAGATAGAGGATCAGCCATGATCATATTGTGTGGCGGAGCAGGCTTGAAGGGCCGAATGACCTACCCCTGCTCCTATTTCTATGTTTCTGCGGTCTGCATATATAAGTTATTTTCAAATCAAGAAAGTGTCTTCAAAAGGGATGCAGCAATACCTGCTGTACAATTTTAAGACCTCTGCCAAGATCTTGGTGAAAAATGACATACTGGTTCTTAATTTGATCACACCAAGTGCAAAGAATGTTGGGGATACTAGAATGTTAGCCTAAATTTATATTCCGTGGGCTCCAATATGCAAAGTGTGGCACAGTGGACTCATCATAACACCCGGAAATGGGGTGTTGAAAGGAAAAAGAGCAGTTATCAGTGCATGTGGTAGTGGCACACATTTCCCTTAGATCTGTTGCGATTTTGGAGCACCAGCCTATCATTCCAATAGGATGGGAGTGAGTGGAAGGACTGGTGGGCTGGATAAAATTGAAAACTTGCAGAACCCACTCTGGTTTAACCATAGCAAAACAGCAATCAATCTGTAATAAAACCAGAGAATGTGGTAAATTCGCAGCAGCTGAGGATGTATCTGTGGAGAGAAAAACAGAATCAACATTTCAGGTCGATGGCATTTCATTAGAACTGGAAAAAGTTAGAAATGTAACAGGTTTTAAACAAATACAGAGAAAGTGGCAAGGGAAAGGAGTGAATGAAAGAACATACAGCAAGGTCCGCGATAGGATGAAAGGCAGGAGAGACTAAATGACAAAACAGGTGATGTTGCAAGGCAAAAGAGACAGTAATGGGACTAGTCAAGAAACACGAGATGGGTCTAGAGGAGATATAAACGGGAACAACTGAATCATTAACAACTGCCACCTGAAAAAAGTGGGGACAGGCTGTCTTGGGTTGACTGCCATTTTAAAACAGAATGGCAGAGCCATAAACAGCGCTTCACAACAGGAAGTGGAATCGGCAGGATTTTCAGGGAGAGTGGGTTCCCAACAGCCCCACCCTCAAAAAGGGATGTCACAATGCCCCGATCCAAAATCCAAGTTCATCAGTCAAAAAGGGGAGAGGTCCAGTAGGAGTAGCTTCAGCCCCAAATTCCTGCTGCTTCACCTCTCATTGCGTCAGTTTCCCACCCCTGAAAACAGCACAATTTCTAGCTTATTACTTGTTGAAATATAAAAATTATCTGGGCAGGTTATTTCTCACCAAATTTTCTTCACTAATGAAAAGGGGAAAAAAAAAGATTGCTAGTTAACAGGTGGGGTTTTTTTGCATCACTTCTGAAGAATACATCCCTCATTTATTTATTTTTTTAAAATCACATATGAGACGGTATCTGACCTTGTTACAATACTCAGCGAAGCAGCAGCACATAAATCATAAAGACTATTTGAAATACAGGATAATTTGGTTTGTCTTGTTTCTCTAGTTTTCTCAAGTGTTTCAGAAGAATATATAAGTATGGAGTGAGAAAAGGCTATGCATACCAAATGAATCACAGAATTTATCTCATAACCTTTAAACCTAATTCAATTTATGTGAGGTAATTAAGCTAAGGAAATTTCCCAGAAGCCAAAGCATTGATTGTCCTACAGATAATATTGTCACATCCTTAACAAGGTGCCCCTTTGTGCTTTATAAACTATTAACCCATACCAAACCAAAATGTATCCATAAAATCTTCAATCTATTCTCTAGACATAATCATCCAACGCTATATTTTTTTTAAGAAGGATTTAATTGGCTTAGAATCATAGAATGATACAGCACCGAAGGCGATCATTTGGTCCATTGCACCCATGCCAACTCTCTGAAAGAGCCCACTCCCCTGCCAATCAGAACTGTCACCTGAACCGGAATTCATTCTTGATTCCCCAGGGTATTTACTATTAGATTCATTTGATTGTGCAATGAAAACACAGTATGTTTGTTAAATGAATCAGTAGTTGATTTTCAGGAAATAATAAAGCAGACTACAGTCAATACCCAAGAACTGAATTTGGTTTTTTTTAAATAAAAAAACTTACCTAGCAAGGAGAACACAATGAACCTTTTTGATCTTCCCCAGTATCAGGGCATCTGAAGGCTATTTATGAAAAAGAAGAATTGCAAGTGTTAGACAAACAAACCACTGCCCACAGTTGGACAAGTATGCTAAAATATGCTTGTCAAATGCCCTATCATTGGTCTGTGCTCAACTTTTAAAATTTGCATTCATTCACAGGATCGTTACAGTGCAGAGTTACAGTACTACGAAGTCCCACTCCCATGCCTTATCCCCATAACCTTACACAATCCAATTCCTTTTTGAAAACCTCGATTGAACCTGCCTCCACCACCCTCTCAGAAGTTCGTTACAACATTGTCCATCCACAGAATCAATGCAGCATTTGACAGAGACATGTGGAGTGGTATGTAGACCTGTGAAGTTGATGATAACAAGTTAAAGCGAGAGAGCGAGAGCGAGCGAGAGACACACACACACACACACACACACACACACACACCTTGGTCTAAATTCAGTAATCTTATCAGTAGGAATAATTGAAAAGGTGATGCTGGAAATCTGAAGAAGAAACAGAAAATGTTGGAAATACGCAGGTCTGTGGAGAGAAATAATAGGGTGGATTTTACCAGCCCTCTGGCGACCAAGTGAGAGGCAGGACGCCACACAAAACGATGGAGGAAGGCATCAGGAAGGGAGCCTGATGTCTTCCCACTGCCACAGGATATCAGCAGTGGCAGGAGGGTCTTTTTCAACTCTTTCGAGTACATTCACAGTTCTTGGTTTCCGGGAGCGGGACATGAACCCACAACCTTCTGATTCAAAGGCGAGGGTGCTATGAACTGAGCCACAGCTGACACCGCCTCAGCAAGGTGACCGGTTAACCCAATTAAGTTGCCAATTAAGAGCCACTTCCCACTCCTGCTGGCATTTTACTGGAGTTGGGAAGGGTCACCACCATGTGGGGAAACCGCCAGGTAAACCTTGGCAGCATCTCAGCACGTTTCTGGGAGTTGAAGTCCTCCTTTATGGCCGCTCCATGGCCCAAAGAGGGGTATCCCAGTGGCAATGGCCACTGCCACAGCTCCGGTGCCACACTGTTGTAATGTGCACCTTTCTCAATTGTCCAGGTCAGCCTGTCTGTCTCTGCACGGTAAATAGAAAAATCTTACCAAGCCTTTGAAGGCTCTCAGTATGGAGGTGGCCTCTTCTTCCTGCAGCCTCGGCAGCTGCCACTTCCATCAGTGTGGTTGCCAAGTCTACCGAGCTGCTCTTGGAGGTGGGCTGCCGCCCTCAACCAGCTGGTGTCCTGGCAAAGGCCTCTCAATTGGCTGCCACCAGTAAAATGCCACCCAAAGTCCCACCACCCTTTCTATCCCACTGCCAGGATAACCTGCCCTTTGATAAATTTCAGCCAATGTTACAGGTCAAAGAGCTTTTGCCCAAAATTAGAACTAATTGTTTGCCCTGAAATGCCACCCCCAGATTATCCCCAGTGTAGGACCATGTTTCAATCTCTGGCTATTTTGCTGCAAATGCCCCAATCTGCTAGGGTGAGAAAAGCATCTGGAAAGCTTTACTGAGTAATCTCATCACACGGTCACCAGTTTTCCGGGCCCTCTCTCAACGGTTCTTCTTAACTAGCAAATATTAAGTTTGGACCGTTTGTCAGTTGAACACAGGACAGAAAGGGCTGCATTTTCCTGTGGGCTTTGGGACCCCAGTGTAAGGATCAAATGGGGGTCCCAAGCCCACATTTACCAGGAACAATGATGCAATCTTCCCTGAGTTGGCCTCTTAATTGGTTGCCTTGTGCTTACCATCTTAATAAGTATAATGGGTGGGCTCCCAATGCCGCCAGCCCTCTTTGGAGCCCTGGCAGCCCCACTGGAAGAACACAGTCGTGGAAGGTTGGAAATCTCATTGCTTTGCATATTGGATTAGCTTTAAAGCAAACAGTCTATTAATGGCTGTAAAGGCTGGCACTACTGGTTTCCCTATCATCCTCATTAACATTCTAAACATCCTGCGTATCTCTGGGAGATAATCCTTTGTTAGTTGAGCCTAACCTTATATCAATAATAATATGAATTAAACCAAAAATCTTTTACCGCTCAAGTAGGTAAAAGTCTCAAGGTGTTACATCCACATCCCTATATACTCATGTGATATTGTAATTCTTAAAAAGCAAGTTCTGCTATTGAGAGTTTCTCAGGATCTGTTGGCTTCTTACTATAAAAGAGATTTTGCTCGAGGTAATGGTCTTTTGTTGAAAAAAACATTTATCTACCTGATAACGATTTACAAAGGTTAGATAAGACCAAGACATATAGCTGGAGCTACTCTCCGAGATGCTTCACACTCATCGCCTCTCAGTGACTGACATCACTGTGAAATAGCTCCTTACGCATGTGCTCAGTCGCTATTAGAATTAACTTTAAGGATGTTAATAATTGGGGATTCAGCGATGGTGATGTCACTGAATGTCAAGGAGAGATGGTTGCATTCTCTCTTGTTGGATATGGCCACTGCATGGAACTGCCTATTCAACGATCTTCCTTCCAACATAAGGTCAGTAGTGGGGATATTTATTGATTATCGTGAAGCGTCCAGTTCCATTTGCAACTCCTCGGGTATTGGAAAAGTCTGTGCCCACGCAGCAAGATCTGAACAACATTCAAGTTTGGGCTTTTTTTTTACAGAAACTTGGAATTTAATTTATCAAACATGTTGATTACACAGAGATGGTAAGCTGCCTGATAAACTCTATTCAAACCAAAGTAGTTACGTAAAGAGGTACCTTCATTAAAAGCGTGGTTCAGCATAAACAGCAGTATATAACTTGTGTTCCAAATGGGTTTCACTCCCGGTGTCTCCAATGATTTGTACAAAAGAGGTGAATCATTACAGAAGCCAAGTTATGTTTGAGAGTGTCCTTCAAACCTGATGAATTATGACTAGTACGCATTTAGATCTCGTACGTGTTCCAGCTACAGGAATACAGCAGTTTCAGGTTTTGGGCAGGAGACAAGTCATAGCTCATTATGATTTAGCCCTCCCTTCGAGAGTCTAGCCAGAAGATCTTGCATGTGTTTCTTTACCTTGTACCCAAGTTCTTTTGTCTTTTCTGTTAGCATTGCATACTTTTCTTTGTTCCTAGACAAATGTTCCTTGTCCCCAATTGTCTCCACATGTTTAAGCTTTTGAGGCGACAAGTCCAGCTGTTCCTGATAATGCTGGTGCTTCTCGATCTTTGTCTCAAAGTGCTTCAGTTCCTCCTTAATGGAATCCAGTTCATCTTCTGTGAAGTTCGACCTTTTTGCCATATCCCACAGCTCAAGTACTTAAGTGACAAGTAACATTTACACCACACAAGTGTCAGGCAATGATCATCTCCAACATGAAAGAATCCAATTATCATCCCTTGACATTCAATGGCATTAACATCAATGAGGCCCCCCCCACACCCATTAACATTTTTGGGGTTACCATTGGCCAGAAACTTAACTGGATCAGCAGATAAATACAGTGACGACAAGGGCAGTTCAGCAGTTCATTATGCTGCAGTGAGTATCTCATCTCCTGACTCCCCAAAGACTTTCACCATCTAACAAGACACAAGCTGGGAATATAAAGGAAAACTCTCCACTTATCTGGATGATTGCAGCTCCAACATTATTCAAGAAATTTGACACCATGCAGGATAAAACAGCTTGCTGGACTGGCACACCATCCACCATCTTAATTATTCACTCCCTCCACCAACAGCACATCATGGCTGCAGTGTGCACCATCTACAAGATGCACTGCAGCAACTCAGTAAGTCTTATTCAGCAGCTCCTCCAAAACCTGTAACCTCTACCGCCTATAAGAACAAGGGCAGCAGGCACGTGGGAACACCATCATTTGCAAGTTGTCCTCTAAGTCACACAACATCCTCAGATATTGGAGCAATCTGTGCATGCAGCAAGATCTGAAAAACTTCAAGTTTGGTCTTATAAGTGGCAAGTAACATTTACACCGCACAAGTGTTACACAACACTTGGAAATATATTGCTGTTCCTTCATCGTCGCCAAGTTAAAATCCTGGAACTCTCTACCTAACAGCACTCTAGGTATACATAGACAACGGTTCAAGAAGCTGGACCGCCACCACCTTCTCAAGAGCAATTAAGGATGAGCAATAAATGGTGGTCTAGTCAGCGGTGCCCACATCCCATAAATGAATAAAGGAAAATGAAGGCCATTACTTTATAAACATTTGTTCTTAGATATGAGCAGTGTTCAATTCATTATCCATCCCTTTAGTGATTGCTCTTAGAAGCGATTTGTTTGGCCGCGTCAGAGAATATTGAAGAATCAAACACATGGTGTGTAAATTGAATCATGTGTAGCCAGGTAGCATAGTAATATTGTCACTAAGCTAGTAATCCAGAGACCCACATAATGCTCTGGGGACCTGGGTTCAAATCCCATCATGTCAGGTGCTGAGTTCAATAAAAATCTGGAATTAAAAGTCTAACGATGACCATGAATCGATTGTCGTAAAAGCCCATCCGGTTCAGTAATGCCCTTTAGGGAAGGAAATCTGCCGTCCTTAACTGGTCTGGCCTACTTGTGACCCCAGACCCACAGCAATGTGGTTGACTCTTACCTGCCCTCTGAAATGGCCTGGCAAGCTACTCAATTGTATCAAACTGCGTAAAAAGTCTAAAAGGAATGAAACCGGATGGATCACCCAATATCGACCTAGGCACCGAAAACGACAACGGCAAACTCAGCCCTGTATACCCTGCAAAGTCCTTCTTACTAACATCTGGGGATTTGTGCCAAAATTGGGAGAACTGTCTCACATTCTAGTCAAGCAATAGCCTAACATAATCACACCTAACAGAAAATGTCCTAGACACCACCATCATCATCATCCCAGCAGAGGTGGCAGCACAGTGGCATACAGTCAGGGTAGAGTTGCACTGGGAGTCCTCAATATTGACTCTGGACCCCATGAAGTCTCATAGCATCAAGTCAAACATGGGCAAGGAAACCTCCTGCTGATTACCACATTTCGCCTTCCCTCAGCTGATGAATCAGTGCTCCTCCATGTTTGATCACTTGGAGGAAGCACTGAGGGTAGCAAGGGCACACAATGCATTCTGGGTAGGGGACTTCAAGAGAGGCTCTGTAACACCACTATAGACCAAGCCGGCCGGGTCCTAAAGGACATAGCTGCTAGACTGCATCTGTGGCAGCTGGTGAGGGAACCAACAAGAGGGCAAAACATGCTTGACCTCATCCCCACCAACCTGCCTGCTGCAGATACATCTGTCCATGACAGTATTGGTAGCAGTGACCACCACACAGACCACGTGGAGGCCTGTCTTTACATTGAGGATACCCGCTATAGTGTTGTGTGGCACTATAACCGTGCTAAATGGGATAGATTTCGAACGGATCTAGCAACTCAAGACTGGGCGACCACGAGGTGCTGTAGGCCATCAGCAGCAGCAGAATTGCACTCAAACACAACCTGTAACCTCATGGCCCAGCATATCTGCCACTCTACCATTATCATCAAGCCAGGGGATCACAAAAAGCAGGACAAATCCAACCTGCAAACTACCTTTCAATCATCACTAAAAAGTGACGAAAGGGGTCATCAACAGTGCTATTAAGCGGCACTTACTTAGCAATGACCTGCTCACTGTGTCTCAGTTTCGGTTCCACCAGGGCCACTCAGCTCCTGACCTCGTTGAGCCTTGGCTCAAACATGGACAAAAGAGCTGAGCTCCAGAAACGAGGTGAGAATGACTGCCCTTGACATCAAAGCAGCATTTGACAAGAGTGTGGCATCAGGGAAGTTAATGGGAATCAAGGGGAAAACTCTCTGCTGGTTGGAGTCTTATCTAGCACAAAGGAAGGTGGTTGTGGCTGTTGGCGGTCAATCGTCTCAGCTCCAGGTCCTCACTGCAGGAGTTCCTCAGGGTAGTGTCCTAGGCCCAACCATCTCCAACTGCTTCATCAATGACCTTCCTCCCATCATAAGGTCAGAATGGGGATGTTCACTGATGATTGCACAATGTTCAGCACCATTCACGACTCCTCAGGTACTGAAACAGTCCATGTCCAAATGCAGCAGGATCTGGACAATATCCAGAACATTCCACCACACAAGTGCCAGGCAATGATCATCTCCAACAAGACAGAATCTAGTCATCGTCCCTTGACATTCAAAGGCATTATCATCACTGAATCCCCCACTATCAACATCCTGGTGGTTACCATTGACCAGAAACCGAACAGGACTATCCACATAAATACTGTGGCTACAAGAGCAGATTAGAAGCTAGGAATCCTGCGACGAGTAACTCACCTCCTGATTCCCCTAAGCCTGTCCACCATCTACAAGGCACAAGTCAGGAATGTGATGGAATACTCTCCACTTGCCTAGATGGGTGCAGCCCCAACAACACTCAAGAAGCTTGACACCATCCAGGGCAAAGCAGCCCACTTGATTGGCACCCCATCCACAAACATTCACTCCCTCCACCACCGACGCACAGTAGCAGTAGTATACCATGTACAAGATGCACTGCAGGAACTCACCAAATCTCCTTAGACAGCACCTTCCAAACCCACAACCACTACCACCTAGAAGGACAGGGGCAGCAGACACATGGGAACACCACCCACTGCAAGTTCTCCTCCAAGCCACTCACCATCTTGACTTAGAACTATATCGCTGTTCCTTCACTGTCACTGGGTCAAAACCCTGGAACTCCCTCCCTAACAGCACTGTGGGTGTACCTACACCACATAGACTGCAGTGGTTCAAGAAGGCAGCTCTCTACCACATTCTCAAGGGCAATTAAGGATGGGCAATAAATGCTGGCCTAGCAAGCAATGCCCACACACCATGAACAAATTTTTAAAAATTCCTCTCCTAAAGGCTACTTAGCTGTGGGGGCTGCCTGCAGCAAATCATCTCAGGCACGTTCTCACAAAAGTTGTGGACCACTCATTCAAAGAGTATTTCATCAGCATTACCTTCAGGTTCCTGTCTTCTCTATGCAATTTCCTTGCCGAGGTCCATTGCCACCCTTCTGAGGGTGCTCCATGATAATGCTTCATTGTCAAGCAGCAGGCTACAATGTGATGTGATGTGGTAAATCATGACCTTCACTGGAGTATGGTTCCACGAATGCTAGTCATTCATCATCAAAGCACAAGAGCATATCAGCAAACCATCCTATTTTAAGGGCCAACATGTCTAAGCCAATCTTGGCCTCACTCAGTGACCGCAGGTGGACTCTTCAAGCTGGATTTTAATCAGGAGCAGACACCCGAACTGATTGTTCTTCTTCCTAAGCCAAGGAGAAAAACTCTCAACTCAGCTAATTCAGCACAGAGCTGGAACGGAACCTGGGAACTTTACCCCAGCTCTGACTCACAGAAAGTGAAGATGATGTCAGGCAAGTCGGTAAAACCTGAACTTTTTACAATCATCTTAATTTGTAAATTGTTAAAATAATGCAGTTGGATTATATTGTATTTATTCATTATAATGTCCACATGTTTGTAACTGCCAACAGCTACCCTTGGTTTCGGAGAGTGCTTTGTTATGTAACTTCATGATTCTTCCTTACTTGCACCTCCCAAATAATTCCACTCAGTTTATGGTATGGCAGGTGGTATTTGCCAGGCTGACCAAATCCATAAGGGAAACTTGGCCACGCGATCACAATAATTTTGCATTTTGTATTTATTACAAGAAGGCTGGTGCACTGAAGACAGATGCAATGAGGTCCACTACCACCTTTAGAGATTTTAAAGATAAAATTAAAATATTAATTAACAAAAGAAAAAAATCCTACACAAAATTACAGTTACGCAGTTATAACAGTTCCCAAAATTTCTACTTAATCAGGCTCCCAACTACACACCCCTTTAAGGCAACAGTCCAAATAGATTCCAAATCTATAAAATCATCCAGTGGTTTTACCACAAGCACCACTGGACAATGGATGTTTAAGGAGCATATGATGAGCAAATGATCAGCCCCTTATCCTGAGCCTGTGCCCCTGTCTTTTAGATTTCCCAATCAGAGGAAACATTCTCTCAGCATCCACCCTATCAAGCCTCTTCAGAATTTTGTAGGTTTCAATGAGATCACCTCTTATTCTTCTAAACTTCAAAGAATACAAGCCCAATTTACTCAGCCTTTCGTCATAGGACAATCCCCTCATTCCAGGGGCCAATTTAGTGACTCTTTGCTGTACCACCTCCAATGCAAGTACATCCTTTTTTCAATGTAGAGACCAAAACTGCAGATGTGGTCACACCAAAACCTTATACAACCGTAGCAAGGCTTCTTTATTTTTGTACTCCAATCCCTTGCAATAAAAGCCATTTGCCTTCCTAAACATAAAATTAAAATTAAAATATTGGGGTTGAATACCATCTCGGGCAGTGGTACAAAACAAGCAATATTGGATTAGGCACCTGTTATACACAGCGCCTGATATTTAATTTCACTGACTCCAATGGAACTGAAGATCTGGAGCTGCGTATAACAGGGGTATAATCTGATGCCGCCCATTTTGCACCACTGTCCGATATTAAATTTTACCCCAGGAAATTAAAGTTTAAAATACTTAAATTACTGGGCCTTCACTGCCCCATTAAAGCTCTTCAGTAATGACATGGAATCAAAGTCACTGTCTTGCTAATTTTTTTTGAAAGAAAGTATAAATCTTTACCATGGCTTTAGTTCAACACCACCAGTTCAATGGTATACTAGCGACCTGAATTTTGGTGATGTAGTGAAGGTCATTTAACATTATACCCTGCTTAACTTTGTCACACTGACATCAGTAACAGATTTGTTGTCCAATGCTACTTTCATCAAAGTTCTAGCTTTTGACTGTAGGGGACGTGAAATAACTGAGACAGCACTACTAAATGCCTAAAATAAGCTACAAGAGTGATTTTATAGATTGCCATACTCCTAATAGCAAATTTTACTGTCACCCTCTGAAGCAGATACCACATTATCCCTGAAAGTGCTCAACCTGCTAATATAGACCAGATTGTTGCATCCTTATTTGCAAGTAGTTTCCCAGCTATCCATTCAACAGCTGTAAATGTAGTCATGAATCTCAACTTTTGGACAACTACGCTTGCAACTTAAAAGGAGTAGATTTCACAGCACTTATAGGAACATAGAAGTAGGAGTAGGTCATTCAGCTCCTCAAGCCGGTTCTGCCATTCAATTAGATGATGGCTGGCCTGTACCTTAGTTCCATTTACCCAGCTTTGTTCCATATCCCATAATACCCTTCCCAAAAGAAAACTTTAAAAACTTAAGAACAAGGCAGTTATCCTCAATCTGAGCAAAGAAACAGGAATACATGCAAACTAGTCTGCCATATGTTATGATCCCAGCTGATGTTACTACTGGACAAAACAGATCTCAGGGTGGAACCCAGCTTGATAGAACCTAACTTTTATTTTTTTTGTTCAGATACATGGAGAGTGGCTACTGAACAGAGTCACAGGAGTCAGCTGAATTTTTAACAAAAGAATAGAACATTTATTAAACAAGAAAAAGATGAACTATATTATAATACTCCTTCACCCACAACTATATTTTTGCAGATATATACAGATTTGTAAGGAAAACACAAGTTACAAAAGCTATCTTATACTCTAATGTTCACAGTATGTACACAATCCATGTAAATCAATAGGCGACCTGTGATCAGACACACCACACTCTGAAACCAAGTGAGAGATGCCACCTCAAACAGATGCTACGGATCTCTCCTCAACTCCCCCCAGACGCTTGTCACACCATGAGCCAACCAATCTCACTGAACTCCGTCTTTCATAGGAGGACTTACAATCTCCACTCTTGAAGAATCTTCTCCCAAACAATGCTTTCTCTCAGATGCCTTGCACAAGAGTCCACCTCCAGGGTTTCAAACTCTCCTCCTGATGTTTCTCTCCCCTGGATCGCCACGTGCATTCAAGCTTCTTCCCACGCACTCTTTTACTGATTCAGCCATCAACAGTACACCACTGCTTCACATGCCCATAGTAAAGAGTTACAGACCTTCAGCCTTCCCCTTAGATCTTCCAGCTTCTCATACACCACGCTTTAAATCTGCATCCTGCAGCTTCTCCCTTTAAGCCGGAAGCTTGGAGTCTTCCTCTCTGCTCCTTACTTTCACTTCCAGAGCAGAGCCTTTTCCAGGTTCCTGCCCTTGTCCTTTGACTTAACTATCCTCTTAGGACCTTTCCTGTTCCACTCCCCTGGATTTGGGGATTTTCTTCTTCAGTTTCTTTGGGGAAACCTGCTTCCCCTGCAGTTCCCTATCCTGTCCAGCCTCTCGGGAATCCTGGCTTCAACTGAGCTTTGGTTTGGGACATGCTATCCTAGGCTCTTCCTAGGCTGTTTCTCGTGGCAACTGCTTCCAACTGAATGGAAATTACTTTTCTGTCTCTGTGGGACTTCCTGTTGCAGGCAACAGAGTTTTTTAATTTCATGTTTGTTTTAACTTCCCTTCAAGAGTCGTAAAACCTTTATTAAAATGCAGACATCTTTTAAAGTGAAACTAAAACTCAACTTCCCCTTTTTCTTAATGCACAAATACAGTAATACAAATTAAACTTAACTTAAAACTAAAACTTAAAGATATACCTTATTCCTAACACACCCAAATACAAATATAACTTACTTAAACTATCTTTATTTCCTAAAACATACCTGTGGTTTGGTCAGAGGAGTCACTGCTTCAAACACCTCAAAAGTTAACCACCTGGATCTCCCTTTGCATGAACATTTGTAAAGCTAAATTTCAATCCTCAAAGACACTTGAAGGTGCCTATTAATGTAATGATGTTTTAAAATTGTTACAGATCAACTATCAAATCATATAATTGAAAATAATTCTGAAACCTAGACCATAAATGGATACAATGCCATTTGTACAATACAAGAAAATTATGTTATTTGAGTCAGTGAACATGAGCATGACAAGGACAGGAGAAAAAGCCTGCTGCTACATCAAGTTGAGGGATCAGGTGCATTAAGGGTATTGCACAGTCCAGATTATGACAGGTTTCTCTCACACTATCCCTCATCAAGCTTGTCTTGTATGATACATCACAGTATCACAGTGCCTTTACAGTGCAGGAGGAGGCCATTCAGACAGCATTCCACCTAGTCTCACTCCCCTGCCTTATCCCCGTAACCTTGCACATTCTTTTTTTTCAGGTAGCAATCCAATTCCATTTTGAAGACCTCGGTCGAACCTGCCTCCACCACCCTTTCAGGAAGTTTGTTCCAGACTCCAGCCACCCTCTGGATGAAAGAATTCTTCCTCACATCACAGGATAACAAATGGAAATTAGAGGGATTTATGGAAAAAAATAATTTTCTTCACCAGAAATATTATCCATCAATAATTTGTATTCAGATTGCTTTATTGATGGAAAAATACTAGCTTATACATGGAATCCAGAACTATCTTCCTAAAAATGCTGTAGAAGCGAGGTCAATAAAAAAGTTCATTCTGAACTACTTAGTGTACCATCTCGACCAGGATCTGTTGCCAGAGAGTCAGTGTGGTTTCAGAAAAAGTCGAAGAACCACTGATATGGCGCTTACAGTTAGGTGGCTCCAGGAGAAATGTCAAGAACAGGACATAAACCTCTCCACCACATCCATTGAACTGACCAAGACTTTTAAGACAGTCAGCTTTGAAAGATAATGGAGAACTTTGGCTGCCCTGAGAAATTCATCATAATGCGTTGACAGTTTCATGACTGCATGCTCACACATAGATGTGTGTCCTGGATGATGGTGAGTCTTCTGAGCCACTAAATTCACTAAAACGAAGTTGAGCACCAACTTTCTTCAGCATGTTTGCTCTGCCATGCTCTCTGATGCCTTCCATGATGGCGATGCTGGCATCAAAATCCGATATTGCCTGAACGGGAAGCTCTCAAACTGAGAGGAGTCCAAGCAAAGGCAAAAGTCTTCAAGGATATACTTTGCAATTTCCTATTTGCCAATCACTGTGCTGGTTCAGAGCTGGACATGCAAAGTAGCATGGACTTGTTCTCTGTGCATGTGACAACTTTGGCCTTAGGATCAGCATGAAGAAAACTGAAGTAATGTACCAACCTGCTTTAGGAAAGCCCAACCTCGAGCACAAGTTTCCAGAACTTGTCAGCAGTGGATAAGTTCATTTATCTCAGCAGCATACTCTCTCAAGCTGTCTATATTGACAAGACACACATAGGGCAGGATTTTACCGTCGACGAGCGGGGACAGGGCCCGCTCACCAACGTGTAAAAGGACGCGGGATGACATTGGGCAGAACTTCCAACGTCACCCCGCCCCATTTAAATTTTCAGGAAGGCAGGGGCGTAGCAATATCAGCTGCGCGCCCACCGACCTGTCCATGGCTAATTAAAGCAATTAAAGGACCTGCCCGTCCAACCTTAAGGTTGGCGGGCAGGCTAGGAGCCCCGGCGGCAACTAGAAAAAACATGAAACCTCATCCACCAGCGGGATGAGGTTTCATGTAGGGTTTTAAAAATTTTAATAAAGTTGCTATGGAAATTATGAACATGTTCCAACTCATGTGGCATTGTCACATGAGGGGACATGTAAGGGATTTTCTTTTTCTCTATTTTTAATATTGATGAAAGTAGAGCCGTTCTCCCTGAGATGGAACCATACTCCAGTGAGGGATTCCCCACCACGCGCACAGGGAGTGCATAGTGGCCCGCCCCCAATTGGGTCAGCTCTGCCCGCCCGACGAATGGAAAATTCAGCCCATAGAATTGCCAAAGCAAGTGCAACCTTTGACAGATTTCGAACATCAGTCTGGGAATGAAGCGGAGTAAGTCTGTCTACCAAACAAAGTCTATAAAGCATTAGTCCTGCCCACTCTGCTCTAGGTACATAAGACTTGGGTTGTGTACCACCCTCATGCCAAGAAGCTCAAGCATTTTTGCTTGAGCTGCCTTTGGAAATTTCTAAAGATTAGATAGCAGGACAAAATACCAGACATTAAAAGATGCTCACCCGAGCTGGCATGCTAAGCATCCACACCATACTGAGGTAGTCACAACTGAGTTGGGCTGGTCATGTAGCCAGAATGCCTGAAACTCACTTACCAAAGCACATCTTCTATGAAAGCTCCAATCTAGGGTGCGCTCTTATGGCAGTCAAAGAAAATGCTACAAGGACACTCTGAAGGTTTCACTTAGGAGCTTTGATATTGACTTCGAGTCCTGGGAGAAGCATGGACAGGATCGCTGCACCTGGCGCAGCCAAATAAAAAAAATGGTGCAGCCCACCTCGAAAGCAAGCGCATCTCAGAGGTGGAGAGGAAACACAAAGGAGAGAAAATCGCGAGCCAGCTACACAACCAAAATTCAATTGTCTGCGGTATTCTGTCCTGTTTGCAGCAGAACCTTCCAGGTGCATATCGGCCTTACCAGTCACCTACATATCCACTGGAACCTTACGAAACAACCCAGATGACGAATGTGGTCATCTTCACCTCGAAGGACAACGAAGAATAAAAAAAAAAGATTAAAAAGTCAGATTGGCAGAATTTTGTTAGATAAGGGTATTAGAGATTATTGAGTTAAGATACAGTTCAGCCATGATATAGGTGAACGGTTAGACAGCTTGAGGGGCTGAAAGGAATATCCGAAGAGGATTCGACCAGATTTCCCACACAGTAAATAAATAATTTATATAACTTTTTAAAATTGCTCTTAGATTGAAAAAAAACAAGGACATTAATATACGTTTCTCAAAAGTATTTCATCCGCCAACCAAATTATTTAGTAGACACAACTTGCCAGGTTAACGCACAAATTCCTCACCATTTACAGGTGTCCACCTTTCTCATCCTGTAACTTCCTACATACTTAGAATTGTGGTCCCAGTGGGGTTTGCAAGGGCCCATGGGCTTGGAGAACCAGGCTGTAAGATTCTAGCCCTATTTCCAATGTACTCTCATTTGAGGTATGCTGCCCAGAGAGAGAACAGAATAGTGATTTACCCCAATGGCTTTCTCTTTCACAATTACACCAGATTAAAATTTTCAGACTGCAGTTTACTCCACTTCAGGACAGTTCTACTTCAGATCAATCTGTTCCACCTTTGAATTTAAGTTCAGAATCATTTCAGTGGCACTAAATGATGGATATGAGCAAGCTTTTCACCTAAAATTTGCTCTGTCAGTTTCAATTGTGATGAATTCCATTTTTTGCATCAGTGTGTACTGTATAAGCTAGCAGCCTGTGGAGATGGTAATATTTAAAATACAAGATGCTCTAATGCTTGTTACATTTGGTCCTGTCTGGTAACAAGGATGGGACCCTCTTGGAGCATTTTGATGCAGCAGACAATGAGCCAAGGACCTGCCTTCGGACAGGGCACACATGACGTGACATACTTGCAATGGAAGCAGTTCAGAGAAGGTTCACGAGGCCGATTCCTGGAATGAAAAGATTGTCTTATGAGGAAAGGCCAAGCAGGTTGGACCTATACTCATTGGCATTTAGCAAAACGAGAGATTATATTATTGAAACATAAGATTGTGTGTGGGCTGGACAGGGTAGACGCTGAGAGGATTTTTTCCCTTTTGAAGGAATCTAGGGTGAGAGGCACAGTTTAAGAATAAGGGGTCTCCCATTCAAGAAGAAAATGTGGAGAAATTTCTTCTTTCAGAAGGTCGTTAATCTTTGGACTGCTCTACCCCAGGCAGCGGTGGAGGCTGGGTCACTGAATATATTCAAGTCTGAGTTAGGCAGATTTTTGATCTATAAGAGAGTCAAGGGTTCTGGAGGGGCAGGCAAGAAAGTTGGGCCAGGGCCACAAACAGATCAGCCATGATCTTTTGAATGGTGGAGCAGGCTCAAGAGGCCAACTGGTCTACTTCTGTTCCTATTTCTTATGTTCTTAATTACCAATGAATGGGGCTGGTGTTAAGACTTCACCACGCAAGAAGCTTCAGCAAGTCTGGTGGCTGAGCAAATGACAAGTTAGATACTCTAAATAAATACTAAATCTTGTAGCGATGGTTTGTACTGAAGCAGGTAGGAAATAACTGTAATTGGGCAGTACACAAATCACTAACATTATCCCTTTCAGCTTTCCCTAGGAAATGTAATGTTCCCATGTCATTAAATCCCAATTGTTTCAAAGATTATATTCTTTAAAATCTATTAATTTCTTATAATTGATAGTAAAATTAGATATTAAAGCTAGAATATACTGTTGAAAAGCTTGTCCTTGGTGATTTTTTAAAAAAAATTATTTTGCAAGCACAGACTCTTGCTGAAGTACAGTTCCACAGCTGGTGGTTGCTCTCTAGTGCTTCCATACGTTAACCTAATCAAGCTATTTGTCTGCAGCAGGTATAACAGCCCAACACAATCTTTTCCTTGGCCAATGTGCAGGCTTGTGCACTTGAAATAGTGATCGTGGATAGTGATCAGCAGCATGGTCGCTGGTTGCTCCAACTCCAGGCCAACAAGGCTGATTGTAGTAACAGTCCCAGCTGAGATAAGCTAACTCAGCAGAGAGCGGGAATCAAACCTGGAGCTCACTTGGACTGTATGACTGAGCTACTCACTGGATAACTCTATGGGACCATCCAAGAGACTGCTTCAATTGATATGATTTTGCACCTCAAAATATTTACATATGCCAATGTCTTATTTTCCAAAATATTTGAAAATCAAAATTTTATTAGGGCGTATCCCCTACATTCTTAGAAAATAAAATGTTGTTTATATTATATCCAGCTCAAAAGGAGCACTACCGCAATAACTAATCTAGAGTAACCCATTTAATATAATCAAATGACAAACAGTAAAATAATCCACATCAATTTTAGAACATTTATAACCAAAATATAAGTACTTCAATATGTAAGTATTTTAAAAGCAAAAATATATAATTGTAGGAATCAGCTATCCCTTTATTCAAATTGCTCCCTTTGAGCAAAGCAACTTTTCAGGTTCTCTTCTTTAAGTTTTGCGGCGACTGAGTAATAATTCCAGGTATGACAACACTCATGAGTCTACTCCCTTATCCTGATGGAAAATTTGTTAACTGCCTGTACATTGCACTGAAGTCCCCTGCCATAGTCTTCTCATCTCCACCACATGCCAGTGACGCCAGGTCCCAATAAGTTGACTTTCAGGTTGCAGTTGGCAGCATATGGTTCATATTTTAGGAGCTGGCGCCACTAACACGTATCTTGGCACAATATAAAAGCAGCAGTAGATGCTTAAAAGAGTCTGATATGATAAGGAAGTTGGATATAGCAGCATAAACAGCAGGAACCAGCTCAAAGAGGGCAGTCTCCTGAACCACCCTGATACAAAAGCAGCTTTTGCACTGCTGTGAATGTTCTCAGAACTGTAGTCAGTATTATCCCCATCACAGTCAACCCGTAAGAGCATGTAAACAATCCCACTGAGGTCTCTATGATTAGACCTAAATGCGTGGCAAAATCAACCCAAGCAGTTGAAGCACAGGCATCGAATCAATCCCATAAAGCTACAACCTAAATTCTGCTTGATAAAAATAAAATTTAATTCTTACTATAAAACAGGGGTAACAAATTGGCATGTAAAGAAATCTTCCCAGCAATAGTCATGCACGGTGCGTGGCATTAAAAATAGCTCACTAAAGAGCTCCAAAGAGGAAAAATGGCTGTGAAGATATGACAACTATGTGAGGCGCGTCAGCTAGTCGAAGTAGACAGTCTTGTTTAAAGACAAAGAGTATCTTAAATACAAAGAGCTCCTGAATAAAGGATGCGTTGTTGCACAACATATACATCAAACTGGAAATATTCCAGACCCATTACGCAAAGAATCAAAGAAGAATTTGGTCAACATTTTGCAGCTTCTTTTGTAATAAGGAATTGAAGCGCTCACTAAGTTGTGTGTAAACAGCATGATTTCAGCAGCCCGAACAATCCCCATCCACCATTACTCTCCTCCGTCTGGCTGAACTTGTTCTCACACTGAACAATTTCTCCTTAAACTCCTCTCACTTCCTCCAAATAAAAGGTGTGGCTATGGGTACCCACATAGGCCCCAGTTATGCCTGTCTCTTTATGGGGTATGTGGAACATTCCTAGTTCCAGTCCTACTCCGGCCCCCTCCCACAACTCTTTCTCCGGTACATCGATGATTACTTCAATGCTGCTTCATGCTCTCGTCTGGACCTGGAAAAATTTTATTAATTTTGCTTCCAATTTCCACCCCTCCATCATTTTCACATGGTCCATCTCTGACACTTCCCTTCCCTTCCTTGACCTCTCTGTCTCAATTTCTGGTGATAGACTATCCACCAATATCCATTACAAGCCTACCGACTCCCACAGCTACCTCGACTACAGCTCCTCACACCCCACTTCCTGTAAGGACTCCATCCCATTCTCTCAGTTCCTTCGCCTCCATCGAATCTGTTCTGATGATGCCACTTTCAAAAACAGTTCCTCTGACATGTCTTCCTTCTTCCTTAGCCGAGGTGTTCCACCCACGGTGGTTGACAGGGCCCTCAACCATGTCCGACCCATCTCCCGCGCATCCACCCTCACACCTTCCTCTCCCTCCCAGAAACATGATAGGGCCCCCCTTGTCCTCACTTATCACCCCACCAGCCTCCGCATTCAAAGGATCATCCTCCGCCATTTCCGGCAACTCCAGCATGATGCCACCACCAAACACACCTTCCCTTCAGCCTCCCCGGCGGCATTCCGTAGGGATCGTTCCCTCCGTGACATCCTGGTCCACTCCTCCATCACCCCCTACACCTCAACCCCCTCCCACTGCACCTTCCCATGCAACCGCAGAAGGCGCAACATCTGCCCCTTTACTTCCCCTCTCCTCACTGTCCAAGGGCCCAAACATTCCTTTCAAGCAAAGCAGCATTTCACTTGCACTTCCCTCAATTTAGTCTACTGCATTCGTTGCTCCCAATGCGGTTTCCTCTACATTGGAGAGACCAAACGCAGACTGGGTGACCGCTTTGCAGAACACCTTCGGTTTGGCCACAACCATTACCCAGACCTCCCTGTCGCTTGCCATTTCAACACTCCACCCTGCTCTCATGCCCACATGTCCGTCCTTGGCTTGCTGCATTGCTCCAGTGAAGCTCAACACAAACTGGAGGAACAGCACCTCATCTTCTGACTAGGCACTTTACAGCCTTCCGGACTGAATATTGAGTTCATCAATTTTAGATCATGAACTCTCTCTTCCATCCCCACCCCCTTTCCGATTCTCCCTTTTTTTTTTCCAATAATTTTTATAGATTTTCTTTTCCCACCTATTTCCATTATTTTTAAATGTATTTCCATCCATTGTTTTATCTCTACCTTTTAGCCTTTTTCGATTCCTTCACCCCATCCCACCCCCACTAGGGCTATCTGTACCTTGCTTGTCCAGCTCTCTACCCTTAATTAGCACATTCCTTAGCTAATATCACCACCTTCAACACTTCTTTGTCCTTTTGTCTGTGAAATCTTTTGGCTATCTCCACCTATCACTGGCCCTCTATCCAGCACTACCTGTCCCACCCCCCCTTAAACCAGCTTATATTTCACCTCTCTTTACTTAGTTCTGTTGAAGAGTCATATGGACTCGAAACATTAACTGTGTCCCTCTCTGCAGATGCCGCCAGGCCTGCTGAGTTTTTCCAGGTATTTTTATTTTTGTTTTATGGTTTCAGCAGCACCTGGACCGCCCCTGTTGAACATCAAATGGGCATATTAAAAAATATGCCAAAGCAATGCAAAAGATAATTGTTATTTACATTGATTGAGTGCAGCTTTTGTTTCAAATGATCTGATGCCAACTTCATTCAGCACTGAAATGTTATAGTTAAGGGAAGGGTTATGGGGGTGATTACACTTTTGGGCATGTTAGGAATGCTGCCATCAGTCAGCTGAACTGAGGGGGATGAGGGGCAGAAGTAGAATCAGTTGAACAGGCTTGTTCCTCACCCACTGTGGATTTTACCGTCAGGATCCAGCAGGCTTGTGTGCGATCCACTCGCTACATCATTCAAAGTTATGCAAATATATTTAAAGTACCTGATGTCATTTTCTATGCTCCCCGCTGGCAATGAATGAAGGTGTTTAGAATCCATTTAAAACAGATGCAGTAAGGGGGAGTGCCTTCAGCCATTTTTGCAATTTCTGCAGCTAATATTGACTCCATTTTGATGCAGTTATAGTTCTTCACTATTTATTTTTGCACTTTTGTTGTTGCTGGTGTGCTTGATGCTGTAATCATCACCATTAACCTTCCAGTGACCATAAACACTTGAGTGCTGAGTGAAATTCAGAAAAGCTCTTAAGCTTGAGCCTGAAGTCATGCGTGCTGAATTGTGGGTACAGACATTGAACAGCTGAATTAAAATGGGTGGGTTGGAGTCAGGACAGGCATTAAAATTTTAAAAATCTGAACTCCAACCCAACCTCCCCACTTGCAAGTTTAACAGAGGTAGAACAAGGGGTGGACAACCAGCCTGCTCCCAGGAAGCAGATTAGCAATGTAAATGTTTTACTGAGGTTAACACCCTCTGATTTAACTTGCTTTGCAGGTTTTACAGGGTGGCGGAAGCCAGGTTTCCTGGACCTTGGAAGTGGGGGCAGCTTCAGGGAGAAAGTAAGTGCCTTTGCAGCACTGCTTGTCGACAATGATGTGCCAGAGCACTTCCCCCATTCCCAGGCAGTGCCCCATCCCTCCAAGCTCCAGGACCCATCCCATGAACCATGGAATCGGACCCCTACCTTCAGGAACAGTGATCGCCCCTACCCCAGGGTTGCAGATGGGGCCTACCTGTTCCTGTGCTCTGCTCTGGTGTCCTCCTCACCCAACTGGAAACCAAGCCTGACAATCAGGCTGACATCCAAATGGGGAATCCATCAATGACAAATGTCACAGGTTGCGGAGTTCAAACTCAACAAACGTCCAGGCTTCCCACCCAAAATTCTGCCCCTGCCTACATAACCCACCCTTATGGATATCCAGGTTGAACTGTCTTAAGGAAGGATGAATTACTCAAACTTTCACTTAATTGCGTATGCTACCTATTTCAGTGAGGTCCACAGGTGCCCATTAAAGTGGAGCACTATCCCCACGAGTGTTTTAGCCCATTTTATTGAGCATATCTGGACATGATGACATTGGGTGACACAAGCACTGGAGTTGAGCAACAGACATAGTCACCTTTTTATCTAAACTGTGATGTTTTGCATGATGCTGGATACAAAATATGGTAATCATGATCTATCCCTCAACACCAACATTTCTTATCTCAAATGGAAGCTACAAATTTTGCTTAATTTATTTACCAGAAAAAAAAAGTATTTTGGAACAAAACTTCACAGTCAAAACTAAAGCTGAGCAGTAGGAACACTCTTAAGGCCTAGATTTTAACTATTCTGACCTGCCAGGAGCAGGCAGGGGTGTGGGGTTGATAAAGTGCCAGGAACCTGAAAGTCAGGATTCTCCTGCATACCGTGGAGTTTTGCGTGTGACATCTCCAATTGGTTCCGCCTCCGGAAGTCAGCCTAATTGACGGGCTTGGCTTCCAATTGGATGCTGAACAATCTACATAATTTTATAAAATAATGAATATCAAGAAGCACCCAGGGGCTTTTGGTCTATCTTACTAACATTTGCACAGATTTGAACACCATCCTTCGGCATGTCCTAGGAGGAAAGACAATTGGCACAATACATTTTTATTATAACTTACAATTTAAGAATTACAATCTAATAGTTACTTTTTTCAGGACATGCTATTAATGGAATAAACATCATTCAAGAGCTGGCTTGTAATGTTGGTACTTCTCAAGTCTATTGCAAATAAAACTGAAAATTCCATTGTAGCGGAGTCAGCAGTGCTCAGGCCTCTTAATACGCCCGCCTAACATAAGCAATTAATGGTAATGGAGACCCTTTGCTACTTAAATGCAAGTAGCGCATTCTCAGCCTTAAATATAAAGTACATTTTAAATTATTTTATGCTCTCTGTTGTAAAGTTGGTAGCATTATGCTAGATCTGAATCACTGCAGCTATTAGCTTTACAAAATGCTGAACAAGTTCCAGACATGGAAAGCTGATAGAAATCAAAGAAATTCTGTAACAAGGGTTAGATTTTCTTTCCCAGCCACCTTCTGTATTCTAAGAAGAAATAGCATTTTAGTAAAGTATTTATTGTGCTGGAGCATTTTCACAAACTGTGACTTCATCACACTAGTCATCTCAATAAAAACATCAGACTATCAAAGGTAAAATTCAGTGGATGTAAAAATCAAATAAATTTTTCTGTCCTAAAGCTAGTGCTGATGAAACACTACACTGACATGCTACAGGGACAAGATAAAGATAATAAAGATAGATAAGACAAGTTCTTTTCTTTGAAAATGGAGATTAAAAGATCCTTTACAGACATGA
Organism: Cetorhinus maximus; assembly: GCF_964194155.1. Classification (NCBI taxonomy): domain Eukaryota; kingdom Metazoa; phylum Chordata; class Chondrichthyes; order Lamniformes; family Cetorhinidae; genus Cetorhinus; species Cetorhinus maximus. The sequence goes on from NC_135880.1 coordinate 131,943,883, forward strand.
AGTACAATATAAAGCACAGCACACTATAAAGTACAGTGTATTATAAAGCACAGCGCACTATAAAGCACAGTGTACTATAAAGCACAGCGTAAGCCTTGGGAAGAGGAAAAAAGAAAACCAGGTCGGATATCTTTTCTTTCCATTCATAAAGGCATGTGAACACTCACATGTGGTTCCATGATTCAGAACACACAACTGTTATAATCAACAGGTGAACGGACAAGCAGAAATAACAAACCTTTCCAAATGGCGTATCTACACATTTCTCAGTCTTTTCCTCCAAAATGTCCAGATCACCCAATCCTGACCCACCAATAATTCCAATCTATAATCCAAAGAAAACAGAAAGTTAAAATTTAAATATATGCTCTTTATTAAAGAGGCACCATTAATTGACATGGATTATCAAGATGCTCAGGTAAATTCAGCATAATTTCAGGGTGTGGAAATTTTCAAATTTCTACATCAATCTAGAATTGCATCAACAGTGGGAGCAAGATCACAATCAGTTCGCCCTCCAAAAGCAGGGTTTCTGTTAGGCTTTTACGATAAACACAACATGAAGCGATTGCCTGACGGTCTGTTCTTAATGTTGGTCACTTATACATTCCATTTTGTAACTCTTAAAAGTCCTCCTTTAAAAAACATCCAAATTTCAGGTGGCGTAGTGTTCAGCTGGACTGAGAACAACATGATGTGACATCTTATGGCCATAAAATCACTATATAAATGCAAGTTTGATCTTTTTTTGTTTCAATAAATTGCAATGGATACAGTAGTTGAAAGGTTATAGAACTGTCTTCCCGAGTATTAGATGTTATGATTCTGTTATTCACCTCTTTTTTTATGCATGATTGATCTTATCAGGCTGTTTCAATCTACAAACTGTCATCGCCAACTTTAATATATAAAATTATATGTTGCTGCTATAGCTGGCAACATAGGATAAAGAAGCAGGGTTTTTAAAATTTATTCACAGGATGTGAGTGTCGCTGGCTAAGCCAGCATTTATTGCCCATCCCTTGTTCAGAGGGCTTTTAAGAGTCAACCACATTATTGTAGATCTGGAGACACATGTAGGCCAGACCAGTTAAGGACAGCAGATTTCCTTCCCTGAAGGACGTTAGTGAACCAGGTGGGTTTTTATGACAATTGGCAATGGTTTCATGGTCATCATTAGACTTTTAATTCCAGATTTTTATTGAAATCAAATTCCACCATCTGCCGTGGTGAGATTCGAACCTGGGTCCCCACAGCATTACACCGGGTCTCTGGATTACCAGCCCAGTGACAATACCACTACACAACCGCCTCCCCATTCAGCCCGTCGAGCCTGCTCCGCCATTGAAACAGATCATGCTTGATCATCTACCTCTTACACTATTTTCCCCAGTATCCCCATATCCCTTGATATCATTAGTGTACAGAAATCTACTGATTTCTATCCTGAACATGCTCAACAATTGAGCTTCCACAACCCTCATCTCTCACCCCTCTCCTAGAATCCACAGTCAGGCTGCCAGGGTATATACCTGGCAGCCTCACCACGTTACGTGCCAACCCCCCCCCCCCACCCCCCCACCACCCACTGATAAAATATCAGCAACAGTGGGAAGAGGCCCTTAAGTGGCCATTAATTGGCCAAAGGGTGGATTGCTGCTTGTCACCAACCCCTCTGCTGGTAAAATACTATAGGTGACAGGCACAGCACCCGCCACCATTCCATCCCATCTTATGACCCACCCGCCCAGCCTGCTGTTGGGTGGAGGGTGCAGCTAAGGATGTGGGGCATAAAAGCCTGGCCTGTGTGTTGCAGTGATGATTGTTCAATCTGATTGGTTGAAGGAGCACACTTGCTGGCACTCTTTCAAAGAAAGAGGAGAGTTTATCCCCCTTATCATTGCCAGTATTTATGCTTCAATCATCAGTACCAAAACAAATTATCCGATTATTATCACATCGCTTTTTGTGGCAGTTTACTATGGGCAAATTGGCTGCCAGGTCTCCTACATTGCAACAGTGGCTACACTTCAAAAATATTTCATTGACTGTAAAGCCCCTTAAAGGGGAAACCATTAGTCGTGAAAGGCATTCTATAAATGCACGTTTTGTTTGCTTCTGCAAGAATCCTAAGCAACACTGGAATATTCAAATCAGAGAAAGTAAGTGCAGATAAAAACTCCCTCATAAAACTGCAACAAAGTACATTAGTAAACAGTGGCAAACTCTGGGCTTTTTGCAGCATACATGCACTCAAGAGTTGGCCAGCAGTGTAAATCTGGCACTCCAAAAAAAACACCGAACAAACTAGGGTTTATAAAGTGCTTTTCATGTCCTCAATGCATCAAAAGTGCTTTATAGCTAAAGGACTGCTTTCCAGTATAGTCACGGTTGGTTTGTAGACAATGGCATTTAGCCAATTTGCATACAAAGATTCCACAAACAATGACATGAATGATCAAATTAATCTGTTTTTGATGTTATCTGAGGAATAAACGTTGGCCAGAATACCAGGAAAATCGCTCTGGATAGTCAATTGGAATCGTTAATTTTCACCAGAGCGGGATTAACATTTCATCCCAAGGTTGGCATGATTTGAGATACAACCCTCCCTCAGTACTGTACCAAAGTGTCAACCTAAATTGTGTTCTCAAGTCCTGGAATAGGGATTGAATCTAAAACCTCCTGATTCAGAAACAAGTGTCAGAATTTTCCCGTCGGCGATTTGGGGGCAGGGCCCACTCACCGATGGGAAAATGATGCGGGATGACGTCGGGAGCAACCCCCGTCGTCATCCCAGTCCCTTTAAATTTTAGGAAGGCGGGCGGACAGCGGAATCAGCTGTCCGCCCGCCAACCTGTCAATGGCCAATTGAGGCCATTGACAGGGTCATTAGGATAATTAAAGACCTGCCTGTCCAACCTGAAGGCTGGCGGGCAGGCCAGGAACCCCAGCGGGCTTCTGATAAAAATGAAACCTCATCCACTGGCGGGATGAGGTTTCATGTTCGTTTTTAAAAACTTTAATAAGTTTAATGTGAGATTTATTAACATGTCCCAACTCGTGTGACATTGTCACATGAGGGGGACATGTTAATAATTTTTTTATTTTTCTATGTTTCATGATTTTTAAGTTGTCACTGATCTCCCTGAGACAACACTTAGCCTTAGGGAACAGTGCGCTCTTTCGCGCGCATGTGCGAAAGAGCACACTTTGACAGTTGGGGAATCCCTCCCCGCCCCCCCGCACAGGAAGTGCTCATTGGGCAGGCCACTGTGCAGGCCTTAATTGGCCCGCCCACTCAAAATGGCAGCGGGCCCCATTTCGGCAGTGGAGGCCGGCTGCCCACCCGCCACCGAGCTGGTGGGTCCCGCCCACCCACCAAGGTCAAAATTCTGCCCAAGATTACTATACTAAACCAAGCCAAAGAGGAGGGAGACTTCATGCAGGAAGGACTACATGTTTTAATCTTCAGAATAATTTCAGCGCCTAACACAGGGAATCTGTGGCTTACCTTCAAAGGGCTTCACAGTCAGTGAAGTGCTTTTGAAGTGCAGTCACTGTTGCAGCATAGGAGACCTGGCAGCCAATTTGCACATAGTAAACTGCCACAAATAGCAATGTGATAATGATCAGATAATTTGTTTTGGTAATATTGATTGAGGCATAAATACGGGTAATGGTATGAGAGATAAACAGGTCACTCTCATCATGGGATCCGGGCCGGAGCTGCCAGATTCCCGGACCTGGAGGACGGCTGCAGGCTGTGGAGGAGCAGCTAAGGCGGTGGGCCCTGAGGGACCCCTGAGCCCACAATGAGGCCTGGTGGTTCAGCGGAGGCTTTGCTAAACCAATTGCCTTCAGTGATATCTTCTTTCGAGGTTTCAAGTGGGGATTTGCAGCATTTGTTGTGGCTTTGCGTGTTGAATATGCATTATTTTCTCCAAGAAGAATGGAGGACATCACTAGAGAATGAAAACTGAGAGCACTGAAATTTTGTGGAACTTTCAGCATTTCCCCACTTTTCCACTTTTGGGTGGGCCGTAACTAGTGTATCAGATGAGAAGCAAACATCTGTATAGAATAAAATAATCTATTGAATCAGTACAAAAAAATAAAAATAAACTCCCCTGCTCTTCTTCAAAAGGGTGCCAGCAACTGTGCCCCTTCAACCAGTTATACTGAAGAATCATCATCGAGACACACAGGCCAGGCTTTTATGCCCCATACCTACCCCATGTCTCCATACTGTAACAGGCTGGTGGGGGTCATAAATGGGGTGGGATGGTGGAGGGTGCCGTACACGTCACCATCCGACTCCGCTGTTATTTTACCAGCAAGGGGGTAGGTGACAAGTAGCCACCCACTCTTTGGCCGATTAAGGCTCTTAAGTGGCCAATTAATGACCACTTAAGGGCCTCTTTCTGCTGTCACTGATATTTTACCAGTGGCCAGAGGGGGAGCCATGCAACATGACGAGGCTGCCAGGTATATCCTGGCAGCCTGACGGTGAATTCTGGAAGATGAATGAGAGAGAGAGAGGAGGTCCCTCATGTTTGGGAACCCTGTGCCCCACTGTGGATCCTGAATGGTGACAAGGATCGCTCCTGCTTGAAGAAACCCTCCCCTACACCCACCATCCTCTCAATTGCTCCTGGTGATGTTGCTGGGTCAGAAAAGCTACCATGTAGAGAAAGCAAACTAAAGAGGGGGAAAGAAAGATAGGATTAAGAGAGAGATAAAAGACGCAAAGGAAAATTAGATCTCCAACATTAATTGCCTTCTGAAGGAACGAGAGTCCACATCTATAAATTAAATTTTCAGGGCCAGAGAAGTTGCTTGGCAGTAATTATGCCTTAGTACACTGTTAAAAATCCACTTATCCTAAGTGCACCAATTTTCCCTGGCAGTTGAGGGGATAACTAGTAGCGAAATACAGCAATTTCATGCATTTACGTGGATTTGGATGACAGTGAGGCACTGGTGTAGTGAAGCTTGCAGAGGAGAAAGTCAAATCAGATAGCACCTCCCGAATTTCTGCATTTAACTCCACAGACTCCAAAGCCAGGATTTTGCCCTCGTCAGGCAGACTCAGCAGGGGCGTGTAGGAACAGTCGGGAAGCCGACTGTCACCCGTGATCGGGGCCTGACCGTGATTTCACGCTGGCGGGCCAATTAAGGCCTGCCCAGCGTGAAATACATGCTGCAGCACTCAGCACTGCCTATGTGGGGGCGGGGTCGGAAGGAGGGCGAGTGGGGAACTTCGTGCACACTCGCAGGAAAAGCTCCGAGGCACAGAGCTGCCTCAGGGAGAAGATTTTAAGGATTCAAAATAAACAATTTTAAATTGTTTAAAAAATGTGCCCTCATGTGAATCTGTCACATGAGCAGGGACACGTTATTAATGAACTGTTAACATTTTAATTTAATTTTTATTTGCTATTGGAAACCTCATCCCGCCCATGGATGAGGTTTCCTAAAAAATCCAAAGGCTGCTTGGCCTTTTCCCCTGCCCGCCAACTGTATGGCAGCAAAAAATTTAAATTCAATTAGATTTTTAACAGGCCTATTAAGGCCATTAATTGTCAGCGGGCGCACTGCTGACTCCCACATGCACCCGCCGACTGAAATATTGGGCGAGTGCACGATGATGTCAGACGCTCACCCGACATCACCGCAAGTCATTTTATGCTTGGTCAGGTCGGGTGCGTGCCCGCCCAACAAGTGGAAAATTCTGGCCCAGAAGTTGCTGCTGTCAGGTTTAATCCACAATAACAGTGAACGCTATTATCATCTCAATTATTCCTGACAAAATCCAGGCAAATGAAACCAACAAGATACAACAAGTTCTGATAAGGGCAGCACTGTGTATTGTGCTTATAATGTGCTGATTGCAAACTCAAAGCTGATTCAATTAAAGATGCCATTCTTCAGGGCATCCAACAATTACTGTGAAAATTATCATTAATCCAAACCAACATGGAAGTACAGTCCCTGCCATCTGCTACCTGTGGGTGAAGAGATACCAGATGGAATTAGCAACACATTGATAACGACACAATGGTTAAATCACTGGAAGGTTACCCTGGGCATTACAGGACATCTACTGAGCAGGAATGAGATAGCAGCAATCTTGCAGCTGCCGAGATTTATTTTATGTGTGAATCATACTTGCAGTATGAACAAACACGCATGATGCAAAGATAAAGATGACTAAAATTTACAACAAGCAACTACGGCTTTCTGTGTAACACATGGAGGATTCATAGTGGAACATCACAGGCAAGAATATGTGCTCAAGTTTAATTAAGGTTAATACCGTGTCAAAATGAACTTTGTGCCCCATCACCACCCCTACTCCAACCTACACACACTAAACAACCAATAGTAGCTGTTTATGTATCAGTCATGTTATGCCATCCACGACAGCACAAACAAATTCACTATTCTTTCATCTCTGACACAAGCCTGGAAGTTGCATTATTTTGACAGGGATATCTGGTTTTTTTAAACAGCCAATTGTCCTCTGTTAAAACAGCAAATAATGGAAATAAAAAAAATACATTTAAGTGTTTGTGCAAGAATATTGCCCATTCAAATTTCCATTCCAGAGTAACATACTATGAAATTCCAGACCACTCAACACAAACCAAAAGCATAAGGTTTCAAACTCGGGCCCACCAGATCATGTCTGACTGGGACCACAGAAACGATGCACCAAGTGCAGTGTTGAGAACTTTCTATTCTATGTTCTTTCTACATTTGTTCATTTACTAGCATGCTTCAAACAACATTTCTTTCGCAAGGATAGCACTGTTGCCCTTGTTAACCCGCACCACCCATTATAAATGAGGATGTAGGGTCCTCAAGAATGGTTCACCTTTAAAGGATTTGGAAATCCACTGGCCTACAGCTACGGCCAAACATTAGCCAAACATGCAAGCAGCAATGGCCTGGAACTCACTGCCTTCGAGGGTGGTGGAAGCAGAGACAGTGATTTCAACAGGTAATTGGATGAGCACTTGAAGGAAGAGTGGGGAAATGGGACGGACTGGATAGCTCCACAGAGAGCCAGCATAGATGCAATGGGCCAAATAGCACTCTGTGCTGAAAATGACTATATGACGCATGTGCTTTTGGGGAAAAAAAACCCTATATTTTATGTAGGGTTGGCAGTCCTTTAAGCACTAGGTTTCTCTGGAAAATGATTTGCTTTGTAAATGCAAATTGCTTCCAGTAACTAATCATGTGACCAAGTTGTCTGGGAGATAAGAAATAGTGATAAAAAAACGGTCAAACAATAAGTTATTACTTTTTCTTCAGTTCTCAGGTCCGACCCACAGCACCACAATCTCCATCACAAGGGTAGAGTAAGGAGGCAGTTCCTAAATCCACTCCAGACAGAACAGGAATTGAACTCCATGCTGTGGGCACCAAGCTGATCCACACCAGCCATCCAGCTCAAGGAATCCAAGTTGCTGTGACAACATACAGCTTTGCATGCATGTTGTAATCTGGAGCCATGGACAGCAATGGTAGAGGCTCAAATTTCTTTCCAACACAAGTTAATACAGGGTAGAGTAAATTCCTGTGGGTGGTTCTGTTTTCAAGCAGTTTAGTTTAGAACAAGCTGGCTGCAGGGAACACTTCTTTCAAGCCGAATTCAGCTGAAATTCTATGTGCTGGCTAAAAATGTTTAAACCCTTCAATAACTGAAAGACTCTACTAACAAGTGAGTTTGATTTCAGAAATAGCCACGCTGAGGAGAGGTTGGAAGGGGGAGGGTGTGGGAACGGGATGGAGAGAGAGGGTGCCTAGATGCAAGACTCAAGGGTTAGAGAACATTAGAACCAGGAGAGTTCTAAACCTTTAAGCTTAAGGCCGCCAAGCCCTTAGACTTAAGATATTAGCACAGCCTGTGTTGAACTGGGAGTCTATAACCATGGGGCAGTTAGAGGAGACATGAAGGTGAAGGGACAGTCTTGCCAAAAGTAAGCGGAGGGCCAAAGAAATCTCAACCCTTATACAACACAGTACTCAGACTAAGTAGTTAATCTTCCAATTTCTGATAAGTATCTGACTTGAGTTTTTGGGATGTAAGTCAAATGGATGTAGAAGGAAATTTGAGCTAAGAAGTTTGATTTAGACTATAAGTAACCATGTTCATTATACTTTAAAAAAAAACATAACTGACTATTTAAGATAGAGTAGTTAGTAGTGGAGGTCTTGTGGGTAGTGTCCCTACCTCTGGGCCAGAAGCTCCGGGGTCAAGTTCCACTTCAGAACTTGGTGGCCACGGAAGGTGCATTCATAACACGGCCAATCAGGCTGATTCTCAGTCTGTAAATCCTCCCAATATGCCTGATGCCAGGCAGTAAGAGCATGAGAGTTTCCTGGTCAGCCATACTGCAGAAAGCAATGACAAACCACTGCAGTACTTTGCCAAGTATAATCATGGAAAATTCAATCAAAGCCCATGGTTGCCAGTGATCTCTTAGGGCATGGTACCCAAAGGAGGAGGATAGTTAATGGTATCATGTTCTTTGACTTTTGTGTAGTAAAATTCTTTTGTTTTAAACCACGTGGCTTCATTCTTTAGTAAATATCTAGGTTTCCAAATTTCCAAAAAAGAAACATTACTGGTCTCTACCTAGAGTTGTTGCTGTGATATTGGAAGTTACAGCTGAACACTCAGCTCTACCAGTTACTAGAAACAATAACCAATTTGACGAAGTCTACTCAGACTTCAGTAAGGCTTTTGATAAGGTCCCACATGGGAGACTGATAACGAAGGTAAGAGCCCATGGGGTCCAAGGCAATTTGGGTCCAGAATTGGCTGAGTGGCAGGAAGCAGAGAGTGATGGTGGAGGGGTGTTTTTGTGACTGGATGCCTGTGTCCAGTGGGGTTCCACAGGGATCTGTATTGGGTCCCTTGCTGTTTGTGGTTGATCAGTAAGTTTGCGGATGACACGAAAATTGGTGGGGTGGTAAATAGTGAGGAGAATAGCCTTAGATTACAGGAGGATATAGACGAGCTGGTCAGATGGGCTGAGCAGTGGCAAATGGAATTTAATCCGGATAAGTGTGAGGTGATGCACTTGGGCAGGACAAAAAAGGCAAGGGAATACACGATGAATGGTAGGACCCTGGGAGGTACCGAGGATCAGAGGGACCTTGGTATGCATGTCCACCGGTCCTTTAAGGTAGCGGGACAGGTAGATAAGGCAGTTAAGGCATATGGGATACTTGCCTTTATTAGCCTAGGCATAGAATATTAGAGCAGGGAAGTTATGCTGGAACTGTATAAAACACTGGTTAGGCCACAGTTAGAGTATTGCGTGCAGTTCTGGAATCCACATTATAGGAAGGATGTGATTACACTAGAGAGAGTGCAGAAGAGATTTACCAGGATGTTGCCTGGGCTGGAGAGTTTTGGTTATGAGGAGAGATTGGATAGACTAAGGTTATTTTCCCTGGAACAGAGGAGATTGAGGGGGAACATGATTGAGGTGCATAAAATTATGAGGGGCATAGGTAGGGTAGACAGGAAGGAACTTTTCCCCTTGGTGGAGGGATCAATAGCCAGGGGGCATAGATTTAAGGTAAGGGGCAGGAGGTTTAGAGGGGATGTGAGAAAGAATTTTTTCACCCAGAGGGTGGTGGGAATCTGGAGCTCACTGCCTGAAAGGGTGGTAGAGGCAGAAACCCTCATAACATTTAAGAAGTATTTGGATGTGCACTTGTGATGCCATGGCAACAAGGCTATGGGCCTCGTGCTGGAAAACGGGATTAGAATAGTTAGGTACTTGTTTGACTGGCGCAGGCTCGATGGGCGAAGGGCCTTTTTTTATGCTGTAGACCTCTATGACTATAATTTCACAACCAAGCTTCAAAATGGCCTATGCTATTACTGCTTGTGTACACACACCCGAGCTAGTTAGCTGGCGACCCATACACACCAGGTTCCACAGGATTTGATAATTTGTATAAAGTACCTCACCTTTCTTGGTTTTTCCAAACAGGGTGAACTCAGAATCAGGTGTGAAACACTCTTAAGGGGGCTTTTATTTTTGGGCAGGCTAGCAAGACAGAGTGACTGGAGGAGCTTCTAGAGCTGCTATCTTCACTGGAGAGCTGGAGGCTTTACTGGAGGAAGTAATCCTGAGGAATGAAGTAATTTTTTGGGTTGAGTCAGTGCCTAACAAGCAGGTTGGAAGTGGCTGGTTATTTGAATGCTGTTCCATCAGTGTGTCCCTCCTGGGAATAAATGAGCAAGAAGTTCTCCAGGCTGTGGAAGATAAGCCAAGGAAAGAAAGGCTAATGGGTGTGTGCACTCAAGGCAACAGAGTGGCTGGATGATGCATACATAAGCTTTAAAACCAGTGTGCTACCACATCTATATTGTAGCCTGCAAAGAACCTACAATTCTTGGAAATGGTACAACTTTTGGATTGTTACAAATAAAATGTCAATAAAAAGAGATGATCATTGAGCCTATTGAAGCTCATCTCCCATAGCATCACAGAATGGTTACAGCACAGGAGGAGGTCATTTGGCCCATGCCAGCTCTCTGCAAGAGCAATTTAGCTAGTTCTACTTACCTACCCTTTTCCACCAGCACTGCAAGTTCTCTCTCTTCAGGTGTTTATCCAATTCCCTTTTGAAATCCATGATTGAATCTGCCTCCACCATCCTCTCAAGCAGTACATTCCAGATCCTAACAACTTTCCAAATTCACCTCATTGTAAAGATCCTAAATGCTTTTGTCTCCTATGATCACCTCCTCACACTTGATACCAAACAGGCTCCTCCTTTGTGCTCAGAAATTATTTCTGTTTTCTTTCCTAAATATGCCTCAACAATTTATAGGTATTTACTTTGATCTTACATTCCTGACTTAATTTAACCTATAATTCGACTTTTGTCAAACAATTCCCTATTCTCTTTATTGGCCATTCATTCCACAAAATTCAATCCTAGATTCAACCATTTTTTTTTAAAAAAGCCATGCTGTCATCAAAGCTGTGTCAGGACACGACACAGTCAGTAGCAAGATATGTCAGATCATGTTGGTCGATAGCAACAATTAGGTATTTCTTTCAAGGTGTAGCGTTGTGAAGATAATCTTCTGGCAATGGATGGATGCAATAGTGAAAATACGGAACCCTTTCTCAGAGTACCAAGTTCTCTTCTTAATTTCCCATGGAGAGGAATGATGGGTTTCTCCTATTTGTTTATATAGCACCTTTCATGATCTCGCAACATCCCAAATTGCTTTATAGTCAATTAAAAGTACTTTTTTTAGTGTCACCACAATTATAATGCAGAAAACACAGCTGTCAATCGGCACACAAGCTCCCACAAACAGCAACCTGATGTTTGGAGAGCATAATTCAGAACTAAGCAGAGTAAGAGAAACAGCACATTTCAGAACAATCTTGAATGTTCCAGCTGGTAACTAAAGCTTCCATTGGTTTGGGAATGGCTTTGACATGTTGGTGGGTATCTACTGTTGTTACCACAGCAATGCTAAATGAAAGGTAGAATATCAAGTGCCAAAAGAGCTGCAACACAGGTACAGAAGCAATTCTGAATTCCAACATGGATCCAGAACAGTAACCAAGGAAAAGGAGTAGCTCATATTTACACACACTTATATATACCCATATTAAATGAAAGTTTCTCTCACTTTCTATTTTTTAAGCTAGTATCATGTTGTGTTCAAGAGACATAAAAAATAAAATCAGCTGGTGGTACCTAGCATATTTATGACGAACAAACAGCCTTGCTATTTGCCTAATTGAAATAAAATCATGTTCTAAAATAATTGCATATCTATTGCCCCCGTGTGGACAGAAAAGGATTCGGTCCTTAACTTTTATAAAAATAGTAATCGAGAAAATGGCCGCCACTTAAACCGTTAGAAAATGGAGCCAGTCGTGACGAAATCAGATCAACGGCAAGGTCAATGCTGCACGAAAGATGAACTTCATGGATCTCTTTAATGCTCAGTTTTAACAACTGTACGTACTGACCAGAATTAAGGCATTTTACCTTACTTAGAACTATGTAGCTTTTCTGTTTTCTCTGGGCAAAGGGAACAATTCCGAAAAATTTTGTTCCATTGTCATTTTATATATAACAGAATGAAGGATCAACCGACTATGTAACGGACGTATTCAAAATATAACTGCAATGTGGTGGTACAGCTAATCGAAGCACCAACAAAACACGGGTCGCTACTTCCCCAAGGACACAATTTCAGACACGTTAGCTCAAGGAAGATGCTGACTGGAGGCCGGTGTTTTCCCGCAGCAATAGAAAGAGAGAGAGACAGAGAGAAAAAGAGGAAAAAAGACTGGACTATTCTTGTGCACCCCTTAGTGGCCTGTTCAAGAATAGCACACCATTTATCCAGGAGGAACTTGGCAGCTGTTTTGAATCCAAGCCTCCAAAGTGAAATATTTTTTCCCCCCAATTTCCACAATTCCCTGGCCAGTTGGAAGCAGCCAGTTTGTGATTAATTGACATGGAACTTAGTTAACAATAGCATCACTGAGCACATAACTGCATACGCACATACTGCTGGTTCAAAAAAACACACACTTTCCTTTTTTCCCCCTATACGCCACATTCCTACTCCCTACTCTCCAAAATGCACACCATGAAAAATTAGTGAAATTACAGAAGCTATATCAACTTATGTTTCATCTGACTCTCACATGTGAAGCAGTTTTCCGCTAAATCCTTGTCTGCATCAATTTGTTAAGTAGGTAAAATTTTAAAAATAGATGTTACCAAATTTCCCCCCCAAAAACTTTCTTCCCTTTAACACGAATAAATGGTGTAACACCGGCTCACATGTTACAGTCAGGTAAAACATTAAGTTTGATATATTTGCTACATGAACTTTAAATAACTGCTTACCAATCACTTCCACAACTTTGTCACCACCACCACAGCACTACCCAAACACAGAGCAGACATGACTGCCTGATATCAAGTCATGGACAAGTCAAAATTTCCACCAACTTAACGTTGGGATGTCAAAGCTACCGTTTATAGCCTCCCTGTAAATACTAACCCCTGACACTCACTCAGCTGAATCAGACTGCAAAATCTTGAAATCCTCTTCAACCCATAGCTAACCAATCTACCTCGCAACCACTCACCTCCATCGCTATGGCACCCCCACTACACCAAAAGCCTTATCCATGCTTGTGTTACTTCTCAACTCATTTTTTCAATATCATCCTTGCTGGCTATCAACATCTATTGTCAAAAAGAATTGTTAAAAACATAACTATTCATATCCTGAACTATATTCAGTTTTACTCATACATCATCTCTGTACTTGGTGACCTATATTGGCTCCTTGTCCCCAGCACGTTGAATATAAAAGCTTTGGCTTCATCTTCTAATCACTCCATGACCTCACTTATCCCCATGGTGGGAATTCCTCCCTGCTGTGTACTGCCCATCACCTGCTAATTTTCCCACTCTCAGCTTGTGTGTTTCTGCCCTTCCCTTTGCCCAACTTTTGAAGGTAGTTTTCAGCTACTCTCTGGAATCCTGCCCCTAAACCCTCACTGTCTCTCCACTTTAAAAACCTTCTCAAAACCCATTTTTTCAACCAAGTTTTCAATCACTGCTCCTAATGGTCCCCCAGGCCTTGGCATGCATTTCTTTATTAACTTCAACTATTTTTTTTAATCTTCTGTTAAAGCACCTTGGGGACAAATTCTACTTTATATAAATAAAGTAATTCTAACCATAGAAGACACTTTCCTGCCCTCCATTGCCAAATGATAGAACCCTGTAATCTTCTTTCTGGATAGCCTCAACCTCCCTGGCAAGCTCCTTTTTCAGCCCCACATACTGTAAGGTAACCCTATAGACCTCTCCGTGGCACATGCTCTTCTCCGGAGACTCTAGCATCTGCATGTCCTCCTCGCAAATCATTCCACTCTTCATTAGACAGAACGAGGACAGATATGACAGGAGGAAAATTAGTTTTGCCAACTCCTTTTGTAGGTTTCACCAAGAATCTGATCCATAACTAGTGCCAGCTCTGAGTTAGGCTTACACATGATCCACAGCCCGTCCAAATTATAACATCTCATGGTGTAAAAAAAAAAAATTCTCCTCATCCCATCTGATGCTTTTGGAAATTATCTTAAATCTGTGCCCTCTGATTACCAGGCATCTCGCCAGTGCAAACTGTTTCTCCTACTCCCTGCCCACTGTCGCTTTAGTTTTAAATGTATCTCTGTTTGCAGGAATGCTTAATGAGCCTTGGTACTGTTCCACCTCTCACAGGCTGTGCAGAATAAAATGGGGTCAGCTAGGGTGATCTATTTCAAATTGCCAACTTGATAATTTTTTTTCCATCAGTCTCCTAGGGACTAATTTGAAGAAAGATTTCTTGTTGTTTCTCCTTTCCTCCAGCAAATCTCCTTAATGGACCAAGTAATAATGAGGTCATTATGATACTCAAGTCAGAGACGGCTTGAATTTCTTGCAGGGGCCACCCTCTTCCTCAATTTCTCCTCACTTGGAACCCTCTTAACCTGACAATTGATAGCCTCTCTTTTACATATGGAAGATCTAATGTGACAACTAGTTTTGCCTATATTTGACTCTCCAATCTGAAGACCAGGTTCTCATACATTAAAAGCATCCCAGGCAAACATTGTTTTGCATTATGTAACTCCCTTCCCCACACCACCATCACCACTGCTGCTGCTGCTTCCAGCCTGGCTCCTTGCATCCCAAAGGAAGAAAATTCCCCTTTAATAAATAAGGAGATTACATGGAAAATAAAACTGGGGAAAAAATGTTCAATAATACAAGCAAACAGTTACACAGAATTACAAAATCTACAGCACAGAAATGGACAATTCAGCCCAAATGGTCTACCCTGGCGTTTTTGCTCCCCATGAAGCTTCTTCCACCCCTCTTCATCTAAGCACATGCTTCTATTCCCTTCACCTTCAGATGCTTATCAAGCTTCCCCTTATACGTATCCGAAATAAAACAATTCCATACACTCTTGGAGAAATTTTAGCAGAAATGTTACTATCTAGTCCAGAGCTGATGAAAACCTCATCTTTTAAATATTCCTCCTTTCCCTCTGGGCAAGAGCAAGCACATGTGAAGGATGGTCACTGACTGCTGGCACTCTTTGCTCAAGCATCATTCTTTGTGTACAAGCCTGAATTGTGCATGTCAACTGAACAAGATTGTACACAAGAGACCCAAGAGAAAATTAATAGCATACAGAATCAAGGGGAACATGTCTTTAATAAGAGATGGAAGGAAAGCAGAAACAGAATAGGGCAAAAAAGAATTTCTTGGACTATCATAGAACGCTTACACACCACAGAAAGAGGCCACGTGGCCCATCATGTGCATGACAGCTCTCTGCAAGAGCCAACTCAGCTAGTCCCATTACCCAGCCCATTCCTCGTTCCTTTAGGTACTTATCCAATCCCCTTTGAAAGCCCAAATGTATCTGCCTCCATCACACTCAGACAGTGAATTTCAAATTCCAGTCACTCGCTGTGTAAAAACAATTTCTCATGTCGCCTTTGGCTCTTTTGCCAACCACCTTAAATCAGTGTCTTCTGGTTTTCCAATGGGAAGAGTTTAGCTCTATTTACTCTGTCTAGATTCCTCATGATTTTGAGCACTTCTATCAAATCTCCTCTCAACCTTCTGGAAGCAGAACAGCCCCAGCTTCTCCAATTTATCCATGTAACTAAAGTTCCTCATTCCTGGAACCATTCTTGTAAATCACTTGTGTACCCTTGCTAAAGTTCACACATCCTTCCTAAAGTGTGGTGCCCAGAATTCCAGTTTAGGCACAACCAGAATTTTATAAAGGTTCAACATAACATTCTTGCTTTTGTACCTTTTTTTAAATCACTCTCTCAACCTGCCCTTCAATGACTTGTGCACATATACCCTGAGGTCTCTGTTCCTGAACCCCCTTTAGAATTGCACCCTTTATTTTATATTGCTTCGCCTTGTCATTTCTGCTAAAATGTACCACTTCATACTTGTCTGCATTAAATTTCATCTGCCATGTACCTGCCCATTCCACCAGCCCATTTACGTCCTCATGAAGTCTATCACTATCCATCCAAGTTTTAAGTCATCTGAAAGCTTTGAAATTGTGCCCTGTACACCCAAGTCTAGGTCATAACATATCTCAAGAAAAGCAGTGGAACTCCACTGTATACCATCATCCAGCCCAAAAAAACAACCGTTCACAATTACTCTCCATTTCCTGTCACGCTGCCGACATCATATCCATGCTGCCACTTTCCCTTTTATTCCATGGTTTTCAACTTTGCTGGCAAGCCTATCATGTGACTTTTCATTAACTGCCTTTAGGAAGGCAATATACGCCACATTACCCTCATTAACCTGTTATCTCATCCAAAAATTCAATCAAGTTAGGTAAACATGATTTGCCTTTAACAAATCTGTGCTGTCCCTAATTAATCCACACTTGTCCAAGTGACTCTTATTTTTGTTCCAGATTATCGTTTCTAAAAGCTTTCCCATGATCAATGTTGAACTGACTGGCCTGGGTTTATCCTTACATGATTTACATGTGCTTCTTTCAATCTAGTCTGCTATATTTGCTTCTCACTATGTGGTCTCCTCTACATTGGGGAGCCCAAACACAGATGGGGTGACCATTTTGTGCAACACCTCTGTTTAGTCCGCAAGCTTGACCCCAAGCTTCCAATGGCCTCTCATTTTAATTCTCCACATTGGTCTGACCCAGACATTCCTGTCCTCAGCCTGCTGCACTGTTCCAGTGAAGCTCACCGTAGACTTGAGGAACAGCATCTCATTTTTCCATTTTGCACTTTACAGCCTTCTGGACTCAATATTGAGTTCACCAATTTCAGACCATAATCTCTGCCCCCTTTTTGTTTCCTTTCTTTGCTTGTTTTGTTTTTTCTCTTCTTTCTTTCAGACAGCAGCACACCTGCTCTAGACATGTACATCCAAGTCTAGGTCATAACATATCTCAAGAAAAGCAGTGATCCTAGTACTGACCCCTGTGGAACTCCACTGTATACCATCATCCAGCCCAAAAAAACAATCGTTCACAATTACTCTCCATTTCCTGTCACGCTGCCAACTTCATATCCATGCTGCCACTTTCCCTTTTATTCCATGGTTCTCAATTTTGCTGGCAAGCCTATCATGTGGCACTTCATTAACTGCCTTTAGGAAGTTTTTGTTTTTGTCTCTTTTCTTGCCTGATCACCATTCCCTTTTGTCCTGGAAGACTAACTCTACTGACATTCAATCCCCCCTGTCTTCCACCTCATCACAGACCTTCCTCTTGTCCTTGTCCCACCCTCCCCTTGCTTAAAACCTATTACATTTCTAACATTGCTTCCCAATTCTGATGAAAGGTCTTTGACCCGAAATGTTAACTCTGTTTCTCTCTCCACAGATGCTGACAGACCTGTTAAGTATTTCCAGCATTTTCTGATTTTGTTTCAGATTTCCAGCATCTGCTGTATTCTGCTTTTTGATAGGTAGCAGAGGCAGTTCAGTGCATAAACATTTGAAGCAATACACTATGGGAGAATAGGGAAATGTACTATAAATGGTATGAATTTAAATGGAATAAAAAACAGACATTCAGGTCATTAAAAAGATGACAGTGCAATTAGATAAGTCCACAAAAAGACAAACAGAGTCTTTGGTTTGGTGCTACAGGCAAGAAAAGCAAATATAGTTGCTGATGAACTTATGTAAAACTCCTTTAATTAGGCCAGGGATGTTCTGTTGAAGGGTCAAGAGGACTCGAAACGTCACCTTTGCTCTTCTCCGCCGATGCTGCCAGACCTGCTGAGTTTTTCCAGGTATTTCTGTTTTTGTTTTGGATTTCCAGCATCCGAGTTTTTGTTTTTATACAAAACTGTACAATCTTTGGCAACCTATTAAAAGGGTATAATAGTAATGGAAGAGCAACCTGAGGTTCGCTGGGGCATAATTTCATTACAAAGAGGCCTGGAAGCTACGATATTTTTCCACCAGAGCTGATAAAGGTCTTCAAGGTTAAGAACTGTTACAATAAGCTCATAATTGACTGATTGTTTCCAGTGGACGGTAACAAGACAGCACACATTTAAGATAAATCAAAGAATTAAAAGTGAGTTTAGAAAAGAACAATTTCCACAGAATGCAGTTAGAACGTGAAACTTTTGGCAACACGATATTAAAGCAGAGTCCACAAATTCCATGAAAAAAAGAATCAGACAGCTACCTGGAAAAGAAAATTGATAATAGAGAGATTGAGCAGACTAGTGGGATTAGATCATGTGCTTCATGTAAAGTAAAGGAACAGCACAGAGCTGATGGGCCAAACAATCACATTCTGTCCAGCAACAGTCTGGGATATTCAGAGGCAGCCTATCTTGATTGGCTATCAGAATATACATGGGGCCAACATTCAACCAAATCTATGCAGTTCAAAATCAAAACAGCAACATCATGCTGCAGATGGTCATCATTTGAAGAAACTGCTCTTCAACTTCTGGTTCCATTTCAGTCC
Source organism: Cetorhinus maximus (assembly GCF_964194155.1). Taxonomy (NCBI): domain Eukaryota; kingdom Metazoa; phylum Chordata; class Chondrichthyes; order Lamniformes; family Cetorhinidae; genus Cetorhinus; species Cetorhinus maximus. The sequence continues at coordinate 131,962,472 of NC_135880.1, forward strand.
CACACTCCTAATCTTTGGCCACCCAAAGCGGAGGGAGACGGGCAATGTCGGAGGAACTCCTCGCAGGTCTGGCTAAAGTGGGTATCCACAGGTCCAGGTTGAACAGGGTCCAAGGAATGGCCACTCTGGCTGCCTGCCTCTCTTCCACAGTCTTGTCCTCACCCGTCTGGTCCTGGGGAGGGAGGATGCGGTGTCCAACAGTTCACTCAACGTCTTCTGCAACCAATGGGCACCAGAGTGGCAGATAGCACAAATGACACTAACTTTCCTTGTTTTTTCATGATTGAGTTCTGTATAAGTTGCGCCCATATAAACGGGAGCCACTTTTGTTTGTTTTTTGTGTACCCCTTTTTTTTTTAAGTTAAGAAAGGTATACTATAGATGAATTTATTGGCTACTTAAACATAAATTACATTTTCCAGCTTGATTTTTGGAATAAAAGAATGTAACAATTAGCACGGCCAATGAAGTAGGGAAGGAGGGAGGAAGGAAGAGGAAGGAGAAGATTTGCACTTATAAAGAGATTTTCGCAACCACTGGACATCTCAAAGTGCTTTACAGCCAATGAAATACTTTTGAAGTATAGTCACTGTTGTAACATAAGAAATCTGGCAACCAATTTGTACACAGCAAGCTCCCACAAACAGCAATTCAATAACGATCAGATTTTTTTTGTGACATTGATTGAGGGGTAAATATTAGCCCTTGCTCTCCTTCAAAATGGTGCCTTGGAATCTTTTACATTCATTCAAGCAGATAGGATGAGACCTTGGTTTAACATTTCACCCAAAAGATGGCACCTCAGGCAGTACAGCACACCCTCAGTAATGCACTGTGAGTGTCAGCATAGGTGTCAGCTAGACTACGGTATTTTGGTCAATGTTCTATCAAAGAATGAAAACTGTGAGGATGCAGGGACCCTCCAGACACTTTATCTTACTTGTCCACTACAAAGGACCAGTTGCATAGACAGGCCCAAGAATCTAAATATGACCTCATACACAAATTGGGTATCTAACAATAAACTCTGTAATAAGGATGAACTCACTCAATACTGTATTGTATTGTTTGGGTTCCACCAGGGCCACTCAGCTCCTGACCTCATTACATCCTTAGTCCAAACACGGACAAAGAGTTGAAAAGAGGTGAGGTGAGTGTGACTGCCCTTAACATCAAGGCAACATTTGACCAAGAGTGGCATCAAGGAGTCCTAGCAAAACTGGAGTCAATGGGAATTGGGGGAAAACCTCTCAACTGGTCGAAGTCATCCCTAGCACAAAGGAAGATAGTGGTGATTGTTGGAGGCCAATCATCTCAGTCCCAGGACATTGCTGCAGGAGTCCCTCAGGGTAGTATCCTAGACCCAATTTTCTTCAGCTACTTTATCAATGACCTTCCCTCCATCATAATGTCAGAAGTGGGGTTGTTCACTGATGATTGCACAATGTTCAGCAACATTCGCGACTCCTCAGGTACTAAAGCAGTCCATGTCCATACGCAGCAAGACCTGGACAACATTCAGGCTTAGGCTGATTAGTGGCAAGTAACACTCACGTCACACAAGTGCCAGGTAATGACCATCTCCAACAAGAGAGAATCCAACCATCTCCTCTTGGCATTCAATGACATTACCATCACTGCATCCCCCACTATCAACATCCTGGGGGTTACCATCGACCAGAAACTGAACTGGACTAGCCATATAAATATTGTGCAGGTAAGAGGCTGGGAATTCTATGGAGAGTAGCTCGCCTCCTGACTCTCCAAAGCCTGTCCACTTTCTACAAGGCACAAGTCAGGATTGTGATGGAATATTCTCCACTTGCCTGGATGAGCCCAGCTCCAACGACACTCAAGAAGCTTGACACTATCCAGGACACAACAGCCCACTTGGTTAGCACTCCATCCACCACCTTCAAGATCCACTCCCACCACCACCAATGCACAGCGGCAGCAGTGTGTACCATCTACAAGGTGCACTGCAGCAACTCACCAGGACTCCTTCAACAGCACCTTTCAAGCCCACGGCCTCTACCTCCTCTAAGGACAAGGGCAGTAGTTACATGGGAACACCAGCACCTGCCAAGTTCCCCTCCAAGCCACTCACCACCCTGACTCGGAGCTACATCATCGTTCCTTCACTGTCGCTGGGTCAAAATCCTGGAACTCTCTCTCTAACAGCACTGTGGTGTATCCACACCACAGGGATTGCAACAGTTCAAGAAAGCAACTCACCACCACCTTCTCTAGGGCAATTAGGGACAGGTAATACAAGTGCTGGCCTAGCTAGTGACACCATGTCCCGTGAAAGAATTTTTTAAAAGATCTGTGTCACGATGTCTGATTTTCTTTTTTGGATTAACACAGGGGTTCCCAACCTGTGGGTTGTGAGCCTCGGAGCTCAGACTGAGTTTTGAGTTGAGTCTCTTTAAATGTTTGTTTTTTTTTCTGTCAGAGGGCGTGGTTTAATCATCTGTTCTGAGGCCTGATTGCAGCTATCATCACAGCCTGTACAAAGGCGAGGTCTTCACTCTTTTCAGGGCACACCAACAGTTTGAAACCATCCCCCATCACTCAACAACTCTCTCCCCAATTTTCTCTCCAGGGTTACATGACATCTGAGGCATTAAAATAGGGTCACATCAGTAAAAAGTTCAAGAAGCACTGGACTAAACAATCTCTTCCCTCATTTTCATTGTCCCATCACTGGTGGCCATGCCATCAGCTGCCTTGGGCTCAAGCTCTGGAATTTCCTCCCTAAAGCTCTTTAGCTCTCTCTCTCCTTCTCCTCCTCCAAGATACTCTTTCAAACCTACCTCTTTGCCCAAGTTTTTGGTCAACTATCCTCATATTTCTTTAGCCAGCTTGGTGTCAAACATCAATAATACTCCTGTGAAATACCATGGGATGTTTTATGTTCTACGCATTATATAAATGCAAGTCATTGTTGTTCACAAGCTGTACCTCTCAAACTATAAAGTACAAATCAGGCTCTAAAAAGTCAAATAACAACAGGCAAAACCAAAAATTGTAACTCGGAGCTGGATTCAGGTAGGCGTGGGCTGGGACAAATGGCAGCCCTATACGCTTGACCTCAGCAATAATAGGCATGGGGAATTTTGACTCCAGGGCCCTCTGCATGCCATCTGTTAGTTGGATGGAGGGCAGGACCAGAAGATCGGTGGGAAGACGACAACCAGTCAGCACCAGAGTAGGCTCATTGGCAGAAGAACAGTTTTTGGAAGCCCAGGACAAGGGGGGCCTAAACTTGCCGTATGGAAACTGGAGAATCAATCCTGCCCACCCTGGCCCCACAAGAGTGCCCTTCTTACCTGCTGAAAAGAGCAAGGTAAAACAGAAGAAAGTGCGATCCAGTATTGAAGTTTCTTTTTTTTAATTCATTCAAGGGATGTGGGCTTCACTGGCTGGTTCAGCATTTATTGCCCATCCCTAGTTGCCCTTGAGAAGGTGGTGGTGAGCTGCCTTCTTGAACCACTGCAGCAGATGTGGTGTAGGTACACCCACACTGCCGTTAGGAAGGGAGTTCCAGGATTTTGGCCCAGCAACAGTGAAGGAACAGCGATATATTTGCATGTCAGGCTGGTGAATGGCTTGAGAGGGGAACTTCCAGGTCATGGTGTTCCCATCTATCTGCTGCCCTTGTCCTTCTAGATGGCAGCGGTCGTGGGTTTGGAAGGTGTTGTCGAAGCAGCCTTGGTGAATTCCTGCAGTGTATCTTGTAGATGGTACACACTGCTGCTACTGTGCGTTAGTGGTGAAGGGAGTGAATGTTTGTGGGTGTGGTGCCAATCAAATGGGCTGCTTTGTCCTGGATGGTGTCGAGCTTCTTGAGGTTGTAGGAGCTGCACTCATCCAGGCAAGTGGGGAGTATTCCATCACACTCCTGACTTGTGCCTTGTAGATGGTGGACAGGCTTTGGAGAGTCAGGTGAGTTACTCCCCACAGGATTCCTAGCCTCTGACCTGCTCTTGTAGCCACAGTATTTATATGGCTAGTTCAGTTCAGTTTCTGGTCAGTGGTAACCCCCAGGGTGTTGATAGTGGGAGATACAGTGATGGTAATGCCATTGAACGTCAGGGGGCGATGGTTAGATTCTCTTGTTGGAGATGGTCATTGCCTGACACTTGTGTGGTGCGAATGTTACTTGCCACTTGTCAGCCCAAGACTGGATGTTGCTGCATTTGGACATGGGCTGCTTCAGTATCTGACGGGTCATGAATGGTGAACATTGTACAATCATCAGCAAACATCCCCACTTCTGACCTCATGATGGAAGGAAGGTCATTGATGAAGCAGCTGAAGATGGCTGGGCAGAGGACATACCCTGAGTAACTCCTGCAATGGTGTCCTGGAGCTGAGATGACCGACCTCCAACAACCACAACCATCTTCCTTTGTGCTAGGTGTGGCTCCAACCAGCAGAGAGCTTTCCTCCTGATTCCCATTGACTCCAGTTTGCTAGTGCTCCTTGATGCCACACTCAGTCAAATGTTGTCTTGATGTCAAGGGTAGTCACACTCATCTCACCTTGGGAGTTCAGCTCTTTTGTCCATGTTTGAACCAAGGCTGTAAGGAGCCAAGTGGCCCTGGCTGAAGCCAAACTGGGTGTCAGTGAGCAGGTTATTGCTAAGCAAGTGCCGCTTGAAAGCACTGTTGATGACCCCTTCTATTACTTTATTGATGATCGAGAGTAGACTGATAATGGCGGTAATTGGCTGGGTTGAATTTGTCCTGCCTTTTGTGTAGAGGGGGTGATACTGGGGATCTCCAGAGGAGGCCAAGATGGATCATTCACTCGGCACTTCTGGCTGAAGATTGTAGCAAGTGCTTCAGCCTTGTCTTTTGCACTGATATGCTGGGCTCTCCCATCATTGAAGATGGGGATATCTGTGAAGCCTCCTCCTCCAGCGAGTTGTTTAATTGTCCACCACCATTCACGACTGGATGTGGCAAGGCTGCAGAGCTTAGATCTGATCCATTGGTTGTGGGATCGCTTAGCTCTGTCTATCACTTGCTGCTTATGCTGTTTGACACACAAGTAGTCCTGTGTTATAGCTTCACCAGGTTGACACCTCATTTTTAGGTATGCCTGGTGCTGCTCCTGGCATGCCCTCCTGCATTCTTCATTGAACCGGGGTTGATCCCCTGGCTTGATGATAATGGTAAAGTGGGGGATATGTCAGGCCATGAGGTTACAGATTGTGTTCCAGTACAATTCTGCTGCTGCTGATGGCCCACAGCACCTCATGGATGCCCAGTCTTGAGTTGCTAGATCTGATCGAAATCTATCCCATTTAGCACATGCCACACAACATGATGGAGGGTATCCTCAATGTGAAGGCAGGACTTAGATTCCACAACGACTGTGCGGTGGTCACTCCTACCGATACTGTCATGGACAGATGCATCTGCGGCAGGCAGGGTGGTATGGATGTTTTTCCCCCTTGTTGGTTCCCTCACCACCTGCCACAGAGCCAGGTCAGTCGTCATGCTACAGAGCAATCTTGGTGATAAAGTTGTTGAGGGTAACACCCAGCCACCTTTAATTTCCTTTCTGCCAGGTTTCTGTCAGGTGGGTAGGGTTAAAATTTTCCTTCATCTTTTACATTTAAAACAATACAATTCTCAAATACCATGAGTTTCAGTTAGCTGCAGCATGAATAAATTTACAGATATACCTGAAGTTTATATATGTAGTCTGAAGAGTACAGTATCATTATCATGTACGTAATATTTTTACCTTTTGCTCATCATGTGACATATTGCTTCGGTGTGCTTTAACAATGCGCACTGTTGCATATATAATTTGATATTAGAATCTACATTTAAACTTTTGATGTGAGTGACAATCATGATTTACAGGTGACAAAAAAAGCACAAACTGGCCCTTCAAGAAGATTATGTAAACTTTTAAATAATTAACCTTTAACAAAATGGTTCCATCATACAATAGACAGGTTAGTGAGAGTGGGGCGGGGAGTGAGGTAGAGAAATAAAACATCACAAGCGAATTGTTGCAAAGTGAAATCGTAAGGGACAGAAATGTTAGAAACACAAAGGGGCAAGCATGTAGGCCTTGGAGAGAAAGATAATTAAAAATCAGGTCGTGTAACCAAAAGAAACATCCTGACCTTAATTTGTAACTATGTTAGAAAACTACATCTCAGAAACCATAGCAATTGTGTGCTGCAAGATAAACTGTTTATTTCCAATTTTCTCCCATTTCCCTCCTCGCCTGAAAGCAGCAACTCCCATTGGCTTAGATACATCCATGAGATCGAAACTGAAACAAAAACATAAATACCTGGAAAAACTCAGCAGGTCTGACAGCATCTGCGGAGAGGGATACAGTTGACGTTTCGAGTCCATATGACCCTTTATCAGAACTAAGACATATAGAAATGAGATGAAATATAAGCCGGTAGAGGGGGGTGGAACAGGTAGAGCTCGATAGGGGGCCAGTGATAGGTGGAGGCCAAGAAGAGACTGCCAAAGATGCCATAGACAAAAGGACAAAGGGGTGTTGATGGTGGTGATATTTTCTAAAAGATGTGCTAATGGGGACATTAAGGGTAGAAAGCAGGGCAAGCTAGTGGCAGATGGCCCTAGTGGGGGTGGGGTAGGGGAAGGGATCAAAATGGGCTAAAAGGTGGAGATGAAACAATAGATCGGAACAAATGTAAAAATAGGAGGGAAAAGAAAAACATAAATTATTGGAAAAAGGGGGATCGGAAAAGGGGTGGGGATGGAGGAGAGAGTTCATGATCTGAAATTGTTGAACTCAATATTAAGTCCAGAAGACTGTAAAGTGCCTAGTCGGAAGATGAGGTGCTGTTCCTCCAGTTTGCGTTGAGCTTCACTGGAACATTGCAGCAGGCCAAGGACGGATGTGTGGGCATGAGAGCAGGGTGGTGTGTTGAAATGGCAAGCGACAGGGAGGTCTGGGTCATGCTTGCGGACAGACCGAAGGTGTTCCGCAAAGCGGTCATCCAGTCTGTGTTTGGTCTCTCCAATGTAGAGGAGCCCTGAAACTGAACCTTCCTTCAGTGAAATGTATTCCTCGATGCTTTATCCTGTCAAGTCCAAATTACCTCGAGGACACAACAAATAATGTCTTTAACATGGTTAAGTGGCCAAGGGCACATCACAGATGTGTTATCAAACAAAATCTGACACTCAGCCACATGAGATATTAGGACAGGTGATGTGCAGGCTTTAAGGAGAAGACATAATGAAGCAGAGAGGCTTATGGAGGGGTTCCCAGAGCTATAAACCTAGGTAGCTGAAGGCACGGCTGCCAGTGGTGGAGTGAAGAAAATTGGGGATGCGCAAGAGGCCAGGACTGAAGGAACCCAAGAGGTAGAGGGTCAGAGAGCTGGAGGTTACAAGAATAGAGAGAGGTAAAGCCATGGAGGAATTTGAAACAAGGGTGGGAACTTTAAAATAACCTAATAATTCCTTTATTGTAGGTAACAGAAACCATATGAATTGTGGCAATTTGTTACCTGATCAAATATAAAGCTCTGGGTTATATTCCCTATGTCAGAGGCTCAACCTGGCTCTTGCCTTGAATTTCTATACTACAAACAACAGTGACATTGAACATAAAGGCAGAATTAGCCAACAACGTGGCCAACACCAGCACAAGAAGCTGAAGCCTTATTGTTCATTTTTGAAATGGCTTTACTTGTATAGGGTTTACTAGTGAGGAAATAATTAGTATCAAAGCTTTCAGAACCTTTTTCCAAAAACTGTAACTATAAGCAGAACCCGGCATGGAGACGTGCACTAGGGATCTAGTTTTTGCTCCAACAATTTCCAGTTACTTGAAAAGCCTCATACAGGGAAATGGTAGCCAAAGATTTGCCACTGCATGTACAACATCGTGGAAATGCCATTATTTTTGTTGTTTAGTTCAACTTTTTAAACTGCAAACATGATGAGATTATCAGGAAGGTAAAAAGTTACTGAAATACTTTTTAAAGCAACTCTTTACAAAAAGGTATGAATTTTCCTGCTTCATCTGGTGCATAAATTTGTAAAAACAATTCCTTTAATGTAAAATTCAATATCCCTGAGCCACAAACTAAATCCACTCACTCCTCCCTGCATAGTTTCATGCTTTCTGCTCACAAGGTTGGAGAAGGTACACAACTTGTTTTATTTTACCAACACTAATGCTCAGGCAAAACTGGTGAAAATATTAACAAGAAAAAGATTTTATTTCCCCCAGCTATGAAAAAGTACGTTTTCAATATCGGACAGATATTAGTGATTAAGTTTAAAATTGACCTGATATGAATATCGGAGTAAAGGATGTTAGAATTGTTTTATCATTTAATAGAATAGATATGATATATATAACTCAGATAACATTGTGCTTATCAAAGCAATATTCTCTTTGTGATGATTCAATCATGCACTAGTTTTCAAAGATGGACACCAATATGTGACATTTAAAAATGAACTTCAATGCAATCTGATAGGAAAACAATGTGATCAGAGTGTAGCCAATAACCCTTAAAATTAGATCTGGATGTGTGACAAAGGAATGGCAAGATGCAAGATTAGCAAAACAACTATCATTGCGGCTTTGTGCCCTTGCGCAACAACTGTTATCAGGATCAGATCGAAGTGAAAGTGAATTCTCAACTGCTCCTGTTTATCTCACGGGAGCTCATAGAAGCCTATAAAATTCTAACAGGACTAGACAGGGTAGATGCAGGAAGGATGTTCCCGATGGTGGGGGAGTTCAGAACCAGGGGTCACAGTCTGAGGATACGGGGTAGACCATTTAGGACTGAGGTGAGGAGAAATTTCTTCACCCAGAGAGTGGTGAGCCTGTGGAATTCACTACCAGGGAAAGTAGTTGAGACCAAAACATTGTGTGTTTTCAAGAAGGAGTTAGATATAGCTCTTGGGGCGAAAGGGATCAAAGGGTATGGGAAGAAATTGGGAGAAGGCTATTGAGTTGGATGATCAGCCATGTTCATAATGAATGGCAGAGCAGGCTTGAAGGGCCTACTCCTGCTCCTATTTTCTATGTTTCTATATTATCCTTTTGAAGCAGATTCTCTGGTCATCCTTTTGATGGCATTTCCATTCAGATAATTACAATGTGATATGATTAACATTTGGCTCATTTCATATTTTTTGCATGGTATCCTGAATGTCACAAATATTTCTGTGATGAATGTTTGCATGCACAAGTCTTTTGAATTTGGAAGCATTTTAAGAGTTGATGATGCTAATCTTTGTAAAATGTGCCATGATGAAAGCCATTTGAAAAGGGAAGCACAGTGATTCCTAACTAACGACCACAAAATAGACAAATACTTCCATCACTGGAGTAACATGTGTCATGGTGTGCTTATTTTAAGATGTTAATGTAACGTGATGAGTTGATACGATGGCAAGTTTGATTACACAATTCATTCTACAGTTCCAAAGGTCTTTATCAGCACAGAGAGCTTTTAGAAAAGCTGATTAATTGCATCCTTGTAAGTTCACTGGAAGACACCAAGGTTACAAAACACAGGATGCATGTTACAATATAGTTTTGTAAATTTATCACTGGAATCTTATATTTCTGCTGTTTCCTGTTATGAGGTTATTGAAGAATTAAATAAAGCTCTTGACTGTTTTAATGAATTTGAGTTTTGATCTTCTTTGTCACATTATCGTATACCAGTATTGTGAAAGTGCTCATCTGCGGGAGGCCGAAGGTTGGTACATATCAGGAAATAAAATCACAACTTCTTAAATTAGACAATGGTCAATCAACATATCACCTTCCCTTTAAAGTGTGATATTTGCCGACTACGTTCAATCACAAAAAGTATGTAGCACATCACCTTAGCCACTACAGAAGAGCTCAAACACTACACGTCTTCCTCCAAATGACTGTGGTGCCCTCACAGTAATGTTTCAAGGCGCAGCTCTGCCCGGGCCCCTGGGCGGAGCTGCGGCCGCCCGGGCCCCTGGGCGGAGCTGCGGCCGCCCGGGCCCCTGGGCGGAGCTGCGGCCGCCCGGGCCCCTGGGCGGAGCTGCGGCCGCCCGGGCCCCTGGGCGGAGCTGCGGCCGCCCGGGCCCCTGGGCGGAGCTGCGGCCGCCCGGGCCCCTGGGCGGAGCTGCGGCCGCCCGGGCCCCTCGACAGGAGACCCAAGCTCAAAATCAGCCACCAAAGCATCTGCAGCAAAGCAGGAGTTGGATGTCTCCCGCTAACTGGTGAATGCAGTGATGCCGCGAGCCAGCACAGCCCGAGCCGTGGGTGATGAGCTTTGACCATACCCTAATTGGCAGCAAGTTCCGACCATAACGTCGGGCTCAGCTATTGAACAATAAGCAGCTACAGCAAAAACAAAAATAGCTGGAAAAACTCAGGTTTGACAGCATCTGTGGGGAGGAAGGCAGAGTTAACGCTTCATGCCCGTATGACTCTTCATCAATACAATAAGCAGCTCTCCCGATACAGCTCTGAAGAGCCATAAGGACTAAAAACTCTGATTGTCTCTCAACAGATGCTGCCAGATCGGCTGAGTTTTTCCAGCATTTTCTGTTCTTTAATCTCCGGTTACACCGGCCAGACAGCCCACTCCCCGGTTACACTGACCGCTTTCTGTCTGCATTAACCGCCTCCCTCCTCAGTTAAACCGGCCAGACAGCCCACTCCCCAGTTACACTGACCGCTTTCTGTCTGCATTAACCGCCTCCCTCCCCGGTTACACCGGCCAGACAGCCCACTCCACGGTTACACTGACCACTTTGTCTGAATTAACCGCCACCCTCTCCGGTTAAACCGGCCAGACAGCCCACTCACCGGTTACACTGACCGCTATCTGTCTGCATTAACCGCCTCCCTCCCCGGTAACACCGGCCAGACAGTCCACTCCCCGGTTACCCTGACCGCTTTCTGTCTGCATTAAACGCCTCCCTCCCCGGTTACACCGGCCAGACAGCCCACTCCCCGGTTTCCCTGACCGCTTTCTGTCTGCATTAACCGCCTCCCTCCCCGGTTACACCATCCAGACAGCCCACTCCCCGGTTGCACTGACCGCTTTCTGTCTGCATTAACCGCCTCCCTCCCCGGTTACACCTGCCAGACAGCCCACTCCCCGGTTACACTGACCGCTTTCTGTCTGCATTAACCGCCTCCCTCCACGGTTACACCGGCCAGACAGCCCACACCCCGGTTACACTGACCGCTTTCTGTCTGCATTAACCGCCACCTCCTCCGGTTACACCGGCCAGACAGCCCACTCCCCGGTTACACTGAGCGCTTTCTGTCTGCATTAACCGCCTCCCTCCTCAGTTAAACCGGCCAGACAGCACACTCCCCGGTTACACTGACCGCTTTTGTCTGCATTAACCGCCTCCCTCCCCGGTTACACCGGCCAGGCAGCCCACTCCTTGGTTACACTGACCGCTTTCTGTCTGAATTAACCGCCACCCTCTCCGGTTAAACCGGCCAGACAGCCCACTCACCGGTTACACTGATCGCTATCTGTCTGCATTAACCGCCTCCCTCCCCGGTTAAACCGGCCAGACAGCCAAATCTCCGGTTACACTGACCGCTTTCTGTCTGCATTAACCGCCTCCCTCCCCGGTTACACCGGCCAGACAGCCCACTCCCCGGTTACACTGACCGCTTTCTGTCGGCATTAACCACCTCCCTCCCCGGTTACACCGGCCAGACAGCCCACTCCCCGGTTACACTGACCGCTTTCTGTCGGCATTAACCACCTCCCTCCCCGGTTACACCGGCCAGACAGCCCACTCCCCGGTAACACTGACCGCTTTCTGTCGGCATTAACCGCCTCCCTCCCCGGTTACACCGGCCAGACAGCCCACTCCCCGTTTACACTGACCGCTTTCTTTCGGCATTAACCGCCTCCCTCCCCGGTTAGACCGGACAGACAGCCCACTCCCCGGTTACACTGACCGCTTTCTGTCTGCATTAACCGCCACCCTCCCCGGTTACACCGGCCAGACAGCCCACTCCCCGGTTACCCTGACCGCTTTCTGTCTGCATTAACCGCCTCCCTCCCCGGTTACACCGGCCAGACAGCCCACTCCCCGGTTACACTGTCCGCTTTCTGTCTGCATTACCCGCCAGCCTCTCCGGTTACATCGGCCAGACAGCCCACTCCCCGGTTACACTGACCGCTTTCTGCCTGCTTTAACCGCCAGCCTCTCCGGTTACACCGGACAGACAGCCCACTCCCCGGTAACACTGACCGCTTTCTGTCTGCAATAACCGCCTCCTTCCCCGGTTACAGGGGGCAGACAGCCCACTCCCCAGTTACACTGACCGCTTTCTGTCTGCATTAACCGCCTCCCTCCCCGGTTACACCGGCCAGACAGCCCACTCCCCGGTTACACTGACCGCTTTCTGGCTGCATTAACCGCCACCCTCTCCGGGTACACCGGCCAGACAGCCCACTCCCCTGTTACACTGACCGCTTTCTGTCTGCATCAACCGCTTCTCTCTCTGGTTACACCGGCCAGACAGCCCACACCCCGGTTACACTGACCGCTTTCTGTCTGCATTAACCGCCTCCTTCTCCGGTTACACCGGCCAGACAGCCCACTCCCCGGTTACACTGACCACTTTCTGTCTGCATTAACCGCCTCCCTCCCTGGTTACACCGGCCAAACAGCCCGCTCCCCGGTTACACTGACCGCTTTCTGTCTACATTAACCGGCTCACTCCCCGGTTACACCGAGCGGAATACCCGCTCCCCGGTTACACTGACCGCTTTCCGTCGGCATTAACCGCCTCCCTCCCGGTTACACTGAGCGGAATGCCCGCTCCCCGGTTACACTGACCGCTTTCTGTCGCCATTAACCGCCTCCCTCCCGGTTACAACGAGCCGAATGCCCGCTCCCCGGTTACTCTGACCGCTTTCTGTCTGCATTAACCGCCTCCCTCCCCGGTTACACCGGCCAGACATCCCACTCCCCGGTTACACTGACCGCTTTCTGTCTACGTTAACCGCCTCCCTCCCCGGTTACACCGGCCAGACAGCCAACTCCCCGGTGACACTGACCGCTTTCTGTCTGCATTAACCGCCTCCCTCCCCGGTTACACCGGCCAGGCAACCCGCTCCCCGGTTACACTGACGGCTTTCTGCCTGCATTAACCGCCTCCCTACCCGGTTACACCGGCCCGAAAGCCCACTCCCCGGTTACACTGAGCGCTTTCTGTCGGCATTAACCGGCTCCCTCCCCGTATACACCGAGCGGAATACCTGCTCCCCGGTTACACTGACCGTTTTCTGTCTGCATTAACCGCCACCTTCTCCGGTTACACCGGCCACACAGCCCACTCCCCGGTAACACTGACCGCTTTCTGTCTGCAATAACCGCCTCCTTCCCCGGTTACACGGGCCAGACAGCCCACTCCCCGGTTACACTGACCGCTTTCTGGCTGCATTAACCGCCACCCTCTCCGGGTACACCGGCCAGACAGCCCACTCCCCTGTTACACTGACCGCTTTCTGTCTGCATCAACCTCTTCTCTCTCTGGTTACACCGGCCAGACAGCCCACGCCCCGGTTACACTGACCGCTTTCTGTCTGCATTAACCGCCTCCTTCTCCGGTTACACGGGCCATACAGCCCGCTCCCCGGTTACACTGACCACTTTCTGTCTACGTTAACCTGCTCCCTCCCCGGATACACAGAGCGGAATACCCGCTCCCCGGTTACACTGACCGCTTTCTGTAGGCATTAACCGCCTCCCTCCCGGTTACACTGAGCGGAATGCCCGCTCCCCGGTTACACTGACCGCTTTCTGTCGGCATTAACCGCCTCCCTCCCGGTTACAACGAGCCGAATGCCCGCTCCCCGGTTACTCTGACCGCTTTCTGTCTGCATTAACCGCCGCCCTCCCCGGTTACACCGGCCAGACATCCCACTCCCCGGTTACACTGACCGCTTTCTGTCTGCATTAATCGCATCCCTCCCCGGTTAGACCGGCCAGACAGCCCACTCCCCGGTTACACTGACCGCTTTCTGTTTGCATTAACCGCCTCCCTCCCCGGTTCCACCGGCCAGACATCCCACTCCCCGGTTACACTGACCGCATTCTGTCTGCATTAATCGCCTCTCTGGTTACACCGGCCAGAAAGCCCACTCCCCGGTTACACTGACCGCTATCTGTCTGCATTAACCGCCTCCCTCCCCGGTTAGACCGGCCAGGCAACCCGCTCCCCGGTTACACTGACGGCTTTCTGCCTGCATTAACCGCCTCCCTCCCCGGTTACACCGGCCCGACAGCCCACTCCCCGGTTACACAGACCGCTTTCTGTCGGCATTAACCGCCTCCCTCCCCGGTTAGACCGGACAGACAGCCCACTCCCCGGTTACACTGACCGCTTTCTGTCTGCATTAACCGCCACCCTTCCCGGTTACACCGGCCAGACAGCCCACTCCCCGGTTACCCTGACCGCTTTCTGTCTGCATTAACCGCCTCCCTCCCCGGTTACACCGGCCAGACAGCCCACTCCCCGGTTACACTGTCCGCTTTCTGTCTGCATTACCCGCCAGCCTCTCCGGTTACATCGGCCAGACAGCCCACTCCCCGGTTACACTGACCGCTTTCTGCCTGCTTTAACCACCAGCCTCTCCGGTTACACCAGACAGACAGCCCACTCCCCGGTTACACTGACCGCTTTCTGTCTACATTAACCGCCTGCCTCCTCAGTTACACCGGCCAGACAGCCCACTCCCCGGTTACACTGAACGCTCTCTGTCTGCATTAACCGCCTCCCTCCCCGGTTACACCGGCCAGACAGCCCACTCCACGGTTACACTGACCGCTTTCTGTCTGAATTAACCGCCACCCACCGGTGACACCGGCCAGACAGCCCACTCCCCGGTTACACTGACCGCTTTCTGTCTGCATTAACCGCCTCCCTCCCCGGTTACACCGGCCAGACAGCCCACTCCCCGGTTACACTGACCGTTTTCTGTCTGCATTAACCGCCACCTTCTCCGGTTACACCGGCCAGACAGCCCACTCCCCGGTAACACTGACCGCTTTCTGTCTGCAATAATCGCCTCCTTCCCCGGGTACACGGGCCAGACAGCCCACTCCCCGGCTACACTGACCGCTTTCTGGCTGCATTAACTGCCACCCTCTCCGGGTACACCGGCCAGACAGCCCACTCCCCTGTTACACTGACCGCTTTCTGTCTGCATCAACCGCTTCTCTCTCTGGTTACACCGGCCAGACAGCCCATGCCCCGGTTACACTGACCGCTTTCTGTCTGCATTAACCGCCTCCTTCTCCGGTTACACCGGCCAGACAGCCCACTCCCCGGTTACACTGACCGCTTTCTGTCTGCATTAACCGCCACCTTCTCCGGTTACACCAGCCAGACAGCCCACTCCCCGGTTACACTGACCGCTTTTGTCTGCATTAACCGCCTCCCTCCCCGGTTACACCGGCCAGACAGCCCACTCCATGGTTACACTGACCGCTTTCTGTCTGAATTAACCGCCACCCTCTCCGGTTAAACCGGCCAGACAGCCCACTCACTGGTTACACTGACCGCTATCTGTCTGCATTAACCGCCTCCCTCCCCGGTAACACCGGCCAGACAGCCCACTCCCCGGTTACCCGGACCGCTTTCTGTCTGCATTAAGCGCCTCCCTCCCCGGTTACACCGGCCAGACAGCCCACTCCCCGGTTTCCCTGACCGCTTTCTGTCTGCATTAACCGCCTCCCTCCCCGGTTACACCATCCAGACAGCCCACTCCCCGGTTGCACTGACCGCTTTCTGTCTGCATTAACCGCCACCTTCTCCGGTTACACCGGCCAGACAGCCCACTCCCCGGTTACACTGACCGCTTTCTGTCTGCATTAACCGCCTCCCACCCCGGTTACACCGGCCAGACAGCCCACTCCCCGGTGACACTGACCGCTTTCTGTCTGAATTAACCGCCTCCCTCCCTGGTAAAACCGGCCAGACAGCCCACTCCCCGGTTACACTGACCGCTTTCTGTCTGCATTAACCGCCTCCCTCACCGGTTACACCGGCCAGACAGCGCACTCCACGGTTACACTGACCGCTTTCTGTCTGAATTAACCGCCACCCACCGGTGACACCGGCCAGACAGCCCACTCACTGGTTACACTGACCGCTTTCTGTCTGCATTAACCGCCTCCCTCCCCGGTTACACCGGCCAGACAGCCCACTCCCCCACGTGTCCGCCGCCTCATTCACTAACCCGGCGGCGGCGGGGGGGATTCGGTCCGGCGGCGAGTCAGTGGCCCGAGGGCCGGAGTCCCGGGGAATTGAGCAGCTGAGAGAATATCCGCGACCCGCAGCCGGAGCGCGGCCTTACCTTCACCTCCGTCCCCATCCCCGCCTGGTGTTCTCACAAAGCGGACCCGCGGTTCTTTCTAAACTTCCGGCGTGAGGAGCGCGCCTGAGCGCTGCAGGAAGAGACTGTCAGCAGCAGCTTCAATCACTCACACATCCAGCTAACATCAAGCATGTCCACACATTGTGATACAAGCAGACACAGCGCTCTAGGCTTTATAGGGATGGTTAGGAGATGTAATTAGTCGGAACTGGATGGGAAAGGCAGCCACTGTACGGAACTGAGTGAAAGAGCGAGGAGGGGGGAGAAAACTAACGGCTCGAATGCATTCAACCGTAGTCACCCTTTCTCAAAGTGGTTGGGTGATATTATGACCAGAGTTTCCAAGCCTGACCCGCACCTCTCCGATTGACTGCACTTAAACCTGATTTAATCTACAATTTACCGACTGACCCTTCAGTGCTGAGCATGGACTGGCCACAAGCTGGTGTTACAACAGGGGAGAATTGTGAGTTGGAGGTGCTGCTACTATGAATAGGAAATTCAAGGTGCTGTCAGCCAGATTATCAGTTATATCCCGTAGCAGAATTGATAGACCTGGTCCCCTCACATGAGATGTTATGAATTGTGGTTTCCCATGGTAAACTACAAAATACTTAAAGGGTGGATGCAGGTAAGATGTTTCCCCTGGTTGGGGAGTCTAGAACCAGGGGGCACAATTTCAAAATAAAGGGAAAACCACTTTGGACCGTGATTAGGATTTTTTTTACTCAGAGGGTTGTGAATCTTTGGAATCCTTTACCCCAGAGGGGTATGGAAGCTTAGTCATTGAGTATGTTTAAAGTAGAGATTGACACATTTCTAAACACCAATAACATAAAGGGATATGGGTATAGTGTGGGAACAAGGCATTGAAGTAGATGATCGGCCATGATCATATTGGATGGCAGAGCAGGCTCGATGGGCTGAATGGCCTACTCCTACTGTGTTCATATGGGCACACACTGCAGGGTCAATGTATTCCCAGTGTTCTCTGTGTCCTGGTCAAATTTAGCCTCAAACAACACCACCCACATCAGATTATCCAGCCATTTGTCTATTGCTGTCATGGGACCTTGCTGTGCAACTTGGCTGCTGTCCTAGATTGTATTAAGACAGTGACTCCACTTCAAAAGTGTTTTAAAGGCTCTGAAGTGTTTTAAGACATTGAGGTTGTGTGAGGCATTGCAAAAATTCAAATTCTTTAATGCATTTCTTGGAGACCCTTCACACCGTCACCATCATTAATAGCACCACCGAGGAAAAAGAGCAGCTCGTAGCCTGGATTGACAGAAACTGGCTTTGAGGATTTCAGTGTGCTTCCTGCTTCTTTTTCACCCTTGTTGCTGCTGGAACTACTTGTCTCTGCTTTCACAAGATGCTGCCGACAGTTTCTAATACCTACAGAAATCTGCTTCTTGGGGTTCTTGCTGGCTAGATTTAACCTCTGGATGTTTGTGGCCTCCTGAATGATAGTACGGTGGTGGAAAATGTGATGGAGGCAGCATGTGGACAAGTGGGGTCAGCCCTGGCTTCTTGGTGCGAGTGTGCGGCAGCTACAGGGTCACAATTCACTGGAGCCCTGCAATGTCCCAGTCAGATGGGGATGGCAAGGATGCGATGGCAATACAGGTACAGGGTGGACTAATCAATGCTCTTTTCTCCTTTTTTAGGAAAAGCCCACACACAGCGCCGCCGAGCGGATGCGGACTGGCAGATGCCAGGTCCAGTTGGCCGTAATCACCAAATACCAGCAGGAGGTAATGGAGCTGGAGAGGCGTCATACGCCCAGGTCCACCAGTGACAGTGAGGCTGGGGTGTCACGGGGAGGTAAGATTGCCGAGCACTGAGGTCACCACGTGTGTCCCAGCAGCCATTCCACTGTTGAATGTTCAGTGATTTAAGCTTCCAACATGGCTTGACCATTCATTATGGAAGGATGAGTGCATACTGATCTGGGGGCCAGGCATGCACATTGACATTGTCTCCGCTTTAACTAATCAAATGTCCTTGTTCTTCCTTTCAGCATCACCGGAGCAGGGCCGGGAGAATGAGGCACAGGGGCCCCCTCTCACACCTGAGGGCCCAGAACAATTAGAATCACCAGCATCACACCATCTCAGCCAGGCAGGCACTAGTGCAGATACCATCACCTTGGTGGCAATTAGATCATCAGCTAGTGTCCAGGGGCACAGCGGTGAGGGCACTTCACACTCACTTGAGGTGCGGGCGGAGACAGAGAGTGCCCAGGGTGCGGCACTCGGAGGACTGCAGGGGACTGGGCACATGTTGAGTCGGTGGCTGATGATAGGCCTCTGGAGTCGTCCCTGAGGCAGGAGACACTGGAAGTCCAGCAGGGTCTGCGGGAGGATCTGGTGGAGATACATGAGGCAATGCGTGGCATGGTCTCCGTGCTGGAGGAGTCCACGCGAAGCATCACCGATGCAATGAGCCTCATGGCCGAACGCCATGCTTCCTCCATGGAGAGAATGGCGACATTCGTGGAGAGGCTCCTCCAGGAGAACAATCAGGGCCTCCTGAGGTTGCGCTCGGACCTGCAAGCCCTCACAGTGGCATTGACCTCAGCTGGTCAGTGCCAGTGTGGGAAGTGGATTGGGCACCAAGTATCCCAGCTGGGTGCCCATCCATCACTGGTGAGCAGGGAGGTCCGAAGCGTCCTCATGTCGACGCACGAGCTGCCTGTTGTCTCTGCGGTCTCCTCAGATGAGGGTATCAGCTCCTCCGCCCCTTTGCCAGTGACCGTTGTATCCTGTGAGGCTGTGATGACTGGGGAGGTGCCAGCTGTGGAACTGGCCACTCCTTCCCAGGCGGGGCCAGCACAGGTTCCACAGGCCAAAGGACGTCTGCCAAGGTCATCGAGGCCAACAGGACAGCACAGTGAGCAGGCTGTCTCAGATGCCAGTGCCAGCGAGAGGAGAGCATGTAGACGTAGCACCCAGAAACGTAAACTTAAGGCACCTTAGGCACACCACGGGCTTCTCACTGGTGATTTTGTGTTGCTCCATTATTATAAGTTGGTGTGATGCTGCACACCTTTGCATTCAGTTTCTTTTTTATTTTGTTAATTCATTAAATGCTTCATATGTGATCATGGCTCAGGGCGATTCCTTACTTCTGCAGTTGAACGGGAACCCATGATGTTATGAGTGACTTGTTTGTCATTGAGTTTTATTGATGAGGCACATGATTAATGTTCCTAACCAGGCAGATGTTGCTCTCAGGTATTGCGTATGGAGCCTGCAGCCCTGGCATGTGTTGGAGGTCTATCTGTGGTGGGGTCCGAAGGTTTGTTGGGTTAAAGCCTCCCGGATGTCTCTGCCTCCCTGGTGGTTGCCCGGGTCAACTCCCATCCTCTCAGCGTTCTCCTGAGCGTGCTCATCCTCAGACTGACTACTGGACTCATCGTGTGTAGCCGGAGCATCTGCGTCTACATCTTCTTCCTCCGCTGTGTCCCCCCTTTCCAGCACCAGATTGTGGAGAGCGTAGCATGCAACCACTATCACCGACACACGATCTGGGGGGTATTGGAGTGCGCCCCCTGAACAGTTCAGGCATCGGAAGCACATCTTGAGAAGACTGATGGTTCTCTCTACCACAGCCCTTGTGGTGCCGTGGCTCCTATTATACCGCTCCTTGACCTCTGTTCTTGAATGGCGGAGAGGCGTCACGAGCCACCTTTTGAGGGGATAGCCCTTGTCAGCCAGCAGCCAACCATCAAGCCGGGCTGGAGCACTGAAGAGCGTTGGCACCTGGGAATGTCTCAGGAAGTAAGCGTCATGGGAGCTGTCTGGGTACCTTGCACAGACTTGTAGAATCAGTATCCTGTGATCACACACTATCTGCACGTTCATGGAGTGGAAGCCCTTCCTGTTGACGAAGGCACCCAGCTGACCTGCTGGCGCCTTGATGGCCACATGTGTACAGTCTATTGCACCCTGGACATGGGGGAACCCAGCAATCGCTGCAAAGCTTCTGGCTCACTCTGTCTGGCTGGCCTCATCCCAGTGGTAGTGGATGAAAGTCAATGCATGCCTGAGCAGAGCATCTGTTACCTGCTTGACACAACTGTGGACAGCTAACTGGGAGACTCCGCAAAAATCACCCACTGACCCCGGAAAGAGCCAGAGGCATGGAAGTTGAGGGCAGCCGTGACCTTCAATGCCACTGGCATGGGGTGTCCACCTATACAGTTGGCACAGATCTCAGGGCCTATCATCTGACAAATGGAGGTGACTGTCTCCCTTGAGAGACAGAGCCTCCTTCAGCACTGGACCTCAGACATATTGAGGTAGCTGCTTCGCCACCTGTGTAACCTGGCAGCAAGATAGTGGCGTCTTCTGCGGCCCCTTCCACCTTGCACTTCCTGTTGGCCCTGCGCCCCTTGTGCCTGCGCATGGCCTCCCAAAGGTGGCTCCCCTGGAGGCTGCATATGGATTTCTGGCCTCCTCCCCCTTCTGGACCTCCCTTCCTTCTCAGGGGAGGTGCCTCCAGTGGAGAACACAACTCCCATTCCCAGGCTAAGGGAAGGCTTCCTGAAGCCAACAAGGCTCCCAAAATGATGTTTACTCCAGAATTGTGACCTGGAGCCTGTTACTCCTGTCCAAGCAACTGTGAAGAGTTTTGAAGTATTCCTGTTCACACAGGTGGGTAGCAGTAAGTTTAAACATTAAATGTCTGCCAAAAAACACTCGCAACCCCACTCACCTCTTATCCCACCCGTAGATGAAGTTGATAAAAGTGAGGCCTACCCGCCTGCCCATTGCGCCCATGCAACAACCTGTAGATCACACAGGCCCCGAAAAATCAGCGTCAATTACTGGCTTAAGGGCCTTAAGTGGCCCGTTAATTAATGGCGGGCGTGCAATCGGAGATCATCATGCACCCACCCACTGAAATATCGCAATGGCACACGGTGATGTAGGGACGCATGCCTGACGTCACTGCGCGTCATTTTACACGTCGGCATGAGAGGCCCACCCCCACACACTGACAAGAAAATCCTGCCCATAAGAAATAGGAGCAGGAGTAGACAATTTAGCCACTCCACCATTCAATATGACCATGGCTAACCTTCTGCCTCAACTCTCATTTGCTCCCCATATCTCCTGATTCCCCAAGAGATCAAAAAACTCTCTATTTTAGCCTTAAATATATTCAACATTGGAGCATCTGCGACCCACTGGGGTAGAGAATTCCAAAGATCCATAACCCCCTGAGTGAAGAAATTTCTCCTTATCTTAGACCTAATTGATCAAACCCTGGATTGATCCTGAGACTATGCCTCCTGTGTTCCAGATTCCTTAGCCGGGGAAATAACCTCTCAGTGTCTACCCTGTCAAGCCCCTTTAGAATCTTGTGTGTTTCAATGAGATCACCTCTGATTCTTCTAAACTGCAACACATATAGGTCCAATTTACTCAGCGTCTCATCACAGGACTACCTTCTCATCTCCGGAACCAATCTAGTGAACCTTCGCTGTACCGCCTCCAACATAAGTATATCCTTACCTAAATATGGAGAAGGATACTGCACACAGTATTCTAGATGTCGTCTCACCAAAGCCCTGTACAATTGTTGCAGGACTTCCTTACTCTTGTACTCCAATCCCCTTGCAATAAAGGCCAACATGCCACATGCCTTCCAAATTGCTTGCTCTACCTGCATGCTAACTTTCTGCATTCCATGTGCAAGTACACCCCAAGTCCCTCTGAACATCAACATTTACAAGTTTCACGCCTTTTAAAAAATGTTCCACATTCCTATTCTTACCACCAAAGTGAACAACCTGCCACTTTGCCGCATTATACTTATCATGTTCCATGTCAGGATGCAATTGTGCCTTTTTCGTGCAAGTTTTTCTCATTGGCTTGGGTACCTCATGAGAGACTATGACCACACTTATAAAATGGCTTACTCCAGCTATTTACATGGGATTACCACTCTCAAGTGACCTCAAGGTGTTGTCATAACCAAATCTAAAGCTAGTACTTTTTCAATCATCACTGCGTTGTGAATCAAGATAATGGGCTGTAACTTCTGACTATCATCGGAAAGTGCTGGTTCTCAGAAATTAGAAGAAATAAATACCTACTGACCATGAAAATTATGTTGCCACTTCCATTCGCCGGTTCCACTTTCGTTAAGGCAACAGTAAGACACATAGATTTTAAAAGACCCGGGCAAGGTAACACACTATACCCTGAAACAGTCAAATTAGACGTGAGTTTTCTTAATCTCAGTTCTTTGTAGACAGCAGCTTGAGGCTTAGGTGGTGGAGGCTTTTACACTTGTTAGATCTTAGAATGCCTACCCTTACACACAGCCTTCTCTCCTTTGTCTATATTTTCCCCTTTGAATGCAAATTCCCATTGATTCACTATATCTTTGGACTTTACCTCTCTAATAATAAAAATCTCTAATAGTACTAATTTTACTAGTAATCTTTGGGAGAAAATAAACACACTGTTTCTTAACTTCTCCTGGCTAGGTGAAATATTATACCCCTCCTTTGAATTCAAGCTAGTCTGGTTTATTTGAAAATGCAAGTGTTCCCTTTACACCTATGATTACCTATTTAACATTTCAAACCTAGCTTACCTTCTGATACATCAAAGCCTTCAGACAACCTGCCTTTAATTCAATTAAGTCACACACACGCACACACAGACATAGACACAGACCCCACTATTACTCTACAATAAATTCCAATAACATGATGAAAATTATTATATCTTCCTGACAGGGGGGTTCTGAGCTCGGAGGGTGCGATATCGGGGGTGGAGGTCGATTGGAGGTCCGGGGGAGTGGCAGTCCAAAGTCCGGTGGGGGTTGTGGGGGGATAGGGATGAGGTCTGGAGGGGGTGGGTGGGAGTCAGAGGTCCGGTGGTGTCAGAGTTCAGGTGGATTTAGGGTGTCTGAGTTTTGGGGGCTTAGGGGGTGTCGGAGCTCAGGGGTGGGGTGTGGCAAGTCCCGTGGGCTCCATTTGGGTCTTTACAATAGTTACTCAGAAGTTAGAAGAGGTTTTAATTCTTCTAACTTTTTCTGGGTAACTATTGGTATAAACCAGGCAGAACTATCCGAAGTTTGTGATTTAAATCACCTTTTCGGATGGATCCCAGCACAGCGCAATTGTCCAGAGGAAGTTGGCACATCTGGGCAATTGCCGTGCAAACCCTTACCTGGAAACTTCTCAGAGGGATTCCCCAGCGCATCTTTGGGGTACCCCCCAAAATCCGACACTGGGGAGCTTAGAAGTTACGGGCCAATATTTTAACCAGTCCACCCTGCATACATTTTAAGTAAAGGTGCCATCTAATACTGTACAATTAAAGGAATCTGCAACTAATACATTCATCACAGGATTAAAACTCATGACCAGTTTATCTGTTCATATTCATCATTATCTTTATTCACGTCCTCAGAGCTATTTTCTTTATGTGTCATTTCAATAACCTTGCCTTATCACTCTGGGCAATTCACCACACAAGAGTCATATCCAAAGCAGCTATTAACTTGACCTTGGATATTCCTCGAATTCATTTGCCCATTATTACTGTTCCAATTTTGTCTTCTGATGTAACCAGATTCACTTTCATCATCATTCTGCCTGTCCTTAAGCCATCAGTTGCATTGACATCTGCATCCCATATCCGGAATGTTTCAAAATAAGTAACCATTGAGTCTCATATTCTTTAGGTCACAGCAGAATGCATCACTTGTTCCATGAAAGTTGAAGGGAATGACTGTTTCCCCAGAAATGCTTTTTAAGGTAGCAAGCATCTTATCCAACAGAGTATTCTTTAGAACAAGACACCCATTACGAACAGTTGCCTGTTCACACAGCCTAAACACAATCTAGTAATTTAAATGTTCATCTCAATCGAGGGATTCCCCAAATTGAACTTTGTCAACTTTTTGTACAATTTGTTAAGGTCCATGATACACTCAGTGGAATAACCATCCATTCACTGAAAGCTATGAAATTCAGAATCAGCCTCACAATCATTTACCAGGTCATCTTTCTTGTAAAATTCTTCTAGGAATTCTGTTAGAGGTTCAAAATCTTCATTGCTGTCCAAATGAGTAGCATCCACGTCAGAAAATACCTTACTTCTAATTTGACTTTGTTTAGGAAGCAACAACACCAAGAAGATAAAAGCAAAATACTGCAGATGCTGGAAATCTGAAATAAAAACAGAAAATGCTGGAAAAACTCAGCAGGTCTGGCAGCATCAGTATCGGACTCGAAACGTTAACTCTGTCTTTCTCTCCACAGATGCTGTTAGACCTGCTGAGTTTTTCCAGCACTTTCTGTTTTTATAACAACACCAAGAACATGCCTTGTTTTCTTTTTGGTAGGGCAGTAACCTGTGTCCATATATGAATCTCATTCTTCCACTGCTCACATGGTTCAAACTCGGGGAACATGGAGGGTCATGATATGTCGATGAATTTAATCTTGTTTTCTACTATTCTCCACAATGGCTGCTAGGAATTCAAGTTTTATGTGAAAGCAAAATATGTTGTAGTTTCCAACCTCCAACTTTAGCAACACCTCCTGCTATCATGTCAAAGCTCAGATAGCCAGGTGGTGGAGGATAGAATACTGGGGCCTAGCCTTTATTCACTTACAAGCTTTTATTGCAAACTGTGCACCTCCTGTGTCTGAAATCAAAGATGGTTGATGAGAGGAAATGAGCTCCCAAGAAGGGAGCCAAGAAAGCCTTAAAGAAACCGTCAGCAAAGGGCAGGAACAAGCAGTGAATGTCGAGGAAGGAGAGTTACTCCATCTACATCTACAAAGTGATGAAACAGGTTCATCCCGATGCCGGCATCTCCTCCAAGGTCATGAGCATCATGAACTTGTTCGTGAATGATGTTTTTGAGCGCATCGTGGGCAAGGCATCCCGCCTGGCCCATTACAACAAGCACAGCACCATCAGCTCCCAGGAGATCCAGGCCGCCGTGCGCCTACTGCTGCCCGGGGAACTGGCCAAGCACGCCATGCCAGAAGGGACAAAGGCCGTGACCAAGTACACCAACCCCAAGCAAAACTCCACAATGGACTGAAAAACACATCCAATCCTAAAAACACAGTTTAAACTTGCTTCTATACACATAAGCACAATTGAATCATCAATTTATACCCAACACCTGAATATAACTAACACCCAATTAATAAAAACCGATATTAGGCTGACACACCTGTAACTCTTTCGAGTTATCAGCAGTCACAGATTGTAACTCTTTCGGGCACATTCACAGTTCTTGGTTTCTGGGAGTGGGACATGAACCCACAACCTTCTGATTCAAAGGCAAGGGTGCTATGAACTGAGCCACCTGTAGTTGCTGACTTTATCCCTTTCCCCTTTTCTGCACAGGTGTGTAACATTTGCAATCTTCTGACATCACTCCCAATCTTCCTTAGATATGGAAGATTGTGGCCAGAGCCTCTAAAATTATTTTTATTATTTGTCCTTGGGATGTGAGCATTGCTGGAAAAGTCAGCATTTATTGCCCATCCTTAATTATCAGACCAGGTAAGGACAGCAGATTTCCTCCCCTGAAGGACATTAATGAGCCAGATGGGTTTTTCACCCTTATCTCCCTTAGCAATCTCCCAAGCATTCCATCTGGATCAGGTGACATTTATACTTTGAGCTTTTTACGAACGATATGTATATATCCTTTCCAATCCAATATGTCTGCTACCTCCTCTTTTACTGTGACATTGCGAGCATGCTCATTAGTGAAGGCAAAGTTTATAATTGATATCTCAGCCATGCTATCTCCCTTCACAAGAAGGCCTCCTTTTTGGTCCTTAATCAGCCTTAGTCTTTTACTACTCTTTTAGTACATACATTTATAAAAGATTTTGAGTTGCCTTTTTGTTACCTGCTAATGTAGTCACATATGTTCTGAGATTGTGTCCTTCTATCTTAGCCTCTAGGCGTGGGACTTGGTTCTTAGGCAGACTGTAGACATACTCTGGTATCTGCTTAACGCTTATTTATTAGTACTACGTCTAAACAGGTTACAGAGTCGGCACATAGCTCTTAGGTATGGTTCCATCCTCTCGAGTCTAAAACACGACTGACTGGTGTCAGTGGTGCATCGTCATCTACGTCATACATTAGCATATCCCATCTGTTAACCCTTTATACTACACCTCCCCCCCATGCATGCTATCTTACTTTTTAACAACAACATGAAACTATGAGGGGAATCATCCCAGATTGGCACTAAGTGTGGTAGCGGGCAGAAAAAAGGACGTTTATCCATTGGCCGCAAAAGCGGCTTTTCATGCCATAATGTCCTAGTTCCACCTCATTAATTATGCATTCGCGGAAACATGTCAAATTGCTGCCAGTGCGGCCTCTCATTCACTCATCCTGCTATACATCAGGCCTTCAGTAAACCAGCTGTCATATTTAAAGGCTGCCCCTGCAAAGAGCTAGGACTCATCAAGGGATAGGGAGCTGCTGCAAAGTCATAGCTGCCAAAGGGAGGAAACATGCTGCCCCCAGATTTTCCGACACCTCCTTCAAGCACCTACAGCACACAGTGGAGGCCCACCGCAATGTCCTCTACCCCAACTGGGCGAAAGCCAGCAAGCAAGGTGACAAATATAGCATGGGAGGCAGTGGTCAGCGCCAACGTCCTGCAAAAGAGGATGAATGATCTATTCCGTTCTGCCAGGGTAAGTCACTCTTCTCATCACTCTCAACTCACACACTCACAAACCCATCACACACCCACAGGGCCCTCACTCATTTCCAGTTCTAAGGACATCACCATTCACTCTCTCACACTCACCGTCATTGTCCTCATCCCGTCAATGGGACCACTCACCAACCACACAGACCAGACATACTTATCATCTGGCCTGGCAGGCATCCTGCTTACACTCTCTCCATCTCTATTCATGCAGGGCAAGGTGGCACAGAACATGAGGGAGAGGTCACAGACCAGTGGAGGAACGCCTGAATCAAGGTCCTCACAGACTTTGGAAACAGAGCTATCCAGCTGGCCGGCGAGGATCTGGACTGGTCCTGTGCTGATAATGCTCAACCAAGTGAGGATCCAGCAATGCAACATCCATCAAACAACCATGCTGTGAGTGATGTGTCCTCCTTCACAGGCCACTGCCATGCACTAATTATCTCTCCTTGCTTTCATAGGCACATCTGGGAAACAGCCAAGGGAGTCCACAACCCAGGCCCTCGACTCAAGCCCCGAAAATACCTCAGAAGAGGAATCTGCTGAAACTCTTATTAAAGATCCATCACAACGCTCACTCACACCCTCCACCAGCGCAGAGACACATACTTCAGTGGGACCTAGCTTTAGAATAGCCTCAGGATCACAATCTGGTGAGCACATCGCACTGCCTGATCCACAACAGGTGGCGGCAGGGACTTCCCAGGTTTCCAGCACTCGGAGGACTGCTGGAGACCAGAAATCTGCTGAGTCCGAGTCAGATGACGAGCTCTGGACTAGGTCATACCAGCTGGAGCTGCTAAGGCAAGCCCAGGAATGTCAAGAAGGGATGTCCACTGCACTCCTCAGATTGTAATACATGGTGAAGGAGTCTGTCTGCCTTCAGTCTGAGGTGATAGTGCCGGCATGCCAATGCACCGAGGTCAAAACTGATAGGATGGCGGCCGCCATGGGGACCTTGATCCAGGACATTGGTCCTGCAATGCTGCATGACCTGAACTCCATCGCTGATGCCATAGTTGGCCTCCAACAGTGTCAATGTGGGAGGGGTGTGGGGTAGCCCGACCTCACTCCCGCTTCCCCTTCTCCTCAAGGAGTCAGCCAGGGGCCCCCAGGCACCCATAGGGAGGAGGATCAGCAGGTGCACACCCCGGGGCCATCCACCCAGGTGACTCCGGGAGGGTCTGGCTCATCTGAAACCCCTCTTTCTGTGACTCCTGCAGCTCCAGCTCCATAGGCTGAGGAGGATGCCCCTGCCACACATCAGGACCCTGAAAGCAGGCCGGGGCCCTCCAGATCTCGGCCCTCCAGAGGACATCTGTCAAGGTTATCACAGGCAGGATGTAGCAGTCAGCAGGCTGCCTCCACCTTCGCTGTGGATGTTGTGGGAGCGCCAAGACATAGCGGCAGGGTTAGGAAGGTTAGGAAGATGTAATTGCACAGCCTGGGCATGGGTGTTAATCACTTGTACATTCTGTTCACTTTGTCTCCTTGCCTATGGCTCCTTGTTCTGATGAGCAGTGCTCATGGAATTCACATGTGAAACCTTAGTCCCTGCACAAGATAAAGGCAGGTGTCTCAGTCCAGGGCCTCTTCCCTGTGCTTTGTGTAACCTTCCCAGCACACTAATGGTGCGCCTTCACAATCACTGGTCACATCAGTCATATCTGCACCTCGCTGGGGCTTGTCATTGCTGCCAGAACATCCTGGGCTGGTGTTACAGAGTTCTGTCATTCTCTCTCTGTGCTCTCAGCACCTTTGAGGTGCAGCTGGACCCCCATCTCATCAGCATCTGTGTATGGTGACAGTGCAGTCCTGAAGGGTTCAGCTCACGAAGGATGCCATAGGATCAGGAGAAGTTAAAGTTTCCCCACTGCAACTCCATGATATGACCCTGCTCACAGAGCGCATGTGATCTGCCGTCAGCCAGAAAAGAGTCAGACATTCACATAAGCAAAGTCCCCACTGCATGTCATCATCATCCTTCTGGAACATAGGGACTATGGGCATCCACTGCATCTCCATGACAGGTGAGGGTATTCGCACTGCCACCAGCCAGACAGGAGTCAAATGTTCACAAATGCAATATGAGGATCTATGGGGTCACCTCACTGCATGTCGTCACTATCCTCCATGAATCTAGCAGCTATGAGGGCCTCCCTTGTCTGGCCAGTGCAATGGGCTCTTCGCTGTCAACCTGGCCTTAGAGGATCCCCTCACCCTCATCCCCATCGACGTCCTCCTCATCGGAGGAGACATGCGGCTCCTCCATCTCCTCCTCAGCCAGCTCCTCTCCCAGTTGTAGCACCAGGTTGTGAAGGGTGCAGCAGGCAACGATGATGAGTGACACCCTCTGTGGACTGTATTGCAGGGCTCCACTAGACCAGTCCAGGCACCGGAACCTCATTTTCAACATTCTGATGGTTTGCTCCACCAAGTTGCGAGTTGCAGCATGAGCCTCATTATATCTTCTCTGTGCTGCAGTCTGAGGCTGCCACACGAGTGTCATCCGCCACATCCTCTACGTGTAGCCTTTGTCCCTGAGGAGCCAACACTGCAATATCTGTGGACCCTGGAAGATGTCAGGAATCTGAGACCTGCTAAGAATATAGGAGTTGTGAACACTCCCTGGGAATTGTGTGCAGACCTGTAGGATGCATTTGTGGTGGTCACACACTAGCTGAACATTCAGTGAATGGAAGCCCTTGCAGTTGACATAGTTGACTGCTTGTTGCCATGGAGATCTGAGCGCCACATGGGTGCAGTTGATGTCACCTTGCACCTGTAGAAAACCTGAGATCTGGACAAGTCCCAGCACTCTTGCTTCCTGGCTTTCTTGATCCTGCGAGAAATGCATAAAGTTGTGTGCCTTCGTGATGATGGCGTCCATGTCCTCATGGATGCATTTGTGGCTGGAGGCTTGTGATATCCCACAGAGGTCACCTGTGGAGCCCTGAAAGGAGCCACTGGTGTAAAAATTAAGCACTGTGGTCACTTTCATGGCCACTGGCAGTGGATGCCCTCCATGTCCCATGGCACCAAATCCTGCAGTAGCCGATGGATATGACCGACCAGTTCCCTGGACATGCACAGTCTTCGGCGATACTGGTTCTCGGTCATCTGCAGGAATGACAAGCACCGGCTATAGACCTTGGGTCCAGCTAGATGCTGACCAGCGACGGCTCGCTGTGGGTCTACAGCAGCATGTGCGGGAGCCCCAGCCACCCCTTCTTCCAGAGGATGCTGCTCCTCCCTTTGCCCAGACAGGTGTCTCCATCGCTCTCTTCTCCTTCATCTCCATTCTCTGTAAGCCATGAGGCATGCAACTAGTTCACCAGACTCCATGCTCCTGATGTACTCCTCCTGCAGGATGAAAGAGAGAGACACATGGGTTAGTTTGGGTGTATTAA
This sequence comes from Cetorhinus maximus, assembly GCF_964194155.1. Lineage (NCBI taxonomy): Eukaryota > Metazoa > Chordata > Chondrichthyes > Lamniformes > Cetorhinidae > Cetorhinus > Cetorhinus maximus. The sequence goes on from NC_135880.1 coordinate 131,993,012, forward strand.
GAATCTCTCTTGTTCAAGTCTGAAGGCCCCTTAATGCATCCCAGAGAGTGCTGGCCACCACTTGGATGGCCAGAGTTCATTACCCTGCATGGCTGCCCGAAACCCCACCCACCTCTGCCCCACTCCATCTGACCAATTGGCAGCAGCTTTGCCCACTGGACTGCATGCTGTGCTCTCAGCTCAGGCGCTGGCATTCTCCTAACCCACACTGCAAGGCTGCACTGTTAGCTTGAACCATGGGGGAGACTGGTCCAAACCAGAATGATGACATTGCAAGGGGCTGTGAGCACCTCCACCAGTGACTGCTCCACAGCCAGCTTTTGCAAGGAGATTGTACAATGTGCCCAGTCATCCAACTGTTCTGCAGTCCACTAAAATGTTCATTAGTTTGCAGTCTGTGCCAGAGGGGTGAAAAGCTCTGGAGCATTTTGTGGCACTTTCAGGCTTCTGCATTGCTTGAGTGGGCAGATAAGCTAGAGGACCAACTCCAAGCATGTCAATGTGGCTGCATCTGAGCTGCCTCAGCTGCGGAGGAATGGGCACTTTATACAAGGTTTCCCTGATGTGTGGCTGCTTTCCTCATCACCCTCCCAGTACATGCTTGTGCACTACCATCAACTGCAGTGCAGCCCTTGCCCCCCCACAACCCACACCCACCACAGTGTGTAGCCCTTGTCACCCCCAACTCGCCCCAACCACAGTGCAACGTTTGCCCTCCACAACTTGCTCTAACGGTAGTGCAGCCCTTGCGCCCACCAACTCACCTCACAGCATGCAGCCTTGCCCCGCCCCCCCACCAAACTCGCCCTAACCTCAGGGCAGTCCTTGCCCCGGCATCACGCTGTCAGCCAGCTGGGAAAAAGCAACTTGCCTGTGCTCTCACCTGAATGCCTGGCGCCTCAACCTTGAAGTCCAACAGGCGACCCTCACGAGTGCTGTGCCATGTTACTGTGCACTCACCTCCGAATTCCCTTTGAAGTGCAGCTTGCCAGGTGCACACTTTGTAAATGCTGTTGTGAAACACGTCGGCGTGCAATTATGCCGACATGCCTGGATGATCCAGTGTTGGGGGATGATTCTGGCGAGCAGGAGTTATAATGATATGCGGATGTATTGAAATGAAGTTCCCGACATGCGGTGGCGGGAAACACGGCCCACCATTGCCAGCGAGCAGATGATTGCAAACTGGTTTCACGATGGTGTGAAACCGATTTTTAGCCTTCCTGCCATATTGCCCACTCATATCCACCATGACAACCAATGCCAATGGGCATGGAAAATTCCACCCTATGTCTTTAGCTATTTACATTGCATTTCCGTAACTCCCTTTTTATAACTACAGATTCTACTCAACTCCACTCCCATTCTTCCCCTCCCCATGTAACAGCTCTGGGGTATTTCATTCTCGGCCCTCAGGGAAGATGTTTTGGAGACATTATGGTTTACTTCTGCATCTGGTAGGACATCATTATCTACAGAATGGGACAACACTTTATCAGCATTGCTGTCAGCACAGCTGGGAAGCTGAGGGTAGGTATCAGGATGACTGACCTGCAAGGACAATGAAGACTTTTCAATAAAAGACTGATCCAAAAGAGAAGACTGAAGAGAATTGATCTTTGGACCCTCTGGGACTAAAAGAGAAGAACTCAGGACACTCTGAGGAACTTGTTGCTCCCTCAAAGCACTCTGGAAAGAAGCTTCAGAAGGTCAACTCGTGGTAAGACTGTCACAGCTGTATCAACCACTGCTATATCAAAGACTGAAAAGGTATTGAAGATCCGAGATTTCAATGAACTTAGGCAACAAAGGGAAAAAAAAAAATTCCAGTAAGCCTTTCAGGAAAATTAGATGATGATTTCCCAATGATATTTTGGAAGGAATGTTTATTTTCTGTAGGCAGTAGTAAGACAGCCAAACTTCTCTCTGTATGGGAAGTGAGAAGATTAGCTGAGGATATGGAGACAAGGCAGCACCATCTTTTGCACTGGGATGAATTTCAATGACAAAATGAAGACAAACTTCCTGTAGATGATTAACTCTGGGACAAGATTGCTGTACAGGATTCTGCAGCTTCAGAAGTGCTAAAGATTCTGCTGCAGCTTCTGTGCTGACCTCCAGCTCTGAAGAGAAGAAGACTTTCAACTGGGACTGAATAATGGATGCCAATTGATCATCGCCCTGGGAAGGTACCAGCTCTTTAAAAGTATGATCCTTCCTAGAAGACTCTTCATGAGCTACAGGAGCTAAAGTAGGCAATACATTAGTAGATTCAGTGGAACTAGGATCTGAATGCTGCTCAGCCACTAAAATCACAGCTGATTCTTCTAAAAAGATGACAGAGACATCATTAGGTACATCCAACCATGGGAAAGACAAATCATTCTCTCAGACCTCAGCATTCAAAAGGTCACTCTCAGTACTTCAAGGGATTCTTGGAAGAGCCAATTCAGATCCAACAGAACTTCAAGGAGATGGTCACCGTCTGCTGCAGTGCATTGCATCCTCCACCTCTGGCCTTACTTCATGAAGAACTGAGAGATTCATAACTTCTATGTCTGCCCTGGGCCTAGTGGATGGTGTCTCTGTGAAAGAAGGAACTTACTGCTGAGGGCATAAACTTCCTCAGCTTCTAAAGGCTGAATTTCCACTGCTTCCAAATAAAAGGTTGAAGATTGTTGCACAAAGAACAGTGAGTCGTTCAAATGATTAGCATCATCTGATTTTTCTAGGATTCCTAGAAGTATGCCAACATCACCACTCATCAAGGATATACGTTGATTTTGAAAAACATAAGAGAAAATCAACAGTAGCTTGTAGCTAAGAGGAGCAATTATCCTGCCTTTAATTGGAAGGTCAATGCTTCCTGGACCTTGTAACTTGATGTCTGATAGATAAAAGGTCATCGGCTGAAACCAGTCAAGATCATCTGCTAATATGTTAACAGCCGCGCCAGTATCAAGTTTAAAAGAAGTAGTTGTTTGGTAGTACAGAACTTGAGTATTGCTGAAAAAAGAGACATGTCAATGCTTTTCATCTTGTACACATCAGGACACTTCACAAGAATACCGATACAAGGGGAAAACAACAATTTGTACTGTATGAGAAGAGAGTGCTGATTGGTTGGCAAATGGACTCTACTGCAAATCAGGGCAAGACAAAAGCTTCAACATGTCTCTTTTTCAGCAATATTTAAAAGTACCAAAGCCTTGAACTTGTACCATAATTGACCAGTAGTCTGGATTAAGACTCTCTACTTCCCCTAGGAACACTGTAGTGTCATTGTTTTCTGGACTTTCCATTTCTTGGAAAGAATGTGTTTCGTAAATATTTGCTGGTCTTGACTTTGACTAAAATTGCTCAGTTTGAAGAACTGCTTGAAATGACCAGTTTTGCCACACTGGAAGCATTCCACACCTTCTGCCGGGTAGTCTTGACGTCAATGCTGGACTTTCGTGCCACAATGCAGGTATCTCAAAATGGCTGCCAGTGTGGACTTTCCTGTCCTTTTGGTTTGTTTGGTGGGCTTTTGTATGAGTGGGGCTGCTGCTCGTAGGCCTACCCAATCTATGGAGCCATGTGAAGCCTCAGTGTCACCATGAGTTATAGCCAATTCAGTGCTCAGAATTGGGGCCGAATCGCACGCTGAACCACCTGCTGGATAATGGGACTGCATGGCGGATTTAAAAAGGTATCCAATGGATACCTAATAATGGAACCAAAATCTGCAGTGGACTCCTGCACACATTGCCCCAGAAAAACATCGCCTGCTACTGGTCCTATTGCATAAAGAAAAGAACAAATTGGAGCTTTGTCTCTTTCTCGTGAAGGCTTGACACTGTTCAGTACCGGAGACAATGGTGTTTCCATAACTCCCACTGCTGGCCTCTCTGTGGGCCTTCGAGGCTGTCAAACAGGTGGGGCAAGGGCAGGGACTGCTCACTAGGTAAGGCCATCATTACCTCTCTCCAGTGTGCCTCCTCCTACAGCAAAATTTCTCGAACTGCTTGCAAAGGTTTCTTCACTCTGCAGTTCCTTCAGTGACACCGATGTGACTTTTACATCAATATCTCCATCGCTGCCACCATGTTCTGAGATTGGGCCTTCGGTCTTGGACTCTAGGCATGGGACTTGGTTCTTAGGCAGACTGTAGACATACTCTGGTATCTGCTTAACACTTGTTTACTAGTGCTACTTCTAACCAGTTACAGAGTAGGTATGTAGCTCATAGTTATGATTCCAACCTCTCTCAAGAGAGAACCTAACACATGACTGACTAGTGTCAGTGGTACATCATCACCTACGACATACATTAGCATACCCCACCTGTTAACCCTTTGTACTACAGCATACACTCTCTTTTCCCCTCTTATTTCCTTTTGCAGTTGTCCCTGTATTTTTTATATTTGGCTTGGTTCTCCGCTTCATTATAAAATTGAATTTTCTCAAAAACTGCCTTTTTCCATTTTATTTTAATGTCTATGGGCTGAATTTTCGCCACAGAGGCTGAGTTTGTTTAAGGGTCAAACCCCACCTCTGGAGGAAACTAGTTATAGTTAAGATTTTCATTTGCATAGGCCCTTAATGGGTCTGGAGGGGATTTCCTGTCAAACTAAGGGCAGCGGGCAGGCTCTTGAAGCTGGAGGGCCAATCGGAGGGCTTCCAGCTTCAGAAGAGCACCCAGCTGCAGTATAAAGTAGGTAATTGGGAGGGCACTTCAACAAAAAGGTGCTCTTCTCAGCCACTTCTTAAAAAACTTTAATAAAATCACAGAAAAAGCAGCCAGGCCACCACTATGGGGTGGTTGTTGGGGGGTGGTTAAAGCCTCGACAGGGTAGTCTTTGTTTGTATCCCCACCAGGCACACACGGAGGGCCTGTAGTCTGCCTGGAACCCTGTCACCCCAGCCTTGGCGCCGGGCACCCCATCTCCAGTTAGTCGCTTTACGTCTGTCATGAGGGGAAACTGCCCAGAAAATCCTAGTCAACCTGTTAAACTTATCTTTAACAATTGCCTACCTTCCTTGCGGAGGCGAGCAGCCTTCCCAGGCCTTAAACCCGTCTCCTTCAAAATGTGTGCCACTGGGAATGGCAAATTGACACTGACACACCAGCCAGCATCAATATTTTTGGGGTCTTAAGGTGGTTTCAGTGTCTGCTTATTTGAGATAAGAGAGCATGTGATATCTAGTTCTAATGATTAACAGCCCAAGTTCCAAATGTCTAACCAGTCTATAGGTATCAGTATTGTATGTCCTATAGAACTCTCACTAAGACAGGCGCTTGTCAGTGCGTTGGTTGAAAGAACTGCTTTGCCATTGTATGTTTTTGTTGTATCTGCCAGTGCTTGGTATAAGTCAATTAAAAAATATGGAGTGGTGCATTGCCTTACAAAAATTACAAAGTTACAGAAATTACCCAAAGTCTATATAAAATACATATAAAATCAGCGTTTGAAAGTGATTGGTGTGCTAAAGTTAAGGCAGCAAGATTCACTTAAAAATATAACATTTGACACATTCAGCTAATACATATTCTGAAGCAATAAAAGTCAAAATAACTACATAGCTACAAAAGCTACAAATCTTAATTCCAAATTTACAGAATCAAAGATGGTTATTTTAATTTATTTTTTATTATTCATTCACGGGATGTGGGCTTCGCTGGCTGGGCCAGCGGTGGACTCAGGGTAGTGCTGAGAGAGGGATGATGTACTGCAGGATCGTCATGTGGGTGTTCACCGCCAACCTCATTGTTGCCACAGTAACGGTCCATGTCCTCTCTGGCCAGCACCAAGGCGCAACTCTTGAACAGAGTGAGGACCTTGATATCCGGCACTCCACCCTCGGTCTGCAATCTCTCCCATTGATTGTGCGCGATCTTGTCCTGCATAAAGACAGATGGAGAGAGTGTGAGCAAGGCGCATGCCAAGCCAAATGAGAAGGATGCCAGATGTGTGTGAGTGCTGAGTGTAGCCATGGACGAGATGAGGAGGCAATCTCCAGAGGAGATGAGGGCAGTTGCAGATGTGAAGGTGTGTGTGAGAGAGTGATTGGTGATGTCCCTTGAGCTGGCAGTGAGTGAGATGCCAGTGAATGAGTGATAGGCTTGTGAATGGTTGAGTTGAGATTGATGAGATGGTTGTCTTACCCTGGCGGCACGGATGAGATCAAACATCGATTTTCTGCACTGGATGCCCGATCTCTTGTGTGCAGCATTGGCACTGACCACCTCTGCCACCGTCTCCCAAGACAGAGTGGTGAGCCTGATGGGCCTCCTGTGGGCAGAGCAGGGGTAGAGGACATTGCGGCAGGCCTCCACAGCACCCAAAAAGCATCCCAGGGATGCGTCATTGAATTGGGGGGAATGCACTCTTGGCTTTCAGGGCCAGGTTTTCACCGGAGCAGTCCTGGGCTGCAAACATTGAGAACTGTGTGCACAGCAGCAATTTAAATATGATACCCAGCATGAGGAAGCAGAGAGGTAATGGCATGGCGGGCAAATCGGAGGCTGGCCACTGGCGATCCGGCATATTTTCTGTGGCTGCATAATTTATGAGGCGGGAAGGGGATGATAAGGCACGAAAACCCGCCATTGTGGCCAGCGGGTAAAACATCTTTTTTCATGCCCACCACTGCACTTTAGTGCAAATCTGGGATGATTTCGCCCCCAGAGAGAGTGAGACTTAACAGGGATCTTTCGGCTGGTGTGTTCATTTCTTTTTGATGCAGACCCTAAAGAGACTCCAGTAGAAGCTGCTAAAGAGAGAAGGGATCGAGGCATGCCAATGGTGCAAATTCCAGTTAGTGGAGAATTCCAGTTGGTGCAATGCCAGATAACAGAAATGTTACGGTATTCTTTAATGCTGCTTGTCCCTCATTCCTCTATGTATTTTGTATCTCTTCTCTAATGCCGTTGCCCCTTCCCAACAGCACTAGTTAATCTCCCTGCAAGGACATTGTCCACCCCTTTGCCCAGGCTTGGTCCCAATGTCCCAGAAATCTGAAGATGCCCCCATGCACCATTTCTCCAGGCACACATTAGGCTGTTTTATCTTAGTGCCCCTCTATTTACTAGAATGTGACACTGGGAGTAATCGAGAGTTTTCAACCTTTTAAAGTTTTGCTCTTTAAGCTCCTGACACTTGAACTCTTGGACCTCAACCTTTTTCCTACCTACATCATTGGCTCCAACATGTACCTCATAACAACATGATCCCTGACCCCAGAATGTTCTGCCAACGTTCTGGGATGTCCTTCACCTGACACAGGGAGGCAACATGTGGAACTCGTGTTGGCAGTTATAAAAACACCTGTCAATCTCCCTATCAATTCCCTTATGATCACTGTATTTCTACATTCCCTTGTGCCCCTCTTGTTGTACATGTGCCCTAGACTGCACACGCCCAAGTTGTCCTCACCTTCATCAGTAGTCAACACTAAAAACTGGTTTGAGAATGCCAAACAGAGTAAGGATGTACTGTGGTACTTTCAGCTTGTTTTGGTGTATGATTTGGGATCCAGACATACATAGAGTGTGATGTTTCAGCTTATGGATGTCAGTGAGATTTTTTTAGTCGTTGATAAAATTTACTGATACATTCACTCCTGCTTAATCACTACAAATAGAAGATGATGCTGGTGATTAATTACTTTCAAGCTCACAAGGGTCAAACTGAAACTGTAACCTCTATCATTATTGAGGGGTTTAACTCCTGCAGTGTGAACATAATGTACCCATTAGCTGGCCAATGATCAGCCTCATCTGGTCGAGATAGTTCAAACTAGGAGACTTGGAGAAGTTAATGGAAGAAAAAATAAGAATGTTGTTAAATACAGTTTTACAATGAAGTCAGAGAATGAGCAGAGAGGACTCATAATGTCATCGTTCTGACATTGAGCATGACCAGGACCAGAAAGCTGCTGAACTAAAAGATCCTTAATATCAAGTGCAAGTTTTGGCAGGGGAGATTCATGGTAAACCAATTGATAGACTCTGTGATACGTACAATATCGATTGATCCGTCTTTGCACCAATTGAAAATATTAACCTAAACATTAATGACAGTACAAGTCAATTATGTCTCCAACAAATTTAATAGCCAATAATGCCTACCTATGTTAAACAACCTTGCACCAGGAGCCATTTAATACTGCCATCCATTTTGCATACATGTCCTGAATAATACCCAATCAACATTTTTGCAGTTCTGAAATATTTTGGGAAATAAGGTTGGAAAAATTTCCCTCAAAGGATTTAATCACTAAGGCATGATAGGTCAATGGTATTGGTCTTATTATTTTAGAATGACTAGTGCTATGGATAGAGACTAGAATCATTTGACAGACATAAATAAAATAACCACGAGTTACAACAAATGTTTAAAAGACGTAGCTAACGCATCTTTGATTATTTCCAGGGTGAATTGCTAAAATAATCATGACAAGCACTGAAATCAGATATTCCAACTGGTAAGCCAAAAGGCAAACTGGTTAAGTGAAGGCATGATAAATAATGTCATTGATGATTCTGTACCCTGGTTCACAGCAGAGTGGGAGATGGGGGTGACTTTCTAACCTTATGGATATTTATGGTTGGAAATGAACTAATGTATGGAGTTAGAAAAATTAGCCTGTGTTAGCAATTTTCCTGCTTATGACAATGATCCATAGTGCACTTCAGCATATTTCAGATGTGTTCCTACATTAACCATTTTTAGCTTTTGATAAACAGCCGAAATTCCCAATATAAGGTACACACTAAAGGCATGTATCAAAGTCAGTGAGTTCATTGAAATAAAGTTTAACCAAATGTTAGACTTCAGAATAAAGAGTAGAGGATTTTTTTCCAGAAAATTCTGCGAAGGTGAACTACAATAATAATGTAAGTTTACTCACAAAACCTGAGGAACAATGCTTTGGTAATTTGCTAATCTGTATTGCTATGGGGGCAGATGCCTGTAAATCATTGGTAATGGCTTATCTCTTGTGAAGTTCTTGGGACAGAAACAGTTATATATTTAACCAGAGACATTTAGAATTAGAACTGCATGAGCTCTTAATAGCTCTTCCTAGCAGACTCCCTCTGCTGGTACTTGTGTGTATGGTAGCCTCAAGTGGACAAAATGTACAATGCAATTTTTAATACATTATACCCCTCCCCTTGTTAGTAAATGAGAGAATTAGCATGTTTCAATGGTTTGTTTTCAAAAGTGTAAATAATAAATGTAAGCATAAGCTGAACATTCAGCTTATCACATATTCTAACTTTTGTATTCATTTAGCCAGGCACCCAGTCATATACAATGAGAAGAAAGGTTTGTTCACCAAATGATAATAGTTAATTTCATAACATAATCACTTAAATATGTTGGACATTTTCCGTCACAAGTAGGATATCGTCCAACATCAGGTGTGGTCATTTAACTCATGCTCTTCATCTGAGATGCCAATGTTAGAACCGGATTCAATGCTTACGAATGGTGTTTTTGATACTTTGAAGAATGACGTTTTTCATGTGAACCACGCTAAGCAGTGATCATTGATCCTTTTGTGTTGGTTACAACAAATGGTTAAATGTCATGGGGGTCGTTTGCTTTCCATCATGACCATCATGTTTCCCATGCACTTTATCTCCTGGCCTCAGCAGTGTAATTCTAAATTTCATGTCTCATTCAATCCTTCTGTTCTCATTTGCATTCGCATGCGTGTTGACCATTAGCTCTGTGGAGTAGCTCAGGAAGACTTGTACACATAGGATGTTCACAGATAGTGTAGATGGGAGCTTTCCAGTAGTCAGGCGAGAAGTTGCTCTGTTATTGTGAAGAAAGCGATACAACTCTTGCTTCCATGACTTGCTCTCAGGTGTAGCTGTACGGATTACCTTTTTCATGGTCCACATAAATCTCTTGACTTTTCCATTAGCTCTTGGCCAATGGGCTGTGATTTTTCAATGAGAGAAACCCAGTTAGTTTGTAAATTTACTGAACTCATCACTGCTGAATGGGGGTCCATTGTCATTTCTCACTGCTTGAGGGATTCCAAGCAAGATGAAAATCTGGTCGAGCTTTGGGATGACTGCTTTCGTTGAAGTTGACGAAACTATTTCCACGACTCGGAATCTGCTATAGTTGTCAGTGACAACAAGCAGCATTCACCAGTGGGCAAATCTATGAAATCAAGCCTAACCTTAATCCATGGTCCTGGAGGTAGTTCAGACATCTTGAGAGGATCACAAAGATTTGACATTTTGGGTGCTTGACATGGCAATCACTGAATAATTTTGTGCTGTACTGTGCGGTCAATTCCTGGGAACCATACTTTTTTCCCTGAGGAGTTGTTTGGTTTTGATAATTCCCTGGTGACCTTCACTTGATATATTGACAACACATTCGCTCAATGTTTATGGAATGACAATACAGTTGTTGCATAATACAAGATAGATGTGGGGTTGTAACGGTGAACTCATTTTGAACATTGTGAAGATCTTGTAGTGTGTGAGTGATTTCATTTATAAACATTCTTTTGATCATATCTTTTCAGTTTTATGATTCCATAGCCATCATACATAGTTGTATTGCCTCATTTTGTTTTGTTGCCACTTTGATATCAGCTAATTTTAGCAATTTTAGAACACCATTTAGGATTACATAGTTAAAATATTGTTTGGAAATCTTTTCCTCATGACTAGTAGGACTGACTTTTTGCAGTGGATGTTACGAAAGATAATCCACTGGCTTGAGCACATCTGGCTCATTCTCAACATGGAACTCATACTCTTGTTGTCTGAGTACCCAATGCTCAATTTGAGCAGGTGGTGTGCTATATGGATTGTTGAACAAGTTTACTTGTGGCCTATGATTGGTTATGACTTCAAACTCGCTTCCCCAAAAATAGAGATGAAAATGTAAGACACCCCATGTGATTGAGACTGCTTTTCTCTCTGCGAATAACATCGTTGTACTGGTGTTAGCAATTGGCTCACCATTGCAATGATTGATGAGTTACCTGTCTTGTCTTTCTCTCCAGAAAGAACGGGACAAGCCGATGGCCCCTGAGCAGAGCAGATGGGGAGTTGACAAACCAAAGTTCAACTCCATGGAGTGGAAACAGCATATCAGAAGAAGACAACATAGTGCCAGAGACGACAACTCAAACTCCAAATCAGCAAAGGTTCCCCAAATCAACAGAGCCTATAACTCCTCCACATGTGACCAGAACAAGATCTGTAAGAATTGTCAAACCTCCAGACCATCTGAAATTATAAAGTTAGAGACTTGAGGGGGGAGAAAGGGTAGCACAATTGTAATGTAAATACATTGGGTAAAGACTTGAGAGGAGGTGTAGTATAAGCGTATCTGGCATAGCAAGGGTTAATGTGGGACTGGGAAACAGTACTGCCCACAGTGTGATGTAAAGAGACACATGACCTGAGACTAGGATCAGTTGTGGATTGGACAGAGACCTGGATAGAAGCAAGCATGGAGTTAGCTCATAGCTTGGTCTGTGTCCTGTATCTAAGTACATAGTTATGTGTTATCAATAAACACTTAATGTTCAACCATATGAGACTCAGCACATCTTCATGAGACCGACTGAACATACAACATAAAACACACATGACTGGAGAATTCAATTCTGTTTTCATTAAGCAAGAACTTGTCTTTATTCAAGATGAGGTTACATTCTCCAAGATGCTGTAGACGTGTGTAGGAGTTACCGACTTCACTTTCAGTGTGACGTAAGATAAGAATAGTATCACTGATGTTCCTTGTGCCTTCAGGTCGTTGAAATGCAGACTAAATTACGTGCTGAAATATGTCAGATGCTGAATTCGCTTGAAAAAGTCCAATGTGAGTGGAGAATACCATAAGACACCTCAATTCTCATACGAACTCGATTTGATGGTAGCCTGCATTGAGGTCAAGTTTAGCAAAGTGTTTAGCACCATGTAATTTCTCTATTATATTGTCGCTTGTTGGTGTCAAATGCCTTTCTTGTTGCATGACTTGGTTTGATGATCGCATATGAATGCAGATTCCAATCTTGTTCTTGTTTTTCAGTTTCATGATGACTTTTTTTTTATTTGTTCATGGGATGTGGGCTTTGCTGGCTGGGCCAGCATTTATTGCCCAACCCTAGTTGCCCTTGAGAGGGTGGTGGTGAGCTGCCTTCTTGAACTGCTGCAGTCCATGTGGTATAGGCACACCCACAGTGCTGTTAGGAAGAGAGTTCCAGGATTTTGACCCAGCGAAAGTGAAAGAACGGTGATATATTTCCAAGTCAGGATGGTGAGTGACTTGGAGGGGCAATTCCAGGTGGTTGTGTTCCCATCTATCCGCTGCCCTTGCCTTTCTAGATGGTAGTGGTCGTGTGTTTGGAAGGTGCTGTCAAAGGAGCCTTGGCGAGTTCCTGCAGTGCATCTTGTAGATGGTACACACTGCTGCTACTGTGCATCGGTGATGGAGGGAGTGAATGTTTGTGAATGTGGTCCCAATCAAGCGGGCTGCTTTGTCCTGGATGGTGTCAAGCTTCTTGAGTGTTGTGGAAGCTGCACTAATTCAGGCAAATGGAGAGTATTTGATCACAGTCCTGACTTGTGCCTTGTAGATGGTGGACAGGCTTTGGAAGTCAGAAGGTGGGTTAGTCATCGCACAATTTCTAGCCTCTGACCTGCTGTTGTAGCCACAGTATTTATATGGCTAGTCCAATTCAATTTCTGGTCAATGGTGACCCCCAGGATATTGATAGTGGGGGATTCAGTGATGGCAATGCCATTGAACATCAAAGAGATGTTTGGATTCTCTCTTGTTGGAGATGGTAATTGCCTGGCACTTGTGTGGCGCGAGCCTGGATATTGTCAAGGTCTTGATGCATTTGGACATGGACTGCTTCAGTATCTGAGGAGTTGTGAATGGTGCTGAACCTTGTGCAATCATCAGCGATCATCGCCACTTCTGACCTCATGATGGACGGAAGGTCATTGATGAAGCAGCTGAAGGTGGTTGGGCCGAGGACACTACCCTGAGGAACTCCTGCAGTGATGTCCTGGAGCTGAGATGACTGACCTCCAACAATCACAATAATCTTCCTTTGTGCTAGGTATGTCTCCAACCAGTGGAGAATTTTCCCCCTGATTCCCATTGACTCCAGTTTTGCTAGGGCTCCTTGATGCCACACTCATGCTGCCTTGATGCCAAGGGCAGTCACTCTCACCTCACCTTGGGAGTTCAGCTCTTTTGTCCATGCTTGAACCAAGGCTGTAATGAGGTCAGGAACTGAGTGGCCCTGGTGGAACCCAAACTGGGCGTCAGTGAGCAGGTTATTGCTAAGCAAGTGTCACTTGATAGCACTGTTGATGATCCCTTCCATTACTTTACTGATGATGGAGAGTGGACTGATGGGGCGGTAATTAGTCGGGTTGGATTTGTCCTGCTTTATATGTACAGGACATACCCGGGCAATTTTCCACATAGCCGGATATATGCCAGTATTGCAGCTGTACTGGAACAGCTTGGCTAGTGATGCGGCCAGGTCTTCAGTACTATTGCTGGAATCTTATCAGGGCCCACAGCCTTTGCACTATCCAGTGCCTTCAGCCGTTTCTTGATATCACATGGAGTGAATCAACTTGGCTGAAGACTGGCATCTATGATGTTGGGGACCTCTGGAGGAGGCCGAGATGGATCATCCACTCGGCACTTCTGGCTGAAGATTGTAGCAAATGCTTCAGCCTTATCTTTTGCACTGTTGTGTTGGGCTCCTCCATCATTGAGGATGGGGATATTGGTGGTGCCTTCTCCTCTATCAAGTTGTTTAATTGTCTACCACCATTCATGGCTAGATGTGGCAGGACTGCAGAGCTTAGATCTGATCCGTTGGTTGTGAGATCGCTTAGCCCTGTCTATCACTTGTTGATTATGCTGTTTGACAGGCATGTAGTCCTTTGCTATAGCTTCACCAGGTTGACACCTCATTTTTAGGTATGCCTGGTGCTGCTCCAGACATGCCCTCCTGCACTCTTCATTGAACCCCAGGGTTGATCCAGATTGTGTTCGAGTACAATTCTGCAGCTGCCCCACAGCACCTTATGGATGCCCAGTCTTGAGTTGCTAGATCTGTTTGAAATCTATCCCATTTAGCACGGTGGTAATGCCACACAACACGCTGGAGGGTATCCTCAATGTGAAGGCGGGACTTCGTCTCCACAGCGACTGTGCGGTGGTCACCCCTACTGTCATGGACAGATGCAGCTGTGGCAGGCAGGTTGGTGAGGACGAGGTCAAGTATGTTTTTCCCTCTTGTTGGTTCCCCTGCTGCAGATTCAGTCTAGCATCTATGTCATTTAGGACTCGGTCAGTAGTGGTGCTACTGAGCCACTCTTGGTGGTGGACATTGAAGTCCTTCACCCAGAGTACATTCTGCGTTCTTGCCACCCTCAGTGCTTCCTCCAAGTGGTGTTAAACATGGAGGAGCACTGATTGATCAGCTGAGGGAGGGTGGTACGTGGTAATCAGCAGGAGGTTTCCTTGCCCATGTTTGACCTGATGCAATGAGACTTCATGGGGTCTGGAGTAGATGTAGAGGACTCCCAGGGCAACTCCCTCCCGACTGTATACCACTGTGCTGCCACCTCTGCTGGGCCTGTCTTGCTGGTAGGACAGGACATACCCAGGGATGGTGATGGTGGAGTATGGGACGTTATCTGTAAGGTATGATCCCATGGGAATGACTGTTGCTTGACTAGTCTGTGAGACAGCTCTCCCAATTTTTGCACTAGCTCCCAGATGTTAGTAAGAAGGACTTTGCAGGGTCAATTGGGCTGAGATTGCTGTTGTCATTTCCGATGCCTAGGTCAATGCCGGGTGGTCTGTCTGATTTCATTCCCTTTTTTTACTTTGTAACAACTGAGTGGCTTGTTAGGCCAATTCAGAGGGCATGTAAGAGTCAACCACATTGGCTATGGTTCTGACCAGGTAAGGGCGACAGATTTCCCTCCCTAAAGGACATTAGCGAAACAGGTGGGTTTTTACAACAATCGACTATTAATTGAATTCAAATTCCATCATCTGCCGTGGTGGAATTCAAACCCGGGTCCCCAGAGCATTACCCTGGGTCTCTGGATTACTAGCCCAGCAACAATACTGCTACGCCATCGCCTTCTCCAATTTGTATGGGTGAGACCCAAGGGGTAGGCCCATCTCCAAAGTTCTCAATAATGTCATGGTCAGGTGGACATTGAAGTACCTTCTCTGTCTGCTTCCTGACATGAAATGGTATTCATCACTGTTGATGCGCGACTTGGGGACATGCGCTTGCATGTAACACCTTTCAGTTTGCCGATACCGGTGAAGCAATCAGCATACAATTCAAGAACTTTCTTGGTGTGTGGCGGAATGCGACTGCAATCATGTTCAGATCCGTTGATAAGCATGTCACATTCTCCACATCTGACAAAGGGTGGAATTTTCCGCTCCCAATGGCAGGGGACATGTTTGGCAGCATGAGCAGCAATATGGCGGAAGGCCAAAAATCAGTTTTACGCTACTGCGAAACCAGTTTGTGATTGTCCGCTCCACCTGTCAATGGCAGGCCATGTTTCTCGCTGCTGCACGTCGGGAACCTAATTTCAATGCTTTAGCACCTTATTATAAGCCCAGCTCGCCAGAATCATCCCCCCACACTGGATCATCCGGGCACATCAACATGATTGCACGCTGACGTGTTTCACAACTGTACATAAGTGACATGTACCTGGTGAGCTGCACTTTGCTCGGAACGTCAAGGTTTGTTTGGCTGCCTTGCTTCAGGCAGCACTCGTGGTCATCAGCGCCAGGATTCACAGGCAGCACCACATCACTTTTAGGAGGGCTCAGAGGCATGCCTCTACCTACCAGTCCAGCCCTAAGTTGGGTATGGCTTTTCAATGGCTGCAGGGCTAGGGCTTGCTTGGGGGAAGGGGGAGAAGAGACTTCAGGCAAGGGAAGAGGCTGCAGGGCATGGGCTGTACTGGGGAAAGGGTGTGTGTGGGGGCACATATTGACCTGTGCAAGTGGCCTCAAGATGGTGAGGGCTGAGGAGGTAGTCTCCAAAGGAGATGAGACCAGATGCAGATGTGAAGGTGTGTGTGAGAGAGTGGTGATGTCCCTTGAGCTGGCAGTGAGTGAGATGCCAGTGAATCTGTGATAGCCTTGTGAGTGTGTGTGTTTAGAGTGATGAGATGGTTGCCTTACCCTGGCAGCATTGATGATCATTCATCCTCTTTCTGCACTGGATGGTCAACCTCTTCAGTGCAGCATTGGCACTGACCACTACTGCCACTGCCTCCCAAGCCAGAGTGGTGAGATTGCTGGACCTCCCACAGCCAGGGTGGAGGTGGAGGACATCACGGTGGGCCTCCAAAAGGCATTCCAGTGACGGGTCACTGAACTGTTCTTGGCTTTCAGGGCCATGTCTTCACTGGAGCAGTCCTGGGCTCCAGGCATTGAGAACTGTGTGTGTGGCTGCAATTTAGATATGGCAGCCGGAGTGAGGAAACGGTGAGTGCATGGCAGAGGGTTCAGAGGCTGCCTGCCAATGAGATGAATCCTGTGGCTGCATAATTAATGAGGCAGGAAGCGGACAATACAGTGCCAAAATCCACCATTGCAGCCATGTGTAAAATATCGTTTTTCACACCTGCTACGGTACTTAGTGCAAATCTTGGACGATTCTGCCCGTAGCATACAGCATACGTTCTGGTGTCTTTAATGATGCGGGTGTTTCCATAGTCTCAAGAATTTTTAGTGTTTTGTCACTGTTCAATTATCGTATTCCCTAGTTTTCAGAGGATGAGGCAACCCTGAAATTTGTTGAACAGTTTGTTTCCTATGACATTGACAGATACACTTGTATCTGGGAGCATCTATATCTCTTCATTCGTTCACCCTTTTGCTGTGGTACTCATATTTGGCACCCTTCTGTTGGCATTGGTCTTAGTAGTTGATATTGCTGATCAGGGACAAACAGGAGCAAAGTGTTTGTGGATTTTCCACAGGCTTTACACTGTTTACCAGTAGGAGACACTCCGCCCGGTGTGGGTCAGCACCACCACGTGGAAACATTCTTTGGACAAATTGCAACTCTGTTTGTGAGACTGCTGTTGTTGCTTTGCAGGTGGTTTCCTAGCATGTGAGTATTGAATAGTATTCACAGGTGTTGAACTTGGAGTGTGGTAGTTACTTTTGGCAGCCTCAACTTAAGTAGCTCTGGACTCTGAAAGAGATAGTGAGCTTGCTAATTCCAACAGCTCTGGCAGTTTTCTGTCTTTCTCAAGTGCTTTTTGGCGTAGTTGACTAGAGTGACAACCTTCGATTATTTGTGTTTGGATTTTCTGTTCCACAACTTCAACATCACCAAAGTCACATTTGGTTTCTAGTTGCCTCAAACACATGCAATATTGGTGAATTGTCTCATTTGCTTCTTGCTTAGAGCATCAGAAGACAATTGTTTCACATATTGTATTTTTCTTGGGTGTGAAATAGGTCATTAGTGCATTTTGTGCTGAGTTAATGTCATTTTGCTCAGGTGTAAGCATCTCAAAAATATCTTCCAATTCTTCACTTCCGTAGTGGAGAAATAAAGCATTTTTCCTTTTGTTATCTCTGGTTGCTAAACCTGCCATCACACCTTTGAAACATCACAGCTACTTTTGCCAACTTGGGAATACAGATGCTGGCTCATCAAAAGGTGATAAATTGGGGATAGACAATTCCATATTCATCAGCAATACTGTGATGAAACTTTGTAATGATCCGAGATTATTATTATTTTTTTGATTAGATTGTTATTTTTGCAAGATCAATGTGTGTGTGTGTATATATATATATATATATATATACACTGTTCAAACTTTCCTGTTGTTAAACCTGAGCTGGAGTGCCTTGTGTGTGAATCTCTAGCACAGCTGCAGTGTTCCTAAATCTCCAACTTAAAATGCTGTCTGCAGAAAGTAGACAAAAACCTCCACAAGTTTCATACCAGAAAGCAATGATTCTTATTTTTCACCATGCTATCACCATTGTGAAGTACTTGGGACAGAAACATTTATCTATTCAGCCAGGGATATTTAGGATTAGAATTACATGGATCCTTTATTATCTCTTCCTAGCAGACTCCCTCTACTGGTACGTGTATATATGGTGGCCTCAAGCAGTCAAAATGCACAATGCAATTTTCAGTCCACTACATCAGACCTTCATGGACCAGAGAGCCGACAGAGTTCTGAGGACAGGCTAAGAAGTTGTTGGCACCATAGTAATTTTTTTCTAATGTGCACTTCTTCCATCAGCACATTTAGAACAGTCCAAGACCATCAGGCTGCTGTTTCCATCAACAACCTAAATGAGAAGCATGTTGAATCAAAGAGAGAGAGATATCATGTGCCCCATTATCCTAAATATCATAAAATAGATAACTGCTATTACTAATATTTCTCCGATGTTACTTTAGCTATATTTCATGCCTCCACTACCGGTTACAGATAATCTGGCAGCATACATTTTGTACAAAACCCTCACTAACATGATTGTCCACTCTAATGTCTTTTAAACACTTGAGGTGAAAGCAGATTGCCCATTCATGACAGAGAGAGTCTATATAAACCTGTCTGCTTCCAGACAGATCAATGCAGACAGATCAACAGCTCGATGCAGACAAAACAGCAACTGAAGAAAACACAAGAAAGGATGAGGTTAAAGTGCTGAGGGATTAAGGAATCATTCAGTACTACATAACTCCCTTCAAAGGAGATATATGTCTAAACTGGGATTGTTGATAATAGTAGAATTTAAGTTATGAGAAATATATAGGCAGGTAATTGTTGTGGGGGAGATTGATAGCATTCAAAGGGATCTGGACAAATTAACTGGATGGATTAACGATGTTTGTTCCAATAGTTTAAACACACATCTCAGGTTGACTGGCATGTTACTATAGGTACTGTGAGCTTTATTGATAGTGTACAATCACATTAAACAAAATTCTACACAAAAGTGCAGTCACTGTTGCAACTACCAAAACACATCTTCAGGATGTAAGATGATGGAAAGCAGAGATGCTGCTGAACTGGATTTAGTTTGATTCCCCCACCCCAACTCTGCATTCAGCTAACTATAGCATTTCACCTGTAAGCCTTAAATCTACCTGGAATTTCAAATAAGTGGAGCATTTATTTTCCACCAAGAATCTAGGGGAGCTATTACTTTCATTGTAGTAAAACATAGTTATATTGATTAGCTTAACCTTGAATGTCTAACGCCCATCCATCAACATAGAAGAGTATAGATTTTTGACAGCCTGTAAATGCTTGATCATTGTAGAAAAAATATTGAATGTGGCAATAAAGATTGTATTAAAGTTTAAAAGAATACTCCCAGGAAAGGACCTTTAGAAATCTTGACCTGGTACCTGGCTGGTGCTTAAAGTTAAAAAATTAACAGCTGACTCGTGAGGTATTTATGGGCACTAGGTATGTCATCATTGCCCAAATACATATTTGCACCGTTTCCTTTGACTCTATACATGAAAAAAATCAGTACAGCCATCAAACTAGACTTTAAGTGTTTAGGACAAAGACAAATTTGATATATAGAGTGGAATTTTCTGCTCCCGCCTGCAGCAGGAATTGTGGTGGGTGGGGGCACTAAATTTGGTGTGATGGGAAAAGTCAGTTTGCTGCCGATGGGAATTTAGTTTGGAATTTTGTTCAGCCGACTTTGATGGTGGTTAAATGTGGGTAGACTTTCCCGCTGATCTATGTCGGGAACCATATTTGCATTCATTTCCATCTCATGAATCATCATTAAAAAGCCAACTCACAGGAATTATGTTCTCCCACCAAATTAAGCACCCCACCAATGGATAATTAGAATGGTCTGTTTCCCGACTGTATTTAAGTGGTATGCACATGGTGAGTTTCACTTCATCAACAAATTTGAGGTACGTAGACACTGCTTTTGTCTACCTTCAAGACCAGTGCTGCAAGATTTCAGTGCTTGTCAGAAGCTGCCCAAGGCTAGGCACGGGAGGCTTTACCAACAGGGAGGGTAAGGCGGATGCAGAAGCGGAGGTGGCACTGGTGGAACATGGAAGGGAAGAGGGGACGACAGAGGCAGGAGTGGGGAGAGGGCTGGTGGGAACACAGGAGGGAAGGAGGAAGACAGAGACAGGAGTTGGGGGGTTGATGGTGGAACTCGGGAGGGAAGGGGAGGACAGAGGCAGGATTGAGGATGCTGGTGAAATATGGGAGGTAAGGGGGAAGATGGAGGCAGGAGTGGAGAGGGATAGGTGGAACACAAGAAGGAAGGGGGTAGTCAGAGGCAGGGCTAGGGGGTGGTCAGGGAACAGAGTGTAGTAGTGAAAGACTGTCCTGGGGCAAGAGTTATAAGACTGTCCAAGGAGGAATCAGAGACTGCCTTGGGGCTGAGGTCATGCTCTCGGGGGCATGTTGAAGAGACTGTCCTGGGGCTGTGTGGGCCGTGTCTGAGGGCTCTGCCTGGCACTCAGGTCTCGGTCCTGGTCCTGGGCAGGGGAAGGCCTCTCTGGGCAGTGAAGGTCGTACACAGGATGGTGTGCAGGGTGTGGTCAATCACTCTAAGGTAATTGGTCTTGGGGTTTAGAGGCATGGTACTCTGAGGCAGTTGGCACAGTCATGGTCAGGAGATGCATCTGCAGCCTTAAGTCATTTGGGGTTTTGTACGGTCTCATGGGGGGAGGTACCTAGAAAGTCAGGGAACATGTGGCCTCGAGATGGGAAAGGGTCAGGTGGACAAAGTCCATGGGGCCATCAACATTAAAGGATTTGGGGGAAGGACAGGAATATCAACATGGATAATGATGGGTTCGAGAGTAACGGGGGAGGCTGGGTTGTATTAGGAGGAAGGGGAATTAGGAGGCAGTGAGGATGGAGGAGGATGGGAAAGACTTGGTGGGTGATAGGGGAGGTTGGAAGCTGGTCTCCAACAAGAATGTAAGCAGCACCATTTTTCAGCTCACCTTCCAATGATGCAGTTCGAAAATAAAGCTAGAAATAAAATTGGTCAGAGAGGGGTCTCAGGGCGTGCAGGAGGAGTTCAGCACAGCAAATCTTGGCCAGTTGAAGGGCCACCCTATAACTGTATTATTGAAACCATGGAGAACATGGCTTAGCTGAAAGCTGCCCTAAAGGGCCTCATGCACAATGAATGAGCTTGGTTCCATTACTAATAGTGCACATTCAGGGGAATCCATTAAGTTTAGGTGCTGTAGTGCATATGGTCTTACTTGGCGTCTGATCCTTACAGAGACATGTCAGAATGGATGCAGGGGCCAAGAATCAAAGGCCACATTGTTATGACCATAGTTGAGGTCAGTTAGCTCAGTTGGCTGGGCAGCTGGTTTGTGATGCAGAATGATGCCAACATGTCAATTCCCATACCGCCTGAGGTCATCCATGAAGGCCCCATATTCTCAACCTTGGCCCTCTCCTCAGGTGTGGTGACCCTTAGGTTAAACTCACCACCAGTCATCTCTCTCTAATGAGAGAGCAGCCTATGGTCCTCTGGGTCTACGGTGACTTGCTTTTCCTGTTAACTGCTGCGTAAATCAAATCCTAGAGGGAAACTTGGCTTTTGGGCCATACCCTTTTTTTGTATTCTGATCGGGTTAGAGATGAGTTCCCTGATCTCAGCAGTAAGAGGTCCAGTAACACTTTTGGGATTTTAAAAATTAAAAGTAAAAGTTTTATTGACAAGAATAAAAGAAAACTTAAGCACAAGATTACAGTTACACAAAACATTCCCCCAAAATACTCTCTGCTTGGTCAGCCCACAAGTAAGCACCTCCAGGCAACACTCCTTTATAGATGTTAACTATAAAAATTGAGTACTATTACACAGGGCAAACTGCTGTAGCTTCAATAAAGGCATACCACATGACCTCTGCTCTCTTCCACACTGCAGTTGAAACCAAACATCAAAATAAAACTGCTCGTTGCAGCCCAAGACTTTTCTGGCTTGGCTGGAGGGTTGATTCAAACTGTATCTCCTCCCAGTCCGGAGCTAACAGCTCCCAGCTCAGCCCCAGCTATCTCCACCTAAACTCTCCACAGTAACTCTAAAATACATTCTTTCCCCTTTCATCTCCAGTTCCATTGAAACTTAAATCCTTCCAAATATAAAATCTTTTATGTTTCTATCTTGACTTTGCTTTTGGGTTAATAAAATATAATATCCCTACTACTATTTATCTATGGAACTCCTGCCAGATGCAAACATGTTTCTATCATCTCTGACCCCCCTTTGATAGTCAGACAAACTCTCAACTTATCTAAAAATGCAACTATTAGATCTAACCTATTTACTTATACCTCAACCTAATACCTCCATCCTTTTATAAAAGCAAAATACTGCAGTTGCTGGAAACCTGAAACAAAAACAGAAGATGCTGGAAAAACTCAACCGGTCTGACAGCATCTGTGAAGAGAGAAAAACAAAGTTAATGTTTCGAGTCCATATGACCCTTCTTCAGAGCTGAAGAGAAGTGGAAATGTGATGAAACTTGTACTGTTTAAGTGGGGGGGAGGGGGCATGTGGTGCTGGATAGAAGGCCGTGATAGGTGGGTCAAAGGAGGGATTCACTAAGATGTCATGAACTGAAGGACCAAGAGGTTGTTAATGGTAGTGGTTAATGCTAAAAAAGGTGCTAATAGTAGCGTAAGGGTAAGAAAGCAGAATGTGATTAAAGCAGAACAAGGTTAGCATTGTGTGAAAGAACAACATGGAACAATTGACTGATGGCCCTGTAGGGGATGGGGTGGGTGGGTGGGGTGGGGGGGGGATAGTGGTGAGGGAAAAAATATAGAAAATGGGGTAAGAAAGGGGATAAAACTATGGGTAAATGAACAAAAATAAAAGTAAAACAAGTGGATAAAAAGTAAAAATGAATGTAGAAGAAAGGGGATAAAAAAGGGAATGAGAAGGAGGAGAGAGTTCATGGTTTGAAGTTGTTGAACTCATTGTTAAGTCTAGAAGGCTGTAAAGTGCCTGATTGGAAGATGAGGTGCTGTTGCTCCAGTTTGCATTGAGCTTCACTGGAACATTGCAGCAGGCCAAGGACGGACATGTGGGCATGAGAGCAGGAAGGTGTGTAGAAATGGCAAGTGACCGGAAGGTCTGGGTCATGCTTGCGGACAGACCGAAGATGTTCTGCAAAGCAGTCACCCAGTCTGCGTTGGTCTCCCCGATGTAGAGAGACCACATTGGGAGCAACGGATACAGTAGACCTAATTGAAGGAGGTACAAGTGAAGTGCTGCTTCATCTGAAAGGAGTGTTTGAGCCCTTGGACAGTGACGAGGGAGGAGGTAAAGGGGCAGGTGTTGCACCTTCTGCAATTACATGGGAAGGTGTCGTGGGAAGGGGATAAGATGTTGGGTGTGATGGAGGAGTGGACCAGGGTGTCCCGGAGGGAATGGTCCCTATGGAATGCTGACGGTGGGGGTGAGGGGAAGATGTGTTGGTGGTGACATCATGCTGGAGTTGACGGAAACGGCGGAGGATGATGCTTTGAATGTGGAGGTGGTGGCATGAAAATTGAGGACAAGAGGGACCCTATCATGGTCCTGGGAGGGAGAGGAAGGTGTGAGGGCAGAGGCGTGGGACATGGGTCAGGCACGGCTGAGGGCCCTGTCAACCACAGTGGGGTTGGTTAAGGAAAAAGGAAGACATGCCAGAAGCGCCGTTTTGGAAAGTGGCATCATTGGAACAGATGTGACAGAGGCAATGGAACTGAGAGAATGGGATGGAGTCCTTACAGGAAGCAGGGTATGAGGAGCAGTAAAGGATCCTCTGATCCTTTAGTTCATGATATCTTTGTCAATCCCTCCTTTGTTCCCACCTATCGCTGGCCTTCTATCCAGCTCCACATGCCCCACCTCCCTTTAACAGTATAAATGTCATCACATTTCCACTTCTCTTCAGCTCTAAAGAAGGGCCTTATAGACTCAAAATGTTAACCTCCATCCTTTTCATGTTTTAAACCCCCCACACAACCTGACTCCCATCAATCTCTTTAGTTAAATCATACACACACACACACACAAACACACACATACCCTTTACAGAGTAACACAATATTGCCCAAAAATATTTTTTAAAATTCCATTCTCACAACGTCTACTTTGCAGGGGCACCATGGGCCTTTCAAGATTCCATGTTCCCAGTGCATTGGTCATGGCATTAAAGGCACCATGCTTACAGTCATAACATAAATGCAAAGATGGGTATCTATAGTTTTTGTAAAGGCCACTGGAGGAAAACCAAACCAAGGCTGATTGTGACTTCTACGACTTGGGTCTTTTGACCCTAATTAAGACCCTTATTGTGAATGCGCAGAAGCGTCTGAGAGGAAAGATTAGCCACCTATCGTTCTCCAGGATAATATCATTCTGCAAGGAGTGGCCTTCATATGCAATGTACAGAAGGAGGGTAAGTCTATGGTTAGAGATTGCATTCCTGTTTTGTATATGGAGGGAGACCATTCAAGGGGCACAACCATTGATTGCTCAATTGTATGCATTCACAAAAACAAGCCGGAGTGGAGAATGCAGGCTGCAGGCAGCACTGCCTTCCTGATTGGCTTGATTAGAATGAGAAGGAGAAGGACCTATTGCCAATTGGCGCAGCTTAGGGAAGACCATCGCCCTAAGGAACAAGGGCCAGTGGGGCCCCAGGAAGTCCCAGATGCTGACAAGGAGGGACCAAATCCACAAAGACATTTGGCGCAACCAAGGGCCTACAGAAGATGAAGCTCATACATGGAGATGAGTGAAAGACAGTGCTGCAGGCACCTTCACTTGTCTAGGGATGTGGTGGCTCATATTTTCCACATTCTCTATGTGGAACTCATGCTGCACAGACTTGGAGGGCATCCAATGCCAATTACTCTGAAGGTTTCCACTGCCCTGAACTTTTTTGCAAGCAGATCCTTCCATGGCTCCACTGGTGACGTTTGCAGAATCTCAAAATATGCAACACAAATATATAAGGGAGGTGACAGGTGTCCTTTTCCGTAAAACTCACCATTACATACAGTCCCACATGGATGAAGCAAGCCAGGCTGCCAGACCTGTGGGATTTGCTGTGATCTCAGCCTTCTCACACAAGGGCTGGGCACCATCAAGTGTGCACATGTGGCCTTGAGAGCTCCCTGGCAGCAGCCAGTGTGATTCATTAATAGAAAATTATTCACTCTCTAAACATGTAGATAATCTGTGATCATAGAAAGCAGATCAAGCTAGTTTGTGCTAGCTATCCAGGCAGCTGTCATGACTCTTACATTCTGAGTCACTCCCAGGTGCCTGAGGTATTTGAAGGAGCTCAGCACTTAAGAAGGTTGGCTCATCGGTGATAAGGGGTACCCACAGAAGACATGGCTAATGACGCCTGTTTGCCGTCCACAGAGTGCATCTGAGGAGAAATACATTGCTGCACATTCAGCCACAAGTACTTTAATAAAGCACACTATTGGAATCTTTCAGATGTTTGGACCGATCAGGTGGACTCTCCAATACTCGTCACAGAGGGTGTTCCTCATCATCGTTGTTTGCTGGGCCCTGCACAACCTTGTGGTGCAAAGAGGGGGGATATTTTGACACAGGGAGAGATGAAAGAGCTTGATATGTCCTCAGATGAGGAGGACATTGAAGGTGATGAATTTGAAGAGGGTGAGGATTCAATGAACCACATGAGGATGTCATTGCATGGGCATAATGTAGAAATGGGCCCGTGACAACCTCGTAGCTACAAAATTCCAGGATGAATAATGTTGACGACAAGGTTTTATGAATGTAGTTCTCTTCGTGCCTCAATAGGCACAACACACTCACTGTCATCTTCAACATGCCATGAGAGATTAACAATCTCATAACGAACACCAGTCACCTTTAACAGTTATGATGGAGGCATCACTGGAAGGCACAGTGGCCTAGGGACCATGTGACCACTGTGGAATGTGCTTAGCACTACACAGGCGCACATCCACAAGCAACTGTACATAGTGCAGTCCTTTCAACCATGGCACCAACAAGTCAGTGTCCATGGCACCTTTCAGGGGACTGAAATGCTATTGGAGACACATGCACTCATGCACGCATTTCAGCAATGTAGCAAGGGGTCTGTAAGAAGTGGGACATTTGTCAATGGTTAGTGCTGGACCATCTCAAGAGGGAGGTACATCCACACAGCACCATTTCTCCAGACACTAGCTCTCAAGCTTGAGTAATGCAGAGGCCATCTTGAAATGGAACCCCAAGATGCCGTTGGACATCAGGATGCAGTGATCAGTAACACAAGAGTATGCACACAAAGATGGGAGTGGAGTTAGCATTGACCTCACTGAGAGTAGTTCAGCAGGACCATCATGTGATTATTGACAGTCATAACCCTACATTAGTCGGAAGCATGTCAAGGTTACCTCCTGCATTGTCTTGCCATTTGGGAGAGATGTGGCCCAGATAGCTTTGACACAGCAGTCAATCATAACTTATTCCCTTCATCGATACTGCTGAGCACTCATCAGGAGATGTGCTGGAGCATCGCTTTCATATCACTGCAGTCCTCCACATTGTCCATCTCACAAAGCCAATCATTTCTAAGATCCCTAAGTCAATGAGTGCACAGCCATGCCATGAACTAAATTTCAATTTGAGCTCTGTGCCCTCAGAGGGATTCCATTTGGCAGCCATTCAGGAGAAAACTATGATCCTCACAGTCAAGTGAACAGGTTCATCAGGATGAGCAGACACCTCTGACATTACACACTAATTCCCCTCTAGCAGACACTTCAAATGTCACCGGTTGGAACCAACCTCCATAGCTTGCGTCATGCATGGGGAGAGTGGGGACTAATAAAGGAATTCCATTCAGCCTTAAACACAGAGAATAAATCTTGCTGCTCGGAGGCATGAAAGGCTGTAGTGCTCAATGATGAATAATCCTTAAACCAAAACCTCACACAAATAAAATAAAGCCTATTGCAGAATGAATTTGTGTGAAAAGACTACAACATTGCTCGAAAATGCTTATTGCATCCACAAATTACAGACTTCAGTGTGATAGCATCAGGATAATCACTAACCTTGACGAATAATTTTTCTTGTGCAGCCATCATTTTGGTATGGGAAGTGCCTTTGTTCATGTTGCTGATGGGGAACTAAAGGCGAATCATTGTGAGGAGATTGAGTGAGACTGGATGAAATAAGGGGACAGGATGGGACATATTGGGGAGGTGGGGGATTCATTTTTATATTTCAATGAACGCAGGAAATTGCATCAGATCGATTAGTCATTCAACACCTGAGAATTGAGGATGAATAAATGCGAAATATATTTACAATAGTGAAGAATATATACAGTGGGTGAACACCTGTGCCACCGCCGTGCATTCAAAATTTCTTAATTTTCCTAACTCAATTGCTATGTCTAGGTGCTGCCCCGACATCCACAGCAGAGGTGGAGGCAGCCTGCTGACTGTTATGCCCTGTTGTTTGAGATGACTTTGGCGGGCATCTTCTGGAGGGCCATGCCTGGATGACCCCAGCCTGCTAAGGACCTGCTGCTCTGGGACAAGTGCACCCTCCTCGGCCTGACCTGCTGGAGGTGATGGGATCACAGGCAGAGGGGAGTTGGGGTGTCCTGGGTCAATGCCCCAGGGTGTCTGCCTGGTGCTCCTCCTCCCTTTGAGTGCCAAAGGGTCCCTCCCTCTCTCCTTGAGGGGAAGAGGAACATGGAGGAGGTCAAGGTACCCTGTCCCCGCTCTCGCCTAGCCATTGATGGAATGCACCCATGGTTACAGCGATGGTGTGCAGCTCCAAGTGTAAATCTGGCAAAAACTACTGGACCAGGGTCTCTAAGGCTTCCAATGGAGACTTTGATGCACTCGCATGGTGGAGCCATGACATTAGGCAGACATCAGACAGAACGCGGACGGACTCATCCATCCTTGTTCCAGTCTCGTGACGGCCACTGACAACTTTGCCTTATGTTCCCCTGCCTGTCTTTGCATCTCTAACATACCTCTTAGGGCCAATTGCAGAGGCTTGTCATTGGACTCAGATTCAGCAGGAGCCTCATTTCTAGCAGTCCTCTGAGTATCAGAGATCTCGGTTGTCACTGCCTCCTCTTGCTGCTGATCTACATCGGTGTGGTGATCACCAGATCGAGAACCCGAACCTACTCTAGAACTAGGTTCCACCAAAAAGTGTGTGTCTGTGCTGGAGGAGGATGCAGGTGAGCACAGTGATGGTTCTTCATCTTCCATTGCCTCCTCTGAGCTGGTCTGGGGGCTGGGGCTGAGGTGCTTACTGGAGGATGTCCTCTGCCTTTTCTTGCTGATTATCTGGAATAGAGAGAAGAGAGGAGTTGTGATTAACTAGGCAGGCTAATACATTATAGATCACTCACAGTCAGTGTCTCCATGTTGTCAATGTATACTGGATGCATCCTCACCAGCTTGCTGGGGGAGGCTGATCACACCTTCTATTCAGAAACAATCCCTAACATCACCAGCCAACTCAGCGGCCTGCTCTTCAAAGTGTGAGAGGGTCCACAACTCCAGAGTTCCCCGCTCTGGTCTTGGACCTCTCCCTTTTATTATGGGTGATCTTGTCCTGCATAAAGACAGATGGATTGACTGTGAGCAGTACAGATGAAAGGGCAGTTCAGGAGCGTGCATGCCTGTTGTGTGTTCTGAGCCTTCCCCAGTAAGGGCTGAAGACGCCGTTTGAGCAGGATCTAACATGAGATGGTGATCTTAAAGTGGCTGGCAGACATTCAGTAATGAAGTCCTATCTACTGGTAGTGTGTGACACCCTTGTGGACTCTAACACTTAGACTGCCTGATGCCCTTATGAAAGTGTGAGTTTGGAGTAAGGAGAAGGTTCACTTACCCTGGTGGGGTGCATCAGATCATTTATTCGCTTCCCGCACTGCAGGACAATCCTTTTTTGCTTCCCATGGGCTATGGCTGCCCTGACGTCCTCCTCCCAGGCCACCAAGGTCAGGCGGGTGGACCTCCTGCTCCCGTCCCTCAGCAAAAAGACCACCGGCTTTTTCTGGATGGCCTGGAGGAGAATACCCGGGGAGGCGTTGTTGAACCGTGGAACAGATGGTTTACTTCATTTCGTTGCCATCATTTGCCTTTTCACCACAACACCTGGCCTCCAATGAGTGAATGTGTGTGCAGGTGCCACTTAAATATGGCGCAAGGACCTTCGACCCCATAAGGCAACAGCAGAGCGGACAAATCACTGTCCACTCAGCCACAAGAATTGATCGGCTCCTCGTTCATGCATGACCAATGAGCTAACAAATGGGGGATTGGGTGTGAAAACCCACCTCGTCAGGAATCACGCTGACTTAGGGTGGAATCGCCCCAGATTTGCACTAAGTGTGGCAGCAAACAGGGAGAACGATGTTTTCCCCACCGGCCGCAATGGTGGCTTCTCACGTCGTATCATCCCAAACCCGCCAGGCTAATTATGCATTCCTGGGAAACAGGCTGTATCGAATGTGGGCAGGCTGTCATTTGCCCGCCATGCCATCACGCCAGACTCCACATTTAAAGCACAGCCATGCGCACAGAAGGCAGGATGGCCCCAAAAGGCAAAAAGACTGCAGCCCTGCACTTTAGTGACGCATCCTTGGAACACCTTTTAGACGCCGTGGAGGCCCACCATGACGTCCTCTACCCCACTCTGGCCGAAGGACGGGCAGTGGCATCACCAATCCAGCATGGGAGGCGGTGGCAGGAGTGGTCAGTGCCAATGCCATGCAAAAGAGGACAGCCACCCAGTGTATCTACAGAATGAATGGTCTCACCTGTTCTGCCAGGGTAAATCACTCTTCTCAACACTCTCAATTCACACACTCACAAACCCATCACACATACACAGGGATCGCATACCTCAGGGCACACATACCCTCACATCTCCATCAGGCTCATATCCTCTGGAGCTCACGTCCTCATCCTGTCCATGGCTCCACTCATCATGCAAACATTCCACGTGGTGCCATGTGTCCTGCTCACATTCTCCATTTGTTTTCATGCAGGAGAAGCTGGCTTGCATTAGCAGGGAGAGGTCCCAGACTGGGAGCGGAGTGGCCCACATTAGATTCCTCACTCACTTTGAGGACTGTGCTATTGGGCTGACTGATGAGGACATAGACCGCGCTTGCAGTGATGGTGATGTCAGCGGTGAACACCCTCGTGAAGATCCTGCACCATATGATCCACCTCTCAACGCAAATGTGAGTGCTCTCTCTCTCTCCTGCTTTTGACTCTGCTGCCATGCACTAATTATCTCTACTTTGGTTCACAGGGAGCTCTGTCAAGTGACTGACACCCTCAGCTCCATCCAGGTCCTCACCTCCAGTCAAGAGTACACCTCCTCCATTGAAGAGCTGGATATAAGCAGCCTGGACAACCCATCATAGCACTTACCTGCACCCTCCACCAGCACAGAGACACACACCTCAGTGGGACCTAGATCTAGAGCAGGCTCGGGTTCACAATCTGGTGGTCACCACACAGACCCGTGTCCACAGCAAGAGGAGGCAGGTTCAGCCGAGCTCCCCGACACTCGGCGGACTACTGGGGAAGAGGCATCTGTGATGTTCCAGTCAGAAGACAAACCTCTGGATTTGGTGCTCCAACTCACCCTGGAGAGTTGGCAGAAGGTAGGGGAACATCACGCAGAGCTGTTGGAAGCTCTCAATAGAGTGGCTCACGAGTTGAAGGAGTGCGTCCGCCTGCTCTCTGATGAAGTGGTGCCCACATGTGCGCATATGGACATCTGCATGGGGAGGATGGTGGACGCCATGGAGACCCTGGTCCAGCAGAATGCGGGGATGTGTGCAGACCTGCACCCCATCGCGGTAGCCTTGGGTGAGTTCCTGCAGTGGGAACGCGAGAGGGAAACGGGGCACCTCGATGTCCCATTAGGTGCTCCTTCCCCTCAAGGAGTCAGGTCGGGGCCCCAGGGCACCCGAAGAGTGGAGAAGTGGCAGCTGGACGCTCCTGGGTCATCCACTGAGGAATCTCAGAGGCTGTCCTCTCCCTCCAAGTCCCCTTTGCCTGTGAGCCCCTCAACCTCGTCCTCTGTCACTGCAGAGGGAGCAGCTGGTCAACGAATGATTCTGGAGGAAGACGTGTGTGTGTGTGTGTGTGTGTGTGGCAGGGCCTTTCAGAACCTCGTGCAAGCATTCTCTCACGCACACGGATCCTTCACGTATCACACTCACTTCATTGTCTTGAGCATTTTCAATGCTGCCTGCTCGGGTTCACTTTCAGTTGTCCATCTGAGCTGACCTGCATCTCCGCCCACCCACTGATCACACTCCCATACAGCACCTGATCTCGCCCACCACGACTTCTCATTTCACATTCGATTTAGACAGCATGGTGGTGATTCAGCTTCTCATTCACTACCCCATCCTTTCCCCTCCCCCAGTCATCCATTTCCTTTCCCCCCATCACCGTTGACCCCACTGGTATCACCTTCCACCTCCTCTCCTTGACCTACCAGTCACAACCCTTTTCCTTCGGGAATGTCCAGGTGAATGTGTACATTCCCTTCCTTCCCAAAAATCCCACCCCTATCCACATTCACCTCACTGACCTCTTCCTTCCTACCCCAAGTGTCCGTGTCTGTCTCAAGTCCCCACCAACCACCCTCGCTGTTGAACCCTCACCCTCCGACCCTACGCCTCACTCTGCCCTCGCTCATTCTCACCATTCCCTCGTACCATGTCCACCCTCAGTTCGCTCTCCAGGAGGCAGTCATGGATTCATCTGACCCCTCCCTTGCACATTCACCTGGACATCTCCTCCTCCGGACCCCTTCACCCCTTGGAACACCAGACTGCCCCCCAACCAGACTCCCCCCGACACATTTGGTCCTCCCCACCCTCGGACTCCTCCCCACTTAGTCCTTCCCCCTTCCTGACCCCTTCAGACACCTGTACTTCTTCTTCCACCCTTACTCCCTCCCCTCTCCACACTCCTTCCTCCCCCCGGACTCCCTCCTCCCCCTGGACTCTCTCCCCTCTCCGCACACTTTCCACCCACCTTACACCTACCTCCCCAGCTGCCGTCTTCTCTCCCGTTACCCCCTCCTCTCCTCATACTCCCTCCCCCCTCCCAACCTCTCCCCCGACACTTTCATTCCCCCCTCCCAACGTCACCCCCCGACACCTTCGCACCCCCTGACACCTTCGCTCCCTCCTCCCAACCTCACCACCTCCTCCCCCGAAACCTCTTCCCCTCCCAGCCAATCCTGGGCCTTCCTCTCCCACTCCCCCCAGTACATCTTCCTCTCCCAAACACAGCTGGAGCTTTCTTTCCACCCCCTCGACCATCATCCGTTGTGAGCATCAACGGTGACTTTCCAGCTTCAGTGAGCTGCTTTGCAGCAGAGCCATGTCCATGAGAATCTGCCCAGCATGCCATGGATGTTCCTCCAGTCTCCCATTGCTGCTGTCTCCAGCATCTTCTGCTCCTCAGATGTCCACGATGTGAGAAGGCCCTGACAGTAATTTCTGCACGTCACACTTGTCAAGATATGTTCTGCATCCGCGTGCAATCCTGCTGACATGGGTGGACGATCCAGTGGCGTGGTGGGGGTGGGGATGGGGGAGGGGGGGTGGGGCTGGGGGTGCAGTTGGGGTGGGGTGGTTGAATCCGGCGGGCTGGCCTTATAAGGGTGTGCAGATGTATTACAATGAGGCCTCCAACATTCAAAGGCAGGAAACGTGGCCTGCCATTGATGGACTGAGCGAACGATCACAAACTGGTTTCACGATGTCATTAAACCAATTTCTGGCCTTCTCGCCATGTTGTCTACTCAGGCCACCAAGCATGCCCGATGCCAGTGGGCACGAAAAATTCTGCCTTTAGTCTCCAAGATGGAAAAGTCCGTCCATAGAATGGTTGATTGCGAATGATTGAATTCTGGGAATTAAAACAAAATGTAATTTTCGAATATTCCATTAGTTGATCTCTCTGAAAGACTAAAGCAGAATTTCCCTCTGAATAGATGTTTAAGCATTATTGTGGACAGGGACAAATAAATTAAGTGGGAATCCATTGTAACAGCTCCCTGACTGGTTTACCATGTGTTCCAATTTTCGGACACCACTTCCATCAAACACTGGAAGCACCTGCCCAAATAAAAGGTGTATTTACAATAAGACACTATGCTGTGCTGTCCCACATCCCATTTTCCATCATAGTGCTTCATTTACATTTGACATTAATAATATCTGAACAAAGCAGATCTGCAGTGTTTCTAGGCACCAGAAAGAGTAAAATTGTATTTATAGGGCCTCACCAGTCAGTTATAGTGCAACAATCATGCTTGAACTTAATGAGATCTGGATAACCCGTCTTTATACAATAGCACAAAATAATGAACATGCTATGCTTCCCTACATCAATGGATCATTTTTGTTCAACTTAAACAAAGTAATTTCAATCTACCCTCCGACATTCTAACCTTCCCACAGTCTTTTCTAGATCTGTTCTCTGTTTTAAAAAAACCTAACTTCCTGTTATCCCCTCGTGCTCACAACCCAAGAGCAGGGCCAACTCGAGTTACATCCTGTTGGAGGCCCATGACCTTTTCCAACACATGATTGATTACTGAGAGAGGCTAGACAATTATTTTATCATTTACAGTCTTTTAGGAAACAACGACCTGGATCTTCCACGAAGCAGCAATCACTGCCGGGTTGCCACTCCGACTGCACTTTTCTGTGCCCCGACGCAGCTCCGCATTTCTGGCCGGGGATTCCGAGCCCAGTTTCTCCAGAAATGTGGAGCATGCAGTCTGTCGGAGAACTCCGTCGCAGTGGAGTAGTGTCGGGCGGAAGACTGGTCACGCATCCTTTTCCTGGCACTAGCTGCCGTAAGTTAATTTAAAATGTCTAGTGTGAATGTTAATGAATGGGTAAATGAATGATTGCTCATGAAGGGGTAAGGTGGTAGGGTGGGCAGGTGGATGAGGTAAGTGGGTAAGTGGGTAGGATAGTAGTGGGGTAATGTAGCAGGCAAGCAGATTGATAGATAGATAGGGGTAGGTGGGTAGTGTAGTAGGTGGGTAGGGTGGCAGATGGGTAGGTGAGTGAGTGGCTAGGTGGGTCCGGGTGTTGAGAGTCTGATCTGGCTGGGGGGTGGGTAGTCAGGTGGGGGGTAGTCAGGTGATCAGGGGGTTAGTTGGGTGGTGGAAGTAGTTGGGTCGGCTCAGGAGGGGTAGTCAGGTGATCAGGGGGTTAGCATGTTCGGGTTGGGTTGGATCAGGGAGTTTGTTGGAGGAGTCAGGGGGTCGGGGGTAATTGAGTGGGTTTGGGGTAGTCGGGGGTTCAGGGGCATAGTCAGGAGCTCTGTGGGAGTAGCAAAGGAGTCAGGGGCTAGTCAGGAGGGGCATGGGAGCTGTTGGTGGTCAGTGTGAGTAATTGGGGTGTCAGTTCTGTAGTCACCCAGGAGCTAAATTAGAATTTTTCTGTCTAACATTTCCTGGGTAACTATTCACGTAAGTAAATTGGAACTGTCCAAAGTTTCTGACTCTAACCCAGAGGTGCCAGGGTGCAGGGGAATTGCCCGTCGGAAGTTCAAACTTCCCAGGCAATTCCCATGAAGGTCAGCACTTCAGGATTTCTGCAGAGTCCTGACTTGCATCTTAGGTCGTACATACAGTTCCTGATGATCCGGAGACTGGAGTATCTGGGCCAATGTCAGTGCTTAGCCTATTAACATTTTAACTGTCTTTCATCTTGCTGAACTGTGTGTAAATACATATGCTAAAACACAAGCCTAAATCAATGGAATGAAAATCAAGTAGTGTCTATAAATGGCATGCAGGTAGTGACATCAAAAACCTATCTCCATCTACTTGAATACTGGCCT
Source organism: Cetorhinus maximus (assembly GCF_964194155.1). Classification (NCBI taxonomy): domain Eukaryota; kingdom Metazoa; phylum Chordata; class Chondrichthyes; order Lamniformes; family Cetorhinidae; genus Cetorhinus; species Cetorhinus maximus. Next base: position 132,027,984 of record NC_135880.1, read on the forward strand.
GATGAAGGCCCTTAAGTTTAAATCTGTATGGGCTTCTGAAATTCATAGTTATGTCACAAAACTAGGCTTTACATAAAATACCTTTCCATTTCAATATCCATTTCCTCCATTCTTTTGAAAACTTAGATTATGGGCTAAATTTTACATTTTTTGGTGGGATGGTGAATGGAAATTGAATGTTCCACTCATTCTCACCCCCGCTGTCGCAGCTCAATGAAGTAAGCATCAAGCTGGCCAATTAGTGCTGTTTGGCGGGAAAGAGGCCAGTTAGAGTGGCAAAGGGGGGCACCATGCCCAATGGAAACTGTAAGCCGACATGTCATGCAGCAGTGGGGTAATGTCGTGAACAGTCGCAATTGCACAATGTTCAGCAGCATCCGCGACTCCTCAGATAATGAAGCAGTTCATGTCCAAATGCATCAAGATCTGGACAATATCCAGGCTTGGGCTGACAAATGGCAAGTAACATTCGTGCCACACATGTGCCAGGCAATGACCACCTCCAACAAGAGAGAATCCAACCATCGCCCCTTGATGTTCAATGGCATTACCATCATAGAATCCCCCACTATCAACATCCTGGGGATTATCATTGACCAGAAACTGAGCTGGACCAGCCATATAAACATTGTGGCTACAAGAGCAGGTCAGAGGCTAGGAATCCTCTGGGGAGTAACTCATCTTCTGACTCCCCAAAGCCTGTCCAGCACCTACAATGCACAAGTCAGGAGTGTGATGGAATACTCCCCTCTTGCCTGGATGAGTGCAGCTCCCACAACACTCAAGAAGCTTGACACTATTCAGGACAAAGCAACACGCTTGATTAGCACCACATCCACAAATATTCACTCCCTCCACCACTGACACACGGTAGCAGCAGTGAGTACCAACTACAAGATGCACTGCAGGAATTCACCAAGGCTTCTTCCACGCACCTTCCAAGCACACGACCACTATCATCTAGAAGGACAATGGCAACAGATAGATGGGAACACCATCACCTGGAAGTTCCCCTCCATGTCACTCACCGTTCTGAGTTTTTTCACTTTCGCTGGGTCAAAATCCTGGAACTCCCTCCCCAACAGCACTGCGGGTGTACCTACACCACATGAACTGCAGCAGTTCAAGAAGGCAGCTCACCACCACCTTCTCAAGGGCAACTAGAGATGGATAATAAATGCTGGACCAGCCAGCGAAGCTCATGGCCCATGAATGAATAAAAAAAAAGGAAGTTGGTTATAGTGACAAGTTTAAAGGCCCCATGCTCTCTGAATTTCTCTTTATTTTTTAATTGAATGCCCCAAAAACCTAAAAAAAGGAGTTCAAAAACCATGCAGAATTGCCACCGCTGCCAGCAGAATCTGCTGCTAAATGGTGGCAGGCCTTTTCTTCTGCTGTTGTGCTGCCTGAAAACAATTTTCATGTCCGACGTCCGAAAAGCGTAATGGGCAATGAAAAATTGAGCTCAGTTGGGTCATTAAGACGCTCAATAGCTTATTAATTAGCAATTTCAAAATGGTGGGCAGGCCTCCAACTTTTGGGCCCGCTCTCCTTCTATAATTTCAGAAATTGGCGTGACGGCATCATATTGCTCATCTGACATCATCACACCCTATTTTATGTTTTCACTTTAAAATCATGTACATAATGGTGAGCGCTGTTATGTTAGCTTCACTGTAATACGCAACACAAAATCTGAGCTCATATTTCACTGAAGGTTGAGGTAGCAAAGTTTCTGAAATTGGTTCACCAATGATGTGACAGTATCGATGCTCATGACTGAAACTGTAGTAATGATCAGGAACCACATAAATGACATACCAACTTAGATCATGGTTTAATTAGGTGACCCTTAGCTAGAACAAGCATTGGAACAAGGCTGGACTATTTTGCCTGCCCAGTTGCTGCAAAGGTCAAGGCACCAATTGTGACTTAAAGACAGCAGGTTGAAGAATGAGTGTGGAGGACCACTTTGTTACTGTACCATAGCAATATTTCTAAAGAAATTGTTTTTGCATCATGAGTATCATGGTAATTCAGTCCCAAACTATTCCCCCTGCTTAAACATTAAATAGAAAACATTATTGCAATCAAAGCCCCCTTGATGTTGCTGGCCCAGTAAGTAGCTGAACTACCCAGACCAAACTATCATCCTGTGTTTGAGTTAATTAATCTCACACCAGGGCATTACAATTGGTCAGTGCTTCTTAGTGAGGGAAATGATAATTCTAGCTTTTGGTCATTATCCAGTGATCCTGCTGGAAGTGCATGATTAAGAACATGAGAAATAGGAACAGTAAGAACCCATTTGGCCCCTCGAGCCTGCTCCACAATTCAATAAGATCATGGCTGATCTTCTTGTGTTTTAAGTTCCGCATTCCCATTTACCCCCAATAACCTTTGATTCCCTTGCCTAACAAGAGTCTATCTACCTCTGCATTAAAAATATTCAATGACCCCACCTCCACCACCTTCTGAGGCAGAGAGTTCTTAAAGTCGTACAACCCTCTGAGAGAAAAAATTTCTCCTCACTTCTGACCCAAAAGGGCAACCCCTAATTTTAAAACAGTGCCCCCTAGTTCTGGACTCACCCACAAGAGGAAACATCCTTTCGACATCCACCTTGTCAAGGCTGTTCAGGATCTTGTATACTTCAATCAAATCACCCCTCACTCTTCTAAACTCAGTGGAAACAAGCCCAGTCTGTCCAACCTTTCCTCTTAAGATAACCCACTCATTCCAGGTATCAATCTAGTAAACCTCTTCTGAACTGTCTCCAATGCATTTACATCCTTCCTTAAATAAGGAGACCAAAACTGCACACAGTATTCGAGGTGCAGTCTCACCAATGACCTATATAACTGAAGCATAACATCCTCATTTTTATGTTCAATTCCACTCATAATAAAGGGTAGTATTCCATTAGCCTTCTTAGTTACTTGCTGTACATGCATTCTAACTTTTTGTGACTCATGTACTAGAATACCTAGATCCCTCTGCACCTCAGAATTATGCAGCCGTTCTCCATTTAAGTAATACTCTGCTTTTTTGTTCTTCCTGCCAAAGTGAACAACTTCACATTTTCCCACATTAAACTCCATTTGCCAGATCTTTGTCCACTCAGTCAATCTGTCTACATCCATCTGCAACCTCCTCATGTCCTCTTCACAACATACTTTCCTACCTATCTTTGTGTCATCTGCAAATTTAGCTACCATGTCTTCACTCCCCTCATCTAAGTCATTGATTTAATTAATAAAACGTTGAGGCCCCAGCACAGACCCCTGTGGGACTCCACTTGTCACACCCTGCCAATCCAATAAAGACCCATTTATGCATACTCTCTACTTTCTGCCAGCCAGCCAATCTTCTATCCAAGCTAATATGTTACCCCCTACACCATGCACTTTTATTTTCCATAATAACCTCTGATGTGGCACCCTATCAAATGCCTTCTGGAAATCCAAGTACAGTATGTCTACAGGCTCCCCTTTATCCACTGCGCATGTTACTCCTTCAAAAAACTCCAATAAATTGGTTAAACATGATTTTCCTTTCACAAAGCCATGCTGACTCTTTCTGATTGTCTTGAGCTCTTCTAAGTGCCCAGCTATAACCTCCTTAATGATCGATTTAAACAACTTCCTGACAACAGACGTCAAGCTAGCTGGCCTATAGTTTTCTGTTTTCTGCCTCCCTCCCTTTTTGAATAGAGGAGCTATATTTGCTACTTTCTAGTTTGATTAAACCTTTCCAGAGTCTAGCGATTTTTGGAAAATTAACACTAGAGCATCAACTACCTCATTAGCCACCTCTTTTAAGACCCTAGGATGTAGTCCATCGGGACCCGGAGACTTGCCAGCCGGCAGCCCCATCAATTTGTTCAGTACCATTTCCCTAGTGATTTCAATTTCACCAAGTTCCTCTCTCCCTTTCACCTCCTGATTTGCAGCTATTACTGGAATGTTTTTTGTATCCTCTATAGTGAATGCAGAAATAAAACATTTCAAATTTATTATGAAGCAAAATATTTGTTCATTTCTTCCGCCATTTCCTTATTCTCTATTATTAACTCCCCTCAGTCACTCTCTAAAGGACCAACACTCACTTTACTTACTCTTTTCCTTGTGGGCGAGAAAAGCATTGTTCCTGCTGCTGTGCCTGCCATAGTCCTGTAATCACCAACACTCACTGTTCGACTATTAAAGGCTACCTTTCTCACACCAGAGGGCGCCTGGCACCTGTGAAACCATTCCCCAGCCTCCAGGAATTGAGGAGAAAATAAGTGAGGAAAATCTTTTGAAGAATAATCACCAATAGTGTAGGGACAGAGAAGCAAAAAACAACTTGCAAAAAATATGAAAATAGTTTTTTGGCCAGAGCGCAGAAAATAAAATAAAGCTGCTCTGCAGACTCTGAAATCCCTCTGTGGTGTATGTGACGTAACTTAGCACATTAAATTAGAATACTATACCTGAGACTATCAGCAGCAAATAAGTGCATACTTCTGAACTGAAAAATCAATGAATAATGTCTGGTAGACTGACCTGAAAAAGGTATGGGAGAGTTTCCTCTCCCATGCACCTTGGCAATTGGCATTCTTCAGGTGCAAGATGGAGGATAACAAAGCAGAATCTGTTAAGTCAGTTTTTTCACCCCCATTCCCCTGCCCTAGGATTTCCTCCTGCAAGTAGACCTGCACCTAAAGGACACCTGGGTCCAACAGAGCATTTGTAGTGAAACAGGAGATCTCCTGCCTCATATTCCTGGTGATTTCTCCTTGGTTGCCCCTGTGAAAGGGTGCCTGGAAAACCAGGGTGCAAAGCCCTGTTGGAATGCCTTCAGGGGTCAAGGAGTGAGGCTGAATATCACCCAGATAAGTTAATTTATTTTATTCAACACATCCTAGGCCCGCCCACAGCAATTTCTAGAATTTGGGGTCTTTTAGCTGCTGCTGTGAGATGTGCACTGCTGTGTTTCCATTCCCTCAGCATTGTATAGGCATAAGGCCCATCAACAAACACCCATAGAAAAAACTCTGTAAAGAGATAGGCTGACAAGGTATTGGGCACCTTTGTTCAAAGGTTACTTTTGGAAAATAATACGTTTAATTCTAACCTAGTTTAGTCCTGAGCTGTTGTTTGGCCTTGGCGGATGCGTTAATATGATTTAAATGATCAGACAGTAACCGATAGTCACACTACCACTGGGTGTTGTGTGCTTGAAGAGCCGAGGGCTGTGCTCACAAACTTTCAGAAAGCCTTTTCCACAACTTAAAAGACTTGAACTGTTCGAAGAGGCTTAATACAACTGTTAAGATGTGGTATTGCACCCTTACAGGGTTCCCACTGTATAAATGGAGCTCTCTGCTCATATTTTATCATAGCTCCTAAAAACTTTCCGTAGGCTTTTAATAGGAAGGCTTTTGGGTGTCATACTTGTGGTCAATGTTAAATTCTATGCTGAACCAAATATTCAATTTTTCTTTCTACCATCCCCACCATTTCTCCCCATTGTCCTCTGAAGGCACTGACTCTGTAGCATGGATTTATTGGTACCTCTCAGCCAAGTGACCATTCTTTATGTGAGAATAGAGAAGGTAAGGCTGATAATGAGAAGCAAAGCTACAAACCTGCAGATGCTCAACCCTGTGTTACCTCAAGCATGCAGGCTTGAGATGTAATCTGTGTGCAGTGCTCACGCTGCATGTCTGTGATTGAAAAACAATGTGCACATTAAAAACTGGTATACAGACTGCATAAGGCTTATTAAAGGGGCAGATTCTACTCAAATCTAGGGTCATCCTGATAATGCAATCTGGAGGCCTATGTAGCACCCATTAAGCAGAGTGTCCATATAAAAATAACCCCGAAGTGATCAAATTCTCACAAAAACCCCATTAGTTGATCAAGTAATGTCCTTTAAGGAAGGAAAACTGTCCATACACAATCTGGCCTAAAAGTGACAGTCCCACATCAACATGGTTGCTTCTTAGCTGCCCTTCTAAAGTGGCCTAGCAAGACATTCAGTTGTATTAAGCCCAGTGGTTCAAGAAGTAAGTCCACCACAAACTTCTTGTGAAAATAGGCATGGGCAATAAATGCCAGACATCCTAGGAATGAATAATAAAAATAAAAGAACAGGTTTTCCAAGCAATGTCTATTTCTTTCCATTGAAGTCTTATTGTTACAAGTACATGGCTGTTATTTCTGTTACTCATGGCAACTCACTATTTCTTTGCTATTTTGGTGCTGTTAGATAAAGGAAGTTAGAGAAACTTTTTAAAACTACTTAAAGTGGTATGCCATGTTTTATTCATGAATGTTTGTGCAGCTGAAGCTGTCAGTGAGCTCATCTGTATCCAGCAATGGGCTTAATTCTCTAGGTTGTGGGGGAGGAGTATCACAGGAGACATGTACAACTGCACATTAGACACTGCACTTGAACCTGTCTTTATGTCAACAGGCCCATGCTCTCATATCTGGACCTGTCAATAGAAAAAGCCTGCATTGACTAAGATTCTTGAAAGAAGCCATACAAGAGTTATGTACATTCTTGCAGCCAGATTTAGACATCAGTGCTAGCACAGGGCTGATTCTGTCAGTGGCTGTCAAAGTAACAGCAGCAACGAATTTTTATTTGGTTGATTCCTTCCAGGCAATTATGAGTCATATCTTTCAACCTTCAGTTCACAATTGAATTCAGCATGTTACCTGGGCCAGTGATTTAATGTATTTTTCTCTAACCACAAATTATACCATGGGCAGGATTACCAATGTTCAGGGTATCACCGACAGCACTCATGAGGTCATAAGTGCCCATAACCCAGTGCATGAAGAGAAAAGGCATGAACATCTAGGTGGTTTGTGACAATGGGGATGGAACAGAATTGTACACACAAAGGCTCACTTCTCTAAAGGTCCTGTGATTTCTTCATGCTGCACCAGTCAATGGTATTAGCATGATTTGAAGAGTCAAGAAGGCTCTAGAGACCAATAATTTGCCCAGTGGTCATGAATTGTGACTCAGCGTCAACATACATAGGAGCCAAAGAGAGCGTAGAGTGCAGCCCATGCTTCCATAAGAGCATAGTGGACCACTTCTTCATGTTGGCATCCTGATATACTGATTGTACTTTATCACAGGTTAGGGAAAAAAACTGCAGTATATCCAATAAAGGCCTCCAAGGTTATTTCTGTTGTATGCTCCAGGATTTGTTATAAAATTTTGAAGGACACAGCAGGCTAGTATGTGTGACTCACATTTGCAGCACACTAGCAGAGCCCCTCCCTAATAAAGAGATGAATACATCATGACAACACATAACATCTGGCATTTGCAAGTCACAAATTATGTTCTATGCACCTGTGAAAAGGTAAACTATCCTTGTTCTTCTCAACCTGTTCGCAGCCTTTGAGATGCTTGACTTCACCTTCCCTCTCTAACACCTCTCCACTGTTATTCACCTGGGTGGGATTACATTCTTATCTATGTAATCATAGCAGAGTATCACATGCAATGGCTTCTTTTTTTACTTTTACAATGCTATCTCTGGTGTTACCACCTCCTATTTCTCATCTACATGCTGCCCCTTGACAACATAACCGAAAGCACAATGTTAATTTTCACATATATGCTGACGACACCCAGATCTACCTCAACACTACCTCTCTTGACTCCTATACCATTGCTAAATTATCAGACACCTTGTCCGATATCCAGTACTGGATAAGCAGAAATTTTCTTAAGTTAAACAGTGGGAAAACTGAAGCCATTGTCTTTGGTCCCCACTACAAACTGTGTTCCCTAGTATTCATGGGAAGGCAGTGGCATAGTGATATTGCCACTGGACTAGTATTCCAGACATCCAGGATTCAAATCCGACCACACCAGATGGTGAAATTTGAATTCAATAAAAATCTGGATTTTTTTAAAAAGTCTGATGATGATGTCGATTGTAGTAAAAACCCATCTGGTTCACTAATGCCCCTTTAAGGAAATCTGCCATCCATACCTGGTCTACATGTGACTCCAGACCCAAGGCAATGTGGTTGACTCTTAACTGCCCCCTAACAAGGGCAATTAGAGATGGGTGATAAATGCTGGCTGAGCCACCGATGCCCACATCCCATGAACGAATAAATAAAAATAAAAAATCCATCCCATCCCTCTCCCTGGCAACTGTCTGAGCTGAACCAGACTGTCCACAACCTTGGTGTCATACATGATCTCACAATGAACATATCCCTGCCATCATTAAGAATGTCTATTTCAACCTCCTCCTGAGGTCACCAGTATCACAGATACCAGTCTTCAGCCAATTAAATTCACTCCATGTGATATCAAGAAATGGCTGAAGGCACTGGATATTGCAAAGGTTATGGGAAACATCAACATGTGTTCAATAACAAGCTGAGCCCCTAGCCAAACTGTTCCAGTACAAATGCAACACTAGGATCTACCCAACAATTTGGAAAATTGGCTAGGTATGTTCTGCCCAAAAAATGCAGGACAAAACCAGTCCAGCCAATGACTGACCCATTAGCCTCCTCTCGATCATCAGCAAAGTGATGGAAGGTGTCATTGACAGTGCTATCAAATAGCAATAACTTGCTCACTGATGCTCAACTTGTGTTCTGCCAGGGCCACTCAGCTTCTGACCTCATTACAGACTTGGTACAAACATGGGCAAAAGTGCTGAATTCAGAGGGGAGGTGAGAATGACTGCCCTTGACATCAAGGCAGCATTTGATCGAGTGTGGCATCAAGGAGGCCTAGCAAAATGGAAGTCAATGGGAATCAGGGAGAAGATGGTTGTGGTTGTTGGGGGCCAATCTTCTCAGTCCGAGGACATTGCTGCAAGAGTTCCTCAGAGTAGTGCCCTAGGCTCAACCATCTTCAGCTGCTTCATCAATGACTTTCCTTGCATCATAAGGTCAGAAGTGGGGAGTTCACTGAAATTGCACAATATTCAGTACAATCGCAACTGCTCAGGTACTGAAGCAACCCGTATCCATATGCAGCAAGACCTGGACAACCTTCAAGCTTGGGCTGATAAGAGGCAAGTAATATTCACAGCGTACAAGTGCCACACATCATCTCCAACAAAACAGAATCTAACCATCTTCCCTTGACCTTCTGTGGCATGATCATCGCTGAATCCCCTATTGTCAGCATCCTGGGGGTTACCATTAACCAGAAACTGAACTGAACCAACCATATAAATATTGTGGCTACAACAGCAGGTCAGACGCTAGGAATTCTGAGGTGAGTAACTCACCTCCTGACTCCCCAAAGCCTTTCACCATCTACAAGGCACAAGTCAGGAGTGTGATGGAATACTCTCCCCTTGCTTGGATGAATGCAGCTCCCACAACACTCAAGAAGCTTGATACCATCCAGAACAAAGCTTTATCAGCAACCCATCCACCAACTTAAACATTCACTCCCTCCACCACCGATGTACAGCGGCAGCAATGTATACTATATACAAGATGCACTGCAGCAACTCACCAAGGCTCTGTCAATAGCACCTTCCAATCCCACGACCTCTACCTTCTGAAAGGACAAGGGTAGCAGATGTATGGGACAGCACCACCTGCAAGTTCCCCACCAAGCCACGTATCATCCTGACTTGGGAATATATCATCTTTTCTTCACTATCACTGAGTCAAATTCCTGGAACTCCCATCCTAGCGGGTGTACCTACACCAGAAGGACAGCAGAGATTCAAGAACGTGGCTCACCACCACCTTCTCAAGGGCAATTAGGGATGGGCAACAAATGCTGGCCTTGCCATGGATGCCCACATCCCATGAAAAAATAAAAAAAATTTCTTACCTTCTTTAAGACACTCCTTAAAACCCACCTCTTTGACCAAACTTTTGAACATCTGCCCTAATATTACCCAATGTGGCTCAGTACCAAACTTTGCCTTATAATGCTTCTGTGAAATTCTTTGGGAAATGTTATTACATTAAAGGCACCATATTGTTGTTGTCGAATGCTCTGCATGTTGTCACATATCATGTATATATTCAGGAAGTGGATGTCCTTCCTTTGGAATGAGTTGTGCGAGTTTCTGTCAGTTCTAGCAAAGCAAGGTTGATGCCCAAGACCTGGACATAGCCAACAACTCTAATAAACTGATTGGCTGTATCTCGCTGCAGCTTTAGTGAGTTGCCAGAGATAATGAATTCATCAGCTCTCTTATAAGGTGAATCAGTCCCCTGACAAGTGCATTTCTGTATTGCAGCCTGGCTAATGTTACGGAGATCATGTGGCTGCCTGAAAAGTGTCTGTATCAAAAATGCTGGTTCCTGTTGTCAATTTCATATAAGGCACAGAGAGAACAGATTAGGCAGATGCTTGAAGCTGCAGGCTCTCATGAAATAGGTGTTAGAACTGTTCTATTGCACTTTTGGCACTCACTCTTACACATCTCTTCAGTAAGATCCACATATGCCCATTCTATCAGCCCCATTTTGTTTCCTTTTACTTGGCTGGTTTCAGTTTTACTCTCCTGATTTTCTTTTTTTTTGCTTTCTGAAGGCAGCTGTCCATCATTCAGCCATTCACACATCCTCTAAAAACATTTGTGTTTCTTTATTTGTCCCATTACCACTCCCTTTTGCCTTGCACTACCAATACATTTATAATTCAATCGCTCCTGTTTTCCACCCTATCACAGATTTTCCCTTTTGTTCTTTCTCACCTTTTACTCGTTTAAAACATTTCTAACTTTCCAGGTTTTGATCATCAATCTGAAACATTGGCATGGGTTTTCCCAACCCTGTGGATACAGGATTGGAGACGGGGAGCTTGGAAAATAACAGGGCGGTCACAGGGAGGAACTACTCAGGGATGACTCGCCAATGCATTCTCGCTGTCATGGAACTTTCCCAGGGTCGGGCTGGTAACAGGAACAAATACCCATTCCAATGAGGTGGGTAGCCAATTAGGGTAGTTAAGCCCTCAATTAGGGACAATTTTGCAGCACTACAGGAACTTTCCAGCTGGCGAAGCAGCCCCCATTCTGTGCAGAAGCCACCAGTCATTAAACGTGGACTCCCTGCTTCAAGCTAAGTGGCTTTTGGAGCCAGAGGCTCCATGCCGCAATGATGTGGCTGGCCGGATGTCCAATTTGCAGAGGGGTTTGCCCTCCAACTTGATGTTCCTACTGGCTTCAGGAGTCTCAATGCAACCCTTCTCTTTTGCCCAGCAAGGGCACCTGCATGTTAAGGTGCCCCCACAGTCTCTGATCTGACTCAGCAGCATCCACCTCTCCCAGTGGGCCTGCTGAGGCTTCAGAGCTGCCAGCCCTCTGATTGAACCTCCTGCCTCTGGAACCCACCCACCATCCTTAATGCAAGTGCAGAGATGACAATTAAGAGGTCATCTCCAAGAAGATTGCACCACTGGTCTTTCAGTTAGCAAGAGCAATCCAAGAATCCCATTTGGTCCCAGAGCCTGGATCCCAAGGCCCATCAGAAAATCCAACCATTAACTCTGTTTCTCTCTCCACAAATGCTACCTGACCTGCTGAGTATTTCCAGCATTTTCTGTTTTTGCTTATATGACCTGTGCTGCATATGCATTCTATAGAGGCAGGATCACATCCTTAAATGCTCTCTGTCTCCTTTGCTCCATCCTGTGCTGCTCCTCTTCCTCTCCCATGATAATGGCATACAAGGCAATGGCCACAAGGAATGTCATACCTGCTTGTGGAAGCTCTAAATGGAGATAGGGTTAGGGGCTGAGTGTAAGTCTGCCAGTGGTCTGACCCTGTTAGAAACACAGGGGAAGAAAAACTTCGTAAAAAGTGTCTTCCAGCTGAAGTTATTTCAGTTAAATCTTTCCACATTCTTCAGATTCAGAAATCACTTTCTTCAGCCTTTCCTAGCTGGTTCTGGCAAAGCTGCACCATATAATCCCCAGTTTAAGTACAAAGTGTATTGCGGATATTAAAATCAGGAAACTTGGGCCAGAATTTTATGCTCCCCCACCGACAGGTTTTTAGGTGGTAGGGGAGAGTGTGAAATTGAAAGGATGGGATTCCCTCCAGCTTCCCGCCTGCCCTGACCACACAGCGATTTTACACTGGGGCGGGCAAGGTCTTGGACGAGAAGCCCACCTTTGCCTCAGTTGTGGCCTTTAAGTGGCCAATTATTGGCCACTTAAGGGCCATTTCCCACCCAGGCTCAATTTTTAGGCTGGCGGGAGAATTGAACTTCAGTGGGAGAAGCTTGAAAAAGAACAGTTACATCTCGGGCTGGAAGGGGTGCATCCATCAGAAGCCCCCTTCTGAAGTTAGGCACCCCCACCTGCCCCTTAAGGCCCGGTGACCTCCAGACCTCCTTCCCCATCCCCCCCAACCCGGCCTCTCCCACGGTTGCCCCCTTCATGCACCTCCCCAGGCTTTCCCTATCCTCCCCGCCCTGGCACTTCTTGAGCTCACCTGGGCCTCCGGTGCCCGGACTTAGGATCTGACATCCTCCTGCATTTCTTCTTCTGTCCACTGCAGCGGCTGGCCAATCTGATTGGTTGGAAGCTCTCTAGAATGGGACTTCCTCCTGAGTGAGGGGCGGAAGTCTCATCTGCAGCCATGTAACACTCATTCGAGTGTGAAATGACCGCAGGGCACTCAGAGTCAGCGGGGATGTGTTACCTGCCAGTCCTTCGGATGGCAGGAAGCAAGATCCCACCAACCAAAAAATTCAGGCCTCAGAGCCAAAGCACCACTGAGCCACATTATCATATATTTAAACAGGGGCAGTCAGGACACAATGAGTAGATCACAGAGGACCAAGTAGGAAGAGGTAATTAAATACTCGTTTGGTAGCACAGAACTTGAGTATTGTTGAAAAAGAGACATTTTGTCAAAGCTTTTCGTCTTGCACTCATCAGGACAAATCACAAGAAAATATGAATGTCAGGGAAAACAACATATTTATACTGCATGAGAACTGAGAGTGCTGATTGATTAGCAAGTGGAATTTGATTGGTAGAAGCGTTGCCATGAAGAATGCACCAGTTGATTGTGAGTGACAGTCAACTGCCAAGATTGTTTGTCATTTAAACCAGGCAGCTTGATTCTTACAGTTCGACACACTTCATGATTAATCTTATCGGTAACCTCATAAATCGGGCCCAAGCCATTTGCTCACCATGCAAGCCTGAGGCCAAAAATCAGTTTTACACTGTCATGAAAACAGTTTGTTATCATCCGCTCCGACTGTCAATGGCGAGCCGCGTTTCCTGCCATCAGATGTGGGGAATGTTATTTTAATACATTTGCATCTAATTATAAGCCCTGCTTGCCAGAATCATCCCCCTATGCTGGATCATCTGGGCATGTCGGAGTGCAATCATGCCAACATGTTTCACAACTGTGCATAAGTGACGAGTTATACTTCGATCGGGACTTTGAGGTTTGTTTCCCTACCTTTCTTCGGGCAGCACTCACAGTCATCGGCACCAGGCTTCTCAGGCAGCACCACACCACTTTTAGGGGGGGCTCATGGGCAGGTCTCTACCTACCAGACTAGCTGTAAGGCAGGAGCGGCTTTTTAATGACTGCAGAGCTGGCCTGCTTGGGGAAAGGGGAGAAGTGGCCTCAAACAAGGGAAGAGGCTGCAGGGTGAGGACTGTACTGGGGAAGTGGGGTATCCCAGGGTGTGTGTGGGGCACATGTTGATCTGTGCAAGTGGCCTCAAGATGCTGAGGGCTAAGGAGACAGTCTCCAGAGGAGATGAGGCCAGATGATGATGTGAGGGTTTGTGTGAGAGAATGAGTGGTGATGTCCCTTGAGCTGGCAGTGAGTGAGATGCCAGTAAATGCGTGGTGGCCTTGTGAGTGTGTGATGAGATGATTGCCATACCCTGGTGGCACGGATGAGATCATTCATCCATTTTCTGCATTGGATGGCCGACCTCTTGTGTGTAGCATTGGCACTGACCACCTCTGCCACCACCTTCCTGAGTGGTGAGACTGAGGGGCCTCTTGTGGCCAAAGCAAGAGTAGTGGACATTGTGGCGGGCCTCTGTGGTGTCCAGAAGGCATCCCAGGGATGCACCACTGAATCGCGAGGCTGCACTCTTCTTGGCTTTTTGGGCCATGTCTTTTCCGGTGGCCTCCTGGGCTGCAAGCATTGAGACGTATGCACACAGCTGCAGATTAAATATGATGCCCTGTGTAAGGAAAGAATAAGTTAACAGCATGGCAGGCTATACAGCACGTTTCCTGTGGCTGCCATAATTAATGAGGTGGGAATGGGACAATACGGTGCAAAAAGCCGCCATTGCGGCCAGCAGGTAAAACATCCTTTATTCCCACCTGCTACTGCACTTAGTGCAAATCTGGGATGATTCCACCCTCTCTGTTTTCTGCCAGCCAGCCAATCTTCTATCCATGCTAATACATTACCCCTACACCATGAGCTTTTATTTTCCACAATAACCTTTGATATTGCACCTTATCAAATGCCTTATGATAACCCAAGTATAGCAAGTTTACAGGCTCCCTTTTATCCATATCTCATGTTACTCCTTCAAAGAACTCCAATAAATTGGTTAAACACGATTTCCCTTTCACAAAACCATGTTGACTCCTTTCAATTGTGTCAGTTTCTCTAAGTGCCCAGCTATAACCTTCTTAATGATCAATTCTAACACCCTACCCATGACAGATGTCAAGCTAACTGGCCTAAAGTTTCATGTTTTCTGCCTCACTCTCTTGAATAGAGGGGCAATATTTGCTACTTTTGAGGCAATTTTGGAAAATTAATACCAACGCACCTACTACCTCATTAGCCACCTCTTATAAGAACCTAGGATGAAATCCATCAGGACCCGGAGATTAGTCAGCTAGCAGCTCCATCAGTTTGCTCAGTACCGCTTCCCTAGTGATTGTAATTTCATCAAGCTCCCCTCTCCCTTTCAACTCCTGATTTACAGCTTTTACTGGAATTTTTTGTACCCTCTACAGTGAAGATAGAAGCAAATATTTGTTCATTTCATCCGCCATTTCCTTATTATCTATTATTAACTCCTCATTGTCATTCTCTAGAGGACCAACACTCACTTTACTTACTCTTTCTGTTTGTAAATACCTGTAGGAGCTCTTGCTCTTCATTTTCACATTTCTAGCTAGTGGTCACCTTTCCCTGTGGCACTGCCAGCTCCAATTGGCTGTTCTAAGTTCATGTGGCATTCACCGTCCTGAATTGGAAGGCGAACGTGGAGGTGAACTATTACTTGGCTGCCTCCAGTAACATTAAGCCGCAGGTGCAGCACTGAAATGTGTGGTCTTGGGACCTGGAAGTGGTTGCGATGTCAGGTTCCTGGACCCCATGGGAAAATTCAGCCCAATTAAATAAGAGATGCAATGAAGGGGGTCTGGGCTGAGTTAGCTGCTCTCAGCTTGGGGGAGGTAGTACGAATGTTGCACATAACAGCATCACTGGGATGGGATGGAGGAAATTAGCTCAAGTTCCAACTTGACATGCGTGCGTGTGCGTGTATACACCATGTGGTCAAAGTGCCTGTCAGCTTTCAATGTCAAGATTCATACTTGGCACCTGATACTTCGGTGGGATGTCAGAGGGAGACAGCCAACAGTGGAAGAACCATGCAGCAGCAAGAAGTCTTTCTTTCAGGAGGGGAGGAGAAAGGAAGAGGCCTGGCAAAGAAAAATTGCTTTAAAAAAACCCGCAGGTAATTTAATAGGGATCACATTTTTTCAAACATCTGTCACCTGAGTCATCTAGGTGGAGATAAAAGGAGGAAGGATGTGGTGGGAACGGAATGCTTTTTTCTAAAACTGCAGGTGGATAAGCAAGTCAGATCAGATCACTGAAATAGCAGATCATTTGACAAAACGTCTTAATTCATTAGTTTTCTTCAAGTAAGACAGTCCTGCTGTGGTTTACAGTTAACGATTTCAAAAAGGAGTGAACTCCTGTTCAAAGTATTTTCATGAGCTTAAATACATCAATTAACAACCTTGTACAACAATTTCTGCTATAAAAATTTACAACCTATCAGCAATACTGTAAATATGTGCACACTACATCAGATAATTAACACTACAGCTGCAGTACATGTGTCAATCATTGGTCTGGAGTTTGTGGTCAGTGACAAAGCAAGGGTACTCGCCACTGACCCTGAAGTAAGTCTCACTGAGAGGTCTAGCAATCTCTCTGGTGAGAATTTCACCACTCATGCCATGCAGTGATACTGCAACTGATTGCAGAATTCTTTATTGGCCTATCCCAATGTGGAGCTGCAGTGATGTCATCAGGTTGTCCATGCCACTAATTACATTAAAGGATTTTCGTAGGTGCCCAAACAGGAAGCAAGAAACAGTAAAATAAAAATCACTTTTACATAGAGACAATTAATGTACATGAGGTGAAATTTGAAGCTAAGGTGTTCTTAAAAGTTCTTTTTTTAATATGTATTAAAAGAATTAGCTTAAACATTGTACTAATTGATCTTTACCACCAATCCCTAAACATATATATTTTTCAGGGGCAGTTCTGTTGTTTGTCAAATGTTACTAATCACATTACTGTTAAAAACTCAGTTCCAACTGATTGAACAAGGTGTAACTTTTTAAGGGGTTTCTAACAGTGATGTGGGAGTGGGAAAGTTGAAGCTCTCACTGATTTCCATGATTGCTGGTTTTGCGGGGTTGTTGGGGGGCCGCTGGTGGAGTGGTCCAGAGTGCAGCCCGTGGCAAAGCACTGAGTGATAGACCACAATTTAAGGATTTCTATATTAATCTATGCATTCCCAACATCCTGAAGCTCCAATCAGTTTCAGAGGGGTAATAGCGCAAACATAGACAGTTCTCAATGAAGCCTGAACTGCAAAATATGGGCCAACATGTGACTGAATTGTACACATTTTGCGAGATAACAAGTGGATGAGAGTACGGTAGAGTATTAGAGCACACACTATGAGAGATAACAGACTGTGAGAATACAGAGTAGAAAAGCTGAGGATAACAAAAAAAAAATATTTGACCCATCAAAGCTCATCCCTTATATATTAACTTCCCGTGCAGATTCAAACTATTCTCTTGAACACTGATGTTTTGTGTACCTATTTTTGGAATAAATTATTCCAAACATTTATCACTCTTGGAGTAAAGGAGTTTCTTCTAATATATATTCTGAACCTACTTTTCACAAATTTCCATTTACGTCCTCAGGTTTTATTTTCTTGTTACACTTTGAGTAATAACTTGGGTTTCCATTACCCCTGCCAGTAAATAAGGGGAGATTTTGTGCCCTAGCACTTCCAGTTCTGCTAGAAACACATATCAGGAAATTATGTCCAGTAGCCTATGATCTTCTAGAGTGGGTTTGTGTTAGCACCATACCATTTGCTCAAGACTGACTAACAGACCACACCGGAACTGAAACAGTTCTTTCTCTAACCACGAAGGTATCAATGCATTAACCTTCTATGACAAATGATTTTTCCGCACCGTTGCTGGGGATTTTAGCCAAATCAGTTAGCCAGCAGCAGAAACCAAGTGGCAGATGCAATGTTTACTGGGGGAATGCCATCACAGTTGCCCCTGTACAAAGTGGGCAATGGCTGAAGAGGACGCAGAACTTTGGTTGCTGCCACAACTAGTCCACATCCCTCATTGCATGAGGGCACTGTAATGTGGCAGCCATACTCTTTCTGGCAGCTATGCTGGTTCAGGGCATAATTTTAAATATCTTGGGTTTCAGCAGAAGTTAGCAAGTGCCCACCAGAAGCATATCTCTAACACTTTGTTTCACAAAAAAGCACTGTTGAGAAATGGGGGAAGATTATCCTCATGCTTTCCTATGACTTCCATAATTACACTTTGCCTCAATGGTAGCACTCTCACCTCCAAGTCAGAAGGTTATTGGTTCAAGTCCCACCCCAGAAATCTGAGTGCATAGTCTAAACTGACAATTCAGTACAGTACTGAAGGAATGCTGCACTGTTAAAGGTGCTGTCTTTTGAATGATACATTAAACTGAGCCCCTATCTGCCATTTCAGGTGGATGTTAAAGATCCCATGGCACTGTTGCAAGAGCAAGGGAGTTTTTCTAGTGTTCTAACCAAAATTTATCACTCATCTGACAACTGAAACAGTTGTTCTGGTCATTTATTCAATTGCTGTGTGAAAATTCACCAAGGCTCCTTAGACAGCACCTTCCAAACCCACGACCACTACCATCTAGAAGGACAAGGGCAGCAGACAGATGGGAACACCACCATCTGGAAATTCCCCTCCAAGTCACTCACCATCCTGAGTTGGAACTATATCGCCGTTCTTTCACTGTCGCTGGGTCAAAATCCTGGAACTCCCTCCCCAACAGCACTGCAGGTGTACCTACACCACATGGACTGCAGTGGTTCAAGAAGGCAGCTCACCACCACCTTCTCAAGGGCAACTAGGCATTGGCAATAAATGCTGGCCAGGCGCGAAGCCCACATCCCATGAATGAATCTTTTAAAAATTAACCTTTCCTGCATGACAACAGTGACTGCACTTCATTGGCGTTCATTGGGGAGTTCTGACATCCTGAAAAGTGCTAATAGAAGTGCAATTCTTTTAGATTTTTTTAAATAATGCAATTTAAAAATAGGAACATATACTTATACACACCTCCTGAGGCCAGCAAATATCTTCCTTATGGGGCATGGGTGATTGCACTTAGCTGGTGTGCTGCCTCAGCCCATGCCAACTGTGCCCCATGGTCCCCTGGAGGCTGGCCTTCTGCTTCAATCTGAGCCACCCTCCTTTGCTGTGCTACCTGCAGTATAAGTTCCAAAGCACTCTGTACAAATGGAGGACTTACTCCACTCACCTGCTTCCATGTATTTGTGCAAATCAAATATTTGTGTGAAAATCATTAGAGGTGTTGTGTGACCAAGAAAACAGTTTTGGCACAACATAAGCACCCTTTTGGCAAACAGCAGCTTTTTGAGTCGGCGCCAAGCCAGAATCCCCATCCTCTCACAGTGATGGCAGTTTTGGCTTGGTTCCCTGCACTCATTTATCCTGTGTAGGAAGTCTGTTATACATGGTGAATGGATTAGCCTTGTAAACTTTGTCACAGTGACACCATCTCATCTTTTATCTACCACCTGGCCTTAAGGCAGAAGGATGGAAAGTGATTTCTGGAAACTAAAGTTAGTTGCAGGGGATGAATTTGTACACAGGTACTCCCATTCACCCACTGTAACGTCAGTGTTAGAGCCATAAACATCCTGAAATATCCCCCTAGATGCATAACAAATAAGCTGCTAAAGTGCAGCTATTAATTGCTTTCCATTCTCCTCAATGAAACTTTTTGGAACATGTCTAGTTGCTGTTTCATGGGAAGCCAGGAGCTGTACTGCTTTATCTGCATAAATGGAGATCCCGGCTACACTAAAGCTAAAGATCCATGGGTGGAGTGTACTTTATCCCGGGGACCAATTCCTGGCGGTTGCCACCAGCTGCCTGGCTCTAAAGGCCAGCTATCCATTTCAGGACAACTTCCCGGTCATTAGAAATTCAGCAAGCAGCATGTTAATGAGGCTAGGCCATTAAAACCACCGGAGCCTCTCTGCTACCCATTGCAGTTGGCCTGGCCACTCACTTTATCACATTCCCCTGTGGGGTAACAATGAAGACCAAGGTGTCACTTTACTGCTTCTCCCAATGGAGCACTTCCTCAGCACTGAATGTGTGCGTCAGCCTGGATTACACAGCCCAGTCCTAACAGACTCTCAAATGCACAACATTTAAACCCACTGGTGAGTTGCTGCTGCCAATCGAATCGAGCTAACACTCAGGGACAGTTCCGGATATTTTAAAGACCACAGGGGCGACAACAAAGAAAATTTCAATAAAACCTTGGAAATTTCCAATTAACTGAGTTGAACTGAAAAGACATTTTATTTCCTTTAAGTTTGTCGTGAAGATGTGCATCCATCCTGGGATATGGGCCACGAGTCAGTGCCCTCCAGGTCCTCAATTGAGTGGTGAGCCTGTGTGCATGGGGAGACTGAATGTTAGAAGACTATTCATCTGCAGGGTGCATCTCTTATAAGCCCGAACCTGCCCTCACCTGATGTCCACCTGCATTTTTCAAAAGGAATGACTGGGAAGAGATCTGGGGCAGCTTTTTTTCCTGCAGGCTTCTGATCCCTGCCATCAGGCTGAACTGTGAGTCAGGCTGTGTGGGAAACAATCAGCCAACGTGATTTTTCTCGGGGCAGCCACGTATTGGCCAGAGGGTGGGCTCTCTGTCCTAGTAAGGATGCAGGTGGACTCTGGAAGCTGGAGGGCCAATCAGAGGCCTTCAAACTGGAAAGGAGCAGTGGGCTGCAATGGAAGGTGGTTTAGGGAGAGGGTGCGTCAAGATGGAGGCACCCCCTCACCAACATTTTCAAGTTTAAATTAAAAAATAAGTTTTGCAGTCAGGCCACCGGGGACAGGGATGCAGGGCGGCAGGGGGGCGGGGGTGGTGGTTGTGGTGATACACTGCCTCTAAACTGAGGTAGGTAGGTGGGTCCACAGGCGTCCCTGGACCAGTAGCCTCTCTGCATCTCTGCCATCAGGAGGCCATCTCCAGGGTCCCATCGCCTGTGGGAACCTGGAGACCAACTGGAAAATCCTAGTCAACCTTCTTTAATTGGCCTTAAATGGCCACGAATGAGCCATTCGTTCTGTGCAAATGAGCTGATTCATTTGAGCTACCTGCCACATGCAGGTAGGTAGCCCTGTGCACATCCACCCCCCCACATCTCGCCTCTGCAAAAATAACCCGGGCGATGGGGTGCTGGGAGGTTTGGGATGGAGCCAGGGAACCGCCTCCGATTCTAGAAAGGCCTAAAAATCAAGCCCCAGCTAGGACTGGAATACCATTTGAGTATTTTCCTTCTTCTGAGGTGAATTTTAGCGTACTACTTTCACACAGATTCTGAAATTACTCAATTCCTGATCTATAGAGCTTAGGTCCACACTGTGCAGGGTGTTTACCAACTGGGAGCTAGGGTGAGGGAAGGTGTGTCTGGAAAGATAAAAAGGCTGATTTTACTATTCAGCTGTGGCAGAAAACAGGTTGTAGTGGTTCAATCGCCCATCATACACCTCATGTGATCTTTCTCTCTATATTTATAATAATTTTTCTCTCCACATTTATAATGGGCATTTGGGCTGCTACTGCCATTTTGCACCAGCATCAAAAGTTTAAATTGACCCCAAAGTTTATAAATTTAAAATCATGGGAAAGGTCATTTGAATCTAGCTTCCCTGGCGGGAAAGTGATTTGATCACCCTGGCCGACAGCTTTATACCTGACTGAGCTTATCCCCCTTCGATGGGGAGTAAAATCGATCGGATGCAAAACAGGCAGCTCACCCAAATCACCCCTTTCCCACAAAGTTAAAATGAGCCCCCAAGTGTATATAAAATTAGCAAAAGCTGAGCAAAAGGAACCTTGACTTGTATCCTCATTGTGGCACTTGTGTTTCATCTGACATTTTGATTTGCAGTAACAGTGGTTAAAGTCCAAAGAGTACAATCTTACAGTTATCGTTTGGCTGAATGATTAGACCCATTATCCTGATATTCATTAGCAAAGCTGTGAGCCAGGCCTCCTTTTGTAGGCAGATGAACTGTGGACTCGACAGGTTACAGGTAAATTGCAGCAGTGGGTTTGAGCTTATGATAAGAAGTAATCAGGCAACCACTCGTTCTTTCTGCCTCAGCCACACAATAAACTTTCAGTGATCTATTGATTTTTGGATTCAGTCTCCAGCGTCTAAGAGCCATAGTGTTGGTAAAGTTTTAAATTGGTTAGCACAGTCCTCTGTCACGTCTTGCAAATCCGTGCCAGCTACTAATCTTTGCTCTGTAGTTTGTGGTGGCAAAAAAAAACGGCTTCCTGTAACAGATGAAGCTTATCTAGACTTCAGTCAGTGATTTCATTTCAGTAAATAGCTGGTACTATTGTTCAAACAAAACTTGTATGTAAAATGTTTCTAGATCACTGAATGCTTTTATAACCCTAGTGCTGACATTCACTCTTAGGTAGCTGCAGTCATCATTCCTTTACCAATGTTTGCTTAATTGTTTAATTTTGTGCTTTGATTTAGTGCCTTTTTGAAGATTATGAAGAGAATTGACAAAGTTGATCCAACGGCATTGTTCATCATGAGAGGGTTCAAATACCCTCCAAACACAAGTTTAAAACATAGGAAGTTAAAAGAAAGGAAATAAATCACATGAAACATTTAGCTCTATTGTATGGAATAAGACACCAGAGACTCTGATGCAGGCAATATAAATGGGTACAATAATATTTAGATACATTACTGCAGAGAGAAGGGCAGCAGTAACCCCCAAACACAATATGCTTCAGAGACTTGGACAACCTACAGAAGGCACCTCAAAGCACTGGAGAAGTGCCACCAGTGGTGCCTTCACAAGATCTTCCAAATTCAATGGCAAGAAAGGCATTCCGAAAACAGGGTCCTCTGCCAAGCCAGCATGTCCTGCGTCAAGGTGCTAATCACTCAAGACCAGCTCCGCTCACATGTCTGACACCAAACTCCTGAAGCAATTGTTCTACTTGGAACTGCTACTGCACAGGAGACTCCCAAGAGGACAGTGGAAACCCATTAGGGATGTCCTCTGCCAAAGTCTCCAGCTTGTGTACTGAACATATCAGCCATCTCAGAACCCATCAAACTGAAGCAAGTCATCCTCAATCCCAATTGAGGAACCTCCTAAGGGACAGAAGGTATTTATATAGCACCTCTAATGTAATGAAACGTCCCAATGCTTCACAGAATCATTACAAAACAAAGTATGACACTGAGCCACATGAGAAGATTTTTTTTTGAGGAGGCCCATACCTGTGATTTTTGGCTCGCATAGCAGTGTAAGAAATATGAAACAATTTTAACAGGTATTGATTAATTAATTCTGTTAATAATGCCACCCTGATCTTCTTTTGATGGAAAAAGATGGTCTATGACAATAGGATCCACTGTGGTTGGTGGAGCAGCAACTCAATGAAGTCCCTCACAACCTTCGAACAAAGGTTGCAGGCCTACAACCAGATGAAGACTGTCAGAGAATCTATGTTGAACTCAAAGGTGGATGCACGCCAGTCAATATTTTTACAAACCATGCTATTTTCAGATTTGGACCAACTAGCACGTGTGGCAAAGTGCTTTCACAAGAAGAATAATAGTTTTCAACATTACTGTACATTAAAGGGATCTGGTGAAGTGGCATGGTGTACTTATAAACAAATAATTATGCCTTCTGTTCATAATGATGCAGGAACTAATGAACAGAGTCAGAATGGGAGCAGCAGGTGCACCAAAGGACCTAACATTGACACTTGGGTATTCATGAAGTGTCAGCCCAATTACCAGCATCTAAGAATTCACAAATGTGCGGAGACAGGAGGAAGCACCAGGTGTTCAGGAGTGGAAAATGACAAAGGGGTGGATCTGGTTAAGGACAGCGGGTGGAGAGCAGGGTACTGTTGTGCTGACAGCACCCCCTCCCCTCCAACTTTATTCCCTTTAGGTGGAGCCTTTCTACAATCGGTAATTAATTTATTGAACGTATTGTGTGGAGAAGCCCCATGAGTTAGAAGCTCCTACAGTTAGAAGGATAGATAGATAGTTGGAATGCCACTGGAGTACTATTCAAGATAACGCGCTGTCCATCAAAAAGGGTTACAGACATCCATCAAAAGATCTTTCAAGATGTGTAATCTTTTATCCCCTGACATATGAAAGTGATTCCTGGGATACCTTGGAACAAGAGTAGGCTATTCAGCCTCTGGAGCAATAAAAGCAAAAAATGCTAGAAAAACTCAGCAGGTGTGGCAGCATCTGTAGAGAGAGAAGAAGAGTTTGCGTTTCGAGTCCGTCTTCAGAGCTAAAAGCTTCTTGAGCATGTTCCTCCATTCAATGAGGATGGTCTGAGCAGAGGCCTTTAAGCAATGGAAATTAGACATGTGCACATACACATAATATACAGAAAATATTTGTGGAAGTTGTGGAAGTTATTAAAAGTTGTGCTCTGTGGCCTGTCATAGAAAATTGGTCGAAACTCAGCTATTTAAAAAGTGATGGGGTTGGGGGGGAGGAGGAGGCCGCAGCGAGAAATAAATGGAAAAAATGTTTAGATGCAAATAAGAAACAAGTCTGTTTAAACATTGTTGGCCTGCTCGAAAAAAGATGGGTTATAAAGCTTGATAAAAGATGTAGCTTTTAAGGAATGTCTTAATGGAGGAGAGAGGCAGGAGAACACAGAGGTTTAGAGACAGAATTCTAGAGCTTAGGGCTCAGACAGCTGAAGGCATGGCAGCCAGTGGTGGGGCAATGAAAATCAGGGTCACACAAGGGCCCAGGAATGGAGGAGAACAAGGATCTCAGAGGCTTGTAGAGCTGGGAAGGTTACAGAGATTTGAAAGTGCAAGGTCATGAAGAGATTTGAAAATGAGGATGACAATTTTAAAATTGACACATTGCTGAAATGGGAACAAATGTAGGTCAGCAGCCACAGGGGAGCTGAATGAATGGGACTTGGTGTGAGTTAGGATAAGAGCAGCAGACTTTTGAATGAGCTCAAATTTATGGAAGGTGCAACATGAGAACCCAACCAGGAGATGACTGGAATGGTTGAGTCTAGAGGTAATAAAGGTATGGATGAAGGTTTCTGGAGGAAATATTTAATGCCATTACTGCCTTTCTCAAGGTATTGGGTGTCACCTACAAAGCTCACTTGGAGATAAGGGTGTGCACAGACAATCCCATTGCCAAAACAGCGTCACAAGTTTCTAATAAATTGAAGTGCAGGCAACATGCAATCCATACTGAATTTTCTTGTATGTGAAGACAGAGTGCCCATTTTTGACAGATGTCCATCAGCCTTAGCTAATTAAAATCATGAAATGCTTACAGCAGAGAAAGAAGCCATTCAGTCCATTAAGTCCTGCTAGCTCTCCACAGGGACAATTTAACTCATCCCACTCTCGCCCTTTCCCCATTGTCTTGCAGTTTTTCCCTTTATCTTCAGGTGCTCATTCAATTCCCTCTTGACAGCCATGACAGATTCTGCCTCCACCATTCTCAAGCAGTGCATTCCAGATCCCAACCACTCGCTGTATAAAAAAGACATTCCTCGCATCACCTTTGGTTGTTTTGTCAATCACCTGGAATTTGTACCCTCTGCTTCTCGACCAATGGTGACAATTTATCTCTTTCTACTCTGTATAGGCCCCTCATGATTTTGAACACCTCTAATACACCTCCTCTCAAACCTCTGTTCTCTAAGGAGATCAACCCCAGCCTCTCCAATCCATCCAATTAACTTAAAGTCCCTCATCCCTGCAACCATTCTCATCAATCTTTTCTGCACCCTCTCTCAAGCCTTCTGAAAGTGCAGTGTCCAGAGTTGGACACAATGGGCAGGATTTTGCTGACCCACATGATGACAGTGGGGGGCGTGGGGAAGTATGGAGCAATGGCAGATCGGCTCTGCTAGCATGCCCCACTGTTAGGGAATTATATTGGTGGCTGGACCAGCTTCAGACAGGCTTCCTACCACAAGGAGGCTGGTGGCAAATTTAAATATTCAAATTGCCCAATAATGACCATTTTACCAGGTGGTTGGCATTTTGCCGACACTGCGAGGTGAGGAGGCTGCCGGCTGAATGCAGGCAGCCTCACAGTGGCAGATGGGAGAAGGTGGATATCTTTTCATTTAAAGAGGTGGCCGCGGACAGGGATTGCAACCCTCGCAGCCCTTGTGATTAGCTCAGAGGGGTTTCCCCTCCGTCAATATCATTTTTAAAGTTTTTTTTAATGTTTCTACAGCCTACCTGGTGTAGGCTGCAGGACCCCTGCCTTCCTCAGCAGTGGCCACCATTCCTGGTGACTCTGCTGAGGCTGCAGAGCTGCTGGCCCTCTGATTGGGCTGGCAGCTCTCCGGGACAGGTGGCTGGCCTGAACAGGGTGGCAAGACTGGTGGCAGCTTATTCGTGAGCTGCCGCCTGCAAAATCAAGGGGCAAGTCCCATCAGCCAGCTGCACGTGTTGCTGACACACATTGCTGGCCGCTGTCAAGACTCTAACCTTTTTGATAAAATTCTACCCAATACTCCAGTTGGGCCAAGCCAGTGGTTTTTAAAGGTTCGTCATAACTTCCTTGCTTTTGTACTCAATGGCCAGAATTTTTCGGTCCCACCTACCGACGGGATCTTCTGGTCCCGCCAAAATCAATGGACTTTTGGCTGGCTCACTGTATCTGCCATGGGGGACCCCACCATGGCAGTGCTGGAAAGCCCCACCCTATGCCTCTATAAAGCCCAAGATCCCATGCGCCTTTTTAACAACCTTCTCAACTTGCCCTGCCAGCTTCAACGATTTGTGCACATATATCCCCAGGCCCCTCTGTTCTTGCACTCCCTTTAGAATTGTTCCCTTTATTTTATATTGCCTCTCCTCATTCTTCCTGCCACTTCAAACTCCCCTGTTTTAAATTTCCTCTGCCCCTTGCTTGCCCATTCTACTAGCCTGTCTATGTCCTTTTGAAGTCTGTCACAATTTTTCTCACAGTTCACAATTCTTCCAAGTTTTATGTCATCTGAAATTTTAAAATTGTGCCCTGTACACCCAAGTCTAGGACATTAATAAAAATTAAAAAAAAACAGTGATCCTGGTACCGACCCTTGGGGAACTACACTACATACCTTCCTCCAGTCCAAAAATAAATGCAGAAAGGTGGATTTGATCACACGACATCTCTCTCCATGATGATTAGGTATTGCATAGAAGGTAATGATTATCTCATGTCGGACAGACTTTAACTGTTGTGTTATGGCCTAGGTGATCAATTTTTAATGTCTAAGCCATCACTTCTGAATGCCCCATTCTTCCATGTGATTAGATAGGAAGAAACATATCAACACAGGGTAGCTATCGTTTCTGTAGACTCTCTGACTCCAGCCTGATAGAATGGAATGTAGCCGTATGGTGATTCAAAATGTGGCAGACATTTTAAGTTTCAGTCTATCTCTGAAGTAATTATTGATATCCGCAGATGTGAAATTTCATAGGAGGGTTGTCTGGGCATATCCCAGTTGTGATCCATATTGGAAACCTTTTGAAGCTTGACCAACATGCGGTTGCAGACATGTCAGGTGACCTCTGGCAGCCATCTAAAGTCAGCTTCTTTGTTTCAATTGTTGAAACTGCCTTTTTTTAAAAAGCTCCAGATTGAGTCCAGCAGATTAAATTGAACTTTAATATTTAACATCAACACAGCTCTGTAACAATTAACCACAATTCATTGAACCCAATAATATTACCAATTTTTGTTTTCTAGCACCAACAGAAAAAAATGCTGCAGTTTTAATGTCAGAAAATAGGAACCATTCATTAGGAACCATCCACTGAGACTTTTTTTATTCTTCAATGGGATGTGGGCTTTGCTGGCAAGGCCAGTATTTGTTGCCCATCCCTAATTGCCCTTGAGAGCAGGTAAGAGTCAACTGTATTGCTGTTGGTCTGGAGTCATACGTAGGCAATACTAGGTAAGGACGGCAGATTTATTTCTTTAAAGGACATAGAAAAATTATTTTTTGCAACAAGCAATGACAATTTCATTGTCACTATTACTGACACTAGCTTTCAATTCCAGATATTTTTTAAAATTGAACTCGAATTCTACCAACTGTTACAGTGGAATTTGAACCAATGTCACTGGAGCCTAGGCCTCAGGATAATTAGTCTGGTTACATTACCACTACACCACTACCCCACACTTCTCACCATAAGCAGAATATCAAACTTCACCACTGCCCCATATGATATATTTCAACGTAAATTGCTTCATTCAACAAATAATTAGCAAACATTAACAAATAAAAGACATTAAAAAAACAATTACACTTTTCAAAGAATAATTCTACCTTCAGCTTCTGCTCATATTCAAAATGATTGATGTTCATTTGTGGGGTTTTGCTCATTCTCTGACTAGAGGGTGTATGGTTTTATTTCATGTGTAATGTACCTTTAAGAATAATACTTGTTAAGGAAGATCACATGATCTGTAGTAACCAATAGGAGAGTAGCATGGGTTACCTCAGCAGTCAGTGTAGAGTTGGAGTTGAAAGCACACGTATAGTTGCTGCTGAATATGTAGTAAATAAACTTTAAGTTTCCACACAAGAAGTGTCTGCTGATCAATACTATCAATAGTGGAAACTCAGCCACCCTTACAACAAACTGGTGATGAGGATAAAACAGGATTGAACAGAAGAAATCAAGTTAAAAAGAAATTGGCACTGTACCTCATCCAGTGATTGTAAGTAGCAAACTCTGTTAGAATTGAAGAAGTAACCCCTCTCAAAATGCTGCAGTTTGGGAGAATTGATCCTTTTGAACCAGCCACAGGTAATTGGTGTCATTACATAGAACACCTCACATTTCAAGCAAATGAGGTTACGGGGGAAAAAAAGGGGCGAGCAATCCTCGTGAGTACTTGTGGGAGCTAAACCTACAGCCTGATTCGAAGCTTGATGGCTGGCACCCAATGCCCCGGATTCGAAAAATTTCGATGAATTGGTGGACCTTGTGAAGGGTCATTTTCAATCAAAGCCCTCAGTCACCATGCAGAGGTTTAAGTTTAATTTGTGAAATAGAGCCCTGGGTAAGACAATTGCATGCTACGTGGCAAATATGAAGCAGCTAACGGAACATTATGAGTTCAGTACAACTCTAAATGATATGCTCAGAGGTCATTTAGTGTGTGGTGTTAATGAGGACACTATTCAGGAAAGATTATTGTCTGAAGTGAATCTGGATTTCAAGAAGGCGCTAGAGATAGTGCTGGCCATGAAATGCATAGTAACAGATCCAAAAGCAGTACAGGGTGCGCAAAATGGCGCCGTCCTCTACATTGGGTGAGGAACCCCAGCCGAAAAGGGCGCGAAAATGCAGGACTCTGCCGAGAAGTGGGAAACAGCTGAAGAATAAAGAAAAATTACTGCAGCAAAATTGAAGAATAATTTTAATAGAGGTGGAAACGAGCAGTCTTTTAGCGATTGGCAGTTTAAAAAAATCGTATGCTACTATTGTCACAGAAATGGACATATAATGAGACAGTGCAAGGAAAGATTCAAGCAGGCTGGTAAACAAAAGAAGAAGCTCAATGAAATCTACAATGTAGAAGAGCCTGAAACAACAAATTCAGACATTTACTCATTGTTTAATCTGAAAGTTGGAAAGACAGAACCAATTTGTCGCAGTGAAAGTAGTTGGCAAACTTGTTAAAATGGAAGTAGACACGAGAGCTTCCGCTACAGCAATTGGGACATACCTTCAGATATTTAAATAATGGTGAACATCAATTATGTTTAGAAGAAACAGATGCCAAGCTAAAAACATAAAAGGGTGAAGACATTCAAGTAAAAGGCACAAGCAAAGTAACTGTCCATTATGGAAGCCAATCGGCTTGATGGTGGTAACAGGTGAAGGGCCAAGCATCCTGGGCTGAAATTAAGTTAAAGGAGATTAAGTTAGAATGGGCTGAAATTTTTGCAGCTGAGAGCAAGTGGGCTACCAGAGCTACTTCAAAAGTCTTCAAGGACGAACTTGGGAAAATCCAGAACATACAGGCAAAGATTCATGTCGATCCGGGAGCTACCATTCGCTTCATGGAGGTGAGACCGGTGCCATATGCACTGCGAGAAAAAGTCGACATTGAACTGAACAGACTAGGGAAACTGGACATTATACACCCTGTGCAGTTCTCAGAATGGGCAGTGCCCATAGTCCCCGTCCTTAAACACTACCAAAGCACTGAATTTGTGGAGACTACAAACTGACAGTTAATGAAGTAGCTAAGCTAGACAGACACCCCATTCCAAAAATCGAAGACCTGTATGCCAAACTGGCAGGAGGAACTACCTACTCAAAGCTTGACATAAGTCATGCTTATCAACAACTAGAGTTAGCTACGAAACACATTTTCCCTTCACCCCCCCCGGTGGCATTCCGCAGGGATCGTTCCCTCCGGGACACCCTGGTCCACTCCTCCATTACCCCCTACACCTCAACCCCCTCCCACGGAATCTTCCCATGCAACCGCAGAAGGTGCAACACCTGCCCCTTCACTTCCCCTCTCCTCACTGTCCAAGGGCCCAAACACTCCTTTCAAGTGAAGCAGCATTTCACTTGCAATTCCCTCAATTTAGTCTACTGCATTCGCTGCTCCCAATGCGGTTTCCTCTACATTGGAGAGACCAAACGCAGACTGGGTGACCGCTTTGCGGAACACCTTCGGTCTGTCCGCAAGCATGACCCAGACCTCCCTGTCGCTTGCCATTTCAACACTCCACCCTGCTCTCATGC
The DNA here is from genome assembly GCF_964194155.1 of Cetorhinus maximus. Lineage (NCBI taxonomy): Eukaryota > Metazoa > Chordata > Chondrichthyes > Lamniformes > Cetorhinidae > Cetorhinus > Cetorhinus maximus. The sequence continues at coordinate 132,058,408 of NC_135880.1, forward strand.
CCACATGTCCGTCCTTGGCCTGCCGCATTGTTCCAGTGAAGCTCAATGCAAACTGGAGGAACAGCATCTCGTCTTCCGACTAGGCACTTTACAGCCTTCCGGACTGAATATTGTGTTCAACAATTTTAGATCATGAACTCTCTCCTCCATCCCCACCCCCTTTCCGATCCCCCTTTTTTCCAATAATTTATATAGATTTTTCTTTCCCATCTATTTCCATTATTTTTAAATGTATTTCCATCCATTGTTTTATCTCTGCTTTTTAGCCTATTTTGATCCCTTCCCCCCCACCCCACCCCCACTAGGGCTATCTGTACCTTGCTCGCCCGGTTTCTACTCTTAATGTCACCTATTAGCACATTTCTTAGCTAATATCACCAGCATCAGCACCTCTTTGTTCTTTTGTCTTTGACATCTTTTGGCAATCTCCACCTATCACTGGCCCTCTATCCAGCTCCACCTGTCCCACCCCACCTTAAACCAGCTTATATTTCACCTCTTTTCTATTTTTCCTTAGTTCTGTTGAAGAGTCATACGGACTCGAAACGTTAACTGTGTTCCTCTCCGCAGATGCTGCCAGACCTGCTGAGTTTTTCCAGGTATTTTTATTTTTGTTTTTGTTTTAAATTTCCAGCATCCGCAGTTTTTTGCTTTTATCTTAGAGTCAGATAATGCCTCCTGGGAGTTTGTCACAATTAATACCCACAAAGGGTTGTACCAATATACACGATTGCCTTTCGGTGTCTCCTTAACTTGCACCATCTTTCAGGGAACAATGGAAAGCTTACTGCAGGGACTGCTCCAGGTTGTAGTCTATTTAGACAACGTATTGGTGGCAGGATTCACTGAAAAAAGATCATTGGCAAACATAGAAGTCTTAAAATGTTCCATTTAAAAAAATAAAAGTGCACGTTCCAAGCGAGGGAGGTAATCTATTTGGGTCTCCGGGTAGGTTCACAGGGCCTCCACATGGTTCAGGAGAAAGTGAGAGCCATGAGAGAGGCACCTGTGCCAAAGAACGCCTCAGAGCTCAAATCATTCCTAGGAATGATCAACTATTATGGGCATTTCTTACCCAATTTGTCGACAGTGCTGGCTCCACTGCATTCTCTACTCAAAAAGAACCAGCGTTGGTCTTGGGAGGCGCCCAGAGAGAAGATTTAATAAAGGTGAAACAATTGTTGCACTTGTCCAAAATATTAGCGCATTATGACCAGACGAAAGAATTGGTGCTGACATGTGATACATCTCCCAACAGAGTGGGAGCAGTGATCTCTCATCGGATGGATGACGGCATGGAACGGCCAATAGGTTACATATCAAGAATGCTCACCACAGTGGAAAAGGGATACTTGCAGATAGAAAAAAAAGTCCTGTGCATCACCTTTGGTGTCAAGAAATTTCACCAGTACGTAGACGACCACCATTTTACAATCGTTTCTGACCACAAACCATTGCTAGGATTTTTTAGTGAGGACAAGGCTATACCACCCATAGCTTCAGCAGGAATACAACGATGGGCTTTAATTCTGGCAGCATATGAATACACTTTCATACACAGGCTTGGCAATCAAATCGCAAATGCCAAAGCCCTTAGCCATTTGCCTTTGCAAGAATATGATGAACACCTCCCAATTCCACAGGAAGTAGTCTTATTGTTAAGTTTCTTAGATTTCTCGCCGGTATGTGCTCAACAGATCAGAGACTGGACAAGTCGGGACACAGTCGTATCTCAGGTAACAGAACAAGTGCTACAGGGTTGGTCACAGGAGCCCGTACCTGATAAAATGAAACCGTACTTCAACAGAAGACATGAAATAACCAGCCAGGATAGTATTTTCTTGTGGAGAGCATGAGTGATAGTTCCTCCAAAGGGAGGGGAACCACTTTTAATTGAACTACACAGTGCCCATCCAGGAATTTCCCAATGGAAGACCAGAGCACACAGCTATCTGTGGTGGCCTGGGATGGATGGTGATACAGAGAGTTTAGTAAAGCACTGTGTGCAATGTCAGCAACTGCAAAAGTTGACAGTGACAGCTCCATTACACCTTAGGGAGTCGCCAGGTAGACCCTGGGTGCAGTTACACATTGACTATGTTGGACCATTCCTGGGAACAATCCTTCTGCTCATTGTCGAATTCCATTCCAAACGGTTGGACATATATGAGGTGAAGTCACCAATGTCAGGTGTTAAAATTGAGAAACTATGTCAAAGTTTTGCTATTCACGGACTACCGAAATAGTCGTTTCTGATAATGGCATGGCATTTACGAGTGCTGAGTTTCAACAGTTTACCAGCCTCAACGGTATCACTCATGTAAAAACTGCATCCTTATTCAAACAGACTGGCTGAAAGGGTGGTTCAGACGTTCAAAGCAGGCATGAGAAAGGTAACTGGCGATTCCTTGGCAACCAAGCTAGCATGCTTTCTTTTTCATTACAGGACTACCCCTCACACAACAACAGGTGTCACACCATTGTTGAAATGTGGTCTCAGGACGAGATTGAGCTTAATAATGCAGAACTTAGAGGGGAAGGTGGAAAGGAGTCAGGGAAGTCAGAAAACTAAACACGACTGGCATAGTCGTGAAAGGAAATTTACTGTGGGAGAGCCGGTATACGTGAAGAACTTCGCAGGAGGACCAAAGTGGTTACCGGATGAAATAAGTGCAGTGATTGGACCCCTATCTTACCATGTCAAGGTGGAAGGCCAGATCATCCATAAACATTTGGACCATTTAAGGATGAGACAGACAAATCACCAAGATTTGGTTCCACCAGTGATCATGACAGGGTCTGTGTTTCCTGTTGAGGATACTCAACCCAGGACTGACACATCTAATGTTCCTGTAAGAGTTGAGGATACAGAACTGCAAGTGCCCATCGAAGGACCTGATGTTCAGGCAACAAAACAACAGACAACAAAAGGATGTTCCTGACAAAGAATCTGAAGTTGTGGAGCTGCGACGTTCCACACGTATCAGGAAAGCACTCGAAAGACTGAACTTTTAAATTCCTTACCCAGTGTAAATATTAGGTTGTGTGGAAAAACATGTACTTGTAAATATAATATGTGTAGCTGAGTTAAAGGGCGAGGAATGTAGTAATTATGGTTTTATTTAGTGTGTAATGTACCTTTAAGAATAATACATGTTAAGAATGATCACATGATCTGTAGTAGCCAATAGGAGAGTAGCACAGGCCAGCTCAGCTGTCAGTGTAGAGATAGAGTTGGAATTGAAAGCACGTGTAAAGTTGCTGCTGAGTATGTTGTAAATAAAATTTAAGGGGAGGATGTTTCCCTCGTTGGGCAGGTTTGGCGGGGTCAGGTGGGGGAGTTGGGAAGCCGACTGCCACCCGTGATTGGGCCGGACTGCGATTTTGCGCTGGTGGGCCAATTAAGGGTTGCCCAACGTGAGTCGCACGCGGCAGCGCTCAGTGCTGCCTGTGGGGGGGGAGGTGGGGGGGCAGGAACGCGAGAGCGCAAGTTGGCGCATCTACACAGGTGCACGCTGGAAAAGCTCCCTGAGGCACAGAACTGCCTTAGGGAGATGAAGAGTTTAAAACATTAAAAATAAAAATTTTAAAAAGGTTGTAAATAATGTCCCCTCATGTGACTGTCACATGAGCAGGGGCATGTTATTAATAAAACGTTCTAATTTTTATTTAATTTTTACTTGCTGTTCGAAATCTCATCCTGTGGATGAGGTTTCCTAAAAAAATGCGAAGGCCTCTTGGCCTTTTCGCCTGCCCGCCAACCGTAATTTTGGACGGGCAGTGAAAAAATTCTTTCAATTATAACTTTAGTAGCCTCAATAGGCCTTTTAATTGTAGGCGGGCGTGCCGCCAACTCCCATGTGCACCCGCCGACCGAAATAACGTGCGAGTGCGCGATGATGTCGGGACACTGGCCCGATGTCATTGCGCATGATTTTACACTCGGTCAGGTCTGGCACGCGCCCGCCCGACGAGCTAAAAATTCTGGCCTAAGTTTCCACCCAAGAAGTGTCGGCTAATCAACTCTATCAATAGTAGCAACTTGGCCATCCTTACAACATAGGGTAATCATTTTTGTGTTTCCAAAAAAAAAGTTGCTCGACCTGAAAAATATTGGTCCAAAGAGATAACTATCTCCTGTTTTGCACAAGTGACTAAGATACTTATAGACATATTTGCACTTGAGCATCTGGACAGCACCCTTTTTTACAAACTTACACAAATGTTAGCCACAAAGCTTCATAAAATCATGTCTTCACATGACCAGCTCTCACTGACTCACTGATGATCCATTATAGATAAATTAAGTAGCTGCAGAAATTTGAATCCCTCGTCGAAGTTGTAATGGGCAGTGTTGAAATCCTTTGCATGCATAGGTCATGAAGACCCTTAGTTCTGCACAACCAAATCATATTTCTGTGGAATGACTGTCAGGGTGTTGTTGGGTGGAGGGCCCAATGATATATTTCATTGTATGACTCAGCATACGTTGGGATATTATGTAACCCCTGAAAACTGCAACATTATTCATATCCTAAGTAGAGAAGAGTGAGCTGTTTTTTGGCATAGTATTGCATGTGAAACGTGGAATGGCTGCCCGTCTGGTAGGTAATGCCAAGCTTGTTCTGTTGTAGCTCTGATCAGAGCTCTTGCTGCCTTTTTTAATATATAATTTATAATTTATATGGCACCATTACATTGTATGCCATTGCTTCACAATTTAATTAGAACATGTTTTGGATAGTCATAAGCAGACACTGTGACTGATCTTCGATTTCCACTCAAAGCAGGCATGAAGTCAGTGAAGCAGCCACACTGCCTTCCCAAAACCAGTATCAGGGCCCCTGAACCTTTTTCAGTTCGGGCTTCATTTGACTGCTAATTGGACATCCCGCTGCAGCTTGCCAGTTGTTGAAGGGTGAGAAATTGGCTAGCTCAGCATGGAAAGCAGGCCACTTCTGCGGGGGAGGTGGTGGGCAGCGGGCGGGCAATCTTGGGGGCGGTGGTCTTACACAGGTGGGTAACAGGTTGGAGGTCATTTGCAGACCAAGGAGGAGACAAAGTACACCTCCTGGGTCATAAGAATAAAAATACTAATTTCCTGGCCATCTTTAAGCAGCCTCCAGAGAATTAGGTCATAGTTGTTTTTGTATCTTCACCCTCCTCCTTTGGAGGATGGTGTGAAGCAGTGGACAGATTCACAGGTCAATTAGCAAACAGGCTGAAACACTGCAACATGAATATTCCTTCTATGGCCATAGCCACCTCTTATCCAGCTGATTGAGTGGCTAGCCCTATGGAGACTTTTATGGACTCCCAAAAACCATGAAATGGGGATTGGTCAGGGTATCCATAGCCACCAGGTATCTCTCTTGTTGTCAGACCAGAATTTAGAACCAAAGTTCTAGTCTCCATTCACCAAGAAACATGGTTTGAACCCTGCATCTTCTGACCCAGAAGTGGGAACTCAACCACTAAACCAAAGGCTTGCTGCCAGCAGGTTGCTCAATACCTGGGGCTGGATTTTACCTGCCCCGACCTGCCGTGTTTTTGTGGGGGGGGGTGGGGAACATAAAATAGGTTGAGTGCCCAGCCCACCACCTCCCCACCCACACCCAATCTCATCCCTATAACACAGTAGGTGGGCAGGCGCCAAAATCGGCAGTTCGTCCATCTTATATCAATAAATAATTAAGGGTCAATTGAGCTTGTTAACTGGTTAATTGGCCCCAATAATCCACTGCCTATGCCACAACACAGTTGGTGTGAGCAGTTGGGTGGGAGTGGGCATGCAGCTTTTTGTAAAAATGTTTTTAATAGGGCAGGAAGGAAAGGGGGGGTGCTATCTTTGGGGGTGCACTTTGTGCATTGGTGAGATGTCGCCTGCCCAACATCCCAGACTTGCCTCACCCTGTGATCCACTGGCCTTTTCCTTGGGACTAGTTGTAGTTCTGGCAGCACCCACTACTGAGCTCTTGGTGCTGCTGGGACTGTTGGAGCTGCCGGCCAATCTGATTGGCTGGCAGCTGCGCAGAGCGGGACTTCTTCCCCAGGGAGAGGCAGAAGTCCCACTCTCTGCCAATTTAGTCAGCCTGCAGCATGTTATGGCTGCATAGAGGGCTGGTGTGGAGAAAGTCAGCTTCCAGCTGACATTCCTTCTGGCAGGGGGAGGGTGGGTGAAGGGAGCCATCTGCTCCCCACCCCACCCCCCTACAAAATGCAGCCCTTGGTTACAAATGATGGAGCATGCATGACACATGCATCATTCATTCATACCTGAAAATTACAACTGGTGAGCTACAACTGCCGTAGAGCCCTGATTTGCATATTTAAGCTGCCTCCCACCAGTTTCAGACAGAATTGCTGCTCGCCACTTAGAGCCCCAAATGAAAGTTGCATCAGGTGGGCCTTTGACATCAATGGGATGGCTAACATGGAGCCCCACCTCCCTCCACATTTTAGGTTGCCAGCCTCCTGCTTTTCAGAGGAGATAGGAGCAGCCAACCATTGAAAATTGTCTCCAGAATATTTGCCAGCATTTTTGGTAAGAAATCTGAATCATTCCATGAATTTGATTCACAATATAATGCCCACATATTTTAATAGAAACTTCACCATGAAGGAAAAGAAGAGAAAGAATTGCATGCACATAGCACCTTCCATGACCTTCAGACATCCCAAAGCACTTTACACTCAACAAAGTACTTTTTGAAGTGTAGTCACCGTTGTAATATGGGAAACACTACAACCAATTTGTGTACAGCAAGTTCCCACAAACAGCAACATGATAATGACCAGATCATTTTTCTTCTCTAGTGATGTTTATTGAGGGATAAATATTGGCTCGGGCAATTGGGATAATCTCCTTGCTTGTCTTTGAAAAAGTGTTGTGGGATCTTTTACATTCACCTGGGAGAGCAGTTGGGACCTCAATTTAACATTGCATCCAAAAGATGTAATTTGTCTCTGATAGTGCAGCACTCCCTTAATGCTGCACTAGGGTGTCAGCCTTGGTTTCTGTGCTCAAGTCTCTGGAGTGGGACTTCAACGCATAACTTTCTGAATCAGAAATAAAAGTGTACCAACTGTGCCATGGCTCAAAGAACCCATTGTAGCAATGGTAGGAGATCCCAGTACAAAATTGACCTGATTCCTAGTTGCAAATGTTCATAAAATGATTTCTCAACCAGCAAATAAGTCCCCTAAATGCCCCCGCCACTCGCCCACCACACCCCACCCCACCCCACCCCACCAACAAAACGGTCCAAATATAGAGAAATATGTTATCTGATCAAAGATTTAATCAATCCTTAATATTTACTCAGTTCTTCATGCAAGCAAAGAACCCATATGTTCTTTCTCACTTATATACAAATTTGGGTGATTCGGTAATAAGTGTAAAGTGTCTTGTAATTAACTTTCATTGTTCAGCTGTGATTGTGAAGAAGCACTCAGCATGAGAAAATTTTCAGGTAGTTATTCAGCAGCAATTGATCAAGAGTGTTTATCATTTTATTTATATCACAAGCTGCATCTACTTTATAAATATAGAACACTATATACTCAGAAATGTAGTGAACAATGAGACAGATCATAATAGATTTCACGAAGACAAAGATTGGTAAAATAAACAGGGTTATGGTAGATGTAGTTTAACGCAGAGAAGTGCGAAGTAATACATTTCATAGGAAGAATGAGGAGAGACAATGTAAACTAAATGCTACAATTTTAAAGGGGGTACAGGAACAGAGAGACCTATATAGGGGCATCGGCATGCCAATCTTTGAAGATCACCTTTGGGTGATTCATTTTTTAAAAATGGGATCTTTGGCTTTATTAATAAAGGGATAGAATGCAAAGGCAAGGAAGTAATGCTAAAACTCTATAAAACACAGGTTAGACCTCAGCCTAATTGTGTTCAATTCTGAGCCCATTCTTCAGGAAGGATGTCAGTTAATTTAAATTAATCAATGCTTGAATCACTTGGATTTAATGCATGTGATGTTCCATTTTAATATACAATCTACAATACCAACAATTCTATTTTTGTATTCAGATGTTTTAGAAGAAAATATGTTACAACCCCCTGCCAACATGAAGTATGAATTTGTGAACATTTAACTGGACTTCCTTTAACAAAGACTCAAGAAATATAATACACCAAAGTGATAAATGGAGTACCTATTTTAATAGCTTGGATATGATTTTTGATATTTTAACAGGTAAGTTCAATTCCCCAGTAAAAATAGTTAAAACATCAGCACAGATAAATGTGCATGTGTGAACAGAAATACATCAGACATCATCCTAGCTTTTAGAAAATAAAATAAATTTTTCCTCTGATAGTCAGTGATGTGGAGTAAAAACAGGTTATGTACAGAAATATGACTTAATTGTCCATCATACAGAAACAAGTAATAAACCTCTGAACTTAAAATTATTCCGTATTGAATCTCTCAAACTTGAAAAGACTCATTCAATCAGTGTTGTTGGAACAAGTCATACAGAATGTTTTCATTGTTTTTGGATTAAATCTTCTTCTCACAAAGCATTTTCTGCAAAGCTAGACTTGAACTACATAATTGTTCAGAACACCAGTAACTATTAAAGCTTTTGAAGTCAGACTTATTAAATTTGTCTTTTTTTATTCCTTGCCAAGTTTTCTTTGCCATTTTCTCCCTTCCATTCCTGTCCTGTAGGTATTGGGGCTAATTCTAACCTTATCTGCTGCATGGGAAATGGGTGGGTTTGGGTCGGCTGCCCTTTTTATACATCATCCAATTGTTACATTCCACTCATTCAATGAGGAGTACAATCAGACAGATATAAAGCTAGTTAAAATTAGCCCCATTGACTCCTTTTTGGATCAAATTTCATGGACAGCAGGAATCTTCTCCTAGCCTTTATTGATGTGTGATCATTGACAGTGAATGTTGCTAATATTCAACTTTGAAGCCCAATCCTTTCCTCAGCTGATGTCCACAGATGAGAAATTCCAGCAGGAGTCTTGGAGTAGTTATCAGGAATGGGAAATCTGACGACTCCTCCTCTTCTTAGTTTTGGAGCATGGAGGCCAGTTCTAATGTCTGATGGACCACTTGGCTGATGTCAGTCAACTCAACACAGGCTGGAAACAGAATGGTTTGAATAGTGTGATATATATGGTTTGGCCACCCACATGTTAGGGGCCACCAACAACAAAAATAATGTATATTTATATAGCATTTTTAATGTAATGAAATGTCCCAAGGAGTTTCACAGGAGCATTATAAAACCAAGTATGACGTCAAACCATATAAAGAGATATTAAGTCAGATGACCATAAGTGGGAGGAGGGCGCAGATATCTCAGGGGGCTGTGGGATTGGAAGGGATTACAGTAATAGAGAGAGGCAAGGCCATAGAGAGATTTGAAAACAAGAATGAGAATTTTAAAAACAAGACTCTGTTTGACTAGGAGCCAATGTAGGTCAGTGAGGACAAGGGTGGTAGTGGAACGGGACTTGTCAGCGAAGAACGTACCTGATTAATACTGAAACGGCTATGTAACTGACAACATTTTCAAGAAATAATGTCAGTACAAATCCACAAGTGGTTCTCAGTGAAAGAGACAATCTTCAATAAATGAATGGAAATGTATCAGTAGAGTCACATGGCCTCTGACTCACCTGCTGATTTTGTTCCTCAATTTTAATAAATGTGACTCACATGTCACTAAGTGTTTGATGTGTTATGACATGCTGATACACAAAGTTATTGACATAGCTAGGAGTTATTTCAGGTCAAGAAGTGTTAAATGGTGGAATAGGAGGAATATTTAAGGTATGAGTTGCACAGTAAACACTAATAAACTATTGGAAAAGGATGATGCCTTTGGAGTAGGTAGGTTGTTTTCCAGCCTGTCCATTTTCTCCAAATAAATACAAATATATTTCTCCAAATACAAATCCTTTCTTAAAAAAAATAGTATTAATTTGCAGCAATTGACCTACATGCTTTGACACGAACTGCAATCTGTCCCTGTCTTTGTGTAGAATCTATATAAGTTGATACAAATATTTAAACACATAGGGCAGGATTTTACTGTCGGCGAGCGGAGGCGGGGCCCACCTAACAATGCATAAAATGACGCGCGGTGAAGTTGGGCGCCCCATTTAAATTTTCAGGAAGGCGGGGGCGCACCAAAATCTGCTGCACACCCGCCGACCTGTCAATGGCCAATTGAGGCCATTGACAGATCAATTAAAGTAATTAGCGGACCTGCCCGTCCAACCTTAAGGTTGGCGGACAGGCCAGGAGCCCTGGCGGGAAGTGGGAAAAAACATGAAACCTCATCCATAGGCGGGATGAGGTTTCATGTAGGGTTTTAAAAATTTTAATAAAGTTTTTTTGGAAATTATGAACATGTCCCAACTCATGTGATGTTGTCACAAGGTGGGTCATGTAAGGGAAATTTTTTTTTTCTATTTTTAATATTTTTGAAAGTAGAGGCGATCTCCCTGAGGCAGCACTTTGCCTCAGGGAGATGAGTGCATTCTTTCATGCGCATGTGCGAAAGAGTGCACACTCAATTTTAGGCATCCCCCTCCCCGCACAGGGAGCGCATAGCCTTAATTGGCCTGCCAATGTAAAATGGCGCTGCGCCTCTGATCGGGGGCGCCAATCAGAAGTGCGGCTGCATGTGCCCGCCCATCAACTTCCCCCCCAAGAGCGGGGAAATTCTGCCCATTTTCCTTGTATTTCTAGTATATTCTGAATACATTAATGGACAATGGACTCCAGAAAGTTTGTGCTTATCTTTTGAAACCATATTGCACTAATAAGTGATGGACATTACTATAATTGCCAACAGTAAGGAAGTGTTAGGATGAGATGCTTTGCAAGCCCATGTAAGCTTAAGGAATTACATTTATTTTTGAGGTTACAAATATCAAAATAGGTTGCATTTTTAAATCAAAGTAAATAAAAGACCTCTCCTAAATGACAGATCTGTGCTATGCATGGAGGAAAACAAGTCAACAAACTGCTCTAGTTAGCAGAAGCAGGCACAACTAGCTTTGCAGGTTTGATGCACTGTAATGATTGTAAACTCTGTAAGAACTATTTTCAGTAGCTTTCCTACCACGTACATTATGAACGAGAGCTTACTGAGCCGCACCAGCCTAGGGAATATAGCTGCATTTGTTCTGTTACTTTTTTATGTTTTGCTGCTCCTGTTAATAGTTTGTCTTCATATATTCACTATAAAAATGGACGATTTAGGAAATTAAATAAAATAATTTTCCTTGCACTACTGTGAAAGCAAAGAATAATAATTACCTCTGTTGCTGATCTCAGTTTGTCAAAAGCAAAGCTTTTTCAAATAATCATTTGCACATTACTAATCTTTAATTAGAAGAAACACTCACTGAGTGTAATTTTAATCATTGTAGGGCTGTTTTGTCTTTATCAGCTGAGTGCAAAGCATTGTGCAAGGACAACAACTGGATGGGGAAGAAGGCCAACATATTACAGAACACAAGCAATTTTCCTTCATTGCATTCAAATGGCAGGTAAATCTGGCAGATTTTGTTAGAGTCATACAATACCCCTCATGAATTTTCCTCAGGTAATGCTTAACACTCAGGTGTTAGGAACAAAATGCAACTCTATCAACAGCAACTTCTTTCACCCAATCCATAATAATTTATTTAAAGCATCATATGAGTTGGTAGGATCTTTCAGGCATTACTTTGATTGCAATTGATTTTAAACTGTACTGCTCTCTTATTATTCTTAATTAACTTCTGCTGAAAATACTGTGGCCTTGCAGATATCATCCCAAACATGGGCCTGGGAAGTAGAACAAATGGAGTGCCAACCTGAGGTACAGGTGCAACATCTAGGAAATGGACAACTGGGTGCTGAGGCCAGGGAAAAACACAGACGCAATTGCCTGATAAAAGGGCTACTGAAATCTGACAGAAAACAGTGAAAGGCTGGGGAGAGCGAGGCTGGCAGTTTGGGGATGGGAAATTTAAATCCAGATTTGACCAAGAAACACAGAGCTAGGCCCAGAGTCAGTCTTGTAAACGGTAAAACTGAGTACAGATTTGGCTCCAAAACAGTACAGGCATGACCACTTTGTTGTGTTTATCTCCTCTGATTGGCCAGTAATGACAAAGGGTTCCATGGACAAATGAGCTTGCTACAAAGTGACACCTACTTAAAATGATTGTCAAGATACTCACAAATTTTGGTAGGTATAGATTGGGAGAAAAATATAAATAATACACACATTTCTGTCTCACACTCTCACTGTATATTATATAGTTCCGGATAACAAGATGTCAGGTCAGTAGTGGTGATACATCACCCATATAACACTGAAGTGAGATGGCCTTGCATGGTAAGATGAGATCAACTCATTTAAATATTAGAACAGATAGAGCCAATGGGCACCAACATCTCTTAAATGGCAACTATTTCAATGTTCCAAAAATATTAGCAGGGATCTGTAGATGCAAATGGGGTATAACTTTAAGGAACTGTCTTAAGGTAATTTCTTGCAAAATAGCTTTAACAAACAAAGCCAGCATCTCCTGGCAGAAAGTCACCCCTAATAAAACAGTGATTCAACTTAGGAGAAAGAGCCTTGTCATGTAGCACCTTTTCCTTATGGATGCTAAGCATCTGGAGGCCTGGTTAGACATTCCAAACATACGCACGGGCTATTGCCTAGTTTGTATGAAATTCAGGACTGTAATCACCAAGCCTATGGTAATTTAGGGATTAAATTGTGACATATGCTGTAGCACCACAGGGACTTAAAATTATATTAATGGTATTGTGAATTTTCCACCCAATGATAGTCAGTAGGTGGAAAATCTGTCCTGTATCATCATTATTCCAGAAAATTTCAATGATGAGTTGGGAAACCTGGATGAAAGATCAAGGAACAAAGTGAAGAACACCAGATAAATTCAAAAAATTCTACCTTCCAAAATGGCGCTTCTGACATGTCTTCTTTTTTCCTTAGTCAAGGGTTCTGCACATCCCCCCACCTCCCCCCGCCCCCCACCCCCCACCACCACCCACAGTGGTTGACAGGGCCCTCAACTGTGTCCGGCCCATCTCCCACACCTCTGTCCTCACCCCTTACTCTCCTTCCCAGAACCATGATAGGGTCTCCCTTGTCCTCACTTTTCACCCCACCAGCCTCCGCATTCAAAAGCTTATCCTCCACCATTTCCGTCAACTCTAGCATGAAGCCACCACCAAACACATTTTCCCCTCAACCCCTGTCGGCATTCCATAGGGACCGTTTCCTCCGTGACACCCTGGTCTATTCCTCCAACTCCCCCAACTCCTCATCCCCTTCCCATGGCACCTTCCCATGCAATCGCAGAAGGTGCAACACCTGCCTCTTTACCTCCTCCCTCCTTACTATCCAAGGCCCCAAACTCTCCTTTCAGGCGAAGCAGCGCAGACTGGGTGACCACTTTGTGGAACACATTCAGTCTGTCTGCAAGCATGACCCAGACCTTCCTGTCACTCGTCATTTCAACACACCACCCTGTTCTCATGCCCACATGTCTATCCTTGCCCTGCTGCAATGTTCCAGTGAAGCTCAACGCAAACTGGAGGAACAGCACCTCATCTTCCGATTAGACACTTTACAGCCTTCCAGACTTAACACTGGCCTGAATTTTCTGTGTCTGCTGTTGTTGGGTGTACTCGGTGACATGAGTGGACAATGTGGCAAGAAGGCCAAAAGTTGGTTTCATGACAACATGAAACCAGTTTGCGATCATCCACACAGCCCAATGATGGCAGCTACAACAGGGATATTTTTCTTGGTGTCCTACCATTGGATGTCAGGAACCTCATTGTAATACATCAGCATATCATTATAAGGCCAGCCCACTGGACTCATCCAGCACCCCCACCACCCCCAGCTAGCTACCTCCCCACCCCCACCCACCCACCCGCGCTGCGCCCCGCATCCCTCCCCACACATGGGCATCTGTCACTTTTCTCTATGTTGTGCTACCACAGGACAAAGGGAGTGTTAAGGACTAAAGAAGGTGCTGATAGTGGCATCAAGGTAAGAGAAGAGTGCGTTAATAGCTGAACACTCCCTTTGTCCTGTGTCCATGAAATCTTCGTCAAATTTCTCCTTAGCTCTCACCTATCCCTGACATTCTATTTTGCTCCACCCCCTCTCAAACAGTATAAAATCCATCACATTTCTACTTCTCTTTAGCTCTGAAGAAGAGTCATACAGACTCGAAACCGTAACTCTGTTTCTCTCTCCACAGATGCTGCCAAACCTGCTGAGTTTTTCCAGCATTTTCTGTTTTTATTTCAGATAAATTCGGGCAGTCAGAGTTAGCAGATTGCAAATTTGGGCTTTAAAAGCCTGTAGGTTGTAAGGTGAAGGAAAAACTGAGGTTTTATATTTCTCCAGCTTAACTGGTTGACAGATGTATGAGGAATTAATTTTTAGCCTTTATCAATCATTTTTACTGATGAATCACCAGATTTTTGGATAATTCCTTAACATTTTTAACACCAAAACTGAGCCTGACAAGACTTCATAAGCTTTGTAAATCTACTGAGATTTGATTCTGCTCACCTCACAGCTGCAACGTGGCCTATAGCCAAGTTTCTCATTCTCCTTCAAAACATTATCAAAAACATTTTAAAAAACATAAATCTGAATAAAATAAAACAAAACGTTTTAGCGAGTGTGTAACCAGTGAAGAGAGATTAAAGGTTGTATTTTCCATTGTTTCCCAATTTTAGTAAAAGATGTCCTCACAAATCAGTGCAAACTATTTCATACTCAAGGCTAGTTTTGCAATTAGTGAATCTGGTAAATATGTCCAAGTGAATAAATGTGCAACAGATTTTTCTGAATTGAATATATTCCTTCCTTTTTTTTTTACCTCTACTTTTCCTTTAGATCTAATTGGATGATTTAAAGCCTCTTAATTATATTCCAAAACTGTAGATTGTTAACATTACTAATCTATCAGGGAGCCAAGAAACATCAAAGTCTAATAGGTGTGCATAAATTTGCATCTGGGTTGGTTATGAAATTGACTCGCTTGCAGTAATAACTGAGTTAAGTTCTGTTTGCACAGCAAATGAATTATTAGTTAAAAACATTTCCACTGGAATGGGAAAGCAGTAAAATGTTCTGACATCAGAACACTTAAACTACAGAGATTATTTTTTTTCGAATGCATCATTGTTTCCCAAGCAACGTGGGTAGGCATGCTAACCTTGTCGTAGGTAGCCTACAGTAAAGTTAGTGAATAATCCAACCTAATTCAAATAAAATGCAAATTAAGCAAGGCACCAAATAAGTTGGTTAAATCTATTTTGCAACATTGCCTACTTTTAATATAAAAAACACTCAGCAGGGTAAAGGGAAAAATCTTCTTTAAGAGTAACATTTATTTAAAATGAATGTTTACGTCCTGAAGTGACATGTCTGGTCTCCTTGCTGCCAGGTTATTTCAGTCATGTCACCAATTGGGAGCCATCCCTGAGCAACTTCAAAGAAACTGAGAACTGAACCACACCCGACGAGCCCAGAGGAATACACCAGTGGTTGCATTTTAACGCTGGGAATGAAACAGTACAGCAAAAAATTAAAAACCACATTTTTAGTGAGAAGTAACTCAGCACTGCCCTTTAAAATTGGAACAAAAGCAAAATCTTTATTGCAAAGATAAAATAGCCCAGAAGTTGCTGGAAAAATAATGGCACATTCACCATTATTGGTATGTAAAAATGCAGCAATCTGTGATAAGCAAAGAATATGCCATGAGTGTCCTGAATTACCACAAATTGCTGGATGATTTGCACCACTCTGCTATGAGCCTCACAAAAATGGGAGCTCGCTATCAACCGCCCTATGAGTGGCAAAACATTACAGGATTTGTGAAATAAATACAAATGAATTTTGCCACGTTTAGAACTGCTATTTTATCTCATAAGGACCCTGTTAATGAAACATAACCTTGAATTCCCAAAAAAGTTAACAATTGAAACTGAAGCTTTACACCTGCAGGTATTTTTGTTTTATTCATTCATGGGATGTGGGCTTCGCTGGCTAGACCAGCATTTCTTGCTCATCCCTAATTGCCCTTGAGAAGGTGGTAGTGAGCTGCCTTCTTGAGCCGCTGCAATCCATTTGGTGCAGGTACACCCACAGTGCTGTTAGGAAGGGAGTTCCAGGATTTTGACCCAGCAACAGTGAAGGAAAGGTGACATAGTTACAAGTCAGGATAGTGTGTGGCTTGGAAGGGAACTTGCAGGTGATGGTTTTCCCTTGCATTTGCTGCCCTTGTCCTTTGAGATGATACAGGTTGCGAGTTTGGAAGGTACTGTTTGAAGAGCCTTGGTGAGTTGCTGCAATGTATCTTGTAGATGGTACTTATTGCTGCCACTGTGCATCGGTGACAGAGGAAGCAAATGTTTAAGGTGGTGGATGGGCTGCTCTGTCCTGAATGGTGTTTAGCTTCTTGAAGGTTGTTGGAGCTGCAATCATCCAGGCATGTGGAGAGTATTCCATCACACTCCTGACTTGTGACTTGTAGATGGTGGACAGGCTTTGGGGAGTCAGGAGGTGAGTTCTTCTCCATTGTTCATCAATGGTAATCCTTGAATGTTGATAGGGGGGATTCAATAATGATAATGCTATTGAACATCAAGGGGAGATGGTTAGATTCTCTCTTGTTGGAGATGGTCATTGCCTGGCAGTTGTGTCTTGTATATGTTACTTGCCACTTATCAGCCCACGCCTGAATGTTGTCCAGTTCTTGCTGCATATGAACACAGACTGCTTCAGAATCTGAGGAGTCACAAATGGTGTTGATCATTGTGCAATCATCAGTGAACAATTCCACTTCTGACCTTATGATGGAAGGACGGTCATTGATAAAGCAGCTGAAAATGGTTGAGCATAGGACATGACCCTGAGGAACTCCTGCTGCAACATCCTGGGACCGAGATGATTGACCTCCAACAACCACAACCATCTTCCTTTGTGCTAGGTATGAATCCAACCAGTGGAGACTTTTACCTCTGATTGACATTGTGAAAATATATATTTTTTAATATTTTTGGGAATACGGTGGTATTCTGTAAAGAAGGCTGTGTGTGTGTGTGTGTGTGTCTGTGTCCATGATTAATTAAACTGGGGGAAGGTTAGTAAAGACAGTTTGTCTGTGGGAACTGAGAGATGAAAGGTAAAGATACTAGATGCATGCATTTGTAACGAGAGGCTTGGGTGAAGTGGATTTACAAGTAAATAGGTTGGGTTTTTAAATTTGCATAGGTGATAGGTAGGGACTTGACTTTTCAGCTGTTAAATTTCAAAGGGGAGTTTAGAAGTGACAAGGGACTTTGGCAATTTGCAAAGGTTTCATAAGTAAACAAGGGAAGGTTATTAAATTTTATTTGACCCAAAAGTGGAGGCAATAGGAAAACATGAAAGATTTTTACATTTTGGAGAAGTTGAGTTCAAAGAGGTGCTTAGGACAATGGAATCTAAGATGAAAGGGGAAAATGATATTTAAGGAACGATGTTGAGTTGAGTTGGTTGGCTGTGTGGGGGAAATATCCTGAGAGCAGATCTGTTCTGGGGAAAGGTGTGAAAGTCATGAATTTGAAGCAGCCATCGAGTTTCCAAGCCAGAAAAGTCTTTGTGTCAGAAAGCAGTTTGTTTTCTGAACTTTTTTGGATTTCCACAGCAGAATGGAAGAGAGTGAGAAGTCATGCAATAATCCTTTACTAAAGTGAAGCAGCCTTGGGTAGTATTACTGGATTTTATGGTTAAAAATCTATAAAGGAGCTGTTGCCAAGTAATTTACTTGTACATCCTGACCAAGGGCAGAGTTTTCTGCCTGTCAGGCGGGCGGTGTGGGAGCGAGCGAGGGCGGGCGCAGACCTGCTCGCTGCCTGTGGTGGAGCCCGCATCACCATTTTATGCGGGCAGGCCAATTAAGGCCTGCCCAGAGTGAATCGCGGCTCTCGAGAACAGCGGGACTGCGATGACTGCTGGGTCCAATGGTAACCTGGCAGCCTGTTTTAAAAAGCTGCTGCAGCCCTTCAAAGGCTGTGAATCACGGCCAGTGGAAGGGCTCCCCAGGCCAAGCAGGAGGGTAGGGCAGGGGGGTACTGTTACCCTCATTTTTCTGATGATTGCCATGCTGCCCTCCTCAAGGAGGTGACAGCATGGCGGGAGGTCCTGGTATCCCAGGACAGGAGGAGGAGGCCCCCCAACATGACCAAACATCCCTGGGAGGAGGTGGCGGAGATTGTGAGCTCCCATGAAATGGTGTGGCGCACCTGGATCCAGTGCCGCAAGTGCTCAGGAATGGCGAGTACCATGTTGGCATTGGTCGCTTAACCCAGCAGGTAGGCTTTCCCCCCTGGTGCCCCCCCCCCTCAACTCTGAGTGTAGTGACTGCATTGAATCATTGACGGCATGTATCCTTCGCTGGGTGGGCCAGCAGATATTGCCCATGCCAAGGTCACCCTGAGGGGGTGATGAAGAGATGGGTTCTGCCACCGCAGCATTTGGTACACTGAGACCCACATTACTGTTCTGGGGGCAACCTGGAGGAGCTGCACCTAGGCCCAGTGCTGGAACTCCAGGACATGTCAAAGTCAGGGTGAAGACATGCTGGGAGGGGAGCTTCAAGGTGGTGGGGCACCAATCGATCTGCTGTCCTCTACGCTCCACATGCTTGCACCTCCTTGCTATGGAAGGTTAGACCGTGTGGTGCCTAATGTGATGTAGGCAGCATTTGGCCAAGGGGGTTGGTGGCGGGGGAACAGGCCTGGCATCTTTGTGTGAGTGTTCGACAGCAGCGGGGTGAGAAGGCACTGGAGCCCTGCAATGTCCCATTCTGGTTGGGGTGGGCTGTCCAGGGACAAGTAGCACTAATCAATGCTCTTCTCTCCATTTCAGGGGAAGAATGCACATAATGCTGCCGAGAGGGTGAGGACTGGCGGAGGGCTGGCCCAGTTGATGATTCTCAGCTGCTTCGAGCAGGAGGCCCTAGATTTGGAGAACCACCATGCGCCCAGGTCCACCGGTGTAGGTGAGTCTGGGGTGCCACAGGCAGGTACGTTTGCCCAGCACTGAGGTCACCATTGTTCTCTCAACAGCCATGGCAGTGCTGAATGTTCAGTGATTGAAGTTTGCAACATGGCTTGGCCATTGCTTATGGAAGGATGAGCGCACAATGATCCGGGGGACAGGGATGCACATTGGCATTGTCTCCACATTAACTGATTCAATGCCCTTGTTCTTACTTTCAGCATCAGCGGAGCAGGGCCAGGAGGAAGAGCAGGAGGGAACCCCTCTCACATCTGAGGGCCCTGAAGTCACGGACTCACCAGCGTCACACCATCTCTGCCAGGCAGGCACCAGCGCAGATACTAGCACCTCAGTGGGAATTAGAACATTGGCTAGTGTCCCAGGGCACAGCAGTGAGGGCACTTCACAGTCGCTGGAGGAATTGGCAGAGACAGAGAGTGCCCATGGCACCAGCAGTCGGAGACTCTGTCGGTGCCTGATGCTGTGCTTCTGGAGTCATCCGTGACACAGCAGGGGCAGGAAATGCGGCTGGGTGTGTGGGAGCATCTGGGGGAGATACATGAGGCTATGCTTGGCTTGGTGTCGGTGGTGGAGAAGTCTACACGGATAATCACCGAAACAATGAGCACCCTCATGACCGAGCGTCATGCGCCCTCCATGGAGACAGCGGCGACTCTCGTGGAGAAGCTCCTCCAGGAGACCCGCCAGGGCTTCCTGGGGATGCGCTCGGACCAGCAAGCCCTCACATCGGCATTGACTTCAGCTGGTCAGTGCCAGTGTGGGAGATGGTCTGGGCATCAAGTTTCCCAGCTCGGTGAGCAGGGAGGGCCGAAGCGATCTCACGTTGGTGCAGCAGCTGACTGGTGTCTCTGTGGGCTCCTCTTAGGGTGCTCCAGATGAGGTGGCAGCTCCTCTGCCCTTCTGCCAGTGACCGTTGCATCTGCTGAGGCTGCAACGACTGAGGAGATGCCAACTGTGGAACTGGCAGATCCCTCCCAGGCGGAGCCAGCACAGGCTCCGTGGGCCAGAGGATGCCCACCAAGATCATCGAGGCCAACAGGACAGCAGAGTGAGCAGGCTGTCCCCAATGCCAGTGCCAGCAAGGGGGGCAGCACCAAGACATAGCACCCAAAAATGTAAACGTAAGGCACCTTAGGCACACCATGGGTTTATCACTGGTGCTTTTGTGTTGGTCCGCAATGAGGTCTTTATGAGTTGGTGTGATTTTTAACACATTTGTCATTTTGTTTTCTTAAGTTCCTTTGGTTGTAACATTAAATTCAGACATGTCACCATGGCTGAGGTTGCCTCTTTTCTTCTGCAGGTTGATGATTTCCAATAACATTATGAGTGATTTGTGGGACATTCAGCTTTATTAACAAGGCCCTTAGTTAATGTTCCTATCCAGGCAGATTTTGCACTCAGGTATCGAGTATGGAGCCTGCAGCCCAGGCTTGTCTTGATGGTCCATATGAGGTGTGCTAGCCGAAGATTCGTTGGATTAAAGCCTCCCGGGTGTCCCTGCCTCCCTGGAGTATTCCCGGGTCAGCGTCTACCCCCTCAGCATTTCCCTGTGCATGCTCATCCTCGGACTTATTGCTGGAATTGTCGTGTGCAGCCTCAGCCACTGTGTCTACATCTTCATCATCCACTGCGTCCCCCTTTCCAGCGCCAGATTGTGGAGAGCGCAGCATGCAACCACTATTTGTGACACACAATCTGGGGGGTACTGGAGTGCGCCCCCTGAGCAGTCCAGGCATCGGAAGCACATCTTGAGAAGACCGATGGCTCTCTCCGCCATAGCCCTTGTGGAGGCGTGGCTCCTATTGTAGCGCTGCTCAGCTTCTGATATTGGATGGCGGAGAGGCATCATGAGCCACCTTCTGAGGGGATAGCCCTTGTCACCCAGCAGCCAACCATCCAGCCGGGCTGGAGCACTGAAGAGCCCCAGCACCTGGGAGTGTCTGAGGATGTAGGCGTTGTGGGAGCTGCCTGGGTACCTTGCACAGACTTGTAGAATCAGCATCCTGTGATCACACACTCTGCACGTTCATGGAGTGGAAGCCCTTCCTGTTGATGAAGGCACCGGGCTCACCTGCTGGCACCTTGATGGCCACATGTGTACAGTCTATTGCACCCTGGACGCGGGGGAAGCCAGCAATGGCCGTGAAGCCTCTGGCTCGCTCTGTCTGACTGGTATTGTCCCAGCGGTAGTGGATGAAGGTCAATGCCCTTCTGAACAGAGCGTCTGTAACCTGCTTGACACAATTGTGGACAGCTGATTGGGAGACACTGCAAAGATCACCCACCGACCCCTGGGAGGAGCCAGAGACATAGAAGTTGAGGGCAGCTGTGACCTTTAGAGCCGCTGGCATGGGATGCCCACCCACACAGTCCACGGAGATCTCAGGGCTTATCATCTGACAGATATAGTTGACTGTCTCCCTTGAGAAACGGATCCTCCTTTGGCACTGCACCTCAGACATATTGAGGTAGCTGCTTCACCGCCTGTATACCCTGGCAGCAGGATAGTGGCGTCTTCTGCGGCCCCTTCCACGTTGGACTACCTCTTGGCCCTGCGCCCCTTTTGCCTGCGCCAGACCTCCCAAAGGTGGCTCCCCTGGAGGCTGAATGTGCTCTTCTGACCTCCTCCGCCTTCTAGCCCTCCTTTCCTCCTCAGAAGAAGTGCCTCCAGAGGACAGTTCAGCTCCCATTCCCAAGCTAAGGGAAGGCTTCCTGAAACCTGCAGGCCCAAAAATGATTCCTCACTGCAGAGTGCTGACCTGAAGGTTGTGAGTCCAGACCAAGCAGCTGATATACGTTTTGAAGTATTGCAGATCACACAAGCAAGTACCAGTAACTTTGAAACATCAATATTTGACAGAGCAGACTCGTGACCCCAATGAGCCCTCTTATCCCGCCCGTGGGTGAGGTTTATAGAATTGTGTCCTGCCCGCCTGCCTGTTGCACCCATGCACTGACCCGAAGATCGCATGGGCACCAAAAAATCGCCATTGATTCATGCCTTTAGGGCCTTAAGTGATCGGATATCATTGCGCGCCCCAACGGGAAAATTCTGGCCCAAGTGTTTTTTGGGGTGGGGGGGGGGAATGTTTTGTGAGACTGTTTTAACTGTGTAACTTTAATCCTGTGTGCTTAAGTTTTTTTCCTTTTGTTAATAAATCTTTTAATTTTAAGATTCTTAAATTTTACTGGGATTCTATGCTTCTGGGATCAATAGTTCTTTTCCTCATTTTCAGAATACAAAAAAAATGTTATGATCTGTGAGACAAGTTTCCCTCTGAGATTTGGCTTGCTCAGCGAATAACATTGGCTATGGTCATCACACCATTGACTCCAGTCTTGCTGGGGCTCCTTGATACCACACTCAGTCAAACGCTGCCTTGATGTCAAGGACACTCACTCTCACCTCACCTCCTGAGTTCAGCTTTTTGTCCACGCTTGACCAAGGCTGTAATGAGGTCAGGAGTTGCATGGCCTTGGAAGAACCCAAACTGAGCATCGGTGAGCAGGTTATTGCTAAGCAAGTGCCACTTGATAGCACTGTTGATGACCCCTTCCATTACTTTACTGATAATGGAGAGTAGATGGATGGGGCGGTAATTGGCCGGATTGGATTTGTCCTGCTTTTTGTGTACAGGACATACCCGGTCAATTTTCCATATTGCCGGGTAAATGCCAGTGTTGCAGCTGTACTGGAACAGTTTAGCCGGGGTGTGGGTAGTTCTGGAACACAAGCCTTCTGTACTATCACCAGAACGTTACCAGGACCCATAGTCTTTGCAGTATCCAGTGCCTTCAGTGCCATTAAATGCCCTCTGAATGCCTTGAGCCATTTTTTGATATCACGCGGAGTGAATTGACTGGCTGAAAACTGATGTCTGTGATGCTGGGAACCTCAGAAAGAGAGTGAGATGGATCATCCACTCGGAAATTCCAGCTGAAGATGCTTGCAAATGCTTCAGCCTTGTCTTTTGCACTGATGTGCTTGGATTCCCCCATCATTGGGGATGGGGATATTTCTTGAGCCTCCTGTTGGTTGTTTCATTGTCCACCACCATTCATGGCTGGATGTGGCAAGACTGCAGAACTCTACCCATAGTACATTCTATGCCCTTGCCATCTTCAGTGCTTCTGGCAATTGGTGTTCAACATGGAGGGGTACTGAACCATCATCTGAAGTGGGGTGGGTTACAGTAGGTGGTAATTAGCAGGAGATTCCTTGCCCATATTTGACTTGATTCCATGAGGTTTCATCAGGTCTGGAGTTAATGTTGAGGATACCCCAGGCAACTCCCTCCTCACCATATAACCACTGTGACACCCGCTCTGGTGGGTCTGTCCTGTTGGTGGGACAGGACATACCCATGGATGGTGGTGGTGGTGTCTGGGACATTGTCTGTAAGGTATGATAATGTCAGGCTATTGCTTGACTAGTCTGTGAGACAGCTCTCCCAATTTTGGCACAAGACCCCAGTTGTAAGTAAGGAGGACCTTGCAGGGTTGATAGTGCTGGGTGTGCTATTTAAGTTTCTGGTGCCTAGGTCGATGTTGGGTGGTCCATCCGGTTTCTTTGCTATTAGATTTTGTAGCGGTTTGATACAATTGTGTGGCTTGCTCATTCATTTCAGAGGGCATTTAATGGTCAACCACATTGCTATGGGTCTGGTGTTACTTGTAGGCCAGTCTAGGTAAGGGCAGCAGATTTCTTTCCCTCAAGGGGATTAGTGAACCAGATGTGTTTTTATGACAAAAGTTTCATGGTCACCATTACTAGGACTAGTTTTTAATTCCAGATTTATTAATTGAATTTAAAGTCCACCAGCTGATATGGTGGGGTCTGAACCCATATCCCCAGAGTATTAGCCTGGGCCTCTGGATTACTAACCCTAGTGGCATTATCATGACACCACTACCTCCCTCTAAATTTTCCTGAGAGGGTTTTTAGATTTTACATTTCATTTTTTTCTTGATTTTCCCAAATGTCTTTTTTTTTATCTCTCTCTTGATGCAATCTTTCTTTCCTTTCTTTATTTCTCTTTCTGTATCTAATATGACTTTAATTCATCTAATTTCCTTCTCTGTCATTCCCTCTGTTTCTTTATCTATTGTAAAATTTAATTGGTTAAGGAGATAAATCATTGGATTCAACATACCAGGTGCCCTGTTGACTTCATCACTTTGTTATCAACTTTCATTTCCAGCAATCTGCAGAGCAGAAATAATAGGATCTGAAGGCTGAGTTTAAAAAAATCCAATTCACTGCACTCATAATAAGTTGCAAAAGGACAACCGCAGAAGAAAGTTGTCCAGCAAAGAGTCGCTATATTTGTTCTCCTGCCATTATTTCTGCTTTTGGTAAAAAAATGCCATATCAATCTCAACAAACTTCATATGTACTAATTCTAAAGAATTTTTTTTAAAATGGCTTTCAATGTAGAACAATCATGAGATAAAAAAGGTCAATAAATAAACTTGTATACAAAATAGACGATAAATATCAAAACCCTGATATTTATTCTGTGGATGAGTGGCCTGAACATTAGTGTCAAAACATTATGGCCAGGACTTTTCACGCATCACATGGGCTCGGCGGGGGCGTGTGGGGACGGTTGGGAACCTAACCGCCGTCCGCGATCAGCTCCTCACTGTGATTTTACGTGGGCGGGCCAATTAAGGCCTGCTTAGCATAAAACCCGGCAGCGAGAAGGGACAGGTGGGGGCAGGAACTCAATGTCCGCCGGGTCCAATGGTAACCTGGCGGTTGATTCAAAAATGGCCCAAAGCAGCCCCTGGAAGGCTACTACAGAGGGACGCAAAGTCGTCATGATGGATCCGGTTGCTAGTGGACACAGCAGGCGGGAGGACAGGTTGGCGGTGCAGTCAACCCCGCGTTTCTCTGACGAGTGCCTTGGTGCCCTCCTGGAGGAGGTGGCAGCCAGAAAAGAAATCCTTATCCCCAGGGATGGGAGGAGGAGGCTCACCCCTCCACCTCACCAAAAGTGCCTGGGAGGAGGTGGCATCCAGGGTCAGCAGCCATGACATGGTCCAGGGGTCCAGTTCTGGAGGCGCTTCAATGACCTCCTGCGATCGGGAAGGACGAGTATCGCTTTGGCATGGGTCACTTAGCACAGCAGTTAAGTGCTGCCCATCCCCTCCTTGGACCTCACAGGTCTTACAGTGTAAATGGCAAATATCAATGAGGCAGCATCTGGACAAGGGGTTGAGCCCTGGCTGCTTGGACTGAGTATCTTGCGGCTCCAGGGTCACAAATCGGCTGAGCCCTGTGAGGTGTTCCTCAGGTGGGGTTGGCCAGGCTGCAATGGCGCTGCACGTAGAGGGTGGTCTAATCAATGCTCCTCTGTCCATCGGAAGCGCATCTTGAGAAGACCGATGGCTCTCTCCACCACAGCCCTTGTGGAGCCGTGGCTCCTATTGTACCGCTGCTCAGCTTCTGTTCTTGGATGGCTGAGAGGCGTCATGAGTCACCTTCTGAGGGGATAGACCTTGTCACCCAGCAGCCATCCATCACGCCGGGCTGGAGCACTGAAGTGCCCCGGCACCAGGGAGTGTATGAGGATGTAGGCGTTGTGGGAGCTGCCTGGGTACCTTGCACAGACTTGTAGAACCTGCATCCTGTGGTCACACACTATCTGCACGTTCATGGAGTGGAAGCCCTTCCTGTTGATGAAGACACTGGGCTCACCTGCTGGCGCCTTGATGGCCACATGTGTACAGTCTATTGCACCCTGGACATGGGGAAAGCCAGCAATGGCTGTGAAGCCTCTGGCTCGCTCTGCCTGGCTGGCCTCGTCCGTGCGGTAGTGAATGAAAGTCAATGCACGCCTGAACAGAGCGTCTGTCACCAGTTTGACACAACTGTGGACAGCTGACTGGGAGACTCCACAAAGATCACCCACCGACCCCTGGAAAGAGCCGGAGGCATAGAAGTTGAGGGCAGCCGTGACCTTCAACGCCACTGGCATGGGATGTCAAACGTATTGAGGTAGCTGCATCGCTGCCTGTAAACCCTAGCAGCAGGGTAGTGGCATCTTCTGCAGCACCTTTTGCTATGGATTTCCTGTTGGCCCTGCGCCCCTTGTGCCTGCGCTTCTCGTCCCACAGGTCACTCCCCTGGAGACTGAATGGCCTCCTCCCCTTTCTGGCCCTCTCTTCCCCTCAGAGGAGATGCCTCCAGTGGAGACCACAATCCCCATTACCAGAGTAAGCGAAGTCTGTCTGATACCTGGAAAGCCCCAAGTGGTATGAATCCCCCAGGGGCCTGGATAACAACACTGAATACTGAACTGAAGCCTCTTATTTCTGTCAAAGCAGCTCTGAAGTGAAATGAAGATGCCCTGTTCACACAAGCAAGCAGCAGCAAGTTATAAGCTAAAGTAGAAACTACTCACATTAACAAGTGCACTTACCCCACTTATCCTGCCTGTGGATGAGGGTTTTGAAAATGTGGCCTGCCCGCCTGCACGATTAGCCCGTGTGACAGCCTGAAAATCGCATGGGCCAAGTAAACTATGGGACAATTGGTGTCTCAAGGGCCTTAACTGGCCAGTTAATTAATGGTCGGTGCGCCTCTGTCTTCATCGCACACCCGTCTAGCAACATATCGTAAGGGTGCACGTAGACGTTGTCACACCTGGCCGACGTCAATGTGCCTCATTTCTCGGTTGGACATGTCGGGCACGCACTCTTACGCCAACCCAAAAATTCTGCCCATGATAAACATTGGGCAGAAATTTCCTAGCCTGTAGGGGACAGATTTGGGAGTGAACGGGGTTGGGAATGTCCCAGAAATTGATATTGGATTTCCACAGTGTGGGACTGAAGCCCAGTGGGGAATTCCCTTTGATCTATCGGGTAAGTAATCATGAAGTGGTTGAGGTTACTAAGAAGTCGATTAAGACCTGTTTTAATCCAGAAGATGTGGGATTTTGCACCTGAAAGTGCTGTACCACTCATCTGTCACACCCTGTTGATATCTTGGATCCTCTTGTTTCATTGTCTGAAGGTTGGAGAGACCACAGTCCTGCTGCTGACTTCCTTGGTTGCTTCCATCCATACTTACTTGGTTGGAGAGATTGTCATCTTCTTCATGAGCAGAATTTTGCCCTCATTGGGTGGCCAGGCCTGGGAGCGGCCAAGAAGCTGACCGCCGCCCATGATTTCATGCTGGCTGGCCAGTTAACAGCCAGCCAGCATGAAACATGCACTGCAGTTCTGTCTGTGTTGTGAGGGGGGGAGGAGGGGGGGAGGAGGGTGAGCGCGGAATTCTGCGCATGTGCGCGGGTGTGCTCAGTAAAAGCTCTCTGAGGCACAGAGCTGCCTCAGGGAGCTGAATGTTATCCAAATAAACAATAAAGAATTAAAAAATGTTAAAAAAAACATGTCCCCTCATGTGGCTCTTTCACATGAGCAGGGACATGTTAGAGATGAGTGCAAACAGTTTTTATTTTTCTTAATCACTGGATGAAACCTCATCCCACCCATGGATGAGGTTTCACCAAAAATGCAAAGGCCGCTTGGCCTTTTTGCCTGCCCGCCAACTGGATGGTTGGACGGGCAGTGAAAAAATTTTGATCAATTAGTTCATTAAGGGCCTTAATAGGCCATTTAATTGTCGGCGGGTGCGCTGCTGACTCCCGCGCGTGCCCGCCGACTGAAATATCGCTCCAGTGCGCGATGATGTCGGGACGCTTGCCCGATGTCATCGCGCATCATTTTACGTTCATTCGGGTCGGGCGCATGCCCAGCTGATGAGCACAATATTCTGCCCCATGTCTTTGGGAGAGCTTACCTCACTTTAGCCCCTCAGATCCAACATCAGGATCTCCAAGTAAGAGTATGAGGCCCAGGGGAGCAGCCTTCCCAGGTCTTCTCTCCATTCTTATGCTTGCTGCAGCTTTAAAAATCAACTGCTGGTGAGCCTTTTCTGATCCATGCTGCTTTCTCTTTAATTAGAAGCCCTTCCTTCGACAGAATGGAGATGTCATCACGCCTCCCTTATCGGTTGGGAAGCCCAAAGGCAGAATGCTAATGCTGCTGCTCTGGTAAAGAGCAACTGCTGGGCATGTTATTCAGAGAGTCGAGTTCCAGACGATAAAGTGATCCTGCCATTCGGCACAGACTAAGGTGAAAAGATTCTGCCCATTATATTGAATGGATGTTTGACATTGTACCAAAGAAATGAAGAAAAAACAATGACGTAAAATGATATTGGTAAATGTGTACTTAGCCATCAAAATAGAAATAAGCAAGAAATGACAATTATTCTGATATTGAGTGATTTCATAGCTGGTGAGTTTTAATTAATTGACTGAACAATATAGTGTAAGTTTTTTTATTCATTCAAGGAATGTGGGTGTCACTGGCTAGACCAGCATTTATTGCCCATCCCTAATTGCACTTGAGAAGGTGGTGGTGAGCTGCCTTCTTGAACCGCTGCAGACCATGTGGTGTAGGTACACCCACAGTGCTGTTAGGAAAGGAATTCCAGGATTTTGACCCAGTAATAGTAAAGGAATGATGATATATTTCCAAGTCAGGATGGTGAGTAGCTTGGAGGGGAACTTCCAGGTGGTGTGTTCCCATCTATCTGCCACCCTTGTCATTCTGGATGGTAATGGTTGTGGGTTTGGAAGGTGCTGTCAAAGGAGTCTTGGTGAGTTCCTGCAGAGAAAATGAACTTGCATTTATATAGCCCCTTTCAGGATATGCTAAAGCACTTTACAGCCAATGAAGTACTTTTGAAGTGAAGTCATTGATATTGTAGCACAATGAAAAGCACAATACCAAGTCCTAGTGAGTCCTACTGACTGAGATATTGCACACTAATACATAGCAAACAGTTAGACTCCTAAAGAAAGATTAACTCCCACTATTGCTATTTATATCTTAAATAAATTATGCCAATTTAACAACAAGCATAAGACACCCCAATGCATTTGATGCTGCATCCGTGGCTCAGTTAGTAACATTCTGAATTACAAGGCTCTGGGCTCAAGTCCTACTCCTGGGTTTGAGCACAGAAATCAAAGCTGACACTCCAGTGCAGTACTGAGGGAGTACTGCACTTTTGGAGGTGCTGTCATTCAGATGAGATGTTAAACTAAGGCTCCACCTGCCTGCTCAGGTGGATGTGAAATATCCCATGTCACTATTTCAAAGAAGAGTAGGGGAGTATCCTGACCAATATTTATCCTTCAAAAAACATCACAAAAATAGATTATTTGGCCATTATCACATTGCTGTTTGGAGGAGTTTACTGTGTGAGACCTGGCAGCGTTCTTTCCTATATTACAACAGTGACTACACTACTAAAGTACTTCATTGGCAGTAAAGTGCTTTGAATCATCCAGTGGTCATGAAAAGCACGAGACAAATGCAAGTCTTCCTTTTTTGCAATATACGTCCTAACCTGACTTGATCTAAAAGCTGCAGGTTTTGCTGTAATCATCTCTCTTTCCTGTTCCAGCATGTTAATATATTTTCCTTTAATTGCCATTAATGGAAGCCCAATTATTAAAAGCAATGGTACTCTGCATTATTACTGATGATGCTGCATGGCACTCATGAATAGACCTGTCTGCTCTGAGGAATATGATAGTGAACATGTTCCTTTCACAATCCTGGCTCTATACTGACCAAATTTTTTTAGGTGCAGGCACCAGCAACTTGTTAATTAGTAATAAACATAACTACCAAACCATTAATCGCTAATTTAAAGAATTCTGTCATAGGAAAAATGTCTTTGTTAAGGACTCGAATTCATTTTTTGGCACAAGGACATTATATTTGGGGATTGAAATCAATTTAAAATTCAACTGAGTGCCAGCCTGAAACACCCAGTATATTTGGTTTATTGATGTGTTCAGGATAGATGAAAATTTAAACAGCAGACCATGTGTGCATAAGCCAATGATGGGACATCAACAGTCAGACTATATTTATCCTCATTCCACATGTCCAATCCCATACTGACCTTACGCAATGTTACCACACAAGCTGATGCCAATTTGCATCTATAATGGATTTTCATCACTACAAAAGAATTTCCACTTGTCAGTGGTGTAAACGTTGATATATAATTCCAGTGATAGATGCTAACCTTAAAGTGAGCAGTCAGAGACTTCTGCAGCAGGGAGCTCTGAATAGGAGGAGGTGGTGGCATAACAGTGGTATTGTCACTGGACTAGTGTTCCAGGGACAAATCTCACCACGGCATGGAATTCAATAAAAATCTGCAATTAAAAGTCTGATGATGACCACAAAACCATTGTCATAAAAACCCATCTGGTTCACTAATGTCCTTTAGGGAAGGAAGTCTGCCACCCTTACCTGGTCTGGCCTATATGTGACTCGAGACTCTTAAATGACCTCTGAGCAAGGGCAATTAAGGATGGGCAATAAATGCTGGCCTAACCAGTGATGCCCACATCCCATCAGTGAATTTTTAAAAAATTAGCAAGAGAGTGTGCTGTCAAAGTCTTTTTCAGAAGCAGTTAGGATGTTTGTCAGATCTCATGGAAACTTAATAAATTCAGCAGGAGCTTATTTAGCTGTACTTACAGTATGAATGTTCCTGCTCATAATCTCAACTTGTTAAAATTTAACAGACCCAGGTCTGGCAGTCAAAATCACAGCTGAGTAAAAAGGACACTAATCACAACTTTACATTTAAAACTTATTCCACACATGATTTTTTTCAACCCTCACTGGATTATTTTTGGTTTGTTTCCTGTTTGATCATTTGAAAGGAAAACAAAAATTTTCCCATAGTTCTTGTTTGAAGGGACAAATATGATAAGCATTGCAAATAATGGTATTTTTTTTTGTGTGACTCAGTCAGCCTCATTTGTTGGGTTTACTTTCCTCTGCTGCCCAGGAATTGACCGTGATAACAGTATCCCTCTCCCACGACTATTATTGGTGTTATCATAATGCTGATGCCAATGTTCGCAATCATGTTAAACACTATTTTAACAGATCGCCCATCAGCAACCAAGGAAGTAAACAATGATTAAAAAACACTCTGACTTACATTTTACCACTTTAGGAACATATATACAAAATAAAGTGCATACACCTTGAAAATTTAGTATTGAGATTACATTCCCAATGGAAGTTTCTATTATTCATTTTTTATTGACTAATCAAAAATGCAATTAGTCGCATCTGGATTTCCAATTAGCCACACGTGGGTTATATATTGGACAACAGCAAACTGAGTCCCTGAGGAGATAATGCTGTGTAAATTTTCTCTCTGGACCCTAAAAGTCAGGCTCTGGAGAGAAACTCTGGATATCAATCTAGTATCGTGATCTACAATGGCCAGATGTAACTAGTAGCCGCAGAGGTAGTCATTTTCAAATGTATGTTGTAGACCTAACCCAGATAAAGGCCACCATATGACTACTGGATATCAGGAATTAAAGTATTAAGTTTTGATTAAAATTTGAATAGTTCGATCTCTCGGTATTCTTGTAGACTAACTAAACAACTTAAATATTTTTTTTAAAACACCTATCTTCAACGCCATCCATTGTAGCCCTAAGCAGTTTGAACTTCACACTTTAACTCAAGTCTGGTGCTAAACCCAATTTGAAAAGTTCCGAGGTAGTACAAAAGGATCTGTGAGCAGAGCTTCATTTTTGGCAGTTGAGAACAAGGAAACCGGCAGTCCAACTCGGCTCTGTGGATTCTGCATTAAAGTCTTAATTCATCCTTAAATCTTACTGGTTGAGGAGATAGACTGTTTGTTCTACTGCTCACCAAGCTCCCAATACCACAATGCCCTTGCTTTGCAGGAAGAAATGCTTCGGACTGAAGGGTGCAAGAAAAAGTCTAACTGATTGAGTGAGATTGTCTTCCTCTCCACAGATGCTCTTCCTGTCTTCCTCTCCACAGATGCTGTCAGACCTGCTGAGTTTTTCCTGCAATTTTTGTTTTTGTTTCAGATTTCCAGCATCCACAGTATTTTGTTTTTATGATTGATTGAGATGCCCAGCTCCAATACATTTTGGCTCAATGCCTGAGTTATAAACTACTAAACCTGGCAGCACTGATAAATGCAGCCAGCAATTAAGAGGAACAAATTCCCTTCCTAAGTATCGACTGAGCGACATGGCAGGATCAAGGCTGTCCATAAAAAATAAATGGACTGAAGGGAAATGAAACTTCCCGGGAAAGGCTCGATTCCCTGACATAAGAAATGAGAGTAGGTTTGGTGGTCCTCCGAGCCTGCTCACCTCAGCCAGATCACCTCTGCTCCACCCTCCCGCTCTATCTCCCAGGTCCTTTGATTCTTTGGTACCCAAAAATCTGTCCATCTCTTTCTTGAATATATTGACAATCCATCACATATAATTAAAATAATCACATTAATAATTAAAACCACAAGGAGTGCTAAAGTGCACAATAATGGACCGAATAAACTCTGAGCCTGACTCCCCAGTGCTTTCATACTGGACAGCAAAAAAATGATCATTTTCTATTATTTTTATAAATCGTGTCGAAGAGGAGGTAAAATATTTTTCTTTTGGAGCTTGGTCGTTCCTAACGAATTATCGAGAGAACCAGGTGAAATGGAACAAATGTTAGTAGGTCGGTATAAACTAAATATTGGCGCGGGTTTCAAAGTAATTGCCAAGATAAACGCCGCTAAAACAAATAGCACCGCACCGATCCAAATGTTTCAGAGTGAAGCTGGGATGTAGGTGTGACAGTAGGAAGGTCAGTAACATAGCTGCATTGGCATGTTTGTATATGTGGAGGCTGGGCTGGGTATCAGATTCTGCCTTGTACGGTCCCAGCAAGTAGTCTCCGCTTGGTAACCTCTGTTTCATGCCCAAGCCTCTAACTCCAGGGGCTGGAGGGAACCGCGGGCTATCAGACACATGCCGACCTGCAATGGATCAGAAATACCGCTCTACAAACGACATGGCTCTAAGCCAGACACGAATATGGCTGCAGCAGAAACCAACCCGGAAATGAGCGTTGGGGGGGTGGTGGGGGTGCATAACACTTGAAATATAATTGAAACAGCAGGAGGTTCCCATTTTGTACCAGTTGAACCTATCGCTTTGAGTGACGACTTGCATCTCCAAGTTTTATTTGTTTCCGTTGTTCGGAAAATATCCGTTTTAAACAGATTTCAAAAGGGGGAAAACTTACTCGGATGGGGGCCGGGAGTTGATCCGGTTCCGTGACAGATAAGTAAGGTTGCCTCCGTATTCCGCCGCCTCTCACGTGTTATGTTTGCGCCGGGCGGGGTGAAATTACTTTTTTCAAAGGCTCCCAAGTTTTTCCAATTGAATTGTAATCTGCCATGCTTATTACAGATGACCTGCCTCCCCTTGATTTGAGCAAGACACAGTCAATTTTTTGTGTGTGAATATTCATCGAATTCCACGTCTTTCATTCAGCAGTTTTCGTCAATACCTGTGTAAATTAGTCACGGGAGGAGACAGGCACCTGCACGCTCCTGTCACTTTTACCGTGCATTGTGCCCTCCACACTGTTGAATGGGTTTAACAGTCAGTATAGTGACTAATAAGATATACTTGAATTTTGATAGTGTTTTTCACGACCTCACGACACCCCAAAGCGCTTTACAGCCGATGAAGGTAATGAGAGTCCAAATGTAGGAAAACGTGAGCACAACAATGAAATAATAGACAGATAATCTGTTTTTGTGATGTTGGGTGATAAATAGTCTGTTTTAGTGATGTTGGGTGACAGATAATCTGTTTTAGTAATGTTGGTTGGTAGATAAAGTTGACCAGGACACTGGGGAGAGCTCTTCTCCTCTTTGAATAGTGACTTGAGGGATCAGGTGGGTCCTGGGTTCAATGCCTCAGCTGAAAGACCCCGCCTCTGACAGTGTAGCACTCCTTCAGTATGGCACTGAGGAGTCAGACTACTTTCTGTTCCTTGGCCATTATAGACTTAAGATTTGTTTAGAAAACAAATGTGCATGATCCCTTTTTAGTGTAAACTGATTACAGTTGGTAAATGATGCTAATTTATGAATGTTACAGCACGGATGGTGTCTCACCATCTTAGGTATGGGAACGATGTGGCGCTTTGCAGTGAAACCGGCTTTCAGTGAATCTCCTGGAGAATATACAATGCTGGCATGGCCAATAACAGCAATAGGAAGGTGCCTGCACAAGATTATAGATGGAGAAAATGCAATAACACACCTTCATTACTTTCAGTTGTGGTTGTAAACAACAAAGGTGATTTGTTCTAATAGAATGGCATAATTATTGATATATGGTAGCCAAAGAAGGATGACAAAGTAGATCATTGAGGTAGATGTAGGGTTATGCTCATGATTCCCCACACTGCAAATTCACAATCTCAGCTCCAACATTAGAATGAAACGCAGTCATATTCCCTTAACTCGCAATCTAGTTAGTTTAGGGAAGCAAAAAGATTTTTTTTTCTCAAAATAACGAATTATTTCAGGGGAAAAATGCAGTCCCAAACCAGAACTTCTGCAGAGGATACCAATAAGCAATTATAACAAGAATATGGAGAAACATTTGTGGAAATACAGGGCATGTTTTGCTACTGCTGATATCCCAGTTACATTACAGGGCAGATTTTTATAAAAGGGAAGGGGTTATAGAAACAGAAGCAATATTGTTCACTCCTTAAATTTAAAATTTAAAAGAAGCAGAAATAAACATGACAGCAAATCCATCAATACAATGGCTATATACTGGAAATATAGGTTGATGCAGGAAGCTGAAAAGTCCAACTAAAAGCATGGACAGCTAAATATACTGTTTGACTATTTTCAGGCTTGTACCACTTAGGACTGGTAATTATCATCAGCCCAAGTCATTTTTCTTTCTGGGAAAATAGCCAATACAGCTGAATTATCGGTCCGGTTTCTACAATCTTCCTTATGATCCATTGAGATGTTCTTGGGCATTCCAGATACCACTTTTGACAGTTCCATTCGGGACAACAGCAACTTGCACTTATCATGACTTTAAAGTAGAAAAATCCCAAAGTACATCACGCAAGCCTTATCAAATAAATTTGACAATGAGATATTAAGTCAGATGACCAAAAGCTCCATCAAAGAGGTAGGTTTTAAGGAAGGAAGGAAAGGTGAAGGTTTTTAAGGAGGGAATTCCAGAGGTTAGGGCCTAGGCAACTGAAGGCATGGATACCTTTGGTGCAGTGGTTAAAATTGCAGATGAGGCCAGAATTGGAGAAGTGCAGATATATCAAACAGTTGTAGAGCAATGCCTGGAGGGAGTTGAAAACAAGGGTAAAAAGTTTTGAAATCAGAATGTTGCTTAGCTGGAAATGAATGTAGGTCAGCAGAGGTGATGGGTGAATGAGTCTTGGTGAGAGTAAGAACACCAGCAGCAGTGTTTTGGATTACCTCAAATTTACAGAGGATGGAACTTGGATTGGCCAGCAGTGTGTCTGAATAGTCAAGTCTAGAGGTATCAAAGGCATGATTGAGGATGTCAGCAGCAATGATCCACCATTCGCTGGAGAAGAGAATTCCTAACACTAATGACCCTCTGAGAGAAGGAATTCCTCCCCACCTCCATCTTAAATGGGAGACTCCTTATTTTGAAACAGTGCTCCCTAATTCTAGATTCCCCCATTGAGAGGAAACATCCTTTCAGTCTTTACTCTGTTCAAGCTCCCTCAGAATCTTATATGTTTCAATAGGATCACTCCTCATTCTTCTAAGCTCCAATGAGAACAGTCGCAGCCTGCTCAACCTTTCTTTATCAGCCCCTCATCCCAGGGATCAGCATGGTGAACCTTCTCTGAACTGCTTCAAATGTAAATATGAAAATATGACACCGTGGTTACAAAGAGTCTGGTTCAACCTCAGGCGGTTGCCAGAGAACGGGATAGAGTCAATGGCTGGAGAATGGAGTTTGTGGAATGGATTGAAGAGAATGACTTCAGTTTTCCCAATAACTAGTTGGAGGAAATTTCTGCTCATTCGTTACTGGATGCTGAACAAGCATTCTTGAAGATTTAGAGACAGAGGGATCGAGAGAGGTAATGGTAGAGCTGGATGTTGTCAGCTCTTATGTGCAAAGTGATACTGTGCTTTCAGATGATGTTGTTGGGGGCAGAATGTAGATGAGAAAAAGAGGGGGGGGGGTGCAAAAATAGATCCTTGGGGGAACAGAGGTAACATGGAAGTGGGAAGAGAAGCTATTGCAAGTGTTTCTCTGGCTACCACTAGATAGATAAGAATGGAACCATGCAGGGGAGTTCTACTCAGCTGGTAAACATAGGAGAGGCATTGGAGGAGGATGGTGTGATCAACTGTGTGGAAGGCTGCAGTTAGATCAAGGACAGTTTACCAACCCTTTCAAATGAAATAAGGGGCAGTTTAATTGTGGGACCAGAACTAGGGGGTGCTGGTGGCCATAAAGAGGGAGAAGAGGTTGGGGGAGGGGTGTGCTACTGACCATAACAGCAGGGAGGGTGGGGGTGTTCTGTTGACCTTAACTCCTTGCTGGTGGCCAACAGCCACAGTGCCCATGCTCACAAAACAAACAGGCAAAGACAAGAGGAGACTCCCAGGCTCAATCTCCCACAGGCCGTCAGGCTGTGCTGGACAAACAGTCAAAATAAGAGACAATCCCTTAAAATACAGGACAGTTGGTCACCCTAAGAATCACAGTCACTAAGAAAATCATTTGTGACTTTGATAAGGACCATTTCAGTCCTGTAGGCCGGCGGGAAACGTGAAGGATTCAATGTTGTGCGAATGATGGGCTTCAACAGGAATGGCACAATTGTATTTTAACTCTAGGGGAAGCCGGTGAAAGTCGTGTTCACTAGTGCGGACTGAGCGTGCTGGCTTTTGAAAGGACTCCTGTTTTGAGTAAAATGGAAAGGAGCGACTTAAAACATGTTTGAAGTTTTCAGGAAGCAAAACTTTACAAAAACGGACGAATGTTTGAACTTATTTTTTCAAGAATTACTACGGTATAATATTTCCAATCACTAACCCTAATTACAAGGCTGGAGCCGAATGTTGGGAGTGTTGTTAGCGGAGATGTGGTCTTGGTGAAGTGTTTCAAAGACTCTTCCTGATGTGATTTAGCCTGCGACCTCTACAGGAACTCCTGGTTTCAGGCGAGGTGTTGGGTTAGGGCTGGGGGGGCTGGGGGGAGCGGTTTGAGTTGTGAGAGTCGGTTTAGTTGGGCACGATGGACTTATGCACGAACCTTGCTTGGCCCCTTGTTTTTTTTTATATATTTGATGAGTGGCTGCCTCTCCCGCGGTTTCAGTGCAATGTTTGCCGGCGCTGACGTCAGCCTCCAGGCCACTTTCCAAGATCCGGGGCGCCGTTTATCTTTGGGCAGCTGGGAGCTGACTCAAACTGACACTGAATGGAGCCTGCGAGGCAGTTGCAAAGGGGCACACCGCTCCCCTTCCCCTCGACCCCTCCTGGTGGCTGGGGCCGGCCGTGTGGAAAAGGCAGCACACTGGAAGAGGGAATGACAGGTCCCTTTCTGGACTGAGCGAGGGGGGATTTTAAATCGAGGGGATTCGAACGAGCCGCTCCCCTTCTTGGCTTCACATAACCCCGGGAAAGGTAATGAATCGAACTCAGGTATGGCCAGTGCAGAGCGGAGAGTCTGTGAAATAAGATGCGTCTGCATGAACCGTTTTATATACGTGCAGAGAGACACTGTGGGAGAGGTAATAGGAAATCCAGCGAACTTTAACAGAGATACTTCGGAATTGATATGGAAACTCAATTTATGCGAGTGTAGACCGTTCAAAAGCAATTTAAAATAGAGCTCTTCTCAATTTAACCCAATTCAGACTACCAGCATGGCATGCGATTACACTAAAGACACATTATTCACTATACAGGAAGCGGCGTCTTTAAGAGCAGGAGTCCGAGTTTGAGACAGGACTCCAACCACCATCGACTGTGCGATGGATTTGTTTTAAACAAATGCCGCCTTGAATCTGTTTATTTGAACACAGAAACGGAAAGGAGCGAAAATATATTTCTAAGCCTCTTTGACGATGGAATTCTACACCGTCCCGCCGTGTAAGATTGATGCAAATAATTTCTAGGATATGGTTGATTTTTTTTTTGGATAAATGTTGCAGAGGTCACTGAGCTACATCTCGGCAAAGCGAGATCGGAAATGATTGGGCAGTGAGGGGTTGCCAACCCGTTCTCGCTTTTAATGTTGTCTGGTTGATATAATTTGGATATTCAACCGAAACGTATTGAAATCTTTCAAAGTCAAAAGCCGAAAGCAGGAAGAAATAGATCAAATCTGGTAGAAAGCATTGCGATGTAATTCTAAGTGAAATCTGTTACATTTGGAGAAACGGTATCGCAAAGTGCGTAAAGTGTTCATTATCTGTCTTATTTTAAATCAAAGGCACAGTGCTTCCCGTAGCTTCGGCGAATTGAACACCCATCAGCTAGTAAATTTCGGATCAATACTCCCCAAATATTCTACATGCTGTGTCTTTTTTTTAATTTAACCGGAATACCGTATCAAAGAAGGTCATACGGCCACGTTACACATCTGCACATTATCTGCCACAGGCAGAGACTGGATGTTTTCCTGAATAAAATATCAATGTACCTTTGCTATAACCAGGCCAGTCAACTTTCGGACCAGAATTTATTACATTCAAACTATAAGCCCAAAGCACTTATACAGGTCTATGAAGGAACACTTAATAAAGTTAGTGAAGTTGACGAATTAATCTTCCTAGTACTCTTTCACCCTCTGCCAGTAATATTTTGGCCTTTTGAAAGAATTACACAGAATGTACGGCACAGAAACAGGCCACTGGGCCCAACATGTCGCCGATGCTCCATAGGAACCACCTCCCGCTATTTATTTCTCTGCTTTTGAATTCGATTCCTCTAAAAATGTATTCACGCGTTTTTATGTCTTTGTCAACCTGCATTGCTACTTTTAAAAAAAGATTTGTGTAGTTTACCCGCGGCCTCCTTATCCCTCCGACCAGTCGGAACCATCCCACACTTATTCACACTGAAATTCATCTGTCACTTACACACCCATTCTGCTAGTTTGCTAATGTCTTCCAGTATGTTGTCACACGCTTAGAATTAGCTGCACCCCCCAAATTTAGTATCATCCACAAATGTTGATATTGTATTTCCGATTTCTGCATCCAAATCATGTATGTAAATTATAAACATCAGCGATCCGAACTTCAATTCCTGTAGAAAGCCACTGTCCGTCAGTCTGAGCAACTACCTTTTATCCCATTCTCCTCTTCCTGTTTTGCAATAATTTGCTATTCATTCTGCTACTTTTTTCTAATTCACAGGCTCTGACTTTAATGTAAAAGAGTCATAGTATTTTATTTTGTTCAAATTTGAATGTGTATTCAATCCTTAAAGTGACACAGATGTCAATTTTCATGAATTTGTTTTTAGAGTGTCGTATTTCTCCAGAAGAGACACTTGAATTTTCAGGGTTATATTCTCCTCTTCTTAGCAGATTATCAGTCAATAGCCTATAAATTGATTGGAACAAATTTCAAATGACAGATGGGAGCCATTTTGCTTTGGTGGCCTCTGTTATTTGCAAATTCACTGGATCATTTCTGTTAATGCTAGTTACTGCGGATCCACCTGTAATAAAAATGTCAAGATTTGTAAACAGAAAAGACAGGCTATGAAATATTGTATCAGCAATACACACTTCATCAGTCGTGATCTAGCATCTCCAATTTTGCTTTTTATTTACCCTAGTTCTAACAAAACACATTAAGAAAGACAGCACCATTCAACTGATGTAAACGGCAAAATATTCTTTCTTTCATCTAATCTCAAAAGGAAGGCTTGAGAAAAGATTTTATATAATTTGGTTCACCAACAAAGACCTGGATGTCCTCACGCATTAGTGTTCTGCCCTTCATAGCCTTGGGAGGGGTCACCTTACGAATATCATGAGGACCCACCATGCTGATCTGGAAATTACAGTTGGGGTGAACTTGAGTTCCAGACCATGCAGATCTAGGAAGAAGTCTGCATACTGGATAGGTGACCAAGGTAAGGCGAGGAAACTCTTTTTTTTATTAAGAATGATTTTTGGCAGCTGAAGTTTTAAATGGGAGTGTCTTCAATTTCTGAAAAAAAGTGTGAAATGATGTAATAAATGCTGTACACCTAAATACAAATGAATTATTGTCTCACCAAGTGATGAGGGGCATAGATAGGGTAGATAGGAAGAAACTTGTCCCCTTGGTGGAGGTGTCAATAACCAGGAGGCATAGATTTAAGGTAAGGGGCAGAAGGTTTAGAGGGGATTTGAGGAATTTTTTTTTTCACCCAGAGGGTAGTTGGAATCTGGACCACACTGCTGGAGGCTGGTAGAGGCAGGGACCCTCACAACATTTAAGAAGTATTTAGATAGCACTTGAAATGTCATAGCATACAGGGCTATGGGCCAAGTGCTGGAAAATGGGATTAGAATAGATAGATGCTTGATGCCCAGCATGGACACGATGGGCCAAAGGGCCTGGTTCTGTGCTGTATAACTCTATGACTCTATTAGTATATCATCTTAATTCATGCTGTTCTTATGTATAAGGTCAAAATCACATAGAGCAACTGGAACAATAGAAATCAGAGAACCTGTTAACTGCACATGAAAATTACATTCTGAAGTTTATAATCATAGAGGTACTAGTCCTCAGAAAGTTGGGGATGGAGAACACCACCTAGTATGTACTAAATTAATATATATTTTGTGCAGTGTACCATTCATCATGTTGCTTTTACTGAATTTGATTATGTTCAAAAATTTCATAGGTCATGTAACTAAAAATTCAGTAACCAATAGACAGGGTCTAATAATGCTCTTTCTGCTCTCTTCAAAGAATGTGGTGAATCAATTGGTTTGCAGCAATCCTTGGAACAGCATCGTTTAGCAAAGCATCAAGTTTCATCACTTTAAACAAATACTAAACAGTAGCTTAGATAAATACACCTCAAGCTAAAGACTGGATACATTAGGGTAAGGGATCAAGATGCACAATTATCCTGCATCTTATGGAAGTGATGCAGGCAGCATGAAAACTTTGTACCGCCTGCTCATCTCCATTATTGTAGTGTGCAGCCCAGTGCTAAATTCACTGCTAAGTGACTGCATGCTCAGCAGGGGGCCCATATTCATGCAAAGCTAGAACCGATAAAAGCTAACCTGCATTTCTTAAAGCTTGTCTGTGCCTCTTAAAAGGAAGGTGCATTCTGGCTGCAGTGGGTGCTGAAAATGGATGGGAGAGACTTTGTGTGTAGGGAGAAATCTGAGAAATGGAGCAGTATGCTAAAGAGAAGGCTTCTAGGTTCCCCAGTGGAGCACTGGAGGCTTCAATGCATGAGGTGGAAAGGAGGAGAGAGCTCATCTCCAGACAGACATTGAGAAGTGAATGGGAGCAACTAGGCACAGAGCTCAATGTTAGCTGTGTGGCCCCAAGGACTTGGTTACAGTGTCGGAAAAAGTTCAATGATCTCACATGAGTGGTCAAGGTCAGTGAATGCAGCTTCAAATGCTGTATCCCACCAACCTCACACACTATGCAATGTGCAACCATGCACCTCTTGCTTTCCAGATACCACCACTCTTTCCTCACTCCAATCCTCCCCTTGTAAATTTATACTTTCAGAGATCCAGTGCCTGCACCTGGCTAGCCAGTTGTGCATGATGATGAAGAGCGAGAAAGGAACACACCTCTAGGAAGAAGCACTGTCACTTGACCTGACCTTTGCAGCCCCAACTCGGATACTGGCACTGGACATAACTTGGAGGGTAAAACAGAACCTGGATCTGCATGTGGTGAGTCAGGTATGAATGGACTGCAGCATGGCCGACAGAAAGGATAATGCACATGCCAACTCCCATAGGGTGAGATTGCAGACAAGCCCTGCTGCAGAGAACTCAGATGAGGACTTGGATGGGACAGAGTACAGACATGTACACCTAAATGCTCAGTGGATTGGCAAGCCAGCCAGAGAGTTTCTTGTCACTGTCAAGGAGCATGGAGGAGTCTAGCTCCAACTTGGCACAGGGTTTCCTGCAGAGTTTGGAGTCCATTGTTTCCACTGTGAAGTGGTGCCCAAATCCATTCACACTTCTGGATCCACTCATGATGCAGCATCTGATGGCTGATATCTCAGCTTCCATTGCAACACAGGCAGAAGCCAATGTCCAAGTGTCACGCAAGCCCAGTTTTAAGCCATGCAGGTGCAGACTGCAACCATCGTGGCTGCAGATATCAGAAAGGTTAACAGGGTCTCATAGCAGTCCAGTTCCAACAAATTACTAGGAACCCTTAAGTGCCACCTCAGGAGAGTGGTAGTAGCTCTGTGTAGCATTATCTTTCTGACCACTCACAGGATGATAATACTCATTCTCCCACTACTGCTATTCTGCCAGTACCCTTGTCAACCAGCCAGCCCAGACTGCTGTTCCTCATGCTGAGGTGACGCAGCTAGGCCCTGAACACTCAAGGTCCTGAGCTGCTGAAGGCCACTTGCAGTCTCCCCGCAGTCAACAGTCTTCACTCAATCATGCTGCAGTCACTGGGGATGACTAGGCCAGGCAAAGGCACCCGCAAGACAGGCACCAAGGGAAACCACAAAGGTGAAGAGTTGAGTTTTTGTGAAATGTTAAGTGTGGTTTGGATAAAGTTGGCATGGAATGGTTGGTTTCTGGTGTCTTTTATTTCAGGATTTTGAACATGAGGATGCTGATGTTCAATGCCAGGGGGCTGGGGAAGTGTGGAGGAATAGTAATCCGATAAATCTTTTCAGGAGAACTGGAGTCTGATAGCCTCACCTCTTTCTCCTCTTCATCCTCCTCCTCCTCCTGAGATGGCTGCTGAAGGTTTGGTGACCAAAGGACTTCATGATTGCCAGACTGTAGGACATAGCGGACCACCACGAATCACAATACATGCGCTGGTGAGTACTGGAGGGATCCTGCGAGTGGTCCAGGCAGCAGAACTGTTATTTTAGAACACCGATGGGCTGATTCACAATGTTCCTTGTTGCAGCATTGCTCTCATTCTAGGAATGCTGTCCAAGTGTGTTTGGATTATGGATGGCGTTATGAGCTACAAGTAGAGCATGTAGCCTGTGTCACAGAGGAGCCACCCTCTAGTTCGACCTGGTGGCTCAATGATGGTGGAAACGGCTGGCTGGCACAGGATGAAAGCATCATAACTACTGCCAGGATAGCAGAATTCACCAACATCATGGTCTCGCCATGGTCACATACCAACTGCATGTTAGGGTTGTGGCTGTGGAACATTTTCTCATTGAGATGTGGTGCCTACAG
Organism: Cetorhinus maximus; assembly: GCF_964194155.1. Classification (NCBI taxonomy): domain Eukaryota; kingdom Metazoa; phylum Chordata; class Chondrichthyes; order Lamniformes; family Cetorhinidae; genus Cetorhinus; species Cetorhinus maximus. The sequence continues at coordinate 132,101,901 of NC_135880.1, forward strand.
ATCCAAATGCATGGAACTAATGGCTCCCTGCATCATCAGAAATCCTGCTATCCTTGCAAAACCACATTCCCTTTCCGTTGTTTCTCTCTGGTTAAAAAGAAGGCAATGAAGACCCCTCTCCTGGTATATGGGGCCTCAATGACTGCCCGGATGCAGCAACGCAGGATGAGCTGAGAAAAACTTGTGATGATGCTGGTTGAAGCGCGGTGTAGAAATTGAGGGCCACTGGCAGTGCCGTCCTTGCTCTGTTCTGCAGCCACAAGTCCGGTTCTAAAAGGTTTTCTGGTGAAGTGTAGCCACTACAGCCATTACCGCTCCATCAGTCTGCTCTCAATCATCAGCAACGTGATGGAAATATCATTGACAGTGCTATCAAGCGGTACTTACTCAGCAATAACCTGTTCACCAATGCTTAGTTTGTGTTCTGCCAGGACTATTCAGCTCCAGACCTCATTAAAGCCTGGCCTAAATATGAACCAAACAGCTGAATTCGAGACATGAGGTGAGAGTGACTGCCTTTGACATCAAGGCAACATTTGACCAAGTGTGGCATAAAGTAGCCCTTGTAAAATTTAAGTCACTGGGAATAAGGGGAAAAACCTTCATTGGCTGTAGTCATACCTAGCACAAAGGAAGTTAGAGGCCAATCATCTCAGCCCTGAAACATTGCTGCAGGAGTTCCTCAGGGTAGTGTCCTAGGCCCAGTCATCTTCAGCTACTTCATCAATGATCTTCTCTCCATCATCAGGTTAGAAGTGGGGATATTCACTGATGATTGTGCAGTGTTCAGTACCATTCACAACTCCTCAGATAATGAGCCAGTACAATGTGCAAGAAGATGTGGACAATATTCAGGCTTGGCATGATAAGTGGTAAGTAACATTCTTACCACTCATGTACCAGACAATGACAATTTGCAACAAGAAAGAACCTAACCATCTCCCTTGACATTCAATGGTATTGCCGTTGCTGAATTCTTCTACCATCAACATCCTAGGGATCACCATTGACCAGAACCTTAACTGGACCAGTTACATAAATATGACGAGAAGATCAAGTCAGAGGCTGGGAATTCTGCAGCGAGTATCACAACTCCTGACTCGCAAAGCCTGTTCACCACCTATAAGGTGCAAGTCAGGAATGTGATGGAATACTCTTCACATGCCTGGGTGAATGCAGCTCCAACAATACTCAAGAAACTCAAAGCAGCCTGCTTGATTGGCACCAACTCCACCACCTTAAACAATCATGCTACCCATCATAAGCACACCATGGTTGCATTGTGTACCAACTACAAAATCCGCTGTAGTAACTCACCAAGCTTTGTTCGACAGTACCTTCCAAACTCGCAACCTCTACCACCTAGAAGGGCAAGGGCAGTAGATACATGGGAATACCATCACCTGTAAATTCCCTTTCAAGTCATACATCATTCTGACTTGGGTCTATATCGCTGTTCCTTCACTGTCGCTGGATCAAAATCCTGGATTTCCCTCCCTAACGGCACTGTGGATATACCTACACCATGTGTACTGGGGTGGTTTAAGAAAGAAGCTCACCACCACCTTCTCCAGGGAAATTAGGGACGAGCAATAAATGCTGTCCTTGCCAGTGATACTCACATCCCATGAATGAACAAAAAAGAAAGGTCTTCCTTCAAGCAGGTACTGGTAGAATATATGAGACATGTTGAGACAGGCCAGTCAGTCTAACCTCGGTGGTGGGGAAGTTACTAGAAAGAATTCTGAGGGACAGAATATATCTGCACGTGGAGAGACACAGATTAATCAGGTATAGTCAGCATGGATTTGTTCAGGGAAGGTCATGTTTGACAAATTTGATTGAATTTTTTGAGGAAGTAACCAGGAGTGTCGATGAGGGTAATGCATTTGATGTGGTCTACATGGACTTTAGCAAGGCTTTTGAGAAGGTCCCTCATGGCAGACTGGCCAAGAAAATAAGAGCCCATGGAAACCAAAGCAAAGTGGCACGTTGGATCCAAAATTGGCTGAGAGGCAGGAAGCAGAGGGTGATGGTAGAGGGATGTTTCTGTGACTGGAAGTCTGTTTCCAGTGAGGTTCCACAGGGCTTGGTGCTGGGCCCTTGCTGTTTGTGGTGTACATAAATGATTTGGACTTAAATGTAAGGGGTATGATCAAGAAGTTTGCGGATGATACGAAAATTGGTAGGGTGGTAAATAGTGAGAGAATAGCTGTAAACTGCGGGAAGATATCAATGGATTGGTCAGGTGGGCAGAGCAGTGGCAAATGAAATTCAACCCAGAAAAGTGTGAGGTAATACACTTGGGGAGGGCTGACAAGGCAAGGGATTACACTATGAATGGTCAGACCCTGGAAAGTACTGAAGATCAGAGGGACCTCAGTGTGCATATCCACAGATCCCTGAAGGTAGCAGGGCAGTTGGGTAGGGTGGTTAAGGAGGCATATGGGATACTTGCCTTTATTAGCTGAGGCATAGAATACAAGAGCAGGGGGGTTATGCTGGAACTGTATAAAACACTGGTTAGGCCACAGCTGGAGTACTGCGTGCAGTTCTGGTCATCACATTATAGGAAGAATGTGATTACACTGGAGATGGAGCATGCAGGGGAGATTTACCAGGATGCTGCCTGGGCTGGAGGGTTTGAGCTATGAGGAAAGATTAGATAGGCTGGAGTTGTTTTCCTTGGAGCAGCGAAGGTTGAGAGGGAACCTGATAGAGGTGTATAAGGTTATGAGGGGCATAGATAGGGTGCGTAGGAGGCACTTTTTCCATTAGTGGAGGGGGGCATAGATTTAAGGTAAGAGGTAGAAGGCTAAGAGGGCAGTTGAAGAGAAATTTTTTCACCCAGAGTGTGGTGGGAGTCTGGAACTCGCTGCCTGAAAGGGTGGTTCAGAAACTCTCGTAACATTTAAAAGTATTTAGATATTCACTTATGTTGCCATAGCCTCCAGGGTTATGGGCCAAGTGCTGGAAAATGGGATTAGTTTGGTCAGATCTTTGTTGACCGGCGCAGACACGATGGACCAAATGGCCTCCTTCTTTGCTGTAAACATCTATGAGTTTATGGGTAGGCATTTCATTCCATAGCTACATTGATGCAGCGAATGGAGGAATTGAAGTCTCCAGGATAAGCTACAATTTAGCAGGAAGCAAACCAATGTTACTCTTTGCAATAGCCTCACTAATCAAGGCTACAATAGTTTTCAGGCTTTTCCATTAGTTATTGACATGGGTTCAATGTTACTAGTAGTCCCATCGCATTCCCTCTGATCTGGAGTGAAAGTTTAACTGCTTGTATGGTACCCTTGTTGGTAATATAACTTAGTGACCATAGCAGTGATTCCACATTCCATTCCCAGGCTACTGAAATATCAAGCATTCTCTTCTCTTCATACAAGAAAGACTGAAAAGTACTGTATCAAGATGAGCTAACAGTTTCAATATAACAAATTGGTTTATTTCATATAAAATAGATAAATAAAAAGTATTTAGCTTTCACCATGCTAACAGCCAATTTACTATCCTCCAAAGCTAGCTGCTACTGTCTGAAAAGGTAGACTCCCCCACTCTGTCTCTGCGAGAAAGAGATAGAGAGAAAGACACCTTCACTTATTTGAGATTAAGGATTGGCCCACATCAATGAAAATCATCACTTGATTGAAATGTCTTCATTTGCATGTAAGAAGCCAAATATCGGTCTTAGCTCAACCCATATTATTCTATATGGAGCAAGGCATCACTTAACTGTCACAAAAGAACCATATCATTAAAACAAAATGTTTGATATTGTACAGAACAATCCCTAATTGCTTAATAATTAGCATCCCAAATTACTATGGCAAACAGGATTCAGTGCTGCTGGCTTAACCGCAAGACAAAATTCAGAATTTAACAACATTGAAATGTAATTTTTTTTAAAAATCTAGTTAAAGTAATAGAGGGGAAACTCAAATCATCATACAGTTCATGGGCACAAAAGGGACATTTCTCATAAATTCTCACACTATTGCTGTGGATGCTTTGGGCCCTAAGATCCCAAGAAAGACTGGTTGATCAAAACTATGTTAAGTTTTGTCAGCAGAAGCCCTGTGCTGCCACATTACCTTTTACAAGTAATTACAAGCACTGCCTCAGAGACATTGAGTATTCCATCAATTACATCACAGGTCACTCCAAACACTGTGGCAAACAGTTCACAATTGGTGCTATTTGAATCTCAGGACACTCACTAGTTAGTTCAACCATCACAGGGTACAAAATAGGAGTAGGGCATTGAAATTTACTGATTGCAAGTAATATTTTAAAGCATCACAGGAGAACATTATTAATATATACATCACATGCCCTGTATTATTTCTTGTACTGAGCCCTCACATGACTTCAAATATAATATGCATTCAAGCATTAGAACCATTCATTCATAGCTTTTTTTAAACTGCAGATAGGTGTTATAGTTTGTCATTTTTCCAGTTTACTGAACTAGAAGCTTATTTTGTTCCAAAGTACATGAAATGAACCCTAGACAGTTGTTTGGCACAACTAAAGAAAGAGAGAAAGTGCCAATGCATATTGTGAGTATGTTCAATAGATGGAGCCCAATTTCGGACTGCACAACAAGCTCCATGCAGAGACAACCACAATGCTTCTACTCCTCATGGCTAGCAGCAGCGGGTCATGTGGTGCTAATGAATTTATGCAGTGTTCTGGAGCCACACTGACCTCCTATACATCCTTCACATTACCAACCCACAGGTTTAAATGCAAGAGCATCACTAAATATCCTTCAGTAGTTGAAGCTGATTCAATGTCAGATAGCTGTTAAGTAGACAAGCTCACAGTTTTGGAGCTAGTACAAAAGCAAAATGCTGCAGGTGCCAGAAATCTGAAATGAAAACAAAACACCTGATGAAAGGTCATCGACCTGAAACGTCAACTCTGTTTTCCTCCACTGATACTGCCTGACCTGCTGACTATTTCCAGCATTTTCTGTTTTTATTTCTTGAGCTAATTTCAATTAGCACATTTCAGCCTGAGAACTAAACTGGGATGAAAAGAAATTTCATTCAAAGAGCGCCTTTCACAAACTCAGGGGGGAGAATTTTCTCTCCTATTGGGGGGGAGTTGTGTGGGAACGGTCACGGGACTATGCACAGCCGATTGCCGCCTGCGATCGGGTGGGAGCCGCCATTTTATGTGGGTGGGCCTTACAGCATGACACGCACCCAGAAGCGCTGAGCGCTCCCTGTACGGGCGGTGGGGAGGGGGTGGTGTTTGCCTGAGTCAGGGCCTGCACTCTTTCGTGCATTCGCGTAAAACAGTGCAGAAATCTCCCTGAGACACAGAGCTGCCTCAGGGAAATTAGTTTAAGTTTAAAAAATGTTAATAAAGGAAGAAAAAAACTTTAGGACATATCCCCTCATGTGAAACTGTCACATGAGCTGGGACATGTCTATGAATTTTATTTAAAATGTTTTCAAACCTTTAAAAACCTTCATGAAACCTCATCCTGCCTGCGGATGAGGTTCCATGAAAAATGCGAAGGCTGCCTGGGCTCTTTGCCTCAGTTAATTGTTTTAATTGATAGTTAACTGGCCTTAATCGGCCTTTGACAGTTCGGCGGGTGCACAGCTGACTTGTGTGCGCGCCCGCTGAACTGAAAATCTGAATGATGCGCAGTGACGTCCGGATGCACACCCAACGTCACCATGCGTCATTTTACACCTTGGCGAGTGGGGGCGGGGCCCGCTCGCCGAGCCGAAGATCCTGCCCAGCATATTTCAAAGCAATTTGCAGTCAATTGAGCACATTCTTTGATGTGCAGTCGCTGTTGTAGGAATTGCAGAAGCCAATTTGTGCACAATAAGGTCTCACAAACAGGAATGAGACAAATGACCAGATCATCTGATTTTAGTGATGTTGGGTGATGGCAAATGTTGACCAGAATACCAGTGAAAATGACATTGCTTACTTTTAGAAATAGTGCCACAAGGCGAATTTATGTCCAGCGAGAGGGCAGACAACACCTCATTCACCGCAGGTCACCTCAATACAACACTGGAGTCTCAATCTAGATGTGTACTCAAATCCCTGGGGTAGGCCAAAAATAGAACAAAATACTGTTTGTCACTAGTTTTGCTTATCTGTTTACCCATGTCCACCTCTCCAATAAACTTAACCCAGAAAGGGAAATACGGTGCTATAGGAATGCAGGGGGAGTCAGGCTGCTTACACATTATCATTGTACTCCAAATTGCTGGTGACCAAATGGTTGCAAACTTGCTCCCATGTGGCAATAAAGCTCCTTAATCCAGCCACATAATTCTGTCTCTGGGCCTAACTTTGCAGAGATAGATTTAGCAATGTAAATGACTTCCGGGACACCAGCCCTCAGAATCAAACTGAAAGGCATACGAGTATAAAAGTAACTTTACACCAAAGGAATACTTCAGGGGACCCTTCGGTTTGAAAGCACCGAGAGCCGTTTCTTTTTAAAAGGCTGTTTCAATATGATACAGTGAGATTTGCCAAGCTGAGTTGCTCTTTACCTGGTTACCACGGAGACGGGACAATGTGGCTGGGGTTTAAATGAAAGGTTTTAACTGTAATTTATGTGGACGCTTTAAATAAAACTAGATGAAACTAGTCACAGCTTTCACTTGCTCTGGGCTGCCAGACAAGTGGCACCTTTTAAATAGAATTAGTGAGTGATTCCATGTTCCTCGTGCCCTGGTTACCTTTCCAGTATTTGGCCCCTGTGAGTTTGTTGCCAAGAGCATGCACACACAAATCAGGATAGAATAAATGTTCCAGCAAGTTTACTGGGATAGTCTCCATGATTGATTAGTTCCTTGCTGCTTAGCATGATAAACACATGGGCAGTTTGTTTTTTATTCTTTCACAGGATGTGGGCGTCGCTGGCTAGACCAGCATTTATTGCCCATCCCTAATAGCCCTTGAGAAGGTGGTGGTGAGCTGCCTTCTTGAACCGATGCAGCCCATCTGGTGTAAATACACCCACAGTGCTGTTAGGGAGGGAGTTCCAGGATTTTGATCCAGACAGTGAAGGAACTGCGATATATTTCCAAGTCAGGACTTGGGAGGGGAATAGATGGATCCGGACTGACAGAAAGATAGCTGGTGTCAGCTGTTGTATTGTGGCCCCACCTGCCTCCTGTACAGTACTCCAACATAAGAATAATATATTCCCAGGCAGCACGCAGCCCTCGGAATATTTCACATTCAAGTGAGGCGTGGATTGCAGACGCTCACAGTGAGAAATTGTTGCATTGCATCAGAGATTGCTCAATTGTGCCTTTCTGACTGAGTTTTTAGAGAAATAGCTTGAATTTATGTAGCACCTTTCCCGACCCCTTGGCAGTAAATGAGGGCCATTTTGTCGCGCAGCCAAGTGTGGGAAATGCGGCAGCCAATTTGTATACAGCCAAACTTTGTTCCGCAATTTGCACAGAAACATTTTATTATCGCCGTCTCGTGCCTTTTTTTCTGCAAAGTGCGGCGGAAATCCCACAAACTGGAAAGATATTGGAATGAGTTAAAATGCAACGGAACATTAAACACGCTTTCCAAATGACAACGAGGCATTAAACACGGCTTAAGTACAAACCTAACAAATTGCAGAATGGGAATTCGTTGAAAGTGTGCTTGAAACGACACATTGGTTTGCTCGCATCAATTTACGAATGAGGCAGCGGTGCTGTGTTAGAGTTACTGACCATCCCTTCCCGGCCTCATAACGAACTTCTGATACACAAATTGTGGGTTATTTTTTTATTTCTGTTTTGGTGGAAATACAGACACGTCTCAGCCCCAGTGGATTGAGCTTCATTGAGCAAAGAGCACGCCAGTGAGATTGATGTGTAGATTCTTGGGGACCAGCGAGTGCAGTTCTACTTGTGTACAGTACTTCACGGAATCAATCTACCCTACACCTTGAAAAGTTCCGTATGGGAAAAATGAGCTGCAGTGTCAATGATTTCTTACTGTCTGCGTTGCTACGGTGTGGTTATGGGTTACAGTTTACATTTAAGCTGCCAGTCAAGAACAGCTTCAAAAACTTGAATTCTGTACAACCCCGATATAAATACATTGTAAAACATTTTGGAAAGCCGGTGAATGTACTGAATTAACCACGGTTAGTTCATGCTGGTTAGCTCCTGTTGTGTCCCAGGTGGCCATCGGGTATCAATTGGGTGGCCTCTTTGCTGATCAGGGTCAATCGCGTATTGAGAATCTTTGGAATATTCTGTTACAATTTTTTAAAATATTAACTGCATTACAGCGGAAGACTTTCTGATGTGTTTCACTGTCTTTGTGTTTGGCTTTACTCTGATATCACTGTATTTCGGACCCCTGCCTCTTTTTGGACAAGGGAGGCTGCTGTGTGTAATATGACTGTGTGTATGATTTGGCCAATGCGTCTGGATTGAACTGATCCCGTTTTAATCGGAGTACCAACAATAACCGTAAATACAAAACGGTTTGGAACTTCCAATTTCATGTATTCACTTAGCTGAAGTTAAACATAGACTGATTTTTTATCGATTAGGTCAACCATAGCCTTAAGGATTAAACAGAAACCATTTACAGGGGCATGCAAATCAGCTGTAAATGAAGTACAATTATATATCCAAAATCTTACACCAGACAGGTCTTTCAGAACAGAAAATTGGCCGTGCCCATATATACGTGCCCCAACACGATTTACTGACGGAGAAGCTATTGTTGAATTTCTTGATATGCAGTACTGCTTCCCTCGTTCAGTTGACGGCAACATCAGAGCTACCTGATTAAATTCTAATTTTTTTTTCAATTACTTTTCCAGTGTTTAGTTAAATTTTGAAATCTGTTGTAAGAAGTTTCAACATACTTTTATTTCAATTCAGACCTCTGCGGAGCTAAAGAGCAATAGTGAATATTGGAACTAACAGGCATCTTATTAATTTCAACTTTGATCATAATTAGCATTCTTAATTTTTCAGATAGCAAATACATGACCATTCTATATTAAACACCTAATGATGGCTTTTAATTTAGAAAGCGGATTCATTTCAGCCTCCTACCGAGGTCCCTGTAGACCCCAGTCTTCAGCCAATTCAATTCAATCCACGTGATATCAAGAAGTGCGCTGGAGTGCACTGGACTTAGAAAAGGCCATGGGCCCTGAGGACATCCTGTTGTAATCTTCAAGTCTCTGCAACCAGCAGCTCCTCTAGCCAAACTGTTCTGGTAGAGCCAGGACACTGGCCCCCTACCCTATAAACTAGAACATTTGGTAGGTATGCCTCTCCACAGAAAGCAGGTCAATAGCAATCCAGTTATTTACCACCCGCATCAGTCTACCCTCAGCCATCAGTAGAGTGATGGACAATGTCATTGACACTGCTCTCAAGCAGCAATTACTCACAATAACATACTCACTGATGCTCATTATGTGTTCTGCCAGGACCACTCATCTCCAGATCACATTACAGCCTTGGTTCAAACATGAACAAAAGAGTTGAATTCAAGAGGGGAGATGAGAGTAACTGTCTTTGACATCAAGGAAGCATTTGACCAAGTGTAGCATCAAGGAGCTCGAAAAAAATGGAAGTTAATGGGAATTAGGGAAAACACTCCACTGGTTGGAGTCATATTTAGCACAAAGGAAGATGGTTGTGGTTGTTGGAGGCCAATCACCTCAGTCCCAGGACATTGCTTCCTGACTTCCTCAGAATAGTATCCTAGGCCTAACCATCTTCAGTTACTTCATTAATGATCTTCCCTCAATTATAAACCAGAAGTGGGAGTGTTCACTAATGATCGCATAGGGTTCACCATTCGCAGCTCCCCAAATAATGAAGCAGTTCATGTTGGACAACATTCAGGTTTAGGCTTATGTGGCAAATAACCACAGAAGTGCCAACTAATGACCATCAGAAACAAGAGAGAGTCTAAGCATCTACCCCTTACATTCAGTGGCATTACCATCTCTGAATCCCCCACCATCAACATCCTGGGAGGGGGGTTGGGGGGTGCGTGCGGCGGGGGGGGTGCACCATTGATCAGAAACATAACTGGACCAGTCATATAAATACTTTGGCTACAAGAGAATCTGCAAGTAGCCCTCCAAGTCACGCAACATGCTGAATTGAAAATTTACCACCTTCCCTTCGTCATTGTTAGGTCAAATCCTACAACTCCCCTAACAACACTGTGGGTTTACCTTCACTACATGGACTGTAGTGGTTCGAAATGGCAGCTCACCACCAACTTCCCAAGGGCAATTAGGGACAAGCAATAAATGTTGGCCTTGCCATTGAGGCTCATATTCCATGATTGGATAAAAAACTTAAAGTTGTATATTTTTTCATATTTGTGAATTATATGGTTGCTTATAAAGAATATTATAGAAATGGAATGACAGCATAACACCCTCTTGTAAAGCCCCAAGTATCAGTCACTTGACTGAGGTTAGATGGCTGTGTGCACATTCCTGCATAAGTGTTCCTTGCCATGTCGCCAATGCCCACTCGCCTTTTCCTTGCCATTCCTATTAGACTTTGGTTTTCCTGTTTTTTACTGCATGATTATTTCACCCCCAAGATTTCCCTTTCTCCTAGATGTATAGTCCAAACTATTTGAATCTTTTTCTCCAGCCAGGTAAGCATCATCCAAATTAGCAAATTAGGACTTAATCCACTGGAGGAATCTTACATTTTGAACAGATTTTAGAGTTACACCACAATTCTTCACTTTTTTGCTAAGAGCTGGAGGGAAGGCAAGATGTTGGCATAGCAGTTGTGGTTGTAACCTGCTATGCCTACGTACTGCCATCTTTCCTGTCTAACAGCAACCAAGATATGCAATCTCCACTCTGTGCAAGGACCTGCTCATCATTGAAATATCTTCATCTATTTCCAGATTTTTCTATGAGATTATGGGTGGGAGGTGAAATAGAAACATGTACAAAATAAAATTGAATGATGTATTTTTTGTGCCCTTGTTACAACTATCTCCATGTAGTCCCTTATGTTACAATAATTTCTGTAATATTTTATTCTTGAATAGTTTTTCCTTAAGAGCTATTAAACTTCATACCCTAACCATGAGAATTAATTTCATCATCTCATGAAATGGAAACTTTTATTTCTCAGTTTTGTCTTCTAATTACTGAGGACTGTGCTTCTCAAATGAGCATAAAGACCCTAAAACAAAGCTAACTAATTTTAAAAATATAATTAAATTACATTTCTGGCGTGTACATTGCTGAAGTCTAGGCACCAAAAGTTTAATGTCACAGTAAGCAAGAATTCATCATTTAAAAACAGTGATACAATTTGTTTTAATCAGTAAAATGACCTAGGATGCACAGTAGCCTATACAGCTTTTTTAGTCTTTCTGCACTAATTCCTGTCTTTTTGAAGCATCTCTGAAATTATACTAAGCAATGTAATTATAGCCATCAGCATGGTTTCATTAGCATGTCACCTACTAATCAGTGATTTCTACCATATACTCAAATACAGACTGCCAGCAAGCTAAGTGTTGAGGGTTGTAAGGAGAAACCCATTATCTACTTTGGTTAGAAGTAACATTTATGCTGTCATTATACTGCACTTTGCGCACTGGTGCTATGTTGATGTATTTGTTGTGCTGGTGTTAAAAGTTCAGCAAAATGCTGCTAGCTTAACTCCTAAAGTATCAGTGTGAACAAGATTATCTTAACATGGTCAGATCTCAAGGTATTTTATCTTCATAACCAATGAAATCCACTCTCTATTTACTTCAAAGACTTCTTTAAAACATAGGAGGCCAATTGTATCATCATTTTATTTCCTACTGTTTAAAGAGAGATGCCGTACAGTCACCATTTGTCAGTCATTGAGCAATGGAGCTGCAGGGCATGAGGCTGGCCAATTGCAGGCTATGCATGAGGCCTGTTACCTCCATCCACTGCTGTGAAAGTAAATTCACATTTCCTAATCATGCTGCTGTACAATCATTGTGGTACTATACTGGCTAATTAGAAAGGTAGCATTACAGTTTGGCCCAGAAGTTAGGCAGTTTCCCTTACCATTCAGCTCAAAAGATTTTTGTGCTGAAAGTGTGAGTTGACAAATGGGCAGTGAAAGCAACAGGGCTTCTGAGATCTTTGTGAACTTCTGGACCAACAGTTTAGCTCCATAACCAAAGAGATTTAAATTAAAGAAACAGAAGGAAGTAGGGTGACATAGAGTCAAATCAGGAACAGAAAGAGAAGTAAAGGGAGAGAAAGTAAGGTTTGATGAAGAGACAGAAAATAAATAAATTGATAGGAAAAATAACAATTATTTTCATTTAATTTTTTTAAAGCTTCTAGGAACAATTTAGGAACTGCAGGAATAAGACTTCACAGTTTCAATTGTTCCCTTCCTGGGCCAAAGAGGTTGGATGGCATTGCAAGAACATAGATCTCTTCATTAAAAGGGTACTTACATTGTTAAGTACCAGCCCATACTTTCTAAATCCAGTTTAATTGGCAATGAATGCTCAAATGCAGTCATTTCTTGAAACTCGCAGGAATGTTGAAGGTGAGCTATAATTTTCACAAGGCTAATCACGGAGCAGCACAAGTCACCCAGCAAAGTGTAGCAGTTCACAATTCACAGGGTATCTTCCTTGCCAAATTGTCTCTTCTGGACAATTTCCACATTAGTAATGATGTGCACATTAAGCACGCTGTTATTTTTTGGGCATATTTGGCCTATTGTACTGGTGTTTATCAAGTCCTCCATGGTTTTCATGGTAACTATGACACATTAGAAATCATGCTTTGGTTAATTCTCCTACATCATGGATTAAACAGAAAACTTGCAAATGCTTTTGTTTAAATATGTTAAAATTTTAATGAACAGAGTGGAATTTTATTTTTGTGGCTCTTTGATGATGCATGTGGGGTTGAGTGGTTGAATAGCTAATCTTACTGAGAGTATGCCGTATCTTGGGAGCCTCGTCTTGACGAAGGCAGACATAGACACTGAAATTCATCGCTTCCAATGTGCTAGCTCAGCCTTTGGCTGACTGAAGAAAAGAGTAGTTGAGAACCAGGACCTCAAACCTGAGATTAAGGTCATGGTTTACCAGGCAGCAGTGATCACCACACTCCTATATGCTTCGGAGACTTGGACAGTGTCCTCTCCCCAGCCAACTTGTCCAGCATTGAGGCACTAATGACTCAACACCAGCTCCGTTGGATGGGGCATGTCATTCGTATGCCTAACACCAGACATCCAAAGCAATTGCTCTACTCTGAACTCAATCACAGCAGGAGAACCCCAGAAGGATAGCAGAAACACTTTAGGGTTGTCCTTAAAGCATCCCTGAAGTGATCAAACATACCTGCCGATGGACTGGAGACCCTGTCTTCTGACCAACCAAAACGGAGAAGGCTCATTCAGGAAGACACTGAACACATTGAGACTAGGCATTGGAGGGAGTGCACAAACCTCCAAACAACCCACCTACCCAACTCTTCAAACATCATCTGCTCCACATGTGGCAGAGACTGCCAATCATGCATTGGACTTATCAGCCATCTCAGAACCCATCGAACCGGATCAGAAGCAAGTCATCCTCGATCCTGAGGGGCTGTTTAGGAAGAGAAGATGCTATTAATAAATTTTATCAGCACAATTTTATTACTTTGTTTATCTGACTTATAATGTTGTCATGAAACTACCATATTTTTCATAATATTATTGCGGGGTATTGTAGGCTTATGTTTGTATGTGTGTGTGGATGGTTCTGTCTGTGTGGCTGATTTAATTGAATTAGAGTCAGACAGACTGCCAGGTTGAAATTATCAAGAGTTGGGTGTAAAAAGGGTATTTGAAAAGCTAATGAGTGAGCTAGGTTAAAGTAAGTAGATTGGGTGTGAATGAAATTTGCATTTTAAGATAAGTGGAGATGTGTTTGGTTTTCAAAGAAACATGACAAAGCTTTACAACTGACAGGATAAATAGGGCAAGGTTATTACATTTATTTTCCCAAAAGAAAAAGCCATATTGGCAACATGAAAGATTTTTATAATATGAAAAAAGTAAATTCCAAAGACATATGAAAATAATAGGACTTACAGATTATAGGGGAAGGAATATATTTAAAAAGCAATGGAAGGTTGGATCGGGGTGCCTGTGTAAGATCTAAAAGATACGCCTTGTGAAACAGGCTTGGGGAAGCAGCTTCTAGCCACTTTGCAGAAGTCTGCTTTTCCAGTAACCAAAGTTGTTTTAAAAAGCCTTTGGAATTCCACTGTCGAGTGGGTGTTGTGGTAACCACGCTGAGTTGCCTCTCTACATTTAAAATCAATTTTGGACTGTTGATTAAAGGGGGTGTAGTTTGGAGTCAGGTTAATTAGAAAATTTGGGATTTGTTATCACATTGGGGAGAATGTTTCCTATGGCACGCGGGCTGGGCAGGAGCGGGCGGGCGCGGAGCCGATTGCCACCCATGATCGGCTGTGCGTCGTCATTTTACGCGGGTGGGCCAATTAAGGAGCTGCCTCAGGGAGATTGAATGGATTAGAAAATGTTTTAATAAATAAAGTAAAAATTTATTTAAGCATGTCCCCTCATGTGACAGTGTCACATGAGCTGGGACATGTTTGTGAAGTTAGGAAAATGTATTTATTTATTTTATAAAAGCTTCAGAAAACCTCATCCCGCCTGTGGATGAGTTTTCCTGAAAAATGCGAAGGCTGCTTGGGCTCTTCACTTGCCTGCCAACCTTAAGGTTGGACGAGCAGCATTCTTAACTAGTTTAATTACTTTTTTAATGGCCTTAATAGGCCATTGACATTTCGACGGGCGCGCAGCCACATCTGGTGTGCAGCCACCGAACGAAATATCAAGATGACACGCGATGATGTCGGGATACAGGCCCGATGTCATCACGCGTCATATTATGCATTGGCATGTCGGGCCCACCCCCACACGCCGACTGGAAGATTCAGCCCATTAAGTAACGGTGTAACTATAATCTTGTATATGTGTTTTAATTATTTTCTTTTGCTAATACATGTTTTAATTTAATTTTTAAAATCTCTAAAGGTGTTAGCAGACTCATTACTTCTGAATGCAATACACAAACATTCTCGTAATAAATACAAATTGCAAAACCGTTGTAATAGTGTAGCCCATGTGGATTTGGTCAGCCTGGCAAATACCAGCTGCCATATCTTATCAAAATTGGGTACTCTTTGTGGGATTATTGAGATGGATTGGAGTTGGTGAATCTTAAGGCTATGAGCATGAGAAGATCATTGAACTCGGGAGCGGTGTTGAGGGATTTTAAAGTGGCGAGACTACAAACAAGGCTTTAACCATTGCTAAGACTTTTCTGGGAGTGGAAGATATAACTCTGGTTGGTTTACAAAAAGTAACTAAGGTTAAGTTAATAGAATTGGTAGATAAGTTGCAGTTAGGATTAACTGCGGGGGCAAAGAAAATGGACACAATTGAAGTAATAGTGCAACACTTGAAATTGGAAGGGATACTAGAGAGCCCAGGTTCTCTAGGGAGTGAGTCAGTTGGATTAGCTAAGATCCAGTTGCAAATGAAGCAACTTGAACATGTAAAGGAACTGAAAAAAATGGAAATGGAGGAGAAGGAAAAGGAAAAAGAGACAGCATTTCAATTGGAAATGGAAATGAGAAAACTTGACCTTCAAAGGGAGAAATTAGCAATGGAGAAAAGAGAAAAGGAAGGGGAAGGTGAATATCAGTTTAAAAAGCTGGAAGTTGAATACAAGATCTCAGATGGTGAGGAACGTTCTGATGTGGAAGAGCCTACTTTTAACTTAAACCCCAGTGGGGAGATGTTTAAATTTGCACAGGCTCTTTCGCAGTTTGAGGAAAGAGATGTAGAGGAGTTCTTCATTTTGTTTGAGAAGATAGCTAAGCAGATGAAATGGCCACAAGAAACATGGACATTGCTTTTACAGTCTAGGTTGGTAGGTAGAGCTCATGAAGTACATGCATTACTGTCAGAAGAGGTATTGGTGGATAATGAGGCAGTCAAAAAGGTTATTTTGAGTGCATATGAGTTGGTTCCTGAGACATACAGGTGGAAAGTTAGGAATGTAAAGAAGCAGCCTGGTCAGACTTATATTGAGTTTGAGAGAGTAAAACAAAGTAATTTTGACTGGTGGATACGGGCATTAAAGGTAGAGACAACATGTCTAGCTCTAAGAGAAGTAATTACTTTGGAAGAATTTAAAGATTCAATTCCTTCGGTAATCAGAACTCATGTGGAGGAACAGAGCTAGGCAAGCAGCAGAGATAGCTGATGGCTATTGAGTTAGTTCATAGATCTAAACCATTCTTCATCAGCCTTTTAAATCAGAGAAGGATAGAAAGTGGGAAGGTGACAGCCAAGGAAGAGATGGAGCAGTCAGAAATTTTCAGGAAGTTTCTTCTGAGACCAAAAAAGGTGGTGAGGGTAGAGGTGACACTTGAAAACTTAGGTGTTTTCATTGTAATTTGGTGGGGCACATGAAGTCAATGCACTGGAGGTTACAGGGAAAGCCTATTGCAGTAGTTGGAACACAGAAAAGTTCTGGAAATAAGAGTACTGTGGGTTTTGAGATTCAGAAACAGAAAAAATCCAATGGTTTGTGTACAGTGAAGCAGGAAGAATCAGTGATAGGTAAAGAAGTGAGAATGTGTTCACAATTTACCCAAGGGAGTGCCAAAGGACAGATTACAGAAATGTTTAAAGATTTTTTTGTGTGAAGGGAAAGTCTTTCCATGTGTACAGGGTTGAGCAGGCAAAGATATTAACATTTTAAGGGATACAGGGGCTAGTCAATCCTTAATGTTATGGGATAGTGATATTTGTTGTTCAGAGGGAGTATTGCAGGAAAAAGTGGTAATAAGTGGAATTCATGGAGATGCTAAACCTATTCCATTGTGGAAGGTAAATTTAAAAAGTAAGTTAAAAACAGGTGAGGTGATTGTTGGAGTGGTGAAAAAATGCTCATTGCAGGGGTTCAATTCATTTTAGGTAATGATATAGCTGAGTCCCAGATGTTGGTGATGCCTACTGTGGTTGAGCAGCCTGTGGAGGGGCATTCGGCAGAGGTGTTGCAGAAATAGCATCCTGGATTGTTTCCAGATTGTGTAATATTGAGATCACAAACTCACAGGTTGAAACAAGAAGAGGAGGAGTTTAAAAGACGGGGGAAATGCTGATATTCAATTAGCTGGATCTGTTTTTGAAAAGATTGTACAGGGAGAGAAGGTTGAAGAGAATGGAGTGGAAATGTTTCATTCAGTTAAATTGGTAGAGTTAGCTAAAGAACATTTAAAGATATCAAAGCAGGTGATGAAGGCAAAGGCAGATAAGAGAGCCAAAGCTTGTAATTTTGTTGCTAGGGAGAAAATGTTAGTTTTGTTACCAGTCTCAGATGAACCATTAAAGGCAAGGTTTAGTGGGCCTTACAGGATTGAAAAGAAACTAAGTGAATTAAATTATTTAATAAATAGTCTAGATAGAAGAAAGAAGCAGAGGGTGTGTCATGTAAATATGCTTGAAAAACACTTTGACAGGGAGGACAGCCAAAAGGAGGTATTAGTGGTGGTTGATAAGGAGAAAGAGGTAGAAATTAAAAATTCTGAAATTGATTTTCCTCCAATCAAATTTGACAATGAGGGGGTAGTTAAAAATTAAATGTGATCTTAAGTTCTCTTCCAGACACATGTCAGAGTGATTTGGAAAAGCTGTTGCAGTCACACAAAGCTATTGTGGGATTAAGCTAGGAAGGACAAATTTAGCTGCGCATGATGTAGATGTGAGTAATTCAATTTCAATAAGGCAACATCCTTATAGATTAAATTCAGTAAAATTATCACAAGTACAAAAAGAAATCAAGCTCATGCTTCAGAATGACATCATAGAACCTAGTCGCAGTACCTGGAGTTCACCTATTGTGATGGTACCAAAGACAGATGCAACATAAAGGCTGTGCGTTGATTATTGAAAAGTAAACGCAGTGACAAAAGTGGATTCATATCCTATTCCACGGTTGGAAGATTGTATTGTGGAAGTGGGACAACCAGAGCTTATCACAAAGATTGACTTGCTGCAAGGATATTGGCAAGTACCGTTATCGGAAAGAGCAAAAGAGATATCAGCTTTTGTGACACCAGATGGACTATATCAGTTCAAAGTTATGCCATTTGGTATGAAGAATGCATCAGCAACATTTCAAAGACTGACAAAGTAATTGCAGGACTGAGCAATTATGCTGTTTATATTGATGATGTGGTAGTTTTCAGTCAAATGTGGGAGGAGCATTTACAACATCGGAAAGAACTGTCTGATTGACTGAAAGAAGTTAATTTGGTGGTGAATTTGTAAAAGCGTAAGTTACATATCTAGGCCATATCATTGGACATGGTAAGGTGGCTCTGAGAGATGTGAAAGTAAAAGCCATCCTGAATTTCCCTGTGCCTAAAACAAAACAAGAAGTTTTGAGATTTCTGGGTATGAGAGGATTTTACTGCAGGTTTGTGCCAAATTTTAACAGTGTGGTTACTCCATTGACTGAACTATTAAAAAGAACAAGAAGTTTCAATGGACACAGGAGTGTCAGAACACATTTGACAGTTTAAAAACTGTGTTGACTACAATATCAGTTTTGGCAGTACCTAATTATGCCAAGCAGTTAAAGCTGCCGGTAGGTGCAACTGATTTGGGTATTGGTGCTGCATTGTTACAAGAAGATGAAACTAGAATTGAGAATAGGATATTTTTCACAGAAGCTGAATGTACATCAGAGAAGATACTCAAACATCGAAATGGACCCTCTGGGTCTGGTGTTAGCATTGCAGCATTTCAAGGTTTATGTTGCAAGCAATTGGTCAGAACCAATTGTTTATGCAGACCATAATCCTTTAAAAATTTCCGGACAAATTCTGAGACCAACGTGCAAGGCTATTCAGATGGAGTTTATTACTGCAAAAATTTAATTTACATTTTATACATGTGGCTGTATGAGAAAATCTAATTGCAGGTGCATTGTTGAGAGTTTAAAGTTCAAAGGAAATTGAACATTTAAAACGTGGACACTGGGCTGAAATGACGTCTGTTACTACAAAGGATTTGTATATATTGTTATGGTAATGCATGTGCCTGGAAATGCAATAGTTTGTCTATATAGTTAAGTATAGTAAGTAATATAAGATGGGTTGAGAAAATGAAGCCATCTTTTAAAATAATAACATTCATTTTTCTATAAGAATGGAGGTGTCATGAACCTACCATATTTTTCATAATATTATTGTGGGGTATTGTAAAGCAGGCTTATGTATATGTGTGTGTGGATGGTTCTGTCTGTGTGGCTGATTCAACTGAATTAGAGTCAGATAGACTGCAAGGTTGAAATTATCAAAAGAGTTGGGTGTAAAAAGGGTATTTGAAATGCAAATAAGTGAGCTAGGTTAAAGTCAGTAGATAGGGTAAGAATGAAATTTGCATTTTAAGATAAGTGGAGAGGTGTTTGGTTTTCAAAAAACAGGACAAAGTTTTACAACTGACAGGATAAATAGGGCAAGATTATTACGTTTATTTTCCCAAAAGGAAAAGGCTATATTGACAACATGAAAGATTTTTATAATATGAGAAAAGTAAATTCCAAAGACATATGGAAACAATGGGATTTACAGATTATGGGGGAAGGAATATATTTTAAAAAGGATGGAAGGCTTGATCAAGGGGGGGCCGTGTAAGATCTAAAAGATATACCTTGTGAAACAGACTTGGGGAAACAGCTTCTAGCCTGCTGTTCCAGTAACCAAAGTTGTGTTCAAAGGCCTTTGGAATTCCACTGTTGAGTGAGTGCTGTGGTAACCTTGCTGAATTGCCTCTCTACATTTAAAATCTATTTTGGACTGTTGCCTTAAAGGGGTTGTATCATTGGGAGTCAGGTTAATTAGGAATTTTGAGATTTGTTGTAATATTAAGTAATGGTGTAACTGCAATCTTGTATATGTGTTTTAATTCCTTCCTTTTGCTAATAAATGTTTTAATTTTATTTAAAATCACTAAAGGTGTTAGTGGACTCATTACTTCTGAATGCAATGCACAAAACTTCTCGTAATAAATACAAATTGCAAAACCATTGTAATAGCATGGCCAAGTTTCTCTTGTGGATTTGGTCAGCCTGGCAAATACCACCTGCCACATCATAATAAAATTGACATCTCAAATTGATGGAAAATTATTCTTGCAGATAATATGAACATGAACACATTCATATTGAAAACAGCTGAGAATTTAACTGCTTTGCTGCTGCCCTTAAATGTGCAGTCCTACTGCATCAACATAAAAGTGACTTTAACTGAGCACAGCAAATTTCTGAGGTAAAGACACATTCAGGTCACCCCACACTGAATCCAATATAAAATGAGCCAGTGGGGGAGTGCAGAGGCATAATCTAGTTTCTGTTTAATACTGTTGCTACAGATTTCATTATTCAGTATTGTTGGACTTTCATCCAGATTAGTGCTGATTTGCAGAAAGCTGTGATTTGGAATATCATGAAGTGAAGCAATTATACCTGGGCGAAAAGAGCTGAAATCCACATATGAGGTGAGAATGACTGTGACAAGTGCGCATTAAATCAAGTGTGGCATCAACGAGCTCAAGTAAAATTGAACTCAAGTGGGAATTGGGGGAGAACTCTCCAGTAGCTGGAGTCATAGCTAGCACAAAGGAGTACGGCTGTGGTTATTGGAGGTCAAGCACCCAAGTCCCAGGACATCGCTGCAAGAGTTCCTCAGGGTAGTGTCCTAGACACATATCTTCAGCTGCTTCATTGGTGACCTCTCTATTGTAAAGTCAGAAGTGGAGTTGTTCACCTATGATTTCAGTGTTTGGCTCCATTCACAATTCCTCCATTAATGAAGCAGTCCATAATCATGTGCAACAAGACCTGAACCATATTCAAACTTGTGGTGATAAGTGGCAAGGAACATCTGTGCCACACAAGTGGTGGGCAATGACCATCTCCAACAAGAGTGAGTCTAACCATCTCCTTTTGACATTCAAAGATATTGACATCAACAAATCCTTGACCAGTAACATCACGAGGGTCACCATTGACCCAAAATTTAACTGGACCAGCCACATAAAAACTGTAGCTTTGAGGACATCAGAGGCTGGGAATTCTGCAGCAAGTGAGTCACCTCCTGACTCTCCAAAGCCTGTCCATTATCTACAAGTGTGATGGAATGCTCGGCACTTACTTTGAAGAGTGTAGCTCCAACATCACGCAAAAAGCTTGACACAATCAAGGACAAAGCAGCCCACTTGGTCAGCATCCCATCTACGACCTTAATCATTCACTCCCGCCACCACCGGTGTGACTTGGTCATAGTGTGCATTATCTGCAGTAGGATGCACTGCAGTATCTTACCATGGGTGCTGCAACAGCACTTCTCAAATCATGGCCAGAATTTTATGTCCCGCGGGCGGACATGCGCCCGACCCGAATGGGCGCAAAATCGCGCGAGATGACGTTGGGCGAGCATCCCGACGTCATTGCGCACTCACGCAATAATTCGCTTAGCGGGCAAGTGCGGCAGTTGGAAGAGCGTCCATCGATAACTATGCGGGCGATTAAGCTCATTAATGGCGCTATTGTCAGTGATTTTTCGTGGTCCGTCCAACATTACGGTTGGCGGACAGGCCAGTCGGCCAGGCGGCCTTTACATTTTTGATGAAATCTCATCCAAGGGTAGGATGAAATCTCCGTTAGGATATAAAATAAAAAGAAATATCTGGGGACAGCATTTTTTTGAGGTATGCTTTCAGGTGCTTGATTATGCTACATGGACATTTTTCACAGCATTTTTGTGTTTTTTTTCATTATTTGGAGATCTGCAGCTCCCTGAGGCAGCTGTCTGCCTTCAGAGAGCTCAGTGGAAGTGCTCACCAGCACCCGCGGTGACATTGGCACCCACCCTCTTCCTGCCCCCACCGGCAGTGCTGAGCCATTCTAAGGGAGTGTTTCACGCTGGCTGGCCGTTAATTGGCCATCCAGTGTGAAATCACGGTTAGGGGCTGATCGCTGACCGGGACCATTTCCCCTCCGCTCCCAGGCCCGCCGATCATGCATGCCCAACGAGAGCAAACTTCAGGCCCATAACTTTTATCACTTAGAAGAGAGAGGGCAGCAGGAGCATGGGAACACCACCACCTCCAATTTTCTCTCCAGGTCATTCACCATCCTGACTTGCAAATATATTGTCATTCCCTCATCGTTGCCAGGTCAAAATCCTGGAGTTCCCCGCCTAACCGTATTGTGCCAGTACCTTCACTTCATGGACTACAGAAGGTCAAGAAGACAGCTCACCAGCACCTTCTCAAGAACTATTAAAGATGGACAATAAATGCTGACCTTGCCAGCAATATCCACATCCTGTGAATGAATAAATAAAAAAAAGTAACAATGTAATTATGTTTACATAATATATTTAACACCAGCAGTTAGGGGATTACAAAACATTTACTGGTTTAACCTGAATGATTTGTTCACCACTATCTTGGCTGATGATTTTCAAATAACTCCAGAAAGAGAACTGTTCTGTGCAATTGAAACTATTTTCCCCCTAGATGCCTTTTATTATGTCACTTAAAAATGCAATATGCATCCATCCAGTAAACCAATTGTAATATGGTTCAAGATATGAATAACTACTTTTTATTTTATTTGCCTCTTTACCACTCACATAGTTGATGAAGTTCCCTACATTTCAATAGAGATTCATAATCAGGTCTGGCAGCATCGGCGGAGAAGAAATCTAACTATGCTTCAGTTCTGCCGAAGGGCCATGAAGGCTCGAAATGTTAACTGATTTCTTCTCCGCCGATGCTGCCAGACCTGCTGAGTTTTTCCAGGTAATTCTGTTTTTGTTTTGGATTTCCAGCATCCGCAGTAGCTTTTAGCTTTTTGTTTTTATCTTTGAGATTCATAATCATTTTGGATTGGATTGATGTAGAATCTGTGTGGGTAGAGTTGAGGAACCGCAAAGGTAAAAAAACCATAATGGGAGTTATGTACAGGCCTCCAAACAGTAGTCAGGATGTGGTGCACAAGATACACCAGGAGATAGAAAAGGTGTGTAAGAAAGGCAAGGTTACAGTGATCATGGGGGATTTCAATATGCAGGTAGACTGGGAAAATCAGGTTGGTAGTGGATCCCAAGAAAAGGAATTTGTGGAATGTCTACGAGATGGCTTTTTGGAGCAGCTTGTGGTGGAGCCCACTAAGGAACAGGCAATTCTAGATTTAGTGATGTGTAATGAGGCAGATTTGATAAGGGAGCTTAAGGTGAAGGAACCCTTAGGAGGAAGTGACCATAATATGATAGAATTTACCCTGCAATTTGAAAGGAAAAATCTGGAACCAGGTGTAACGGTATTACAGTTGAATAAAGGCAACTACAGAGCATGAGGGAGGAGCTGGCCAGAATTGATTGGGAGATAAGCCTAGCAGGAAACACAGTGGAACAGCAATGGCAGGACTTTCTGGGAGCAATTTGGGAGACACAGCAAAAATTTATCCCTAGGAAGAAGAAGCATACTAAAGGGAGGACAAGGCAACCAGGGCTGACAAGGGAAGTCGGACAGCATAAAAGCTAAAGAGAAAACATACAATGCGGCGAAGAGCAGTGGGAAAGCAGGGGATTGGGAAGCCTACAAAGACCAACAGAGGACAACTAAAAAAGAAATAAGGAGGGAGAAGATTAAATATGAGGTAAACTAGCCAGCAATATAAAAGAAGATTGCAAGAGTTTTTTTAGATATATAAAGGGTAAGAGAGAGGCAAAAGTGGACATTGAGCCGCTGGAAAATGACGCTGGAGAAGTAGTAGTGGGGAACAAAGAAATGGCAGAGGAACTGAATAGGTACTTTGCGTCAGTCTTCACGGTGGAAGACACGAGTGACATCCCCAAAGTTCAAGAGAGTCGGGGGCAGAGGTGAGTATGGTGGCCATTACCAAGGAGAAAGTGCTAGGAAAACTGAAAGGTCTGAAGGTGGATAAATCACCTGGACCAGATGGATTACACCCCAGAGTTCTGAAGGAGATAGCTGAAGAGATAGTGGAGGCGTTAGTGGCGATCTTTCAGGAATCAGTGGAGTTAGGGAGGGTCCCAGAGGACTGGAAAATCGCTAATGTAACCCCCCTGTTTAAGAAGGGAGTGAGGCAAAAGACGGGAAATTACAGGCCGATTAGCCTGACCTCGGTTGTTGGTAAGATTTTAGAGTTCATTATTAAGGATGGGATTTCAGAATATTTGGAAGTGCATAGTAAAATAGGGCAAAGTCAGCATGGTTTCATCAAGGGGAGGTCATGCCTGACAAATCTGTTAGAATTCTTTGAGGAGGTAATGAGTAGGTTAGACAAAGGAGAGCCAATGGATGTTATCTACTTGGACTTCCAGAAGGCCTTTGACAAGGTGCTGCATAGGAGGCTGCTTAGTAAGATAAGAGCCCATGGTGTTAGAGGCAAGGTACTAGCATGAATAGAAGATTGGCTGTCTGGCAGGAGGCAGAAAGTGGGGATAAGGGGGTCCTTCTCAGGATGGCGGCCAGTGACTAGTGCAGTTCCGTAGGGGTCAGTGTTGGGACCACAACTTTTCACTTTATACGTTAATGATCTAGATGAAGGAACTGAGGGCATCCTGGCTAAGTTTGCAGATGATACAAAGATAGGTGGAGGGACAGGTAGTATTGAGGAGGTGGGGAGGCTGCAGAAGGATTTGGACAGGTTAGGAGAATGGGCAAAGAAGTGGCAGATGGAATACAACGTGGGGAAGTGTGAGGTCATGCACTTTGGTAGGAAGAATAGAGGCATAGACAATTTTCTAAATGGGGAGAGAATTCAGAAATCTGGAGTGCAAAGGGACTTGGGAGTCCTAGTCCAGGATTCTCTTAAGGTTAACTTGCAGGTTGAGTCGGTAGTTAGGAAGGCAAATGCAATGTTGGCATTTATTTCGAGGGGCCTAGAATATAAAAGCAGGGACGTGCTGCTGAGGCTTTATAAGGCTCTGGTCAGACCACATTTAGAATATTGTGAGCAATTTTGGGCCCCGTATCTCAGGAAGGATGTGCTGGCCCTGGAGAGAGTCCAGAGGAGGTTCACATGAATGATCCCAGGAATGAAAGGCTTAACATATGAGGAACGTTTGAGGACTCTGGGTCTATACTCAATGGAGTTTAGAAGGATGAGGGGGATCTGATTGAAACTTACAGAATACTGAAAGGCCTGGATAGAGTGGACGTGGGGAAGATGTTTCCATTAGTAGGAGAGACTAGGACCCGAGGGCACAGCCTCAGAGTAAAGGGAAGACCTTTTAGAACAGAGATGAGGAGAAACTTCTTTAGCCAGAGAGTGCTGAATCTATGGAATTCATTGCCACAGAAGGCTGTGGAGGCCAGGTCATTGAATGTATTTAAGACCGAGATAAATAGGTTCTTGATTGGTAAGGGAAACAAAGGTTACGGGGAGAAGGCGGGAGAATGGGGTTGAGAAATTTATCAGCCATGATTGAATAGCAGAGCAGACTCGTTGGGCCGAATGGCCTAATTTATGCTCCTATGTGTTGTGGTCTTAAGGCCTTATGTTTTAACTGATGAAAGGGAGAATTGATATTTTAAATATCTGATTATCTATAATCCTGGAATAGAGCTAAAATTTGGACAATACTTGTTATTATCACAAGGCAATCATGTTAACTAGTATTTTTCCCTTCCTTATCCATGTAAAATGTGGCCCTGCAGAGCTTTATGAAGGCCCTACTAAAATAGATATGAACATAAACTCTTCACTTTAATTAACAACAAGCATACTTAAAATTATTATACCATAATTACTGTTACCCTAATTTTGATGTCGTATTATCAATGTGGTGTACTTTGTGAGTGCTCAATGCATGACAAAACAAAAGGACCTTGTTAATAAACAAACATATTAACTCAAAGGTTAAATTAGGCTTCAAACTCGCTATCTGACAAAGACATCTAACACCTAAAAGGTGTTGATTTTTCCGCTACTTCACAGGTCAGTAATTACTGTCATTCTAAGACTAAAAGGATAAACAATAGTTTCATTATGGTATTAATAAAGGCATATTATGTATATATTATACAATGTATAGACTTGTATATAACCAATGTAAGACCTCATACATGCCCATGCTTTATTCAATATCAGCCCTTATTATTTTCTTTAATTTATTTATTTTATTTATTTAATTTGTTTATTCCAGAAATGGTAAAACAGTTGTTAATCATTTTTAAATAAATCTATTCCATTTTGTAGTACATATAATCAATTGTTAAAAAGAGTTGTGAATAATGATTACAACTATTGTATTGATAACTATATGAAGTTCTTAACCATTCAATATTATAAATGAATAATAATGCAATAAAATGTAGATATTTAGGCATGGGAAATGGTATGGATAGAATTAAGGAATAACGAAGGATGCAATACTCTGGTAGGATTTGTCTAAAGACCTTTTAATAGCAATGTAGTGGGAAAATGTATAAATATGGAGATTATGGAAGCATATAGCAAAAACAATATGGCTATTATTATGATATTTCAATTTTCAGTGAGATTGAAAGAACCTGAACAGCTTTAGTATTAAAGAGATGAATTTCTAAAATATATTCCAGGCAGTTTTCTGGAATAATATTATTCAGAACTGATAAGTGAACAGGCAGTACTAAATTTAGGGATGAATGACAGACCAGAATTAGTCATTAATCTAATGGTAAGGAGATATTAGGAACAGATCGCAGCTGATCACGTACCTCTTACACCATTTTTCCTCACTAACCCCATTTCTAAAGCAGCTAATGGATTGCAAAGTCCTTTGAGATGATATGACAGTGTGCTATAAAATGCCATTTTCTAATTGGAGAGCAGAATTGGATATATTTGAAGGATTTATTGACATCACTGTATCGTGGGTATAATGACCAGATTATGATTGAATTTGATGTTATATTTAAGAGGGAAAGGGAAAGTTAAAGCATGTCTTAAGTTTAAATAAGAAATGAGAAATGCATTGAGCCCTGTGATCTGAGCCGAATTGTTAATGGGTAAGTCTATGAACAAAGAGTGGAGATATTCAAAGAAGTACTTGGAATGAAAACTAGTACATGCATTAACTTATGTAGTTAAACAACCACAGAGTACAAACAAGGGATACTATTAAGCAAAGAGAAATGCAATGCTGCCTCAGGGAGATTTGAAGCGCTGTTTAAAAAAGATATTGAAGAGAGTAAAAATTTAATAAAACACATCCCCTCCTGTGACTCTGTCACATGAGCTGGGGCATGTTTTTAATTCAAAAATAAAGTTTTTATTTAATGTTTATTTGCTTTAGGAAACCTCATTCTGCTCATGGATGAGGTTTACTAAAAAATGTAAAGGCCGCTTGGCCTTTTTACCTGCCCGCCAACCGTGAGGTTGGATGGGCAGCGTCAATTTGAATTTAAATTAGATTGTTCATGGCCTTAATAGGCCTTTTAAGTATCAGCGGGTGGGCAGCCGACTCCGGCACGCGGCCACCGAACAAAATATCGCGATGACGTCGGGATGTACGCCCGACATCATCATGCTTCATTTTATGCTCGGGCATGTCGTAATATTCTGCCCCATGTTGCCAGAACCCTGTAGGAATTCAAAACATCCAACAGACACTACAAGTGCTCTTAAAGTAGTCTGAGCAGCCAAAACGTACAATGTAATAGTAACAGAATGCCACCCCAAATTTTCCAGTGATTTACTCGCGAGCAGCTGAGGAACCTGTTATATACTGCTGAGTAAGGCCTCTCAGCTTTACTGTCTTTGGATCGTGGGAGGGGTGAGGAAGCAGCATGGGTGGGGGTGAAAATGGTGTCAGGGCCCTGGCAATATAATTTGACCCTGATTATAATATATTTATTAGATTATTGGCTGTGTTTTGGGCAGGGGCACCCAAAAATTGGAAAGCATAAACCTCAAGCAGAATGTTGGCACTGTTCAATTTTAAATTCATCCTGGTACTACCCCAAATTGTGCTTAAAATCAGGACATAGTGAAACAATAAGCAGCTGCCATAAATTTACAATAGAGGAAGAGATTAGAAGAAATGCTTTTATGTAGAGGGTTTTTAAGGCATGAAATGCTCCTACCAGGAACAGGAGTGGAAGTAAGATCTATAATAGCTTTCAAATGGGAAGTTAATAACTATTTGAAACAGTAATCACACAGTTGAATTGGACTAAATTGATTTCTCTTTGGTACAGGCAGTAAAGTTCTGCAAAGCTCAGGGAGAATTTTCCGGTTGGCGAGCAGGGGCAGCGCCCGCTCACCAATGCGTAAAATGATGCACAGTGACATCGGGCGGGCGTCCCGACATCACCACACGTCATTTAGATTTTCAGCTCGGCGGGCGTGCAGCCAAATCGGTTGCACACCTGCCAAACTGTCAAAGGCCTATTAAAGCCTGTTTAAAACTAATTAAATCAATTAAATGAGCTGCCTGTCCAACCTTAAGGTTGGTGGGCAGGCAAAGAGCCCAGGCAGCCTTCGCATTTTTCATGGAACCTCATCCACAGGCGGGATGAGGTTTCATGAAGTGCTTATAAATTTTAAAAATGTTTTAATTAATGTCCCTTGACACGTTCCAGCTCATGTGACACTGTCACATGAGGGGACATGTCTTAAAATATTTTTAATTCTTTATTTACATACTTGAAACTTAAACAAATAAAAAAAAAGCGCAAGAGCTCAGGCCTGGACTCAAGGAATCCCCTCCACCCCCGCCCGCACAGGGAGCGCTCAGTGCTTCCGGGCGAGCGTCATGCTGGGCGGGCCTTAATTGGCCTGCTCACGTAAAATGGCGACACGCACCCGACTGGGGGCACCGATCAGGTTCGCGCTCACTCCCGCCTGCCCCTGCACACACACACACACACCCCCCCCCCACCCCACCCCCAATCGGGGGGGAAAATTCAGCCCTATGATTCTATAAGTGTGTATCATGAATCGCTAATCATTACAAACATTAAAATGATTTCATCCCACCAGAAGTCTGCCTGCATAAAAATAAACCTCCTACCTGATCCAAAAAAATAGCTTGGGGCTCACATTAGAGTCAAGGTAATGGGTGGACGTTTTGCCCTGACGATTAAATTCAACCAGGATGAAAGTCCAGCCCTAAATATCATTACATTGTCTACAATGTCAGCCAGATAGCCATTACTCACTAAGCACCATCCCATGGAGAAATGAACCGAGAAATTTCAGCTGTCCTGTTGCACCGCCAGAATTATTGTGGGTCAGGAGTTTTGCTTTCTGGTCTGTCCTCCCCAGGACTCCAACTCAAACCCAAGGACAGGGTCATTTATACTTTAGGGTTGGGAGCCCATGACTGTACCGGCATTACTCAAGTGACCATCTCATAGGGCTGGTCAGATATTGAAGTGACTCCTGTCATTCCGTGTGGAACAGGGCTGGAAGGGGGGCCAGTCCTATCCGGCTGGAGAGTTGCTTGTTTCCAAAATGCTGTGCTAATCCTTCCATGCACAAGAGCCGTGCATGACTCTTGGAATGATTCCAATAGTATTGTGGGACTCACAGCTGACCTTGCATAGTAAATTGATCAGATTGGAGATCTAAGTCACCAGGGATGACCTGGAATCCCACTGGATGCTTATCCAAAAATGAGCTTGGGATGGAGTTTAAGTGTACAAGAAGATGAGCCCACACCCCATCCACCAAAAGATAGCATGAGATTGGTAAAGGATGGCAGTCCAGCAGTGACGGATTCTTCCCCAATTTCCTTGTCCTACACTGCCACAATACCGGAAAGTCAGTTCACAAAAAAGTGGGACTTTTGGCTATGGTTGTCAATTCTGGGCACACAAGGATGAGTTAGGGGTATGATTCCAAATGAAAGCTATAACGGATATGTCAAAGTAAGCCCATTGATTTGCTTAATCAAACAATGTTTATCAGTGTTAAAAATTTGACTAATGGCCATTTTAAACAATAATTATGTCAACTATGCTTTTGGTGTCATTTTGGAATGTTTTCCAGACATTGGGTGGAATTTTCCCAGAATTGCACTAAGTGTGGAAGCTGGCAGGTAAAATGGAGTCCTACCTGCAAATGAAAATGGCAGGTCTTAATGCCGTATCATTCCAAACCCGCCTCATTATTTATTCACTCCTGGGAAACTCGCCATTTCCATGGTGAGCGGGCTCTCATTCACCTGCCAGCCATCACCCCGCTGTTGCACCATGCCGGCTGCCATCTTTAAAAGGCAGCCACCTTGTGTTCATCGCCACCAGCCCACCACCACTGCCTGGGAGACATGGCCAGCAAAGGCAAAAAGACTGCAGCCCCCCCACTTCAACAAGAGGTCCCTTGAGCAACTGCTGGACACCGTGGAGGCCCGCTGGGATGTGCTCTACCCCCACTCTGGGCGCAGGATGGGCAGCAATGTCACCAACCCGGCTTGGGAGGCAGTGGCAGCGGTGGTCAGTGCGAACGCCCTGCAGAGGAGGACAGTCACCCAGTGCCGCAAAAGGATGAATGATCTCCTCTGTACCGCCAGGGTAAGTCACCCTTCTTATCACTCCCAACTCACACACTCACAAACCCATCACACATCCACAGGGCCCTCAACCACTGCCAGTGCAGTGGACATCACCATTCACTCTCTCACACACACCTTCATTGTTCTCATCCCATCCATGGGACCACTCACCACCCACACAGGCCAGGTATACTTATCATCTGGCCCGGCAGGCATCCTGGTACACCCTCCCGATCTCTATCCATACAGGACAAACTGGCAACCAAGAGAAGGGAATGGTCACAGACAGATGGAGGGATGCTGGAGATCAAAGTTCTGACAGAATTCGAAAACAGAGCCATCCAGCTGGCTGGCGATGACTGAGACTGGTCCTGTGCTGACGATGAGGTCAGCGCTTCTCTACCATGTGAGGATCCAGCAGCTCAACATCCATCAGACAACCATGCTGTGAGTGATGTGTCCTCTTTCACAGGCCACTGCCATGCACTAATTATCTCCCCTTGCTTTTGCAGGCCCATCTGCCAAACGGCCGACAGAGTCCATGACCCAGGGCCTCCAATCAGGCCCCAAAGAAACCTCTGAAGAGGAATCTGGAGGCATCCTCCCTGAAGTCCCATCAGAGCGCTCACCCACACCCTCCACCAGCGCAGAGACACACACCTCGGTGGGACCTAGCTTTAGAGTAGCCTCAGGATCACAATCTGGTGAGCACATCACACTTTCTGATCCACAGCAGGTGGAGGCAGGGAGGACTGCTGGAGACCAGAAAGTTGCTGAGTCCAAGTCAGATGATGAGTCTCTGGACTCGGTCAGGTCACAGTTGCTGGACCTGCAAAGGCAAGCTTGGGAATATCAGGAAGGGATGTCCGCTGCACTCCTCAGATTGCAAGGCACGATGGAGGAGCCCATCGGCCTTCAGGCTGAGGTGATAGCGCCGGCATGTCAGCGCACTGAGGTCAACACTGGCAGGTGGCGGCCGCCATGGAGACCTTGGTCCAGGACGTCACTCCTGCACTGCTGCGCTGGCTTAACTCCATCACTGATGCCATAGTTGACCTCCAACAGTGCGTACTGGAGAGGGGCCCTGGGCAGCTTGATCGCACTCCAGCTAATCCTTCCGCTCACGGAGTCAGCCAGGGGCCCTCGGGCACCCATGGGGAGGAAGATCAGCAGGTGCACACTCCAGGGCCATCCACCCAGGTGACTCTGGGTGTCCGGCCCATCCGAATCCCCTCTTCGGGTGCCCCCCGCAGCTCCAGCTTCACAGGCCGAGGAGGGTGCCACTGCCACACAGCAGGACCCCAAAAGCAGGCCGGGGCCCTCCAAGTCTTGAATCTCTAGAGGGCGCCTGCCAAAGTCATCACAGACAGGGCATCGCAGTCAGCAGGCTGCCTCCACCTCCACTGTGGATGTCCGGGGAGTACCAAGACATAACAGCAGGGTTAGGAAAGTTAGGTAAAAGTAGTTGCACAGCCTAACCATGGGTGTTGATCACTTGTACATACTGTTCACTATTGTCAATAAACTCCCCAGAATGTCTCCCTGCCTATGGCTCCTTGTTCTGATGAGCAGTGTTCTTGTCACTCAGATGTGAAACCTTTCTGCACAAGATAAAGGCAGGTGTCTCGGACCAGGACCTTTTTCCTGTGCGCTGTGCAGCCTTCAGACCACAGTGATGGTCCAGCCTCACACTCCCTGGAAACATTACTGATGTCTGCACCTTGGCAGTGCTGGTCATTGCTGCCAGAATGTAGCAAGCAGGCGTCACAGAGTTCTCTCATTCTCTATGTGCTCTCAGCACCTTTAAGGTGGGGCTGGCCCCCCTCACACCAACATCTGCGACCAGTGACGCTGTGCACCAGCTCCTGAAGAGCTGAGGTGCTGAAGGCAGACACAGCATAAGAGGCGTCTAAAGTTTCATGGCTGCATCTCTGAGATGGCCCTCATCATGGAGCGCAAGCGAGCTGCCCTCATCCAAACAGGAGTCAGACATTCTCAGAGGCCGTGTGAAGAGCTATGGAGTGTCCTCATTGCATGTTGTCATCATCCCTCTGCAATTGGGAGACTATTAAGGCCTCCACTGCGTCTTCATGACAGAAGCATTGTCACAAAGGGCATTGGCGCTGCCATAAGCCAGACTGGAGTCAAACATTCATAACTGCGATGTGAGGATCTATGGTGTCACCTCATTGTATGTCGCCATCATCCTCCACAAATCTAGCAGCTACGAGGGCCTCCCAAGCACGCCTGCCTCATCTAGCAAGTGCAAGAGCGTCATCCCCATCATCATCACCACCTCACCTTCATCCCCGCCAGAGTCCTCCGCATTGAAGGAGACGTGCAACTCCTCCATCTCCTCCTCATTCAGCTCGTCTCCCCATTGCAGCGCCACCAGACCAGTCAGGCACTGGAACCTCATCTTCAACATCCTGATGGTCTGCTCCACCAAGTTGCGAGTTGCAGCATGAGCCTCATTATAGCATCGCTCTGCTGCAGTCTGAGGCCGCCGCATGGGAATCATCAGCCATGGCTTCTGTGGGTAGCCCTTGTCCCCGAGGAGCCATCTCTGCAGCTTCTGTTGACTCTGGAAGACATCAGGAATCTGCAAGCAACTCAGGATGTAGGCGTCATGCACACTCCCTGGAAACCGTGCGCACACCTGCAGGATGTGTTTCTGGTGGTCGCATACCAGCTGCATGTTCAGTGAGCGGAAGCCCTTGAGGTTGATGAAGTCCATTGAGTGTAGCGATGGAGACCTGAGCGCCTCATCGGTGCAGTCAATCACACCCTGCATCTGTGAGAACCCTGAGATCAGGGCGAATCAAATGGCCCTTGCATCCTGGCTGTCCCATTCCCAGGTGAAATGCACAAAGTTGTGTGCCATGGAGAAGATGGCATCTATGACCTCATGGATGCATTTGTGGGTGGCGGCTTGTGAAATCCCACAGAGGTCACCTGTGGATCCCTGAAAGGAGCCACTGGCATAGAAATTGAGCGCTGCAGTGACTTTCACAGCCATTGGCAGTGGATGCCCTCCATGTCCCCTTTGCGCCAAGTCCTACAGTAAGTGGTAGATGTGGGCAACCAGGTCCCTAGACCAGTCGTCGGCGACAGTAGTTCTCATTCATCTGCAGGAATGGCAGGCAGCGTCTATAGGCCCTGGGCACTGACCAGCCATAGCTCACTGTCGCTCCTGGGCAGCATGCGCAGGAACCCCTGCTGCCCCTGAGGTTGCTGTTCCTGTCTTTGCATGACCCTCAGTCGCTCTCTCTCCTCCATCTTCTATGGTTTCTGTAGGCCATCAGGCACACAGCTAGGTCACCAGGATCCATGATCCTGACGTGGTCCTTCTGCAGCATGAAAGAGAGAGAAACGTGGTTATCAATGCTGCCTTTCGCAACTTTCCTGGTCCTGTGTGATTGCCCTCTTACGCTTCCTGGACAGTGCTGGTCACCCCTCGGATGGCCAGAGATGAGTGCGCTGCATGGCTGCCCTGTCAACCTGTGACATGGGGGACTCTGGTCCAAACCGGAATGCTGAGATTACAAGGGGCTGTGAGCACCTCCAGCAGTGACTGCTACATGGCCAGCGTTGGTGAGGAGATTGTACAACGTGTGCAGCCCAACTGCTCCACGGTCCAATAAAGTGGTGGCGGACTCGAAGTTTGTGTGGGGGCGGTGGGGGAGGGGTGGCAGTGGCTGGGAGGCAAGGTATGGAGCACTTGGTGGCCCTTTGGTGTCTCCACGTTGTTTGCATGGGCAGACAGGCCAGGAGCCTGACCCCAATCATATCACTGTGGCTGCACCTGATCTGTCTCAGTTGCAGAGGCATGGTCAGTTTATACAGGTGTCCCTACTGCGTGGCCATTTCCCTCACTTACCCTGCCACCCACCTGGATTGCCCATGCACGGGATGCAGGGCCAGGGCAGTCCTTGCCACCACCCCCCTCCCCCCATCCCCCCCAATGACAATGGTCGCCTCCGAGGCTGACCAGCACTTGTCCCCGGACAACAATGCCCACACCCCAGCAGTCGCCTCCGAAGCTGGCCAGTACTTGCTCCTGAATGCCTCCCCCCCTCAGCAGTTGCCTCCGAAGCTGGCCAGCAATTGCCCCTGGACACTCCACCCCCCCCACCCCCGGCCTCCCTTAGCAGTTGCCTCCAGAGCCAGGCATCAGGTCCCCCCCCCGGCCCCCCCCTCCCCCCCCCCCCCCCCCCCGGGCACCCTTGAGTAAACAATAGGCGAGCTGTGGAGAACGCTGCTGCTCACTCACCTCAGTTCCCCCAAAGTGAAGGTCGCCAAGTGCTGCGCGCTGTTGTGAAACATGTCGATGTGCTTTCCCGCTAACGTGAACAGACGATACGGCAGGGTTCCAAGGGCCTGGCGGAATGGCCTTTTAATTTTATGCTGATGTATTACAATTAGCCCCCTGCTGACCAATGGTGGGAAACGCGGCCCGCCGTCAGTGGGCTGAGCAGACAATCATGGCCTGCCTTCATGTCACCGTGAAGCAGGTCCCGCCATATTTTCCGCACACGCCACCTATCAAACCCACCTCCAGCAGGCGCGGAAAATTCTGCCCATTGAAACACATCACAAAGCAATATGAAAGATTTTCCTTCCTTCTTGATTATCAAACCAGTTATTATAAGAAGCTTTCACATTAATTCCATAATCGTGAAATTAGTGCTAAATTCCCTCTCTGCAATTCCCATTCAAAACTCCTGAGTGCCACTGCTGGTGCTCACAATAAAGGTAATCTGATTAGTAGTGTTACGAGCAGGTAAGGAGGGGTTTTCTCCCTCCTCGTTTGGCTGCAAAAGTTCTTTTTAAATTTTCAAATGGATATACTTGCCAATTTGGTGAATTCTTAACTGTTGACATGTTATGATTGCAAAAGAACCAATTGGACAGGTTTTCTTGAGTTTAACAAAGAAAGAGGTTAGCTTTATTATACTTAAACCAAGCTAAGTAAAATAATAAACTTCGCTCTGACATTTGTACACACACACTCAAAGTTCACACACACACAAATACAGATTACAGAGTAGGGGAGGATAGGTTTGCTAAATTAGAGTCCATAAAAAGTGAAAGGAATATATGGTCTGTAGTTTGGTGACTCAGCTGCTTCAGGCTGAATTGGTGATCTTACAACTTTCCTTCAGCGGTCCTGAACCTTCGGATTTAAAGAGGTAGACGGCTGAGTTTGCTGTTCTGGAGATTATAGTGCTGAGTTGAATTCATTTAACAAATCTCTGTCTGCAGCTGTGGCATCCCTGGATGGTCACAGTCGGCAAACAGGGCTCAAAGCTTGCCAGAACATTTGAAGAGAGAGAGAGAGGCAGGAGGGACCCCATTTGGGTCTTCTCTCTCAGTGCCTCAGCTACTTGTCCTGAGTCCTGCAGAGAAAACATGTGCTTAAAATATACAAAGGGTTGTCAATGGAATGAGCAAACTTTGTGGTTCAGTGAACATTTGTTCATATGACCTTCCATCTGCAACTGTCCATTTGTCTGTGTATTCCAAGGGCCATTTGATTAGATCATGTCTGGGAAGCTATCGTAGCCAGGGTCCCTTTGTCCAAGGCTTAATGGTTCAACTCCAACAGTCGAATACCTCAGGTGATTGCCTTAATGCCCTGTTAATGGGGCAGGTGTTTCACATTCCCCAGGTGATCATTGTCTTTGGTGGGTTTTACAGACATGCTGCCTCCATTCCAATGAATTGTAGTGTGGGATGTACAGTAATGAAAATTGGGGTAGCCATCTTGGACTGTGATCTCAAGTTACATTTAGACTCTCTGTTTTAAAAAAGTCTGTTCTTATAAGTTCAATTCATGTTTCCAGCCAGTGGGTTAAACATCATTATTTGACATAAAGCACATCTTCATGACAGAATGAAGTTTTGAATAATTATATCTTGAATCAATATTTTCACCATTAGTCAAAAGAATGAGCAAACTTTGTGGTCAGTGAACATTTGTTCATGTCCATTCTGACACTATTTGGGTCTTATTCAAATTTGACAAGTACTGGTCTATTGTAGGTTATGCAGTAATATTAGTTTTACAATACTGGATGGCTGATCTTTCAAATATATTCAATTCAGGGGGATCCAGTAGGTCAAAAGGTTGAGCGCTTGACTCCAAATCTGGCTTTTACAAATGCAAATACTGTCACTGCATCTTATTTAGCTCGGTTGCCTGGTGGCTTTCGGAAGCACCACGTGACCACCAGATGGTCCATCTGAAGGAAAAGGAAACAAGAATCAGTCAACCTGTTTGAATTACACCCTGCTGCTGCACAATTATGGTATTGATGACTACAAAAATACAGCAATACCCAACAGAACATCACAACCTCCCAGCTACAAGAGAATTCAGAATGAGGGGGGAAAAAGTGTGCGAATCTAAGAGATGAAATATCCTTTTTAAAACTTCCGTCATTCCATGGTAGGTATGTGCATTGTGATGTGTTGTAAGTAAGAGAATAAAATCAAGGTTTCTTTATCCAATATGCAAAGCTTGAGTGCATTTTTTCTTCGTTTAGTAAAGAGATCAGATTACTAGTGTTTGCTGCGAGTAAACCCGTTATCTCATAGCGCGAGACCGATAAGAAGTTTATTCTGTCGACTCCTGAAAGAAAACATTTCACATAACACACCCACTGAAAAATTCAAATGTTGTCAGATGTACAAACACGCGTAAAGATTTTACTCACTCTTGATCAAACTCTTAATCGCTTCTTTTTGCTAGCTGCCCTTAATCACAAATTTTTCACTTTCCCTCATAATCACAAACCTTTCTTTAAGTTTGAACATTCCTGTGAATTTTATTCACTAGCTAAGCTTACAAACATCAATATCTTGTGACAAATGTGAACTCAAAGATATACGTATGTGTTTTAATCTGCAAGTGAAATATTTGAAAGCAACTGTATATTTTTTAAAATGCAAACTAGAAAGGAAAGAACATCCTCAAAATCTATAGCTAAACGGGAGAAGGGAATGTTTACAATCGTATCCTCCGAGGTCAGAAAATTGAGTTACTTTGTTCTTTGGAATTGTCTAAAATAAAGACGATAATAGTCATTTTAACAATTATGAAAATTGCAGTAAACAAATCTCAAATTTCCAACATCTGCAATATTTTGCTTGTCTTATAATTACACTGATGTAATTCCTTTTACATTAACTTTCTTCAGTGGGGAACTCGTACGCATTCTTATCTGACGTTTCTGATGTGTAAACTGTACCGCTATGTATTCTTCCGACGCGCATTTTTCCTTTTAAATTATTAGTTTCTTTTCACCTTAAACTAAATAAATACAGACTGGATCACATAAAATTATTCTAATATTAAAGGGGCAATATTGCAGTATTAGCTCATTTTGGCTTGGTTCCCTTCCTCAGACTATGGAACCTCGACAGTTAATGCTGTGGAAAGTTAATAGAGTGACAGTCTTTGTGAAACCTTTTCAGCGTGGGTCAACTTTTTTAATGCACAAAACATCAAAGGATACTTTGATTAATACCCAACTTCGATTAATACCTCAGCCCCCTGTCAAGATGTAATGCAACTTCAATCTTCTACTCCCCAAATTCACTGCTGTTAATTAAAACTAAGCTAAAAATATATAGAATCAGAGGTAATTGGGAATGTTATGTTATGTTATGTTGTGTTATCAACTGTTGTGCCATTCCATCCTCTTTATAAACATGGTAAAGTATGCAAGACAGTTATTGCCTACAATTACAGAGCAGTAAACGGGTGATGTAATTAAGTAATAATGAACAACCATTACATTCAATTTGGAAATGATTGATAGACAGGTCCGTTTCAAAGGCAGGGCAGATCATTCAGTTCTACAAGTGGCTTGTAGCCCTGAGTTCCATTGTATGGTACAGGTCGTAGGATTGCTAAACTTCCAGGTTTGGCCATGAGTCTCCAGGGATTAAAGAAGAATGTCCAGGACACTGTTGTGAGCAACCTAGAAGAAAAATCATTGGATTATTTAAAAAAAACATTGTATGTCACTTACATTATCTTTGCGATTTTTCAATGATTATTTGTAAGAAAAATAATGGAGTTGGCAATAACAGGCTGTTTGACAGAGAGTCAAGAAACATTCAATTGAGTAATAAACAGGTTGATTTTTAATTCAAAAGAAATGTGTAGGTTTTGATTGGGTGGGAAATTAAAATGTAAAAACCTGAAACCTCTCCCCAACTGGTCTCAAACCCACTCACTTTTGGTTTCAGTGAGGTGGGACAGGGGTGTGAGTGACAATCCCACTCCAGCAGATGGGTTGGTCATTTAAATATTTTAATAAGGCTGTGCTTCTTAGCATTTATCTTTCTTCCAACTGACTGTGTATACCTGGCTTCAGGAAACCCGACAACTAAAGGGAGGCAAGAATTCCTGTGCAGGACAGATAAGTGTTTCTCCAGCATTACTCGTAAGCAAGGATGAGCAGCAGTGCTCCCCCAGTCCTCCAAATTCCACATGGTCAGACCCCTTGCCATGAACTGCCACTTGCCTCCCCAGCACCACCATGATCACTGAACAGTATGATCACTGGCCCCTGACGTCCCCCTCGCCCAGTCTCTGCCTGACTTTCCACAATCACCCCTCCCCCAACTCTCCAAACCATGCTGCCTGCACTGTCACCACCCTCACTGCTTCCACCACCTCCCCCCTGCCCCCTGCTCCCACCCACCTTACATGCCCACAGGCAATCTCTGCTCCAAGCAACAGGAATTTTCCTGCTCCTGGGCTGTGACTCCTTCTGGATTGTTTCCAACATCACCACACGCACGCACCCCTCCCCCACCCCCCCCCCCCCCACCCCACTACCCCCTCCAGCTCTCTGATAGGAGCCAAGCCCATCAATCAGGCCGTCTTCCTTAAACTTGTTTAAAAACACATACGCATACCACCTGGAGTTATAAGTCCACAGCATTCGTGACCAGAATTCCACCCACCTCCACTTGGACATTCTGCCCCAGTAAATATCAAGGTCAAAAGGTCCCTTAAGGTTACACTTGAATATAGGAGGGTGGTGAGTTCCAAGGACAGACATGTTGGGCAACCAGTGGTGGAAGTATGGGGACAGGGCCATTGAAGGCAAGAGATCATAGAGTATGTCCAATCAGATTTGGCAACTTTAAGTGCAGGATCAGTCCAATATTCAATCACAGGTTTGTTCTTTTAGTCTTCTAACTTTGAAAACTTATCACCCAGGCTTAAACAGTATCAGAGAACTCTATTACCATTCATAAGGTAGCGGTGGATTGACATCCTAGCACAGGTCAGGGTGCACCTTTAGGCTTGCATCTGATTATCCTCATGTGTGTTTACATGGGCAACATTCTGCCACCCAGAATGCTGTACTCTCAGACACTATTATTGAATAGCAGATTATGACTGTAAGTAATGTTGAAAGCAATGTTTGTGTCACCACACAGTAACAAGCAGCAGCACAGAGCAGAATTTAAGAAAGAAAAGTCAGCCAAAAATGAATACAACTTGTTTGCACGTATGGTCCTGGTTATATTCCAAACTGGCAACAAAAGGGTTCAAGGCTTGTTTGCTCAGTACAATGGTTGAGTATAAGGAGGAAGCAAGATCCACTGGCACTCCTCTATATTTTACACTCTCATAAACCATTGTGTTTGACACAAAAATTTTGATACAAAAAAGGATTAGGGATCACTTTAGGTTTGACCTTCTGCCTTCAGGGACAAGTTCTTTGATGTGGCATTTGGTCCATGCCAATAATTTTGTACTTTTTAAAATTATATGTTGCTAATTAGAGGTCAGCCTTTTTTCACCAAACAGTATTACTTTGAAATATCTCCAACAGGCTTCTTTACAGTATCTTGTTTCTTCACCTGAAGGAAGGTGGTTCAAGCCATTCCTATTAAAACCAGTAGAAAGAATACTTATAACTTGTTTGAGGCCGAGAGCCAGGTTCTGGCTACCTTAATCCAGCCCCCTATTCTGGCTTGAAATTTTTTTTACACAAATTCAGAGGCAGAATTAACTTGGCATGTAGGAACATTGAAGCAATGGTGCCTCAACATTCATTATCATCTGTTTCCAGAACATTTCAATTGTGCATTCGAAGTAGCCCTAAAAGTAGCCACTTGGTTGCTGATTCCTATCATGATATAGCAATTTTCAATCACTTCTACTTACTTTGCCTCCACTGGAAGAATTTAGCAAGTTTTCTATTCGGGTGGGAAGCAGCATGTCTCAAAGAAAAAAAGCGTTCCTTGTCAGGTGAACTTTACAAGGTTTAGCTCACCCACTTAAATGCTATTTCCTGGTGGCTGATATTGGAAGTCAGGGGCTGCCCTTTCCCACAAGGCTTCAGGGGTGCAGGAGGTGGGAAAACCAACAGGATAGAGAAAAAAAGAAGAAAACATAAATATGAAAACCGTATTTAATATGATTTTTTATTTATTTATTGATGTGAGGGTCGCTGGCAAGGGGAACATTTATTGCCCATCCCTGGTTGCCCTTGAGAAGGGAATGGTGAGCTGCCTTCTTGAACCGCTGCAGTCCATGTGGTGTAGGTACAACCACAGTGCTGTTAGGAAGAGAGTTCCAGGATTTTGACCCAGCGACGGTGAAGGAACAGTGACATATTTCCGGTGTCCTCGTACGCCAGTCACTGAAGGTAAGCATGCAGGTGCAGCAGGCAGCAAAGAAGGCAAATGGTATGTTGGCCTTCATAGCGAGAGGATTCGAGTACAGGAGCAGGGATGTCTTGCGACAATTATACAGGGTCTTGGTGAGACCACACCTGGAATATTGTGTGCAGTTTTGGTCTCCTTATCTGTGGAAGGATGTACATGCTATAGAGGGAGTGCAGCGAAGGTTTACCAGACTGATTCCTGGGATGGCGGGACTGACATATGAGGAGAGATTGAGTCAGCTAGGATTACCTTCATTGGAGTTCAGAAGAATGAGGGGGGATCTCATAGAATCCTATAAACTTCTAACTGGACTAGACAGGGTAGATGCAGGAAGGATGTTCCCTATGGTGGGGGAGTCCAGAACCAGGGATCACAGACTAAGGATACGAGGTAGACCATTTAGGACTGAGATGAGGAGAAATTTCTTCACCAAGAGAGTGGTGAGCCTGTGGAATTTGCTACCACAGAAAGTAGTTGAGGCCGAAACATTGTATGTTTTCAAGAAGGAGTTAGATATAGCTCTTGGGGCGAAAGGGATCAAAGGGTATGGGGAGAAAGCGGGAGCAGGCTATTGAGTTGGATGATTAGCCATGATCATAATGAATGGTGGAGCAGGCTCAAAGGGCCGAATGGCCTGCTCCTGCTCCTATTTTCTATGTCTCTATGCAAGTCAGGATGGTGAGTGACTTGGCAGAGAACTTGCAGGTGGTGGTGGGCCCATGCACCAGCTGCCCTTGTTTTTCTAGGTGGTTGAGTTCGCTGGTTCGGAAGTTGCTGTCAAAGGAGCCATGCTGAGTTGCCACAGTAAATTTTGCAGATGATGTTCACAGCTGCCACCATGAGCCAGTGTTGGAGGGAATAAATGTTACAGGTTTTGTTGGAGCTGCACTCATCCAGGCAGTGGAAAGTATTCCATTACAGTCCTGACTTGTGCCTTGTAGGTGGGGGACAGGTTTTGGGGAGTCCCTGACTCTGACCTGCTCTTGTAGCCACAGGGTGGAATTTTACGGCCCTGTCATGGCATGGGCGGTGCCATAAAATGTGGTGAACTGTTCAAAAGTCCAGTGACTTCAGCGGGACCGTAAAATCCCACCAACAGGAGGGTCCGTAAAATTCCGTCAACAGTATTTATGTAGTTTCTCTAATTAGGTTTCTAATCAATGGCAACTCCCAGGAATTTGATGGTAGGGATTCAGCGATGGTAATACCATTGAATGTCAAACTGAAATGGTTAGATTCTCTCTTGTTGGAGATAGTCATTGCCTGACACTTGTCTGGCATGAATGTTACTTGCCACTTATCAGCCCAAGCCCTATTGCATGCAAGTATGGACTGCTTCATTGTCTGAGGATTTGTGAATGGAATGATTACTACTCAATCATCAGCAAACCACACCTCTGACCTTTTGGTGGAGGGAAGATCATTGAAAAGCAGCTGAAGGTGTCTGGACCTAGGATACTATGCTGATGAACTCCTGGGACTGGGATGATTGACCTCAACCACAACCATCTTCCTTTGTGCTAAGTATCAATCCAACCAGTGGAAAGTTTTCCACAATTCCCATTGATTTCAATTTTGCTTGGGCTCTTTGATGCCACACTCAGTCAAATGCTGCCTTGTTTTCACCTCATCTCTTTTGTTCATCTTTTTTGTCAGTGTTTGGACCAAGGCTGTAATGAGATCAGAAGCTGAGTGTCCCTGGCAGAATCCAAACTGAATGTCAGTGAACAGGTTATTGCTGTGTATGTTCTGCTTGATAGACTTTCAACAACACCTACCATCACTTTGATGATTGAGAGTAGACTGACAGGAAGGTAATTGTCCAGAATGTATTTGTCCTGCTTCTTGTGGACAGGACATACCTGGACAATTTTTCACTTTGTCATATCAATGCCAGTGTTGTCACTGTACTAGCGCAGCTTTGTTAGGAGTAAGGCCATTTCTGGAACACAAATCTTCAGTGCTACAGCTCCGATGCTATCAGGGCACATAGCCTTTTCTGCATCCAGTGCGTGAAGCCATTTTTTGATATCACATGGACTGAATTGAGTTAGCTGGGTATCTGTGATGCTGGGGACATCAAGAGGAGGCCAAGGTGGATTATTCACTTGGTATTTCTGGCTGAAGATGGTTGCGAATGCTCCAGCCTTGTCCCTTGCATTGATGTGTTGGGCTCTTCCACCACTGAGGATGGGAATGTTCATGGAGCCTACTACTCCTGTTTAGTTGGTTAATTGTCCACCACCATTCATGGCTAGATGTGGTAGCACTGCAGAACTTTGATATGAGATGCTGGTTGTGGGATTGCTGAACTCTGTCTAAAAACTTGCTTTTATGTACTACCTTTCTGAGGAGGTCCAAAAGTGCTTTAGACCCAATGAAGTACTTTTGAGGTGTAGTAATGTAAAAAACACGGCAGCCTAATAACACATAACAAGCTCTCACAAGTATTAATGTGATAATGATCAGATAATCAGTTATCATAGTGCTTTTGGTTGTGGAATCATGGTCAGGACACTAAGAACTCCTCTGCTCTTCTTTGAATAGTACCATGGGATCCTTTCTATAAGAAATGGGAGCTGGAGAAGGCCACTTGACCCTTTGAGCCTGCTCCACCATTCAACAAGATCATGGCTGATCTTTTACCTCAGCACCATCTTTCTGCACTACCCACCTGAGAGGGTAGAAGGGGCTTTAGTTTAATGCATGTCTGAAAGAGAGTACTTTGGACTGTGTAGCACTCCCTCAGTATTATACTGAAGTGACAGCGTAGATTTTATGCTTTTGTGATACTTGAACCCACAATCCTTCTAACTCAGAGACGAGAATGCTACTGTTGAACCATGGCAACGGCTAGGTACAAAACATCCACAGATTTATATAATTATTATATATTATATATATAATTATATATATATTATTATATATAATTATATATATAATTATTGGCATGAAAAGCTGAACGAGCAAGAGATTTTCAAAAGCTATGGAAAAGTGCTATTTACATTTTCACAAATATGTTTTAAACATATATGACCTCTGGTTTCTGAGGCTGTGGAGGAGCAGCTTGGTTCCTGTATAAAATCCATCACAGAGAAGAAAACAACGATGATGCACTGCTAGGTGTTTCTACAGTTTTTTTATGGACAACATTGTTCAAATGTGAAAATGGGCTAAATTAGTACTCAACAGTGGGGATAAATAGTTGTTTATTGCATTTCTAAAAGGACAGTCAAATTGACTTGAAATTTGACTGAAGAATTTGAACATTTGCACAAACTGAGTTGTTAAACATCCAGGCCCTGAATTTTCCCTGGACCTGTAGTGCCATGTGGGGATGAAACAAGCAGAAGAGGCCAAGTGGGAACAGAAAATCATACACAGCCCATAAAAGTCTGATTTCTGCTCGGGGTAACAGCCAAGCTGAGTTTCCACTGGGA
Organism: Cetorhinus maximus; assembly: GCF_964194155.1. NCBI lineage: Eukaryota > Metazoa > Chordata > Chondrichthyes > Lamniformes > Cetorhinidae > Cetorhinus > Cetorhinus maximus. The sequence goes on from NC_135880.1 coordinate 132,146,688, forward strand.
TCTCAAGCAGGCAGAAGTTAGATAAATCCTCCCCAGAAAAGCCTATGGCATCACAAAGAGGCTGTGGGGACCAATGTCAGTCCTGTCTTACTTTACATTTGGTGACCTGGACACTGGAAAGAAACTAGACCTTGTAGGGTTGGAAATGGGAGCCATGGGGTCACCAAGCCAAGGTAATGATTTGGAGGCTCCCAGAAATCACTTCCTAATTTTGTTATATCAACTGTCTCACAAATGAGGCCAACCGCTTGGCATTTGGTAGAATCTTGCCAACCTCAATGCTGTAAAGGGTTAACTCTAATGATAGCTACTGAGCATGTGCATAAGGAGCTATGTAACAGTGATGTCACTCACTAAAGGACAATGACAGAGTATCTTAAGAAAGTATCTATGAGCTATGCCTCATTCTTGTTTAACCTTTGTAAATAGTTACTATGTGAATAAATGGGTTTTCAACAAAAAACCATCGCCTCCAATAAGATCCCTTCTCGATTAAGAAGCTAATGAATCCCACCAGAGATTTTACCTTTAAAAGAAGAGACTTTGGAGGGAGGTGTTGTAGGGAAATGTGTATATAATAGTATGGGGATAAAGACTCGGGGGAGATGTAGAGTAAAGGGTTAACTGCATGCGCTTAAGTTGCTGTGTCACATTGATGTCACTTACTGGGAGAAGATGACTGAGAAGCTTCTTAGAGAATAGTTCCAACTATCCCTTCTCCTTGTTTAACTTTTGTAAATAGCTAGTATGTAAATAAATGTGTTTTCAACAAAAGGCCATTGCCCCCAGCAAAATCCCTTCTAGTGTAAAGTAGTTAATGAATCCTGAGATAAAACCATGATAACAGAATTAACACCCAACCAATCCCCACTCCAGCAGCAGTAGGTTCCCAAAAAGTGTCCATAGTGATCCGAGAGTCCAGTAAAAATGCCTTACCCTATTGTCAGCTTGATACTTTGGGAAGGTCAGGAGCAGGATTCCCACTCTGCTAGAGTTATGGAGCACAATGGGTCCAGGGATTTTTCAGCCCCCTCTTAATTAAATACATTAATGTGCTGTCATAGAAAGAAAGCTACAAAATGTGAATAAAGCAGTTGCATTATTATGTATTTAGAAAACCAAAAGCTACAAAGAATTATCAACATTTTTTTGTTTTTGCTATTTTGGTGGTCTTTTAAAAGTTATTTAAGATTGAGTGTTTATGGTATCATGGGGGTCATAAGCATTGTGAGGGAGCTGCAGTGGCATAAAGTATTGCTGAATCATCTCTGGGTTTCTGACCATAATTCAGCTCTTTCCTAGTTGGGTTCAATAGTTCCTTCAAGACAGTATATTCTGTAATGTTATTAGTTTACTGCTTAAATAAAGAATGATCAAAACTTGATAGCGATAGATTGAAAAGGATGTTAATGTTAATCAAAAACAGAATTACCTGGAAAAACTCAGCAGGTCTGGCAGCATCGGTGGAGAAGAAAAGAGCTGACGTTTCGAGTCCTCATGACCCTTCAACAGAACTGAAGTATAGTTAGGAGAGAGGTGAAATATAAGCTGGTTTAAGGTGGGGGGTGGGGGGAGAGAAGTTAGGGATGGGGGGGTGGTTGTAGGGACAAGCAAGCAGTGATAGGAGTAAGTAATCAAAAGATGTCACAGACAAAAGGAACAAACGGGTGTTGAAGGTGGTGATATTATCTAAGAAAATGTGCTAATTAAGAATGGATGGCAGGATACTCAAGGTACAGCTCTAGTGGGGGTGGGGTGGAAAGACTAACAGGGTATTAGTTGTAGATTTAAAATAATGGAAATAGGTGGGAAAAGAAGAATCTATATAAATTTTTTTTAATAAGGGGCGGGAGGGAAGAAACGGGATGGGGATGGGGGGAGGGGGAGTTTAAGATCTAAAGTTGTTGAATTCAATATTCAGCCCGGAAGGCTGTAAAGTGCCTAGTCGGAAGATGAGGTGCTGTTCCTCTAGTTTGCGTTGGGCTTCACTGGAACAATGCAGCAAGCCAAGGACAGACATGTGGGCAAGAGAGCAGGGTGGAGTGTTAAAATGGCAAGCGACAGGGAGGTTTGGGTCTTTCTTGCGGACAGACCGCAGGTGTTCTGCAAAGCGGTCGCCCAGTTTGCGTTTGGTCTCTCCAATGTAGAGGAGACCGCATTGGGAGCAACGAATGCAGTAGACTAAGTTAGGGGAAATGCAAGTGAAATGCTGCTTCACCTGAAAGGAGTGTTTGGGCCCTTGGATGGTGAGGAGAGAGGAAGTGAAGGGGCAGGTGTTGCATCTTCTGCGTGGGCATGGGGAGGTGCCATAGGTGGGGGTTGAGGAGTAGGGGGTGATGGAGGAGTGGACCAGGGTGTCACGGAGGGAACGATCCCTACGGAATGCCGCCAGGGGGGGTGAAGGGAAGATGTGTTTGGTGGTGGCATCATGCTGGAGTTGACGGAAATGGCGGAGGATGATCCTTTGAATGCGGAGGCCGGTGGGGTGATAAGTGAGGACAAGGGGGACCCTATCATGTTTCTGGGAGGGAGGAGAAGGCGTGAGGGCGGATGCGCGGGATATGGGCCGGACACAGTTGAGGGCCCTGTCAACGACCGTGGATGGAAAACCTCGGTTAAGGAAGAAGGAGGACATGTCAGAGGAACTGTTTTTGAAGGTAGCGTCATCAGAACAGATGCGACAGAGGCAGAGGAACTGAGAGAATGGGATGGAGTCCTTACAGGAAGCGGGGTATGAGGAGCTGTAGTCGAGGTAGCTGTGGGAGTCGGTAGGCTTGTAATGGATATTGGTGGACAGTCTATCATCAGAAATTGAGACAGAGAGGTCAAGGAAGGGAAGAGAAGTGTCAGAGATGGACCATGTGAAAATGATGGAGGGGTGGAGATTGGAAGCAAAATTAATAAATTTTTCCAGGTCCCGACGAGAGCATGAAGCAGCACCGAAGTAATCATCAATGTACCGGAGAAAGAGTTGTGGGAGGGGGCCGGAGTAGGACTGGAACAAGGAATGTTCCACATACCCCATAAAGAGACAGGCATAGCTGGGGCCCATGCGGGTACCCATAGCCACACCTTTTATTTGGAGGAAGTGAGAGGAGTTAAAGGAGAAATTGTTCAGTGTGAGAACAAGTTCAGCCAGACGGAGGAGAGTAGTGGTGGATGGGGATTGTTTGGGCCTCTGTTCAAGGAAGAAGCTAAGGGCCCTCAGACCATCCTGGTGGGGGATGGAGGTGTAGAGGGATTGGACATCCATGGTGAAGAGGAGGCGGTTGGGGCCAGGGAACTGGAAATTGTTGATGTGACGTAAGGTGTCAGAGGAATCACGGATGTAGGTGGGAAGGGACTGGACAAGGGGAGAGAGAAGGGAGTCAAGATAACGAGAAATGAGTTCCGTGGGGCAGGAACAGGCTGACACGATCGGTCTGCAGGACAGTTCTGTTTGTGGATTTTGGGTAGGAGGTAGAAGCGGGCCGTCTGAGGTTGGGCGACTATCAGGTTGGAAGCTGTGGGAGGAAGATCTCCAGAGGAGATGAGGTCAGTGACAGTCCTGGAAACAATGGCTTGATGTTCTGTGGTGGGGTCATGGTCCAGGGAGAGGTAGGAGGAAGTGTCTGCGAGTTGACACTCAGCCTCCGCGAGGTAGAGGTCAGTGCGCCAGACAACAACAGCACCACCCTTGTCAGCGAGTTTGATGACAATGTTGGGGTTGGACCTGAGAGAACAGAGTGCAGTAAGTTCAGAGAGAGACAGATTAGAATGGGTGAGAGGAGCAGAGAAATTGAGACGGCTAATGTCACGCCGACAGTTCTCAATGAAAAGATCAAGAGAAGGTAAGGATTCAGAGGGAGGGGTCCAGGTTGAGGGAGAATATTGGAGGTGGGTAAAAGGATCCGTTGAACGGGGAGAGGACTCCTGCCCAAAGAAGTGAGCACGGAGACGAAGACGGCGGAAGAAGAGTTCAACATCATGCCGAGCCCGAAATTCATTGAGATGAGGGCGTAAGGGTATGAAACTAAGTCCTTTGCTGAGCACTGAACGTTCAGCATCGGAGAGGGGAAGGTCAGGGGGTATAGTGAATACGCGGCTGGGGCTTATCACCCCACCAGCCTCCGCATTCAAAGGATCATCCTCCGCCATTTCCGCCAACTCCAGCATGATGCCACCACCAAACACATCTTCCCTTCACCCCCCCTGGCGGCATTCCGTAGGGATCGTTCCCTCCGGGACACCCTGGTCCACTCCTCCATCACCCCCTACTCCTCAACCCCCACCTATGGCACCTCCCCATGCCCACGCAGAAGATGCAACACCTGCCCCTTCACTTCCTCTCTCCTCACCATCCAAGGGCCCAAACACTCCTTTCAGGTGAAGCAGCATTTCACTTGCATTTCCCCTAACTTAGTCTACTGCATTCGTTGCTCCCAATGCGGTCTCCTCTACATTGGAGAGACCAAACGCAAACTGGGCGACCGCTTTGCAGAACACCTGCGGTCTGTCCGCAAGAAAGACCCAAACCTCCCTGTCGCTTGCCATTTTAACACTCCACCCTGCTCTCTTGCCCACATGTCTGTCCTTGGCTTGCTGCATTGTTCCAGTGAAGCCCAACGCAAACTAGAGGAACAGCACCTCATCTTCCGACTAGGCACTTTACAGCCTTCTGGGCTGAATATTGAATTCAACAACTTTAGATCTTAAACTCCCCCTCCCCCCATCCCCATCCCGTTTCTTCCCTCCCGCCCCTTATTAAAAAAAATTTATATAGATTCTTCTTTTCCCACCTATTTCCATTATTTTAAATCTACAACTAATACCCTGTTAGTCTTTCCACCCCACCCCCACTAGAGCTGTACCTTGAGTATCCTGCCATCCATTCTTAATTAGCACATTTTCTTAGATAATATCACCACCTTCAACACCCGTTTGTTCCTTTTGTCTGTGACATCTTTTGATTACTTACTCCTATCACTGCTTGCTTGTCCCTACAACCACCCCACCCCCCCAACTTCTCTCCCCCCACCACCCACCTTAAACCAGCTTATATTTCACCTCTCTCCTAACTATACTTCAGTTCTGTTGAAGGGTCATGAGGACTTGAAACGTCAGCTCTTTTCTTCTCCACCGATGCTGCCAGACCTGCTGAGTTTTTCCAGGTAATTCTGTTTTTGTTTTGGATTTCCAGCATCCGCAGTAGCTTTTAGCTTTTTGTTAATGTTAATCCTTTTTTGTCTGCATGTTTTGTCTTAAATGGAAGCAACCTTCACCTAATCGGGGAAGAGAGAGTGAGAGGGCGATGAAACATTAGGCCGTGGTGGGCTGGGGGGAGGGGGAGGTGGCAACACTGGGGAGTGCGGGTGTTGGCGGGGAGACATTGGTCCATGTCATTTTAATGTGGAGTCGGGAGGAACACTCAGGTCAGCGAGGGAGCATTCCTGCCAGTTAGCACCACGTGGTGCTGTGGGAGTTCAGCATGTGACGAGTGAACCGGAAGGACGATTAAAAATTACAAATGAGTCCTGTAAGATTGTTCTGCACTTTAAATATCATCAATGTGCTCTCTTGCTGTCAGCGCATCTACCTTATCAAATATTGCAGGTGACAGACTTCCAGATGAAACCATGCTTACGGTTCCTGCTCATCATTTTAGGAGTCTAGTAGGCCATTTATTCTAGAGAAGAGGCACTTAATGGCCAAACGTCTAGGCCACTGATCTTACATTTTCCTACTGACGTTTTCAGCGGGGTCTAATACTCTTATACCTTCTCTCACACTGCTCCTAGGGCCACTTCACTGTGTTTGAAACTCTGCAGTTTTCTGTCTTGTTAAATGCCTCTTCACACAGGGCTGTTTTGTTTTCCAAAATTTATCTACAGTACCACACAGCCTCTGCCCACCTCATCATCACGGTACAAAAGGAAAATACACCAGATGCTGGACATATTAAATAAAAGTTAAAAAATGCTGGAAATACTCAGCCGGTCAGGCAGAATCTCTGGAGAAAGAAAATGAGTTAACAGGCATTATTTAATGGTTGCAATGGTGGGCCCGTCCACCAGCTGGTAAGCTAGTGGCAACCAAAATACATGAAGGCCGTGGGCGAATTTGCCTTTGAAAGTGCGAAAAAATCAATGACGGAGGCGAGAATTGAGAGAAGAGTCGTCCCCATATATGCGAGAGACAGAAACTATAAGAAGTTGCTCCTCCAGTCACAGGTTCTGTTCCTGCCACGCTCACTGCTTTGGCTTCTCCAATAACAGGATCCTTTCCTCCCACCCTTGCTGATCCTCAAGAGTCAGAATCTATGACTTGAGGAGCAGCAATAGCTGGAGGGAGGGAACCAATGATTAGAGAAGCTGGAGCAGTTATTCTGACCAGTTCTGCTGCCACCATCACCAATCACATTGAGAGGAGGCCATTTTGAATGGAGTTAAGAAATGGTTTCTGCCCACCAAAACCTGCACCTGGACCCTCAGATGCACATCCCCAAAACCCTCACTTGGGTGGGAGAAGACAGAGAGTGGTAGTGGATGATTGCTTCTCAGACTGGAGGTCTGTGACTAGTGATGTGTCTCAGGGATCTGTGCTGGGACCATTGTTATTTGTTGTCTATATCAATGATTTGGATGATAATGTGGTGAATTGGATCAGCAAGTTTGCTGATGACACTAAGATTGGAGGCGTTGTGGACAGCGAGGAAGGCTTTCAAAGCTTGCAGAGAGATCTCGACCAACTGGAAAAATGGGCCAGAAAATGGCAGATGGAATTTAATGTGGAAAAGTGTGAGGTGTTGCATTTTGGAAGGTCAAACCAAGGTAGGACATACACAGTAAATGGTAGAGAACTGAGGAGTGTGGAGGAACAAAGGGATCTGGGAATTCAGATACATAGTTCCCTGAAAGTGGCGTCACAGGTAGACAGGGTTGTAAAGAAAGCTTTTGGCATACTGGCCTTCATAAATCAAAGTATTGAGTATAGGAGTTGGGATGTTATGGTGAGGTTGTATAAGACATTGGTGAGGCCAACTTTGGAGTATTGTATGCAGTTCTGGTCGCCTAACTACAGGAAGGATATCAGTAAGATTGAGAGAGTGCAGAGAAGATTTACTAGGATGTTGCCGGGTCTTAAGGAGTTGAGTTACAGGGAAAGATTAAACAGGTTAGGACTTTATTCCTTGGAGCGTGGAAGAATGAGGGGAGATTTGATAGAAGTTTACAAAATTATGAGGGGTATAGACAGAGTAAATGCGAGTAGGCTCTTTCCACTTAGATTAGGAGAGATAAACACGAGAGGGCATGGCTTTAGGGTGAAAGGGGAAAGGTTTAGGGGGAACATTAGGGGGAACTTCTTCACTCAGAGAGTGGTGAGAGTGTGGAACGAGCTACCATCTGACATGGTAAATGCGGGCTCACTCTTAAGTTTTAAGAATAAATTGGATAGATACATGGATGGGAGAGGTCTGGAGGGTTATGGACTAGGTGCAGGTCAATGGGACTAGCGGAATAATATTTCGGCACAGACTAGAAGGGCCGAATGGCCTGTTTTCTGTGCTGTAGTGTTCTATGGTTCTATGGATACCCATAATCCAGCCGCTAATCTCCAAAGCCCCAATATGGGACAACCAAAACTCAGGCATCTCTAAATCATGGATGCTGATCATGCTAAAACCCTGACCGAACCCCAGAAAATCTAGACTCCAAACCCACAAAACACATACCCAGACTCTCCACAGCCTGGACCTAAACTTGGATACGGAGCACAGAAGATCCAGACCTGGATGCCACAAAAGCTGGACCTGAGTGCCCAAAAGACCAGCATGGATCATCTGAAACATGGAACTGAACCACCCAAAACACAGAATGCCAAAACAAGGACCAGGAACCTCCAAAACCCAGATCCCAAACCACCAGATCCTGAATGTCCAAACCAGGACCTCCAAAACCAATTCATAGACTACCTAAAACTGAATCCAGACCATCCAAAACCCAGGCTCCAAAAGCTGGTCCCCCTAAACCCTGGACCTGGTGTCCCCAAATCTAGATCTCCTAAAACCTGGACACAGACACACCAAAACCCAAATCCAGAGCAGCCAAAAACCACAGCACCACAAATCTGAACTAGCCAAACACAGACCCGGATTTTGACCTAGACTCATTGAAACTGGGATTCAGGCCTTCAAATCCCACACGTAGGTCCAGACCCAAAATATCCAACAACCCAAAACCTGGACCTGACCCTCAAAACCCAGTCCCACCAAAACCGAGAACCCCCCAGAACACAAATCCACATGTCATGCTGGGGAAATTTATTAACGATATTTCAGACAGACAATATACCTCTGCCTGTTTCGAGATTTCAATGTCCATTATAAAAAGCATGGCATTGGAGGATACAGTTATTGAGTTAACGATCCCTATCAAGTGGTATGTGTCTTTAATGTAACTATGGTGCTCCTGTGCTAAGGGGTTCCAATCTATGTCTCATTAAAGCACAGATGATCATGTGAAGAGCTGCTTTAGCTCAGAAAAAAATCACTGAAATTTGAAGTATATATAAATTAAACCATTAATTTAAAAACAGCTTGGTGTTGCACTGTTGGACCTTTGGAAGTCAGTATCCTGATGTGTTTGTCAGCACTCAGTTTAAACAGAAGTTTTAAGGGGAAAGAAACCTGAAATTGGCACAACAAAACCGAAGAATGTTGGAGAGTGCTAACTGCTTGCAATTATTTTTTTAAAGAGGCCAGAGATGTGAGGCTCAATCCCAATAAGCTGCCTATGCCAATTAGAATGTTCATTTTGGAAATGGAGTATGGGAGATTTATTTCTAATAAATTAATAAAAACACCTTATTTATAGATTCCAAGATTTAATTTATGTATATGATATATTATATATATATTATATATATATACAGCCTTCACTATTTGTGCTACCTTAACTATCTAAAGAAGGAAACCTTTAAAAAATACAAATTCAAAAGGTTATGTTACAACATGACTTCAGCATCTAATGAAGGAGTTGGTGAGAATGAAAGAGACAGCCCTGAAAATCAAAAAGTGGCCCCCCAAAATGAAAAGGTAACCCTCAAGAAAATCTCAAGAACGGCCCTCGAACAAAACAATATTTTGACCCCTGCTGGCAACCCCACCACAGCCATTCCTAGGAGCCCCTTCCGAATTAAACCCCAATTAGGCATCCTGCTGGCTGCTGTCGGGGTTCCTGGCTCCACCAGGGGCAACTTTCTGATGTGTGGCGGTTGCCTCGCCTTCGAGAGCTGCTGACCAATCAGAGACTGACAACTCCCCAGTCCTGGCTGTGCCACTGGGAGTGGTGGCCGCTGCTGGCATTGCAGGAGGCCCGAGGCCGAAGCCCCCAGATGAATGTGAGCCAGTCATGGAGGGGGGTCCTGGCGAGAGGGGGAGAAAGGTCAATGCAAAGAGCAGGGGTGGTGTCTTTCCCTGGGTCGCTCACTTGCCACCAGTGGATCATGGTTGGCACCGAATGTCCGATAAGCGATAAGGAGCACCACCCCCCACCACCCACACACCAAGCCGCAGACATACCTGCCAGGGTTTACATAGTGGTCTTCTTACATGGCGTGGCCCCGTCCACCACTGGTTGAATACCAGCAGTGGCTGGAATGAGGCCCTTAAGTGGACACTTAATGGCTTTATGGGCTTCAATTGGCCTACAAGTGGGAAGGTGACCCTCATCCCTTCTCATCCCAGACTTAATTGGGGAGAGCCAGAAACGTGACAGGGTCTCCACTCCGTACCTTCTTGCCCCATTATTTATGCCCCCTCACCAACCCTGCCACCTCCCAGCTGGGGGAAACATTAAATTCTGCCCAACATTTCAGGACTGATTAAAGGAAAGCGACCTGAAATATTAACTTTGTTTCTCTCTCCACAGATGCTATCCAGCTGGCTGAGTATTTCTAGTGTCATGCCAATAAAGGCATGTCATATTCATAACTTTTAAAATATGAACTTATCTCAGTGTGGAATTTTTTGGATTCAACTTTTCTTTTAAAATGGACTACATGTGCTGCAAAAGGTGCCTTCTGGGGGTCAGATGACCTGATCTGTGTGTTCAAGAATGAACTCACAGTCTGACTACACCCTAAAGACAGACAGAGAGGCATTCCAAGCTAAAAGGTGTTAATTACACATATTACACCTAATACATCTTCCCTTCACCCACCCCTGTTGCCATTCCATAGGGACCATTCCCTCCGGGACACCCTGATTCACTCCTCCATCACCCCACTACACCTCAACCCCCTCCCACGGCACCTTCCCATGCAACCGCAGAAGGTGCAACACCTGCCCCTTTACTTCCCCCCTCCTCACCGTCCAAGGGCCCAAACACTCCTTTCAAGTGAAGCAGCACTTCACTTGCACTTCCCTCAATTTAATCTACTGCATTCACTGCTCCCAATGTGGTTTCCTCTACATTGGAGAGACCAAACGCAGACTGAGTGACCGCTTTGCGGAGCACCTTCGGTCTGTCCGCAAGCATGACCCAGACCTCCCTGTCACTTGCCATTTCAACACTCCACCCTGCTCTCATGCCCACATATCCGTCCTTGGCCTGCTGCATTGCTCCAGTGAAGCTCAACGCAAACTGGAGGAACAGCATCTCATCTTCTGATTAGGCACTTTACAGCCTTCTGGACTTAACATTGAGTTCAACAACTTCAGATCATGAACTCTCTCCTCCATCCCCACCCCCTTTCCGATCCCCCTTTTTCCAATAATTTATAATTTTAAAAATATATATTTTTTTTAATATATTTTTTTCTTTTCCCACCTATTTCCATTATTTTAAAATTTATTTCCACCCATTGTTTTATCTCCACCTTTTAGCCTATTTTGATCCCTTCCCCCCACCCCACCCCCACTAGGGCTATCTGTACCTTGCTTGTCCTGCTTTCTACCCTTAATGTCACCATTAGCACATTCCTTAGCTAATATCGCCACCATCAACATCCCTTTGTCCTTTTGGCTGTGACATCTTTGGCAATCTCTTCTTTGCCTCCATCTATCACTGGCCCTCTATCTAGCTCTACCTGTCTCACCACCCCCTCAACCAGCTTATATTTCACCTCATTTCTATTTTTCCTTAGTTCTGATGAAGAGTCATACGGACTCGAAACGTTAACTGTATTCCTCTCCGCATATACTGTCAGATCTGCTGAGTTTTTTCAGCTATTTTTGTTTTTGTTTCAGATTTCCAGCATCTGCAGTATTTTGCTTTTATTTTAATTACACATATCCTACAGTCCATCAGAAGACATTCCTTAATTGAATGGGTCTTTTTGAAACAAAGAAGGTGATTGTCTTAACCCCCTCAGGATAAATGTCTTCAAACAATAAACCAGGATGTGGTTAATATCACCATATTTGGGAAAGGAACTGTGAGAAGTCAAATGGTAAGGCAGCCATGTTTGTCCCTTTGTAATTTTAAAAATGCAGACTGTAGAAAGTAAGACACAGCAGCAGCAGAAAGGGCAGTAATATCTATGCCTTAAGAACCGGAGGCTGTAACATCACAAGGCCTTCAAGCCTATTCCTTTTCAGGTCCACCAATACAGCAAAGTGACCTCCTGGTTAAGAACCTACTAGCAACTATATTTGTAAACTGCAGAAAGTCCATCCCTTCAAAAGAACCCTGAACCGACTTTGGCATTCAACTTCAGCTGTTTAATTCACCTAAATTACCCTTCAGGAGTGAAAATACCTTCTTCATCGGGCCTGCAACGTATGTTTTCCAAAACAAGACAATCGTGTGAATTATGAACTACTCTTTTTGCTTTTAACCTGTAAAAGTGCACTAATCTCTTCAACTGTACTTTCCTTGAGTGTGTTTGTGTGTGTGACTTTGTGCGTTTGATGAAACCTATACTTCCTTGTTGGGTTCCTGACAAACCTTAGGCCTTTCACGGATGTATTGGCTGGGAACTGGCCTCACATGCACAATTCGGTTATTTTACTTTCTTCAGGCTGAGGACTGGCCCTGAGCACCTGCACAGAAGAGAGAAAGAATGATGGCCTGAAAAACCCAGCTTTGATGATCTGGTACAGTGTGCCATTGTTGAGTGAGTGCCCCAGGGAACGGGACACAGGAGGGAGATAGGGAGAGATCCCAAACCAGAGAGGGAGACAGGGAGAGGTCCCAAAAAGAAGTCCCAGGTAAGAGATAAAGACAGGGGCAGAAGTAGGTCACCCCATTAATTTAGACTAAAAGAAAGGAGCAGAGAAATAGGCCCCAACTTTAAAAAAGTGCTGCAGGGAGCAGACTTTAAACGAAGTGAGCTCCAGAGAAGCGCTGAAGATCCAAGGAGGCAGCCGAAGGTTGTTAAATCTGTGCTGCAGGCCATTGGGGCAAAGGTACCGCTTTAGAGCAGTGGTGTTCTGCTTGGCAGATCCGAAGATCTGAAATTGTGCGTGGAAGATGAGGTTTGAGTGTACTCTGATATCCAGGGGAAAGGAATCTAGTAAGGTGAGGTTGAAACCTTGAGCGGGAGTCGGAGCTGCGCCCGCCATCAATTATGAGGCCAGTTAAGGCCAATAAAAAGGCAATTAAACTGTATTTTTCATTGCCCATGCAATTTTGCACTCATCGCACGGGCAAATTGGGCAGGTGGGCAGCCGACAATTTCAAAAACCCCATCCAAGGGTGGGTTAAAAAGGGTCAGCAGCATTGCCGGTGTGAGTAGTGAGGAGTTTAGGAGATAGTTTGCTGCTGGTTGCTTACTGGTACTTGACAACTTCATCTCTGTTCGGGACTTCAGTCTTAGCATTTCCAGGCCTCATTTCAGGAATTATTGGTGTCTCCAAGGCCCCTGGAGGATTCAGACCGTGTGAACCATTCCAGGTTTCAAACAGCCTCTGTTACCCTGGTAATGGGGATTCTTGTTTCCGCTGAGGAGGAAGAGAGGGGCAGAAGGGAGAGGAGGCCAGATGCCCCAATGCAGCCTCCAGGGGAGGGACCTGTGGGAAGAGGCACTAGGGGCGCAGGGCCAGCAGGAAGGCCAAGGTGGAAGGGGCCACAGAAGGTGCCACTATCCTGCTGCCAGGGTTTATAGGCGGCGATACAGCTACTTCAATATGTCTGAGGTGCAATGCCGAAGGAGAATCCGCTTCTCCAGGGAGACAGTGACCTCCATTTGTCAGATGATTAGGCCTGAGATCAGCTCCAACTGTGTGGATGGGTACCCATGCCAGTGGCACTGAAGCTCACAGTGGCCCTCAACTTCTATGCCTCCAGCTCTTTCCAGAGGCCGGTGGGGGATCTGTGTGGAGTCTCCCAATCAGCTGTCCACAGTTGCATCAAGCTGGTGACAGAAGCTCTGTTCAGGCGGGTATTGACCTTTATTCTTTACTGTACGGATGAAGCCAGCCAGGCTGAGCAAGCCAGAGGCTTCGCAGCCATTGCTGGCTTCCCCTGCATCCAGGGTGCAATAGGCTGTACACATGTGGCCATCAAGGCGCCAGCAGGTGAGCCCGGTGCCTTCGTCAACAGGAAGGGCTTCCACTCCATGAACGTGCGATCACGGGATGCAGATTCTGCAAGTTTGTGCAAGGTACCCAGGCAGCTCCCATGATGATTATATCCTGAGACACTCCCAGGTGCCGAGGCTCTTCAGTGCTCCAACCCGACTGGATAGATGGCTGCTGGGTAACAAGGCCTATCCATTGAAGAGGTGGCTCATGTTGCCTCTCTGCCACCCAAGAACAAAGTCAGAGCAGCATTCACATGCCTCCACAAAGGCGGTGGGAGAGAGGACCATAGGTTTGCTCAAGATGTGCTTCTGATGCCTGGATGATTCAGGGGGAGCACTACAATACCCCCCAGAGCAAGTGTCATTGATAGTGGTTGCATGCTGCACTCTCCACAATCTGGCACTGGCAAGGGGGACGCACTGGAGGAAGAGGATCTTGACGCAACTCCACAGACCACAGAGGATGAATCTAGTGGTGAACCAGAAGAGGAGCACGGTGAGGAGAACGCTGAGGGTATGGAGGCAGACCTCTGGATCCTTCAGGGAGGCAGGGACACCATGGACACCTTGATCCAATGCTCCTTCAGCTAGGCTACCAAAGATCAGCTTCAACCTCATGCCAGGGCTCAACCAGATGTCTGAAATGAGCCTTTCATTTGCACCCAAAGTCCGCTCAATGCCTGTGCAATAAACTATCCAGTCACTCACGTCCAGCACGGCATACTGGCCTACTCTGCACCAAAAAGAAAAAGGTGAAGCATACTCAGGCCATCAGAACCAAAGTAAATTTAATGTTACCGTCACCTCTATTGAAAGCATAATGATATTACCATTACTGATGTTGATGTCCACACCAGCAGACGTATAAACCAAACATAAATGAACGGAAAATCACTCATAAACCATCCCTCTTGTGCTCATGGTGCCTTTAGCTTAAGTTTCTGAGTGCTAAGCCTTGGTGCCCCCCACCCCGACCCCCAACCCCTCGCTGGCACCAGCATTGGAGGCAGCCTGCTCCCTGCTCCCTTTTTGGCCTTGATGACTTGGCAGTTGTCCTCTGGCCAGTGGAGCCTGTGCTGGCCCCGCCTGGGAGGGAGTGGCCAGTGCCACAGCTAGTATCTCCCCAGTCATCGCAGCCTCATCAGATGCTACGGTCATTGGTGGAGGGTCAGAGGAGCTGCTGCTGTCACCCTGAGAGGACCCTGCAGAGACAACAAGCAGCTCGTGTGCCCTGGACTTCCCTGCTCATCATTGATGGCCAGGCACCTAGCTGGGGTACTGGGTGCCTCATCCATCTCTCACACTGGCACTGACCACCTGAGGTCATTACCTGTGTGAGGGCTTGCAGGTCCGAGTGCAACCCCAGGAACCCCTGATTCTGTCCCTGGAGATGCCTCCCCATGAGAGTCGCCACCCTCTCAGTGGAGGAGGCAGTGCGCTCGGCCATGACGGTCAACGCAGTGCTCATGCTCCGCATGGGCTCCTCCACGACGGAGACCATGGCACACAGACCCTCATGGATCTCTGCCAGATCCTCTCCCACATCCCGCTGGACATCCAGCATCTGTAGCCTAATGGACGATTCCAGAGGCCCATCATCAGCCTTCGACTGAGCATCGTCCTGGTCTCCAGCAGTCCTCAGACTGCCAGCGTCCTGGGCTGGCTGCTTCTGCCTGCTCCTCAAGCGAGTGTGAGGTGCCCTCACCAATGTGTACCGATATTCTAGCTGTCGGTCTAATGCCCACCGAAATGCTGGTATCTGCGCTGGTGCCTGGTTCAGAGAGTGGATGTGGCACAGGTGCAAATGAAGTCCAGTGGTATTCTGGCATCAGGGGTCCAGAGAGCAACTGCGTACTGGTGAATCTATGTCATCAGTTAAAGTCATCACACTGTCACTGTGCATGCCAGGCACCCTGCTGAGACAATGGAGATCTGCATCATGGTGCCAGTGTCTTTCAATGATCAATGGGGAGTCCAGGTTTGAGGCTGCCATCAATGAAGAGACTACACTAGAATGTTTGCACAATCTGAAACTCTCACCTCTGTGCACTGTGGTCTTACCTTCGTCTGGTACCCATGCCGGGTTGCACGTGGAGCATGCTGGCTCTCCAGCTCAAAGGCGTCCTGCTTGAACCTGGTGAGCAGCAACAGGTTGGGCGGGTCTCCGCCTGTACGTCACCTCTCCAATTGGTTATGGCTAGTCTTCTCCTGAAAGGACAGAGGAGCATGGATTAGTCCACTCTCCACCTGCAGCAACATTGCAGCCTGGCCAACCCCAGCTGAGGAACACCTGGCAGGGCACATCCGAGTCGTGGCCTTTGAGCCGCAAGGCACTCAGTCCAAGCAGCCAAGGGCGCACCCATTTGGCCATCTCCGGCATCACTGACAGTTGGCACTCAGACTCTAGCACCCCGGAGGTCCATGGGGTATGGCCATGCCTTAACACTTCTGCACACTGACCCATGCCAACATGGTGCTCACCATTCCTGAGCGCCAGGAGGCCGTTGAACCTCTTCTGCCACTGTACCCATGTGCGCCCCACCACGTCATGGCTGCTAACCAGCGCTGCAAC
The DNA here is from genome assembly GCF_964194155.1 of Cetorhinus maximus. NCBI lineage: Eukaryota > Metazoa > Chordata > Chondrichthyes > Lamniformes > Cetorhinidae > Cetorhinus > Cetorhinus maximus. The sequence goes on from NC_135880.1 coordinate 132,162,763, forward strand.
CTCCTCCCATGCCCTCTTTGTGAGGTGCGGTGGCCTCCTCTTCCCATCTTTGGAGACAACGGTGTCCCTCCTGGCAGCCACCTTCTCCAGGAGGACCGCGAGGCACTCATCCAAAAAGCGGGGGCCGAGTGCCCACCCGACTTTCCCTCCCGCCTGCCGTGTCCAGCTGCACTTGACTCCATAACTTGAATGGGGAAGACGCAGAGGAGACGTCCTTCCATTTTTAAATTGGCTGCCGGGTCGCCATTGGACTTGGCGGCTGACAGGCACCTGCCCCCGGCTGCCCCTTTCCGACCAGTGAGGAGCCGCGTTTCACGCTGAATGGGCCTTAATTGGCCAGCCAGTGTGAAATCACAGTTGGGGGCTGATCACAGGGGGCGGGCTGTTTCCCAGCCGCTTCTGGGCCCACCGACCACACCCGCCCACCAACCTCAAAATTCTGGCCCCAGTGTGCGCACAAGTCAGAATAAGTCAAAGGATAGTCCAGAAACAATTTAATTGCTTTCATACTTTTTGCTGTTCACACATGTCTGCTTACAGGAAAATATACAGACAAGGGAGGCAGAAAATGCAGCAAAATTGTATGACGTTCAGAAAATATCTGTTCAGGATTTGGGAGCGTTAGTGGAAATAACCATGTAACAAGACTAATGTGGCCACATCTTAATAGAGGGGATGTTATTCTTTAGTGTAGACTTGTAGAAGTTAGCACTAGTAAAAATCAAAGATTCCACTTACAAACCATTCATCTTCATTGGATTAACTCTCATGAATTATTTCATTTAATAGTAAACGTGGCCTTTAATTTCCATGCATAAATGATCAGTTAGCGAGAGACTTTCATCCTGTCAGCCTGCCCTGGATTTGAACCCTAGCACCAGAGCTGAAAGATACGGGCAACATTTTAACTGATCCACAGGATTAGCATCCACCTCTGGGTTTCTTCGTCAGTCAGAGTGGGTGGGAAGACACTGCGAATCTGTCAAAGGAAGGATTTCTAACTAAAGGGACCCCCAGCAAGGTTCACAATGGCTGAACTGGGAAAGGATTACTGAGGCTGCAGAAACCACAGGAATGGAGAGGAGATTGGGGAATTTTCCCCCCTTGGGTTCTCTCACCCTTACCTGCATTCCTGCTGCAGGTTCTAAGGGACTGCGGTAAGGTAACATTTGCCAAGGACCAGAGGAAGGGGCCAGGTGTGCATGGAAGAGGCGGAGTTTGCGAGTGGCAGGTGTGTGGTCCATCCAACCTGGAGACAGTGCACGAAGAGTATTCAGGACCTCAGGAGGCGTGAGGGGTGAGTAACATAACACTTTCAGGTGCCAAGTCACACACTCCTACTTTCCCATGATTTCACTGCACAGCACTCCTCGTTGCAGCTCCACTCATTTATCTCTCCAGGGCCTCACATCCCTGCCTGGACAGCCAACACTCACATTCACCCTCATATTTGTTTCACCTCACACCCATACTTCACAGTTACCTTCCACAAATGTTGCCCTTGCCTCCTCTTCACAGAAGCCATTTCCCAACTCAAAATTCTTTGCTTTCTCTACTTGCAGAAGAAGAGTGTACATAATTTTGGGAAGAAGCAGAGACCCTGGGGGAGCGGGTTGCCCCTCCAGTCACATTCACTTTGAAGGCCCCTGGCAATGCATGCCCACCTGGTCCACTGGGAAGGAGGTCTTGTTTCAGGAGGCTGTATATGTCAACAAAAACCTCTCGTGACAGCCTGAGCCTCCTGAGGGATTAAGGAAGGGAGAAGGAAGCAATACTGCTCTTCCAGACTCCACATTCATTCAAGTATATTTTTTAAATGTACCTTTCAGTAGTGGTCTCCAGTCGTCCACTTAGGCAATCTTTTACACAACTGACCTACTGTCTGCTACATTCAGGGTAAAACCATTTGATTCGGATTATTTAATAAGCATTAATTTCCATTGCCGGAATTTTACAGCCCGGTCATGGTGAGAAACGAGCCATTAAATGTGGCAAGCCATTCTAAACTCCATTGACTGCGGCCATAAAAATTCCACCCATATTTGTATTCTCAATGACACTCTGCAGTGGCACATCTTTGGAATTCATCCAGCTTGGAATGAAGAAGGCCCAGATTCTTGCGGGACAGGATTTGACCATAAAAAATGTGATGTGTGGATTGGTTTTGAGCAGTTTTGGAACACCTCAATTCAGTATTGGTTGACAGAACCTAGCAAGCATGTGCCTTTATTAAGTAAATGTGTTATCTCTATTCCAGACATCAGATTATGCTAATTCTGCCCCGCCTGATGTGTCACTTGCCATATCATGCCTGAGGACGTAGAGGTGGGAGGAGGAGTCAGTCAGTGTGGAGAAACTGTTGTGCCAAGCTGTCAGACACGGAGTGTCATCATCTCCTAAACTCCAAGCCTATTCCTAACAACAACTTTGAACTGAGGTTGGGGTTGAAAGAACTGAACAAGTATAAAAGGGAAAGGTGAAAAGAAGGGCATGTTGTTGGAAAATGAAATGGCATTTCTCAGTGTAGGAGGAACCTCTTGGTTATATTTCACCACATTTCTATTTCTCTTTCGTTCTGATAAAGACTCGAAACGTTAACTCTGTCTTCCTCTCCATAGATGCTGTCAGACCTGCTGAGTTTTTCCAGCGATTTTTGTTTTTGTTTCAGATTTCCAGCATCCGCAGTATTTTGCTTTTACTCTTGGTTCGATGGCTGGTTGACATTAAAGAATCAGTATTGTAGATGTGCTGCGACAAACTGCTCCATTTTTTGTAGCCATTACCAAAAACTTGAAAGACACGTTTCTGTGATTTTGTTAGTCATTTATTAGTTCAAATTTGGCAAACAAAATATTGAGCTGCCGTTTCCTAAAATACAGATACATATTTTCAGTTTTGATACATTGATGCCTCATTCAAAATGAGTATCCATAAAATGTTGCTGTTCACCGCTGGGAATCGCTATCAGTTGTAATGATTCATTGAGTTGCTTTAGGTTACCAGACAATAGGTGGACCTGGTCAGTTTTGATTTAATGATTTAATTAGTGTTAGTGATTAGCACTAGGAAATTAAAGGGAAAATGTTTGTAGTCAGCATGTATTTTAATCATGAGTTTTCAAAGGCATTGCTGTAATTAATGCTGAAAAACCAACAAGATGAGCAATAAGATTACTGTAGAAGTAGCTTTGTTGATGCATTACTGTGTATACTTCACTCACTGCTCCCATTAATATAGGCATCCTGCAAAACAAAATCAATGAAGGTTCTGCAACATAGTATTAAATGTTCTTTTAATATTTATATACCAACCATAGAAGTCTGCCTATGGATAAAAATCCTCTCTAAGCTTGTTAAGTTAAAACTATATATATAAATCTGCAACGGAAACAGTATATGTTAGAAATATGTAACAGCTCACTCATTTTCTGTAAAGGAAAAAGCAGAATAATATTTCAGGTGTAAAACCCTGTTGTACATTTGGATTTGTTTTCCCTTTTTTACTCTTGATACTGTTGGCTTCTGTGTTTCAGGCTACATTTACAACTGAATCTTAGTTTCCTTCATCCTCCAAAGTGCTTCCACTCCCCCATTATCATTAAATAGGATACTTTTTTAGATTTCTTTTGGTACCGTTAAATACAAAACAAATGCATTAGGCAGTATCAGAACAAAAGAATAATAACAGAACTATAATGCATACACAGTGTCTCAAATGCGTCTATCCAAAAACTGGCAATGTCCAAAAATCAGACTTTTTTAAACTGTCAAGCATGAATTTTAATTATTATTAGATGAGCAAAATGACTGACCGGCTTGTTGGACGAGGTGCTGCATTAGCACTGTAGCGAGCCCACTAGCTATTGGTTTGGCATGCCTGCTTTTCCCATGGTCTGAGTGGTCTGAGCTACCCTTGATGCCACCTGACTTGACCCAAACCACCAGAACCGAACCACCCGACTTGAAAACCAGCAAAATGCAAAATCTGGCATGGACTCAGTCCTGAGTTTGTTGGTTTTGAGAAATTGTACCTGTGTTTACATTGACTGTTAAATTTTACTACCTCCTATAATATAAATAGCCTGCAACACTAATGCTAAAGTTATGACTAAGCATACTTTTTTTTGCATGTAATTGCTCTTTAATTTTGACCTTATCAAATGTAGAAGTCATTTGGCTTACCTTGTTCTTTTCAGATGGGTTTTCCGGTCACATAGTCTCTCAGTACAGTCTGCAGATCAAACTGAAATATTTAAGTAGAAACAGTTTGAAAATATATCTACAGCTGGGCAGATTTTAAATGACTGTTCTTTTAACCTCAATATTTGAAAAGCACCCGGAGCATTGTGACATTTCAATCTCCCAAAGTTTATTTAAACAAGACCATTTCAGGGCTCTTCCTAATGGTTTCATTGCTAAATGCACTACCCTTTTCTAGAACTGAGCCATACATTTAAGAAAAATACTAAATCAGATCCGTTCTGCAAATTTCTTCAATGCTACTGGGTTAGGAAAGAAATAAATTAGCCAAGATCACTACTTATGTCCACACTGGAGTCATCTCTGCCAGAAAGTACATTTTGCTGAGGATAATCAGCTGTCATGTCCACATGGGCAAATAACCAGTTAATGCTCACATTTTAAGTTCACAAATGAAGAACAACCAGAAATAATTCACCTGATACCTCAGTTAGAAAAGACAGCTGACCTCAACGAATCGTGAAGGTCATGGGTTCAATGGTCTGTTCTGCCTCAGCTGATTTGATTACAGTCAGAGTGGGGGCACTGTAATTGGCTTTACTGTCCCCTTAGTTAGGAAAGGAGATAATGAGACTGGGGGCAGAATCTTTCTGTGGTGTCAAGGGCCATGAGAGCGGGACTGGAAGTGCACAGCATTTCTGCTCATAGGTGGGATGGCTTGCCACGCACGATCACATGGCAGCCAACCAATTAGATAGTCATGTTCAAGGAGCCCAGCCAATCATGTGGTGGGGGTGGGAAGGAAGTCAATGGCCCCACTGTTACCTCACAGGATCAAAGGTCCAGGCACCATATTTAATGGGCACCTGGACAGGCATTAATTCCCTGCAAACCAGCAACATCAGTGTGGCTGGTATGTGTATATCAGTATGAGTGGACACATTTAGACTACAGCTTCTGCTACCATCTGATCATCTTTCTCCTCCTGGATAATCTCAACAGTTGCTCCTCCCTCAATCACCTTTGACCTTCTCTCCATAACCCTCACTCCATCCACTCTTGCCCTGCCTTCAGTGACCCACATGCAATCTCCCATCACTCTTGACCAACTACCATTCACCCTAGTGTTTCCCTCTGTCACTATCAGTCAGTCCCCCTGGTGTACTGGAGCTGCCCCCTTACCCTCGATCTGCCATCCATCATCCACAACCCTCCCTCTGTCATCATTGACCTTCCCATTGTTGCCCTCGAATTTCAGGACCTCACCATTGACCTTCCATCTATAATTGTTGATCTCCCCATAATCATGCTTGACGTACCACCTTTAGACATTGACCTTCCCTATATAGTTCTGTTTCCTCCCTCTGCCTCCCATGAGACTTCATAGGCTGCCACCTTCTTCCCTCCCTCCCTCACTCAGTCAGCCATGCCCTGTTCCTCTTGCACAGCTGCCACCTGATCTCAATGCATCAAAGCCTCCTCTTCCCTGGTTCAACAAAGCTCTCCATACAAGAAAAAGCAGCTCCTACTCAGCCCAAATCCACCAGGAAGACTATCTCGCCTGTCGCATGCCAAGTTTACACAGTTGCGAATCTAAAGCTACGTCATTCTCGTTTGTTCATTACTTAATTCAAAATGTACACAAAATTCTGGCAAGGGTGTGTCTTAATGAGCATGCGTGACATGCTAATATATTAAAAAGAGGCTCCCAGTGCTTGCTGCCAGGTAGCTCGATCCATTCTCAATCTGCCACCAACTTTCATCTGGCTGCTGGGAAGCTGACATTTTGCTTTCTGCTCAATTAAGTGCCCCCCACTGGCCTCATTTCCTGCTTTCAGGAGCTTCACAAGATTCTGCCCTTGGTTTCCAATGTTGATTGCTTTCCAATGGTGGTCATCTCCAGGCTTCAGATGAGGGAAGGATTAGGCTTAGCTGCAATAATCTTTCACCTGAAAAACTTTTAAACTCTCACTATCCAGGCTAAGACATAAAGAATGACGCCTCAGCAGAGGTGGCTGGAGTCACCAAAATGCACCCAAGCGTAGATCAGCAATTCCTAGAGAAGAAAAAGGTGAAAAATAAAGAATAAAATAAATAAAACTGTGTATATTTAATACAAAAATACTGTGGTAATTTTGAGTATCAATATATCATAGGAGGCACCACCAAATCATCATGTGGGCTGTGGTCAGTGATCATTATTCATGCATTTCAGCACAGCAGATGCATCTATTCAGTCCATCTTATAGTGCCATGCATTGCTGAAGCACTGAAAATGGTTAGACAAACATAAATTGGAACAAATTCAATAGGAGGCACTTTAAATGTCAGTTGCCTGTATTGTGATGTATTTTCCCATACTGAAGTGGGCCTGAATCACGCAGCCAGAATTTAAAATGGCTGGCGTGACCCGAACCTGGGATTCCCATCCCATACCTGCATCAGCAACACAGGAGAAGAAGGTGGGTCATGTGTCCACATGTAGCTGTCACATTGTTGCCAGTAGAAGGGGGCATTTCAGCTCTTCCACAACTTTCTTTGAGTCAGGCCAGTTTTGGAAGGCAACATGTTTCACACCAGCACAGAGGTGTTGTGAACCATGAGGGAACTATGGTTTGGAGGTGGGAACTATACGAAAGATAAGGACCAAAGGTGTTGCCAGCTTCACGTCATAATGAAGTAACTGTATCATGACTTATATATGTTTGTAATAGAGTGAGTGATAATAGGGCTATGTTTTGAAAATGTAGGTGATCATTAAATGATGCATTTATCAAGTTGTTACTTCAGACATCTGGTAAGCTGTGAAGGCAATGGACAATATTGTGAAAGTGGAAAAGTCTTCAAATGCATTACGGTACATTATCCACTGAATAAAGTGCTGTTCTGCAATTTACAATTGTGAAATCCAGAGATGGTGGTGTGAAATGATCCCAGGGCCTTGATTATTTACCTGGAGGTTCGGTTCAAGTCATTTGTTTGGCTATTTCAAAGCTTTGGCAGATGGCAGGCTGCAAAGGCTTTTGTGTATTCAGCTGAAGTTGTTATGAGGATTATTGGTTTTAAGTGGATATTCGGGTAAAGTTTGTTTATTTTGACAGATTTATAAGCTTCTCAAAGACCTCCCAATTTTATTATGGGGCCTGTGAGTTCTGTTTATAGTAGATACTGGGTGATGCGAGTGGTGGGTATGGATGGTGAGGGACGTATGGAAGTGTGCGGGTGCAGGAGGTGAAGAGGAGATGAGTGTTGGTGTGGGGGGTAAGGTTAGGTGGGAGGGCATAGGCTGTGAGGGGGAGAGGGGAAACATTGGGGCTGAGGCGGGTATATGGCACCTCACATTCATTTCCAGAGCTCAGCCGATGTCTCAGAGAACAGAGGCCAACCTTTAACCCTGGCCACGTTATCATTGGCCTGCCTCCGTCTCGGCCTCAGGCCTGCTGCCAGAGGAGGCTGGCCCAACTCCAGCCTGTGTCCCCCCTCTATGTCATGAAAATATCATGGTGGTTGGGGGTGGGGTACTACTGGACAGCTAGTCAGGAGGCAGGATCACAACATCAGGAAATCTCCTGACTCTGATACCCACCTCCAAGATGACAATCTGGTCCATTGTGTAGAATGCTCGTTAATGATATGTAGTACTGTTACAGGACTTTTGTTGTAAATTTACATCAGTTCTTTTTTGGAATACAATGACATGACAACCTCATCATGCAACAAATTTACATGGTAATCAATATTCTCAGAAAAATTATAGGCATATTTGGCCACTTGGAGTCAGGGAAGGTTTTCCACACAATTTAACTTTGATGCTTTAAAAATTGATTTTTCCTCTCCAATTTTCCCTTCTGATTTTCTCCGCTCCACCTCCCTGCCCACCCCCCACTCCTCCCCACCCCCAACACTCAGTAGTTGTCCTCCAGTACATTGTCCAACTGCCATAATCATGTATGATCTTCTACAGTGATGGTAGGCAGTTATGTGCTTATAAAGGACATTGCAGCTAAGTTTGATCCTGTCCTTATACAACATCCACACTCACTCAGGGTTTCCACTCGGGCTCGTTGTATGGTCCTGTGAAGAAAGAACTGGGCCTAATTGTCATGCCTCTAACCCCGTCCCATGTGAGTGCCACTAACCCAGCACACATTGAACATTAAACCAGGGACCTCACTAGTCTATGGAAAGGGACAGCAACTCTGTACTTAGTCATCAGGGCAACTCATTAAATTTTACTTCAATGAATGAGGTATGTGCAGTATCCCTAGCGTCCAGAAGATAGGCTTCAATTTAGTAAACAATTTGCACCGAATTAGTGCAGGAACCTGACATAGAAAATTGTACATTTACATTACTTCCACCCATTCACCCATGCATTGGCATCTCACTAGGGTCTCATTCATGATATGTAGGCAAATTTCAGACAAGTGTAAAAGTAATAGGGTAGTAATAGTGGGGGATTTCAACTTCCCCAACATTAACAGGTTAGTCAAAGTGTGATAGGTTTAGAGGGAATAGAATTCTTAAAATGCATCCAGGAGAGCTTTTTAAGCCTGTACGCAGAAGGTCCTACAAGAGAGGGGGCAGTCCTGGACTTATTTTTAAGGAATGAAATCGGGCAAGTGGTAGAGGTATCAATGGGGGAGCATTTTGCAGATAGTGATCATAACTCCGTTAGATTCAAGGTTGTTATGGAAAAAGACAAGGATGGGCCAGAAATCAGAGTTCTAAATTGGGCGATTTTAATAAGATCAGATATGATGTGGCCAAATTGGACTGGGAGCAGCTGCTTTTAGGTAAATCTGTGTCAGACCAGAGGGACTCATTCAAGAAGGAAATACGAAGAGTACAGGGCCAACATATTCCAGTAAAGATAAAGGGTGGGACCAACAAATCCAGGGAACCCTGGATGTCGAGAGATGTACAGGATTGGATAAAGAGAAAAAGGGAGGCTTATGGCAGATACCGAGGGCTCAAAACAGCGGAAGCCCTAGAGGAGTATAGAATGTGCAGGAGGGAACTTAAAAAGGAAATTAGGAGAGCAAATAGGGGGCATGAAAAAACATTGGCAGGTAAAATAAAGGAAAATCCAAAGTTATTTTACAAGTATATTAAGAGTAAGAGGATAACCAGGGAAAGAGTAGGGCCCAATAAGGACCATAGTAGTAATTTGTGTGTGGAGCCGGAAGACCCAGGTAGGGTCCTAAATGAATACTTTGTGTCGGTGTTTACAAGTGAGAGGGATGACGTGGGTATGGTAATCAGGCAGAAGGACTGTGATATAATTAAAGAAATTAGCATGGAGAAGTAGGAGGTTCTAAATGGCCTGGCAGGCTTAAAAGTAGATAAATCTCCAGGCCTGGATGACATGTATCCCAGGCTGTTGCGTGAGGCAAGGGAGGAGATAGCAGGGCGCTGGCAATAATTTTCAATACCTTTCTGGCCACAGGAGAGGTGCCAGAGGAGTGGAGGACAGCCAATGTGGTACCATTATTCAAGAAGGGAGTAAGGGATAAACCAGGGAACTACAGGCCAGTCGGTCTAACCTCAGTGGCGGGGAAACTATTGGAAGCAATTCTGAGGGACAGAATTAATCTACACCTGGAGAGGCAGGGATTAATCAAGGACAGTCAGCATGGCTCTGTTAAGGGGAGGTCATGTCTGACCAATTTGATTGAATTTTTTGAAGTGGTGACCAGGCATGTAGATGAGGACAATGCATTTGACGTAGTCTACTTGGACTTCAGCAAGGCTTTTGATAAAGTCGCACATGGGAGACTGATTACAAAGGTAAGAGCCCATGGGATCCAAGGCAATTTGGCAAATAGGATCCAGAATTGGCTGAGTGGCAGGAAGCAGAGAGTGATGGTGGAGGGGTGTTTTTGTGACTGGATGCCTGTGTCCAGTGGGATTCCACAGGGATCAGTGTTGGGTCCCTTGCTGTTTGTGGTATATATAAATGATTTAGACTTGAATGTCGTTGACAGGGCCCTCAACCGTGTCCGGCCCATATCCCGCGCATCCTCCCTCACGCCTTCTCCTCCTTCCCAGAAACATGATAGGGTCCCCCTTGTCCTCACTTATCACCCCACCAACCTTCGCATTCAAAGGATCATCCTCCACCATTTCCGCCAACTCCAGCATGATGCCACCACCAAACACATCTTCCCTTCACCCCCCTTGACGGCATTCCGTAGGGATCGTTCCCTCCGGGACACCCTGGTCCACTCCTCCATCACCCCCTACTCCTCAACCCCCACTTATGGCACCTCCCCATGCCCACGCAGAAGATGCAACACCTGCCCCTTCACTTCCTCTCTCCTCACCGTCCAAGGGCCCAAACACTCCTTTCAAGTGAAGCAGCATTTCACTTGCATTTCCCCTAACTTAGTCTACTGCATTCATTGCTCCCAATGCGGTCTCCTCTACATTGGAGAGACCAAACGCAAACTGGGAGACCGTTTTGCGGAACACCTGCGGTCTGTCCGCAAGAAAGACCCAAACCTCCCTGTCGCTTGCCATTTTAACACTCCACCCTGTTCTCTTGCCAACATGTCTGTCCTTGGCTTGCTGCATTGTTCCAGTGAAGCCCAACGCAAACTGGAGGAACAGCACCTCATCTTCCGACTAGGCACTTTACAGCCTTCCGGGCTGAATATTGAATTCAACAACTTTAGATCTTAAACTCCCCCTCCCACCATCCCCACCCCGTTTCTTCCACCCCCCCCCCCACTTTTTTTTTTCCAATAATTTATATAGATTCTTCTTTCCCCACCTATTTCCATTATTTTTAAATCTAAAACTAAAACCTTTAGTCTTTCCACCCCACCCCCACTAGAGCTGTACTTTGAATATCCTGTCTTCCATTCTTAATTAGCACTTTTCTCAGACAAAGACCACCACCTTCAACACCTCTTTGACCCTTTTGTCTGTGACATCCTTTGATTATCTGCTCATCTCCACAATCATCACACCACACCCTCAATGTGTCTCTTCCCCCCACCCCCCACCTTAAACCAATTTATATTTCTCCCTTGTTGAAACTATGCTGCAGTTCTGCCGAAGGGCCATGAGGGCTCGAAACGTTAACTGATTTCTTCTCTGCCAATGCTGCCAGACTTGCTGAGTTTTTCCAGGTAATTCTGTTTTTGTTTTGGATTTCCAGCATCCGCAGTAGCTTTTAGCTTTTTGTTTTTATCCTTGAATGTAGGAGGGTTGATCAGTAAGTTCACAGATGACATGAAAATTGGTGGGGTGGTAAATAGTGAGGAGGATAGCCTTAGATTACAGAAGGATACAGATGGGCTGGTCAGATGGGCTGATCAGTGACAAATTGAATTTAACCCAGATGAGTGTGAGGTGATGCGTTTGGGCAGGACAAACAAGGCACCGGAATACACGATAAATGGTAGGATCCTAGGAAGTACTGAGGATCAGAGGGACCTTGGTGTGCATGTCCACCAGTCCCTTAAGGTAGCAGGACAGGTAGATAAAGTGGTTAAGAAGGCATATGGGATACTTGCCTTTATTAGCCGAGGCATAGAATATAAGAGCAGGGAGGTTATGCTAGAACTGTATAAAATGCTGGTTAGGCCACAGCTAGGGTATTGTGTGCAGTTCTGGAATCGGCATTATAGGAAGGATGTGATTGCACTAGAGAGAGTGCAGAGGAGATTTACCAGGATGTTGCCTGGGATGGAGAGTTTTAGTTATGAGAAGAGATTGGATAGACTGGGGTTATTTTCCTTGAAGCAGAGGAGATTGAGTGGGGACATGATTGAAGTGTATAAAATTATGAGGGGCATAGATAGGGTGGACAGGAAGGAACTTTTCCCCTTGATGGAGGGATCAATAACCAGGGGGCATAGATTTAAGGTAAGGGGCAGGAGGTTTAGAGGGGATGTGAGGAAGATTTTTTTTCACCCAGAGGGTGGTGGGAATCTGGAACTCACTGCCTGAAAGTATGGTAGAGGCAGAAACCCCCCTAACATTTAAGAAGTATTTGGATGTGCACTTGTGATTCCATGGCATACAAGGCTATGGGCCTGGTGCTGGAAAATGGGATTAGAATAGTTAGGGACTTGTTTGACTGGCGCAGACTCGATGGGCTGAAGGGCCTTTTTCTGTGCTGTAGCCCTCTATGACTCTATGACATACTGGTAATATGCATTACTATGGGCTTTTAACAATAAATGATAAGCAGCCAATACTCACAGTACTGTTTTCCTTAAGAACCCACACCCTTGCTAACACAAATAGGAAATTCTGGCCTAAAATCTCCATAAAGTATTTAATCCAATTGCATGTAATGTGAACAGAGGCTCTGAGTTGTGCATTGGGTTTGCAATTTAGCCTTTCTCCTCTGGAACCTGGGTTGAAATGCAGCCCTGGTCGAGCCTCCTCTGCTGACTGTAAGCATCCTTTGTGAAAGGAGTTTACACAATCTCAATCTAGCTCCTAGTGCGCATGGACCTACTCATTTGGCTTTATATGAAAACGTAACTCAGTAAAACTACTGTACAAAATGGAAAAACAATCTCTCTACGATAGTAAAGGGTATTCTTTTTTTTCCTGAGGGATACTGTTAGGCCGGAGTAGAGGAATGTTTGAAGCTGATATTTGGGGGAATTTCTCCTTTTTGATCCTGATTTTGATGATTTTTTTTTTCTCTCATGGTGGAGAATAAAGAAAAGTTCAGCCCGGGAGACCTCTTGCTGCTTCACTGGGCTGACTGGCATTTTTGTCCCTTCTGCCCCTGTCACTGGTAGTCATTTTCTCCATGCTTGCTGCTCGCAGGAAGATCCTGGGTCCCTGGAGAATTTCCTTTCAGTCCACTCAACTTTCTGGCACGTTCTGGGGCCCCCACATGGACGTTGATGGTATTCCCAGAAAAGTGATGCTAAAGGCCTTGCTATTCTGGCCCCCCACAAATGGAAAGGGCTTCTCGAGGCCTTGTCTCCCTGCAGTCAAACCCATAGTCAGATATTGGATGGGCTGCTTGCTATGCACACCACTGTTATCCTGGCTATTAACTTAATTGGAAAGAAAATCGGACCGGGTGTACAACAGGCGGATGATCCAATACCGCCAGTTACCCACCCTTCTCCCTGGAGTCGAAAGTTACTGACAAAGCTTGTCAGTGACCTGATGAAAAGTGTGAATTTTCAGCAATTTTTCACAAGTTGCCATGGGAAGGGAAAATATCAGTGAACAAATCAGCACATGCACTACAAATAGGGTTCAAGCCTATACACATGGACCAAGATTTCACCTTGATAGATTTTGGCATTCCCAGGACTGTGAACAGGACTCAAGCTATGCACATGAATCAGAATTTGATCTTGATAATTTGTGGCACTCCCAATTAGAGAGGGAACAGTGCAGTGCTGACCTTCGCTTAAATGTGAAAGCTGCACAACTATACATAAAAAGAAACCTTTTGATTGAGGGACATGAAAATAGCTGACAGTTTTACTTTGGAATCCCAGGGAGGTTGGATTCTCCCAACTCTCTGTAAACCACCACTGGCGGCTGTGCATTTAGCCATCTAAACCCTAAACTTTAGAATTCCATCAGTAAACACCTCTGCTTCTTGACATTGCTCTTTTCATTTGACCCCCCCTTATAACCCACTCTGACTAAACTTTTAGTCACTTCCTCCTAATATCTCTTTGACGAACCATCGATTTTTGTCTGGCTACACTTCTGTGAAGCAGCTCAGGACGTTTTTCTACACTGAAGTCAGTGAAAGAGAAAATTGGATGGGTGTATAACCGGCAGTCAATCCATTGGTGCCACCTTCTGTCCCACTGAAGTTAGAAATTACCCCTATAGGATCCAGGCATAAGAGTATGCTAATGCTATCCTGGTCTTGGGAGATGTCTCTTTCAGAAGTCCAACTAAATTCAATCCTGTAATATGCAGGACAGAAAGGTACTTATGTAACCCTATTCATTATATGGTTCAGGTCCTCAATGAAGCGCCTAAATGATAAAATTCATATGTGCTTCAGTGCCTGTAATGTAGGAATAGTTTATCGGTTTGTAATTTTAATATAATTTTAATTCAACATTACCCTTCTTTTAGTATCCAGTCCACCACTTCACTCTCACATGCTGAATTTGTTTTTTTTATTTTTGTTGCTATATGATTGTTAAATGCTTGCATGTTTTAATCTGATTACTTGGTTTACATGTGAATTTTTCCATCGAAGTTGCACTGCGATTCAGCCTTCAGGCTGCAAACATGTTTCTTGAATAAAATGCCATTATTAATTAATGGAGGGAGGTGGCTGACCAATGAGAACATCAGGTTCCTTTGTACCTGGCTGGAAATGGGGAAGATATTTGCTAGGAGAAGGAGAAAAACAACATGTCTCCTTACTTTTAGTCACATATTTTGTGAGGTCCTACGGCACAAGCCAAATTTGGAAATTCCTGCTGCCTGTAGGAATTACAACTTCAAACAATGTGCAAACTATTGCCCATTTGCACACACTCTTTAATGTTTCCCAAGCTCCATGGAAAAATGTTCTTAAAGGTGGAAGTGGGACATATGAGGCATTCAAGCTGACATGCTCCTCTGCTGTTAGAAGTGTCAGCACTTGTGGATGCAGCAGATATCTCTGTTGTCCTAACAGCAATCTGTCAAATGTTTATTCTCCTTCAGATAACGCATGTGTTACGATCCCCGTAGAAACCTATAACTTTTAAAAAGAGATATGAATTTCCTAGTGACCGACTCAGAGGTTCACGTGACAAGATTTCAATTTTAAAACCTTTACTGTAACAAACACATTAAAATAAACATAGACTGAATGCTACTAGGCAATTAATATGCTAAACTATAGGAAAGGTGTTTCCTCGTAACTTCTTAACACAACTGAAAACCCCACAGCGCATTTATGTATTACTTTGCACTCTCTGCAGACATGTAGTCTTGAGTTTAAAGTCCAAAGCTCCTCTTGGCTCTAACAGGATCTCTTCTCCCTACTTCACCATGTGAATCTTCCAGTGCCCTTTCAAACAAAGTGCCCTTCACCCAACCCTATGGGCATAATCAAATGGACTTCCCATTGCAAGGTACCCTCTAGTGATTCCATGGCCTTTAATTCTTCACAATCCTTGTTTCCTCGAACAAGTGTTCCGCCCTCACCATCCCTCCTCTTGGTTGTTGCCCCAAAAGCAACCCTTTTCTTCTGCCTGGCATAGCAGCACCTGTTGTGGGTCTTCTTCTCCAAAACTCTTGGGCTAACTAACCCTAGAGAGTCAGTGAGTCTGGGCAGCAGTCAGGCTAGTTGCTTCTTCCTTTAAGTCCAGGAGGTAAAACTTGTACCTGATTTTTTACCAATTTTGATTTGAATTTCTGTCTCCATAGTAAGCAGGTCATGCGAGGTTGTCTCCAGGGGGACATAGTATGAAGACACATGGTATTATCTCCAGGCAGAATTAGGAGGAGGTCCCATCCCTCACTATCCCATTTTACCTTGAATTAAAGGAGACAGTTTAAAACATAACGATCTTTAACGTCCAGCAATCCTAACATGTGTCACTGTGGAATGCGCCATGGAATATCACAAATTGAACCAGAATTTGCTGATGTAGAGCATCTAATAGCTTCAGCAATTGGTTAGACTTGCCCTGCACCTTTAGGCTCAAAATATTTTTTCCCAAAAAGCTGCTGGAAGTGTGAGCTGATATCAGGACAGGTGAGGGACAAAGCATATCTGAGACCTAAGTAAACAGGGCAATGAGTAGGGTGGCTACATAACCAATCAGACTGATGGACTGGGAAATAAACAGTGGAAGAACTGAGAAGGAGGGTGAATAAAAAGGGGTGAATTCAATAATGAAAGAATTTATATTTATATTGCGCCTTTAACATAATGAAACGTCCCAGGGCACTTAACAGGGACTTTAAATGTCAAATCAGTTACAGAAATAAAAATAAAGAAAGAACGATTGGATCAAAAGAAAGGGAAAAAACAGACAGAAAGGAAAAGTATAAAAGAGATTAAAATTTAAAACTTGGGATTTTTAAACTTTCCCTGGAAAATTCAAAACCTGAAGGAAAGATCCACATTTGTAATAATTAATTTTCCATACCAGAGACATTGATTTGCAATCATCAACAAGTAACATGTCATTAAAAAGCAGCTGAATCACAGCCTTTCCCGCTTCTCGTAATATCCTGTGGCAGCGGGAAGATGCTGACACCTTCCACTGCCTTTTACCACACCTCCCACATCCCAGTACATCTCCAGAGGATTGGTAAAACCCTGGCCTGCCAATATACTACACAGTGTAGTATTGATCCATAGAGACCAGTGATGTCCGAGACTCCAATCACTGGTTGATGCTGAGTTCAGAAAAGCACTGGTGGAATGGCATTGCTACAATTGGATAGCAATTCTTTTTAACCAGAAGGCATTTATGTTATAAAATGACTTAACATAGAAGGCAATTGAATCAAGCAGTATTGGATTCAGAGACCATGAGATATTCTTGAGAGATAAAGGACTAAGAGATATAGCAAGAAGACAAGTAGGTGGGATTGATCTGTGAAAAGAGGCAGACTTGTTTAGATCTATGGCCCTCTTGGCTCCTAAATACCACAATATATTCATTAGCAGCCCTGGGAGACTGTTTATCTCTTAATGTCTCTTAATATGCCATTCATTATCTTCATTCTGACTTTGTTGGCAGTCAACTGCAAAATCTAATGGCCATTTGGGTGGTTCAATGAAGTTGGTGCTGTAACTTCAGAAAACAGTAGAGATGGATTTACTCAGTACAGCCACTGATTTATTATCAGCTTGGTTCATTTGCCAGCACATTTGCCTCTGGTTATTTGAAAGAGCAGAGCATTCTCTTAGTCTTCTGGACAAACCATTCTGCCTTCAATCAAACATTACCAAAAACAAATGAACTTTAAACATCCTTAATGTCCTTTAGCTATTGTCTGACGATTAGTATGCTCTTTACTAGCAGATTGAAATATTGAACATAGGCAGAAGCTCAGTTGTAACATCTAATTTAAAGGACAGTGCAGCAGTTTCCTCAGTATTGCACTGATATGCTATCCAAGATTATGGATGGGAATGTCCTTGGAGCTATAGTCACTCCACTGCTGTAACCTCAATGTGGTGGAACCTCATTAATATGCATAAACTGGATTTCTGTTGAATTTACACAGGAGGCAGCTATGAGGAATTTCCCACTCCACGTGACAAGGCCTGGAGTGAGTCTTGAACATGTAACCTATTGGCTCAGAAATGCATATGCTACCATTTGAGCAAAACGCAAATTCTTTCTTATCTTTCAGGTTTTTATATTCTTTCGTGGGATATGAGTGTTGCTAGTAAGGAAGCAATTGTTGCCCAACCCTAATTGCCCTTAAGAAAGTGGGTGGTGACCTGTCTTCTTCAACTGCTGCACTCCTTTCTTTTATTCTTTCTGGGGTAAGAGCATTGCTGGCAAGGCTAGCGTTAGTTGCCTATCCCTAATGTGGTGTAGGTACACAGACAGTGCTGCTAGGAAGAGAGGTCCAGGTTTTTGACACAGTGACAGTGAAGGAATGTCAATATATTTCCAAGTCAGAGTGTTGTGTTGTGGTGGGGTTCCCATGCTTCAGCTCATTCTCCACTGTTAATATGTATAAATTAATTATTCATTTCTAAAAGTGAGTTAATATTGACTTCTGGTTTCCTCCTTCACAAAATGGTTGTAAGAAGTTTAATATGATAACTGAGGAAAGTTTGACCCTTCTATTAAGTTTCACAGATGAAATTTACAAAAGATGATTTAAAGGATGCCCACAATGCAATGGTCAGACTTTGACAGATTTCAAAAGATGAACGGTCATTCCATGGAGGAATATATCATGGACTTTAACAGTCTGTATAGAAGATTGCAGAAATTCAATTTGAATATTCCATGTCCAGTGCTTGCCTTTAAATTACTGGATTGTGCTAAGGTGTCACATATGCACAGGTTCCTGGTCTTAATTGGGGCTTGGTTCTCAGAAAGAGGTTCCCTTTTGGAGCAGATGCCTGCTGCCCTGAAAAAATCATTGGGAAGCCATCATTTCCAGCAGCCTTGATGGCACAAATGGGACATTCCGCAGTGTCACAAAGATTGGTGGACTCTATGATCAGGGCATTTCCAGATATTAGACACAGGTGCCAGTATTAAGGGAGAGCTACAGACAGAAGGAATGAGGATGACAGCATTCTTAGCAGATCTGGATACCACAAAATGCTACAGATAACAGGTTTGAAATAGTAATATTAGGCGAACAAACCCCAGGAATGCCCAGGGAATTGTTAACAGGCTGTTCATGTGTGACTCAAAATATCATTATGTGATGAACTGCCTAAAGCCAAACAGCAGGAATCTTGAACTAACACATCATACAAAGAATTTTGAGGATGAAGATAATGATAATGATCAGAACTGAATTGTACTAGTCACAAAAAGCTTTAGAAGGGTGAAGAGTGTTGCAAATTCATTTAACTGCAGTATTAGAGAATTGTTGCACCTCAACATTGTTTGGAACTGATTGGCTAAATTGTTATCTAGTTTCATTCAGTAGTGAAGATTGATGTAAGATCAGGGAGAATGAAAGTTCTATTTGTTTTGGGTTCAGGGATGACAATATCTTGTGGTCACTCAAAGGAGTGGTGATTCCATGCAAAATAGCTGGAGTAAACCACTTTATTAGTTTTGGTGTAGTCTCCAGTGAGATATCTTTGCTGTTATGTAAGCCTTCCATGAAAAAGGCACAAGTGCAACTGGATATGGAGCACAATAAAGCAATTATTTTTGGAAAGTCAGTGGATCTGCAGTTTACCCAATCAGGGCATTAACAGAATCTGATGTTTCTATCAGAATGTTAGAAAAGTATTAATGGAATCAGGTGATTGGAATCAGACAGACAAAAAGCAAATTGTCTTAAAGCTGCACAGATAATTTGCTTATCCTTCTTCTCAAAGATTAAAAATCCTGCTGAAGGATGTTGGTATGGCTGATGAGGAGTATACAAGGCTCATTGAAGAGATTAGTGCAAAGTGTGAATATGTAAAAAGTATCGGAGGACACCACCACATCCTATTGTAAGCCTCCCATTGGCATGTGACTTTAATGTGGTAGTTGTCATGGATCTAAAGGTATGGGATAAAGACAGAAATATTTTCATTTTCATCCAATGTTAGAGCAAAAAGAAAATCTCTAAGATCAAAGAGGTTGATGCAAGTCATCAATTATCTGATTGTTTCACAAAAAGGATTGCTTATACCAAAAGACTACTGGGGATCCTAGAAGTCTTGTAATTAACTACTTTATAGAAAATATGGAAAGTATTTTTTTCTTCAATTTGTTTTGAAATATTGCATGTGAATATTATTTAAATGTTATTTTTTAAGAAGAGAAAAGGAACCTGTTAATTGTATAAATTAAAGTTAAGTCTATACAGGTGGTGGGCACTCATTGGATAGTTACTTGTGTACATCCAGTGACTGAGGAGCATTGTTTCTATAGTGCAGTGGTTATCATGTTTGATCTACATGTGATAAGTTCTGCAGTTTGAAAACAGCCAGACCATTATCAAAGCTTGCTCATGTAAGTGTTTCATGTAAAAGTTCCAGTGAGTGAAACGGAGCAGCTTTAGTGGATACTCTGCATTTCTGTAAATCAACTGACTGAAAATTTAGTTGAGAATTGCTGCTTGCGTGTGGAAGAGCAGATTTATTTATTTCTCGGTTCGGGGATCATTATTTTCCAACAACAGGCGCTCTGGACTAGCTGGAGCACAGCTGACTACATTTATTCACCAATACCCGAAGGCAAGGCCAAACATTGCTGCTGCTGCTGTCTAGAATCTGAGGCCTGGAGCCTAAGGGGAGAGAGAGGGACAGGTATTAACCTATTTGCCTCTCCAAAGGGAGTGGGCTGCTGGAGGAGAAGACAGCAACCCCAGAAAGAACATCTGCTGAAGGAGGAAGGAAGCAGGAAACAAGAAGGGCATTTTAAAATCTAGAGATGGGCACTTTGTGCACTTTGATATCAAAGACTTTTGTAACAAGAAAGGAGGTAAATTATAACATCTTGAGGGAGGGAGTGTGTGAGTGACTATATTGCTGCTACCTAACCTAACTGCTGGACTAATTAAGGATCCTTCCCTCCCTCATTGCCTGGCCTGGGACAGCTGGAGCTGCCAGGCTGAAGATTAAACTGATTTAACCTATAAAGGCTTTGTGGAGCGTTGTGTACTGGGCAATTCCAACTGCCCCTGATGAAGACATCTCCTCCCTTAAAGGAAGAGCAATGACTGACTAACATCGACAGTGCACTTGTGCAAGTCCAGAGCACCCACCCAGCTTTTGACCTTCTTCCCTCCCTCCCTTTTCTCTGTGTGCCTCTTTCTCTATTTTGAGGAGAGATCCAGTTCCTTCCTAAGGGAGTGGTCCTTATTCCTTATGCCTTTCTGTACGGTCCGAGGTTGTCAAACCAGGCGCTAGGGGTGGGTGTGGCTCTTTTAAAACCCAATGGCGACACCATCTTCACTGGTGACAGGGTCTCCAAAGACCCATGTGGGAGTGGCTGCATCTTCTGCTGCCGTGGCCCTGTCACCTTTCAAATTAATAACTAAGAAATATGGGGTAAAGAGCTACATCCATGCCAGCATGACCATCGAGGCGTGCGTTAAAGCCCTGGCTGGGGTAGTTGGCCCTTCAGCCATCAACGCAACCTCAAACGTACAGAAAGGCCATATTTTCCCTGAGTACCAAGCAGGCGATGCACCTGGCCCTTGAAAGGGGGCTCACAGTGGGTAGGGAATTCCTGCTGGTGGACCCTAGAGGCCGATGCACAGCAGGTCACCTTGTCAAATGTCCCACCCTTCATTTTCAGTGAGCTCCTCCTCCCCCACCTCCATCAACTGGGGTAGGTGGGGTCGGAGGTAGTGCTGATCCACTCAGCCTCAGGAGACAGGCCTATGTCATCTGTACTTCTTCCGGCACCAGGTTTTTAGCGAGGTTGCCCAGGAGGAGTGCACAGAAGGAGGTTTTAATGTCAAACACAAGGGGGGTATCTACCCTTTACATCTCCTGGACATTGGACGGTATACGGTGCCATAACTGTAGGGAGGTGGGGCATATTAGAAAAAAACTGCCTTGCCTCCAAGGCTACCAAATCTATCCAAGGACCAAGGCTGGCACTGCCACACCTCCCCCCACCACCCCATCCCAAACCCCGTAAGGGGTGTCAATTCTGATGGATAATAACGCCGCAGCTGCCAGCATGGAGGGCAGAGGACATCTATGTGGAAAGAAGGGGCAGCACAAGAGCAGGAACATCAAGGCGAACCCCCTGTAAATAACCCTGTGCCCACGAGCAAGCCCAAACGTGATCCCATGCCCATTAGTGACCCATGATCGCGCATGACCCTGTGCGTATGGAGGAGTCCTTGTGTCCCTCTGCACCTGCGGGTAATCCCCTTGCTACCGCACCTGAGCCTGAGGCCATGCCCGCTCCAGCGGGAGCTATTCCTCCTGAGGCCATGCCCGCTCCAGCGGGAGCTATTCCTCCTGAGGCCATGCCCGCTCCGGCGGGAGCTATTCCTCCTGAGGCCATGCCCACTTCGGCGGGAGCTATTCCTCCTGAGGCCGGACGCAGGTACGGAAGCACAGAAGAGCAGGAAGGTGTAAAGCATCTGGCCTCTGATGAAATGGAGGTCGCCCTCCCTCCAAGAAAAGGAGGAGGTGCCGCTCCTCTGAAGCGGAGGAGGGCAGTGATAAGATTGGGCCCTCCGTGGAAGAGGTGCTGGCACACCTACCCCCTGCCCCTAGACCCTTCACCCTGCTCCAATGGGGCAGAGGGTCCGTCAGCTTCACCATGATTACCTGTAACTGGGTTGGGCGCCCCGAAGGCTGAAGCGGATGATGTCTTCGTGCTTGAACTAGCCCGACAACAGCTTAACATCCCTGAGGTCCTGCCCAACCCGGCCAGGGACATGGTGACTATGCTTCATAAACGGAGTCACTGGGCGGTGGTAGGGAAGGCTCCCTCACTCTCTTAGCCTTTTTGCGGCAGGCACATTGGTTTTCAGTTCTGACCTCTTTCCAGAGATGCCATGTGACACACAGCCAGAGGCAGAGCTGGTTCCCCAGTGCTCTGGCGGGGGCTATTTCTCCTGAGGCCAGAGCCCATAGAGGACCCCAGAGAGGACCCCTCTATTATTGATCCTGGGGGGGGTGGAATCATGGCAGAGTTAGGGCTGGTTGGTGGGTCCGGGCCACCCGCTGCACCCGGTGTGGTGGGGCTACTGGGAAGCTGACCATGACGACCTGGAGGAAGATGGAGGCTCAATGGAGGGCATTGGGGATGATTTTAAGCCTGTTTCCAGTGAGGCAATGGTGCCCTCATGCCAACAACTGAGTCTCCCCTCATTCTTCCCAGGGTAACTCTGGGAATTCCTCGCCAAGTTTTTGGGTCGCCCTGAAAGAGTCCAGTTGACCCTTGACCATTGGTTGGAGCTGGTGCTGCTCATCTGGTCTGTCCACTTCACCCTAAAAGCCCTGGGCATGAGCCGGAGTGAGCAGCGCCAGCTGAAGTTTTTCCTCACTGGGCTCCTGAGGGAGTGGAGAGCTACTTATGTCTTTGCTCCCTCTGCACATTAAGAGTGATGGCGGGTGATGGCTTCACAATGCTTTTGTCATGAAGATAACCTCACGCTCCTCAGTGCCATTAATGCGAGCGAGTGCATTTTCCTTAGGGGGAGTTTCAACTGCACCCGTGATGGGAGGGACCATGCCAGTGCCCTGCACCACTTGGCATTGGTGGGGAAGTTGCAGTACCTGATCAGGTCCTTCAACTTGTGGACGTCTGATGAAATCTTTGTCCTGACTCTAGTGTTTTCACGCTTGTGAAGCCTGGAGTTGGAGCATTCAGAATCAACCATCTTTATACCTCCAAGGCGTTTGTGCCCTGTGTTCTGGTGGCTTCAGTGCAGCAGACGCCATGCTCGGACCACCATCTGGGTGGCTCGTCTTCCAGCCAGCTGCTGGAAGACAAGTGGTTCCGGGACTCTTCCATCGTTTCTGGGCTGGCTAGAGAAGGAAGCAGGGAGGCTTATACGAACACATGAACATAACGAATTAGGAGGAGGAGTAGGCTACTCAGCCCCTCAAGCCTGCTCCGCCATTCAATAAGATCATGGCTGATCTGAATGTAACCTCAACCCCACATTCCTACCTACCCCCGATAACCTTTCACCCCCTTGCTTATCAAGAATCTATCTAGCTCTGCCTTAAAAATATTCCAAGACTCTGCTTCCACTGCCGTTTGAGGAAGATAGTTCTAAAGACTCACGACCCTCTGAGAGAAAAAAATGACTCCTCATCTCTGTCTTAAATGAGCGAGCCCTTATTTTTAAACAGTGACCCCCTAGTTCTAGATTCTCCCACAAGAGGATACATCCTCTCCAAATCCACCCTGTCAAGATCCCTCAGGACCTTAAAAGTTTCAATTAAGTCCCTCTTACTGTTCTAAATTCCATTGGATACAAGCCTAACCTGTCCAGTCTTTCTTCATTGGACAACCCACCCATTCCTGGTATTAGCCTAGTAAACCTCCTCTGAACTGCTTCGAATACATTTACATCTTTCTTTAAATAAGGAGACCAGTACTGTACATAGTACTCCAGATGTGGTCTCACCAATGCCCTGTACAACTGAAGCATAACTTCCCTACTTTTGTATTCAATTCCCCTCACAATAAACGTTAACATTCTATTAGCTTTCCTAATTACCTGCTGTACCTGTATACTAACCTTTTGTGATTCATGCACTAAGACACCCAAATCTCTCTGAATCTCAGAGCTCTGCAATATCTCATCATTTAGATAATAAGCTTCCTTTTTATTCTTCCTGCCAAAATGAACAATTTCACATTTGCCCACCTTAAATTCCATTTGCAGATCATTGCCCACTCACTTGACCTATCCATGACACTTTGTAGCCTCCTTAAGTCTTCTTCGCAATTTACTTCCCTACCTGTCTTTGTGGCAGCAGCAAATTTAGCAACCATTCCTTCACTTCCTTCATCCAAGTCATTTATATAAATTGTAAAGAGTTGAGGCCCTAGCACTGATCCCTGTGGCACACCACTCATCACATTCTGCCAACCAGAAAAAGACCCATTTATGCCCACTCTCTGCTTCTTATTAGTCAGCCAATCTTCTATCCATGCCAGTTTGTTAACCCCTACACCATGAGCTTTTATTTTCTGCAATAACCTGATGTGGCACTTTATCAAATGCCTTCTGGAAATCTAAGTACAGTATATCTACCGGTTCCCCTTTATCCATAGCACGTGACCCCTTCGAAGAACTCCAATAAATTAGTTAAACATGATTTCCCTTTTACAAAGCCATGTTGACTCTGCCTGATTGCCTTGAATTTTTCTAAGTGCCCTGCTATAACATCTTTAATAATAGCTTCTAACATTTTCCCTATGACAGACGTTAAGCTAACTGGCTTATAGTTTCCTGCTTTCTGTCTCCCTCCTTTTTAAATAAAGGAGTTATATTTGCTATTTTCCAATCTAATGGAACCTTCCTGGAATCTAGGGAATTTTGGAAAATTAAAACCAGTACACTAAATATCTCATTAACCACTTCTTTCAAGTCCTTAGGGTGAAATCCATCCGGATCTAGGGATTTGTCAGCCTGCAGCCCCAACAATTTGCTCAATACCATTTCCCCTCCTTGACGCTATGATGGGATGTGGGCATAGCTCACATCCGCTCCTTCCGCCAGGACTACACAAAGGGGTTGAAAAAAAGATGGAAGTCCAGTGTTGAGAGGTTGGAGTAGGAGTTACTCCACCAAGAATCCCGTCTCGATCAGGCCGTCGAGGACCCAGCCCTGTGGAAGGTGTATGCAGAGAAGAAGAGCGTGTTGACAGACCTGCAACTCATCAGGTCCTGGATCTGGTTCCTTCAGCTCCCCCTTATTTTACTCGGTGGAAAAAAAGCCAGGGGGTCCATAAGCAGCTCTTTACACTGTCAGCCAACAACAACGGATCCCTTGTCTCGGATCTGGGGGGTATCAGGGCTCAGATCCAAGCATTTTATAGGGCCCTGTTCTCTCCAGATAGGTCCAGCGAGGATGCTCGCAGAGTTTTGTGGAGGGCCTGCTGTAGGTCAGCCCAGAGGGCGCTGAGAAGCATGATGCTCAGCTCAGCTCATCTGGGCTGAGCTCACTGGCACCCTCAACAACCTCTCGTGGGGCAAGTTCCTGAGGCTGGACAGGCTGACCATTGCGTTCTATAGGGCATTGTGGGACATCCTGGGGAATGAATACATGCAGGTACTGGAGGAAAGTCTAGTTACTGCGGAGATGCCCCTCTCATGGTGCAGGGCTGTCATTGTCCTGCTGCCTAAGAGGGGGAATCTCCAACTCCTTAAGAGCTGGCTCCTGGTCTCCCTCCTCAGCACGGATTATAATGTCCCTGCCAGAGCTATCGTGCTGGACCAGTGATCCACCCCAATCAGTCCTACATAGTCCCCGGCTGGGCTACCACTGGTCTGGGGCATGATCCATCATTCCCAGAGGTCTGGTCTGTTGATCATCTTCCTGCTCCTTGGTCAGGAGAAGATGTTCTACCAGGTGGATCACAAACATTTATTTGGGATTCTGTGAACATTAGAGTTCGGGATGCATTTTATGACTGAGCATATGTGTGTGGGAGTGAGAGTGGGTGACTGAGTGTGTGTGGGATTAAGAATGAGTGACTGAGTGAGTGTGTGGGGGGAGTGCGAGAGACTGAGACTGAGTGTGAGTATGTGGGGGGAGTGCGAGAGACTGAGACTGAGTGTGAGTATGTGGGGGGAGTGCGAGAGACTGAGTATGTGTGGGGGGAGTGCAATTTTCATGTTGGCCAGATGTAATGAGTGGAGTGCCAGAGGAATCAGTACTGGGGCCTCAGCTATTTACATTTTATATCAATGATTTGGATGAAGGGGCCAAATGTATAGTTGCTAAATTTGCTGATGACACAAAGATAGGTAGGAAGGTAAGTCGTGAAGAGGACATAAGGGGTCTGCAAAGGGATATAGATAGCTTAAATGAGTGGGGAAAAAATTGAGATGGAGTATAACGTGGGAAAATATGAACTTGTCCAATTTGGTGGGAAGAATAAAAAAACAGCATATTATCTAAATGGAGAGAGATTGCAGAACTCTGCAGCACAGAATGACCTGGGTGTCCTGGTACCTGAATCACAAACAGTTAGTATGAAGGCACAGCAAGTGATTAGGAAGGCAAATGGAATGTTGTCATTTATTGCAAGGGGAATGGAATATAAAAGTAGGAAAGTTTTGCTGCAGTTATACAGGGCATTGGTGTGACCACATTGAGAGTACTGTGTAAAGTTTATTTCAGAAAGGACATAATTGCATTAGAAGCAGTTCAGAGAAGGTTCACTTGACTTATTCCTGGGATGAGGGGCTTATCTTATGAGGAAAGGTTGGACAGGCTGGGCCTGTATCCATTGGAGTTTAGAAGAATGAGAGGTGACCTTATTGAAACATATATGATCCTGAAGGGGCTTGACAGAGTGGATGCTGAAGGGATGTTTCCCATTGTGGGAAAGACCAGAACTAGGGGGACACAGTTTAAGATTAAGGGGTCTCCCATTTAAGATAGAGATGAGGAGAATTTTTTTTCTGAGGGTCATGAGACTTTGGATTTCTCTTCCTCAGAGATTGGTAGAGGCGGGGTGGTTGAATATTTTTAAGGCAGAGGTAAATAGATTCTTGGTTAACAAGGGAGCTGAAGGGTATTGGGGATAGGCAGAAAAGTGAAGTTGAGGCCTCAATCAGATCAGCCATGATCTTGTTGAATGGTGGGGCAGGCTCGAAGGGCTGAAAGGCCTACTCCTGCTCCTAATTCGTATATCTGTATGTATGTTCATAGGTCTCTGTTATAGCCACATGGCTATCTGCACCTGTAACTCTCCAATCTTATTTACCACACTCAGTGCATTCACACTCCTGCACAGTAACACTGACTTAGACTTTAATTTTTTCTCCCTTATCTGGCCCTACCTACTAAATTACTGTTCCTATATAGTGCTATCTATCTCTCCCACTTTGCTAATTCTCTCAGATATTACCCCCTGGTTCCCACATCCCTGCCGAGTTAGTTCAAACCCTCCCCGATTGCATTAGCAAAACACCCCGCAAAGAACTCAGGCCTGGCTCTATTTCAGTGCAACCCATCCCACCTGTTCAGGTCCTACCTCCCCCAGAGTCAGTCCCAATGTCCCAAGAATCTAAAGCCCTCCCTCCTGCACCTTCTCTCCAGCCACACATTCATCAGCTTTATCCCCCTACTTCTGCACTCACTTACGCATGGTACTGGGAGTAATCTGGAGATTACGACTTTTGAAATCTTACTTGTTAATTTTCTACCTAGCTCCCTAAATTCTGACTGCAGGGCCACATTCCTCTTTCTACCTATGTCATTGGTACCGATGTGGACCACGACTGCTGGCTGTTCACCTTCCCCCATCAGGGTGCTCTGCCACCGCTCAGTGATATCCTTGACCCTGGCACCAGGGAGGCAACATGCTATCCTGGATTCATGTTTGTGGCTGCAGCAATGCCTATCTATTTACCTAACTATTGAATCACCTACCACTATTGCTCTGCTAGTCTTCCCTGTAGCCCCCTGTACAGCTGAACCAGCCGTGGTGCCATGGACTTGGCTCCGGCTGCACTCCCCAGATGAACTATCACTCCAATCAGTATTAATACTGGATGGAGAGTGAGGTGCACTCACTGCCTATTCCTTTTGATTGCTTAGTAGCCACCCATTCCTTCTCTCCCTGTATACTCATAAGGTGTGGAGTGCTCACATAAATGTGTCATCCATGGACGCACCAACCTCAACCTCATGGATGCACCACAGTGACACCAGCTGCTGCTCCAGTTCTGAAATCCAGAGCTTGAGCTGCTGCAATTGAAGACACTTCCTGAGCAAATGGTTACCAGGACACAGAAAACATCCTCACGTTTCCATACATCATGGGATGTGCACTCTCAAGGTTGGAGCAGCCCTGCCATTCATTTCTTTTAGTTAACCGCACGACTACTAAAAAACCTCACCAATACTAATAAACATTAGAAATATTATAAGCCTCACGAATACTGATAAATCCTACCACCACAGCACAACTTACGAGCAGTAATAAACCTTACTTAAAATTAAACATGAGGTAATGTTCACCAGCTATTCGCTCATTACTTATTATTACTACTTATTATTTTTCATTGGTTTTAATTTCCCATTTGTTTAGAATCAGACAGCTCTCACTGAACTCTCGCAGCTTTTCTCTCTCTCTCTCACTAAACTCTCATTGCTTCTCTCTCTCTCTCCCTGAACTCTCGCTGCTTTTTTCTCTCTCCCTGAACTCTCGCTGCGTTTCTCTCTCTCTCTGAACTCTCGCTGCTTTTCTTTCTCTCACTGAACTTCTGCTGCATTTCTCTCTCTCTCACTGAACTCTTGTTACTTTTCTTTCTCTCACTGAACTCTCGCTACTTTTCTCTCTCACTGAACTCTCGCTACTTTTCTTTCTCTCACTGAACCCTCGCTGCTTTTCCCTCTCACACTGAACTCTCGCTGCATTTCTCTCTCTCTCACTGAACTCTCGCTGCTGTTCTCTCTCTCACTGAACTCTCGCTGCTTTTCTTTCTCTCACTGAACTCTCGCTACTTTTCTCTCTCACTGAACTCTCGCTACTTTTCTTTCTCTCACTGAACTCTCGCTACTTTTCTTTCTCTCACTGAACTCTCGCTGCTTTTCCCTCTCACACTGAACTCTCGCTGCATTTCTCTCTCTCACTGAACTCTCACTGCTGTTCTCTCTCTCACTGAACTCTCGCTGCTTTTCTTTCTTTCACAGAACTCTCGCTACTTTTCTTTCTCTCACTGAACTCTCGCTGCTGTTCTCTCTCACTGAACTCTCGCTGCTTTTCTCTCTCACTGAACTCTTGCTGCTTTTCCCTGTCTCACTGAACTCTTGTTGCTTTTCTCTCTTTCACTGAACTCTCGTTGCTTTTCTCTCCCTCACTGAACTCTCGCTGCTTTTCTCTCTCACTGAACTCTTGCTGCTTTTCCCTGTCTCACTGAACTCTTGTTGCTTTTCTCTCTCTCACTGAACTCTCGTTGCTTTTCTCTCCCTCACTGAACTCTTGCTGCTTTTCTCTCTCACTGAACTCTTGCTGCTTTTCCCTGTCTCACTGAACTCTTGTTGCTTTTCTCTCTCTCACTGAACTCTTGCTGCTTTTCTCTCTCACTGAACTCTCGCTGCTGTTCTCTCTCTCACTGAACTCTCATTGCTTTTCTCTCTCTCACTGAACTCTCATTGCTTTACTCTCTCTCACTGAACTCTTGCTGCTTTTCTCTCTTTCACTGAAATCTTGCTGCTTTTCTTTCTCGCTCGTTGAAGTCTCACTCCTTTTCTCCTCGCTGATCTCACTCCACTTTTAATGTATTCCTTTCCATCTAGCCTTAGGATCAACTTGGGATATTATTCTGCACTCCTGTTCAGTCTGTGGTGAAAGGAGTTCCTCCTGGAGGTGATCTGGCCTTTTACCCAGAGGATCACTTATCTCCTCTACTTGGCAGAGGGTTTATCCTGACCTTGCTGAGGGATTCTGGCTGACAGAACTGGCAAGAAGCGCATCAACTTCTTCTGGTACAAAGGGATGCACTGAAAGTGAAAGTCACCATAGTTCCAGAGGACCGTAGGCTGCTCTCCTATTAGAGAGACACGACTGGTGGCGAGTTTAGCCTGAGGGCCACCACACCTCATATGAGGGGCGAGGTTGAGAATGCATGGCCTTCATGGATGACACCAGCTGTCCAATCAACTGAGCTATCTGACCCCTAAAGAGATGCACTGAGCCTCTGCTGAGGTACTGAGTCTCCCACTTCGGGACAGCAGTCAGGTACTGGTATGCCTTCACACCCAGAGGATGACTTTCCACCTTCAGACCCTGCAGAGGTACTTGTACATCAAGGCCCCTCACAGGTAGTGTTCACTGGTGACGTATTTGTTCCACCAGGTGCATGGCCTCCGTTACAGCTTGCAACTCCAGTTCGCAGACCTGAGTGGTCTCCGTCACTCTTTGAGAGAGATGCTCGTCTTTTACCAGAACCTGATCAAAGTTTGGAACATGGTTGCCTCCCGCCAGCTTCTCTCCCTTCAGGAGTAGTGGCTGTCATCAGAAAGCCATTATTCAGGAATCCGCACCTACTCCAATTTGGATTCACGTGGCTAGAGGACGAGAGGGCTTAGGCTGCTGGGGTGACCAGAGTCAGGGATGTGCTGAATGGCAGAGGAGCAAGCTGGATGATGCCAATAGAACTTGGGCATTGTGCATCAGTGTACAT
This sequence comes from Cetorhinus maximus, assembly GCF_964194155.1. Classification (NCBI taxonomy): domain Eukaryota; kingdom Metazoa; phylum Chordata; class Chondrichthyes; order Lamniformes; family Cetorhinidae; genus Cetorhinus; species Cetorhinus maximus. The sequence goes on from NC_135880.1 coordinate 132,193,418, forward strand.
CAAGCTCGCTGCCAAATCTATCCACGGCGTTAAAACTGTAGTGCTCGTCCCCGACAGCACTTATGGTGTCGAGGCGGCTCAAGTGTGCGGAGCACTCTGTCCGACCTGACCCCTGTTCGGATGGAATTTCTCATTGGCCCCAGGTCCTGAAACCTCCCTCAGGATCCTCAGCCCCATAATTTGAGCTGCCTCACGGAAATCCCCTTTGTGCCATTCCACTCTGCATAGAGGGGTTTCCTGTATGTGCTGATGCGGCACACCTTCCTCTTCCTCATCCTTGTTGACCAGTCTAGACACACTGTGATCCTCCAGCCTACCATCCGGAGGAGGTGGGAGCCCCCAGTGGAGGACCCTGTACATGGGAGTCCTCCCCTTTTCCATCAGAGATTTGGTGTGGAGGGTCTTTGCATGCAGCAAGTCTGTGCAACCGTAGATTACGTCAATTCACAAACTCCCAGGTTGCTTCTAATTTCTGTGGCCTTGATCAGTCTATGTTTCATGTCTTCACTGGATGTATGAAGTTTTATTATTTGGAGGGGCTGCTCCTCAGATTTTGTTTGCAGTTCAACCCCATGCTCCGGATCTTTGGCCACCCATTGCAGAATAAGGCAGACAGATCGGAAGACCTCCTGGTTAGCCTGCTCCTGGGCCTAGCCAAGGTGGCCATTAACAAGCCCAATACATTAGGTGGTTGAGGGGGTTATTAGATCCAATTGCCTGCCTCTCTTTCATGATCACATCCATGCCCAGTTATCCTTGGAGAGGGAGCACACAGTGTCCATTGTTACACTTGGGGCCTTCTGTGACCAGTGGGCACCTGAGGGGCTGGGGTACATCGTTAGCCCCAAAAATGTTTGAAAAGTTTCCTTTAAAGTTTTGTTTTTATGTTACAGGGCACCAAGGGGGCTGTCAACTAGTTAATTAGTTTATTTGTTATTTGTTGCCAAAAGAGTATAATGAGACACTTATTGACACTGGCCGTGGGTTGTAGAGTTAGGAGCTATAAGTTTGTCATGTCTCACTTTGTGAATGAAACTCAAATTGAGTAAAGATTGACTTCTGCTCTCCTCCTTCCCCAACTGGCTATAAGAAGTTTAACACTCTTGTCCTTCCCTCTAGGCACTAGATGTCATGGGTTGGAAGGTGCTGTTGAAGGAGGCTTGGTGAGTTGCTGCAGTAGATCCTACAGGCGGTGCACCCTGTTGACACTGTGTGCTGGTGGTGGAGGGAGTGACTGTTCCGCCATATTAAGGTAAGCACATGGCACAATTGTGACATTGGCATCCCAAATGGTAGACAGATTAGGTGAGGATACCAGCTTGAATGGCAAAACCGATAACCCAGATTGTCTGCTATCTTCCCTTCTATCCTTTTCATGATGTTTACATCATACACCATTGACCAGCAATCCTACTCCTCTGACTAGTTAAATAGGTCGCTCTTTGTAAAACTCTCTGATTCATAAATTCTTCTGTTATTCACCTCTTGCTCACAGCCATATTCCAGTGTTACACATAGGTCACCGGATAAATGCACCGATAATTCCACTACTTTCTTTTAAATGATCCAAGGATGAGTATTAAAGCCAATCAGAGCTTATTTTTTAATGTTTCCTTATCCTAAAGGTTGCCAGCAGGTTATAACATTTATAGTGCTAGCATGTTATTATGGGTTTTAAACATGTACACGCATCCTTCTTTATTGCTTATGTCTGCACCTTTTGCAGACTTTCACAGCCAGTTACACAACAGTTTATGTGAATCAAACTGCATTGGGCGTGGGGAATGAAGTCACTAACGAGAGTAGTGCATCAAGCTCTGACAAGAAATGGAAAAACATTTCAAAGAAGTGATTTCAAACCACTTTTCACACTGATAATGGACTGGTGCAAAGTTATCTACAAAAAAACCCCCTAAATAAACAAAATTGGAAAATGCTGCAAACGCTTTGCAGGTCAGTCAGCATTTGTGGAGAGAACAGAGTTAAGATTTCAGCAATGGACCCACATCGGAACTGGTTCAATGAAAGGTCCACACTTGGTACATTAACTCCTATGCTCTTTCCACAGTTACTGACTGTCCTATTAAATATTTTGAGCATTTTTTGTTTCAGTTCTTTGCTTTTTATTAATCTTTGAACGTGAAAACGTTCCAGGCAGGAAACCGCACCTCACATTAAAGGGCACATTTTTATCTTTAATACTTCCAGTGCATAACTGCACATTCTGGGAGCAAATATTGGAAACCAGGGCAAGCACCACTCATGATATCTGCCTGTAAAAGAATGGAAAGAAAATATTGGGTGATGTGCAGACAGCTTCCCGATAGGCACCCCAGTAAACCTGGAAAGACTAGGGGCTGCATTTTGTGTGTTCTTGCCACATGTGTTTCCAGCAGGGGGGCACATAAAATAGGGTGGGTGTCCACTCAACCACCTTCCCACCCACCCCCGAGCTCGCCCCCATAATACAGGGGGCGGTGGTGGGCTGGTGCCGAAATCAGCAGCCCACCAATCATATTTAAATAAGTAATCAAGGGTCAATTAGGCTTGTTACCAAGTCAATTGACACTGATAATATGCTGCCCATGCCATAAAAAGTTTGGTGTGGGCAGCCAAGCGGGAGCAGGTAGCCTGATTTTTTTTAAATGGAATCTTCAAAGGATGGTTCAATCTTCAATCTTTGGGGGTGCCCTTTGCAGATTGGGGGCGGCCCCTTTAAAATCAAACCCCTCCCTTTCTTCCTAATCCACACCACCCCCAGCCTTCAACCCCCTCCCCCAGCCCCCTCCATGACCAAGAGCCCTTACATATTGGATTCAGGGAGCCCTCGGCCTTCTCCGCCTTCTTCTTGCAGTCTTGGCAGTGGCCACTAACGCACACTTGGCACTGCAGGGATTGACGGAGCCACCGGCCAATCAGATTGGCTGACAGCTCCAAGGGCAGGGCTTCCTCCCCACTGAGGGGTCAAACTCCCACTTGGCCCTTGTTAAGCCCGCCTACAGTGCATTATGGCTGTGGAGCAGGTCGGCTGGATGCCAACTTTATTTCCAGGAGTGTGAGTCATCTGACCCCCCCCACCCCCCCCCGCCCCATATTATTCAGCCCTAGCATTATACAGCACCTTTCATGAAATTTGGCTGTAAAGCAGTCGTTTGGTAGCACAGAACTTGAGTATCACTGAAAAAAGACATATGCCAAAGCTTTTCATCTTGCACTCATCATGACATTCACAAGAATACCAAATGTAAAGGGAACAACAATTTATACTTCATGAGAAGAGAGTGCTGATTGGTTGGCAAGTGAACTCTGGCTGGTGGAGGCTTTGCCATGGAGAATGCACCAGTTAACTGCCCAGCTTTGTTCAAATTCAAACCGAGTTCTTTGACTCTGATTGGTCAAGGCATTGCCCTGGGGAATGAACCACAGGATGGCTCTCGCCTATTTTGTTCATTTGAAACAGGTGCAATGTGAGTACATGTTCTTCCTGACTGCAAATCTGACAATCAATTTGTGAACAGCAAGCCTCCATGAACAGCAGTGTGACAATGACCAGATAATAAACATTGGCTAAGACAGAGGAAGAACTACCTTAAAACAGAGGGGTTACTGTTGACCAGAAACTGAACTGTACCAGCCATATAAATACTCTGGCTACAAGAGCAGATCAGAGGCTAGGAATCTTGTGGTGAGTAACTCAGCTCCTGACTCCCCAAAGCCTGTCCACCATCTACAAGGCACAAGTCAGGAGTATGATGGAAAACTCTCCACTTGCCTGGATAAGTGCGGCTCTAACAACACTCAAGAAGCTTGACATCATCCGGGACAAAGCAGACTGTTTGATTGGCACACCATCCACACCTTAAACATTCACTCCCTCCACAACCGACGCACAGTGGCAGCAGTGTGTACCATCTACGAGATGCGCTGCAGCAACTTACTAAGGCTCCTTCAATAGCACCTTCCAAACCCGTGACCTCTACCACCTAGGACAGGGGCACAGATGCATGGGAACATCCCTACCTACAAGTTCCTCATCCAAGCTACTCACCATCCTAACTTGGAACTATATTGTCATTCCTTTGCTGTCATTGGGTCAAAATCCTGGAACTCCCTCCCTAACAGTACTGTGAGTGCACCTACACTACATGGACTACAGCGGGTTCAAGAAGGCTGCTCACTACCATCTTCTCAAGGGCAATTAGGGATGGGCAATAAATGCTGCCCTAGCCAGCAATACCCATACCCCCCTCAAAGAATTTTTTAAAATGCAAAGAAAAGGAAACAAAATAGGGCGACAGAGATTGCAGTCTGAAATTGTTGAACTCAGTGTTGAGTCTGGAAGACTCAAGTGAAAGTGCCTAATCAAAAGATGAGGTGCTATTTCTCAAGTCTATGTTGAGTTTCACAGGAACATGCAGCAGGCCAAGGACAGAGATGTCAGTGTGAGAACAAGATGGAGAATTAAAATGACAGGTAATCTGAAGCTCGGGGTCAGGCTTGTGGACTGAACTGAGGTGTTCTGCAAAGCGGTCACCGAATTGATGTCCCCAGTTTTGAGGAGACCATATTGTGAGCAGCAAATTTAAAGTAGTACACATAAATTGTTGCTTCACCTGGAAGAAGTGTTTGGAGCCTTGGACAGTGAGGAGAGAGAAGGTAAAAGGGCAGATGTTACATCAATGGCGCCTGTATGGAAAGGTGCCATAGGAAGGGATTGGAGGTGATTGAGGAAACTCTGGATTTTGCGGGGTGCCATATTCAGCACCCACGACTAAAATGTTGGTTGGGAGCCAGCCACCAAAAAGCCAGCTGTCGTACAGCCGTTTTACATTATGTTAATTGGCTAAGGGCAAGGCTTTCACTTCCATCCAGGGAGGAAGTCCCGCCTCAGAGAGCTGACAGCCAATCAGATTGGCCAGCAGCTCTGTAATCCCAGGAGCGCCAGATTCAAGCGCTGGCCACTACTGGGACAACAGCCAGTCCCCGATGGAGGCCGGACTTCAGCTAAATCCACAATATTGGCAGGGCCTGGCTGGCAGACCCCAGCAAAGGGTTAAGGGGTAGGGGAGTCAGGTTTGAGAGAATGGGGAGGAGGGTTAAAGGTGGGGAGTATGTTCTTGGGTGGGAAGGATGCCTTCGTTGGGCAAAGGGGACTCTCAAAGGAGCTTCACCCCCTTGCCTGACACTAGCTCACTCAGTAAAAGCTGTCGGACTACCTGCTTAGTGTGAGCCTCCCTTTGTCATGTAAAATAGAGGCGGAGTGGGATGAGGCATTTAAGTGGCCTTAATTGGCCCCCACCGCAACACCCCCCTTTAAAATGGGAGACAGATCAGGGCAGGCAGGAATGCAGTTTGCAAGCCTTGCATTTCATTTTACAAGCTCCCCCCTCCTTCAAGCACACTGGCAGGGGCTCCCCACTCCTTCAAGCACACTGGCAGGGGCTCCCCACTCCTTCAAGCACACTGGCAGGGGCTCCCCACTCCTTCAAGCACACTGGCAGGGGCTCCCCACTCCTTCAAGCACACTGGCAGGGGCTCCCCCCTCCTTCAAGCACACTGGCAGGGGCTCCCCACTCCTTCAAGCACACTGGCAGGGGCTCCCCACTCCTTCAAGCACACTGGCAGGGGCTCCCCCCTCCTTCAAGCACACTGGCAGGGGCTCCCCCCTCCTTCAAGCACACTGGCAGGGGCTCCCCCCTCCTTCAAGCACACTGGCAGGGGCTCCCCCCTCCTTCAAGCACACTGGCAGGGGCTCCCCCCTCCTTCAAGCACACTGGCAGGGGCTCCCCCCTCCTTCAAGCACACTGGCAGGGGCTCCCCCCTCCTTCAAGCACACTGGCAGGGGCTCCCCCCTCCTTCAAGCACACTGGCAGGGGCTCCCCCCTCCTTCAAGCACACTGGCAGGGGCTCCCCCCTCCTTCAAGCACACTGGCAGGGGCTCCCCCCTCCTTCAAGCACACTGGCAGGGGCTCCCCCCTCCTTCAAGGACACTGGCAGGGGCTCCCCCCTCCTTCAAGGACACTGGCAGGGGAGGTGGCTTTAAAATCCAGCCCTACATCGCCATTTCTCCACTGTCACTGGGTCAAAATCCTGGAACTCCCTTCATAACAGGGTGTAACCACTCCAGATGGATTGCAGTTTTTCAAGAAGGTGGTTCACCACCGCCTTCTTTGGGGCAATTAGGGATGGGAAACAAATGCTGGCCTAGCCAGCAACTTTCACATTCCATGAATGAATTAAAGGATTCAGCTTGGTTCTCACTGTTATATACCAACCCTACGTCTGTCATTCCCACCCCTTTTTCTGCTTCATCAACTCTCTGGGCAAGAATTTCAGCCCCCACAGGGGCCAGGAATGGAGGTAGATGGGAGCTAAAAATAGCCTGGCTGGCCAGCATGCCAATTCCCCAGCTGCATCCTGCCTCTGGGCCACTTTTGTGGCAGGTAGCCAACTCAGGTCACCAAGGGCCACTTTAAGTCAAATTAAAGCAGGCCGACTGGGATTTTTCAGTTGACCTGCGGGTTCCCATAGGCAGTGAGGGTCAATTTATGCACCTGGAGATGTCCTTTCGGTGGCAGACCAAATAACTTATGTCCTTGACTCCTCCGGAGCATTGTCTCTTTTCAGCACTGTAATATTATCCACCCTGCCTCCCTTCCTCTCCCCTATCTTTGCTGAACACCTTATATCTAGGAATATTTAGTAACCAGTCTTGCCCATTTTTGAGCCAGGTTTCCATTATCAGCCCAACATCAAATTCCCATATGGTTATTTGCCCCTGCAGCTCACCAACCTTATTACCATGATTTTTGTATTTATATATATGCACTCTAAACCTAAGTCAGACCTTATGACATTTCCTCTTGGTCTGACATAAGATTATATTGGGTAAATAGCACAGAAACTGGCCATTTGGCACAGCCAGTCAATGCAGGCAGTTATGCTCCACTCAAGCCTCCTCATCTTTTTTCATCTAAGCCTACCATCGTAACCCTCTATCTCCCATCTCCCTCAAATGCTTTTCTAGCTTCCCCTTAAATGCATAAATGCTGTAATATTTGCTTCAATCACTCCCTGTGTTAGTAAGTTCCACATGTCCTGCCTCCAGTAGCCTACACAAGGAAGGTTTCCTGCAGCTATTCTGGCCTCTGCCAGGACCCCTTTAGATGGAGAGCCTTCATTCATACAACGCAGGTCATCATCACGCCTGCACTCTGTAATTGGTCGGGAAACTCAGAAGTGCATACAAACGCCTTGGCTGAGTTAAAGAGCCAAAATCCACTGCCAGAACAAAACTTCTGCTATCAGCCTCTCCACTGCTTGTGAGTCTGTCAATATAAAATTCAGCCTTATTGTTTCTGTAAATACCCCTCTATGTATAGCTGGAAGGCAACATCTACCAGCTATTTGCTGAATGTCGCTTTGCTCTGAAGAAGGATCATATGGACTCAAAATGTTAACTTTGTTTTTCTCTCTCCACAGATGCTGTCAGACCTGCTGAGTTTTTCCAGCATTTTCTGTTCCTGTTTCTTCCCAACACAACTGGGATGAGATGTTCTCTCAATTACCAGAACAAGCTAATAAATTACTTCCCATTTCCAGTCTTTGGGGAAAGCTATTGGTATTACCTTTCACCCAGCTGTATTTCCTCACTTGCGTGTTTTTGCTTTAAATGCAACAGTTAAAGGTAACTTTTTTCTTCAAACCCTCTTTGTGAAAAATATGTCAAAAGACCCTGAAACATGACATGTTTGTTGCAGTGTATGTGGGTAAGTGAATGAGTAATTGAGTAAATAAATGGAGGAAGAATAACAAGAAAATTATGAGACAACTCTTTTTTTGGTGAATCCTCCAGCTTGCCCACTATCTCTACATACTTAAATACAACCAGGTATAATGTAGACTGCTCACATGGGCCTAAAATTAGGAGCTCCCTCTACCTGGAAAGTATTTCCACATTTGTACGTGGTTTTGCCAAACAATCTGAAATGTAGTGCTACACTGTAAGAAGGTTGGAGAGCACACTGACATGTGAAAACCAAATGGCCACCCTATGTTGCACTTTGCTTGTGACTAACTGAGCGTGCATCTTGCAGGTGAGGTATGTATTAAACGTTTGTGAAAACCTAATTTCAAATGGTCAAATTACGAGGGTTGCAGTTTTAAAGTGACAGTGATAGCGTATGTTTTGATGCAGTGGAGGAAGGCATGCAAAGCGTTAAAAAAAACCTCTTCTGAGGAGCTTCAGTCACGGAGTAATAGAGTTAAAAAGAAACTATCAGTGCCCTAGAAATTTTGTCCATCTACTTGATATGGTGAAATACTGGCTAGTATTACCTTGGTAAACTTCCTCAGACTAGTATCTTATATTTGTCATCCGATTCCAGTTTCTCTGGCCATTGAAATTTGCTCTACCCAGCACGCTAAACATCATGCACCTTTGTTTGCTGAGCAAAGTACAACAGAATAGTAAAGAGGACCACACTTTTTCATGACACATCTACAGAAAACTCAGATTTGCACTAGAAAAGGGGAATGACCTGTCATTTCTTCCTTTACTGTTTGGCAAATATCTATCACCTCTTTAAATAACAGCTGCAGCCTTTATGAGATGTTACTATGGACTATTTCCTTAAGCCCACACTCTCTTCCTCCCCCCACCCTCCACACCCCCAACCCTATGTCATTGAGCTACCAGCAATTACCTTGCTCTGAACGTTTAACAGGCTGTCTCTTGAGCAAATTTCAGGGTACTTCCAGCAAACTATCGGTTCACCACTCCAAAGCCTCTCTGCTTCAACACCCCGAGTGGAAAATTCTCTTAAGATCCTTATGAGCCTGATGTGTGTGAAATGTGCACAGTTGCACAAGTAACTAGATCCTGGAAAGTCCCTGTCTCAATGCTATTAGAGAGTCATGTGTTGGAAAGCCCCCTCTGGAATGCCCATACACTAGATCGTGTACATGTAGCTCTGGAAAACCCCTCAAGCCAGACAATGCTTTGTATAGAGGGTGAAGATAAAAAGAACATCGAGAGAACAGAAGGAGCCAGAGTGCATCATTTGCCACAATGGTGCATGGGAAAGAAAAAAAAGTGGTCAGGGCCCATGCCCGAAACTCGTGTTAGGGTTTTTGCATGTACAAAGAACGCATATTTGCTCAGATTACAAAACATTGAGAGCTGTAATACAAGTTCTCCCTTCTCTTCCTACAGGTGTACCAGAGAAAGCACAGTCAAGTCCCAGTGGCTCACAAGAGTTCAGCACATCACAGCACCCTGCATCACCCAGTTCTTCTGGTACCACACAGGTACGTTCACCCAAGGAAGGAGAGATAGAGAATTACAGGCAGGTGATACACAGAGCCTGAGTGAGAAGAAGCAGTGGAGGAGGGATTGCTCCGCGCCATTCTTAATCCTTTTGCGTTGCACAATCTTAGAAAATCAACTCCAGCCTGCAGAGAAGAAATCCTAGATAGAAGACGGCAGATAATTTTAGTCTTGGCTGAATTTGTGTGAATCATTTGGCAGCACTGAAGGTGATTCATCATTTGTGAAACAGCCTTATCCTGAATAAACAATTGTTTTGGCCAGATACTCTGGTCGTTGGTTGGGTGGTATGCATTTGTATGTGATGTCATGGGGGAAAGAGTCTGTAAAGGCAGAAATCATTAAAGCACTGCTGTGTACAAAACACATGTTGTATAAAATTCTAGTAGGATCTTTTCACCCTGGACGGCAATCTGATACTACCTGAACCCACTTTATATAAAATACACTGAAGGAAAGCCTCATCTGCTATAAAAAATAAAACTTGGAAAATATCAGAAATTAAGGTAATGAGGAAATAGTATTCAAGTTATTTCTTAATTACTTCAGTATAGTATTTAAAAATTACATTAGCAGTTTGTGATATTCCTATACTTGGAGTGATTCTGGTTTTCTAGATAAGAAACAGTGAAACAGGGACACTTGAAACTTGTCTTAATAACCAGTGCACCACCTAGAGGTTGAGCTCTAGTTGCAGTTACTGAACAAATTAGAGACAAGGATAATCTGAGCATAGGGATTACTGCCTGCAATATTAACACAAAACTGCTTAATATATTTGTACGACATTCTTCTGTCAACCATTTTGTGGAGCATAAATCTGTGTCTTATAAATGGGCTAATTCAGCTCTAAGGGCTGTTCCCAGGGATTCACACCAAGGCAAACATCAACTGCTGCTGGAGGACCATCAACTTGGTGAAAGATGCTCCTTGATCTGCCCAGAACTTTCCGGTCTACCAGTGCAAAGAGCTATCGGTGACAGACTGCTGCAGACTGGCACATTCCAAGGCCCAGGCCTATGTACTGAGGGATGCGCTAAAGTTTGGGGCAGCCACTGCAAACACTCAATGGGGAAAAGCCACAGTCTAAGGCCCTCCTGCCATAAGATACCAAGGGATTGGAAACTTTGTAAAACCTGTAAGGCTTTATGGTTGACATGGAATGTATATTGTAAATATAATCTGTAATTATATGTGCAGTGAGGCACCTCAGAGTGCCACATACCATATTGGAAGAAACTGATCCGTGTTGCATTTTATGTAATGTCAAATCTGAACTGTTATGTATTGAATTTTTAAAAATTTATGAATAAAGTATATTTTTGAAAAAAGAGACTGGAGAAAACTGAGAACTTCCAATTCTGTCTGGTTTAGTGGAACATTAAGCATTACATGTTGAATTGCTGAGGTAACTTATTTATTTTAATATTTTACTTTATGAACACACAACAAAATTCAACAACAACTTGGGGAGCTGAAAGAATAAATATTCAATGGAAAAACTATTGTGGATTATTGTCATCTATCCCTGATATGTCAGTAGTGGCTCAGTGGTAGCATTCCTGCCTCTGAATCAGAAGCTGTTGAGTTCATAGTCCCTGTTCAGAGGCTTGAGTACAACAATCTAGGCAGTACTGGAAGTGCCAACTTTTGAAAGTGACACTAAACTGAGATCACAGCTGTCTCTCAGATGGATGTAAAAGGTCCCATGGGACTATTTGAAGAAGAGCAGGGAGTTATCCCTCATGTTCTAGTCAATATTTGTCTCCCAATCAACTCAACTAAAATAGATTGGGTGTGAAGTGCATTCGTCCTGATTTTTGGGCGTGGGAGCCACAATGTGACATGTGCCACCTCCCATTGAAAATGAGATGGTACAACACAAAATTCATCTACTCAGCTCATTTCCACGGTTGTAGCATGGCCATGAGTGGTTCTCATTAGCCCCCAACTCCATTTCTGTGTTGATCTCCTCTGTAAACTCCAGGGGGCTGAATAGCATTGTGAAGAAACGATGTGCTCCAGACAGCCTTCCCTTCTTAAAGGTGCAGTCCTTGTTGAACTGCATGTTATAGATGCATTTATGGGGAAACTGGACAAACATGCAAGGGGGAAAGGAATAGAGGGTTACAATGATAGATTTAGATGTGGAAAGATGGGAGGAGGCTCAATTGGAGCATAAATGCCAGCATGTTGGCCTGAACAGTACGTTTCTGTGCCCTATATCCTATGTAATCTTATGTATAAAAGGTTTTTTTTTAATCATTCGGGGACAAAGTAGGGCACATCAGGGAAAGGAGAGAACTCCCTGGTTTAGTGCTTCTGCCCTGGATGCACTGTGTCAGAGGTCAAGTCCAGGAAGGGAGCCTTGTTTCTGTTGAGTGGGGCAGGAAGTCCTCAAGAATAAGCCTAAGAATAAGAATAAGTGAATGGAAGCAGGTGACGAGGGTGGTCAATGTCCAGGGCATGCCTCCATGAATCTAGCAGCAGTTCCACAGAAACCTAAATGACCTCACTCAGGTGATCAAGGTGGGTGAATCACGGGCAAATCGCATCATGGACCGAGCACAGCACCCATCCTGCTCAATGGACCACACCCTCACCATTCACCCATCAGCTCACCCTGGCACTCAGGACTCACACCTAACACCTTTCTACTTAAACCTCACCCACACACACCGACCTCCAATGCTGCCAGCTGCACACGCATCCCTCACTGCTTTCACCAGCTATTCAATTTTGGCAGCTACATCAGCCAAACACACTGGCACACAGTCACTGACATTCTGCCCTCTCATTGCAGGAGAAGGTCAGATGACCAACGGAGGATCACCATGAATCCATCCCCTCAGCGGCCTCGAGCTGATGGTCCTGTGGATCAAGGGCACCAGTGCCAATGGCACCCGACATGCAGTGGCCATCCTGAATGATAGTAAACATAGAAACATATAAAACAGGAGCAGGAGTAGCTCATTTGGCCCTTCGAGCCTGCTCCGCCATTCAATATGATCATGGCTGATCCTCTATCTCAACACCAAATTCTTGCGCTCTCCCCTTCTACCTTATGCATCCTCTCCACTCACTCCTCATCCTCACTGAAAATTGCAATGAAATGGTAACTGTTGATGGAGTGTGTGTGGACCTTCTCCCATCCTCCCGCACCCCCCTCCCCCTTGCTTTACCCCTTATACTTTTCTGCTTTCGGATAGTCAAGAGCTGCTGGCTGCTCCCTCCCTGCAGTCTCAGGCAGCAGTGTAAGAGGAGGAAGGGAGCTCTGAGGAAAAAGCAACAATACTCCACATAACACAGGCAGCAGCTCAGATACTGGCAATTCGAGGCTAGTTTAGAGTTGGGATCTGCATGTGGTGCATGAAGGCCAGCGAGATGACCCTCTGTCTCAACGCTATATTCCTGCACTCTCCCCATACCCCTTGACGCCTTTAGAGTTCAGAAATCTACCTATTTCCTTCTTAAATATATTCAGTGACTTGGCCTCCATAGCCTTCTGTGGTAGAGAATTCCACAGGTTCACCACCCTCTGATTGAAGAAGTTTCTCCTCATCTCAGTTCTAAATGGTCTACTCCGTACCCTGAGACTGTGACCCCTTGTTCTAGACCCCTGCCCCCCACAGCCAGAGGAAACATCATCCCTGCATCCAGTCTGTCCATCCCTGTAGGGATTTTATACGTTTCAATGAGATCCCCTCTCATTCTTCTAAACTCCAGTGAATACAGACCTAGTCGGCCCAATCTCTCCTCATACAACAATCCTGCCATCCCAGGAATCAGTCTGGTGAACCTTCGCCACAGTCCCCATATGGCAAGTATATCCTTTCTTAGGTAAGGAGGCCAAAACTGCACACAATACTCTAGATGTGGTCTCACCAAGGCCCTGTACAGCTGCAGTAAGACATCCTTGCTCCTGTACTCAAGTTCTCTCACAATGAAGGCCAACATACCATGTGCCTCCTTAACTGCTTGCTGCACCAGCATGCTTGCTTTCAGTGATTGGTGTACAAGGACAACCAGGTTCCTTTGTACATCAACATTTCCCAATCTTTTACCTTTTAAATAATATTCTGCCATTACGTTTTTCCTACCTAAGTGGATAACTTCACACTTATCCACATTACACTGCATCTGCCATGTATTTTCCCACTCACTCAACCTGTCCATATCACCTTGAAGCCTCTTAAGACCCTCCTCGTCACTCACATTCCCACCAAGTTTTGTGTTGTCAGCAAACTTGGAAATATTACATTTGGTTCCCTCATCCAAATAATTGATATAAATTGTGAATAGCTGAGGCTCAAGCACTGATCCCTGCGGTACCCCACTAGTCACTGCCTGCCACTCCGAAATAGACCCATTTATCCCTACTCTTGTTTCCTGTCTGCTAACCAATTCTCAATCTATGCCAATATATTACCCCCAATCCCATGTACTTTAATTTTACGCACACACCTCTTATGTGGGACTTTATGAAAAGCTTTCTGAAAATCCAAATACACCACATCCACTGGTTCTCCCTTATCTATTCTGCTAGTTGTGTCCTCAAAGAACTCCAGTAGGTTTGTCAAACATGATTTCCCTTTCATAAATCTATGTTGACTTTGTCTATTGATATTTCCTAATGTCCTGTTATTACATCCTTTATAATAGACTCTAGCATCTCTACCACTGATGTTAAGCTAACCGGTCTGTAATTCGCTGTTTTCTCTCTCCCTCCTTTTTTATATAGTGCGGTTACATTTGCCACCCTCCCGAATCTATAGAATTTTATAACGCATCCACTATTTCCATGGCCACCTCCTTTAGTATCCTAGGATGTAGATTATCGGGCCTTGGGGATTTATTGGCTTTCAGTTCCATTAATTTCTCCAGTACTATTGTTTTATTAATACTAATTTCCTCCAATTCTTCCTTCTCATTAGACCCTTGGTTCCCTAGCATTTCTGGGAAGTTATTTGTGTCTTCCTCTGTGAAGACAGGACTAAAGTTGTTTAATTGCTCTGCCATTTCCTTGTTTTCTATTATAAATCCTCCCATTTCAGACTGTAAGAGACCTACAAAATAAAAACAGAATTACCTGGAAAAACTCAGCAAGTCTGGCAGCATCGGCGGAGAAGAAATCAGTCAACGTTTCGAGCCCTCATGGCCCTTCAGCAGAACTGAAGCATAGTTTCAACAAGGGAGAAATATAAATTGGTTTAAGGTGGGTGGGGGGGAAGAGACACATTGAGGGTGTGGTGTGAGCAGATAATCAAAAGATGTCAGAGACAAAAGGGTCAAAGAGGTGTTGAAGGTGGCGGTCTTTGTCTGAGAAAAGTGCTAATTAAGAATGCAAGACAGGATATTCAAAGTACAGCTCTAGTGGGGGTGGGGTGGAAAGACTAAAGGTTTTAGTTTTAGATTTAAAAATAATGGAAATAGGTGGGGAAAGAAGAATCTATATAAATTATTGAAAAAAAAGGCGGGTGGGGGGGGAAAAAGAAACGGGGTGGGGATGGGGGGAGGGGGGTTTAAGATCTAAAGTTGTTGAATTCAATATTCAGCCCAGAAGGCTGTAAAGTGCCTAGTCGGAAGATGAGGTGCTGTTCCTCCAGTTTGCGTTGGGCTTCACTGGAACAATGCAGCAAGCCAAGGACAGACATGTGGGCAAGAGAACAGGGTGGAGTGTTAAAATGGCAAGCGACAGGGAGGTTTGGGTCTTTTTTGCGGACAGACCGCAGGTGTTCCGCAAAACGGTCGCCCAGTTTGCGTTTGGTCTCTCCAATGTAGAGGAGACCGCATTGGGAGCAACGAATGCAGTAGACTAAGTTAGGGGAAATGCAAGTGAAATGCTGCTTCACTTGAAAGGAGTGTTTGGGCCCTTGGACGGTGAGGAGAGAGGAAGTGAAGGGGCAGGTGTTGCATCTTCTGCGTGGGCATGGGGAGGTGCCATAAGTGGGGGTTGAGGAGTAGGGGGTGATGGAGGAGTGGACCAGGGTGTCCCGGAGGGAACGATCCCTACGGAATGCCGTCAAGGGGGGTGAAGGGAAGATGTGTTTGGTGGTGGCATCATGCTGGAGTTGGCGGAAATGGCGGAGGATGATCCTTTGAATGCGGAGGCTGGTGGGGTGATAAGTGAGGACAAGGGGGACCCTATCATGTTTCTGGGAAGGAGGAGAAGGCGTGAGGGAGGATGCGCGGGATATGGGCCGGACACGGTTGAGGGCCCTGTCAACGACCGTGGATGGAAAACCTCGGTTAAGGAAGAAGGAGGACATGTCAGAGGAGCTGTTTTTGAAGGTAGCGTCATCAGAACAGATGCGACGGAGGCGAAGGAACTGAGAGAATGGGATGGAGTCTTTACAGGAAGCGGGGTGTGAGGAGCTGTAGTCGAGGTAGCTGTGGGAGTCGGTAGGCTTGTAATGGATATTGGTGGACAGTCTATCATCAGAAATTGAGACAGAGAGGTCAAGGAAGGGAAGAGAAGTGTCAGAGATGGACCATGTGAAGATGATGGAGGGGTGGAGATTGGAAGCAAAATTAATAAATTTTTCCAGGTCCCGACGAGAGCATGAAGCAGCACCGAAGTAATCATCGATGTACCGGAGAAAGAGTTGTGGGAGGGGGCCGGAGTAGGACTGGAACAAGGAATGTTCCACATACCCCATAAAGAGACAGGCATAGCTGGGGCCCATGCGGGTACCCATAGCCACACCTTTTATTTGGAGGAAGTGAGAGGAGTTAAAGGAGAAATTGTTCAGTGTGAGAACAAGTTCAGCCAAACGGAGGAGAGTAGTGGTGGATGGGGATTGTTGGGGCCTCTGTTCAAGGAAGAAGCTAAGGGCCCTCAGACCATCCTGGTGGGGGATGGAGGTGTAGAGGGATTGGACATCCATGGTGAAGAGGAAGCGGTTGGGGCCAGGGAACTGGAAATTGTTGATGTGACGTAAGGTGTCAGAGGAATCACGGATGTAGGTGGGAAGGGACTGGACAAGGGGAGAGAGAAGGGAGTCAAGATAACGAGAAATGAGTTCCGTGGGGCAGGAACAGGCTGACACGATCGGTCTGCCAGGACAGTTCTGTTTGTGGATTTTGGGTAGGAGGTAGAAGCGGGCCGTCCGAGGTTGGGCGACTATCAAGTTGGAAGCTGTGGGAGGAAGATCTCCAGAGGAGATGAGGTCAGTGACAGTCCTGGAAACAATGGCTTGATGTTCTGTGGTGGGGTCATGGTCCAGGGAGAGGTAGGAGGAAACGTCTGCGAGTTGACGCTCAGCCTCCGCGAGGTAGAGGTCAATGCGCCAGACAACAACAGTACCACCCTTGTCAGCGGGTTTGATGACAATGTTGGTTGCATCAAACCCGCTGACAAGGGTGGTACTGTTGTTGTCTGGCGCATTGACCTCTACCTCGCGGAGGCTGAGCGTCAACTCGCAGACGTTTCCTCCTACCTCTCCCTGGACCATGACCCCACCACAGAACATCAAGCCATTGTTTCCAGGACTGTCACTGACCTCATCTCCTCTGGAGATCTTCCTCCCACAGCTTCCAACTTGATAGTCGCCCAACCTCGGACGGCCCGCTTCTACCTCCTACCCAAAATCCACAAACAGAACTGTCCTGGCAGACCGATCGTGTCAGCCTGTTCCTGCCCCACGGAACTCATTTCTCGTTATCTTGACTCCCTTCTCTCTCCCCTTGTCCAGTCCCTTCCCACCTACATCCGTGATTCCTCTGACACCTTACGTCACATCAACAATTTCCAGTTCCCTGGCCCCAACCGCTTCCTCTTCACCATGGATGTCCAATCCCTCTACACCTCCATCCCCCACCAGGATGGTCTGAGGGCCCTTAGCTTCTTCCTTGAACAGAGGCCCCAACAATCCCCATCCACCACTACTCTCCTCCGTTTGGCTGAACTTGTTCTCACACTGAACAATTTTTCCTTTAACTCCTCTCACTTCCTCCAAATAAAAGGTGTGGCTATGGGTACCCGCATGGGCCCCAGCTATGCCTGTCTCTTTATGGGGTATGTGGAACATTCCTTGTTCCAGTCCTACTCCGGCCCCCTCCCACAACTCTTTCTCCGGTACATCGATGATTACTTCGGTGCTGCTTCATGCTCTCGTCGGGACCTGGAAAAATTTATTAATTTTGCTTCCAATCTCCACCCCTCCATCATCTTCACATGGTCCATCTCTGACACTTCTCTTCCCTTCCTTGACCTCTCTGTCTCAATTTCTGATGATAGACTGTCCACCAATATCCATTACAAGCCTACCGACTCCCACAGCTACCTCGACTACAGCTCCTCACACCCCGCTTCCTGTAAAGACTCCATCCCATTCTCTCAGTTCCTTCGCCTCCGTCGCATCTGTTCTGATGACGCTACCTTCAAAAACAGCTCCTCTGACATGTCCTCCTTCTTCCTTAACCGAGGTTTTCCATCCACGGTCGTTGACAGGGCCCTCAACCGTGTCCGGCCCATATCCCGCGCATCCTCCCTCACGCCTTCTCCTCCTTCCCAGAAACATGATAGGGTCCCCCTTGTCCTCACTTATCACCCCACCAGCCTCCGCATTCAAAGGATCATCCTCCGCCATTTCCGCCAACTCCAGCATGATGCCACCACCAAACACATCTTCCCTTCACCCCCCTTGACGGCATTCCGTAGGGATCGTTCCCTCCGGGACACCCTGGTCCACTCCTCCATCACCCCCTACTCCTCAACCCCCACTTATGGCACCTCCCCATGCCCACGCAGAAGATGCAACACCTGCCCCTTCACTTCCTCTCTCCTCACCGTCCAAGGGCCCAAACACTCCTTTCAAGTGAAGCAGCATTTCACTTGCATTTCCCCTAACTTAGTCTACTGCATTCGTTGCTCCCAATGCGGTCTCCTCTACATTGGAGAGACCAAACGCAAACTGGGCGACCGTTTTGCGGAACACCTGCGGTCTGTCCGCAAAAAAGACCCAAACCTCCCTGTCGCTTGCCATTTTAACACTCCACCCTGTTCTCTTGCCCACATGTCTGTCCTTGGCTTGCTGCATTGTTCCAGTGAAGCCCAACGCAAACTGGAGGAACAGCACCTCATCTTCCGACTAGGCACTTTACAGCCTTCTGGGCTGAATATTGAATTCAACAACTTTAGATCTTAAACCCCCCTCCCCCCATCCCCACCCCGTTTCTTTTTCCCCCCCCACCCGCCTTTTTTTTCAATAATTTATATAGATTCTTCTTTCCCCACCTATTTCCATTATTTTTAAATCTAAAACTAAAACCTTTAGTCTTTCCACCCCACCCCCACTAGAGCTGTACTTTGAATATCCTGTCTTGCATTCTTAATTAGCACTTTTCTCAGACAAAGACCGCCACCTTCAACACCTCTTTGACCCTTTTGTCTCTGACATCTTTTGATTATCTGCTCACACCACACCCTCAATGTGTCTCTTCCCCCCCACCCACCTTAAACCAATTTATATTTCTCCCTTGTTGAAACTATGCTTCAGTTCTGCTGAAGGGCCATGAGGGCTCGAAACGTTGACTGATTTCTTCTCCGCCGATGCTGCCAGACTTGCTGAGTTTTTCCAGGTAATTCTGTTTTTATTTTGTTTTGGATTTCCAGCATCCGCAGTAGCTTTTAGCTTTTTGTTTTTATCTTTGTGTAAGAGACCTACATTTGTCTTCACTAATCTTTTTCTTTTTACATACTTATAAAAGCTTTTACAGCCTGCTTTTATGTTCCTTGCAAGTTTACTCTCATACTCTATTTTCCCCTCTTAATCAATCTTAGTCCTCCTTTGCTGAATTCTAAACTGCTCCCAATCCTAAGGCTTGCTATTTTTTCTAGCAACTTAATGTTACTCCTCTTTGGATCTAATGCTTTCCTTAATTTATTTTGTTGGCCATGGTTAGGCCCCTTTCCCTGTTGTTTTTTGCGCCAGAAAGGAATGTATAACTGTTGCAATGCATACATTCATTTCTCAAATATTAGCCATTGCCTATCCACCTTTTAATGAAGTTAAATTGCCTTTTAATGAAGTTCCCCAATCTATCTTAACTAACTCATACCTCATACCTTCGTAGTTTCCTTTGTTAATATTTAGGACCCTAGTTGCAAATTGGACTACTTCACTTTCCCACCTAATGAAGAATTCTATCATGTCATGGCCACTGTTCCCTGAAGGACCCCGCTCAACAGGATTATTAATTAAAACCTTCTCATTGCACAATACCAAATCAAGGATAGCCTGTTCCCTAGTTGGTTCCTTGATATACTGGTCTAAAAAACCATCTCGTGCACACTCCAGGGATTCATTTGCCACAGTATTATTGCTAATTTGGTTTGCCCAGTCTATATGTAGATTAAAGTCACCCATGATTACTGTGGCACCCTTGTTATACGCATCTCTAATTTCCTGTTTAATGCCGTTCCCTTACCTTACCATTACTGTTTGGAGGCCTATAGACAACTCCCACTAACATTTTCTGCCCTTTGTTGCTTTTTAGCTCCACCCAGGTTGATTCTACATCTAGATTTTCTAAGCCAATATCCTCTCTCACTATCGCGCTGATTTCATCCTTAGCTAACAGCGCCACCTCCTTTTCCTTTTTGCCTGTCCGTCCTAAATATCAAGTACCCTTGGATATTCAGTTCCCAGCCTTGGTCACCCTGCAGCCATGTCTCCGCAATCACAATCAGATTGTACCCGTTTGCATCTATTTGTGCTGTTAATTCGTCTACCTTATTGCAAATGCCCCATGCCTTCAGATGCAGTGCCTTTAGACTTGTCTTTTTAACACTTTATACACATTTCTGTAGTACTATGGCCCTATTTGCTGCTACCCCTTGTTTCTTCTGCCTTCCACGTTTGCTTTCTACTTATCTGTCTTTCATTCCTATCTTTGTTTCCCTCTCTTGTGTCTCCACACTCAGGTTCCCATCCCCGCCAATCTAGTTTAAACCCTCTCCCACAGAACTAGGGAATACCCCTGCAAGGATATTGGCCCTGGTCCTGCTGGGGTGCAACCCGTCCAGGTCCCTGTACAGGTCACATCTTCCCCAGAATTGGTCCCAATACCTCGGGAATCTAAATTCTCTTATACCATCTCTCCAGCCACGCATTCATCCAGTCTATTCTCCTATTCCTGACCTTGCTGACACGTGGCACTGAGAGTAATCCTGAGATTATTACCTTTGAGATCCTGCTTTTTAATTTATTTCCTAGCTCCCCATATTCTGCTTTCAGGACCTCATCCCTTTTTTTACATATTTTGTTGGTACCAGTATGGACCACAACCTCTGGCTGTTCACCCTCCCCCTTCAGGATGCCCTGCAGCCGCTCACTGACATCCTTGACCTTGACACTAGTGAGGCACCATATCATCCTGGTGTCACATCTGCGACCGCAGGAACATCTATCTGTTCCCCTTATGATAGAATCACTTATCACTATTGTTCTCCCACTCTTTTTCCCCCACTTTGTGTAGCTGAGCCACTCGTGCCACAGACTTGGCTCGTGTTGCATTCCCCTGAGAAATCATCCCCCCCAGTAGTATCCAAAATGGAAAATCTGTTTGAGAGGGAGGTGGACCCAGGGGACTCTGGCACTACTTGCGTAGTGCTTTTACTCTATTTGGCGGTCACCCATTCCCGTTCTGCACTCTTTACCTGCAGTGTGCCCACCTCACTGTACGTGCTATCCACGAAGATCTCATCCTTGTGGATGCTCCAGAGTGACTACAGGCACAGCTCCAGCTCCAAAACATGGATTTCAAGTAGCTACAACTACATGGTACATGTCATCTCCTCCCTTTCTCCTCCTGCTCTCCCTCCCAAAGTAGCCTCTGGATTCCACGAGATAGGGACTGGCTTTCATAATTGCAAGGCTCCGGAGGACGCAGCCCACCACCACAAACATGGAGACCTTCTCAGGGCTGTCCTGCAGAGAAACCCCTGAGTGAACTCAATGGCGAACTCTCTGCTTGAAGAGGCCAATGCCTTGGTCCATGGTGTTGTGAGCCACTTCAGGGCTCAGGTTGAAAATTCCCTGACCTCGCGTGGTGGCATGACAGAAGAAGATCATGGACCATGTGTAGTGGGAGTGTCCCATGTCACTGTGCAGCCATTTTGTTGGCTGTCTTGGAAGCCCAAAGATGGTGGGAATTGCTGAGTGTCGTAAGATCAAAGCATCCTAGGTGCTGCCAAGATAGTGGGCATTCTCAGGGCTGAATTTCTTGGTGTGGTTACACAGGCGTTGCATGTTCACAGAGTAGTAGCCCTAGCAACTGTGGTATTGGTCCATGTTGACATGTGGGCTTGCAAAGCTGTGTGTGTGCAATCATTGGTAATCTGCACCATTCGGGAATCCCACTATCCTGGCAAGGTGCCAAGGAAGGTGCCCTTTCATCCTGCTGTTCCTATGTCAGGGAGAACAGAATGATGTCCCCTCTCCTCCTGTAGAACACATCTGTCACCTCCTGAACAAAAACAGAAACAGAAATACCTGGAAAAACTGGCAGCATCGGCAGAGGAGAACACAGATGACGGTTCAAGTCCTCATGACCCTTCAACAGAACTAAGTAAAAATAGGAAAGGGGTGAAATATAAGCTGGTTTAAAGTGGGGGGCGTTGTTGGGACAAGCAGCCAGTGATCGGTGGAGATAACCAAAAGCTGTCACAGACAAAAGTGCAAAGAGGTGTTGAAGGTGGTGATATTATCTAAAGGAATGTGCTAATTAAGAGTAGAAGGCAGGACAGATAAGGTACAGATAGCTCAAGTGGGGGTGGGGGAATACTAAAGGTAGAAATAAACAATAGGTGGAAATATATTTAAAAATAATGAAAATAGGTGGGAAAAGAAAAATCTATATAAATTATTGGAAAAAACAAAAAGGAGGGGGGAGAAACGGGAAGGGAGTGGGGATGGAGGAGGGAGTTCAAGATCTAAAATTGTTGAACTCAATATTCAGTCCGGAAGGCTGTAAAGTGCCTAGTCGGAAGATGAGGTGCTGTTCCTCCAGTTTGCGTTGAGCTTCACTGGAACAATGCAGCAAGCCAAGGACAGACATATGGGCAAGAGAGCAGGGTGGAGTGTTGAAATGGCAAGCGACAGGGAGGTCTGGGTCATGCTTGCGGACAGACCGAAGGTGTTCCGCAAAGCGGTCACCCAGTCTGCGTTTGGTCTCTCCAATGTAGAGGAAACCACATTGGGAGCAACGAATGCAGTAGACTAAGTTGAGGGAAGTGCAAGTGAAAAGCTGCTTCACTTGAAAGGAGTGTTTGGGCCCTTGGACGGTGAGGAGAGAGGAAATAAAGGGGCAGGTGTTGCATCTTCTGCGGTCGCATGGGAGGGTGCCGTGGGAGGGGGTTGAGGAGTAGGGGGTGATGGAGGAGTGGACTAGGGTGTCATGGAGGGAACGATCCCTACGGAATGCCACCGGGGGGGGGATGGGAAGATGTGTTTGGTGGTGGCATCATGCTGGAGTTGGCGGAAATGGCGGAGGATGATCCTTTGAATGCGGAGGCTGGTGGGGTGATAAGTGAGGACAAGGGGGACCCTATCATGCTTCTGGGAGGGAGGAGAAGGCGTGAGGGCGGATGCGCGGGAGATGGGCCGGACACGGTTGAGGGCCCTGTCAAACACCGTGGGTAGAAAACCTCAGTTAAGGAAGAAGGAGGACATGTCAGAGGAACAGTTTTTGAAAGTGGCATCATCAGAACAGATGCGACGGAGGCGAAGGAACTGAGAGAATGGGATGGAGTCCTTACAGGAAGCGGGCTGTGAGGAGCTGTAGTCGAGGTAGCTGTGGGAGTCGGTAGGCTTGTAATGGATATTGGTGGACAGTCTATCATCAGAAATTGAGACAGAGAGATCAAGGAAGGGAAGGGGAGTGTCAGAGATGGACCATGTGAAAATGATGGAGGGGTGGAGATTGGAAGCAAAATTAATAAATTTTTCCAGGTCCCGACGAGAGCATGAAGCAGCACCAAAGTAATCATCGATGCACTGGAGAAAGAGTTGTGGGAGGGGGCCGGAGTAGGACTGGAACAAGGAATGTTCCACATACCCCATAAAGAGACAGGCATAGCTGGGGCCCATGCGAGTACCCATTGCCACACCTTTTATTTGGAGGAAGTGAGAGGAGTTAAAGGAAAAATTGTTCAGTGTGAGAACAAGTTCAGCCAGACGGAGGAGAGTAGTGGTGGATGGGGATTGTTTGGGCCTCTGTTCGAGGAAGAAGCGGAGAACCCTCAGACCATCCTGGAGGGGGATGGAGGTGTAGAGGGATTGGACGTCCATGGTGAAGAGGAGGCGGTTGGGGCCAGGGAACTGGAAATTGTTGATGTGACGTAAGGTGTCAGAGGAATCACGGATGTAGGTGGGAAGGGACTGGACAAGGGGAGAGAGAAGGGAGTCAAGATAGCGAGAAATCAGTTCTGTGAGGCACCAACAGGTGACACGATCGGTCTGCCGGGACAGTTCTGTTTGTGGATTTTGGGTAGGAGGTAGAAGCGGGCCGTCCGAGGTTGGGCGACTATCAGGTTGGAAGCTGTGGAAGGAAGATCTCCAGTTGAGATGAGGTCAGTGACAGTCCTGGAAACAATGGCTTGATGTTCAGTGGTGGGGTCATGGTCCAGGGAGAGGTAGGAGGAAGTGTCTGCGAGTTGACGCTCAGCCTCCGCGAGGTAGAGGTCAGTGCGCCAGACAACAACAGCACCACCCTTGTCAGCGGGTTTGATGACAATGTTGGGGTTGGACCTGAGAGAACGGAGTGCAGTGAGTTCAGAGAGAGACAGATTAGAATGGGTGAGAGGAGCAGAGAAATTGAGACGGCTAATGTCACGCCGACAGTTCTCAATGAAAAGATCAAGAGAAGGAAAGAATCCAGAGGGAGGGGTCTAGGTGGAGGGAGAATATTGGAAGTGGGTAAAAGGATCCGTTGAACAGGGAGAGGACTCCTGCCCAAAGAAGTGAGCACGGAGACGAAGGCGGCGGAAGAAGAGTTCAGCATCGTGCCGAGCCCGAAATTCATTGAGATGAGGGCGTAAGGGTATGAAACTAAGTCCTTTGCTGAGCACTGAACGTTCAGCGTTGGAGAGGGGAATGTCAGGGGGTATAGTGAACACACGGCCGGGGCTGGGATTGGAAGACAGAGGGACAGGCAGGGGTGGTGGGTCCTGGATGGGTGTTGGTGTCGATCCGTTCCTTAGCACTTGAGAGAAAGAGAAAAAGTTTCTTGTTGAGGCGTCGGATGAGACAAAGAATAAAATGAAACTGGGGGCACGCACAGCTTTGAAAAAGGGTGCGGCGGTGCTGCTGGAGGGAGAGGTCGAGTGTGTTCATATGGCGGCGCATGGCACTGAGTGTGAATCTCAGTACACGACAGGAACAGCAGTCCGAAGAACGTTGTATGTCCTGGAGATACCTGTAATCCTGGGTGGGTTCGAAACATGAGGGATGGAATTTCAGTTGAAATCCACGTGAGGTAAGTCGGAGACGGAGAAAGTCACTGAGAAAGGAAATATGGCTGTGAAAGCGGGTTTTAGTAAACAGTAAAATGTTCCCGTCGCATTCTGAGATCCACACTCAGTGCCATGCGCCGTCATATGAACACACTCGACCTCTCCCTCCAGCAGCACCGCCGCACCCTTTTTCAAAGCTGCGCGTGCCCCCAGTTTCATTTTATTCTTCGTCTCATCCGACACCTCAACAAGAAACTTTTTCTCTTTCTCTCAAGTGCTAAGGAACGCAAGCTCCAACAACTCATGGACACCAACACCCGTCTGGGACCCTCCACCCCTGCCTGTCCCTCTGTCCCCATCCCGTCTTCCAATCCCAGCCCCGGCCATGTATTCACTATACCCCCTGACGTTCCCCTCTCCGACGCTGAATGTTCAGTGCTCACCAAAGGACTTAGTTTCATACCCTTACGCCCTCATCTCAATGAATTTCAGGCTCGGCACGATGCTGAACTCTTCTTCCGCCGCCTTCATCTCCATGCTCACTTCTTTGGGCAGGAGTCCTCTCCCCGTTCAACGGATCCTTTTATCCACCTCCAATATTCTCCCTCCACCTGGACCCCTCCCTCTTGATTCTTACCTTCTCTTGATCTTTTCATTGAGAACTGTCGGCGTGACATTAGTCGTCTCAATTTCTGCTCCTCTCACCCATTCTAATCTGTCTCTCTCTGAACTCACTGCACTCTGTTCTCTCAGGTCCAACCCCAACATTGTCATCAAACCCGCTGACAAGGGTGGTGCTGTTGTTGTCTGGCGCACTGACCTCTACCTCGCGGAGGCTGAGCGTCAACTCGCAGACACTTCCTCCTACCTCTCCCTGGACCATGACCCCACCACTGAACATCAAGCCATTGTTTCCAGGACTGTCACTGACCTCATCTCAACTGGAGATCTTCCTTCCACAGCTTCCAACCTGATAGTCGCCCAACCTCGGACGGCCCGCTTCTACTCCTACCCAAAATCCACAAACAGAACTGTCCCGGCAGACCGATCGTGTCACCTGTTGGTGCCCCACAGAACTCATTTCTCGTTATCTTGACTCCCTTCTCTCTCCCCTTGTCCAGTCCCTTCCCACCTACATCTGTGATTCCTCTGACACCTTACGTCACATCAACAATTTCCAGTTCCCTGGCCCCATCCGCCTCCTCTTCACCATGGACGTCCAATCCCTCTACACCTCCATCCCACTCCAGGATGGTCTGAGGGTTCTCCGCTTCTTCCTCAAACAGAGGCCCAAACAATCCCCATCCACCACTACTCTCCTCCGTCTGGCTGAACTTGTTATCACACTGAACAATTTCTCCTTTAACTCCTCTCACTTTCTCCAAATAAAAGGTGTGGCTATGGGTACTCGCATGGGCCCCAGCTATGCCTGTCTCTTTATGGGGGATATGGAACATTCCTTGTTCCAGTCCTACTCCGGCACCCTCCCACAACTCTTTCTCCGGTACATCAATGATTACTTTGGTGCTGCTTCATGCTCTCGTCGGGACCTGGAAAAATTTATTAACTTTGCTTCCAATCTCCACCCCTCCATCATTTTCACATGGTCCATCTCTGACACTCCCCTTCCCTTCCCTGACCTCTCTGTCTCAATTTCTGGTGATAGACTGTCCACCAATATCCATTACAAGCCTACCGACTCCCACAGCTACCTCGACTACAGCTCCTCACACCCCGCTTCCTGTAAGGACTCCATCCCATTCTTTCAGTTCCTTCGCCTCCGTCACATCTGTTCTGATGATGCCACTTTCAAAAGCAGTTCCTCTGACATGTCCTCCTTCTTCCTTAACTGAGGTTTTCCACCCACGGTGGTTGACAGGACCCTCAACTGTGTCCGGCCCATATCCCGCGCATCCGCCCTCACGCCTTCTCCTCCCTCCCAGAAACATGATAGGGTCACCCTTGTCCTCACTTATCACCCCACCAGCCTCCGCATTCAAAGGATCATCCTCCGCCATTTCCGCCAACTCCAGCATGATGCCACCACCAAACACATCTCCCCTTCAGCCTCCCTGGTGGCATTCCGTAGGGATTGTTCCCTCCATGACACCCTGGTCCACTCCTCCATCACCCCCTACTCCACAACCCCCTCCCATGGCACCCTCCCATGCGACCGCAGAAGATGCAACACCTGCCCCTTTATTTCCTCTCTCCTCACCGTCCAAGGGCCCAAACACTCCTTTCAAGTGAAGCAGCTTTTCACTTGCACTTCCCTCAACTTAGTCTACTGCATTCGTTGCTCCCAATGCGGTTTCCTCCACATTGGAGAGACCAAACGCAGACTGGGTGACCGCTTTGCACAACACCTTCGGTCTGTCCGCAAGCATTACGCAGACCTCTCTGTCGCTTGCCATTTCAACATTCCACCCTGCTCTCTTGCCCATATGTCTGTCCTTGGCTTGCTGCATTGTTCCAGTGAAGCTCAACGCAAACTGGAGGAACAGCACCTCATCTTCCGACTAGGCACTTTACAGCCTTCCGGACTGAATATTGAGTTTAACAATTTTAGATCTTGAACTCCCTCCTCCATCCCCACTCCCTTCCCATTTCTTCCCCCTCCTTTTTTTTCCCCAATAATTTATATAGATTTTTCTTTTCCGACCTATTTCCATTATTTTTAAATATATTTCCACCCATTGTTTATTTCTACCTTTTAGTATTCCCCCACCCCTACTAGAGCTATCTGTACCTTATCTGTCCTGCCTTCTACTCTTAATTAGTACATTCCTTTAGCTAATATCACCACCTTCAACACCTCTTTGCACTTTTGTCTGTGACATTTTTTGGTTATCTCCACCTATCATTGGCTGCTTGTCCCAACAACCCTGCCGCCCTCCCCCCCGCCGTAAACCAGCTTATATTTCACCCCTTTCCTATTTTTACTTAGTTCTGTTGAAGTGTCCTGAGGACTCGAAACGTCAACTGTGCTCTCCTCCGCCGATGCTGCCAGACCCGCTGAGTTTTTCCAGGTATTTCTGTTTCTGTTTTTGTTTTGGATTTCCAGCATCCGCAGTTTTTTGCTTTTATCCCTGTCACCTCCTGGATACTTCTGCGGGTGCTAAACTGCATCACGTTGCTGATGTCACCAGCTGCAGGCTGGAAGGATCTTATTGTGCAGAAAGAAAGAGCAATGGTGATCGTCACAGCCACTGGGAAGGGCATCCTCGCCCTGGTTTGAGGATCCAGGTCATTGTGAAGGAGGTGACACAACTCTGTCACTACCTCCTTTTCAAAGCGAAACCTCCTGAAGCATCTACTGCACCGCAACTTAATGACATCAAGGGACATGGAGATAGAGCAGGAAAGTAGCATTCAGGTAGATGAACTGAATGGCGGAGCAGGCTCGACGGGCTGAATGGGCTACTCCTGTTCCTATTTTCCTTTCACAGTCGTGTGTCTGGAAGGCCTCTCAGTGCAGGGCCTTGACAAAACCTCCCTCCTTCTCCTGTCTCCTCATAGAAGTTCCCTTTTCAGCCTCACCCTCTGCATGCCCTGCTCATGTTGCACAAGCGGCACTTAAACTGCTGCTTCCATACCTATGCAAGACAACCTTTCTGTGATCAGCAGAAACCTCCAAACTCCTCCAGCAACTCACCACAGTGCTTTCACTAACATTGCCCTGGGTTCAAGTAAGTCACAGGCACCTCAGCTGCAACTAGTGGACTGGCCCTTTAATTAGTGCCACAACAGGGCCCATCATGTTTCCTGGTACATATTGTTTGAGAAGTGATAAAGGTGTTGCCTGCAGGGTTGTTGGCCGATTTTGATATTCTTGTGTTACAACAGCCTGTTGATGTCATGATCATGCATGTTTAGTGATTTTGGGCATGTGCATGTGCCGCTCCAGGTGACTCGCGCTGTGCAGGAAGCAGCCAGTGACACTTTTTGTGCTACCACTCTGCAGTTAGGCCTGCGTAGCTCTGCTCGTAGCAGCATTACACAAATGAATTTCACGCCCTTTACTGCTCATTATCATATTGCTATTTGTGGGAGCTTGCTGTGTGCAAATTGGCTGCTGCATTTCCAGCATTACAACAGTGTCTGTATCTCAGATGCACCTCATTGGCTGTAAAGAGCTTTGGGACATTATGACGTTATATAGATGCAAGATTTTCTTTTTGTTCTTTATAATTCCCATTTAAAAATCTGTATGATGATCATTTTTAAATTCACAAACATGATCAAATACACAAATCTACAATGGGAGTCATGAGACAAGAATGATGCCCAGCTCATCAGGCTCATTTCCTTCTTTGAAATAAACAAATAGAAATAAAAGTTTCCCAAACTTTTTCAAACAGACTGAGCTCCTTTAAATCAAAGAATGTAAAATGTAGTTTGATTCAAAAGTAAAACAAATATCTACATTTTGTTTCATCCAACTCTTTTGAATTTGATTACTCTGGATAATCTGTAATCAATTCTGTCTTTTCCATTTCACTTCAAATGATACGTCAAAGAATGATACAGTTCTTGGCAATCTAAGGATTGTCATTGTGCTACACAGCGCAGTTTTAAGGCAAGTCTTTTACAATAAAATGCACAGCAAGTCCTCTACATTGTCACTTTGTTATAACTGTAACTAATTTGTGTTGAAGTGGCCAAATCTGAAAAATTGCTTATCAATAATAGACAATTGCAGTACTTACGAGCAAGCAATCCTAGCAGTATATATACTCAGTGCTGCTCTCTGCTGGCAGCATTGTAAATGAGTCCACATACTTCCACAAAGTAAACATCTTGGGGTAATTTCTCTGGGGTTTCCACTGATCTTCTTTCAAAGTCACAGTGAACAATGTGGAGAATTCCCCTCGCCCTGTAAATTCCAGGCAGCTATCCATACATAGTTAGTAAGGGAATAGGAATTTTTCTTAGATATACATCCACGTGTGAGTTACTTGTATGTATTTCAATCTGCGACTCAGCCTGGTTTTAATTTTTTGTGGTTGTAACATATGAACATAAGAAATAAGAGCAGGAGTAGGCCAAATATCCCCTTGAGCTTGCTGTACCATTAATAGGATCATGGGACTCAAAGGATACAGGTTTAAGGCAGGAAAGTGGAGTTTAGGACAAAGATCAGTCACAATCCTTTTGACAATGCAGCAGGCTCAAGGGCTCCCCATAATTCTGAGCATTGAAGACTAAAGCCGACTCCTCATATTTTGCCAAGTGTGGCCTAATATGATGGATAGCATGTTGGCAGCTCATGCAACATTACTGCACTGGACTCATTTAGCCCAAATGGGGCTTGAATGGTTGATTGGTTTTCCAGGCCTTGAGCGTGGCCACAGAAGAAGAAACTCAATTCAAAGGAAAATTCCCAGGTGGCTGTGATTTTGCGCCAACCTCTTTCCTGTTTTGTTGATTTCAAAAGACCTTTTCTCTCTGGCTCAGGCTTTTCCGTCTTCCTCAAAAAACATTTCTTCTTTAAACATTGACTTCAATGGAAATAAAAACTGAGGGAGATGTATCATGGCCTGCTGACTTACTATCACATGTATTGCACTATTGCACAAAGTAAAGATCTACCTCAATCAGTTCTACAACCCAGTGCAGCCTCTAGCAGACTTTGATTAGTGTTACTTAATGCCATTATCTTCCTATGTTCCAAATTCATGAAGACTTTAAGGAATAAATGGCTATCTGTCTAAAGTAGATCATACCAGGAGAAACTCCACTTTCCTGCCTTAAACCTGTATCCTTTGAGTCCCATGATCCTATTAATGGTACAGCAAGCTTAAGGGGATATTTGGCCTACTCATGCTCTTATTTCTTATGTTCATATGTTACAACCATAACCAGGGTGTAATATAACAAATTTCAATGTAATGAGGACATTTCTTTATCCACAGGACGCGTTTGACCGTATTTCATTAATGAGCTAATTGCCGAAGGTTGTGTTGCACTTTCATTAAAATAATGTTGAAAATTAAGATCATCCATTGTATGGAAGTGACTCAGCAGCATTTTTAGAGAAATGAAAATATAAGATGATATCACATGATATACAATATTTGTACAGCGTGGCTTCCTTCAAAAATGGATTGG
Organism: Cetorhinus maximus; assembly: GCF_964194155.1. Classification (NCBI taxonomy): domain Eukaryota; kingdom Metazoa; phylum Chordata; class Chondrichthyes; order Lamniformes; family Cetorhinidae; genus Cetorhinus; species Cetorhinus maximus. Next base: position 132,224,314 of record NC_135880.1, read on the forward strand.
GGCAATAAGGTGAAATCGTGCTGTCGAATGTAATTGTCCTTCTACCATTAAATTTAATGGGCAACAGAGTAAGACAAGAGTTCATTACCATTGCCCTGTTAAACTAAGGCTTAGATTTTGTGGCCAGCAGAGAAGCAAAAGCACTCATCGCTGACCTTAAAGAAAGCTACTCACAAAGATCTAGTGATCTCTGGCGCAAATGTCCCCTTTCCAAGTTTAAACCTGGCACCAAGTCAAGAGCGCTTCAAGTTGCGCAGCTGCAGTGATATCATCAAGCAGGGTAAGCAACCAACCACATTGAAGCATTCTCACAGAAGCGAACCAGGGAATTAAAAGCACTGAATCCTTTCAGTTTTAGTCTAAATTTTTAGCTAACAAAATAAATGATAAAATTATTGGATTAAACTAGAAGCTAAACTAAAGATAAATAAACTTTAAAAAATTAAAATTTGGCTTTTTTTTATAATGGAGAAATTTGACATTTCACAGATTTCTTGTTAGCTTTTCAGCGCCAGTGAGCGTGTTTGGTAGCAATTATAGAGTTAGCATGCCGTTAAAAACTAGGTATACGTCATTCAACAAGTGTAACTTTTTCAAGGGTTTTTACAGTGGGAGGAACAATGTAAAAGAGGATGTTTTCATCAGTTCACTGAGTGCTTACAGATTGTACTCTGGAGGACCACAACAGTGCACCTCTGGAAGGTTATAGAATCACTGACAGCTACTTCTAGATTTCCCCATTATTCTGCACATATGTCGACTCCTAAAGTTGCTGTCACTTTCAGGGAGTAATAACTGAACTCTGGCAGTTTCAGCACGGCCATGTAAAAGACATCTCCTTAAAGTGGTCCCTGAGCTAAGAATTCGTATGTATGAATGTAGCCCCTTTTTAATTTCACTTAAAAATAACCCAGCAGATACATTTTAGTCTTAAACAAGATAAAAGTTAGTTTATTACAAAAACTACTGCTGGAAGTTACTTAGGTAAAAGTGATAAAATTATGAACTAAAAAATACAGATACAAAGGTTAAAAGCAGATAAAGATAAAAAAGATACTTAAAGATGAGATTTCAAGTCAGTCTCTGTGAGATATCATTGCAGGTCCATTGCTTGAGTTCCTGAAGTGAAGGGGTTGAAACTTGAGATTTAGTTCAGCAACTGCGATGGCATCTGTAGTCAACCAGTCGGTGTTTGCCTTTTTCAGGTAGACTCAGCATGCTTTTGGGAGAGAGAGAAGGTTTCCTATTCCTCACTAATTCTGCGGTTACAGCACTTGCAGGTTGCCTGGATTATTATGGCAGAAGCAGCAGTTGGTTTCTTGATACCTTTTATCTTTGTTCTCCCTTGGCCAAGAGCCCTTTCTGAAGTTATTCCTCAGAATTCTTCTGGGGCTGTGCACACAAAATGGTTATGTGCAGCCTGTCCTTATAAAGTTCAAAAGCTTAAAATGGTTGCTATCATGTAATCTGGGCAAAATGCCAAGTCATCTTCCAACGAAGGCAAGTGGTAATCCCATTTAGGAATCTGATATCCCCTTATCAGCTGCAGTGTTCAAAAGGAGCCAAGGTTTTCAAACCTCCAGGGAAAGCCATTGTTTGAGGGCCCATTGAATTTCAGAAGTCTTTTTGTTTCTGGGTGTGTCTGTCTGCAATCCACTTACAGCTTTCTGGAAACTTGACCACCCTGCAGTTGAAAAGATCAGGTGACTTTTGCAGCCACCTTTAATGTTTCTTGTGTCCATTTAAAAAGGAAGATTAGTTTTTTTTTCCAAAACCTATAATATTGCAGCTACAGATTCATGACATCATCATTACTACCCGATAATCTAGGCCTTAGGTCTATGGTAGAAGAAGTAATACAACCAAGAAGGGATAACTTATACTTTCACACTTTTGGCAAAATGCCTTGCCTGCTGGTAACACGATATGAAAGTTCAGTCATACAATGCAAATGGTTTTCTGACCATGGCTTTCTGTCATAGAATTTTAGAATCATACAGCACAGAAGGAGGCCATTCAGCCCCTCATGTCTGTGAAAGTTCTTTGAAAGAGCTAGCCAATTAGGCCCATTTCCCTGTTCCTTTCCCATGCCCTGTCTATTTTTCCTTTTCAAGTATATATACAGGTTGGTGACATGGGCGGACAAGTGGCAGATGAAAATTAATGCAGAGAAGCATGAAGTGATTAATTTTGGTAGGAATAATGCAGATAGACAATATAAAACAAAGGGGCTGCAGGAGCAAAGAAAACTGGGTATATGCATAATATCATTGAAGGTGGCAGGAAGGGAAGAGAGAGTGCTTAATAAAACATATGGAGTCCTGGGCTTCATAAATAAGGAAACCAAATACAAAAGCAAGGAAGCAATGTTAAACCTATATAAAACACTGGTTTGGCCTCAACTAAAGTATTGCGCCCAGTTCTGGGCACCACACTTTAGGAAGGATGTGACGGCATTAGTGAGGGCACAGAAAAGATTCACGAAAATGGTTCCAGGAGTGAGAAACTTCAGTTATGCAGATCGATTGGAGATACTGGGACTGTAAGGCCCCTTCTATGTGAGTGTCAAGACAGGAATTTATCCTCTTAGTGCATGCTTTCAGGATTGAACTTTGTAATGTGTTACAGTGTCTAACTTGTGCATTATCCTGTAACAGACACAAATAGAACAGCAAGGGAATGAAATTGCTCTACAGTAGCAGTGCGAAACATACTCAAAGTGAATTGGCAACCAAGTTTTCACAGCAGTAGTTTTTATTTTCCATTGACTTAAAAAATATCGTCAAGATTTAAAATTTCAAGCCTAGTAAAAGTGACAGTGAAATGAGGAAATCAGTCCCCAACAAGAATTTGAACTATTGTTCAAATATTGGGATTCAGTGGAAAGAGGATTGGGCATGGTGCAAACTTGGCAGCCCATTCCCTATGCACCCATCTCATGATGCTGGTAAAGACCAATTTCACCCTAAATCTTAATAATGTTCACTCACAATGGCATTTTTAAATAAGAATGCAAGGGCATGCAAATTGTTGTTAATACTTTACTATATAACAAGTAAGTTCAAAAAAACTTCAGGAGCACACGGGCCTTGGCCTGATAATGCAAATGAGATTGCCAGTGGCACTTCCATACAAGAGGCCTTACAATCCCAATATCTCCAATCTATCTACGTAACTGAAGTTTCTCATCCCTGGACCCATTTTTGTGAATCTTTTCTGCACCCTCATAATTATAGGTGTAAATTTCAATGGCATTGGCAGGTTTGATTTTCTTTCGCAAAATAATTTTCTTTATATTGTTGCACCTTGACCTTCCTGAGCCAGGATCACTGGTGTTTCCCATTGCAGCTTGCTTCCTTCCCCCACCCCACCGAATTCTCGTGAGGTCATGCAAGGCGGCAGCGGGTCATGTGAAAGCAATGGCTTTTGTAGAATGGAGATCTTTTTACCCAGCATGCATGACAGTAGAGAAACCGCTCTATCTCTGGAACTGAATGCTTGCCCAGCTCTATCCCAGGGATAGAATGATTTTTCAGTGACTACAGATGCTGGATAAAAATTTCCCCATTTTTCTGAAACCTTTGGCTCACCACTACCTACTCAAGGGCAATTAGGGATGGGCAACAAATGTTGGCTTCACCAGTAATGCCCACCTCCAATGAAAGAATAAAAAAACATACAACGAGCATTTTGAAACTAAGGACACCCACGAAAACAGCACAGCTGTTGTCAGTCCCTAAGGTGTCCATAATTTACAGGTTTAGCTGTAGAGCACACTTTAAATAAGGAGCAGAGTAAAGTCCCCTCTACTCTAATACAACAATGTGCCTTAACGATAACCTCTCCAGTACCATTTTCCACATTAACTATCCTTATGGTCAATGCTGTAACTTTTGCTCCAATTTGTGCCAAAATGAAAACAGTTTTGTGCCCAGCAAAGGAAACAATTGCATTGATTATTGATGGAATAAATAAGAGTGCAGAAAATCATTGTGGGGTAATGTTAAGGGATCTTGTCAGGGTAGGCTAGCCTGAAAATGAATGCCTAGGACCCTTATCTAAAAGAGCTTGCTCACTGAGTCATTGTAAATACTTTTAGATGTCAAGTTATAGTTGGGCAGCATGCAAATTAAACACATTGATAAATGCATTGAATACTAATTGTATTGAAGCACCTCAGAGTGCAACATGATGTATGTTGATAACTTCAATACCATTGTCTGATTGTCTGTAATGACCATATTGAAATGATTGTAATAGTCATTGATTGTATTGAAGCACCTCGTGATCCATGTGTAAAAGTTGAATCTGATTGCACTTTTTGTGTTGGTGATTTAGAAATGTTTTGTAATGTTCTTCCAGATATTTTATGAATAAAGTATATTTTTCCCAAAAAAAGCATGCAAATTAAACGCTTGAATTTTTGCAGCCTTGAGACATTGGTCTGACTCAGCTCTGAAGCAGAAAGTGATGGATTGAAGTCCAACTCTAGGACTTGAGTATGTAATTTTAGGTAACACAACAGTGTAATACTGAGGGAGTGCTGCACTGTTGGACATGCTGTGCTGGACTTAATGCAGCCTGTTGTGGCGGAAACCATGGTGGCCGGGCCTACTTAATCGCGGGAGAGGCTCTACATCAGCCTTCCAGCAGCAGGAGAACCTCCCCCAATTAAGTCAGAGGGTGCAAGAGGCAGACACAGAATTCCCGGCCACCGGTGGTGAGATGTCAATTAGGCTATTTAATGAGCCAATTGATACCCATTATCTCTAAACCCACTGCAGGTTAGTGGTGCCTCAGGAATTTAATGAGAGCCACATTTGGCTTTCCCGTACTCTTGGAAGGCCACCCGACAAACTCTACTGGGTTTTCCAGCGACCTCCTGGGAGGGGGGTTCCATTTGGGTCACCCGGCATCCGGACGGGGAAGGGCCAGTGAAAGCCAACCCCTTTCCCTTGTCTCCGACCCCACCCTGCAACTCCCATCCCAGCTTCACTCCACTTAGGGTCCCATGACGTTCCTGGACCTCTGCTGGGTGCAGTTGCTGTCAGCACAGCACTCCCACTGGTGCTGGCTGTGACAAGCAGTTGCTGGCCTCTGATTGGCTGGCAGCTCTCGGTGGATGGGAGTTCTCAATCACGGGGCCTCTTAAGTGCCTGAAAGGCACTTGATTGTGCTTGGCCTCCCCCACATAACTGAGGGGACTTCCCCACCGGTTCTCCAACAAGTGGGCAAGAACTCCAACAACCCCACAAAATCCAGTCCCCCTCTTTTGTATGAGAAATTAAACTGAGATCTCTCATACCCACTTAAGGTGGGCTGAATAGACACAAAAAGAGCAAGGAGTTTTACAGGTGGTCTGGCCAATATTTATCCCTCAAACAACATCACAAAAAAGAGTATAAGTGACGATTTATCTCATTGCTGATTTTGAGACCTTGCTGTGCACAAACTGGCTGCCCCATCTTCCTACTTTACATCAGTAACAATACTTCAAAGTAGTACTTTGGTTCTGAAGGGATTTGGGACATCCTGAGGTCATGAAATTCGCTATATAAATGTAATTCTTCCTACCCTAAAGTGACATGAGGTTGATTTGAGTGGATGATCTAGGTACGGTTTTTAGAGAAGCAGAACTAAATAAGATAGAGGAAGGTAGTTGAGTAGGTGCATGTAGAAGTCTAAGTTAGTAGAGGACCAAAGTGAGACCAGAAGACTAAGCTGGGGGTCAGCTTAAAGCCAATAGTGGAGAAAGATTCAGGCCACCAAAGAATTCAAGTTTGGTTCACCAACAAGTATATTAACTATTTTTATTGATTTACTACCAAGTAACTGCACTAAACAAAACCCCTTTATTGTATTTTTGAAAACTTTGGAACAGCTCAGTATACACTTCAGAGCATACACACCCTAGATATGGAGGCTAAAATCATGCAACTAACCCCCATACCTAAATTATCCTTCATGTACTCCAGCAAGGGACCAGGAAGTGCAGCAATGCCTCATAACTGTGTTGATGTTATTGGTATGAGGAGAGACCTTCTTTCTGCTGAATGTCCCGTTCAGTCCTCCCCTCATCTGGTGCAGTCGAAAGCACTCGGCCATGCTTTCTGTGAATGGATTCAGAACTGGAATGGATAGGTTCCTTCAATACAAATTCAAATTTTGATTTCCAGTCAAGTGCAAATGCAGGAAGTAAACTTTATGTAATGTTATGTAAGCTAAATTTGTAATCTTAAAATCAAGACATATGGAAAAACTGAGTTGAAATGGATGATATGATATGAAAAAAGTGTTTAAGGCATTAAAGAGTTGGGGAATTGTAAATAAATTGAAGGACAGGAAGAAAAAGGAAATTGTGAAGTTAGTAAAAGCAATTGCAGGTCTACACTGTTTTGTTATTAATTAACTTTCCTGTAAAGTAACATTTTCCACAGTCAATTCAATGGAATGGGCATAACTTCAATTATATTAGGACTTTGTTGCAACCACATTTCCAGCTGGACCACAGCAGGAGTAACCAGTGTGAAAAATAAAAAGATCGCACTAATGCAACAGGGGATCCTCATCTAATACATTGTGGGGGTTGGGGTGGGGGTTGGTCAGTTGCGGGAACTTTGCTTGGCTTTCAAACACCTTTTCATCACCTGAAAGACATTGATACTAACACTTGAGTACACAAAATGGGAAAGCACTGTCACCTTAACAAGTAAGAAAAAAAAGCAGAATTCTTAAAACCAAGAATGTGGTTGGTTTGAGGAAGCACTCTGCATGAAGTTGCGACAACTGATGTGGAGCTGGTAAATTTCAGGAAATACAAACATATCTTGTACATTATATTATCACCCATGATGAAATTTTTAACACTACCAACACTCCAGATCAGTCTATGGGGGAAATAACTTGGCAAAAACTGTGCAGTCCTTGTTCTGGATGCACTGCCAAGACCAATGCACAAAGGATTCAAGACCAGATCATTATATTCTCAGAATGCCTCTCCCAGCATATAGTACATAGGACACAGGAAGTGCACTGAGTTCATGAGGCAGGATTTCAGGCACTCAATACCTGGAGTGCTCTGTGACAAACCAGGTAGAATATTAACTAATAAAAACTAATGGCGGAATCATCCCAGATTTGCACTAAGTGCAGTAGCTGGTGGGAAAAAAAAGCGTTTTTCCTGTTGGCTGCAATGGTGGGTTTTTGAGCATTTCATCCCAATCCAGCCTCATTAATCATGCATTCCCAGGAAATACGCCACCCCATCACCTCGCCACTTGTGAGAATCTGCATCACATCATCCCTCTCTCAATGCAAATGTGAGTGCTCTCTCTCCTGCTTTTGACTCTTTTGACATGCGCTAACTATCTCTACTTTGGTTCACTCCATCACGGAGTGGGTGAGTTCCTGCAGTAGAGACACAAGAGGGAAACAGGGCACTTTGATGTCCCCCTATGTGCTCCTTCCCCTCAAAGAGTCAAGCCGGGACCATCCGACACCCGAGGGGAGGAGGAGCGGCAGCTGAACACCTCTGGGCCCTCCACTCAGGAATCTCAGAGGCTGTCCTCTCCCTCTGAGTCCCCTTTGCCTGTGACCCCCTCGACCTCATCCTCTGTCAATGCAGAGGGAGCAGCTGGCCCACAGAAGGACAGTCAAGCGACCGACACCTTCAGCCAGCCAGTCCCTCAGCTTCATTCACATCCTCATCTCCAGCCAAGAGGACACCTCCTCCATTGAAGGGCTGAAAATAAGCAGCCTGCAAAACCCATCACAGTGCTTACCCACGCCCCCCACCAGCGCAGAGACACACACCTCAGTGGGACCTAGATCTAGAGCTGGCTCGGGTTCACAATCTGGTGTCCATCACAACATGGACATGCGTCCGCAGCAGGAGGAGTCAGGTTCAGTCAAGCTCCCTGGCACACGGAGGACTGCTGGGGAAGAGGTCAATGCAGAGGGAGCACCTGGCCCACAGGAGGTCAGCCAAAGCAAGCCGGGGCCTTCAAGGCTTCAACTCTCCAGAGGACCCATGCCAAAGTCATCAGGGGCAACAGGGCCAACCATTGCACTGGCTGTCTCCACCCCTGCTGCGAATGTCAGGGCAGGACCTGGAGGTCTAAGGTGTTCAAAAGTTAAGAAATTCTGATCACAGTTGGCTGCACAGGGGAACACATTTTATACAATCTGCAATTATAATCACTTTCACTGAACAATGTTTAATGGTGTCTTTCGGCTTCATTAACAGGCCTCACGAGTCCACCCACTGCATAACCCCCCACCAGCAGTTCAGCTGCATGCAGCCGGTCCACAAGTGATTCTGGAGGGAGAAGTGTGTATGTGGCAGGGCCTTTCAGAGCCTCGTACGAGCACTCTCCCATGCACGCAGATCCTTCCTGCATCACACTCATCTCAATATCCTGAGCATTTTCAATGCTGCCTGCTGGGTTTCACTTTCAGTTGTCCATCTGAGCTGAGCTGCATCTACGCCCACCCACTGATCACACTCACATGTAACACCTGTGCCCGTCCAACACGACTCTCGTTTCATTTTTGGATTTGCAAGCGTGGTGCATTTAATATGCACCATCAGCTCCCCCGTCCTTTCCCCTTCCCCAGTCACCCATGTTCTTTCCCCATCGACCTGCCTGACATCACCTTCCACCTCCCCACCACCACCTTTTATTTTGGGGATGTCCAGGTGTACATGCATACTCCCTTCCTTCCCGAAAATCTCACCCCCATCCACATTAACCTCCCCAACCTCCTCCCTCCCAACTCCAAGGCCCGTGTCTGCCTCCAAGTCCCTACCAACCACCCTCGCCATCCCTTCTACTGATACCATTGCACCCTCACCCTCCCACCCTACCATCTTAATCTGCCCTTGGTCATTCTCACCATTTTCTCCTACCAGGCCCACCCTCAGTTCACCCTCCAGGAGGCAGCCATGGACTCAACAGAACCATTCCTTGCAAGTTCACCTGGACATTCCCCCTCTCCTGACTCTTTCCCCTCTTGGAACTCCTCCCCCTCTTAGAACTCCTTACCCTCCCCACCTCTTGACTCCTTCCCCCCTTGGATTCCCCTTTGCCCCCCACAGACTCCCCCCTCACCACTTAACCCTTTTCCTTTCCTGACTCCTTCCTCCACCCTTACTCCTTCTTCTCTCTGGACTCCTTCCTCACCCCACTCCCCCTGGACTCCTTCATTCCCCACCGTGCCCCCCAGACTCCTTCCTTCCCACCCCCAACTCCTCCCTCCCTCCTTTGGACTCCTTCCTTCCTTCCCCTGGACTCTTTCCCCCCTCCGAACTCCTTCCCCTATGCCTTCCTCCAACCTTACACCTATCTCCCTAGTTGCCATGTTCTCCCCCATTATCCTCTACTCTCCCCGTAGTCCCTCCCCCCTCCCAACGTCAACCCCCCCAACACCTTCGTTCTCCCACCAACCTCTCCTCTCCCCTGACCCCTTTGCTCCCCACCTCCCAATCTCACACCTCCCCAACACACCTGCCTCTCTCAGTTGATCCTAGGCCTTCCTCTCCCACCCCTGGTAGATCTCCCTCTCCCAAACACAGCTGGACCTCCCTCTCCACCCTTTCGATGATCATCCATTGTGAGCAGACCCTCACGGTGACTTTCCACCTTCCGTGAGCTGCTTCGAGGCGGAGCCATGTCCATGAGAATTCACCCGGCATGCGATGGATGTTCCTCCAGGATCCCGTTGCTGTTGGGCTCCAGCACTTTCTGATGTCCGCGATGTGAGCAAAGCCCTGACAGCAAGTCCCAGCTTCTGCACGTCACACTTGTGAAGACGTGTTCCACACCGATGTGCAATGACACCAACGTGGATGGACGATCCAGCAGCGGGGGCGGGGATGATTCCGGTGGACTGGGCTTATAATAATATGCAGATGTATTACACTGAGGTTCCTGATGTCCGACGGCGAGAAATGGGGCCCGCCATTGAATGCCAGAGCAGGTGATTGCAACCTGGTTTCACGACATTGTGAAACCGATTTTTGGTCTTCTTGCCATATTGTCCGCTCATGCCACTGAACACACTCAACGTCAGCGGGCACGGAAAATTCCACCCTAAGTTTTTTGTCGTGGAAAATTATTAAAACCTATTCATTTTTTCCAGGTTTTAGACGGTTTAACCCACTGAATGAAAATTGCAAGCAAAGTGCATATTGTATTTCCACAGGTATAGAATGAAAGCTCCACATCTAGGCAGCACTCCTTTTCCCTCACTGGAGGTAAAGATTAAAGGAAAAAGATATGCAATGTAAGTAACTGGGACTAAGGGAATTTAGCAAGGGAAGAGCAAAGCTATTTGCATCTTAAGCAAGCTTTCTAGAGGGGTGTTTATGTAACATTACAAATACTATAGCTTTGAAATTATTCAGTGTTGATTTCCGGTGGTTGGAGGGATATGCTTTTGGACAGAAACCAGATGAACGACTTTCTACGTCTCATTAGAAGTGGAGGGCACTTCCTTTGCTTGCTACTAATAAGCCAAGTTTGGCCTACATCTGCTGAAAGAAGGCATAGATTCCCCTGTCGGCCTACCGAAGAACCCAACAATGTGCTTCATGGTTCAAGCCTAAAGAAGGAGATATTTAAAAAGTGGTTTAATCAAAGAGATGGTTTTAAAGAAGTGGCTTAAATAGAGGTGGATGGTGAAGGGAATTCCAGATCATGGGGCCTTCATGGCTGAAGGAACAGCCTCCCTTGTGGGCAAAGCAGGAGTGGGCAAACGGGTTGTACAATGTGAAGAAACAGAGAATAAGGAAATGAGGTTGGGGTAGGTTACAGGGATGGGGGAGGGAGGGGGGGTGAGTGCTAGCATATTAAAGGATTTAAATACATGAGGCGTTGGTGGGGCTGGAAGCCAATAAAGATCATTAAAGACAGGAGCTATAGGTCTTAGAGTGAGATAGGATACAGGCTGCAAGAATTTTGGAGCAGCAGCAGGTTATGGAAGGTGGAGAATTGGAGACTAGGCAAAATAGCATTGAAAAAATGAGTGGATATGGCAAAGACAAGGTTGAAGTTTCCATCAGCAGATGGCCTGAGGCAAGGCAGTGGCAGGCAAGGTTATAGCTCAGTTTGGATAAGGCACAAAAGTTGCAAAGAGTCTGGGTCAACCTGAGAGGACAGCTCGGGAGAGAGATGGAATCGGTGGCAATGTGGGTGGCAAAGAAGGTGGCTTCAGTTTCCTAATGGAAGACTGTGGCTCATCCAAGACTGGAAGTCAGGCAGGCAGTCTGAGAACATGGAGGCAGTTAAGGAGTTGAGAGAGCTAAGGGAGAGGTAGACCTATGTGTTGTTAGCGCACATATTGAAGCTGGCCCCATGCCTGTGGATGATGTTGCTGAAAGGCTACATGTAGATGAAGGAGAGAAGGGGACCAAGGTTAGATTCTTGGGAAAACTCTGAAGGTAACTGTGTAAGGACAAGAAGAAAAGTCATCACTGGAGATGCCTCCTCCCAACCCTGTATTTAGTGTGCATTAAGCCAGTCCTATCATTCATTTATATATAAAAACAAAAAACTGCGGATACTGGAAATCCAAAACAAAAACAGAAATACCTGGAAAAACTTAGCAGATCTGGCAGCATCGGCAGAGAAGAGCAAAGTTGACGCTTCGAGTCTTCATGACCCTTCAACAGGACTAAGTAAAAATAGGAAAGGGGTGAAATATAAGCTGGTTTAAGTTGGGGGAGGGTGGGGGGGAGAAGGGGGAGGTTGTTGGGATAAGCAAGCAGTGATGGGAGGAGATAACCAAAAGATATCACAGACAAAAGAACAAAGAGGTGTTGAAGGCGGTGGTGTTATCTAAAAGAATGTGCTAATTAAGAGTGGAGAGCAGGACAAGCAAGGAAGCTCTAGTGGGGGTGGGGCGGAATACATGTAAAAATAATGGAAATAGGTGGGAAAGAAAAATCTATATAAATTATTGGAAAAAACAAAAAGGAGGGGAAGAAACGGAAAGGGGGTGGGGATGGAGGAGGGAGTTCAAGATCTAAAATTGTTGAACTCAATATTCAGTCCGGAAGGCTGTAAAGTGCCTAGTCGGAAGATGAGGTGCTGTTCCTCCAGTTTGCGTTGAGCTTCACTGGAACAATGCAGCAAGCCAAGGACAGACATGTGGGCAAGAGAGCAGGGTGGAGTGTTAAAATGGCAAGCGACAGGGAGGTCTAGGTCATGCTTGCGGACAGACCGAAGGTGTTCTGCAAAGCAGTCACCCAGTCTGCGTTTAGTCTCTCCAGTGTAGAGGAAACCGCATTGGGAGCAGCGAATGCAGTAGACTAAATTGAGGGAAGTGCTAGTGAAATGCTGCTTCACTTGAAAGGAGTGTTTGGGCCCTTGGATGGTGTGGAGAGAGGAAGTGAAGGGGCAGGTGTTGCATATTCTGCGTTTACATGGGGAGGTGTTGTAGGAGGGGGTTGAGGAGTAGGGGGTGATGGAGCAGTGGACCAGGGTGTCATGGAAGGAACGATCCCTACGGAATGCCACCAGGGGGGTGAAGGGAAGATGTGTTTGGTGGTGGCATCATGCTGGAGTTGGCGGAAATGGCGGAGGATGATCCTTTGAATGCGGAGGCTGGTGGGGTGATAAGTGAAGACAAGGGGGGCCCTATCATGTTTCTGGGAGGGAGGAGAAGGCGTGAAGGCTGATGCATGGGAGATGGGCCGGACACGGTTCTACCGTGGGTGGAAAACCTCAGTTAAGGAAGAAGGAGGACATGTCAGAGGAACTGTTTTTGAAGGTAGCATCATCAGAACAGATGCGACGGAGGCGAAGGAACTGAGAGAATGGGATGGAGTCCTTACAGGAAGCGGGCTGTGAGGAGCTGTAGTCGAGGTAGCTGTGGGAGTCGGTAGGCTTGTAATGGATATTGGTGGATAGTCTATCACCAGAAATTGAGACAGAGAGGTCAAGGAAGGGAAGAGGAGTGTCAGAGATGGACCATATGAAAATGATGGAGGGGTGCAGATTGGAAGCAAAGTTAATAAATTTTTCCAGGTCCCAACGAGAGCATGAAGCAGCACCAAAGTAATCATCGATGTACCAGAGAAAGAGTTGTGGGAGGGGGCTGGAGTAGGACTGGAACAAGGAATGTTCCACATACCCCATAAAGAGACAGGCATAGCTAGGGCCCATGCGGGTACCCATAGCCACACCTTTTATTTGGAGGAAGTGAGAGGAGTTAAAGGAGAAATTGTTCAGTGTGAGAACAAGTTCAGCCAGACGGAGGAGAGTAGTGGTGGACGGGGATTGTTTGGGCCTCTGTTCGAGGAAGAAGCGGAGAGCCGCCAGACCATCCTGGTGGGGGATGGAGGTGTAGAGGGATTGGACGTCCATGGTGAAGAGGAGGCAGTTGGGGCCAGGGAACTGAAAATTGTTGATGTGACGTAAGGTGTCAGAGGAATCACGGATGTAGGTGGGAAGGGACTGGACAAAGGGAGAGAGAAGGGAGTCAAGATAGCAAGAAATGAACAGGCTGACATGATCGGTCTGCCGGGACAGTCCTCTTTGTGGATTTTGGGTAGGAAGTAGAAGCGGGCCATCCGAGGTTGGGCGACTATCAGGTTGGAAGCTGTGAAAGGAAGATCTCCAGTTGAGATGAGGTCAGTGACAGTCCTGGAAACAATGGCTTGATGTTCAGTGGTGGGGTCATGGTCCAGGGAGAGGTAGGAGGAAGTGTCTGCGAGTTGACGCTCAGCCTCCGCGAGGTAGAGGTCAGTGCGCCAGACAACAACAGCACCACCCTTGTCAGCGGGTTTGATGACAATGTTAGGGTTGGACCTGAGAGAACGGAGTGCAGTAAGTTCAGAGAGAGACAGGTTAGAATGGGTGAGAGGAGCAGAGAAATTGAGACGGCTAATGTCACGCCGACAGTTCTCAATGAAAAGATCAAGAGAAGGTAAGAATCCAGAGGGAGGGGTCCAGGTGGAGGGAGAATATTGGAGGTGGGTAAAAGGATCCGTTGAACAGGGAGAGGACTCCTGCCCAAAGAAGTGAGCACGGAGATGAAGGCGGCGGAAGAAGAGTTCAGCATCGTGCCGAGCCCGAAATTCATTGAGATAAGGGCGTAAGGGTATGAAACTAAGTCCTTTGCTGAGCACTGAACGTTCAGTGTCGGAGCCTTTTGGCAGCTATCATGAAACTGCAGCTTTCAGTTAGTTACCTTGTTATCTCAAAGCTCCTGTGAATGTTTGTGTGGTAGGGGCCCAATATATAACTTTCTCCTATTCTACAGAAGTCTCGTATATAGTTCTATTATGTCAGCTGTAGGGATTTTACATTTTCCACTTTATCTGTCTAACATAAATATTCCCTACTGTTTTTATACAAAAAAATCCAAAACAAAAAAGCAATGCAAAAATGGAACAGAAGTGAAATGATAGGAGCTCCATCATATATTGAGTTTCCTTTATACTAATGCCAAAAAGGCAGCAGAACACACAGTGCAATCCCATCCTAAAGAGATGGGAAATTGCACTGTCTTAATTTAAATTAATTCTAATATTTAAAGTAAACTTACGTGTGTTTAGTGCAAGGACTTTAGATTCCTGGGACATTGGGACCAGCTCTGGGGGAGCTGAACAGATCAGGCCTGTTGTACCTAAACAAAGCCGGGACCAACATTTACTTGTGGAAATATTTTTTAGCACTATTGTGGAGGTTTAAACTAACTTGGCAGGGTTGTGGGAACCAGGAGGTAATATCAGAGAGGAACACCAACGTGCACAGAATACTGGGAGAGAGAGATAATATTGAATAAGAAATAAGTTATTGGGTGGGTTCAGAGTAAGGCAGAAAGTAATAAAGTCTAAATTAGGGTTACTGTGCATGTATGTGAATGTGCAGGAGTGGTAGGATTGGTGAGTTACAGTTGCAGATTGTGTTATGATCCCAGCTGATGGGCTGAATTTTGCATTTGTCAGGCGGGCGGGCCCGACTGAATCGGCGGCAGGCGGAGAGCTGATCGCCGCCGCTGAAATGGGCCGCACCGCCATTTTGCGTGGGCAGGCCAATTAAGACCCACCCAGTGTGTTTCAGACTCCCGTGTTCAGCGGGAAAATTAAATCGGCATCGGGCGTGTTCAGATCGCTGGTTCCAATGGGGAACTGGCAGTCTGTATAAAGAATGGCCAGGCAGCCACATTTAGGCTGTTCACCATGGCCAGTCACCGGGCAGCACAGGAGGTGAAGGCAGAGGAGGAGGAGGGGGGCAGGCTGCAGGGTAGGCCAGCAGGGGGCCACTGTGCCCCTCGGTTCTCCGATGCCTGCCTTGCTGTCCTCCTGGAAGAAGTGTCAAACCATCGGAGGATGGGAGGAGGAGGGCCCCCCACGTGACCAGGCAGGCGTGGCAGGAGGTGGCAGAGGCTGTAATCTCTCAAGATGCTGTGCGGCGCACAGGGACCCAGCATACTCAGAACTCCAACATATGTCTTATTGATGGTGTTGAGATGGTGGAAGGGGAGCCTCAAGGTGTCGTGGCCAAGAGCCATCTGCTGGCCTCGGCGCCACACCCAGTTGCGCCTCCTTGCCATGGGCGCTAAGACCAGTGTGTTATTCAAAGTGATGGACGCCGAATGTGTCCAAGGCGGCCGTTGGGGGAGGGGGTTGGGAGCAGCCGTACTATCTTCTGGGGACTGATCACCAGTAGTGTGGACAGGAGCCGCTGGAGGCCTCAGATGGGCCACTGTGGTTGGGGTGCAGCATGCGCGTGCAGAGTACATGAGCGATCACCCCCAATAAATGCCCTTCTCTGTTCTGCAGACAAAAACTGAGAGCAATATCCAGGACCATCAGCGGACTGGTGGTGGGCACGCCATGCTGCAGCACCTCACCACATATGAGGAGCAGGCCATGGAGCTGGGGAGGAGGCAGGCGGCCAGGTCGGCAGGTGTCAGCGAGGCTGGGGCACAGCGGCCAGGTATTTGAGGGCCACAGTCCCATCCACTCTGTCTCCCCACCATCCAAAGCACTGATGGTTGCTGCAATCGTTAACGCAGCAACACTGCTCATTCACAGACTGATAGTCAGGCATGTGGGTCATACACAAAGCTTCCTCAGCCCCTTGAGGATGCGTGTCTCTAGTACCTTCCAAAGTCACCTTATCCCATTTGTGGCCACTATCCCCAAGGCCTAACATGCCATGGCATCGCTGCTGCACAACCAAAGACTTATTGCATCTTAGGAGGGTTTGTACCTCCACCACCCTTTCAGCCAGTGGGTCCCACATTACTCTGTCCAAAAGGTCCTCAGCACCTCACCTGTCAGCCTCATGGCACTCAACTTAAATAAATGCCACCACGTTAATCATCCCTGCGCCAAGGGGAAATGTTGCCTTCTGCCCACCCGTTCTATGCCCCTCATAACGGTATGAAGGTCAATAATGTGACCTGTCAATCTCCTGTGCTCCACGGCAAATGTCGCAAGTGTTTGCAATGTTTCCTCATAACTCCAACTCTCCAGGCCAGCATGCGTCCAGGTCAGGAACCTCTGCACTCTCCCCACTCCAATGCCATCCCTCCCATGAAGCGCAGGTCACAACTGGATGCAGAAGTGCAGATGTGGCCTCGACAGCGTTTTCTGCACTTGCAACATGACTTCCCTTTTCCTACATTCTGTTCCTCGGCTAATGAAGGCAAGTCTGGCTTCGGCCTTGTTAAACGCCTTATGTTCCTGTTCTGCTACCTTAATGGGTCTGCCCAGCAAGGTCCCGGTAATCGTCCTGACTTCCCACGGTCCTACCATTACTCATGTATTCCCGTATCTTGCTTGTCTTGCCCAAGTGCTTAACCGCACACATTCCATGTGGCATTCCTTAGGCCATCTGACCAGCCTGTCTGTATGCGCGTGTAATGGTTGGGCCTCCTCATGACTATATACCACCCCACCAATGTTCGTCTCCTTAGGTTCTTGAAGGGTGAGCGACTTATGAGGCTGGGGGGGAAAGGGATGAAAGGTGTGACTGACTGAACGCCAACTGATGCACTGTCCTTGTTAATTTCAGCATCACCACCGCATGGTCGCCACCAACAAGTCCAGAGCCCCCCCTCCACACCTGAAGGCCAACACTTGCAACTTGCGTCGCATCCTTTCAGCGCAGCGACAAACACTTCGGTGGGGATTATGACGTCGGCTAGTGTCCCGGGGCACAGTGGAGAGGACACTTCACAATCGCTGGAGGAGATGGCACGGACAGAGAATGCCGAGGGCGCCAGCAGCTGGAGGACTGCAGGGGACCAGGCACATGCTGAGTCAGGCAGTGATGATGGGCCTCTGGAGATGTGAGCCATGCAGCAGCTGCAGGACAAGCGGCCAGGTGCGCGGAAGCATCTGGCAGGGTTGCATGAGGGTGTGCTTCACTTGGTCTCTGTGGTGGAGGCGTCCAGGCAGAGTGTAAGTGAAGGCATGAACCTCAGGACAAAGCTTCAGGCTTCCTCCACTGAGAGGTTGGTGACTCTCATGGAGAGGGGCTTCGATCGGATTGAGAGTCTTCTGATTGGGTTATGCTCTGACCTGCAAGCCCTCACAGCTTGGTGATCATTCACAATGTGGGAGATGTTCTGGGCACCAAGTGTCCCAGCTCGGTGCCCATTCATCTGCGGTGAGCAGGGAGGTCCAATGTGACCTCATGTCGGTGCAGCAGCTGCCTGTCGTCGCTGCGGGCTCCTCTCAGGGCGCTCCGGATCAGGGCAGCAACTCCTCCGCCCCTCTGCCAGTGACCGTTGCATCCGTTGAGGCTGCGACAACCAGGGAGGTGCCAGTTCTGGAACTGGCCACTCCCTCCCAGGCGGGGCCATCATAGGCTCCACGGACCAGAGGACGCCCAGCAAGGTCATCGAGGCCAACAGGACAGCAGAGTCAGCAGGGGGTCTCACAAGCCACTCCGAGCGATGGGGCGGCACCTAGACGTAGCACCCGCAAACGTAAGCATAAAGCACGTTAGGCACTCCACGGGTTTGTCACCGGCCAGGCCAGGTAAGCGAACCAGATGGGTTTTTATAACAATTGGCAATGGTTTCATGGTCATCGCCAGACATTTTTAATTCTAGATTTTTATTGAATTCAAATGTCACTGTCTGCTGTGGTGTGATTCAAACCCGGGACCACAGGGCGTTATCTTGGTTCTCTGGAATACTAGTCTCGTGATAATACCACATGCCACCACCTCCCCTTGATATCTCCCTTGAGATCAAGAACTCACATGACATTCACTGTTACTTTAACTTTAGAGTGACTCATCTAAGATTCTTAGACTTATTTCCCTCAGCAGTCTGCCAGTATGTCAGCTGGAGAGAGACTTAAACTGCTCCATTCAACTTACAGCATAACGAGCAACTGAACTTAAACTGCTTTTGATTTTAGTTTTTTCTGTGTGTGTGTGTGTGTGGGGCCTCCCTCTCTGGACCCCTGTTACTAGGCAACAGCACAGTTTTTCTACTCTTGTTTGCTTGAACTCTCCTTCAAGAGTCATAAAAACCTCACTAGAAATGCAAACATCTTTTAAAGTGAAACTAAAACTCAACTTCTCTTCTTAAGAGACAAATACAGAAATACCAATCAAACTTAAACATTAAAGATATACCTTATTCTTAATACCCCCAAATACACATATAATTTATTTAAACTATCTCTATTTGCTAACAATTGCAAGGTGGAAATCTGGTGGTGTGGCTATAACAGAGATCTGGCTCAAAGAAGGGCAGGACTGGGTATCAAAGAAAGGGCAGGACTGGGTATTAAATACTTCTGGCTACAAGGTGCTCAGGAAAGAAAGGAAAGGAAGAAAAGGGGCAGGGTTGGCACTATTCAGTAAGGAGAACATTGCTGTGCTGGGGAGAGATGTCCCTGATAAGCCAAGGGCAGAATCTATTTGGCTAGAGCTAAGGGACCAATCACATTGTTCAATTAGTCTGTCGGCCACCAACTCGTGGGAAAGATGAAGAGGAACAAATTAGCAAGGAAATTGCAGAGAGGTGCAAGAATTATAGTGTAGCTATAATGGGGGACTGTAATTACCCATAGACGGGCATAGTAGTGGTGTAAAGGGCAGAGAGAAGCAAGAGTTTCTAGAGTGTATTCAGGAAAATTTTCTACTGCAGTATGCTTCCAGTCCAACAAGAACGGAGACAATGCTAGACTCGATTTTTGGGAAGGAGGTGGGCCAAGTGGATCAAGTATAGTAGAACATTTAGGGGACAATGATCATTGTAACATATAAGGTTTAGGTTGGCTCTGGAAAAGGACACGGAACAATTCAGAGTAAGAATAATTAACTGGGGGAAAGCCAACTTTGATGGGGTAAAAAGGATCTGACCCAGATAAAATGGAATCATAGATTGGCAGGCAAATCTGTAACTGAAGAGTGAGCTGCCATTAAAGAAGATATAATTCTGGTACAATCAAGGCATATCCCATGAAGGGGAAAGGTAGGGCAAACAAAACTAGAGCTCCCTGGGAGAAAACAGATGTACAGGTTAAGAAGAAGAAAAAGAATGTGCTGCTGACAGATATCAGGTGGACAATAGAGCCAAGAACCAAGCTGAATATTGAAGGTGCAGAGGGGAATTGAAAATGCAAACATGAGAAGCAAAGAGGCAGTATTTAAAGATCTGGAAACTAACACAAAACAGAATCCAAAGGTCTTCTATAGGCATATAAATAGTAAAACGGTGGTAAAAGGAGGAGAAGGGCCGATTAGGGACCAAAAAAGGGATTTACGCATGGAGCCGGAGGCATGGCTGAGGTATTAAATGAACACTTTGCATCTGTTTTTACCAAGGAAGAAGATGCTGTGCAGGCTATGGTGAATGAGGAGGCAATTCAGACCCTTGAAGATTTTAAAATCAGTAAGGAGGAGGTACTGGATAGGCTGTCTGTACTTAAAGTTGATAAGACACTGGGACTGGGTGAGATGCATCCAAAGATACTGAAGGAAGTGAGATTGGAAATTGCATAGGCGCTGGCCATAATTTTCCAGTCTTCCTTAAACTCAGGGGTGATGCCAGAGGAGTGGAGATTTGCAAATGTTACATACTTGTTCAAAAAGTGGTGTAAAGATAAGCCCAGCAACTACAGGCCAACCAGTTTAACCTGGGTGGTGGGGAAACTTCTAGAAATGAAAATTCGGTTCAAAATTAACAGTCACCTGGGCAAATGTGGGTTATTTAAGGGAAGCCAACATGGATTTGTTAAGGGAAAACTGTGTTTAACTAACTTGCTGGAGCTTTTAATTGAGGTATCAGAGACGTTTGATGAAGGTAATGCTGTTGATGTGGTGTACAAGGACTTCCAAAAGACATTTAGTGAAGTGCCGCACAACAGACTTGTGAGCAAAGTTAGAGCTCATGGAATAAAAGGGATATGAGCAACACGAATACGGAATGGGCTCAGTGACAGAAGCAGAAGTAATAGTTAATGGATGTTTTTCGGACTGGAGGAAGGTTTATTGTGGAGTTCCCCAGGGCGTCAGGAACCCTGCTTTTCCTGTTATTTATTGACAACCTAGACAGGCCTCAATTTCAAAATTTGTAGACAATGCAAAATTTGGAAGTATTGTGAGCTGTGAGGAGGATAGTGTAGAACTTCAAAAGGACATGGACAGATTGGTGAAAGGATGGCCAAGCGGTAGATGAAATTTAATGCAGAGAAGTGTGAAGTGATTCAGTTTGGTAGGAAGAATGTGAAGAGACAGTATAAAATAAAGGGAACAATTCTAAAGGAAGTGCAGAGGAACCTGGGTGTATATGTGCATAAATCATTGAAAGGCTGAGAGAGTGGTTTGTAAAGCATTCAGTATCCTAGGCTTTATTAATAGGAGCAGAGGGTACAAAAGCGAGGAGATTATGTTAAACTTGTATAAAACACTGGTTCAGCCTCAACTGGAGTATTACATCCAGTTCTGGGCACCTAACTTCAGGAAAGATGTGAAAACAGAGAGAGTGCAGAAAAGACATCCAGCCCACAAAAATGATTACAAGCCTTACTTCCAGCTACAACTCACAAGGCTACAGATCATTCCACTGAGCATATAACATGCTGAATCACTCATGCTGCTGGCCTGCAATGCATTTATATAATTATTTTAAGAGGTTACCCTGAACAGTGGATTCCCATTATTCAGGGCATCCATTTGTAAGCAGTCTTTCATTGGTATCATCTTGCTAGGCCTAACAAGAGCTGCATTATCCAAGTAGATCTAACACCCAGCATCACCTGCTTGCACTGCGTGTGTGCCAGTTGTTGTAACAGACTTTGATACCCAGGCCCATGTAAATGATGACAAATGATGTGCAGAATAAAACATTTAGAATTGTCACACAATCACTACATGTTTATCTAGTCTCAATCCTTGCCTTAGCCCATCTAACCCTGCTGTAACCCTTTGTTATCTCCAGTAGCAATTCGACTATTTCAACGCTATCCTGGCTGGTCTCTCATCTTCCACCTTCTATAAACATTAGCTCATCCATAGCTCTGCTGCTCATATACTGACTCACACCAAGTCCAGTTCACCCATCCCCACTGTGCTCACATTGGCACCCTGTTCGGCAGCACCTCAAATTTAAAATCCCCACCCTAGAGTTCAAAGTCCTCCATGGCCTTGCCCTCCCTATCTCTGTAAACTCCTCAAGCCCTACAACCCACCAAGGACACTGTGCTCCTTCAATTCTGGCTTCTTGTGCACTCCCCGATTTTTGTTGGGGGCTGCGCCTACAGCTGCTTAGCCCCTAACCTCTGGAATTTCCTCTTTAAATCTCTCCGCCTCTTTACCTCTCTCTTAAATGCTCCTTAAAACCTACCTCTTTAACCTAGCTTTTGGTCATCTTTCCTGATATCTCCTTTTGTGGCACGGTGTCAAGTTTCTCTAATTACATATCTAGGAAGCACCTTGGGTTGTCTTACTACATTAATGGCCTATATAAATGCAAGTGATTGCCATTGTCATAATAATCAATAGTTAAGAATATGGAAATAACGATCAATGAGTTTCTCTCCGTAACATTGCGCATGTTAAATCATAGAATATGGTCTCTGCTGACTTCATGTTGCTGTTTTCTGTCTCTCTGTTTCTGTTTCTCTCTCGTTCCATTTCCCTTTGTTCCTCTCTCCTTAACCTTTTTGTCCTTTCACTGTTCTCCCCTATGTCCCTGTCTGTATTTCTTTTCTTTCCTTTAGGCGAGCAGTGCTGTGCAATGTAGCATAGAATATCAGGAAAGTAGCAGCAATGGCTAGAGGCTGCTTAAGGGTGAGATTTGTGAGGAAACTGTGTCTCTCAGTTGCATCCATCCCATTTACTCCCCAATAACTTGTGCTTCCCCAACACATTCACTCCTTTTGTGTTTCCTTCTTTTCCCACTACTCCATCCCCTTTTCAATAATCTCTCACTCACATCTGTACCCCTCCCTCTTCCTCTTCAAACTACCTGTTCAACCCTTGTCTGAACCTCTGGACCTGTTACTGACATAGCTCTTAACCTTCCATCCACTGTCCCTTCCCATTCAACACTCCATGGATAGGTGGCAAGGTGGCTAAAGACCCAACATACTCAACCTGCTTCTCTCCCCTCCTCTTCTCCTGCCATTCCTTTTTAATTGTTTCCTTCAAAGAGACTTTGCTTGCTTACAAAATTCAATTTTAAAAAAATTAAAATTAAGAATGCACTCTCTGTATTTCCGCTCTCTCTCTCCTTCCCTCTCTGCATGCCTCTAACTCTTGATAGTTTTTACTTGTGTGAAAGCAGCTCGATGAACAATTCCATTTTCTCAGTCAACAAAACATTAACACTCAGTTAATGTCAAAATTCAACTGGAGAATCTTTTGGAAAATTGAACCAACATTAGCGTGAGCAGATATTTTCTCAGTTTAACATGCTTTGTTCAGTTTACAGAGAACAAAATAAAGGCTACAAGTGGTGCAGAATCAATATAATATCATTTTTCTCACTTTCCAACACAATGAAAACACACAAATGCACAGGGCCTGTCTGTTTTAAAGTAACACACTCAGGAGAACATTACCTGAACATAGCTTTAGAAATTTATCCTATAGCTTTTCTTCAGATTATTTTGAGAAGCAACTGATCAGAAACGATCAGAAAGAAAACGATTCCACCAGTACAGCTGATTGAACTGTAACAACGTAACCCTCGACAAAGGGTTACACTGCATGGTGCAAATTTAGCTCACACTGACACTACTGTGGGTTAAACCTAAACCGTAACTTCCAAGCTCCAGGGCAGTGTAACTGGGGGAGGACCCAGGGATATGCTGGGGAAACCCCCTTCCCCAACCCTGCGGAAGTTCCCAGGTAAGAGTTGCATGGCAATTGCCCGGAAAGTGCAAACTTCTGACACTGGGAACCATCTGAAAATGCAATTCAAATCGCAAACTTTTAATGGTTCCAACTGAGTTACATCAATAGTCACGCAGAAACAGTTAGAAGAATTGAAACCACTTCTGGTTGTTGGGTAACTATTGTACAGACACACAATGACACCCCAAGGAACTCCCCCACCATCACCACCCCGAACCCCCAGGGGACACCCCCACCCCCCACGGAACTGCTCCCAACCCCCAAACCCCCAGGGGCTCCCCACCGCCCCTGAGTAACCCACCCCAACCATGGTACTTCGCCCCCCCCCCCCCCACCCCCATAGGATTCACCTAGGATTCCTCAAAGTCCTCCCCTGCCATGGGACTCCCCCCAACCCCCAAACTCCCAGTGGACTCCCACCACACCCTGACTACCCTCCACACGGGAGCCCCCCCAGGACTTCCCCCAAACCCCCAAGGGATACACTCCCCGACTACCCCACCATGGGACAGCCCCTGGCAGCTCCCCCAACTCCCAACAACACCTCCCTGCCCTGACTCAACCCAACATACCCACATCGACTGCCCAACTTGCTCCTCCGCCAATTGCCCGCCCCTCCCCTCTCTACCTGACTGTCCACCCCCCAACACCTCCAGGCTGTTGGCCCCATCCCCCAACTGTCAGCCCTCCCTCACCGACTGTCCGACCCCCTTCCCCGACTGTCCGGCCCCCTCTGACTGTTGACACCCCCTGACTGTTGAAGCCCCCAGACTGTTGTCCCCCTTACCCCCAAATGTCCCACAACCCCCCGACTGTCCGATCCCCCCACCGACTGTCCAATGCCCCCCCCCGCTCCCCCCCCCCACCCACGACTTTCCAACAAACCCCTTCCCAAAAAATCCTCACCACTTATGTGACAAACTTACCTTCTCCCTTGCTTGAAAGTGGCGGCTGTACCTTTAAAGTAACCTGATTTATGGCAGCCAGTGCCAGAAAAAAAGGGAGTGCTGTCTCATTCCATCCGATTCTACAGCATTTGACTGAAGGCCTCAGGAGCACGTTGCCCTGCGCGGTTCTGACCCGGCCTGAGTCAAAAGGTCGGGCAAGACAGGATCGAGAAGGTGTCCAGCTAAGAAAGTAGGAGCAGAGTGGCAATCCCACTCTGATCGCCACTGCGCGGAAGTTCAGGCCCAATCCAAGCCCAGCTTTTTGGAAGAAGCTGAAATATTCAAGTGAAAACTTTAATGATGGCATTAAAAATACTTGATTGGTCATTGTGAAATTTTCCTTTTTTCATGTTTTAAGGTTTTATTTATACCCTTACTTTTAATTTTAGAAAATCAGTCACTGGGCAAAACGTGGTGATGAAAATTTCTTCAGAACACATTTTGACATAACTTGTGGGGAAAAGACAGATATGAGCACCCAGGGCAGATATGATAACTTTAATATTGAAAATATTATGATAATGTGACATACAGAGTTAACAAGTAATTGCAGGAAAATGAGGGCTTTTTCAATGAAATTTTCAATAAGAGCAGGTTTACATAGGGGTTTTCAATTGAACACAAATCCCATACACTGGCGTTACTATAAATGAGCATATGGTGCATCCTCCGCATATCAGCACAGGTTTTTTTATTCATTCATGGAATGTGGGTGTCACTGGCTAGGTCATCATTAATTACCCATCCCTAATTACACTTGAGAAAGTGGTGGTGGTGAGCTGCCTTCTTGAACACCCATAGTGCTGTTAGGGAGGGAGTTCCAGGATTTTGACCCAGTGACAGTGATATATTTCCAAGTCAGGATGGTGAGTGGCTTGGAGGGGAACTTCCAGGTGGTGGTGTTCTCATCTATTTGCTATCCTTGTCCTTCTAGATGATAATGGTCATGGGTTTGGAAGGTGCTACCTCAGGAGGCTTGGTGAATTCCTGCAGTGCATCTTGTAGATGGTACACACTGCTGTTATTGTGTGTCGGTGGTGGAGGGAGTGAATGGTTGTGGATGTGGTGCCAATCAAGTGGGCTGCTTTGTCCTGGACGGTGTCAAACCTCTTGAGTGTTGTTGGGTGGAGGAGAGCTTCCCTCTTTGTACGTGAATCATGGAAATTGGCAGAAAATTTCCAAGTTTCAGGCTTTATTTTACAGCAAAATCCTAGGGTTAGGATTGAAGACAAGTGCAATACAAAGAACAAACTAAATAACCAACTGTAATAGATTAAGAAGTCTGACATCCACTAATGCTCCAGCCATGTCTTTTGTTACTTGTATAGTACTTATTTTTAATCTGATTCACGCACTCATATTATAAACTTGGTCGAGTTTTCATTTCAAATGGAAGTCTGAAAACAAAATGTCAGGACTGAACCAAACTGGTCTGCCGCCCTGCTTCAAAGATACGAAAATGACAGGCAGAGAAAAACCAACTGGTCCATCAACCCTACCTGCAGTCATGATCCCTGGAGAATAATGCAGACACTTTCTGCACTGCTTCCCCCAACCCCCTTAGTCCTTCATCCCACAGCCATGTAATCTCCTGGGAAAGATCTTAAAAAGGGGAATAAATATGGCCGATAAGGGGGGGGAACTCTGGAAAATTCACCTCTGATCCCTTCAGGTAAGCGTAAACATCCAAGGACATAACATGGACTAGAAAGATGTTACAAAAACAGAAAATGCTGGAAAAACTCAGCAGGTCTGGCAGCACCTGTGGAGAGAGAAACCGAGTTAAGTTTTCAAGTCCATATGAAGAAGAGTCACTCTGTTTCTCTCTCTGCAGATGCTGTCAGACCTGCTGAGCTTTTCCAGCATTTTCTGTTTTTGCTTCAGATTTCCAGCATCCGCAGTATTTTGCTTTTATCTACAAAGATGCTGTCTGTTAATCCACTCAATTTGTACGTGATGCCATCTCCGCCTTGAGCCAAGGGCCAGTCCAGCTCCCTCTTGGAAGCAGCCGGACGGCGCATTGCAGCGGTCACTACTTTCTGGGGAAAAAGGTCCAGGCTATTCCTATTTCTGTTAAAATGCCTGTCCCCACGTCCTCCCCAAGCTGTCAAAACTGAAAGAATCTATCAGCCAGGGAAACCGGCCCTTCCATTTTTTTACACACTTCTACCAAGACACTATCTACTGCTCTAAAATTAGCAGTGCCTCTTCTTCTGAGCAACGAAGGCTGTTTAAGCTGCACATCTACCTTATAGCTCTTCTCTGAACTGTCTGCAAGGCTAGTGTATCACCCGTGTCACCACATTGACGTTTTACTTTCTGTCAAAATACAGCTGTGCTTAGCGTTTAATAAATTATTTTTTTTTAAAAGCAAAGTATTATCCATTTCCAAACAAACCGCATGCCCTTATCAAAACAAATCTGGTTTGCAGCAGCGGTTGTTTGAAAATATCTCTTTCAGATGAACGCTAGGTGCTTTTTGCCCTTTCGTTATTTCCTGAGTGAGTGTGTACTTTTAGAAATCAGCCGCGCCTCAAGAAATTGCTAGAGCTCTTGTCCAGAAACAAGACGCTCTCCATACATGGGAGTCCTGACGTCAGGCTTCCTGAGAAGCGTGGGCTGCTTTAACTTCCTCAGAAGCCTCTGTGGAGAGAGCTGACTTTAAAGTGGAGACTGCTGAAATCCGAACTTAGCCCACAAATGCCTGGGAACAAGGGATCGGCCAAGGAGCCCGCCCACATCAGGTAAATAAGCACCCGTTTGCCTGACCCTCCGTTGCTGGTGGCTCGAAATGCCACATCTCCGATCTTTGTTGCTTCGTTGCTGACTGGCAGAGGGACATTGGCGGCGGGGACATGGGGTTGATCCGCTGTGGAAATGTCAGTAACACGCTTCCTGTCACTGACGAGATCAGGAAAAGGGAGCAGGGCAGATACAAACAAAGGAAGGCGCAGCAGGGGCGCCGGGGTTGCGAGGGTTCGAGCGGGCTCATCGTTGCAAAAAGTCGCAGGCGAGCAAACTACTGCAGATGCTGGAAATCTGAAATATAAACAGAAGATGTTGGAAGTAATCAGCAGGTCAGGCAACATCTGTGGGGTGAAACGTTTCAGTTCCTCAGGTCTGATGAGCTGATGAAAGATCCCTTTTAAAAAGTGCCAATTTCACAGGAATGGGAATAAAATATCGTAGAAAGTTGGAAGATAGAAATACTTGTATCCGGCTAGCATTTTACCACATGCCTCATTCACTCATGAATTATTTTGAAATATGTAAACAAATTTAACAATTATTTAGTGCACTGGGAGGTCCCACAAGCAGCAATGAGATGTTCAGATAATGCTAGTTAGTGCTAGATAATGCTGGGCGGTGGGGGGTGGAATGTTGGTCATTTGGATAAATCCTTGTTCTGCTTCAGATATTGCCACAGGAGATTTAATGTCCATCTGAAGGACAGGTAGATGCAGACTATGGTGACCAAGTGTTCCTGACAATTGCAGCTTTCCCCTCTTGACATGAACCATATCAGGGATTTCTGTCAGCGTTTCACTTTTTCGCACAGTATCACTGCCTCTTCACTTCTTTTCTCTTCCCCTTCACCTCGTGCTTCATTTACTAACGGAAAAACCAAAAAACAAGCTTGTTGGCTGCATCCTGCCAATTGGAATATCACCCACTCACCGACCATTAACAGCCATACCGGCATGCTCCCATATGCTCCAAAATCCTCCGAGCCAATGCCAGGGACAGGTTTCTTTCCCCCAAAATATACTGGTTCTCAATGGGACAGCTTTTCCCTGCCCTGGTTGGTTCGTCTTTCAATGCCCTAATTGACCATTCCATCAGAACATTCTGATTGGCCAGTCAGGGATTCCATGGAGGAAGCCAATGGGTTCAGAGAGTGGGAGAGCCGGAAGCCAGTGTGGGAGAGCTGGAAGCCAGTGGGGTGAAGTGTGAGAGAGTCAGTGGCCAGTGGAGGAGAGTGTGGGAGAGCCGGAAGCCAGTGGGGTAGAGTGCGGAAGAGCCTGAAGCCAGTGAGGGAGAGTGTCGGAGAGTCAGAGGCCAGTGGAGGAGACTGAGGGAGAGCCGGAAGCCAGTGGGGGAGAGTGCGGAAGAACCGGAAGCCAGTGGGGGAGAGTGTGGGATAGCCGGAAGCCAGTATGGGAGTGCTGGAGCCAGTGGGGCAGAATCTGGGAGAGCCGGAAACCAGTGGGGCAGAGTGTGGGAGTGCTGGAGCCAGTGGGGCAGAATGCAGGAGATCCGGAAGCCAGTGAGGGAGAGTGTGGGAGAGCCGGAAGCCAGTGGTGGAGAGTGTGGGAGAGCTACAAGCCAGTGGGGGAGAGTGTGGGAAAGCCAGGAGCCAGTGGGGGAGAGTGTGGGAGAGCCAGAAGCCATTAGGGAGAGTGTGGGAGTGCCGGAAGCCAGTGGGGGAGTGCCGGAAGCCAGTGGGGTAGAGTGTGGGAGAGCCGGAAGCCAATGGGGGAGAGTGTGGGAGAGTCAGAGGCCAGTGGGGGAGACTGTAGGAGAGCAGGAAGCCAGTGCAGGAGAGTGTGGGAGAGCAGGAAGCCAGTGCAGGAGAGTGTGGGAGAGCCGGAAGCCAGTGGGGGAGTGTATGGGAGAGCCGGAAGCCAGCGGGAGAGAGTGTGGGAGAGCTGGAAGTCAGTGGGGGAGTGTATGGAAGAGCCGGAGGCCAGTAGGGAGAGGGTGGGAAAGCCAGAAGGCAATGGGGTAGAGTGTGGGAGAGCAGGAAGCCAGTAGGGAGAGTGTGGGAGAGCCGAAGGCCAGTAGAGTGAGTGTGCATGAGCGGTGGCCAGTGGGGAAGGCATTGATTTATAGGAGGCACTGGGGTTAATTTCATAGAAGTTACTGGTGGTGATGGGGGTAATTTACCCCCATGACCACGTAGATAATAGCCCTATGAGCACCTGGGAGCCAGGAAGGAATCAGCCTCTGGTTGGTGACAGAAGGTTGAAAGCAGTATCAAGTCACAGTTGAAGAGTTGTCAGATAGTGCCCATCAGTAAACCACCAATCAGCGTTGAAGAAGGTGGCAGGCAAGTTTTTGGCATGTTCAACCAAGCTTCTCATTGAAGGATTGCCTGCTTTCCTGCTTGCAGCTCCTGTGCAAAGAAAATCGCCCACACTTGAGGCATATTCGCTGGTTTAAATCCAGCTTCTGGCTGAAAATGTCTATTGTTAGAACCCAGTGTGCAAATGAAAATGAACAAGGCTTTTACATGAGGATTGGCCTTACCATTGTGCATTTGCACAGTAAAGGTGGAGTGGATTAGAGGATTCTGCCTGGGAGCTTGTGACAAACAAAGCCTTGGTTCAGTATTTTTGAGAATCTGGAGCAGAAATGTCATTGAAACAGAAAGCTGGTTTGTAACCGTTGTCTTCAATAATTGTGTATCTTAATAGGATTGCCAATTCCAGTTGGACATATCCTGGGAGTTGTCATCAAATGACCTCCTCTCTTCAACTGCCCATCCCCCAGACTCCTGCCATTGGTCACCCAACATATCAATCATCACAGAGCCCCGCTTTCCCAACACTTTTCAGTGTGTCCCAGTTTTGACTTCTGAAAATCTGGTCACCCAAATGGAGACTCAAGTTAACATCGGCCAAAGGCAAAAATATCACACTAAACTATCACCTAAATTATATATCCTGGAGCAAATTTTGAATTCCCAGCCTTACAGTTTAGAGGGAACATGTGCATACGAACTAGGAGCAGGAATAGGCCACTTGACCCTTCAAGCCTGCTCCGCCTTTCATTAAGATCATGGCTGAGCTGAATGTAACCCACATTCCTGCCTAACCCCAATAATCTTTCATCTCCTTGCTTATGAAGAATTTATCTAGCTCTGCCTGAAAAATATTCAAAGACTCTGCTTCTACCGCCTTTTGAGGAAGAGAGTTCCAAAAACTCACCGCCCCCTGAGAGAAAAAAATTCTCCTCATCTCTGCCTTAAATGAGTGACCCCTTATTTTTAAACAGTGACCCTTGTCATGATGTTAGTTGATTGTGTTAGTGGACTCCAGTATTAGATACTATACGGTACTCTGTACTAAATAGAGGGTCACCTGACCTGGGGGCTGAAGATCAGATAGCACATGTTGGAGCCTATCTAGATAGAATTCAGTCACTGCAGATATGTGTCCATATTAGAGCTCAGCTACAATGTCACTGGCCTGTGTGCATCTACAATGTCACTGGCCTGTGTGCATCATTGAAACAAAAAACAAGACATGGTGTCAGAAGTAAACTAAACGCAACAATGGAGGTTCTGAAACCACTGACAGAGCTCAGTTTGGAGGAAAATCTCGCCAAAAACTGGAGGAGGTTCCAGCAGCGACTCGAGCTGCACCTCACAGCGACTGGCAATGATAAAAAAGACTCTCAGGCACAGTCTTCTATCTTTCATCACATAGCAGGGGAAGCAGCCCTATAAGTCTATAACACATTCAGGTTTGAAAGTGATGAGAAACAAAATGACTTGAAAGAAATAATGGAAAAATTCGAAGCCTACTGCAGCCCTAAGAAAAACATCACATATGAAAGATACCGATTTTTTATGTGCATGCAAGGCAGTGACAACATTAGTCAGCAGTAACTGAGCTGAGAAAATGAGCTAAATCGTGTGAATTTGGCAAGCTTGAAGAATCACTCATCCAAAATAGAATAATTTGCGAAATCGCAAATGACACTCTGAGAGAACGGTTTTTGAGAGAAATTGATCTCACGCTGGAGAAAGCAATAAATATCTGCAGAGCGGCAGAGACAACAAAATGCCAGAGAAATGACAGGAGATGATAAGCCACACACGGTCAAGCAGTTAGATACAGTTAAACAGAAACCGCCTCAGGAAAGAACAAATAGACAGTCTGAACATAAAAAGAACAAAACTGCTATTAAAACATTTAAATACAGTCGATGTGGAACAGAGCATTTACCACGTAGTTGTCCAGCCTATGGAAAGCATTGTAAGAACTGTGATAAACTAAATCAGCTCGCTAAGATGTGGAAATCGAAGAAAGTGCACATGATTGACACAGATGCTGAAACTGTGCTTCTCGTTGGTGCAGTAACAACAAATTTCAAAAAAGATGAATGGAAGGTTGATTTAAAAATTGCCAACATGACGGTGAATTTCAAACTTGACACAGGTGCACAAACAAATGTCATTCCCATAAGCCTGTATCATAAGATAAGCAAAGAAAAACAGCTAACTAAAATAAAAGTGAAGCTGTCTACTTATACAGGTGAAAAAATTGCAGTAGAAGGCAAGTGCACACTTAAAGTGAACTACAAAAAACAGTCTCAAGCACTTTCATTCATAATGGTGAAAACTAATGCAAAACCCATTCTTGGAATCAAAGCTTGTGAAAATCTCAATCCAGAGAATAATGATTATCACCACTGATGACATCCTGAGCGAGTATAAAGATGTGTTCCAGGGGATTGGTTGCCTAAAAGGAGAACACACCATCAAGATTGATGAAACTGTGACACCCAAAATACACCCACCCAGGAAAATGCCAGTAATGCTGAGAGACCAACCGAAAGCAGAGTTGGACCGAATGGAGAAACTTGACATCATCAAGAAAATTGAAGAACTGACAAGTCCAATTGTAACTGTAAAAAAATCAGATGGGAATCTGCAAGTCTGGATCCCAGAGACCTAAACCAGGCAGTACAAAGAGAGCAATACCAGCTGCCCACAGTAGAAGAGATCATGTGTAAGCTAGCTGATGCTAAGTACTATTCAGTCTTGGATGCGAGTTCAGGTTTTTGGCAGGTCAAGCTGGATGAACGCAGCTCCTATCTCTGTACCTTCAACACACCGTACGGGCAATACGGGTTTTACGCTTACTTTTGGTATTTATTCGACTCCGGAGGTGTTCCACAGAACAGTGAGGCAGCTGTTTGAAGGGTTAGAGGGTGTGGAAACCTATATTGATGATGTGCCGGTCTGGGGAGCCTCATGAGAAGAACACGACCACAAACTGAGGCAGGTGCTGGCCGGAGCTAGAGAAAAGAACCCCAAGTTGAAAAAGGAAAATTGCAAAATAGGTCTTCATGAAATCAAGTATTTGGGACATGTGCTAACAAGCGAGGGACTGAAGCCGGACCTGAGTAAAATCGAAACAGTCGTGAACATGCCACCCCTAGAATGTAAGAAAGACTTGGAGAGGCTTTTGGGAATGGTGACCTATCTTTGGAAATTCATTCTGAACATGTCAGACTTGACAGCACCTCTCAGAGAACTTCTACAAAATGACGTGGAATGGCACAGGGAACAAAGTCACCAGGAAACTCTGACAAGTCTAAAGAGAACACTGACCCAGGCACTATTTTTAATGGTGTTTAATGGTGTTTACATGTTTAAGTATTACGATGTCAGTCAACATCTCAGTGGATGCTTCAAAAACTGGCCTGGGAGTTGTCCTCCTGCAAAATGAGGCACCAGTGGCATACGGTTCAAAGGCAATGACTGAAACACAGCAGCGGTATGTCCAAATAGAGAAAGAAATGCTAGCATTTGGGTTTGGCCTAGAACGTTTCCACCAGTTTGTCTATGGCAAAGACGAAGAGGTAGAGTCTGATCATAAGGCTTTGGAAGCTACACTTAAAAAGTGCCTGAACTATGTCCCATCAAGAATCTAAAGATTACTAATGCGTCTGCAGAAGTACCAGGTCAGAGTTAAATACAAACCAGGCAAGGAAATGTACATTACAGACACTTTGTCACATGCATATCTACCCATCACAGAGGAAGAGGATAAAGAAGCGGAAGTACAGCTTCCCATGCTGACAAAGAACTTACCTGTGGCTGTAACCAAACTGAATGAGATCAGGGAAGCTTACCAAGAATGATGCCATCCTGATAAAACTTCAGCAGGTTGTGCAAACTGGCTGGCCCACACATCGGAGCGGCAAGTACTAGAGCTTTCGTGAGGAACTTCATGTAGCAGAAGGAATACTTTTCAAGGGAGAAAAGATCATAATTCCTGAGGAGAGAAATGCTGCAGCACATACATGGAAGTCACCTCGGCTTAGAAACATGCAGGAGAAAAGCTCGAGATGTAATATATTGACCTGGAACGGGAGCACAAATCGGGAAATGGTGAATGCGTGTGCAGTGTGTTAAAAGTACAGTAACTCGCAACAAAAAGAACCACTTCAACCACACACTCTTCCAGAGAGGCTGTGACAGAAAATTGGAGTGCATCTGTTCACATTTGACAACAGTGAGTACCCACTAGTTGTAGATTATTACTCTGTGCTGCTGAGAAATGATAGTAAAAGCATCACTGTAATAAATCATTTAAAATCAATTTTTGCTCACCACTGCATACTTGAAGTGCTCATCTCAGATAACGGTCCATAATTCTCAGGCACTGAGTTTCGCAGATTTGCACAGCACTGGGAGTTTTGCCACACTACGTCAAGTCCCAAATATCCACAATCCAACAGAATGGTGGAACGTGCTGTACAGACCCTAAAACACCTGCTCAAGAAGGCAAAGGTGGACAGAAGAGACCCCTACCTGGCTCTGCTGGATTTCAGGAATACTCCATTAGAAAGCATTGGATAATCTCCAGCACAGCTCCTGATGGGGAGAAGACTAAGAGCTAAGCTTCCAACTGCAGCCCAACTGTTATTTCCACAGCCAGTGAGCTACAGCGTGCAGGACCTGCTCAAACTGAGACAGCAGAAGCAGAAACAGCAGTTTGATCGAGGTGCCTGACCTCTGCCTGACCTGAACATGGGCGAGACAGTGAGGATTCAGCATGAAGGGATCTGGAATCCTGCTTTTGTCACAGGAATCAAAGGAGAACCAAGGCCTTACATAGTGCAGACTCCAAACAGACAACAGTACAGGAGAAATCAGAAATTCTTACGGAAAACAAATGAAACGCAACCCTGCTCTGGACCAGAAAGTATAGTTGAAGACCAAAAACAGAATGCACCAGTGAAGCAACAGATAACCAGACAAAGCCTGAGAGTCCTGAAATCTATCCAAAGGGTGATAGTGACTCTGAGCTGGAGAAGGCCCCTTGTCCTTCAAATTCACCTCTGTCACCATTCAAAACATCCAAAATTGTGAAAAAAACCACAGAGATACTTGGATAAGTAAAAGACAAAACACACTGATCAAAACAGAGTGAAAAAGAATACATAAGAGACTTTGTGAACTTGAGTTGCACAGAAGTTTTTTTTTAAAAGGGAAATGTCATGATAATAGTTGATTGTGGTAGTGAGCTCCAGTATTAGATACTATACTGTACTCTGTACAAGATAGAGGGTCACCTGAACTGGGGGGTTGAAGGGTCAGATAGCATATGTTGAAGCCTGTCTTGATAGAACTCAGTTGCTGCAGATATGTGTTCATGTTAGGAAAATGTGTTATCAATAAAGTTAGCTCAGCTACAATGTCGACGGCCTGTGTGCATCTTTGAAACAAAAAACAAGACAACTCCTAGTTCCAGATTCTCCCACAAGAGGAAATGTCTCTCCACATCCACCCTGCCAAGACCCCTCAGGATCTTAAAGGTTTCAATTAAGTCGCCTCTTATTCTTCTAATTTCCAATGGATACAAGCCTAACCTGTCCAGCCTTTCCTCATAAGACAACCCACCCATTCCTGGTATTAGCTTAGTGAACCTTCTCTGAACTGCTTCTGCTGCATTTATATCTTTTTTTAAAGAAGGAGACCAGTACTGTACACAATACTCCAGGTGTGGTCTCACATGCCCTGTACAACTGAAGCATAACCTCCCTACTTTTATAATCAATTCCCCTCACAATAAATGAGAACATTCTATTAGCTTTCCTAATTACCTGCTGTACCTGCATACTAGCCTTTTGTGATTCATGCACTAGGACACGCAGATCCTTCTGAATCTCAGAGCTCTGCAATCCTCACCATTTAGGTAATAAGCTTCTCTTTTATTCTTAATGCCAAAATGAACAATTTCACATTTTCCCACATTATATACCATTTGCCAGATCATTGCCCACTCACTTAACCTATCTATGACACTTTGTAGCCTCCTTATGTCCTCTTCACAATTTACTTTCCTACCTGTCTTTGTGGCAGCAGCAAATTTAGCAACCATTCCTTTGGTCCCTTCATCCAAGTCATTTATATAAATTGTGAAGAGTTGAGGCCCCAGCACTGATTCCTGTGGCACACCACTCGTCATATCCTGCCAACCAGAAAAAGACCCATTTATGCCAACTCTCTGCTTCCTGTTAGCTTGCCAATCTTCTGCCCATGCCAAAATGTTAGCCCCTATACCATGAGCTTTTTATTTTACGCAATAACCTCTGATGTAGCACTTTATCAAATGCCTTCTGGAAATCTAAGTACAGTACATTCACCAGTTCCCCTCTATCCACAGCACATGGGACTCCTTCAAAGAATTCCAATTAATTGGTTAAACATGATTTCCCTTTTACAAAACTATGTTAACTCGGCTTGATTGCCTTGAGTTTTTCTAAGTGCCCTGCTATAACATCTTTAATAATGGCTTCTAACATTTTCCCTATGACAGATTTTAAGCTAACTGGTCTATAGTTTCCTGCTTTCTGTCTCCCTCCCTTTTTGAATAAAGGAGTTATATTTGTTATTTTCCAATCTAATGGAACCTTCCCTGAATCTAGGGAGCTTTTGAAAATTAAAACCAGTGCAGCAACTATCTCACTAGCCACTTCTTTCAAGACCTTAGGGTGAAGTCTATTTGGACCTGGGGATTTATCAGCCAGCAGCCCCAACTATTTGCTCAATACCACTCCTCTGGTGACTGTAATTTTACTGAGTTCCTCCCTCCCTTCCATTTCCTGATTTACAGCTATTTCCGGGATGTTACTTGTGTCCTCTATTGTGAAGACCGTAGAAAAATATCTGTTTAATTCATCCGCCATCTCCCTACTTTCCATTATCAATTCCCCAGATGCACATTCTATAGAACCAACGCTCACTTTGTTAACTATTCTTATTTAAATATCTACAGAAACGCTTACTATCCGTCTTTAGCTAGCTTTCTCTCATACTCTAATTTTCCCTCCTTATTAATCTTTTCATCATTCTTCGCAGTTCTTTATATTCTTTCCCATCTTCTGACCTGCCACCCGTCTTTGCATAATTATATGCATTTTCTTTAAGTTTGATTCTGTCTTTAACTTTTTTCGTTAACCACGGATGGTGGGCCCTCCCCTTGGAATTTTTCTTTCTCATTGGAATGTATATGTTCTGTGTATTCTGAAATATCCCTTTAAATGTCTGCCACTGAACTTCTATTGACATATCCCTTAACCTCATTTACCAGTTCACTCTAGCTAGCTCTGCTTTCATGCCCTCATAACTGCCCTTATTTAACTTTAAAATACTAATCTTGGACACACTCATTTCTCCCTCAAAATTAATGTAAAATTCAATCATATTATGATTGCTGCTACCTAGGGTTGTCAATTAATCGTACCTCGTTGCTCAGTAACCGGTCTAGTATAGCATGCTCTCTGGTTGGCTCCAGAATGTGTTGTTCTAAGAAACTATCCCGAAAACACTCTATTGAACACCTCCTCTACGCTACCTTTGCCCATCTGATTTTTCCAGTGTGTATGTAGGTTAAAATCTTTCATGATTCTGGCAAGCTCCCATTATCTCTTTTATATTCTGTCCTACTGCGTAGTTACAATTAGGGAACCTGTACTCCACTCCCACAAGTGACTTCTTGCCTTTATCATTCCTCATCTCAACCCAAACCGCTTCTACATCCTGGTTTCCTGAACTTCGATCTTCCCTCGCTAATGTGCTAATACCATTATTAATTAACAGAGCCAGGCTATGCTTGTATGTACAGGAGTTTAGAAGAGTAAGAGGCGACTTGATTGAAACATATAAGATCCTGAGGGGTCTTGACAGGGTGGATGTGGAAAAGATATTTCATCTTGTGGGAGAATCTAGAACTAAGAGTCACTGTTTAAAAATAAGGGTCGCCCATTTAAGACAGAGATGAGGAGAAATTTTTTCACTCTGAGAGTTGTGGGTCTTTGGAACCCTTGTCCTCAAAAGGCGGTGGAAGCAGAGTCTTTGAATATTTTTAAGAGAAAGGTGGATAGATTCTTGATAAGCAAGAGGGTGAAAGGTTATCGGGGGTAGGCGGGTATGTGGAGTTGAGGTTACAATCAGATCAGCCATGCTCTTATTGAATGGCGGAGCAGACTCGAGGGGCCAAGTGGCCTACTCCTAATTTGTATGTTTGTATGTCATGTGTTCATATGTTCATGGTAAGTAGCTGAAAAGGGGGTGCAAGCGAATTTCTATCCCATCAAATATATTTGCTTTAAGGTCACAGATGTATATGCAGTGAAGTTGAGAGGTCAGTTGATTACAGCAGCATTCTAAGAAAGGAAGAGATTGACAGTAGCTTTACATTTGGTCCATTTTGCAACACACGTCAGGTGTATTGAGAATCACTGGGGGAACAATGCACTAAAGTTGGAAGATGATATATTCTTGAATATGTCAAAGTTTGATTCTTAGCAAATAAGCAGTGCACTGGTAAGACTACCTCCTGGAGTGGGTTTGAATACAAATCTGTCTGATGCAATGGAAATGTTTTCTTCCTGCTGACCATAGAACTTTCTGTTCAGTATCCTCTGGTATTGTCCCTCTTCAAATCCACTGACATCATCTCCTTTCCTCAAAAAACCTACTCTGACCTCTCTATCCTTGGAAACTACTGTCCATCTCCAACCTCCCTTTCCCCTCCAAACTAATTGAACATGTTGCTCCCTCCCAAATTCATGCCTACGTTTCCTGCAATTCTATGTGTGAACCCCTTTAATAAGGTTTCTGCATGTCACAGTACTGAAACAACCCTATCAAAGTCACAAATTATGTACTATGTGACTATGACCATGGTAAAATAACCTCCTTTGTCCTTATTAACCCATCTACAGCCTTTGACATGGGCTTAGTGGCTTTCCTTTGTCATCCAGCTGTGTGGGTTTGCCCTGCCCTGGGTCCATTCCTATCTATTTAGTTCTTTCCAGAGAATCACCTCCAATACCTTCTCTTCTCTCTTCCACCAAGTTATCTCTGGTGACCCCAAAGTACCTATCCTTGCCCCACTTCTGTTTCTCATCTACAAGCTGGCCCTGGGCAACAACATCCAAAAGCACAATGTCAGCTTCCACATGTACACTGATGACATCCAACATTAGCTCACCACCTTTCTTAACCTATCCACTGTCCCTGATGTGCCACGTTGCTTGTCTGCCATCCAGCGTTAGATGAACCAAAGCTTTTTCCATTTAACTTTCGAGAAGACTAAAGCCGTTGTCTTCAGACCTTATCACAAAGTCTGTTGGCTAGCCACTGACTCTATCCCTCTGCCTGTTCAATGGCTGAGGTTGAACCAGACTGCTCACAAACTTGTTATCCTATTTGACTCTGAGCTGAGTCTGATCCCATATCCTCCCCATCAATAAGAAAACCTACTTCCACCCTTCTCTGCTCCAGCCTCAGCACATCTGCTGCTGAAACCCATATGCCTGCCTTTTATTACCTTTAGACTTAACTATTCCTTTGCTGGCCTTCCAACCTACACCCTCTGTAAACTTGGACGGAATTTTACGGCTCCTCCTTCCAGCGGGATCTTCCAGTCCTGCCGAAGTCAATGGACTTCTGAATGGCTTGCCACATTTCCTGGCATCCCCACCACCTACAGGGCCATAAAATTCTGCCCTTGGGATCATCCAAAACTCTGCCGCCTGCAACCTAAATTACCCTGAGTCCTATTCACCCATCATCCCTGTGCTCACTAATGAACATCAGCTGCTGATTATGCATTGTCTCCTTTTTAGAATTTTCATCTTTATTTTCAAATTCCTCTATGATCTCACTCCTCCCTACCCCAGTAACATCCTCTAATTTTACAACCCTCTGAAATCTCCTTCAATTCTGGCCTGTTGCATTTTCCAATTTTCTTTTCCAAAAATATACTTTATTCGTAACATTTATAAAAGTACATTACATGACATTCAAAGTTGACATTATGTAAA
This sequence comes from Cetorhinus maximus, assembly GCF_964194155.1. Lineage (NCBI taxonomy): Eukaryota > Metazoa > Chordata > Chondrichthyes > Lamniformes > Cetorhinidae > Cetorhinus > Cetorhinus maximus. The sequence goes on from NC_135880.1 coordinate 132,263,675, forward strand.
GTGCAAACCAAATCAGTTTCTTCCAATAATGTATGTTATCCACTATATTTACAATTACAGTTAATTGTTCTTGTTCCACCATTGGCAGCTGTGCCTTCAGCTGCCTGGGCCCTGAGCTGTGGAATTTGTTCCCTAAGCCTTTCCGCCTTTACCTCTTTCTCCTCCTTTAAGGTACTCCTTCAAACCTACCTCCTTGGCCAAGCTTCAAGTCTCTCCTATTAACTCTTCATGTGGTGTAGTTTCAAATTTTGTTTCATAATTCTCCCGTGTGGTGCATTGAGATGTTTTACCATGTTAAAAGCACATATAAATGCAAGCTGTTGTTATCAGGGTCCAAGGCATAATAGCCCATCCACTCTCAAACCATTTTTGGTTGGAGCAAATCTACAGCGTAAGAAACTGCCTATAATGTGACACAAATTGGTAACCCCAAAGAGGCCAAAAACAAGGTTGCTATGAGAAAGAGAAATGCAACAAAGATAATTAGGATTGCTGCACTTAACCTTGGTTTAAGAGACCGGTGTAACTTGAAGTTCTATTATCAGTGGAAAACAGCCAATAGCAAATTGGTCATCTGCTTCACACCTTGCCTGATTTTCTTTTCTACAGAATTAAAAGAAAAAAATTAGGCAGAATGTAAAATGGGTGACCGATTCACCATCATCTGTTCTTTGCCCAACAATTAAAGTTAAAGTTACCCCAACATGGTGAAGATCTCCTGTGTTTGAATTTGTAGTGAAATTGTAAATATGGATATAAAGAATGTGTTTATTACTTCACTTCAAATAACAGACAATGGAAATGTTTCCCGATTGTCGAGGTAGTATAGAGGGAGTTTTATCCTCCATCTAAATCATGCAGTGTCTGAGCTGGGAGCACTTGGTGTTGACCTAGAATAATTGTTGTACTTACCATTAGTGGGGCCTGTTTTGATGAATACAATATATACTTTTTAATTTAAAGAAGTGCAATTTATGGAAAGTCTTTAGCTGCTACTTATGAATTCTAAAAGTACTTAGCTTCTTTCAGAACTCAGGATATATTTACCTTAAGTCATGATCACTGCAATCCTCATGTTATCTTAATGAATGCACAGCAACTACTTGCCAATGCTTTACCGGATACAGCTCCCATAACCATGACGTCTACCACCTAGAAGGACAGGGGTAGCAGGCACAGGGGAAGATCACTACCTGCAGTTTCCCTTCTGAGTGACACAACATTCTGCCTTGAAATATATTGTTATTCCTCCTTCTTCGCTGGTTTGATGCCTGATACAATTCCCTGTGTGAGTACTTTCACCACATGGACTCCAGGGGTTTATGAAAGTGGCTTGCCACCACTTGTCTTCTCAAGAGCAATTAGGGATGGGCAATCAACGCTGGCTTTGCCAGAGATGCCCACATCTCAAGAATGAATTAAGAAGTATAATTTTATCATCAATTTGATTTAATGATTTTAAAGGGACAAAACTGAGCCAAGCTGAAACAATGTGAGGGTAAAGTAATAATACAATCAAAAACTGGTAGATTAATGGGTTATCACTTCAGAATTGGTGGTAGTAAAAGTTTGAAAAAGCTTTGAATTGGTCCTACTTCAGATGTGACATTTCAAACTTTGTTATAAAAACAGAACAATATATGAAGAAAAGAAAGCCAATCAGCTTCTACTGTGTCTTCTGACCTTGAAGAAGAGCCAGGAATTTACAAACAGATATCAAACCTCAAAGCCCCCTAACTGACTTCAGGATATACTTGTTTACGGTTATTAGACCTTTGGCCTGAAGGGAGAATGTATCCTATCTTAATTCAACATGCTCACCCTGCAGTGTTCCTTGGCTGCCGCTTAACTGTATTTCTATTTTTGATAGATTGATAAAGAGGAACTAGTAGTTTAAAGAAGTATAGCTTTGGAAGTTTCAGAGTTTTCCTGTCAGTTACAAGACTAAAGCAACATGAACTATTCACTGATTAACCCTTGCAATGTGGAACTGCTGCGGTCAAAAGCGGCACTAAATACCCTGCTGTACCTTATAAAGAGATTATCATAGAAACTTCCGAAAGATTTACAGCACAGAATGAGGCTGTTCATCCCATCATGTTCTTGCTTGTTGACAAAGGGACATCCAGCCTATTCCCACTTTCCAGCTCTTGGTCTGCAGCCCTGTAGGTTATGGCACTGCAAGTGCATATCCAAGTGTGTTTAGTCATCTTATAAAATGTTTTATGTTCAGCTGATCTTATAAATCAGAAAGATTTTTTTTGCCAGGGCAAGCTGTTGAGAAATGTATACCTTCCAGGGTCTTTGACACAAAGCCCTGTGGAGCATTGGAACAGATAGTTAAGCAATCTTACAACACTAGGAATGGTTACATTTCGCTTATTCCACTTGTTATGGGGGTCAAAGGTTAAGGGCAGAATTTCAGAAGAAAAGTAGCTATATACTCCATGAAATTAGTGGGGATGCGTTAGTGGAGACAGCGGCAAGGTTAATGTTTGCTGTTATTATGTGTAAATGGTACAGCAACTTCAGCAAGGGGCAGGTGCATGGTTAAACTCAAAACTTGAAGTTGCTGACTATGGCACATGACTATGCTGCTCCTCCATTACCTTTGCATAAACAGCATCATGCTGTCTGCTTCCCTAAAGTTATTGCATATGTATGGTAGATACAAACTAAATTTGCCAAAGGAAGACAAGTCTTGCCACTTCCCTTCTAAGTACCCTTTTTTTCCCTTTATTCTTTCATGGGGTGTGGGCATCTCTGGCTCAGCCAGTATTTATTGCTCATCCCTAATTGCCTTTGACAAGGTGATGGTGAGCCACCTTCTTGAACCACTGCAGGCCTTGTGGAGTAGGGGAGTAGGTACACACACAGGGAAGAATTTTCCCATCGGCGAGCGGGGGCAGGGCCCGCTCGCCGACGCGTAAAGGGCGCGCGGTGACGTCGGATGGGTGTCCTGACATCATCGCGCGTCATTTAGATTATCAGTTTGGCGGACGCGCAGCCACATCAGTTGCGCGCCCGCCAAACTGTCAAAGGCCTATTAAGGCCATTAACAAAGTCATTAAAGCTGTTAAGAATGCTGCCCGTCCGACCTTAAGGTTGGTGGGCAGGCGAAGAGCCCAGGCGGCCTTCGCATTTTTCATGAAACCTCATTAACGGGCGGGATGAGGTTTTGTGAAGGGTTCATTAATTAAATAAAATTTTTTCAAAAATTTAATGGACATGTCCCAGCTCATGTGACAGTTTCACATGAAGGGACATGTCCTTAAAATTTTTTTCACCTTTATTTCATTTTTCAAGACTTAAACTAATTTCCCTGAAGCACCTCTGTGCCTCAGGGAGATTTCTGCACTCTTTCACGCGCATGTGCGAAAGAGCTTAGGGCCCCGACTCAGGGAATCCCCCCCGCCCGCACAGGGAGCACAGTGCTTACAGATGTGTGTCACGCTGGCAGGCCTTAATTGGCCCGTCCACGTAAAATGGAAGCGCACACCCAATTGGGGGCGCCGATCGGGTTCGTGCTTGCACAACCCCGCCCCCCCCCACAACGGGGGGAAAATTCAGCCCACAGTGTACCTACTGTGCTGTTAGGAAGTTCCAGGATTTTGACCATAGTTAATGATGTGATAACTGTTAATTACTGCCAATCCACTATTCTGACACTGAAAATTACTATTAAAAATTTAGAGTCTTATTCCTTCAGGTTTTGATCATTGTCGGAGATTTCAAAATTGTCAAAGTTAAAATTGAGATGTTTATTTTCCTTTTCTTTTCTGTCTCTTTTTCTATATATCATATTTCAGTCCTTCCCTCTCTTTATTTTCAATTATGCACCTGATTTTACATTGAGTTCATGCTCTCTAATTTAACTTCCTTCTCAGTCGTTGCACTGTTAATTTCACAATCCTCCAATCTTATTGGTTAAGGAGATACAAAGTTTCTTACCCTGTTCGCTCAGGCCCCATTTCCATGGTTTCCAACTCGCCATGCAACAAATTTAAAAATCTAAATGTGCAATGGAAGTCTAAATAATGGCACATGCTTTTAGATGCCCTGCCATTACAAAATATGGCCAATTAACTATATGTTCAAATCCCTATAGGACAATTGAATAACATTTTGTAGGAGGTTTGTGAAGAGCCTAATAACAAACCTTCACAAACCTAAGAACCCTTGCCTGAATGGAATCATTAACCAGGTAAACAGCCTGCAGGCGCCGATACAGTAATCACAGCACAGAATAAGGCCATTGGTCTACAGTGCCTCTACTTGTGTTGTTATTGGGTCCATATCAGAGTTGCCTACTCTCATCTCATTCCGTGTATCCTTTAATATTTTTCACTTGCAAGTGCTTATCTAACTTTGTCTTAAATGTCATGTGTGAGTTGGCTGCAGTAGTCGTCCACTCAGCTTCAGTAGCCATAGAAACACTCCAGTGATTCTAAAGGCCATTGGAGCAATGCACACCGGCAGCTATAATGTTAGCAATTCGGTACCTTTGCTTAGGAAGAGCTCTGAAACCCAATTCACCTTTGTCCAAATGTTAATTAAATATCCAAATGTTAAAATTTGACTGTCTGCTTTCAAAAACTTTTTAAAATGAAGATCAGAAAGTCCTAGGCTTAAGTGTCACCGCCCTACAGAGGCAATCATACTGCAGCTGTTGCGATCGTACTGATGACAAACTCTCCTCGGAAGCTGGTCTGATGCTACTTTCTTGAATTCAATGCATTGTCAGATTTTATGCCACAATTCCCCAATTACATGGCAGTTTTTGTATTTTCCGACTTTATTTGGGTCATATTATTTGTAGTGGAAGCGGTAGCAGAGTGGTAAGGTTACTGGATTTATAATCCCGAGGTTAATGTTCTGGGAGCACGGGCTCAAATCCCGCAGCAGCTGGTGGAATTTAAATTCAATTAATGAATCTGGAATTAAAACCTTGTTTCAGTAATGGTGACCATGAAACCAATGTCAATCATTGTAAAGACCCATCTGCTTCACTGGTGTCCTGTAGGGAAGGCAACTTGCCATCCTTGTCTGGTCTCCAGACCTGACTCTTAACTGCCCTCTGAAATGGCCCAGCAAGCCACTCAGTTGTATCAAAACACTATGAAGTCTCAAGCTGGATGGACCACCCAGTGTCTAACTAAGCACTGGAAATCACAACAGCAAACCCAGCCCAGTCCAACTCTGCAAAGTCCTCCTTACTAACAACTGGGGCTAGTGTCAATATTGGGAGAGCTGTTCCATAGACTAGTCAAGCAGCAGCCTGACAGTCAGACTCACGGAATCATATATTAAAGACTGTGTCCCAGACACCACCATCACCATCCCTAGGTATGTCCTGTCTCAAGCAGGACAGACCCAGCAGAGGTGGCGGAACAGTGGTATACAGTTGGGAGGGAGTAGCCCTGGGAGTCCCCAGCGTTGACTCCAGGACCCATGAAGTCTCATGGCATCAGGTCAAACATGGGCAAGGAAACCACTTACCACACCACTCCCCCTATCCCCCCATCAGCTAATGAATCAGTGCTCCTCCATGTGGAACACCACTTGTGGGCATAGAGTGTAATCTGGGTGGCAGACTTAAATGTCCATCACCAAGAGTGGCTCAGTTGCACCTATTCATCAAGTTGGTGGGTCCTAAAGTACCTAGCTGCTAGACTGGGTCTGTGGCAGATGGTAGGGCAGCCAACAAGAGGGAAAAATCTACTTGAACTTGTCCTCACCAATCTACCTGTCGTAGATGCATCAGTCCACGAGAGCATTGGTAGGAGTGACGACTGCGCAGTTTTTGTGCAGATGAAGTCCCATATTCACATTGAGGATACTCTCCATCGTGTTGTGTGGCACTACAGCCATGCTAAATGGGATAGGTTTCAAACAGATCTAGAAACTCAAAGCTCACATCCATGTGGCACCGAGGGCCATCAGCAGCAGCAGCAGAATTGTACTCAACTACAATCTGTAACCTCATGGCCCGGCATATCCCCCACTCTACCATTACTATCAACCCGAGGGATCAACACTGGTTTAATAAGGAGCGCAGGAAGGCATACCAGGAGCAACACCTGGCATGCCTAAAAATGAGATGTCAACCTGGTGAAGCTATAACACAGGACTACTTGCATGCCAAACAGCATAAGCAGCAAGTGATAGACAGAGCTAAGCGATCCCACAATCAATGAATCAGATCTAAACTCTGCAGTTCTGCCACATCCAGTCATGAATGGTGGTGGACAATTAAACAACTCACTGGAGGAGGAGGCTTCACAACTATCCCCATCCTCAATGATGGGGGAGCCCAGCATATCAGTGCAAAAGAGAAGGCTGAAGCATTTGCAACCATCTTCACGATAATCCACCTCGGCCTCCTCCAGAGGTCTCCAGCATCACAGATGCCAGTCTTCAGCCAATTTGATTCACACCACATGATATCAAGAAACAGCTGAACGTACTGGATAGTGCAAAGGCTATGGGCCCTGACAACATTCTGGCAATAGTGCTGAAGACTTGTGCTCCAGAACTAGCCACGCCCTTAGCCAAGCTGTTCCAGTACAGCTACAACATTAACATCTACCCAACTATGTGGAAAATTGCCCAGGCATGTCCTGTCCACAAAAAGCAGGACAATTCCAACCCAGCCAATTATCTCTCCATCAGTCTAATCTCAATCATCAGCAAAGTGATGGAAGGGGTTGTGGACAGAAATAAACCTGCTGGCTGATGCTCAGTTTGGGTTCCATCAGGGCCACTCAGCTCCTGATCTCAATACATGGACAAAAGAACTGAACTCAAGAGGTGAGTTAAGAGAGACTGCCCTTGACATCAAGGCAACATTTGACCACATGTGGCATCAAGAAGCCCTAGCAAAACTGGAGTCAGTGGGAATCAGGGGAAAACTCTCCACTGGTTGGGGTCATACCTAGCACAAAGGAAGATGGTTGTGGTTGTTGGAGGTCAGTCATCCCTGTTCCAGGGCATCACTGCAGGAGTTCCTCAGGGTAGTGTCCTAGGCCCAATCACATTCAGCTGCTTCATCAATGACCTTCCTTCCATCATAAGGTCAGAAGTGGGGAAGTTTTCTGATGATTGCACAATGTTCAGCACCATTTGCAACTTCTTAGATACTGAAACTGTCAGTATCTAAATACAGCAAGGCCTGGGCAACACTCAGGGTTGGGCTGATAAGTGGCAAGTAACATTCACACCACACGAATGTCAGGCAATGACCATCTCCAACAAGAGAGAATCCAACCATTGCCCCTTGATAAATACTGTGGCTACAAGACCAGGTCAGAGGCTAGGATTTCTGAGGTGAGTAATTCACTTCCTGACTCTCCAAAGTCTGTCCACCATCTACAAAGTACAAGTCCGGAGCGTGATGGAATACTCTCCATTTGCTTGGATGAGCGCAGCTCCAACAACTCTCATGAAGCTCAATGCCATCCAGGACAAAACAACCTGTTTGATTGGCACCCTCTCCACCACCTTAAACATTCATTTCTTCACCACCAATGTACAGTGGCAGCAGTGTGTACAATCTACAAGATACACTGCAGCAACTCATCAAGGCCCCTTCAACAGCATCTTCCAAACCCCTGACCTCTACCACTAGAAGGACAAGAGCAGCAGATACATGGGAAGATCACCACCTGCAAGTTCCCCTCCAAGCCACACACCATCCTGACATGGAACTATGTTCCCGTTCCTTCACTGTTGCTGGGCCAAATCCTGGAACTCCTTCCTAACAGCACTGTGGGTGTACCTACACCACATGGACTGCAGGGGTTCAAGAAGGCTGCTCACTACCACCTTCTCACAGGCAGCAATCAATGCTGGCCTAGCCAACGATGCCCACATCCCGTGAAAAGAATTTTAAAAAGTTCACTGGCGGCATAGTAAAAAAAAAATCTTCTTTGAAAGTACCATTTCACATTGGAAATAAATGATGTTATGATTTTTTTTAAGCAAAATCACGGGGCAGAATTTTTAGGTCACCATGCGGGCGCGCCTCTGACCTGATTGGACGCGCAATCGCTCGCGATATGTCAGTCGGCGAGTGCACGTGAGTGTCAGAAGCGCGCCCACCGACAATTAAGAAGACAAGTAAAGCTGCTGAAGTTCCAACTGTCCCCAATTTTTTGTGGTCCATCCAACCTTATGGTTGGCAGTTGAGCAAATCTGCCAGGCGGACTTTGCATTTTTGATGAAACCTCATCCAAGGGCGGGATGAGGTTTCTGTTATTAAATAAAAGAAAAAGAAAAATCTATGGACAAAGTTTTTAACATGCATATGTTCAGGCAACTGATTGTGATGCTTGGATTTTTTTTTTGTGATTTTAAAACCTTTAACTTTTGCCCACATTATGTCAGCGCCCGCCCTCTTCCTGCCCCCACCTTGGCAGCGCTGAGCTTCTCAGCGTGCCTTTCACACTGGCCAGCCAACGCAAAATCGTGGTTGGGGGCTGATCGCGGTCGGCAGTCCGTTCCCCAGCTGCTCCCGGGCCTGCCGATCGCACCCGCCCGCCGACATAAAAATCCTGCCCATAGAATTACACAACACTGACAGAGGCCATTCAGCCCTTTGTGTCCGTGCCAGCTCTCTGCAACTTAATACCCCCACTTCCCTGCCTTTACCCTGTAGCCCTGCAAATCTTTTCTCTTCAGATAATTATCCAATTCCCTCTTGAAAGCCACCATTGATCCTGCCTCCACCAAACTCTCAGGCAGTGCATTCTAGATCCTAACCATCCACTGTGTAAAGAAGTTAGTCTCATGTCACCTCTGGTTCTTTCGCCATTCACATTAAGTCGGTGTCCTTTGGTTCTCAACCCTTCTGACAATGGGAACTGATTCTCTCTATCTGCTCTATTCAGCCTCCTCATGATTTTGAAGACCTCTCAACCGCCTCTTCTCTCAGGAGAGTAGCTCCAGCTTCTGCACTCTGTCCATGTCACTGAAGTCTCTCATCCACGGAACCACTTATTTTAAATCTTTTCTGCAGTCTCTCCAGGGCTGTCATATCCTTTCTAAAGTGTGCTGCTCAGAATTGGACGCAGTACTTCAGTTGAGGCCGAACCAGTGTTTTATAAAGGTTCACCTTTGTACTCTCTGCCTCTATTTATAAATAGAGAGGGTTACCATTTAGCAGAAACTGAACTGGACCAGCCATATAGGGCAGAATCTTCGGGTAGTGGCAAAGTTGGCGGCAGCGGGACAGGAAGTGCACAACCCTTCCGCTTGGGGGTGGAATGGCTGGCCATACAGTATCATGCAGCGACCAGCCAATTGGCTGTGGACTGGTGAGGACCGCAGTGAGTCATGCGGTGGGGTGGGCAAGAAGTCAACTGCCCGACCATTACCTCACAGAATTGAAGGTCCAGGCATCATATTTAAAGGGTCCCCGGAAACTCATTCACTCCCTGCACGCCAGGGGCACTCTGACTCTCTGAGTGGGCACCTGCAGTAAAATCTGCTGGTCCTTCCCCCTCCCCTTCCCCCCTGGGTAACCTCAATGGCTAGCTTCTTTCAGGAATGGTGTCACACAGAAGTCAAAGAGTGGCCCCACGGTTCAGCAATGCCTCGCTGCAGGGTCCCCTTCAGGCCCTCCAGGAAAAGTGGGCGGTTCTGTCTCGCTGGGGAGCAGCAGGAGGTCCTCCCGTCTGATCAAGGCAGCCTGGACGGAGGTTGCAGCATGGGTTAGCTCCCATGGGGGCCAACTCTAGAACCTGGGTGCATCACAGGAAGAGGGTAAACAATCTGCTGCGCTCCCGCCAAGGTAAGTGGCACCGTAGAGTCATTGCAAGGCAACACTCAAAAGGGCAACAAGCAGTGTAAGTGTGAGAATGCAGAGGGATGTCAGATAAGAGTTTGTGCTGCAGGCCTCACTATCAAATGGAACATGCGGAGTGTGTGGGAGCCACTTCATGCTGTGAAGTTGCAGGGCATGTGGGTGTCAAACACTTACTGAAGAGGGCTCAGCTACTGTCATAGGCATGCATGCTCATAAAGTGGTCATGCAGCCATTGAGATGAGATTCAATCATCCTGTCTGTCTGCAGGAAAAAAATATTCATAATACAGGGGAGTGTTCTAAGACTGGAGGAGGAGTCCCAGACATCCGAATCCTGACCCCAGCTGAGGAGAAGGTCGCAAAACTTGCCAGGAAGGACAGAGACAGAGCATGTGCTGATGGAAAGACCGGAGTTTCTCAACCTTCCAGTGAGGTTGCATACAGTCCAGTGTTGACAAATGGACATACAGGAGTAACGCCTGAAACGTAGTTGAGAAAAGGGATTGTGCATAACTATCAGCTAATTCTTTTTGCTCTCACTGCAGGTTCTCATAAGCAAGTCAAATTCCAGGATGAGAAGACAGCCTTCCCCCAGCTCCACCTCCACCTCCTGCTCCACCTCCACCTCAAGCACCACCTCTAAGGATATGGCACCGAACCCTCAGAAGATGCACCGCCACGACTTTCCCCGGCACCCTCCACCAGCACAGAGACATTCGCCTTGGTGGGCATGCATTCTAGATTAGGCTCGGGGTCACAATCTGGTGAGCACATCACTGACGTGTGCTTACAGCTGATGGGTGATGTGACAGCCAAGATCTCTGACAATTGGAGGACTGCTGGAGACCAGGCCCAAGCTGAGCTCCGTGCGGGTGACAAGCCTCGGGATTCAGCCATAAGAGACCAGTTGGAGATGCAGAGACAGGCAGGGGAACATCAGGCAGAGATGCCAGAGGCCATGCGCAGACTTGAGTGAAAGGTGGAGGAGTCAGTCCACGTTTTGACTGCTGTCATGGCCCCGGCATGCGAGTGTGTGGCTGCCTCCATGGAAAAAGTCGCGACTGCCTTGGAGAGCCAGGTCCAGCAAAACATGCAGTGGCTACTGGATATGCACCCAGACCTCCACTCCATCATTCTAGCCATGGGTGCAGTGCAGGTGTGGCTTGGCGAGAGGGGGATGAGACAACTCCACCCCTCCTCCAGGTGCCTCTCCTCTTTGAGGGGGTCAGGGAGGAGGAGCGCCAGCAAGGCACCCTGACGGCTTCATCACGGGCCACTCAGAGTGCCTTGCTGCTCGACCTCCCCTCTGACAGTGCCCCCATCACCTCCAGCAGGCCAGGCTGAGGAGGGTGCACACACACCTGTGCCGGTGGCCCTCAACAGGCTGGAGACCTCTAGGCCTCAGACAATCAGAGGTCGGCCACCAATGTCATCTCAGGCAATGGGGTATAGCAGTCAGCAGGCTGCCCCCACATCAGCTGTTGATGTCGGAGATGCACTTAGGTGCAGTGATAGGAAAAGAAGATTAAGAAATTGTAACATGGGGCATGTGTCTAATCACTGTGTACACAAAATACACTTGTAAACATATGTTTAATTTCACTTCATTCATCTATGTTATACTTTCATTATGTTGCAAGTTGCTACAATGGTTTTAAGGGTGTTGCACATTGTTCCTGATCTGTCTTAGATGAAGTGGGCCTATGGACACACCATTTATTGTGTCACATTGTCAGTCGTGGCATCTCTGAGTACCCTGCATGTATAGGATTGAACCTTGGGCATCATTTGTAAAGTTGGTGGCTTGGAACACATCTAGCAACCCAGTTCAGGTAGTGTTCACCCGACTACCATCCCTGTGGGGCTGCGGTATGAGCAGTATCTGCAGCTGAGTCATTGCATGTCTTGCTGGTGTCCACATGACAGAGTCCTCTGCAAGGCATTGCCCCCATTTGGAAAATATGTCAGTGAGACATGTGTGACTCCCTGCTGAATTACAAGTGTATGTGGCTCCCAATTTAGCATGCATATGGGCCTGCTTGTGCCAAGGGACAGATGTCAGAGGTTGTGGGAATGTACAGTGTTCCGGTTCTGCTGTCATCGGCGCTGCGATTTTGTCTTAATTGCAGCACATCTAGTGCCAGTAGAATGTGTCTTATTTCAGATTGGCAAATTCACAGGATCACAATATCAGCAGTGTTAAGGTGAAAACATCAACTTTATTGCAGCCACCAAATCAAAAGTGCAATACCATAAAACAAAGGTGTCTGTGCCCTTGAGAGAACCCCAGGCTTCCAGCCACCAGAGGGTGATGACCTATTGTGGCGTACTGATGTTGCAGTGCCTTACTTGGCTTGGAATCTGGTGCCAATGATGGTGTCACGGGCCTGCCTGCCGAGTTGCATCATCGCCTTGGTTTCTTCTGTCGCATACGCACCACTCACTCCCTCATCAGCAGCATCATCTTCTCATTCCTCCTTGTCAAGGAGGAGGCAAGAGGCCCCTCCATCTGCCCCTCTGCAAATTCTTCCTCCCTTTGCTGAGCAAGGTTATGCAGGGCGCAGCAGACCAGAATGACCCTGGGCACTCTCGCTGGCGAGTACTGTAGCACTCTGCCTGAGCAGTCCAAGCAGCGGAACCCCACCTTTAGCAGTCCAATAATCTGCTCTATTGATGCCCTTGTTGAGGCATGGCAGGCATTGTGCCTCTTCTCTGCTGCACTTTGTGGGCTCCACACTGGTGTCATTAGCCAGGTCCTCTGTGGGTATCCCCTGTCATCAAGGAGCCAACCCTGCAGTTAATGAGGGGGAGGAAACACTTTTGGCACCTGTGAGTTAGTGAGGATGTATGAATGGTGAGAGCTCCCTGGGTAGCACACACACACCTATAGGATTTGTTTCCTGTGTTTACAGGTGGCGTAGAGTGGCCAAGTTGTACTATTAGTGATAGAGTTGAACTGCAAACACGTCTTGAGTGGAAACATTCAGTTTTTTTAACAATATACTCAACAGCACCTACACATGTACTTTCAACTCCAACTCTAACTCTACATTGTCTGCTGAGGTAGCCCATGCTACTCTCCTATTGGTTACTACGGATCATGTGATCTTCCCTAACAAGTATTATTCTTAAAGGTACATTATACACTAAATAAAACCAGAATTACTACAACAGACGAGCTATAAATTCAGAGAGTGAAACCCCTTTCGATTTATGAAGGCTGCTGGCTGATCCCAGGGAGCTCGCAGTGCCATGTGTGTGCAGTCAATTGCCCCTTGCAAGAGCAGAAATCCTGCTCTGGCAGAGAATTGCTGCTTGGCTCTCTGGGTCTGATGTAAATCTTACAAATGCATTCTCTCTTCTGAACAGGGCATTGGTGACCTCACTCTCCCAGACAGCTCTGCCCCATGCCCCTTAGACTGCTTCCTCCCTCCCTCCCTGCCTCAGACAGCCCTGCCCTGTGCCCCTTAGAATAGAGCATTCGTCCCTCCCTCCCTGCACTGCTCAGCCCTGCCCCATTGCCTTTTGGCTGCTGCCACCTGATCTCAATCATGACCTGTTGCAGAACAGGGAAGAAGTAGCAGCTACTCACTCCAACTCCAGCAAGTACACTACCTTGCCTGACTGGGGTATTCCATGCATGTCCCCAGTGGAGGCGTGGAAGGAGTCACCAGTGTAGAAGTTCAATGCCAAGTTAACCTCCAACACTGCCGGCATTGGATTGCCTCCCATCCTCATGGATGCAGTTCTTCCTGGAGGAACTGGCATATGTGAGTGGTAGCAGCCTGCAACATCTCAGCTACGTTCGACATTGCCTCTCCAACATTTGCAGGTAACTGCATTGCCTGCGGTCTATTCGATTGTGCATCAATGCTTTGCACAGGTCCCTGGTTGCCAGCATCCTGAGCTGCTTGACCCTCTGTTGCTGCTCCCTGCTGCTGTCCTGGATGCTGATCTGCCTGGCCCCAGGTCACTCTACGCCAGTTCCTCCGTAGCTGCACCAGAGATAGCACAAGCATTGAGTTGACTTGACACATCACCAAGTGTACATCTGTGAACAAACTGCATGGAATGCTCTGGTCAGCACAGTCTTTGAGGCATTCCCTACTGCCCTTCTCCCAACTGGGATCTCAGCTGAATGAGACCCATGGGTCAGACAGCAATGCTACTGTGCTCAAAGGTGCACCATAGAGATGAAAACCTTACCATGGTTCCCATCCATTTAACTCATGATTATCAGGGTGTCCCCTTTAGTCAGCAAAGTGGGCTCACGATTAACTCCACCCCACAAAACGACCCTCCTCCCACTTCGAAGGAATGCACTTTCAGAATGACTGCGTTTCACGTAGACATTTTAAAAATGGTGCATGTCAGATTCCAGAACACCTTCTACCCTCCCCCTACCACCCACCAACTTCCTCCCATCACACTTGACCCACCCAACATAACCATTCCTCTCCCCCCATTACCCTTAATCCTCCCATTAACCTTGAGCCTTCTGACATCCCCCTGCCCTTCTGAGCCTACACCCATTACTGTCCCCATGCCCACTCTGACCCTGACTCTCCCATTATCTGTGGCACTTGTTCTATTCAATTCCATGCCCCCCACCACCCTCACCCCATGAGACCATCTGGTACCTGACCATGACCTTGGAATTCCCACTCTACCACATCCCACTTCCCTCTGCTCTCTCTGTTCCCTCCGCTGCCCACTACCCTCAGTTCAACTCCAAGAGCCCTAATATTGACAGCACCGACCCCACCCTTTAGGACCTTCTCCCTCTCAACATCCGTGCCCAGAAAGCCCCTCCCCACACCCAATGTTCTAGGCCTTTCCATCCTCTGCACATCCCTGCACCCTTGCCTTCTGTCTCTGCCTTGGACAATCTCCTTCATCCCTCCCTCCCTCTCCCGGACAGCCCTGTCCCATGTCCCTTAGACTACATCCTCCTTCCCTCCCTGTCTCAGACAGCCTCCCTCTCCCTGCCTCAGACAGCCTCCCTCTCCCTGCTTCAGACAGCCTCCCTCTCCCTACCTCAGATAGCCTCCCTCCCTGCGTCAGACAGCCTTCTTCCCTGCCTCAGACAGTCTCCCTCTCTGTGTCGGAGAGCCTCCCTCCCTGTCTCAGACAGCCCTGCCCGGTGCCCCTTAGAATGCAACCTTCTTCCCTCCCTCCCGGCCCCGCTCAGACCTGCCCCATTGCCTTTTGGCTGCTGCCACCTGATCTCAATCGTGGCCTGTCGCAGAACAATGCTCCCCAAAGGGAAGAAGCAGCAGCTACTCACTCCAACTCCGGAAAATACACTACTTCGCCTGCTGTAAACCACTTATATGCAGTCATGAATCTGGAGGCATGTATTTCTTGCTTGCAGAGGACTTAATTTGAAAGGTGCACTTAATTCTGACGAGATTGCCTTTTAAGGAGCATGCATGACATGCAGATGCATGCAAAAGGGCTTCCAGATGTTTGCCACCTTCAAATTTCTGAGTACATAATCCCTTAGGTAATCCTGCCATCGGGATGCTAATTTTTGGCCTCGCACACAATTAAGTTCCCCTGCCCACCAAACTTCTCATCCTCGAGAGTAGCTCAAGATTCTACCTCTTAAATACTTCGGCTACAAGAGCAGGTCAGATGCTGGAAATTCTGTGGTGAGTAACTCACCTCCTGACTCCCCAAAGCCTGTCCACTACCTACAAGGCACAAGTCAGGAATGTTGAGGAATACTCTCCACATGCCCGGATGAGTGCCGCTCCAACAATATTCAAGAAGCTTGACACCACCCAGGACAAAGTAGCCCACTTGATTGGCACCCCTTCCACCACAATAAACATTCACTCCCTCCACCACCGACACACAGTGGCAGCAGTGTGTACCATATACAAGATGCACTGCAGTAACTCAGCAAGGCCCCTTTGACAGCACCTTCCAAATGTGAAACTAAAAGGACAAAGGCAGCAGATGCATGGGAACACCACCACCTGCAAGCTCCCCCCAAGCCACACACCAACCTGACTTGGAACTTTATTGCTATTCCTTCGCTGTCGCTGGGTCAAAGTCCTGGAACTCCCTTCCTAACAGCGCTGTTAAGGAATGTTAACTTCTTATTCTATATTGTGTTTTTTAGGATCTAGCATGGGTAACACTTTGCGGGTATATATGTCACTAGAAAGTCATGTAGTGTACAGTATGTGACACCTCTAAACAATGTGCATGTGTACTAACTGAATTGCAACCTCAAAAGTGAATGATAGGTGTCATAGTGGCTCTTTGAGAAAAGCGTAAGTTTTCATTTTCTCCTTGCTCTTAAAGTGTTGTGAAATATCTTCATGCTGCGAAGATATGTAGCTGTAAGCAATCAGCTTACAGCTTTGAGCTCACCTGAACATAACACAAACATTGAATAATTATCCTCTCAGGCTTCAACAGCAGAAAGATATTCCAGACGGGAAAGTGTGTCAAAATCAGGTTGCACAGCCAAAACAAACCTTGTGCCAGTAAGAGAGAAAAACTATTTTCAAATATCGAACACTAGACACACAGAGCCATCAGACCCTTTTCCCCTTAATGCACTAAAATGCAACAAAAGCAAGTTCCTATTCTATCAAAGCATAACTTACTGCATAATAAAAATCATCAGTTGAGAATCATCATAAATCCATTACGGGATTTATTATAATTTAACTGAATGGGATTCCATTTCTTGTGAAATATTTAATTTGCAAACCCGTGCTTGCAAAACTCAAAACAGTGTCAAACATTAGATATGAATTTTTGCTAAATAATCCTCCAGTGTGCTAAGAATTACACTGGCAACCAATTTGAGATTGTCAGTCAGGCTCGCAGTGTGGTGCATTTGTGTGTACTGGAAGATACATATATTAATACACAGGGCCCTGTTCTTTGCAGGCAGAAAGAAGATGTGCACACAATGTGCCTGTTTCAGCTAAACAAAGTAAGTGACAGCCATTCACTGGTTCATTCCTCAGGGCAATGTCTTGACCAACCAGAGTCAAGCTGCCTGTTTTAAATTTCAAATAATGCTTGGAAGTTAACTGTCAGTTATGCTCAAATGGTGCATTCTCTATGACAATGCCTCTGCCAATCAGAGTCCACTTGCCAATCAATCAGCACTCTCCTCTCATACAGTATAAATTTGCTGTTTCTCCTGACATTGGTATTTTCTTGCAAATTGTCCTGATGAGTGCAAAACAAAAAGGATGTGTCTCTTTTGTCTGCGATGCACAAATCTTTAATTATTTATTTTGATTGCATAATATGAAAAACATGATACAACTTGACAGGCTTTCAATACTTACTAAAATCTTCGATACACTGTTTTTATTCCTTTGGGGTATTTCTTCATTGCTTTTGCTCTTTGTTGTTATCACCATGGAAACTACAGCAGTAGCCAACTGAAAGCACTGACCCAATTTATATGTAGATTTAGTGCAAGTTTGGCCTACAATTGAGTAATCCCTAGTTTCTAGGATTTTTATAAATAGAGGAAAATATGTGAAGCTGAGGGATGAGCTATCGGCTCCACTTCTGGAGTCATTGGACTTATAAACAAGTGACCAGGAATTCAAATTTCAATCTAAAATGCCATTTGATCACTCCTATTTTAGTTAGACGTGTACAACCAGTGCTTGGCTGACTCATTAGTTCAGCGCTCCAAAGTGAGAGTATTAGAAAATTGTCAAGACAGTTACGATTGTAAAGGCTCCCCTCCTGACATGTGTTTATAATACGGCATTTATGAGTGAGTAAATAGCTGAAACAATTCCGTTCTTTTAACTGAAACATGGTGGCAGTGCCAACCATGAGATTGAAAAGAGACAAATATGTAAATGGTAATTAAAAAAGACAAGAGAAGTCATCATCAGTGTTTTCAGGCCTTTTTTTTATTACTGTGAAAGAGCCATTTAACTCCCTCCAAATGTTATTATGCATTCATTATTATCTGCCATCATGAAGAAGCATCACCCAACTTCCACTGCTCTGTTCCCTAGTACTAGATTTTGCTGAGCTAGTTAATCTAATGCCCATTTTAAAAGCAATTTGAAATTGGTTTTGTTTTCTTTTTCTCAGATATGGGTTGAAGATCTGGTATCTTTTCACATATAATCTGATACAGTTCTGTGGATACTCATGGATATCTACAAATATAACTGCCAGATTCTTAACATTTGGTGAAGGTAAGGACCTTCTTGCTGTATATGTTTTCTTATATCGAATACTGGGGATGCTTTCTGTAGAGTTTGCTTTCTGTGGGGATCATTTACTGAAAGCAGATATTCAAATGTATTCTCATAAACTCTTCAAACTTAAGGCTTCAAACCATTCAGGCAATCTATGAAATTGTCAATACTGAATCTACTGGGGGCTTTTAACATGGGGTGTGTGTGGGTTTGAGTGCAGATGCAGGGGATAGGGTGGTTAAAGTAATCAAAAATGCAACTGTTGAGAAGCTGTTTCCAACCCACTGATTTCCAGGTTTAACTCTGGCACATTATCCTGATTGTGTGCAACACCCTTGGGAAGATGGTTAGCCAATTATGGTAATCTCTCAACCAAAACAATGAGCAGAATCTTGTTGAGGCGTTGGGGGTCTTGCCTGCCAGCTGTAGAGCCAGCTGCCTCTTTCCAGAAAGGCCTGCCTAACCACAAGCCTTTCAGGCAGTGCGAGGCCTTCCCCGGAATCAAGACCCGGGGGCAGAATTCTCGCCTCCCGAGAGCTGCTGGCCAATCAGAGGCTGGCAGCTCATGTGCTCAGCAGCGCCACAGGGGAAGTAGTGGCTGCTGCCAGAAAAACACCTACTGGACTCCCAGGGATGAGGGTCATGGGAAGGTGGGGGGTGAGGCAACAAGGGCAGAGGGGTGGCTCTTAGTGGGCCCTCCCACTTTCCCATTGTTGAGTACCTTAATTAGGCATTGGTGCCTTTGATCAAGGGCCCCCTCCGCTGCTGCAGGTGACAAACAGCCTACAGATGATGAATCTTCAAAGGAGATGATATCTTCTCAGGGTCCAGCATCATGGGACTCATGCTTACCATGCACCAGCTCAGATACTAACATGTAAATGGGACCAGTTATGCAGATGGTTGGACTTTCATCTGGTGACTCACTCTTCACAATTAAGCAAGAGAAGACAGTGTTGTCAGGAACAGCAGTGGACAGTCCACCTCAGAGACCGCAGGCCCCTTCAAGCTCTACTCAGCTGGACACAAATGCTGTAAGCTGCAGACTATCAATGAAGGGGATAATCATTGAGGAACAGCGGAAAATCTAGGATTGAGGCACAATGCTCCTGAGGCTGACCTCCTGGAAGATCTCCAGTTACACTTTCTTTTGCCCCCACCTCCCCCCACCCTGCCGCACTGCTAGGGAAGAGTATTTCTCTCCAGCTCCTCAACACCCCCCCTCCCATACCATCCTCAAGCACTATACCAAGGGAAGCATCATTAAAGTGGGAAGCAACCTTTGGTCATCCTGAATCTATTCTCACAGTTTGTCTTCTCATTTTCCAAACTCTCAACTCCTTCAAGTTCCACCTGTCAATTGTCCCTTTAAATTTCATAGGATTACATAGGATATACGGCACAGAATCAGATAATTTAACCCAATCAGTCCATGCTGGTGTTTATGCTCCACTCAAGCCTCCTCCCATATTTTCTTATCTAAATCTACCATCATAGCTGTTATAGAGTTGATTTTCCAGGCAGCTTTTCTTGGTGAAAACGTTGAACTTTATTTACAAGACAGCAACAGCAGCTACATGTGTGCATCTAACTCTATAACTAAAGAAGAAATCCTCCTAGAGGTTCCCCACACTGCTAACACATTGGTTTACACAGATCATGTGATCTTACAACAGGGGATTGTCCTTAAAGCTACAGTTCTAACTTTTATCAAAACTATAATTACTACATTCCTCCTCCTTTAAATTTTCTGTACATTTTGTATTTACAAGGATGATTACCTCATGACATTTCAATATTTACACAGGTAATGAAATTACAAGTTCAGTCTTTCAGGTGGTTTCCTGATGCGTGTGGAACGTTGTAGCTCCACGGCTTCCAGTTCTTTGACAGGAACCACATTCTCTGGAACCGCATTAACATCAGGTACCTCATTAGGCACAGCCAGTTCAGTGTCGTCCACTCCGACAGAGACATCGGGCTTGTTGATCCTTGCTTGAGGGATTTTAGCAGGAATCACAGGTTCAGCAATGGTTACAGGTGGAATATCATTTTGCTGGGGTATCTCTCTTCTTCTTAAATGATCTACATGCTTGCGGGTGATCCAGTCCTCCACTTCCATGTGTACAACAATGGTCCGGTCACGGAGCTTACTTTACCAGGTTACCACTTCGGTCCTCCACCAAAATTCTTTACATACACTGCTTCTCCAACATTAAATTGTTGCTCACAACTCAGCAAATCATGAGCAGCTTTTTGGTTCCTTTGATTTTTCTCCACCTTCCCCTTAAAATTGGGAAGTATCAGGCTTAGTCTTGTTTGAAGATGGCGCTTCATCAACAATTCTGCTTGTGTTGCACTTGTCACAGTGTGGGGGGTTGTTCTGCAGTGAAATAGGAAACGAGCAAGTTTTTTAGTTTCCAGCGATTCACCTGTTAACTTTTTCATTCCCACCTTTTATTGTCTTTTCGGAACCTTCTTCCTTTTTGTCTTCTTTCTATGACAGAGTTTAGTCTTGGCCTTCTTTTTGACTTCACTGTTGGCCAGACTTCTCTCAGGTGAAATTTCAACTTGTCTTAGTTCAGTAGTTGAGCTACCCATGATTTCATTATCTACTCCCCTCTTGGAAAGTTCTATGCCTTTTGCTTTCAAAGCCTCTTTAGCTTCATTCAGCTGATTCTTCAACTCTTCTGTTTCCTTTTCGTATCTGTTGGCTTCCTCTTGGCACCTTGAACATTGCTGCATCTTCTCTGCCAATTGGTTCTTCAGTTTGTTCAGAGTGACGTTAAGTTCTTCCTGTTTCTCTTCATAATTTTCCAGAGGTACAAACTTTGACCTGAGGGACCCTCGTATTGTGTGAAGGTCTTTCAACAGGTTTTCCTTTTCTTTGCGAAACTCACTTGCTTCATCTTGAATTCTGTTAGCCAGCAGAGTCTCCTTGAGTTTCTTCTGTTGTTCTTCCCTATTGTTGTTTAAGACAATCTTCATTTCTTCAGGTTGCTGAATGGTTTTTCATCCGGTTGCATTCCTTGGAGTCTTCAGGCTCTTTCTGAAGTACCTTGCCTTGTTCCATTTCCAATTCAGGAACCCTTCCTGCTTCCTTTTGAAATCTCACTGGCCAATCAAGGTTAATTTCCCTCAACCAATTTCGACCTAGAAGGTTTGGTCTTCTACCTTCTAATACCATCACTGATAGTTGTGCTGTTTGGTGTCTATAATAGACATGTACTCTGGTGATACCTTTTACCTGGATTTCTTCACCTTGGCAGAAGTTTGTTCCAAATTTAATTGTCGAGCACCTTTATTTAAATATCTGAAAGTGTGTTCTCCTACTACAGTGGTAGAAGCACCCGTACCTACTTCCATTTTTAAGAGTTTACCATTCACTTGCAATGTGACAGTAATTTGCTCTGCCGTCCCAACTTTCGTGTTGAATCAGGAATAAATGTCAGAATTGGTTGTTTCTAGCTCTTCCACACTATATACTTCATTGGACTTTGTTTGTTGCATGGAAGCTTGTTTTAATCTTGCTTTGCAATGTTTCCGTATGTGTTCTCTTTTGTGACAAAAATAACACTCCACCTTTTTAAATTGCCAATCGTTAGGAGTAAGATTGTTTCCACCTTGATAAAAATTAGTTTTCAAATTTGCTGCTAAACTGTTTTCTCTAAATTTTCGGTTAGCGGGGTCTGTTTCCTGCTTCGCAGTGGAGTCCTGGCTTTTTGTACCACCTTCAGCTGACCACCCAACTAGGAAAATGGCACCATTTTGTGCACCTTGAATCAATTGTGAATCTCTTACAGCGCTTTAATTCGCAAGTGCTATTTCTAACAGTTTCTTAAAATCAAGATCCACTTCAGCCAGCAATCTTCGCTGAATAGCATCCTCTCGGACACCACAGACCAAACGATCCCTGAGCATATCATTCAAGGTTTCACTAAAATCAAAATATTCCGTTAGTTGTTTTAATTTTGCCATGTAGGTAGCAGGGTCTCCCCCGGGGCTCTATTCCATGAATTGAACCTGAACCTCTGCATTGTGACTGAGGGCTTGGGTTGAAAATGTCGCTGAAGGTCTTTGAATCTGGGGCACCAGGGGCCATCAAGCTTTGAATTAAACTGTAGGTCTTGCTTCCACAAATACTCAGGAGAATCACTCTCCTCTTTTCCTCTCCCGTGATTTCATTGGCTTGAGTATATCTTGCTTTCTTTATTTAATTATCTTAGATACTCACAATTGCTGGGTGAGGGACAGCGCCAGATCTCATTTAACCTCATCGCCAATTTGTTATAAAGTTGACTTTCCAGGCAACTTTTCTTGGTGGAAACATTGAACTTTATTTACAAGACAACAGCAGTAGCATCTACATGTGTGCATCTGACTCTATAACTAAAGAAGAACTCCTCCTGGAGGTTCCCCGTGCTGCTAACTCATTGGTTTACACAGATCATGTGATCTTACAACACAGGAATATTCTTAAAGCTACAGTCCTAACGTTTACCAAAACTATAATCACTACAATGATCACCTACTCCCTTCTCCCTCATATGCTTGACTGGCTTCCCCTTAACCACATCTATGCTCATCACTTCAACCACTCCTTGTGGTGACAAGTTCCACATTTTTACCACTCTCTGGAAGAAGTTTCATATTGGAGTTAAACTTGTGTTATGTGGGTGCTCATCATGTCCACTGGTGTACATTGGATACCGAACCCAAAAGTAAAATGATAATGAGGAGCTGGTATTACAATGCTACTGACAGGTGCATTGAACTTACTTCCGGGTTAACAATATTACATCAAAAGCCACCTCCTTATCATTCCACCTGTTCCCAATGTGCTTCCAAGTTAATATTGAGGCCTAACCATCTCTAAATACTTGCTGTGTATGTATAAAATAATGCATAAGCTAAGCCTTTAAGTTCTTGTGTTGCTGGAGCAAGAATCCAGAGTATGAAAGTTTAAATGCCAACAGGGCAATTTGAAAATTTGAATACAGCTTAAAAAAGCCAAAAGATAAAAAAATAAAAACAGTAAATGCTGGAAACACTCAGCAGGTCTGAGATCATCTGTGGAACGAGAAACAGAGTTAACATTTTGAGTCCACATGACTTCTTCAGAAATAAAAAAATTGGTGTCAACATAAGTGACCATGAAGCTACTGGATAGTCATAAAAACCAAACTGGTCTTTAAAGAAAGAAAGATTTGCATTTCCAAAAGGCTTTTCATCAGCACCAGATGTCTTAAAACACTTTACAGCCAATGAAGTGATTTTTGAAGTATAGTCTCTGTAGGAAACCCAGCAGCCAATATGACTTGGCAAGCTTCCACAAACCAGAATAGTAGTGATCAGACCATCTGTTTTTGTGATGTTGTTGATAGTGAGACATAAATATTGGACAGGACACTCAGTTCAAAAAAGGTGTCATATTTGACTCGAAACATTAACTCTGTTTCTCTCTCCCCAGATGCGGTCAGACCTGCTGAGTTTTTCCAGCGCTTTCTGTTTTTATTTCAGATATTCAGCATTCGCAGTATTTTGCTTTGATATATACTTGGGATAACTCCCTGTTTTTCTAAGAAATAGTACCATAGGATCTTTTATATCCACCCAAACAGGCCTCGGTTTAACGTCATAACCAAAGGATGGCACCTCTGACAGGGCAGTGCTCTCTCAGTACCACACTGGAAAGTCAGCCTTGGCTTTAGGAATCACGCCTACTGTCCTTACCTAGTCTGGCCTATACACGCAGCTTGCTCCACTTTCTGAATAGGCTTAGCAAGCCATTCAATTGCAACTAGGAATGGGCAATAAATGCTGACCTTGCCAGTGATGCCCACATATTAAGGGTGAACACAATCGAGAAAGATTTTCCATAGCAATTCTTACCCAAGATCTGCTTCCAGCCACACGGAACATTGCAGGTACAGAAAAGGTAGGATTTACTCCTATTAGCTTTAGAACATTAATCCAGGGTTTAAATTCAAAGGGAGTGTCCATAGAATCACCTGAAAAATGGCACACACTGTAGGCTTGCTCTTACCAGCAGCTCAAAGGGTGGGACATTCTGACTTTCCTAATAGGAGCTCCTCCCCCTCATTTGAATTGGCCACTTGCTCATGTAAAACTTGTCCAGAGAACAAAGCAAGTAGCAAACATGGCTGGGGAATATGCAGTTGAAAAGCAGCAGTTCCTACAGAGCTGCTGGGCATGATTTTCTGACTCACCTACTCTTAGTGGGGCAATAGTTCCAATTAGAACTTTGAAATATCGAGACTAGAATATACTTTAAGAGATAAGTTTATTCATTTATAAAAGTGCCAGTTTATCTTTACAATGATAGAGTTGTTTTGTACACTTTAGAAATATATTATGAAAATTTAAGATATTCAGCTCTCTCCTTTTGCAAAAGCTAAAGGGCAGAATTTTCCAGTGCCGCCAACAGTGGGGATCGTGCCAGGTGGGGGCACAAAATTTGGCGTGATGGCAAAAGCGAGTTTTCCGTCGGCGGGAAAGTAAGTTGGAATCTTCCCTTCCTGGCTTCCATGGCGGGTCGAGTTTCCCGCTGCTCCAATTCGGGATCCGCACTTGCACCCTTTGCATCTCATGAATGCTCATTAAAAACCCAGCTCGCTGGAATCATGTTCTCACTCCGAATCTAATTGCCCCACTAATGCATAATTAGACCAGGCTGATTCACGAACGGATATAAGTGGCATGCCCCCGGAGACGTGCACTTCACTCACGACTTTGAAGTTTATACACGCAGCATTCACCTACCTTTCACTGCATTGCTGCCATAACTCACGGCTGTTCCATCTCAGCGCCAAGGCTGCTCACCATCAGGCAGGACCAGTAGGCAAGGAAGGGGTGGCAGGCAGAGGCATGACCGGAGCGGTTGGGGGGGTGGTGGGGGGTTGACTAAACAGAGGCAAGGGAAGGTGTGGAAGGTAGGCATATGACTTGAGGAGGGGTGGCAGTGATTGGAGCCTAGGAGGGAAGGGGTGGACAGAGACACATGACTGGGGGAGGGGTGACTGAAGACAGGTGGGAAGGGGTAGACAGAGACACATGACTGGGGGAGGGGTGACTGGAGACGGGTGGGAAGGGGTGGACAGAGACACATGACTGGAGGGGGTTGGTGTTTAAAGGAAGGGGGGGGAGAAGTGTGAGTCAGTCCTGGGGCAGTGCGGACCACATTGTCAGGGGCAGAACTTAAAGGCTGTCCTGGGGCAGTGTGCACCTTGCTACAAGGCTGTGCCTGGCACGCATGTCTTGGTCCCAGTCCAGGGAGGGGGAAGGTCCTGTCTGTGCTGTGTCAGTCATGCACATCATGGTGTTAAGGGCACGGTCAGTCCCTCACACATTTGGGTCCGGGGGTTGGTGGCTTGGTACTGGACAACAGGTGGCACTGTCATGGTTAGGGGAGACATCTGCAGCCTGTAAATGGGGAACTGGGAAGTCAGAGGTGGATAATTGATGGCCCCTTAGGGGGGTGTCCCTGTAGGTCACTGTGCATGGGGCCTGAAGATGGGGAGGGGTGAGTGCAGCAGGGGGCATGGGGGCATCAACAGAAAACGGTTCAGGGGAGGACAGGGATATCGACTATAATAATGCAGGGCTTCAAGGTTAAAGGTGGAGGCAGGAGAGTGATTGGGGGAATGGAAATTTGCACATGATGAGCCTCGAGGAGGATAGGAGGGACTTGGACGGTAACAGAACGGGGTTGGAAGTTGGTCTGCGAGTAGAATTGGAGCAGCACCATCTCGATTCCCTGATGCAATGACGCGGGGTAAAAATAACTTTGGGAAAAAATTGCTCAGGGAGGGGTCTAAGGGTTTGTGGGAGGTGTGGACTACTGCACTTTTGGGCCAGTTGAAGGGGCACGCTAATAATTTCTGCCTCAGGACATGGAAAGCAAGGCTCAGCTGAGAGATGTTAGGCAGAGTCAAATGCCAATTGGAGGATTTGGGCACCTTAACTTGCAGTGCGCTTTCTTGTGAGGATCCATTAGAGCCTGGGGCAACCTTCGATTTGGTTTGAATGACCATTTGTCCATCATAGAGAATTGTGAAATGTTCAGAAGGGTCAAACTATTAAGGGGCCATGGCTGCAGTACATATGCAACATGCTCCGGACAACTCTACACATTGTAGTTGGGATGTTCAGGGCTTACAGGGCACACATTTGCAGTCATTAAATTAGTGCAAGGCTGAGCTCTAGTCTACTCAAAAGGAGGCAGCCTGACAGTGCCCTGGCTGTGACTGATGGTGCATGACTGTACTCACCCACATCCAACCCCCTTAGTGAATGTGCTGTCATGCCTGGGACCGGGGTGAGGGTTAACCTCAGCCGCCTGTGATCCTTTAGGATGTGTTTCAGCTGCAAGGGTGGATCTGGGGATGGAATGAGGGTGGCCCAAGGGATTCAAATTACTCCCTAGCTTGGCGATGGAAGGTGACCATTGCAGGGTAAGGTTCAATCATGTGTCTCATCTATATTACCACAGAAACAAGGAGGAGTGCAGAGTGCAGGCTGCAGGCAACGCTGCCTTTATCATGGCTTTGATGCAACTGAGGAGGAGAAGAAGGGCAAAGGGAAGACCCTCGCATGGAAGAACATGGGCCAGTGGGGTCCCATGAAGACCTTGGAGATGAGGAGGAGAGACCAGTTCCACAGAGGCATTTGGCATGACCCGGAGTGTAACGAAGATGCCTTTCATACTTGGAGACGGGCGAGAGACAGTGCCTTAGATGCCTTCGCTTGTGAAGGGATGTGGTGGCTCACATCTGCCACATTCTTCGGAAAGATCTGACATCACAGGGGCTGGGAAGCCGTCCATTACCAGTGGCTCTAAACGTGAATACTGCACTCAGCTTTTTTGCATGTGGCACATTCTAGGCCTCCACTGGGGACCTCTGCGGAATATCACAATCCTCCACTCTTAAATATGTAAGGGAGGTCACTGACGCCCTATTCAATAGGGCACACAATTAATCCAGGTCACCTTGGTTGAAGCCAGCCAGGCTGCCAGAGCAGTGGGATCTGCACCGATCTATGGCTTCCCACAGATGCAGGGTGCCATCAGCTGCACACCTGTGGCCTTAAGATCTCCCTGGCAGTAGCCAGTAAGATTTATCAATAGAAAAAGCCTCTGCTCTCCCAACGTGCAGCTGATCTGTGATCACCAAAAGCAGATTATGCAGGTTTGTGTGAGGTACCCTGGGAGCTTACATGACTCTTACATCTTGAGTTGCTCGTAAGTGCCACAGATCTTTGAGCAGCCTCAGCACATTCAGGGTTGGCTCATTGGTGATAAAGGTCACTCAAAAAGATGTGGCTAATGGTGCCTGTTTGGTGGCCACAGAGTGCTTCAGAGGAGGGTACAATGCGGCACATTCTACAACACACTCCTTGATCTAGCAGACCTTTGGCATACTGAAGATGCATTTCAGCTGACTGGGCTGGTCAAGCGGCACTCTCCAGTACTCTCCACAGAGGGTGTCCCGTGTCATCGTGGTTTGCTGTGCCCTACACAACCTGGCGCTCCAAAGAGGGGGGATGAGTTGTCAGTTGGAGGGATGGAGAAGCTGTATGTCTCTTCCAATGAAGTGGACTGGTGTAGGGTATTGGTGAAGTGTATTGGTATAGGGATGACAGCGAAGAGAGAGAGGATGATAATGCCCAATAGGAAGAGGCGAGGCTATTGCACAGGCAAAATGCAGCAGGTGTGCCCATGAGGCCCTTATAGTGACAAGGTTCCAGGGCAATGAAGAAGACTAGTTCATATGAGTGCATTTCTCCTATCCTTTCAATGCAGGGCACACATTAACACCTTTGTAAACCCTCAGCATCTCAATGAAGGACATAAATCTCAGAATGAGTCGTCACAATCTTGCATGATGATGGCTTCACCCTTGGAAGGCTAAACAGCCTCTGGAGCATGTGGCCATTCTGTAAGAACTTTACTAGCGCTCAGTCTGAACCAAATACACATTGCCCAGTACTTTCAAGCACCACACCAACATTTCATTGCCTACAGCAGCCTTCAAGGGACAGGAGCATCATTACAAACCTTAGTGCACTCATGGCAGTATGTCTGGAGCATTGAAAGGTGCCTCAAAGAGGAAAATCACCAATCACTGGTTCTCGCTTGACCATCTAAGGACTGATCTGAAATCGGACTGCGGCATCTCTCCAAAGGCCATCTCTCATGCATGAATAATGTTCAGGACTCATCCTAATACTGAGCCCCCTGGATGACATCACTCTTCAGCACTGTGACCTGTCACTCTACATCATGGAAGTGAGTTTGTGAGCCAGGTGACTTTTGTGTGCACAGAGAGAGCTTCAGAAGCACCATCACGTGATCACTGATAAGCCCTCATGACCCAGCTTTGTCGGGAGCTTACCAAATTCACGTCCAGCATTGCCATGGCATCAGGGCGTGATATGGCCCAGTCAGTCTCGACACCGCACTTAAGCATTACTTAGGAGCTTCACTAATACTAAAGACCACACAGCAGGTGTACTGGAGCTTCACTCTCATCCCACATTTTTATTCTACCAGATTAAGATATAAATGAGGAAGCCTAGGACACTGATGGCACTGTCACAATCAGAGAACCATGTCGATTGCCCTTCTGAGAGCTAGCACAGCCATCATGTCAAGCCACACGAGCCAGACCTTCAGGTGCAAACCAGAATCCTCACATGGAATAGGCCGGCATCATGAGGCTAGACAGACACCTATAACATCGCATCGTCGTTGCCGTCTAGCAGGCATTTCAGGAGTCACCAAGTGCTAACTGGCTTCATTACTCTGCATCCTGCAGGTGGAGAGTGGGAACTATTATAGGGTAATGTTTGGCCATAAACGCGGTCGCAAGTTAATGCTGCAGCCGACAGGAAAGGCCAGGGTCCTCGATGATTACTTAAACTGTAACCCACACTCAAACTTGATAGCAATTACATGGAGGCTATTAAAAAGTTCGCTTGATTGGAATGACTCCAATGCAGGCTGTGCTGAAAACCTATAACATCTACAGAGCACACACTTCAATGCAGCAGCATCAGGATAATAAAAAACTTTCCAAGATCTATACTTATGAGGCCACATTATATGTTCCTCGGACACAAATCTTACATTTGCATTGTCCAAGCACCATTTTCATATAGGAACTGCCTTTGTTCATGTCATTTCTATGGACATAAAGGGACTGACTGAGCTGAGATTGAGCGAGACACCATTGATCTGAGGGACACGATGGGAGGTGCTTGAGGAGGGGGTGGGGGGACATCGATTACACTTGGATGACCTCGGAATGCATCACATGGAAGAGCCATTCACCACCAGAATGAATTTTCTGCCTCTTCTTTGAGAAAAAGCAAAACGTACTTTGTACCTGTGCAAAACATATACAGTGAGAGGACACCCGTGCCACCATTGGAGGTCATCCAGAGGGCTCAGTATTAGGATGAGTCCTGAACATTATTCATGCATGAGAGATGGCCTTTGGAGAGATGCTGCAGTCCGGTTTCAGATCAGTCCTTAGATGGTCAAGCGAGAACCAATACTTCTCAGTACTTCTTAATTTTTCTTATCTTACCACTGCGTCTAGTTACATCCCCGACATCACAGCAGTGCTGACTGCTATGCCCTGTTGTCTGGGATGACCTTGGTGGGTGTCTTCTGGAGGCCTGGGGTCTGGAGGACCCCAGCCTGCTAAAGATCTCCTGCTCTGTGTCCAGTTCACCCTCCTCAGCCTGACCTATTGGAATAATTAGGTCATAGGCAAAGGGGATTTGGAGCGGCTGGACACCCTTGGAGTGTCCTATGTGGAGGCCCCTGGGGTGTCCGGCTGCTGATCCATCTCCTGTGGGTGCCCAAGGGGCCCTCCCTGACTCCTTGAGGAGAGGGGCACCAGGAGGGAGATTGAAGTGTTCCATCCCCCTCTTGCCTAGCCACTGATGGATGCCATTCATGGCTACAGCGATGGTGTGCAGGCCTGACCGCATATTCGGCAGAAACTCAGCATTCTGCTGGACCAGGGTCTTCACAGCGGCTGCTGACCTTCCAATGGTGACCTCAATGCGCCCTTATGCCGAAGTCACAAGATCAGACAAAATGTGGATGGATTCCTCCATCCATCATTCTAATCTGCTTATGGCCTCTGACAGCCCTGCCTGCTGTACGCCTGCCTGTCTTTGGAGTTCTGAGGGCTGATTCCAGAGGCTCATCATCAGATTCGGAATTAGCAGGAGCTTGGCCCCCTGCAGTCCACCGAGTGTCGGAGACCTGAGCCTGGGTCTTGCGTTCCGAGGTTGGGCATGCGCCTGACCCGAGCGCACATAAAATAACGCAAAAAGACATTGGATGTGCATCCCGACGTCATCGCGCACACGTGCAATATTGAGGTTGGCGGGTGCATGCAGAAGTTGGAGCAGCGCTCACCGACAATTAAAGGACCAATCAAGGTCATTTAAAAGCCTATTGACCGCAATTTTAGGTTGCTCTTGTGACTTTTAGCTCATCACATGGGCAAAGCGAGTGGGCGGAATTCACGTTTTAAACATTTCCTCAGCCAAGGGCAGGATGAAATCTCCGTGAGGATATAAAATAAAAAGGAATACCTGGGGACAGCATTTTTATGAGGTATGCTTTCAGGTGCTTGACTGTGCTGCATGGATATATTTTGCAACATTTTTGTGCTTTTTTTCATTATTTGGAGGTCTGCAGCTCCCTGAGGCAGCTGTCTGCCTTCAGGGAGCTCAGCGGAAGTGCTCACCAGCACCCGCGGTGATGTTGGTGCCCACCCTCTTCCCACCCCCATTGGTGGTGCTGAGCCTTCCTCAGGGTGTGTTTCACCCTGGCTGGCTGTTATTGGCCGGCCAGTGTGAAATCACGTTCGGGGCTGATCGTGGTCAGGGGCCCGTTTCCTGTCCGCTCCCGGGCCCGCCGATCACGTGCGCCCAACGAGTGCAAAATTCAGGCCCTTGGCTGTTACTGACTCTGCCGTTTACTTGCTGTGCTTACCAGATAGTGACCCCAAGCCTGCTCCAGAACTATGTCCCACTGAGGTGTGTGTCTCTGTGCTCGTGGGGGGCACAGGTGAACACAATAATGGGTCTTCCTCGGATGCTCCCTCAGGATCCTCATTTGAGGAGGGGCTGAGCTGGGGCTGATGGCCTGGTTGGTAGTGTCTCTCCGTCTTTCCTTGCTGGTGGCTATAATAGAGAAAAGAGGTCATTAGAGATTGGCTGGAGCATCACCTACATTAAATAACACAGTCATTGTCAGCGAGTGGCCAGTGACTCCTGTATGGATCCTCACTGGCTTGTTGGGAGATGCTGATCTCACCTTCCGAGCAGGAATGGTTTCTGTCACCGTCAGCCAGCTCTGCCGGTTGTTCCTCAAAATGAGTGAGTGGCCTCAACTCCGGCATCCTCCCTCTAGTCTGGGATCTTTCCCTCTTCTTGTGGGCAATCTTGCCCTACATAAAGACAGATGGACGGACTGTGAGCACCACAGATGAGAGAGCAGATCATAAGCATACACACCTGCAGTGTGTGCTGAGTGCCTCCTAGTAAGGACTGAAGATGCAACTTGTGCAGGATGTTACAGGAGATGATGATGTTAAAGTGTCTGTGACACAATCAGTGTTGATGCCCTTTCTGCTGGTAGTGTGTGAGATCCCTGTGGACTGTAACCTCTCGAGTGGCCTCATGAGAGTGAGAGTTGGGAGTAAGGAGAAGGTTGGCTTACCCTGGGGGAGTGAATAAGACCATTCATCCTCTTCCTACACTGCAGGGCAGCCTTTTTCTGGGGTCCACAGGCACTCTGGCGACCTCCTCCCAAGCCGACGTGGTGAGGTTGATGGACCTCTGGCTTCCACCCAGAGGGTAGACGACCTCCCAGTGCTCCTGGACTGCCTGGAGGAGTCTCTCCTGGGAGATATCACTAAACTTGGGAGCAGAAAGGGCTTGTTTCTTCTGTGGGCCATCACTCGCCACAAGAGATCCTGGGCTGCAGAGAGTGAATGTGTGTTTGGGTGCCGTTTAAATATGGTGCTCAGACCTTCGACCCTGTGAGGTAATGGTGGGGTGGACAAATCCCAGACCGACCTCCACCCAACGAGAATTACGCTGAGTTTCGCGCCAGTTACCACAGTTCAGAACAGTCTGCAGAGCTGACAATTCCGCCTAAAGTGTTTTTCTCCCAGTGCTTTTTAAGGCCCTTAGTTGCTGCATTCCTAATTATCCATTCAAAAGCAACTAGTTTATTATTAGTTGCCCCCAGAGCCGGAGCAGTCCCTAGGCACGACTGGGTCCCTCAATGCAGATGGAGGCCAAAGTGTGCATCCTTCAGCTTTGTGATGCAGTGCACCAGAGAACAAACTGCTTGTTTCAGTACAAACTCTCTCTTGTCAGACTCTAAGGCCTTGATTTTAATCCCCCCTCCCCTGACCCTATGCCACCCATCCAGTGGGGTAGGGATAGGGGGTTAAAGTATTCAAGGTACTCAATCGCAACCCAACCTCATTCTTGTCCTTCAAATTTTAAGGTACTGAAATCAGGCATTAGCGGTGTTCCCATAAAAGGCAGTTAGTAGCCTGATTAATCTTCCAAAGTTGCGGCCTGATGACATCACCGGTAGCTTGATTTAAATTTAAGTGGAAGTGAGGAGCAGGCCTAAACTGGAGGTTCCAGGGCAATGAAGAAGACTAATGAGTGGGCAAAAACGTGGCAGATGGAATATAATGTGGGAAAATGTGAGGTTATGCGCTCTGGCAGGAAGAATAGAGAAGCTGAATATTATTTACATGGAGAAAGACTGCAGAAAGCTGCAGCACAGAGGGATTTGGGGGTCCTCATGCATGAATCACAAAAAGCTAACATACAAGTTCAGCAGGTAATGGGGAAGGCAAATGAAATGTTGGCCTTTATTTCAAAGGGAATGGAATATAAAAATAGGGAAGTCTTGCTAAAACTATACAAAGCACTAGTTAGACCACACCTAGAATACTGTGAACAGTTTTGGTCCCCTTATCTAAGGAAACATATACTGGCATTGGAGGCAGCCCAGAGAAGGTTCATTAGGTTGACCCTGGGGATGGAGGGGTTTTCTTATGAGGAGAGGTTGAGTAGGTTGGGCCTGTACTCATTGGAGTTTAGAAGAATGAGAGATGACTTTATTGAAACATATAAGATTCTTAGGGGGCTTGATAGGATAGATGCTGAGAGGTTGTTTCCCCTTGTGAGAGAGTCTAGGAACACATAATCTCAGAGTTAGAAGTCACCCATTTAAACAGAGATGAGGAGGAATTTCTTCTCTCAGAGGGTAGTCAATCTGTGGAATTCTTTACCACAGAGGGCTGTAGAGGCTGGGTCGTTAAGTATATTCAAGGCTAAGGTAGGCAGATTTTTAATCAGTAAGGGAATCAAGGGTTATGGGGAAAAGGCAGGAAAGTGGAGTTGAAGATTATCAGATCAGCCATGATCTCATTGAATGGTGGAGCAGACTCGACGGGCCGAACGGCCTACTTCTGCTCCTATGTCTTATGGTCTTTGAACTTCCAGCTGCCCATTGCTGATTCAAGGCTAGAGATGCTGATTTCCAACTTCCAAAGGTAAATGCTAACGTTTTGCTCTTCCGGGCCCCGAAAGGAAGGCCTGGAGCTGAATTTCCCTTTTAGGTCAGGGACCGTCCACCCAGGTCCCTGTTTCCAGCTTCCTGCCATAGGGTTCCCTCCTCTCCGACATTCACACCAAGAAGGTTGCCTTCGGATAGGGAGCAACCTTGAAATGACAGGTCTGCAAGAAACTAAAGCAGATGAATCAGTTGAAGGTAGGAAGTAATTAGATGGTTTACTTTTCATTCAGCAGATGAGAAAGTACTTTGTATTGAATGCACACATTCTAACCTTTCCTTCTGGTTAACAGTATCAGAGTGACGCTTTTGTAATTAATGTTGATAACTTTAAAATAAAACAGTGAACAAGTGTTCAGTGTGAGTAACAACTGTGTCGGAGAATGGAACAACCTTTCACTTTTCGCATTCAGCATCAATAACCAGCACTTCCAGATCAGATGAGTTGCCTCCTCACTGCAAAACAATCGAAATATATAGCTTCACTTTACTGAGGGTCCATTGGAAACACTTCAACAGCTGAACTACAGATATTCGAAGTACATCTAAAAGCAAGTTAGCATATTTAACAAAATAAAGGAAGTCAATTGCAGCACGTGGAACACATTGCATAGTAGATGTACTAAGCAGCTGAGACAGCTGGCTGTTCCTGGACATGGTTTTAGGTGCTAACAGTAACTAACACTTGCTATGCTGGCCCACTGTGTTGGTGGTTAGTGGGTTTTGATCATGCCATCAGGGCTTTCACAGTGATGTAATCTGGGTGAGATATGGCAGTCTCTACAGTTGATGTTCCCAATGAACTAGGAGTGGGGACTAAATTCTGAACATTTATTTGATCTCAGAGCGGGCTATCTGTCATAATGCCTCAAACCACAATGTAGGGGCTGTGAGAGGATCTCCTGTTGCCACCAATTTATTGAATGAACCAGGAGTGAAGGCACATCTGTGTAAGAAATTGAAATAAATAGTGTTTGGAAGATGGCACCTTTTTTATGTGTGTGTTGTTTGTCTTTATTTGTTCATGGATATGGGTGTCACTGGCTAGGCCAGCATTTGTTACCCATCCCTAATTGCCCTTGAGAAGGTGGTGGTGATCTGCCATCTTGAATCGCTGCAATCCATGTGGTGTATCGGGATACTCACAGTGCTTTTAGGAAAGGAGTTCCTGGGATTTTGACCCAGCGATAGTGAAGGAACTGTTAGGGTTTGAAGATCAACTTGTGCTACATGCTTGAGATATGAAGATCCTGTCTAGAGAACATCAGGGGCTTTGTCACTACATTCCTGGGTCCTGCTACACGCTGATAGGTACAAGGTAGTAGGAGTCAACAGGTAGATTAAAAGAATGGCTGACATCACTGAACTGAGCAGATATCTGTGACACAACCAAAGTCATAATACGAGCCACTTTGTTGTTTTTACTCTTTGCCAAATCAGGGCCCTCTGCATTATATACCAGTCCTTAGTAGAGAAGGTAAGACAGTCAGTCTGCTGCCAGACCTCTGTCAATGTGACTGTAACCAAGTACTGGGAGGAATGTGAGAGCAGCTATTTTGGAGCATATTTTTTGCTGCAGCTGATTGCTGGAACTAGGAAATAACAATATTTAATTTCTTGTGGTTTCATTGAAGACAGCCTGGTGGACACATACCATTCCATAGGAGCTGTGATGTGTTTCTGCCAATTGTTATCAATTCTGGAATTGATCCACATACTCACAGGCATTGAACAGAGCCTGTTTCTTCCCCGATTCTTACAGGTAGGATTTGAAACCTAAAATAAACCAAATTCATTATTTTCCTGTGCGACCTTGTGATTTCTGTTTCTTTATTAAATCCAATGACTGACCTTCCTCAGATAGGTACTTTGACTGAACAATGTGATATCCAATCTCTTGGACTCTATTGGGTTTGAGGTATTATTTATTAAGGGAGGTGCATGTTATAAATGCAGCTTGGGTGAGGCTTCATGAGAAAGGGAGTTTCTGAAATACTTATAGCATTTCCAGCAGGATTCACTTGTTCTGGCAACGTTATATATCATGATTCGAAAAAAAAAATGTAAGGTTTGCAATCGTTACATAATATTATACAATTATAGAATCTCAGTGCAGAGAAAGAGGACATGGCGCTTGTGCTGACTCTTTGAAAGAGCATAACAATTAGTTCCACTCCCCTTCTCTTTCCTCATATAGCCCTGAAAACTATTTGTTTCTTAAGTCCCAAATGCAAGTTACTCTTGAATCTAGCTTCCTTTTACGTATTACACTCCAGGTACAACTCTTTGAGTTAAAAAAAATTCTCCTCATCTCCAATCTGGTGCTTTTGCCAATTATCTTATACTGGTGCCCTCTGGTTAACAACTGTCCTGACAGTGGAAACAGTTCCTTACGACCTATTGTACCATAAGCCCTCAATATGCTGCCTAGCTGCTTATTTGGAACTTTTTTTTTGCAGAAATCAGGTTAATCAAACCAATTTTAAAAAAACAACTCATCTAAGTAAATGATATTTTTATCACAGATTCTTTAAATTAACATTGAACATCAGTTTAGTGTGACCTGGTCTGGTCTGTCACAGTGTAACAATTCTGAATGATCTTAGTCCACAGTTTCAGAGTTCAGCCAATTTCAGTCACTCTGATTAATATTGTGCATTGCAGCTAGAGAAACAGATGTAATAAAAAGGCAAGCTCTGGGATGAAATTGTTTCCTTCTTTCAAATTGTCAGATCATTTGTGTGAACTTCAAATGTGAGCTCAATGAGTGGAAAGCTCACAGATTTATAGTCTGCGTTTCTGATTTATAATTCCAGGTTACCGAGAGGAACATAATCCTTTTTGTGGTCATCACCAGCCAAGAGGAGATGCAGTCTAAACATGTTGTTTGGGCCTTGTTTTCCCTCTGGGGCACCCTGGATGTGATGAAGTAAGTAATTGGGCAGTATGATTGACCAATAGCCTATACTGAGTGAAATCTCTATTAATCTTTGTATATAAGAAAATAAATTTCTACAAGGCTGATACCTAGAAAAGAAAGCTCATAAAGCACAACTTCAGAGTGAAGCCTCAACTTGTCTGTTCTTGGCTGCAGAACATTTTGGATCATGGTTGCCAGCTATTGATGCCTCATATTAACACTCAGCATTTTATGGACCTAGTCACCCAGACAAGAATCAGCAAAGCTGCTCCCCTCTCCCTTGGGTCACACTCCTCATGAGTGTGGTGATTAAATCATCAGAATAGGCCCCTATCTCTGCTCCACAGCAGGGGCAAGCATGGAAGGCCGTGAATGGGGAGAGCGCGAATGAATGGCAATAAAAGCAGAGGGGTGAGAATAGACAGAAGTGGAAAGGAGGAGAAAGAATGGGTGGCAGTGTAGGTGAGAAATGAAAGGTGAAAATGAAGGGGAGGAGGAAGGTGAAACATGATGACAATAAAGGGGAAAGAAATGTATGATAATGGAAGGGCAAGGGGAGAAGCTGAGTGTGTGCATTAAAGTTAGTCGGGAAAGAAAATGCCAGCATTAAATGAGAGAGAATGGGCTGGGTGAAGGCTGGAAATCAGGAGGACTAGGTGGAGGCTGGAGATCGGGAGGACTGGGAGGAGGCTGGAGATCGGGAGGACTGGGTGGAGGCTGGAGATCGGGAGGACTGGGTGGAGGCTGGAGATCGGGAGGACTGGGTGGAGGCTGGAGATCGGGAGGACTGGGTGGAGGCTGGAGATCGGGAGGACTGGGTGGAGGCTGGAGATCGGGAGGACTGGGTGGAGGCTGGAGATCGGGAGGACTGGGTGGAGGTTGGTGATTGGGAGGACTGGGTGGAGGCTTGAGATCGGGAAGACTGGATGGAGGTTGGAGATCAGGAGGACTGGGTGGAGGTTGGTGATTGGAAGGACTGGGTGGAGGCTGGAGATCGAGAGGACTGGGTGGAGGGTGGAAATCGGGAAGACTGGGTGGAGGTTGGTGATTGGAAGGACTGGGTGGAAGATAAAGGCTTCCTGGCCTACAAAGATGTTAAAAGAGCTATTTACCTTGAGGAACCAATTGCTCCCACCTTGGATCAGCTGTTGGGAATCCCACAGTTTGGCCCTCTCCCTCATTCACTGTGAAATATAAGTCACACGTTGATCATGTCATTAGGCCATCACTGCACGAGCAGGAACCTCACCCATGCCTTGATTTATGCACTTCAAAATGTAAAGGGAGGGAAATGAGGTCAGGTTGCTTGATCCTAATATCTTAACCCCTTTCCCTCTCCCACCCATTGTTGGAGCCGGGGTTTGGGGGGACATTAAAATCAAGACCATGCTATTTTCCAACCCTGGCAGGTGTCACCTCCATCTGTAGTAGTGGGGATTTAAGTCATTCCACTGTCCTAAACATTTTTATCTTACATTCACTCTGTCTCTTAGGTTTACTTAACACCAATGTGTTGGAACTTTTGACAAGTTAGATAGGCACTGAGTGAATGATCACTTTTTTCAGAATAATACTTCAAAAAACGTAGTGACTTACAAATCCGACTTGGCCACATTTCCAAATATGTTAGATTTATGTGCTTACCTTGCAAAGAGGGTACTCTTTTAAGCTGCATTCATACATGCATTCTGGCAAGGTACCAGAAGACACATGCATAAGTGAAGTGATGAGTTAATGCTTTTCTGTCCATAAATTATCTTTGCCAATAATAATGTTTGTCAGTATAAAATGTAGTCTGAATAAAATGTCACTTCACTGATTTTTTGGGTCATGAAGACTCTGAGAAAGAGGAAGCTATTTTGTCAAATGTTACGTAACATATCATGAAGCATGCTAGAGAATGACTTTTTTCTGTATCGGGGGAATTGTACTCATTTGGATCACTACGTAATCCTAGATACTATATCGAGAGTTTTCTGCATATTTATATTAGACTCTAGGCCAGAATTTTATGTTCAGCAGGTGGGCGCGCACCCGACCCGAATGGGCATAAAATCGTGCGAGATGACATCGGGCAAGCGTCTGGATGTCATCACGCACTGGCATGACATTTCGCTCAGCGGGCGCACGCAAAAGTCAGAAGTGCGTCCACGGACAATTAAGCGGGCAATCAAGTTCATTAATGGCCCAATTGTAAGCGATCTTTCGTGGCCCGTCCAACCTTACAGTTGGCAGACGGGCCAATCAGCCAAGCGGGCTTTACATTTTTGATGAAGCCTCGTCCAAGGGTGGGATGAAATCTCTGTTAGGATATAAAATAAAAAGAAATATCTGGGGACTTTTTTTTTCTGAGGTATGCTTTCAGGTGCTTGATTGTGCTGCATGGACGTTTTTTACTGTATTTTTGTGCTTTATTTTAATTGGTGGAGGTCTGCAGCTCCCTGAAGCAGCTGTCTGCCTTCAGGGAGCTCAGTGGAAGTGCTCAACAGCACCCGCGGTGACGTCGGCGCCCACCCTCTTCCCGCCCCCACTGGCAGTGCTGAGCCTTTCTCAGGGCGTGTTTTGCACTGCCCGGCCATTAATTGGCCAACCAGTGTGAAATTACTGTCGGAGGCCGATCGCTGTGGGGGGCCCGTTTCCCATCTGCTCCCGGCATTGCAGATTGTGCGCGCAGGACGAGGGTAAAATTCAGGCCTAGGTTTTTTTGCTCCTTCATTTGAATTCTGAGGCAGCCCTGGATGCTGGCATTTTGTATAAAATATTCCCTTCACTGACACTACTGTGGTTGATTAGTTTGTGAATATTCATTGTTAAGGCTTATACACTAACAGAAGACATTTAGTTCAGGAACTTGAGGACAATCAACATCAATAAAATCATACCC
Organism: Cetorhinus maximus; assembly: GCF_964194155.1. NCBI lineage: Eukaryota > Metazoa > Chordata > Chondrichthyes > Lamniformes > Cetorhinidae > Cetorhinus > Cetorhinus maximus. The sequence continues at coordinate 132,303,139 of NC_135880.1, forward strand.
AAAAAAAATTATATCAAGTTTCCAGCTCAGAAACAAACCATTTGGCTCTATTTGTCTACACTGGTGTTTATGCTCCACCCAACTCCGCAACGGCACCCCCCCAACCCAACCCTGCAAACCCCACCTCCTGCTTTCAGCATATCATTCTATTACTTTCTCCCTATCTAGCTTCTCCTTAAATGCGTCTGTGCTATTTGTCTCCACTACTCCTTGTGGTAGAGAGTTCCACATTCTAACCACTCTCTGAGGAAGTTTCTCCTTTGTTAGTAACTATCTTAAATTTATGGTCCCTAACTTTGGTCTCTCCCATAAGCAGAAACATCTTGTCGACGGCTACTGTATCAAACCCTTGCATAGCCTCAAGGACATCTAACAGGTCACCTATCAGCCTTTCTCTAGAAAAATGACCTCCAGTCTTTCAGCCTTTCCTGTTCTGGTGAAGATGAAGCAGGGGAGAGGAGGTTGAAATGCACAGGAAAGTATGCAAGGGAAAGAAAATAGCTGAAAACTTCTATTTTGGTAATATTTACAAAGCAAAGGGCTACAATTTACTGTAGCAGCTTGTCTAGTGGGTGGCGGTGGTATAGTGGTATTGTCACTGGAATAGTGCTCTAGAGACCTAGGGTAACGCTCTGGGGACCTGGATTCCCACCATGGCCGATGGTGAAATTGACACTCACTGATAGTCATAAGATGGTGAAATTTGAATTCAATAAAAATCTGGAATTAATAGTTTGATGAAGCCATTACTGATTGTTGTAAAAATCCATCTGGTTCACTAATGTTCTTTAGGGAAGGAAATCTGCTGTCCTTACCTGGTTCATGACTCCACATCTGATTGACTCTTAAATGCCCTCAAGGGATGGGCAATAAATGCTGGCCTAGCCAGTGATGCCCACATCCAACGAATAAAAAAAAAATCTGCTGTTGCCCTTGTGTGTTTAGGTTTTTACATTTTTTGCATGTCAAGTTGCTGAAAGTGCAAGTGGATAATGGACTAGGGAAGAAAACCAAACATCTGAGAAATGAATGAACAGGGCACACATCTGTGTATCTCCTAAAGGAACCAGATTGAGGGATTGAGAAATAAACAGCACAAGGGCTGAGAAGGAAGTGTAATTTGGTGAAATCAATGTCAAATCAGGTACAGGTAGAGAAATAAATGAGGGGAAAGCAAGAGAAGATTAAGAGAAAAGGCAAGAGAATGGAAACATTAAAAAATTAATTTTAAAAAAATCTCTAACAACTAAAAGCGGAGGAAATGAGACCCTATATTTGTAATAATTAATTTTCAGTGCCAGAGGGGTTCACTGGCAATACTTACAGTGTATTAAAAGTGTATTTAGAATGAAATGGGCAAGACTTTACTTTTTGTAGTGAGTTTAATTTGTATCTGCCGCAAATATACTGCAACGTCATGTCATTCAATGATGAGGCAGACAGCAAAATGCTGATTTCAGGAAACTAATGGTGGAGCAGCGCAACTCAAACAGCAACTTTTAGATATTTGAGTTTAACCATGCTTCAGCCCCTCACTTTAAGTTACTGTACCATTTGCTTATGAATATCGGTGAGTGTCAACAATCTCACTGTAGAATGTATTTAAAGTTTTGAAAGTCTGTTCAGGCTGATAAAAAGAAATAAGGAGCAGAAATAGGTCACTCAGCCCTTTGAACCTATTCCACCATTCAGTAAGATCGTGGTTGATCTGATAGTGGCCTTGCCTCCACTTTCCTGCCCATCCCCATAACTCTTGACTCCCTTGTTAATCAAAAATCTAACTGAGCCTTGAATATATTCAATGCTCCAGCCTCCACTGCTCTCCATGGAAGACAACTCCAAAGACTAACGACACTCTGAGAGAAGAAGTTCCTCCTCGTCTCTGTTTTAAACGGGAGACTCCTTAAACTGTACCTCTTAATCCTAGATTCCCTCACAAAAGGAAACATCCTCTCAGCATCTAGCCTGTCAAGCCCCCTCAGAATCTTATGTTTCAATAAGATCACCCCTCATTCTTCTAAACTCCAATGATTATAGGCCCGACCTGCTCAACTTTTCTTCATAAGACAACCCCTTCATCCCAGGAATCTGCCTCGTGAACCTTCTCTGAGCTGCAACCAACACAAGTACGTCTCTCCTTAAGTAAAGTGACCAAAACTGTACACAATACTCTACATGTGGTCTCACCAATGCACTGTACAGATGTAGCAAGACTTCCCTACTTATACTCAGCCCCACTTTGCAATAAATGCTAACATTCCATTTGCCTTCCTAAATATGTGTTGTATCTGCATGCTGACTTCTTGTGATCCATGTACAAGGATACCCAGGTCCCTCTGGAATATACATGTCGACTGTTTATGAGTAACTCTGTGAAAAGCATTTCAGACTAGGTGACAGCATGGCTTTCTAAAAAAAATCACCCTGAAACTTCAATGTTTTTCTGTAAAATTGAAACTATAGATAGTGTGTAATTAAATGAACAGACTGTAACACTGCAACACCATCATAAATTACAGATATCCATATCGCATGTTGTCAGTCATAGGAACTGATTTGCATATTTTGTCATGGATTCATCATCGCCTTTGGATACCTCTGTTCCCTTCAATAGTGCTGACTGAAGGTATGTTTGCTCACTCAGCATATTACCTTTCTTAAACCTCGGTTATGAATTTACATAGAATTTATTTGTGCTCTTCTCAATTCTTTTTACCTATTATTTTCTTCTATTATTTTTTTCCGTCCTTTTATCTCCCACTATAGTCTCTCTGCAACAATGACCTTGCCTCGCTGAGGGCAAGTTAGAGGCATTCTTTCAAGCCTCTGCCAGCACAAGGCCTTGGTTAAGCCTCAATTAGAATACAGCTGTCGTGCTCTCTCACGGTCTACTGCCACCACATATGTTGAGGGTCTTGATGTAGACCTCAAGGACCTGTCTCTATGCTATCTATGCTAGGCAAGATATTGAGACTGATGAGGGTTCTGATCGAACACAATTACATGAAGTTTATTACTAGCAATAACTATACACAGCTTTGCACAGGCCCTGATCTAGCCCGGGTCCCAACGGTTACACAGGCTGATTACTTGACTATATGCCTGACTCATAAAGTCTTACTGATACAAAGTCACAGACGGTAGTGAACATCTGCAGTACAGATCACAGGCAATCATGAACATCTTACATGGAGGCTGTACCTTTTAACTTCCAGCCTTACATGCGGTGATGTCACTATGCAGCTTCTTAAAGGTACAGGTCATTGTCTGCACTGGCGTACATACAATATGTCAACAACAGTGCCCAGTTCTGGTCCCCTTATATGGTTGTTGATATTGAAGCTATGGAAAAAGTGCAGAGGACTGCCACAAAATTAATTCCTAGTTTAAAACATCTTAGTTATGCAGATTGGCCCAAAGTGCTTTAGAGAAGCATAGACTTAGGGATGATTTAATTGAAGTTTAAAGGATATTGAAGGGACTAGATCATGTTTGTGTAGACCAGTTGTTTCAACCGAATAGGTTAGAGAGGACTGGGGTCAAAGTTTTAAGTTATGTAAGGTCAGAAATAGCCTAGATGTTAGGAGTTTCATATTTTCCTACGGGAACTGTGGCCCTATGGAATAGGCTGTCTGCTCATCTGGTAGGGTAGCCATGCATCTGGCTTTACACAGGATAGTCCAGTTTTCTATTGGTCAGCCCCCTGTCCCATACTGGATGCCCTTATGTCTGATATTTTTACTTTGGGGTCACTAACAATGCAAATGGCCACTACCCTGAACAGGACTGCTCTGCTACAGTGAAGCACTGCCAGGGGCCTGTGCTCGTTGTTTCTCGGCCAGCCTGGCACAACATATTTGTTCAGCCGTTGCCCAGACCTGAGGAGACTTGGCCCCAGACTGTGCTGCTGGCCCACAAACGTTGATGAATTCACCTCGCCGGTTGCCGGCCTGGTCCCGGGCCCCAGCAACATGCCTGACTTGAAGAGTGATGGGCTCCCAAGCACAGAGGCTATCCATGGTAACGAGGTGCAGAATTAGGGCAGCCATTCATCTGATTTTATACCAGACAGACTGGTTTTCAGCTGGTCTGGTGTCTGGTATTCTTGAGATACATCAATGGCCACCCTACCATCTATGAAAGTTGAATGCCTCCAAGCAAGGGCTGGACCTGTTCCTAGATAAGACAGGAATCACCTCATACAAGATTTGTCTTGTACTGTAAATCAGGGCTAGGGTGGTCTCATGGGCTAGATTCAGTCACCTAAGGGGGCTAGAGAGGAATTTTAAAGTTTTCTTTCCCTCTTAATTGGCCTGTATTTTTATCTGTTTCTCACTTCTCCCAAGAGACTACATAACTCCGGGTTGGGTGGAGGGTGTACGTATCAGCAAATCTGAAAGTACACACCAAACCTCTCTGCTCTCCAGTGCTATAAGTGGAGGAAGAGGAGTGAGCAATGGATAAATGCAGGCAGGTTGATTATAAATGGTAAACTATAAAAGCTAATAGTATTTTTTTCTATTTAAACCCGGTTAGCAATTTAGTTGTTAATTTAATGGTACAGCAGGAATTTGTGACGTATTATTCAGCAGCTTGTGCAGTGTGTGTGGACAAGGGAAAAATCTGAAACTTTCAAGCTGTCAGGTATGTTATCACACTGATAAGAATGGCTATTACAAGTGAGTTATTTGCAATAAAGTCTGATGAATGTGACTTTAATGATGGAAAAAATGACAGCGTTTTAAAACTTAGCAATAATGCCATTTTTGGTTTTCTAACAAATTGATTTGAGAAAAGATATGACAGAATTTGGAGATGATGTTGATAGCATGACTTCCTTAATCACTGATACAATCAGAGGAGGAGGAGGAGGAGGTGACACCTTCAAGAGAAAATATAGTAAATGAGACTGAAAGTGCCATATTTTTTAATGCATTGCTTTTACATCTGCAGACTATATCTTCAGTGTTATTTTACAGTTTGGCTTTCCACTTGTTCCTCCGTGCTGCTCTGACCTGTCATCATGATTGCTTTTCAACCCTAGCTTCAGAGGCGTGCCCTCAGCTATACAAGCATGACATTTCAATTCTCCACAGTCTGGGCCTGTCAAATAAGACTTGTCATATTCAACAGTTCATTCAAAGCAGTTTTGTAGTGTGGATTTATTTTGACTGGAAACTGGGTGGAGTCTGTCACAACTCATTTGTGACTCTGAGTGACAAGACTTTCATCCTTTATCTCTGGCCAGGATCTGAACCGGAGTCTTAAAAGGTGAAAGGCATTTTTAAATACACTCCGTTGCTAAGTACCGATAATGTGCAATATGGAATTTGTACAAATCCTTTAAACTTTCTTGTGCTCAATGCCCTAAATCAGATTACTGCATCCAGCCCAGGGTGGCTCTCCCTCTGATTTTTCTGGTGTCTCCCCTGTAGGGAAATACCAAGCCTTTGCTTTGTATTTCTCCAGAGACATGACACAGATTGGTTCACCATGCGGGGGAGTGCAGGAATGAATCTGCATCCGACTACTCTGTGCTGCAACACATTGGGTTTCTAAAATCATCATGCCATGCACTAACAAGCATTTCTTGATTCTATGTTGTCAGAATAAACTGGGAAATTAAAAGCCCCATAAGTGTGCTATGTTCTGTGGTGTACAAATACCACACCAGCACTCAAGTTAGTAAAATAAAGCCGTATGTACATCTTTAATCTCCTCAATCAAGGTTTCAGTATTGAAGTTACTAACAAACTCTTTCTTGTACCCCAGTAATTGCCATTTACCAGTCGCTGCCATATTTTGAAGCCCTAGGAACCTATTCCTTTCTGTTACCTGGACCTATTGCCATGCCAATACATTTTCCATATGTACTGCAACTCTACTGTGTAATACTTGTTGTAGGTAAGTTGAAACTCTTCTTGCTTCTGATTAATATATGTATGAAAGCAAATCAAATCAAAAGCTCAAGATGGCATAAACACAGAATGATGGCATTCTAACACACTGTCTAATGGAATACTGCAATGTAGATTTGCAACTCTAGTTTGGCTGAAAGGGATCTTACTGATCTTAATCTTGAGGGTGTATCTGGATGGATAAGGGTCAAATAGCCTTCTTCATCCATAATTATCTTGTGATCTGTGTAACAAGAGGGAAAAAACTGATCAGAAATCAGGCACTTTCCTATAGGCAGAGGGCTTTGCCCCGAGTAAATCAACCTAGTGTTACCCTCATGCACTTCTCAGCAGTTGCTTGAAGAGCAGTACTGGTGGAAGAGTAGGGGCAGTTCTCTTGTCCATTGTCTTTGCTGGGAGCTTGACCAGGGATTGAGGAGGGAAGAACTGAAGAGGGAAGAAAGTAAATTAAATGTAAAACTTTGGGTGATAGGTGTATCATTAACAATAAAGTAATATATACTATGATGAAATAAACACATGGTGAATGTCATTCTGAATACAGTATCACTTGGATGCTTTTCAGAAGATTTACGTTTCAGCAAAAATAACCGTGGGTGGAATTTTGATGGAGCCTGCTGGAGCAGACATGTTGGTGGGTGGGCAGGGGGGAGGTGCTGGGAGAATCGGGCAGGGATGCCCGCATCGGATTCCTGGTAAACTGTCCTTAATTAAGTTGGGGGTGAGACGGGCCTGACACAGGAATCCCACCCACCACTGGTGGGGTATCAATTAGGCTCATTAATGAGCCAATTGAAAGCAATTATCCCTGAGGCCACGGGAACTTAGCGGTCTCTGAGGGATTTAATGGGACTTGCATGGCTCTTCTGTGCCTCCTGAAGGCCACCTATCGGGTTTGCCTGTGGCTTCATTTTGGGGGATCCCGCATTGTCAGGCACTCAGTGCTCAATCGAAGGTCCTGGCATCGGGGAGGGGCACTGAAAGGCCCTGCTTTTGCCTCTGACCACCCCACCCCTCTCAAGTGACCCGCTCACCTGTGTCCATGGATTCAGAGGTGATTCTCAGGCTGGATCTTGGAGCATTACCAGCAGCAGCCACCACTTCTGGCGGCAGAAATTCTGCTCCACTGGGGGTCTGGTTGCATGGAAGGCCCAAAACAGGCCTGAGGGCGCTTAAATAGTGTCAGGCCTCCCCCACATGTGCCGCAGGGTTCCCACCTTTTTTACATCCAGTATACATCTGTTAGATATCTATGTACAAAGTACCTTGTCAAAACAATGCAAAAGACTGAATCCGATGTGTAGAAAGGTGTTAATACTTTTAAAAACAAAAACAATAAATATGCAGAATTTGCTGCATTTCAGCTGTTGAGTTCTTCAACTTTCCTAAATACATACATTAAATAGACACCAAGTGATACTGCATTCATGCATTTTCCCCAGAATGCATTAGTTGTAATTTTTTATTGCTTTTTCCTGTTTAATTTAGGCATGTTCAGCATCTGCAGACAATTCTATGAAGAGCTAAAACAGAACACAAGAAGATGCACAATGAAAGTAAAGCAAAACTAATGAATTTGAATCGCTGCCCATGTTGTTCACCAGGATTGGAAAAAGCTGCTGGAAATTTGGAGTCAGTGCTTTCACCCAAAGAGTCTGAGCTTGCTTACAGAACTCATAGAAACTCTTCCAAATCACATCATACTAAATGCACTGCAATGCTCAATGCTAGTTAATACTGCACAACATGGGCTGAATCTCAACTACCAAAAATGGGTGGGTTGATGTTAGGTTAAAATTCCAAAAATCTGAAACAGGAATCCATCTACCTCCAACCTGCCCACTTGCAGTTTTGATTAAGTTGAGGCAAGGGACATAAACCGAACTCATTCGCTGGGGGTGGGCTGTTCATTTATATATTATAATGAAGCTGGATGATGGATAATTTTAACATTGAGGGGTTTTTGTGTGAGATCGGGATCAGTCCCTTTCAGTTGGCTGTTTGGCCACTTTTCTGTTTAGTGAGGATGCTGGCCCGCTAAGCTTCTGCCTCCTCTCTTTTGACGATTGTGTTGTGCCGGCAGCTCCCAGTGCCTGGTAATGTTCTGCGCCGCTGATTGGGTGCTGGGTTTGCCACCAGCCCAATTAAGGCATTTTAAGATAGCGTCGGGTGAGTGACACCGATGCAGCCAGGACCTGGAAATTACACGGGCGCCAGATTCCCAACACCGGATCGAAAATCAAATCCCGGCAGTCAGCTTCAGTAATTTAGTCGCACCACTCCTGAGACACTCACTGCACAAATGAGGCGTTTTAACTCCAGCAAGCTGTCGACATCTAACAGCGACAGCAGTTTGCAAATTAAATCTTCTAAGTTCCCAAAAATTGCCAAACTGTGAATTGCACGGGAATGATTTGTTGTTTAAGAGTCTGCACATAGTCATTGTTTTGCATAAGCATTTTGAGGTCCTAAACTGTAATGGAATGCCTTTGAATGTTTACTGCCTTTCTCTTGCAGAAATTGTTGGTTGATTGTTCAACATGATGTAAATCTTGATAGTTGGTTATGTACCAGATGTGAACAAACATTCGATTCCGGTGAGGTGAATGGTAGGATTTTATTAGTGCACCACTGAACTGTATCGCCCTGTACTTTTATCAAGTTATTTTCCAACATCGAGTTACAGTTGGTTAACTCGGAGGTGGTATCATTTAGCAGCATTCCATTGAACATTGCCTGCTGAATTATCCAGATTTATTTGTTCTCCAGGCTGATTAGTATTCATTAGAATGGAAAATAGTTAAACAACTAACTTCTTTTTGCGAACTCTACCTGCCAAAAACGCTGGTTTAAAGTCCAGACTTAACTCGCATAAAATTTAGAGGCTCATTCGGAATGGAATGCCAGTTCTCACTTTGCCGGGAGAGCTGGAGTGAAACAATCCGGGGGAAAAGGACTGTTAATCATCATTCTAAAAAAGCGCACCTTGATTAATTGAGTAGGGGACTGCAAGTAACTGTAATTCCAAGACAAAACTGGCCCAATCTATCAGTGATAGAAGGTAGCATGAGTATAGGAAAGCAACAGAAATGAAGATCTTACAGTGCATTTATACTGCAACTGCTGCTCTTAGGCTAAGGGTTGCAGCTGAGGCTCCCGATAGCTGAACTGTGTTCACATTGCTTGGCTTCTTCTTGGCTGGAAATTTGACAGTCTTGTTCAGGCAAGAGCTCTCTGTGTCGGACTTGATACATGCGCACACATAGCTCCCTTCCAATAGTTGGATATTTAAATATCTAGAAAAGTTAGCTGGGGGCAGACGGGGAGGTGGGGGCGGGGCATGGGAACCCCCCTCCCTCTGCTCATGTAACATTTAAATTGGGGTCAGTTATGTTTAAAAAGTGCCCAGGAGATCCAGTAGACCTCTACCTGAACACTTGGTTTGTATAGTTTAATACCACATTGGCCTTGCACTCTAATCTACCAAACCTTAAACGTGTTAAACAGTTTCACTAATTGTTATTCATAGTGCATCATTATAAACTTCTGTAACAAGTGTGATATTGTATCAAAAAATCTTTCTCTGCTCATCTAAACAAATCTAAAAGGGGTAAGATCACTTAGGGCAACAAAAGGTTTCTGGCTATCTTTTTCTTAGTTGTTGTTACACACTATAACACAAACGTGAGGTTATTGTTAACCAATCGTAATAATTTTCATTGTAGGTCTATATATGTCTATTCAAAGCAGTACCTTTGTTTTACATTTTAATGTACTTTTTAACTAAGTAAAATGGAAACCAGTAAATAAAATCAGCTATAGTAATCAAAAATTGCCTTTATGGAGACTTCTTTCTAATATATATATATTTATTAATACATATTTTTTGAAATTCAAACATTCAGTTTATTTTTTAGAATGTGTTTTAAACACAGGTTATATCATGTGAGTTGGAAAGTAGCTCTTTTAAGGAAATAAAATGCTTAATTTTCAACACTCAGCAATTTAAGAATCAAAACTGATTTAAGTATTTGAACTTCATGGAACAAAATTTTGACTTCTTACTGGTGCTTACTGAGATGACGAGGAATTTCTTCACTTTGAGGGTGGTAAATCTTTGGAATTATCCATCCCAGAGGGCTGTGGAGGCTCAGTCATTGAGTATGTTCAAGATAGTGATAAATAGATTTCTAGATAGTAAAGACATTAAGAGATTTGGGGATAGTGCAGGAAAATGGCATTGGGGTAGAAGATCAGCCATGATCTAATTGAATGATGGAGCAGGCTCGAGAGGAATGGCCTACTTGTGCTCACAGAATCACAGTGCAGAAGAGGCCCTTCGGCCCATCGAGTCTGCACCGACACGTGAGAAACACCTGACTTACCTACCTAATCCCATTTACCAGCACTTGGCCCATAGCCTTGAATGTTACGACGTGCCAAGTGCTCATCCAGGTATCTTTTAAAGGATGTGAGGCAACCCGCCTCCACCTTCCCCCAGGCAGTGCATTCCAGACCGTCACCACCCTCTGGGTAAAAAAGTTTTTCCTCACATCCCCCCTAAACCTCCTGCCCCTCACCTTGAACTTATGTCCCCTTGTGACTGACCCTTCAACTAAGGGGAACAGCTGCTCCCTTTCCACCCTGTCCATGCCCCTCATAATCTTGCTCCTATTTCTCATGTTTCGATTTTCTATACGAGATGCCATGTGGCTATAGTTCTATATAGTTCTGACAAATCTGGGACTGAGGTTTGAAATGGGGATTTATCAAGTAAGTTTCCTTTCTCTGGTGGCCGGCTGAATTCACTTTAATTAATATTATTAAAAGGGCTCCTAACAAAGATAAAATGAGCAGCACCAAATATGCAGATTGAAACAATCTAATCTAATATCACAGTGAGACCCATGTACGTGGGGATGAGTTGAGGTCTCCCTGACTGAATGGATGCCTTGTTTAAAATGTTGCTTCTCAATGGGCTGGCTCCACAATGGCAGTGGGCAATGTCAAAAGCTCACACGCAGATTGCAATTTAAAGGCCTCGATTTTGGGTCAGTTGCAAAACAAGGACACTCGACACTGACCTTAAAAAAAAAGCTGCCTGTAAAGATCTAGGGATTTTTGTGGCAGGAATTTTTTCTTTCCCCATGGCAGTTTATTCCGGCACCTAGTCAAGGGAATCTCCATGGGCAGAACTTTATGGTCCCACCACGGCGGGACCGGAAAAAGCGGCAAGCCATTCAAAACTCCATTGCCTTCAGTGGGACTTGAAGACCCCGCAATGGGGGGGGGCGTAAAATTCTGCTCCATGTGTGGAGCAGCAGAGATGTCAGCAGGCAGGGTGAGTAGCCAATCAAATTGAAATATTTAGATACAGCAAACCAGGAAGTTAAAAGCATTTAAAATCCTTCACTTTTAATTTAAACGTTCAGATAGCAAAATAAATGCATGACTGATTAAGGTAAAATAAAGGTAAACAGGCATTTTTTTTAAAAGTCTTTCAAAATGTGGAATTTTGTTTACCGTTATGGAAAAATTTGACATTCCACAAATATAAAATTAGCTTTTCAGGACTGGTGAGAGTTTCCAGCAATAATTGTGAACTTAACATGCCATTAAAAGCTCAGTTACACCTTATTGAACAAGGTGTAACATTTTCAGGGGTTTTTATAGCATGACTAACAACATAAAAGTGGAACTTTTCATCAAATCATGATCGAAATGGAGACAGCCGTTTGTGGGAATCAATACAGGATACCATCTGGAAGAGCACAGACTTACAGTAACTGACACCAATTTTGAGACTCCGCACATGCACAGAATGACATGGAAATCCAGAAGTTGCTGTCAATACTGACAGCAAAATCCAGTTGAAATGTAATGTCAGCCCATCTAAGTTAGGAATGGCATGTCTGTCTTTTAAAAGGGAACATGACAGGTGCCTGAGGGGCAATGAGAATGGCCAGTTTTAAGGGTAAGTTGCTAGTTTGTTACTTTATGAGGAGTCTCAGGCTATCATGGCCTCCTGGAGCTTTGCTAGATTGCCTTAGTGAGTCAGAGAGGAATTTCCCGAGAGCTTTTCTTGAATTGGCCACTGGCATTTATTTTGCATCTTCCAGGACAGTGTGTACTGACTTAATGATGTGCATTATTTCCTGATGGTGTGGGCTTGATGAAGCTCTTTACTGCCCTACTTTCCCTACATTATTATAAAACAGTGGAGTATATTTTACTTGGGTTACATTTTAGAGTTCAGTCAGAAAAGAGTTCCAAAATGCAGTGAAGGATGCTGCACAGCAAAGCTTTGCCAGATGCTGTGGAATATATAAGTACCACTCCAAAAAGGTAGATGGTGCTCTTGGGTTTAGAATAGAGAAGCTTCAGGTTATGCTTGATGAGTGATTAAGGAACTTCTGATTATGTCGAATAACTGCTTGGTATATTTTTAAAAAAGATTTCAGTATCACTTTGCCTTGTGCCTTTATGGAGGGCAGGGGAGGAGGGGGAGTTCTGAGTACACAGTGCAGAAATATTCTGCACCCCAGCACTGTTATCCTTAAAAACAGATGCACAAGAGAAACATCTGTTTAAGAAACTAGTTGATGTTTTAATTCAATTTGGAGAGTTATTATTCTAAAGGCAATATGTGCCTTTAACATAAAACAAGTGCAAATACTGTAATATTTTTCTGCAACGTTCAGTAAGATCGAAAACTAATGAATTTTAAAAGAACATGTTTCACTTTAGGTTTGTATCATGGCACTGTGCTTGACAGTGCTAATCTCAGTTCCGCAGGGAGAGTCATTACTGCAATCCTCCATTGCTTAGTTCCTAATCCAACTCTGTGCTAGCTTCTTCACAGGTGATTGTGTCAAGAGAGATAGGAACCAATGTGTCCAAAAGGTCAATATGAGGGTCTAGTATGTGGCTGAAAAGTTACATGCTTTCCACTTTTGTGTACTAGTTTACTCCTCATTATCAGCCCACACTGCTGACTAGCAGCAATGTGAAAAAAAGAGCCAAGTGTGCAAGTTCCACCCAGTCAGTACACAGCCTCTCCATCAGCAAGTCCTCATCTGTGTCTCTTCATCGTGACAAACAGAAACTAAGTCCCTTGCTGCACAAGGCTAAAGCTTCAGAGGAACTCGGAGGAGGCTTGGCCTCCAGACATGCAGTGTGCAGGCCCACTGGCATGTGGACACAGCCTGGCGCTCATGAACCAAACTTCCAGCTGTGGGAAATAGCTCTACTGACTTGTGGATACCTCAGGCGAGTTGAAGGCTAAGGGAGTAAACTCTGACAAAAAATCTGGAGTGGACACCAAGGGCAGACTGATGTCTAAATATATCATCTTTCCGGCAACTCCTGCAACCAAGCCAGTACCAAATGTAGTGCTTTGCATTCCACTGCACTCAACTGGGGAGGCTGAGAGAGAGACCATGACGTCTGGGCAGTCCAAGGTCTCAATAAATTTTGCCCAGCTTGTGCCCTGAAGAGGACACTTCAGTTTTGCTGCAGAGTGTTAACACAACACAGGAGAAAGCAGTTGTGAGTGATAAACCCAGCTCGATTGATTGTTTCTATGGGCTGTTTCCAAAGGTGGAAGGGGTCATTGTGCCCCACTGGTCACAAGTAAGGCGCTGACCCTCCACGGTTCATCTGCTTCAATGGGTGCTTGGCGCTTAGAGTCTTTGCTCAACGAATGGACAAAATCCATCGCACCAAGCAAACAAACAAAAAAATAAAAATGCCAACTCTTTGATTGGCAAACTGGAAAGTCAGGGCCACGTGCACAGGGTTGACAGACGGCTTGTAGCTGGTCAATAACATGAGCAAGACAACTGTGATTGGCACGGAACTTGATAGGCTGAACATTGACATAGTATCCACACAAGAGACCATGCTTGCAAGGTGTAGGCTTTGCTGTAAGGAACCCCCCCCACAAATGGTTCAGAACATGTTCTCCATTTGCTTTTCAACTCAAACAGGGCCAATTAATCTCATGAGTATCTATGCTCCAGGCTGTGCTCCGCTACAGAGGCAAAAGACCAGTGAGAAGCTTGGTACTGTTATCAGCAGAATCCCTAAGTCAGTCATCTTAAGACCATAAGATGTAGAGGCAGAAGCAGGCCATTCAGCCCATTGAGTCTGCTCCACCATTCAATGAGATCATGGCTGATCTGATAATCCTCAATTCCACCTTCCTGCTTTTTCTCCATAACTCTTGATTCCCTTCCTGATTAAAAATGTCTACCTCAGCCTTGAATACACTTAACGAATCCTCTGCGGTAGAGAATTCCACAGATTAACTGCCCTCTGAGAGAAGAAATTCCTCCTCATCTCTGTTTTAAATGGGCGCCCCCTTACTCTGGGATTATACCCTCTGGTCCTAGACTCTCCCACAAGGGGAAACAACCAATCAGCATCTATCCTATCAAACTCCCTAAGAATCTTATATGTTTCAATAAGGTCACCTCTCATTCTTTTAAACTCCGTAAAGGCCCAACCTATTCAACCTCTCCTCCATACCCAAGATCAGCCTAGTGAACCTTCTCTGGACTGCCTCCAATGTCAGTATATCCTTCCTTAGATAAGGGGACCAAAACTGTTCACAGTATTCTAGCTGTGGTTTAACTAGTGCCTTGTATAGTTTTAGCAAGACTTCCCTATTTTTATACTCCATTCCCTTTGAAATAAAGGCCAACATTCCATTTGTCTTGCCTATTACCTGTTGAACTTGTATGCTAGCTTTTTGTGATTCATGCATGAGAACCCCCAAATCCCTCTGTGCTGCAGCTTTCTTCAGTCTTTCTCCATTTAAGTAATATGCAGCTCCTCTATTCTTCCTGCCAAAGTGCATACCTTTCCTACCTTATATTCCAACTGCCATGTTTTTGCCCACTCCGTTAACCTGTCTATATCCCTCTGTAGACTCCTTGTTTCATTCTCACCCCTTGCCTTCCCACCTATTTTTGTGTCATCCGCAAACTTGGTGATAGCACATTCATTTCCCTCATTCAAGTTATTAATATATATTGTAAATAATTGTGGCCCCAGCAATGGCCCCTGTGGCATTCCACTAGTTACAGGTTGCCATCCTGAAAATGCCCCCTGTATCCCAACTCTCTGTCTTCCATTAGTTAGCCAGTCCTCTATCCATGCTAATATACTACCCCCAACACCATGGGCTCTTATCTTATTAAGTAGCCTTACGCGTGTTACCTTATCGAACGCCTTTTGGAAATCCAAATATATTACATCTACTAGTTCCCCTTTATCTTTCCTGTTTGTTACCTCCTCAAAGAATTCTAATAAATTTGTCAGGCATGATTACCCCTTCATGAAGCCATGCTGACTCTGCTTGACTAGATTATGCATTTCTAAATGTTCTGCTATTATATCCTTTATAATAGACTCTAACATTTTCCCAATGACAGATGTTAAGCTAACTGGCCTATAGTTACCTGTTTTTTGTCTCCCTCCCTTTTTGAATAAGGGTGTTACATTGGCAGTTTTCCAATCCTCTGGGACTTTTCCAGAATCTAATGATTCTTGAAGATTACTACCAGGGCATCCACTATCGCTGTAGCTATTTCCTTTAATATCCTAGGATGCAACCCATCAGGTCCAGGTGACTTATCAGTCTTTAGCCCCATTAGTTTCCCTAGTAATTTTTCTTTAGTGATAGTTATTGTATTTATTTCCTCCCCCCATTTTGCCCCATGATTATTTAGTATTTTTGGTACGTTATTAATGTCTTCTACCATGGAGGCTAATGCAAAGTATTTACTCAACTCCTCTGCTATTTCCTGGTTCCCTATTATTATTTCCCCAGCCTCATTCTCTAAGGGACCTGTATTGACTTTGGCCTCTCTCTTCCTTTTTTATATATTTAAAGAAACTCTTACTGCCTGTTTTTATATTATTTGCTAGTTTAGCCTCAAAGTTTATTTTCTCCCTCTTTATTTGTTTATTTTTTTGGTCATCTTCTGTTGGTTTTTAAAACTTTCCCAATCCTCTGGCTTATCACTAATCTTTGCCACATTGTATGTTTTTTCTTTCACCTTGATACTATCCTTAACTTTCTTGGTTAACCATGGTTGGTTTATCCCTTTCCTACAATCTTCTCCCTCACTGGGAAATATCTTTGTTGTGAGTCATAAACTATTTTCTTGAACATTTGCCATTGTTCATCAACCATCTTTTCTGCTAAACTCCTTTCCCAGCCCATTCCAGCCAACTCTGCCCTCATTCCTTAGTAATTATCCTTATTTAAGTTTAGCACAGTTGTTTCCGAACTAAATTTCTCATTCTCAAACTGAATGCTAAACTCCACAATGTTATGGTCACTGTTTCCTTACCTACTGGAGGATATCAACACAACAGTGGGCATGGACCATGAGGCATGGCCTTCCTACCTCGGACATCATGGCCTGGGAAAGATAAATGAGATAAAAGCAAAATACTATGGATTCTGGAGATCTGGAATAAAAACAGAAGGTGCTGGAAAAACTCAACAGGTCTGGCAGCATCTGTAGAGGGAGAAAAACAGAGTTAATGTTTCAAGTCCAAGTTCTTTGGAACTGATAAATGAGAGTTAAGACCAACTTTGCAGAGAGCTTTGTACAAAATTTGGAACCCACCCTTTCCAGCATGGAACTGGTGGCCAACCCCATTGAGTTATGAATGCAACTTTATGAAATGGTTGTTTTAAACCGTCTCTTTTAATTTAAGATAAAACAGGTTGTCTTGGAATGGGGAATAGTGATCATACTAATTCTAATCAGAGACAGGCCCGTGTGATCTGTAACCAAAACCCATTGAAATTGAAGTGACAGGTTTCACACCTTAACACAAAAGTCAGGGGGTAGCTAGTTTTGTAAAGACACAAAGGATAAAAAGGATTTGCTGCTGCGGGGAGAAGCAGCCTCTATTGCTGTGAAGAGCAAAGTGAACAAGGACACCGGATGATTTGACCTGCTGTGGCAAGAAGAGAACCTGCTGGAAGATGGACTGTCTTGAGATTTAATCTTGCATTGCTACCTGCAACTAGGAATGGGCAATAAATGCTGGCCCAGCCAGCGAAGCCCACATCCCGTGGATAAATAAAAAAAATACCCATCTGCCAGAAACATGGGCCTGAATTTTTAGGTCGTCGGGCATGTACGATTGGCAGGCCCGGGAGTGGCCAGGAAGCTGGCCCCCGACAGCAATTTCATGCTGGCTGGCCAATTAACAGCCAGCGTGAAATGTGTGCTGAAAAGCTCAGCGCTGCCGGGGTGGGGGTGTGAAGAGGGCAGGCGACGACGTCACCATGGGCGTGGGTGAGCGCAGCGAAATAGCTTCCTGAAGGCAGACAGCTGCCTTAGGGAGCTGTAGGCCTGAAAATGATGAAATAAAGTCGTAAAATGTTGCAAAAACTGTCCATGCATCACAATCAAGCACCTGAAAGCATACCTCGTAAAAATGCTGTCCACAGACATTTCTTTTTATTTTATTTCATAACGGAGATTTCATCCTGCCCTTGGACGAGGTTTGATGAAAAATGTAAAGGCTGCCTGGCTGATTCTCCTGTCTGTCAACCGTAAGGTTGGACGGGCCATGAAAAATTGCAGACAATTGCATGGTTAATGGGCTTAATTGCCCATTTAATTGCCGGTGGGTGCACTTCCGGCTTTTGCATGTGTCCGCCGAGTGAAATATCGTGCAAGTGCACAATGACGTCAGGACGCTCGCCCAACGTCATCTTGCACGATTTTACACCTGATGGATTCGGAACCATATCCGACCACAGGCATAAAATTAGCTCCGTGGTGTAAAGTGAAAATGCATCATTTGGCTTATTTCGATTGAATTTACTAGTCAATGTGAAAGTACCTTTTTCTTAATAAAAACAAGAAGTGCTGGAAAAACTCAGCAGGTCTGGCAGCATCTGTGGAGAGAGAAAAACAGGGTTAATGTTTTGAGTTCAAAATGACTCTTCTTCGGTCCAAAGAGTCATATCGGAGTTGAAATGTTAACTGTTTCTCTCTTCACAGATACCGCCAGACCTGCTGAGTTTTTACAGCACTTTCTATTTTTATTTCAGATCTGCAATATTTTTCTTTTATTTTACCTTTTCTTTAAGTTGGCATATTAGTTGCCTGTTAAGTGGTGTTTGATCTATGTATATCTGTGTTGAAGGTGGTGATATTATCTAAACGAATGTACTAATTAAGAATGGATGGCAGTAAATCTGTACTTTTAATGCCTTGTTAGTCTTTCCACCCCACCCCCACTAGAGCTGTACCTTGAGTGTCCTGCCATCTATTCTTAATTAGCACATTTGTTTTAGATAATATCACCACCTTCAACACCTCTTTGTTCCTTTGTCTGTGACATCTTTTGATTATCTGCTCCTATCACTGCTTGCTTGTCCCTACAACCAGCCCCCCACCACCCAACTTCTCTCCCCTCACCCTCCCACCTTAAACCAGCTTATATTTCACCCCTCTCCTAATATTACTCAGTTCTGCTGAAGGGTCATGAGGACTCGAAACGTCAACTCTTTTCTTCTCCGCCGATGCTGCCAGACCTGCGGAGTTTTTCCAGGTAATTCTGTTTTTGTTAGTGAACCAGATGTGTTTTTATGACACTCGATTCATGGTCATTAGACTTTTAATTACAGATTCTTTATTGAATTCAAATTTCACAATCTAACATGGTGGGATTTGAACCTGGGTCCCCAGAGCAGTACCCTGAGTCTCTGATTACTAGTCGAGTGAAAATACCACTACACCATCGACAATAAACTAAGATGCTACAAATATCTCCAGCTCCTGTCTGGAAATTGCCCGATATTTAAAAGTTCCTCGTCATAGCACCTTTGCAGCCACTGGCGATACAGTCCCACCCTGCTCAAGATTGCAGTTGTGACTACAGCTTGTGGCGGGTTTCAGTGAAGTGCAGACAGCTCACACACCATTCATCACTGAGGTTCAGGTAAGTGTGGTCCCTGATCAGTAAGAGCAGCTATGACCTTCTGCTGAGAGCCCTTCTTCCTTTCCTCCATACTCTTCTACTAGCTTGTCCTGCTGTGTGTGTCTTCTACTCATTCCCTCAGCTGTCCTGTATTCCAAGAGGAATGCTTACTACTCACCCATTTCTATCAGAAACTGGTTTATGCCAAAACCTTGATGTCAGGACCAAGTCCTTCAGCATCAGCCGCACAACTCCCTGCAGATTTTAGCAACTCTAAAGGATTCTAGGCTTGTGCATTGTAACAACAGCCAGTGGAAATCAATCAGCTTTGAATCTGAAAGTAAGCGATGATTCCATCACATTGTGCTGGTGAAGTGGCAGGTGGGGTCCTTTCTGCTGCTGAACATGTGTTCAGCACATGCGATTATGAGGTAGTGTTAGCTGGAGCACTGAGTCTTAAAATGGCAGCACTGGTGTCAAGACACATGCTAATTGACGTCATGAAGTGCCATACATCTGGGGGACACTCACTGTGGTGAAGCTAATGCTGTCACCAGTACTGCATCTGATGCGGCTTGCATCAAAACTGTGCGCACGCACTGGCCATAGATGCCATTTTGGACCTCCATGGGCGCTCCCAGTGTCCAAAAAACAGGTGCCAAGCATATGAAGTTTGCACTTTAGTTCTTCATATTGCAAACTCTAGTTTGATGTAAGAAAGCCCACTTCAAAGCCCCAATATATTTTCTGCGTAATTGAATATGCTAAGGATATATAATGAGTCTGAGCCCTGCTCTTTCATTGCTTAACAAATAAAAGTGCATTGCACTGATCAATGACACATTTCCACCTGCACTTATCTAAATTTATGTTTCAACAAGTGCACCTTATATAGCATGAAACAACTTGCATTCACACAGTGTCTTTTAGGTATAATAATGAACCAAATTGCTTCACAGGGGTTTAGTTTTTTAAAAATGGGTTCTGAACCAATGAAGGAGATATTGGGAAGGGATGTGGCCAAAAGGTTGATCAAAGAGGAGACTTTAAGAAGGGTCCTAAGAGGTGAAGAGGCAGAGTAATTTGAAGAAATTCCAGAGCATAGGGTTTAGTGAACCCGAAGTCACAGCCGCCAATGGTAAGTGAAGGGAGGCAGATGCACAATTAGACAGAGTCAGAGAAATGGGGAGTTTGGGAAATTTGTAGGACTGGAGGAGGTTACAGAGCTGAGGAAGGACGCTGTCACAAAAGCTGCTAAACTTTAGGATGCAAGTATTAAAGTTGAGGCATTAGAGGACCAGTGTAGATCAGTGAATACTTGAGTGATGGGTGGGCAGTTCTAAATTGCGATTGAAATAAATTTCATAATGTTATATTTTATGATTGTGAGAGAGGTATTTATGGAGTCAGGAGGCCATTTGGTCCATCATGCTTGTGAAAGAGCTCAACCAATAGTTCCACTTCCTTGCTCTTTCCCCATAGCTTCGTAATTTTTTCCTGTTAAATTAGAGCTCCAATTCACTTAAAAAAATTATAGTGAATCTGTTTCAGTACATTTTAGCTCACAACAATTAATAATATTTAAATAAGAATTTTAGCAAGAACAGAAACATTTCTCAACTTTACACTCAAAACTACACAATGACCTAACGGCACTGTTCCGAATTGATCAACATGGCCAGAAGTGGCTAGGGACAGGTTTCATTGCTATTTGGACAGCGACTGATCCTTTTGAAAAGAAACTTTAATTGTAGCTCAGTAACAATAAGAAGCATCCATCTGTACACGGCCCATTTCAGTTGATGCATGCAATCTGAAGTAGTACAATGCACAGAATGTTTCAGGATGAAACAGCTTTTAATCATAGTTCGAATCAACATTCACACAAGAGCTTCAAATTTACCAGTTTCTGGACATAAATGGATGCTTTTATTTCATCAATCTGATTTGCAGTGGCATTTCTTTTTTGTAGCCAACAAAATGCTGGCGTGAAATGGTTAGAACCACAACACACTCTTACAGAAGCTATTTGTTCAATACCTTAAAGGGCACTCAAATCTTAAAGGGTCAGGGAACAAAACTTCAACCCACAAGATAAATGTGTCTGCCTTTAAATGTATTCCTTATACATTGGTGATACCTTGAAGAATGCAACAAATCACATTAATATCATTGTAGTTCTATGCACTGTTTGAGGTGATTTGTTTCTGTAAACAAATAGCATAAGATATCTCTGACATACGCGGTGGTGTGATAGACATGCAAGTTCTACAGCCACTTATGCATTGTCAGTAGCTAACAGCTTGTCTTTCAAGGCTTTGTAATACATTTGGCTTCTTGCCGCGTGAGTGCATTATCACGTCGGTACTTCCTTTCCTTTCCACCCGTGGAGTCTTAGCTTGCTGGCGAAGGCAGGCCCCTGCTTAAAGCTGATCAGATTAGCCGTCAAAAAATTGGCAGCTACCATCCATATGCGCGAGTCCAGATGGCTTTCTTCCTGTACTCAGGCAAAAATCTCAGTGCCAGCAGCGTAGCTATGCGAAACAGAAGAGGACACTTGTTACATTGCACGAAAGATAAAAGGCACAACTTAACCTAAAACCATCTCCCAAGGTGCGACTAGTCCAATTGGATTGTTTAAGGGTACCAGGGTTAATTAATCAGCACAAAGATGCATATTTTTCAACATCTGACTTGAAATAAGAGCATACATATTCTAAAAATGAAAATAGATTACAGTTTAACAACCAAATTTTTACAATATAGTGAGTTGATAAGTTCTTTCTAAAACATTGGGAGTCAGTAATTGTTTGATAATGACTGTTTAATATTAATAAAGTATAATCTTATTTCATCCAGATATATTCGACATAACAGTAGGTCAGATTATTTTGCAGTTTCTCACAAATGTATCAGCATTTTTATTAGGGAGTTACCCAATTTAGCTGAAATACTTGGTTAAACATTGCACACAAACCTTTATACTGTGCAAAATCACACATAATAAATACTTGTTTTATTACTGCAGTTGCTCTGGTTGGTTTCTGTGTCAATAAAACCAGCAGTAAGTTCCACCCCTACAGTCAATAACTGGTACTTTATTGAGCAGATCATTAACCAGCAGTTTACCCCAGAAAACAGCTTGTTTTTGATGAAGTTGAGAGACAATTGATTGTAAGCTCAGAGTTTACATCTGATTTTCAGTGGTGTGTAGTCTAAACATGATTTGTAACCAGGCCACAGAGTGGGATACACGTGCAGCATTAATCTGTCAAGAATTCTAACTAATTACTCAACCTTCCAAAGCAGATGAATAAACACAGGCAAAATTCCAAAAGAAACCCAGAAATTTCTATGAACTCCAAAGACAATCAAGTAGAAGCTCAAAGATGTAAATGTAACACCACGATCAATGTTACTCAATTGTAACCAGGTCCACTTCACAATTGCAGCATGTGAGTGACAATGTTCCAGGCAGAATCAGAGTAGGCAACATATTATATGTAACATTTCATACAACATATGTCTGAATTTACCACCACAGCCTTCAAAACCATTCCTAATCAGATATTAGCCATTTTTTTTTAAAAAGCAGTTCATTGAAACATTAACTGGTTTCACTGGATGTTTATAGCCTGTACTGGAAAGAAATACTCCCAATCTTCAGTCTCACTTACCAATTAGACCCTGGCATTCATGATCCTGTAAGCATAGTCTAATTTCTTCTCAAGGGCAATTAGGGATGGGGGCAATAAATGCTGGCTTAGTCAGCGACGCCCACATCCAGTGAAAGAATATTTAAAAATTGGTACTTCTAATCAGTCATTTTAAACAACAAAATAACTAAGTGACAACCCAAGATTACCTGTTTATTCAGTAACAGCCAGGGCATTACACAGTACAACTATTCGACTATATATATTTTACAAGTAATCACAAATTTTCATCATTTAATCTGTTCAAAGAACTTCTTCTCAAATAGCATAACCATAATTAGCAGTGGTGGCAGTATCGCATTCTATCTCAGTATATTTTAAGAGCCTTTTCTTCTGTCACCAAATCCAAGAAAATGTACATTTGTAACAGTGAATCTAGTTTTGGTGTTGTCAGTTGCCAAGCGTGCCAAGAATGAGGAGTGGATATATTGTGATGCACACAGTATCACCTTTCTATGGGGCAGGCTTGACAGGCTACAGGGTCCTTTGTCTGTCATTGTTCGTAACACCTGCTGCTTGTGCTCACATATGAAGAGTCTCAGGCCTCTCGGCTGAAGTACAGGAGGATGCCCAGCATCCATGTAGCCCCAGCAAGATATAGTTATACATCCTAAAGTACTTGGCACTTCACAGCTAGAGGTCAAATCCGTGGAGGAGTAAAAAATAAAGAAGTTGGAAGACTGCTTTAAGGGGTTTTGAAGATGGGAGAGATATAATCAGGAAGAGAGTTCCAAATCATGGAGACAAGGCTGCTGAAGGCTCCACAAACAACAAGAGGCTGGGACTGGGGCATGGCCGGGGAAGTACAGTAAACAAATTGGAAGAGTATGGAATACAAACAGGGATTGCAGGGCTGGAGAAAGTTACAAAAGGTGGGGTGGAATTAGGAAGTGGAGGGGGTCATAAACCAGTATGAGAATTGTGAAGTCAATAGGATTTTGATAAAAATGCAACTGTGAAATTTCCATACAATTCCCTCTTGAACTGTGAAAAACACCACCTAAATCTTATGAGATAATTTTCTGCTTCTGGGACAAATTTTACGTTACATATTATACAACCTTATCTGTCAAGCTTCTCTTCTCTCCTTTCCATTGCTCAACGTGTTGACTGCTTCCTGGGGTTCCGAGGATGTTGGGCACCCTACAGTACCTCAACCAAGATGCATACTCTTCATATCTGAGCATTGGCAGAAAGTTCTGGAATGTAATTCTAACCAGCATCAACAAAAATATGCTAACTGGTCATTGATCTTTTGCTGTTTATGGAGTCCTGCTGTGCGTAAATTAGCTTCTAGGTTTTCCCTACATTAAAAAAGTGACTGCAGCTCAAAAGCATTTCGAAGCATCCTGAAGATTTGATAGGGTGGTTAAGTAAGTTTACATTTTTTTCCTTTCGATTAAGCTGTGGCGAGGCGGTGCTAGGGGTGGGGTGAGGATGTGATGATCGAGCCTAATTCCATCCTCAACCGACACCCACATGTGCATTTTCCAGTAAGGGAGCAGCTGGTGGATCATGATCTGTCGTGAAAAATCTGGTTAATTCCTTCCTCTCACCCAACGGCTGTGGCCAATTACAATGCGCCCCTCCCCTCACCTCATCCACCACCACCAACCATCCAGGACTGTCAGTTAAGCCATCACAGATCAGTGATCAAAGCTGCAACCTTTCTGGGGAGGGGCCTGCCTTGTTTAGAATATCAAGCCATCAAGGAACCACAAACTCAAAGATCACTTTAACTAACATCCTGACAATCTAGTTGTTGAGGTTGTACCTAATCATGATTCGCAGCTTTAATCTCTGTTGATCAGATTTTCAAACTAGCGGAATACTGTTCTAAGGTAAATGTATGTGGTGGTTCATGAAGCCCCCTGGCTGTATTAAGAGTTCCCTCTGCCTGTCAAATAATTGAGCACAAGTAAATCACAGAGCAGTGAAATCAAACTATCAGATATTCATGTACTTGGATCTCTCCTCCAAATAATATCAGAACTCGATAGTAAGTCGCCTTACCCTTATGCAACTGATCCAGGCCTGTGCTATTTGCAAGTTATTTAGGATCTCATCAGTGAGGGGGCAAATAATAATTGATCGTCTAACATGGAACAATTTAAGCCACAGAGTGTACTGATAATTTGCATCCAGATCAATAGTCACAACCAGCACAAAAACTGACAAAACAACAGAATAATTAACCTTCTCTTGCCTCATTTATATTTTGTACTGCATTCAATTTAATATGAACAACAAGTGACAGGAAATGATGACAGAAAACTGGGTTGTATCATCTTCTGAACTTCTCAATCTGATTACTATCTCGCAATCAATGTCTGGTGTTCATTATTTTTCTAAATAATTCCATATTCTAAACAAAAACACGTGCACACATGAATGTGCCAGTATTGTAAGAATATACTTGCTGGGAGATAAAAGCATGCTTTTAACAATGCTTCATTCTACTAGATTTCAGAAGCAAAGTACTAAATTATCACCTGATTAAACAACAAACAATTCATCCCATTATAAAAGGTCCAGCAGCTGCATCAATAGTTAAAGTATGGGGATAATTTTACCCTAATCCACTCGACAGGAAATGGGTGGGTTCAGGACGGGCGCCTATTCTTCACCCATCTGATTTTACACTTTGTTGAGCTCAACAGAATGTGAAACTAGGCAAAGTGTAAAATGCAGGGCCCGGGGGCTTGGGTTCATTATTGCAAATGTTGTTGTTGTCAAGTGAGGCCGAGCAGAGAGAGACAGCTGATCCCGGGCAATCTGCAGTGCACTCTGGTCTGACAGCGATTCTCCTCCTCCTCTGCCGTTGTTTTGATAGGAAGATAGCCAAGCTGAATCGCTTGAGAGAGGAGCAGTGTTTCTATTTACAATGCTGCAATTTCATCTCAGGGAGGGCATGGGGCTGAATGTTTTAGTGTAAGGCCAAGAAAGAATTGAGCTGTGGAACAACTCCTGACAAGACACCGGGACACAAAACTCATATTTCAGTCTCCTGACAGTGAAATGACATTTAGCCACTACATCAACCTCCCTAAGGCAATGGAAGATGACTGTGGTAATGGGGAATTTAGGACACGAGATACAAAGCTTGCACTTTTGGCAAAAATCTTGAGGATGGTTTTTTTGAGTAAATAAAACTCAGAATTCAAACTCTAACCTTCATCGCTTGCCTCATGTGTTTTTTTGACTTGGCAAATTCCAAAAACATTACTGGGCCAAACAAGAGGGAGCCCTTACTCTGAATTTAAATATGCTGCATCTGATCTAATAGAGCTTAATGATATTATTACATACTATCCATAGAAAACATGTCATTCATCAGCACATACACAATCTGGTTCAAAACTTTCAATTGATTCAGAACATGCATTTTTGCATTGTATGTGTATATGTAAATGGTGTGATGTAGTTGTATTGTCGCTGAACAGGTAATCCAGAGAGCCAGGATAATGCTCTGGTGAAAACTAAATTTACTGAAAACACCGTCGTGAAGTTCATGAAACCATTGTTGATGTAAAAACCCATCTGGTTCATTAATGTCCTTTCGGGAAGGAAATCTGCCGTCCTTACCTGGTCTGGCCTACATGTGACTCCAGACCCACAGCAATGTGGTTGACTCTCAACTGCCCTCTGAAATGGTCCAACGAGCCACTCAGTTGTGTCAATCCATTAAAAAGTCGAATAGGGGTGGAACTGGGCAGACCGCCTGGCATCGACCTAGGCACTGCAAACGACAACAGCAAAGTCCTCCTTACTAACATCTGGGGGCGAGTGCCAAAACTGGGGGAGCTGTCTCACAGACTAGTCAAGCAACAGCCTGACATAGTTATAATCACAAAATCATACCTTACAGATAATGTCCCAGACTCCACCATCACTTTCCCTGCCGCAGAGGTGGTGGCACAGTGGTATACCTCGACTCCAGACCCCATGATGTCTCATGGCATCAGGTCAAAAATGAGCAAGGAAACCCGCTGCTGATTACCACGTACCACCACGCACCCCCCGCCCACCCTTCCTCAGCTGATGAATCAGTGCTCCTCCATGTTGAACGCCACTTGGAAGAGGGTGGCAAGGATGCAAAATGTGCTCTGGATAGGGGACTTCAATGTCCATTACCAAGAGTGTCTCGGTAGCACCAAGACAGGCCGAACTATCCGAGTCCTAAATGGCATAGCTGCTAGACTGGGTCTGCAGCAGGCAGTGAGGGAATCAACAAGAGGGAAAAACATACTTGACCTCATCCTCACCAACCTGCCTGCCGCAGATGCATCTGTCCACGACAGTATCGGTAGGAGTGACCACCGCATAGGTTTTGTGGAGACAAGCGGCGGGAATTTCTGCACCCGCCCGCTGCCGCGATCTTCCGGTCCCGCCATAAGTCAATGGACTTCTGGCTGGGGCACCGCCTCACTCACAGCAGGTCCCACTGTGACAGGGCTGGAAAATCCAGGCCAAGGTCCCATCTTCACATTGAGAATAGCCTCCATCGTGTTGTGTGGCACTACCACTGTGCTAAATGGGATACATTTTGAACAGATTTAGCAACTCAAAGCTGGGCATCCATGGGGCCATCAGCAGCAGCAGAATTGTGCTCAACCACAATCTGTAACCTCATGGCCCGGCATATCCCCCTCCCTGTCATTACCGCCAAGCCAGGGGATCAACCCTGGTTCAATGAAGAATGCAAGAGGGCATGCCAGGAGCAACAACAGGCATACCTAAAAATGAGGTGTCAACCTAGTGAAGCTATAACACAGGGCTACTTGCATGCCAAAGAGCACAAGCAGCAAGTGATAAACACAGCTAAGCAATTCCACAGCCAATGGATCAGGTTTAAGCTCTGCAGTCCTGCCACATCCAGTTGTGAATGGTGGTGAATAATTAAATAACTCACTGGAGGCGAAGGCTGCACAAATAACCCCATCCTCAATGATGGGGGAGCCCATCAGTGCAAAAGATAAGGATGAAGCACTTGCTACAATCTTCAGCCAGAAGTGCGGAGTGGATGATCCATCTCGGCTTCCTCCGGAGGTCCCCAGAATCACGGATGCCAGTCTTCAACCAATTCGATTCACTCTACATGATATCAAAAAGGCACTGGATATGGCAAAGGTTATGGAACCTGACAACATTTGGGTAATAGTATTGAAGACTTGTGCTCCAGACCTTGCCACGCCCTTAGCAAAACTGTGCCAGTACAGTTACAACACTGGCATCGACCCAGCAATGTGGAAAATTGTCCAGGTATGTCCTGTACACAAAAAGCAGGACAAATCCAACCCAGCCAATTACCGCCCCATCAGTCTACTCTCGATCATCAGTAAAGTGATGGAAAGGGTCTTCAACAATGCTATCAAGCGGCACTTGCTTAGCAATAACCTGCTCACAGATGCTCAGTTTGGGTTCTGCCAGGGCCACTCAGCACCTGACCTCATTACAGCCTGGGTTCAAACATAAACAAAAGAGTTGGAACTCCAGCGAAACTGGAGTCAATGGGAATCAGGGGGGAAACTCTCTGCTGGTTGCAATCATATCTAGCACAAAGGAACATGGTTGTGGTTGTTGGAGGTGGATCATCTCAGTTCCAGGACATCACTGCAGGAGTTCCTCAGGGTAATGTCCTAGGCACACCCATCTTCAGCTGCTTCATCAATGACCTTTCTTCCATCATGATGTCAGAAGTGGGGATGTTCGTTGATGATTGCACAATGTTCAGCACCATTCGCGACTCCTCAGATACCGAAGCAGTCTGTGTCCAAATGCAGCAAGACCTGGACAACATCCAGGCTTGGGCTGACAAGCGGCAAGTAGCATCTGCGCCACACAAGTGCCAGGCAATGGCCATCTCCAACAAGAGAGAATCCAACCATTGCCCCTTGACATTCAATTGCATGATCAATGCTAGATCCCCCACTGTCAGCATCCTGTGGGTAACCATTGACCAGAAACTGAACTGGATTAGCCATATAAATACTGCGGCTACAAGAGCAGGTCAGAAGCTTGGAATCCTGTGATGGTTAACTCACCTCCTGATTCCCTAAAGCCTGTCCACCGTCTACAAGGCACAAGTCAGGAGTGTGATGGAATAATTTCCACTTGCCTGGATGAGTGCAGATCCTACAACACTCAAGAAGCTTGACACCATCCAGGACAAAGCAGCCTGCTTGATTAGCACCCCATCCACAAACATCCACTCACTCCACCATCAACACACATTAGCAGCAGTGTGTACTATCTATAAGATGCATTGCAGGAATTCACCAAGGCTCCTTCAACAGCATCTTCTAAACCCATGACTCTTGCCATCTAGAAGGACAAGGGCAGCAGATACATGGGAACACCAGCACCTGGAAGTTCTGCTCCAAACCACTCACCATCCTGACTTGGAAATATATCGTTGTTCCTTCACTGTCGCTGGGTCAAAATCCTGGGACTCCCTCCCTAACAGCACTGTGCGTGTACCTGCACCACATGGACTGTGGCAGTTCAAGACAGCAGCTCACCACCATCTTCTCAAGGGCGATTAGGAATGGGCAATAAATACTGGCCTAGCCAGCGACGCTCACATCCCATGAATGAACAAGTTTTTTTTAAAAAAACATATGAAGGGGATATCTGGGAGTTTCAGTACTGGACATGCATTCTTTAACATAATGCTGAATAAATACCAAGTAGACCAATGAAGGTAAGGTTCTGCTCCATGTCGGTGAATAGCAAGTTCGGCATTTTTTATAAAAGCGGAGGTGCGCAGAGAGAGACAGCGAGAGCGAGAGGGGGCTGAGCCCAAAGGAAGCATGAAGGAATCCGACAAAAGCAAGGGGTTGGGGGGCATAAGGAGGGAGAGGGGGAGAGGCAGAGGGGGATATGTAGAGGCAATCAATCCCTGAGGGATAAAAATCCTGCAGACTGCAGAGCATCTGATGCCCTGTTGGTAAGTAGCCATTCTTTTTCTGAAAGATTTGACCTGTTAAAGACATTTGCCTATTGGAATGATAAGGTGCTGCTTCGATTTTCTACAGACAGGTGCCCTCTTCCCCAATATTAAAGGATCCATATAATGTGACGTTAAGTCCCAGCCAGAATGGAAATGATAGGGCCATTCCCCCATCAATCACACCTGGAGTCCCCAATTCTCTAAGTAACTAGGCTTGATTTGATGTGCCTAACTTGTATCAGGTAGCTATCCTTCATTTATTGCATTTTGCTGGAGAAATAATCCAGAAGACAGAGTCGGGTTTAATGGGTCTTTTTCAGGTTGGAAAGATGTAACTAGCGGAGTGCCACAAGGATCAGTCCTAGGGCCTCAATTATTTGCTATCTATATTAATGATTTGGAGGAGGGGGCAGAGCATAATGTGTCCAAATTTACTGACGATACAAAAATAGGTGGGCGGGCACGTTGTGATGAGGGACATAAGGAATCTGCAAGGGGATATAGACAGGTTGTGAGTGGGCAAAAGCTTGGCAGATGGAGTTTAATGTAGGAAAGTGAAGTCATGCACTTTGGTAGGAAGAATCAAAAGGCAGACTATTATTTAAATGAAAAGAGGCTCCAAAAAAGTGCAGCACAGAGGGATCTGGGTGTTCTTGTGCATGAAACACAAAAAGTTAGCATGCAGGTGCAGCAAATAATTAAGAAGGTAAATGGAATTTTGGTCTGTATTGCTAGGGGGTTGGAGTTTAAAAATAGGGAAGTCTTGTTACAACTGTACAGGGTGTCGGTGAGGCCGCACCTGGAGTACTGTGTAGTTTTGGTTTCCGTATTTAAGAAAGGATATACTGGCTTGGAGTTCGAAAGAGCTTCACGAGGCCGATTCCTGGCATGAAGGGGTTGACTTATCTAGAATGGCTAAACAGGTTAGGCCTTTATTCATTAGAGCTTAGAAGAATGAGGGGTGATCTTATTGAATTGTACAAGATTCTGAGGGGGCTTGACATGGTAGATGTTGAGAAGGTGTTTCCACTAGTGGGGGAATCTCAAACTAGGGGACATAGTGACAGAATAAGGGGTCACTCATTTAAAACTGAGATGTGAAGGAATTTCTTCTCTGAGGGTAGTGAATGTCTGGAATTCTCTACTCAAAGTTGTGGAGGCTAGATCACAGAGTATTTAAAGAGGGGGTAGATAGATTTTTTGAAATATTGGGGAGTTGACGGCTGTGAGGAGCTGGCACAAAAGAGGAGTTGAGGCCTGGGGCAGATCAGCCATGATCTTATTGAATGGTGGGGCAGGCTTGAGGGGCCGAATGGCCTACTCCTGCTCTTTTTTCTTATGTTATGCTGCAAACTGTTATTTTGCTCAGGAGTTCAAAGACTCCCAAGTCCTGCCCTGTCTCCATCTCGCTAGCTGACACAGTAGAGTCAGTATTCTGTTGGAATATTAAAATAACCCCTTCACTGAGTTTATGGATGTCATCAACTGCCTGGCACCTGGCAGACAGAGATCTCTCTTTCTCACTTCTGGTGGCAGAGTGGTAACCTAGCAATTTTGGGCACATACTTATTCAAAGGTACAATGCTGCTGTATTCTCATCAGTGCAACCAACAAGGATCAAGGGTGGAGAGTGCACAGCCTATCAGAGGTGGGAGGTATCTCAAACTGCTACAGTGTAGCTCGCACAGCCTGAACCCAAGCTGTCTTCAATGCAACCACAAGATCTATGTAGACTTGAATGCGGGGTCGGTCTGGAATGTCTCACCCTGATCGAGGTGAGAGAGAGTTCAGTGCACCAAATATTAAATTCTGGACATAGATGTGTTGGCTAAAGTACTGACCTCATTCAGGTACTGATGCAGTTGAAAGTCAAACAACCAGGAACTATTACAGATAGGGGAGGCAGTGGTGTAATGGTATTGTCACTGGGCTGGTAATCCAGAGACCCAGGGTAATGCTCTGCCATCAGGGTTCGAATCCCATCATGGCAGATAGTGGAATTTGAATTCAGTAAAAGTCTGGAATTAAAAGTCTAATGATGACCACAAAACCACTGAGCATTGTCGTAAAAACCCATCTGGTTCACTAATGTCCTTACGGAAGGAAATCTGCCATCCTTACCTGGTCTGGCCTACATGTGACTCCAGACCCACAGCAATGTGGTTAACTCTTAAAATGCCCTCTGAACAAGGGCAATTAGGGATGGGCAATAAATGCTGGCCTAGCCAGCAACACCCACATCCCATGAACGAATAAAAAAGATAGGAGTGTGTAAGTGTGGCAAGAGAGGAAATGCTGGAGTGGGATCGAAGCAGCAGAGGAGAGGCTCCATGGGTGGCAGCCCGAACCCAGGGCAGTGTCTGGCTCCTGGTAGACAATCCTGGGGCCGTGGACACCCCCACTTCCTTTATCTTCTGGTCCCAGTGTGAGAGGGAGGCCGTGAGTACAGTGACGGCTGTGGAATGGAAGCCCAGAGCCGGTTTGCCAAGATGGCTAAGCTGGGGTGGGGTTTCTGTATAATGGATAGAATATATATCCTCAGCAGCTCATCCTTCCTAGCCTCTCCAGTGACAGCAGAGTATGGCTCCGCTTGGCTTCTCTCTCTGTGGCCCCATCCCATCAGCGACATGGCAGGTTCGACGGGCAGAGGTGAAACAGTGAGCCACCTCATTAGCCGCTCCTGCCCCGGGAGGGAGGGAGGGGGGAGCTCAGGCAGCAGGAAGTGAATGGGAACGACCCCTCTCCTCCTCCCCTCCCTTCTCCAACTCCCCCACAATGAAACAATGTGAGCTGCAGCATGGAGATGGTCTTTCTTTTTGATACAGAACAGGTAGTTGAAATATATATAACAAAATCTGAAAGGTTCTCTTGCAATCTGGCTTGTCAGTGTTGAATCTATTCCCCCAAATATGAAAGGTCATCAACCCGAAATGTTAACTGTTTCTCTCCACAGCTGCTGCCTGGCCTGCTGAGTTTGTCCAGCATTTTTGCTTTTTAGTTCCGATTTCCAGCATCTGCAGTATTCTGCTTATGAATTTACTGTCACTGTGTAAGGTGACAATACAATATGCTAATGAGGCAACCACTGAAATCAGTGTTATCGTCTGCACATTATTTTGAATAACTAATGGGATGTTTCCATGCCAAATTAACAATATTGCATAATGCTGTTAAGATAAATGTGCACTCTCTGGTTTGTTTCATAGTCATGGTGGGATCATCTATAGAGTGCACACAAACTAACACTATTATTTTGTTGCCGCTCTTAATATTAATGGCCCATACTGCATATATATCGGATGATATTTGTAATCAGATGTCAACAATAGGCACAATCAATTTACTAGGACCTTATGTGATTGTTTGGTGAATTCATTGGTGAATCTTGAAAGGGGAAAAAAACAGGCATATCTGAGGGGGACAGTCCACCAGGGAAGGGACCTGGAAACAGGAGAAGTGCCAGGATCCATGGTTCTCTTCCCGGCCCTGGTAAAATGAGCATCCAACTCAAGACCACCTGTTTCCCACTCAGCGGATTAGGTTAAAATTAGCCCTATAGTTCCCAACAAATACTTAACTCAATAAATATAGGTCAAATCCCACTTGGTATTATTTTAAAGAAAAACATCTTGCAGATAGTGCAAAAGCCCCTGGCAGTGCAACACTACCAGAAAGTTACAAGTTTGACCATTTAAATGGACCCCTCCTCACTGGTGAGTTCTGATTATTTTCAGCCTCTTTTAAGCACAAGAGCTCTTCATTCTGAGAGTGGGAAAAAGGGTGAAAAAAATGATACTCAGCAATGGAGAGGTATCTTCTATCATGGGTGGTTGGGACTGCAGGCATGAGGAACTTGCAGTCAGGGTCCTCGATCTCCCAGTTAATTGAGTGTAGTAACATATTGGGGGAAACTACCAATTGAATACAAAAACTCTGCTGCAGGAACTGAAGATATTAATTGGTGCACCCACAGTCTACTGACAGCAGCCTCAGATTATTGAAGGCACACTTCCTGTGCCTATAAATCTAGTTTTTGTCACTACAGATATATAGCTCGTTAAATCATATTTATTTACCTCGATGGTTATAACCGGCGGTTTTCCCTCTGGTTTGTTACAGGATTTGATAAATTTTAAGTGCAATTAAGGCACATCTTTGCTAAATAATTGAAAGATGAAGAAAACTAATGAGCACAACTAGTCTATCAAACCTGTTCTGTACACGAAGAACCTTTTCTCCATTGCTATGCTTCACTTCCACTGGCACAACATGATATGGGTGGTCTTGGCATCTGACCAGAAGGGCTTATATGCTCACATTGGAATGCAGCGAACAGCACTGATTATTTCATGCCATTGTACATGAATGCTTTGTGCACGCATGACCATAGTAAATACCAGATGATGTTTGACCCCGATTTTCAGCTTTCACTGTTATTTTAATAAGGGATATATTCTTTATACAGCTTGTGTCCCTCCTGGAGGCCATGGGATGGGGCAGGGATGGGAGAAAGATGCATTCTGAAAGACACATTCGTGCCTCACCCTCTAAAGGTGACGAGCTGCCATATTGGTAGCGGATTGGGTAAAGAAAAAATCTCCGACAGACCAAAATAAAAGAAAAACTTGGTGTGTGGACCTGGTTCCAGAGTTTAATTCTAATGCTTAGTGATAACTATACTATTGAAAAAGAAAAGCTTAAATATTAGCTTTCTGCTTTCATGTCAAAAATGGCTACAGTTGGTAACACACAGAAACAAAATACTGCAGATGCTGGAAATCTGAAATAAAAACAGAAAATGCTGGAAATACTACACAGGTCAGACAACATCTGTGAAGAGAGAAACAGAGTTAACATTTCTACTCTGTGAGCTGTGTCAGAACTGGGAAAAAGTTTTAAAATGTAATGGATTTTAAGCAAGTGAAAGGGGGGAGGGTGGGACAAAGAAGAAAGGGGAAGGTTTACGATATGATGGAAAGCAGGAGAGACAGCAAGGCTGAAGGGAGGCCTTGAAGAGAAGCAAGGTCAAAGGGAGTAACGGGACAAGAAAAGAAACAAAAAGGTGTGTCTGGAGGAGGTGCAAATGGCAGAATCATGAACATCTGGCATTCTGGCACTGGGGGCAGACAGTGAAGCGGAGCTGACACCACAACCAGATCAGCCATGAACTTGGTAAATGAATGGTAAAGCAGGCTCAAAGGGCCAAATGGCCTATTCCTGTTCCTGTGTCCCAAAGCAAAACAAAAGAACAACAGAGAAAAGCCAAAACCAGCAAAGAAAAGGGAAGCAAAATGTGGGCAGAGGTTATCTATAACGGTTGAATTTAATGTCACGCCTGGAAGGCTGTCAAGTGCCTAATCGAAAGTTTGAGGTGCTGTTCCTCGAGCTTCCATTGAGCTTCACTGGAACACTCCAGGAGGTGAAGGACAGATAGTAAGAGTAAGGCGGAGAATTAAAAATGACAGGTGACTGGATGCTCAGAGTCACACTTGCAGACTGAATGGTGATGTTCCGGAAAGTGGACAATCAATGTGTTTGGTCTCTCCAATGTAGAAGAGACCGTATCGTGAACTGCGAATACCGTATATTAAATTGAAAAAGTAAAATGCTGTTTCACCTGGAAGGAGTTTGTGGGGCCCTGAACAGTGAGTTGGATGGAAGTAAAGGGGCAGGTATCGCATCCCCTGTGTTTGCATGGAAATGGATCTAAGGAAAGGTTGGGGGGGGTCACAGAAGAGTGGTCCAGGGTGTCACAGAAGGAATGATCCCTGCAGAATACTAAAAGGGGAGGGAAAGACGTGTTTGGTGGCATCACGCTGAAGGTGGCAGAAATGGTACAGATTATCTGTTGTATATGGGAGCTAGTGAGCTGGAGGGTGAGGACAAGGGGAGCCCTATCATGGTACTGGGAGGGAGGAGAAGGGGTGAGAGCAGAATTGTGTGAAATAAGCAGATATGGTTGAGGGCCTTGTCAACTACAGTGGGATCGCGGTTGCATGGGGTGGGGGTTGCTGAGGAAAAGGAAAAGATTAGAGAAGTGCTAGCACCCAAGGTTCCATCAACAGACAAGACAGAGAAGTTGGAAGAATGGAATACAGGAGGCAGGGTGAGAGGTAGCTGTGAGAATCAGAAATAAAAACAGAAAATGTTGAAAATACTCAGCAGGCTAGGCAGCATCTATGGAGAGAGAAACAGAGTTAATGTCACTTTTGATTTTAAATATATGACAAAGAGGCTAGGTCTGGTGTTCCTTCATTCTGGACTACTGGTTTGGCAAATGGAATCCTCCCACTGATGGAAAATAATCAGTGTAAGTCCTTGCCTACTCTCACAGTATTTTGATGCAAATCTGTTACACTGTTTTATTATGCAACCAGCGTTTCACCACTGATATGAGGAGAACATAATTATACTGCCTATTGGCATCACTGTGAAGCAAGGGCTCCATGGATGCAGGCTCAAGGCACACACACACAAAGCTGTTTACCTGCTTCTGACTGGGGTCAGTTTTCCCCCAGCTACAGACTTGCAGGACTGTTGATGCTCTTCAACCAGCTGAAGCTGTTGAATAGAGACTACCCGAGTTTGAATTTTTAAAAAGATGGGTCAGAAGATGCAAAGTCAGCTGTTGCAGGTAGAGTTCTGATGGAAGTGTCATTGACCTGAAATGTTAACTGTTTTTCTCTCTCCACAGAGGCTGCCTGACTATGTCCAGCATGTTCTGTTTTTATTTCAGATTTTCAGCATCTGCAATATTTTGCTTTGCACCATTGCAGGTTATCTGGTTTACAAGGTATCAACTGCCCTGAACTTATGCTATCAGTGCATCCCAAGTCTTGATGTGGCCTATTCTTGCTGCTATAGTACTGTAGTCACCTTAGTGTGGGCTAGGGAATTCGGAAGCACATGTAGTCTTGAGTAGCAGATTAATATTTCTAGATGCTCACTGGTTTTATCACCAACAGCTCCCTTGACTCATCCAGCAATGACTCGGAGCAAAAATATACCGTGTTAACATTTGAGGAACCATGAAATGTGAATGGCATGCTGAAAAATTCAGCATGCATTAAATTGCATTTCTTCCGAGTATTATCCCAAGACATAAAACTCAACCCAGTGTGTGGTACGGCTCATCTAACAATGTGTGGTCCATGGCCGACTAGTTTATTTTCTTCTCTGTCTCAAGTTTCAGAAAGTTATACATGTAACGCCTGACTTTATTTCAGCTTTGTATGAATCTAGATATTCCTGATGAAGTAACAGCTGTCTGCAGCATGAAGGCATTCAGGCTGGATCCTCCTCTTCATGACAGCAAAGTGGTGGGACCTCCACCTGCTGCTGTCCAACACAACTCCAAGCTGTTTTTCTGTTTATACTTGTTTTTTTTAAATTTCTCTCTCTCCATGGATGCGGCCCCTCTAACTTTTCCCAACTCTGATGAAAAGTTACAGGCCTGAAACGTTAACTCTGTTTCTCTCCCTACACAGATGCCGTTTAACCTGCTGAGTTTTTCCCCACCATTTTCTGGGTTTTATTTCAGATTTCCAGCATCCTCAGTATTCCGCTTTTCCAAGGTTGGCGATCATGTTTTATGCAGGGCGGGCTGCTGTTTGGCTGGATGAAGTTGCAGCTCACCAGGACTGATTGTCAGGTAAGCGGAGGCAAGGAAAGGTTGAGACAAGCATTGGAGAGGTGGAGCTGAATGTTGAAGGCTTACAGGCGGAAGCTAACCCTTTGCGGATGATTCCACCAAGGAACAGTATGTAAATAAAGAAGGGGAAGGGGGCCAAGGAGAGATCATTGATGGGCTCCAGAAATGACAAGAGAAGCTATTGCTGGAGATGCTCTGGCTACAATTGCATAGTTAATAGAAAGCTAATCAAGACCAGTCCCAATAAGTTGAATAACAGAGAAGGATGAGCAAGGGTCGTATGTCATGGTCATAGTTACAGAGGATGTCTTCTGTAACTTTGGTTGGGGTTGCTACAGTGCTGCAGCAGGCTGGAAACCTAAATGGAGAGAGTCAAACTTGGAGGAGATGTGGGGAAGATAGGCATTTGAATGGTGACAGCACTTTCAAGGACTTGAGAGGAAAGGGGGTTGAAGACGGGGTTGTAGTTCGCAAAGACATAGGGATCAAGGGTGGATTTTCTTCAAGGAGGGGGTGGTGACGACAGATTTGAAAGGGAGGAATGCAGACCTGAGGGGAGACACGAAAGTATGGATGCCAGGAAGGGAAGTTGGGTGGCCAGCAGCATCTCAAAGCCAGGGGTGAGGGAGTGCCTGAACAAAGTGACAGCTGCAGATGTACAACAGTGCCAAAAAAAAAAGGATTAAACAGACAGTTGGAAGCTTGAGAGGGCATTTTTAAAAATATTTTTTATTCTTTATTTTTTAAAAGAAAAATAAGTTTAAAAACAGTCATAATGAGTAACCATGCAAAAATAAAGCTTACAGTACAGCAGTTTTAAGTGATCTGGAGGAGACCTTTATCCTGAGATGGACACAGAAGGAAACGGGTTTGGAAGTGGGTAGGAGGTGTGAGTGCTGAGGTACAAGAAAGTGGTCTGAGATGGTCATATCAGTGACCAGAGATCATGGGAGTAGAGAAAAGGTGAGAGCCAGTAAGGTCGGGAGGCCATGTATTTGGGTAAGTGAGTTTACATGGACGGAGAGGTTTAGGTTGATCTGAAGAGCAGTGAGTTCAGAAGAGACAGTAAATGAGCTGAGATCCAGATTGAGTTCACTAAGGATGATAAGTTGCTCAGTGCAAAGGCCCAGGGGGATATCTCGGAGAAATTCTGGCTGTGGCCTGGACACCAGACAATGAGGATTTTAAAGGAGACAAGAATTCTGGGACAAGGTGAGATGCTTGAGGAAGGTGGTACCAAAGCAGTAAGAATGTCTAAGCTGTGACTTGGTGATAAGGGCCACACTGTCACGGTAGGGGATAGATGGAGGTTCTTCGGTAAGGGGCAAGGCATTCATACCAATTAGCTAAGTTTCATTCAAAACCAGATTGTCAATATAATCATCCATGGTAAGATAATGAAAGGCAAAAGCATTTTTTGAGTGAACAGACATTCTGAATGAAGAAATGTGAATGTTTGTTGATCTGTCAGAAGAGTCCAAGAGTGCTGAGTTGCGATGCAGTGGGACAAGAGGGTTGGCGCTATTGGCCCCAAGGGGCACACTGGTTTAGAAAGTTGGCAACAAGGATGAGGAAGTTAGGGTTCCTTCCCATGAGAAGGCAGTGATGGTTGGCTCAATGGGCTCTGGAGAATGTATTGGCAGGACAGTTTGAAGGTAGAGCAGTTGAGGTGGGAATTAGGGGTGGGAAAATTATCCAAGGAGGGTGGCAGGAAGCCAAGATGGCTGGAGCAAAGCGTCAGAGAGAGGTAAAGAAAGAAAGAGATCAAAACAATAGACTCAGGTCTGAAATGACAGCTAAAATGTACATGAAAATGGACACAGAGGGAATTCAAGTTAAATAGGCATGATAGAAATTAAGAGACACAAGTTTTGGTCATAAACAGCAGCCATTTTCCCAGTCCCTTGTACCACATGGATCAAAAATCGCTTCACAAGTAACATCAATAAACACAACAAGTGTGGTTAACCAACTGTCAGCCCACCTTCACTTGATCGACAATGTCATCAAGAGAGCTTTGTATATTGCCTACTCCTTTGACACAAAAACTCCTTTATGGATACAGTCATTCGAGGATTTTTTTAAAAAAAATTAATTTACCCTGTTTAAGTTAAAATTATATAATCAAAAGGTAACAAAGATATCCCCCATTTGATACAGAAAGTAGCTCAACTTCCATAACAATGAGCAAATGTCAGCATTTCCCAAGTTTACTTAACTTTGTTCTCCTGGAGTTAAGACAACTCTTCCTTTGTGCCTTTGGTCCAAAACCACAACCATGCTACTGCAATGAAACAGCCCTAATCATAGCTAATGGAGCTGTTCCGAGAGTCGTGGGACTCCTCCCCAACAATAGCATTGCCAGAGCAGCCCCTCAGCAACAAGATATAAGATCAAGCCATAATCTTACTAACAATTTTTTGGATAGGATACTGGAAAGGAAGAGCAAATCCTTCTAACCAAAAAAAATTCAAGCTGCCAGCCTTGCTCTTCAACACTACACAGTGCTAGAGAAACTGACCCCAAAATGACATTAGCCTAATATTTAAATTATGTTTAAGGATTAACTATCCAGTATGAATTAAGAACACACCGTCTCCAAATGCTTTGTTAAGGATGTCTAAGATTTTAGGTAAAAGCAGTAATAATACCTTTGATTATATTCAACTTATCCAATGATAATGCTTCATGTGGACTTTCTGCTATGGTAAACAGCCAATCAATGAACTGCAATGGAAACAGAAATATAAAACTCAATGCAAGATTCTGATCAACATAATGCATCAAGCAGCTTTTCTATGAACTGGCATTTACTCCATTTCTGTGGAGTTATTTTTAATAGTTTTCAGTTTTATGTGTGTAAACAGCACTTTTTAAAAAAATTCTGAAGCAATGCTTACCGTGCTGCCTCAATTTATTCAGTTATTTCCAAGGAAATATAAAGAACAGCAGTAGAAGTTTATTTTCTGGGGACACAATAATTGGGAATTTGAGTTTCAAAATTTACTGGTTCATAGAAATGAGCTGCTGCTTTCCAATAATAATAGACGAATAATAACCAAGAATAGACATTTTACTTGAATTCTTTCTGTATTATATATGATGTTATACCACCTGATAAATCTGATGTTCAGACTTGTGTGTAGTCCTTGTAAGTCTAATGCTTACTTCATGCTCAAACCTATTTATTATACTCACCTTTGATTAAGTCTTCCCAGCTCCATTACCAGCTAAGTGCTGCTGCACTTCAATTTTCTTCACTCACCTCTGAACCCAAACCACCTCCCCCCGCCCCCAGCTCTGTCTCCAAGTTCAGTGGTGATCATCTTCACAGGGCCAATTGTCTGAAGCCTCTTCCCTGACTCTCCCTCCCATCATCAATCCCATTCCTCTATTTTTCCTCATTTCCAATCATCTCTGAGGAAAGCCCCTCAGAAAAAAAATACAAGGAGTGCTTTAATAAACTTACGGCCAGTTCTTGGGTCACAGCCAGGTACACGGCCAAGCATCTTTTCTTAAGGGCACATTTCTACAAATGGATTTACCAGTACTGAGTCAGGAGCCAGGTGTAAAGTGTTTAGTACGTTTACCCTGTAAATTATATCAACATACACTAGGAAACTGCAGTTAAAGTATCTTAAATAATTAAAACAGAATTCCTGGCTTAGAGCTGAGAAACCCACTGGGGGTGGGAGAACTGCACTGGGTAGCAGCCAACTCTGGGACAAAATGGGTGGTGCCTGTACTCCTTTGACACCATAAAGACTTTCCCCACTGCCCTACAAAATATTTACAGCCACTAAAATAGACACCATTTTATCCTGCACCCTTCTCCCTATCAATCCTCCCAGATCACAAAACGTCTCTCTAGTTATCTCATAGTTTCACAGTCTGCTCGCTAGCCATTAGGTACTATACAACCACTGCTAAAATATCCAGTGACCTTCTCATTGATTCACCAATTACAGTACCCCACCTCCACCTTCCGAATCCCAAATCTATGCACTCCCTTTCCCAATGCTCCCATACATTCATTGTCCTCAACATACACCTTCCAATGCTCTCATATTCCCGAGACATTACTCTCAAGGCTGCAATATCCCACATGCTATTCTTTAGCATCCCTTTCCCAGAACTCGCAAACCCAACAACTACACTCCCCAACTCTTGCCCATCCCAAAACCACTCTCCCACATCACCATCACTTGTAACATCAGTACCAGCACACTCCCAACACACCAGACTCAGATCCCAAAACTCCTCACACTATTTCCTCTACAATATGCCATTACTTTTGTACTCCTCTCTTCCCCCAACACTGCTGGACCACTCTCCCAACATTACCAAGCCATATGACCACCACCTCTTTCTCAATATTTCTACAATCTGGGATAGTATCTTTACCATGTTTCTCTGAATATCAGCTTTTAAGAAAAAAAGTAATACATAGAATTGAATGTGTAATGATTATTCAAATTGGGGATTTTTTTTTTTAAAAAAAGGAACAAAGCTCATCTGTTGATGATCTGGTGAGAACCTGGTTTCCAGTGGTGTTGTCAGGAGTTAATACCTTGCAAAGGCCATTTGAGAAATTGGAGAAGCATCTTGAATTCTTCAATGGAAACTACAGCGTTCAAAGACAATATACCTGAAAGTGGAGGCCTACAGGCATCACACCTTCAAATGTCACCTGACTGTAGGACAGAAATAAATGATTTGCTAAAACAAGACCTTAACTGTCTGGTATTAAATGTGCATTAATAAATAACAAAACACATCCACTAGGAATGGACAACTAGTAGAGAACTGAGCAATTAAATCTCTCAATTCCTTTTTAAAGCAGCACGACTTACCTTTTCTGCCGAAACTACCATTCACTAAGCTGCAGGTACAGCAAAGTCAGCCAAATTGCTAAGATAATTGTTTCACATGGCTTTGTGTGTGTCAGAATGATGAGTCACAGCAATTGTAATTTTCACTCTGCTCTTATTGATCTACAACACCCAGATTAAACAGTAATAACCCAAGTCATATAAAAACTGGATAAAAAAGGATGGCAATATTCTAGCTGCTGTGGTGAAAGAGAGGGTGAGAGAAATATATTCAAAATTTATATATTCAAAATTTATATATTCAGCAATTAACTATGGTATCTGTAATTTAGCTGCTAAAATTGTGCAGTTGGTGCTGACGGGAACTTTGCTGAACTTCAGCATTGTTGTATAAATGCTGCATTCTTTATGAGAAAATAAATGAGTTCTGTACTATTTTGGAAGGTCAATAAATATAAAGAGAAAATTTATGTGAAAAAAAAATCATTTTTTTTAACTACTTACTTAATTATGCAGGCTCTGTTTTTGGCAATGAACTGTGTCTGCATTAGTTGGGCTATGTGGGACTCCTAGTTATAATCCACAGGGGTATGTTAATAGCTGACCTACAACTTCACTCCATTTAACCACCTCGGTTTCATCTCCCTCAATACTCTTAGCCAACAAAGATGTCCTCCTGGGATAACAAGGGGTCTGGAGTTGCGGCCTGGCCTGCACGAGCATTAGAGTACAATTGGTGGGATGCCAGAAAGGGACAGATAACGTTATACTCATCATATCGATGGAAGTGTCAGGATTGAACTCCCAGGATTTAAAAAAAATAAGCTTTAAAATAAGCTTTAAAAAGAACTGTTGAATTTTTTGTGTCTAAGGGTGATAGAACTGTGAGACCCTCACCACACTATACACTGCTGCTCCAGACACACATGCAGCATGCGTAGAACCAGGTACCAGGCAGTGAACACACACGGTCCATTTACTGCATATGTTCAAGTAAACAGGGTCCCTGCATTATTATAGGTTGCCAAATATCCATAGATAATTTATTTACAGGTCTTAATATCCAGAAGGAAAAATTGGAACGAGGTTGCTAAACAGCGAGGCTGGTCAGCCCCGAGATCTTTTATGTGGAGTTCTGAAAAATATTAAGGAGGAAGGCTAAGCTGGATAAGTAAGTTCTATTAAAAGGGTCAAAGCAGAAGACTCAACTCTCGAGGGCGTTGGCAGAAACAGTTCTTGTATGGATTTCCAACAGGATATCGGCAATCTGGTTACTTTAGGCAGTTAACTGAAAAAAACAATATCTGTGCTCCAAAACAAAATCAGACAATTGTTTTGAATATTTTGGTTTTGCATCAGTTGTTAGTTTGTGACTGTAGTTTGTGACTGGTAGCTTTGTAAAACAAAAAAGGAATAACTAGTTGATAGGTAACTTTTCCTATCATTCTAGTCAATACAACTGTTGAGCCTTACAGAATATTTAACTTAACTATTTATTTGATCCAATCCAATTTTCACTCTACAGACATTCAACATCTTTCAGACTCAACAGCCAGCAGATCCATTTTAGCTGCGATAGTCTTAACTGGGTGGGAATGCAGGAAATTTAAATAAATTCTAGAGCACCCTTGCAATAATAGCACTGTAACTACCTGACAGGAGTGGTCTATGTAGAAATGATAAAAAGGCTGGCTGTGCAATTTGAATAAAGTCTCTGTACAGAGACAGACTGAATAACAAGAGTAGGTTATGGTTACCTCAGGAGTACAGGTATTTATCACATTATACTGATGACCATTAAATATTCTACTCATAGGAACATTTCAACTGAAAAAAGTTAATTTTAAAGCACAGGAAAATTGATAGAAGTTACTCACGATGTGGTAATATAATTCCAACATATGACAAGAATAGACAGAAATTGTTAGCAATCTGATATATAACTACAAATCTCAAATAAATCATGAGCACAAGATTTTTAAAAAATCATTCAGCCAGGGTTCTGATCACAATGCAGTGTCCTCTACTGGAAAGTGCACCTGTGGATTTTTCAAAGGAAAAAAATTGGTATCAGCCAATGGGTGACGACCTTCATAATCAAAATACACACATGATAAATGAGGACCTGTGGGATATGGAGTAGCTGCCCTGGAATTATACCTCAAGAATTAGTCAGGAAAAGGAGAGAAATTGGAAGAATGGGGAACCAAACAAATTCTAATTTGATGTTCATTTAGTCAGTACCATTGCAGCTATTTATAGATTTTATTTTAATCCATTTTTGAATATGAGGATCGCTCACAAGACTCACATTAATTGCTCAACTATTATTTGCAAGTATAACCCTAAGCCACTGTTTTTAGTCTCTTTCAACCCCAGCATTATGTAGTCTGAGCACAAACTCACCTTTTGTGTTTGGTCTTTCCATGGGTCCTTACCCAGTAATAAGAGAATGCTTTGTGGTAGAAAGTGAAAACATTGTTCTACGGACAAGGAATCCACTGAACTTCTGCCGAAAGGAGACTGCTTGCAGTCGAAACTTTTCCCTTCCATCCATGGCAACCAGTTGGCTCGAACGCCAAGCATCAGCGGTGTAGTGTGATCACTCCATGCAGCAACAGCAGCAGCAAATATGCTCAGCAGAAAGTCCACAGCCTTGAAAAAAAAACAGAAGTCCAGTAAATCTACTGGACATCATGGGCCAAAGGTTGCTCATTGTCGAACCATATCAAACATTTTAAAAACAGCATTTTCAGTTGTTACTTCTTGAATTAGGCTGGTTTCAGGGTTTGTTAGATTTCAGCAAATACAAATTTGCAGCTTGTCTTTCATTCCATCAGTTTATACATTTT
The DNA here is from genome assembly GCF_964194155.1 of Cetorhinus maximus. Classification (NCBI taxonomy): domain Eukaryota; kingdom Metazoa; phylum Chordata; class Chondrichthyes; order Lamniformes; family Cetorhinidae; genus Cetorhinus; species Cetorhinus maximus. The sequence continues at coordinate 132,348,020 of NC_135880.1, forward strand.
CACTGCAGGAACAAATAGCATTAAAAGTTAAAATACAAAATCAATCTGCTGTCTTTTGATAGAATGATTGTACGATGATTTTTGATAGAGTTAACTAAACGGTGTTTAAAAGTAACCTCAGGACCACATTAATTGTATAATAGCACATTCTAGACTTATATAAAAAACATATTTTGAAACTGTCTTACAGACATGATATGCCACTCTACAGGATATACAAGTTTGTACCATTTTATCAGTTTATATTGTATATTTGTTTGACAAGTGGCTGTGTTTCTGTGCCACAGTGGACAGAAGGAGAAATCCTTTCATTTGTACAACTACAATGTATTCTGGCGAGTCCATAATAGACTTATTCTAGCTCAAACTTGCTTCTGTAAATGGTATTTAATCACTACAATGTCCTTCAGTTAACATCAAGATTCCTAAACAATGCAAGTGTTGGCAATTTCCAAGTGGTCTCTGCAGAATTTCCTTGGAACAGAAAGCATTTCAAGTTTAAAAAGCAAACCTCCCAACAAGGATACCTCTTTCGGATCTGCATTCTGCATGGGAGCTGACCCATAAGCAACATTTCGGATGTGTCCCATGAGCTCCAACAGCCATTCCATCCGTTTTATTACACCTGAGTAAAAAACAGAGCACATTTGTTACTTTGCTCATTTTGCTTCTTCATGATCATGACTACTTATACAGCACCGAGAGGTACCTGCTTCTTCCCTCAGGTTCCCATTATCCAAATAAAATGTTGAGTGTATGAGCTGTTCCTGTGACTCTGTAACCAGAGAGGTGATGTCCGAGTGCAGCCCAAGGTGATTTGTCTATTACAACGGGTGCTTTATTGTGAAGATTGAGGAGTTAAGCTCTGGCAATATGTCATGCTGTAGTAGACTGCAAAACCAACATACTGTGCTACATCAAATAGAACAGAATTAATAATAATTAATAGCCATAATTGGTGTGACTGCCCTCTGGTGGATAATGGAAATTAGCTAATTATCAAGAGTCTGATATACTGGGCACAAAAATACACAATCTATCTGACACATGCCTACTGCAGCCCTGGTAAGAGTGAGGATGAAAGGCTGCAAATAAGGGTGAGGTTCCTTGTTTCCTGGCTCTTGGGAGTGGAACTCCACCTGTCCCAGACAAGGCGGTACTAGTAGAGTTGAGGCCTTATGTTGGGAGTTCTTGCATACCTGCCATCTCAGAGATCTGGCAAGGCATTGACATCCAGTCAACCAGGTGAGCCCAGGCCACTGGGTGACAGAGTTAGGGCCCCACAAGACCAGGAATATGGCCTACACCCAAAAGAGGGGGGTGGGCAGTGGGAGGCAATTTTATTTTTGTTTGCACAACAATTTTTAAGTGGCCCATCTGAAAGGAAGTCACTGGGGCTACTCCAATCTTTCTGGGAAGGGACTGAGCCAACAGAATTTCCTGTCTCTAACATAGCAGATACTCCAAATGCACCCTTTAAATTGTCAGGCTGTTTGTCCGACATCCAGTAATGGATGAGCAGAAATGTCCTCCAATATTGGGAAGACCAAAGCTACTGGGCTGAATCTTCTTTGGAGACAGGCTGGGAGGCAGGAAGGGTGGAAAAATGACAGCGGAAGGTGACATGAGGGAATGTGATGTTTTCCTGCCACCAAAGGCAGTGGCTCAGTTGATTGGAGACGGGGGGTGGGGGGGGCTGCTGGGCAGCCAATTAATCAGCCACCTGACTGCCATCTTCTGGCCCTGCCTAGACTTCATGAGCCTCAGAATGCACTGCCCCTCACCCGCAAGCCCCTCAACCTACAACGAGGCTGCCTCCCTGTGGGTTCAAGGGGCCATGGGGCCTCCATTGTTGGGGGCTTGATAATCCAAGGATGGGCCCTTGGCAGCAATGGCCAACCCCTCGGCTGCCTCTGGAGGGTTCAGTCCTTCGATTGCTGGGGCCTGCCTGCCTGGTCCCAGCACATCCATCAATCACTAATCAGCCCATCTCCTCCTCCCTGCACCCTCAGCAGTGGCCAACTCTAGTAATGGTGCTGCCAAGGCCGCCGAACTGCTGGTCCTCTGATTGGGCTGGCAGCTTGGAGAGGCTGTCCTTAATTGGGGGGGGGGGGGGGGCGGGCTCAGTGGTGGTCAATCCCTGGAGATTGACTCGGTTGGCGGGGGTGGGGGAGGGTGCGGAATTGGTTTCACCTGAGTGCTGATACGTTCCATCTAAACTGTTTTAAGTTTAATCGCTTTTTTTGAGATGATAAATTATCTATGACATTTCAGCTCCTTGCACCACACAGATTTTGTTTAAATGCACTGGAACGTTAACTATCTGCATTCTCGATTGTCTGCAAGAATTATTTTGCAAGGCAGTGGCCTGTCAGGTAGTTTGTCACTGTTATTACACAGGAGGAGCACAGAGATCTCAGAGGGTTATAGAGCTGGAGGAGGGTGCGTAGTTAGGGAGGCATGGAAATGAAGGGCTGTGTTTGAGTTAGGATACGACAGGCAGGTAAAATACTGGCCATTTTCTTTGCTCCCTGTCACAAACTCTGTTCCCTTGCCAGTGACTCCATCCCTCTCTCCCTGGCAACTGGCCGTGGCTGAATATGACGGTTTGCAACCTAACCTTGTATCTGACTCCAAGCTGAGTTTCCAACCACAGATCCACAGCATCACTAAGGCCACAAATTTCTAGCTCTGTAACATTACCTGACCTCAACCCAGCCTCAGTTTATCTGTCGCTGAAACCCTTACCCATGCCTTTGTTACCGCTAGACTTGACTATTCCAACACATGCCTGGTCGGCCTCCCATTTTTCACCCTCCAGAAACGTAAGTTTATTCAATTTCTGCCTGTCGTATCCTAACTCACACCAAGTCCCATTCACCCTTCATTTCCATGCCTCCCTAACTACGCACCCTCCTTCAGCTCTTTAACCCTCTAAGATCTCTGCTCCTCCTGTGTAATAACAGTAACAAAGTACCTGACAGGTCGCTGTCTTGCAAAATAATTCTTGCAGACAATTGAGAATGCAGATATTTAACGTTCCAGTGCATTTAAACAAAATCTGTGTGGTGTGAGGAGTTGAAACGTCATTGCTAAATTTATCATCTCAAAAAAGGCAATGAAACTTAAAACCGTTTAGATGGAACGTATCAGCACTCGGTGAGCTTCTCAGTGGTAACACTTGCCTCAGAGGTGACCTCAAGAAGGTTAAGCGGTATTTTTAATACTGATTTTTCAGAATAATATTAACGCCATGCATCATAGGCTATGTACCCATCTAGTCCGAGACAGGACAGTCCTCAAATGCTCAATGTTCCATTACCCCAGCTTACCTGTGTTCTGGTGGCTGACAAGTCGAGACTGGTAAAAGCTCTGCAACATAATCCAGACGACAGTCTCCATGTGACAGCTCCCCATTGCAGTAGCGATGATGTCATTAAAGCACAGCAAAGGAACTCGGCCCTGGGAAACCAGGTAAGCTCTGACAAAGGTGGCCTTTGCAATTGTATTCTGCAACAAATTTCAGCCAGAGTTACTGAGTTAAACAAGTGTAAATTAATCTAAATTTTAAATTGCTAAGTCATATTGGCACCCAATTCCTTATCTTTGTATTAAGATGATTTCATATCTATTTAATCTTGCACAAAGGCTGTGATCTATTAAATTATTACGTGCTGCAAAATTACTGCAATCTCCTTGAATTTGGGCTCCTGTAATCTATGCAGTCAAGTGAATAACTCGATCCATTTTATAAAGCTTGATTACCAAAGTGACCAGGTAGCCTAGGTTACAAAAGGTGAATGCAGATTCCAAAGGTTGCCAGTGCCATCTGATAAGGTTGTGCATTTTATTACAGTAATAGCTGCATTGGTGCAAACCCAAGTTGCATCAATGGACAACAATTCCCTCTCATTTATAGTCTCAAAAATGTTTAACTTTTTGGTTAGGTGCATGTCATTATTGCCACTAAACTTTGCTTTTCCTCCTCCCTCCGAAACCCAAGTGGAAGTTGGAGGAAGAGATTCATTTGGTTCCTATCACATATGTTAAGGTTGACAAGAGAGTTACAAAGATTACTCTGGTGGACAGGATCAGAGGGACTAGGAAGCCGAAGATTGAAAGGTTTTAGCTAATAGTGACATGCAGGTAAGTCTGCCAGATGAGACAGTAAAATCCTGTTTCAGGCAATGGTCATGAGGTCAGAGATAAGTAAACTCTCTGGGACCGTACTGTGGGGAATCTGGAGTACAAGGTAAGTCATTGATAGTGCTGAGTGAAGCGGCACTAAACATCTGTAGCTGCGAGATTGGAGTCAGGTGCAAAGTGCTCAGTGTGGAAGCTCTGTTTTTGCTTGCTTGTGTGCACAAAATTCCTTCAGGACGGCCAACTCCGTGTCCAAATAATCCTGCCAAGTTTGGCTCAGTCTTCCGTTTGCCTCCATTTTCAACAATGTGATATCATGTGCACTTCTGAACAAAGGTCTTCTTGACCTTTGACACATCACCTATTTTGTTGCATAGTTACTTATTCTTATTCGCCCCATTCGTTAGTCAAGGTTGTCGCACCTTGAATTACAGGTTAGGAAAATGTGGCAGTGATTGGGGGAAAGGACAGAGATGGCATTTGACTGGGCATTTAGCAAAATTGCAAAACATTATGGTGAATAAATGCAGCTGCACCAAGAACAGCAGTTCACCGTCTTTGCTTGGTTCTTTGTGGGTTTTGTGCCAGTAATTTGTTTTTCTTTGAAACTATTTTCTTCATTATTATTCCATTTCTTTCAAAATGGCTTGAAAATAACTATAAATTTCAGATAAAAAGAAAGCAAATTTCCCGGTGTATTTTTCAGAAAGTACCATGAGAGAAAGTGCCCAGTCACTTAAAATATTTATATGCATCCCTTCATCTGACAAAGAAAAAATATTCTCAAATGCTGGAAATCAGAATTAAAAATAAACTGTTGGAAATAAATGGGACCTCTATAGATAATTGAAAAGAGAAAACCACAGTGTTGTTTTGAGAATGTTGACTACCCTAATCCGAAATATTAACATGGTGACAACTGTCGCGCATTTCCAGCATTTCTCCATTTATACTAAAAGTATAATTGTTGAGGCTGTGTACTTGTCGTTAATTTTAAGTGCTCTCAACTGATCAGAATATTCACGAATATTCTATCATACTTCAATCTCATTATATAATGCGGTTCTCAAATAATAAAATTGCAGATTTATGATATTTTGGATGCTCCAAGGAGGGATAGGCTACAGGCTGTGCCCTATCTACAAAATGTTAAAACAGGATATTAACTGAAGAAAGCAGATAAGAAATGTAAAAAAGTTAAGCATCAGAACCCTCACAATTATGGGTGGCATTTACCACTCTCAGTCCCGGCCGAAATGGTGGGATCTGCACCAGATCTGGAACCCAACTGTTGCAGAAGTGGGCACTGCCGCAGCTGTTAAGCCAGCATTCTACCGGGTCAATAAAAGCAAAATACTGTGGATGCTGGAAATCTGAAATAAAAACAAAATGCTGCAAAAACTCGGCAGGTCTGGCAGCATCTGTGGAGAGAGAAAGAATTAACATTTCGATTCTGTATGTCTCTTCTTCAGACTCGACTGGGTTTCCTGGCCAATCAGAGAAGGCCGGCAGGATCACGTGCCAAATCTGTCAATGAAGCCTCTCTACTTGAAGGGACCCTGACAGGAGTCTGAATGGTTGCAGGGAATCTTGCAGGAAAAGGAACCAGAAAGCTGCATGATGGAAGGAAGGCGGAGGAAGGCTGCCCCTCTCCTCAGACGCATCGCTGGAGGTAATGCTGGAGGGCAGTGAGGGGCAGGAGAGAAGTCTTCTTCCCTGAGAACAGAAGGAGCCAGCCTGACCATGCAGGTGCGGCTGGAGATAGCCGAGGCTGTAAGCAGCAGTGCTTCGTTGCCCAGGCTCGATCCAGTGCCAGAAGAGGTTTAATGACCTCATTAGGTCTGACAAGCTAAGTGTCCTACAACTCTCAGGTGGCAGCCTATGACCTCCCCAGCACTGTCCTGCACAGCACTCTTCTGACTGGCACACCTTGCAGTTACACTCATTCCTCTCTCTTCAGCCTCCTCCACAAACATCCTTTTCAACACACGCCCTTATATTATTGCCCTCTTGTACCTATCCCTCACAGTTACCCACTGCAAATGTTTTCATTCCAACCTCAACACATTCCACTTCTCACATTTGTAACTCTCTGCTTTCTCTCATTGCAAAAGAAAATGCACAACTTCAGGGAGAGGCAGAGAACCAGGGATGGACCTGCAGCCATAGCCATCCTTTCCATTGGACGAGGACACCATGGAGATTGTCAAGGTGGCACAGGCATTGAGTATCTGTGAAGTGAGATCGGGGTGGCCCACAGACCTGGCGCATTAGATGGTGCAGTGCTACTTGGCACTTACCTGTCACTTATGTTGATTTGATGTCCACAATGACAATCTGTCGTGGTTTGCACTATGTCGAGTTTGTGGCCTTTCTCACAGTCAGTACTGACTCACGTCTTTCACCTCTCACAGACCCTTCACTGGTGACAACAGAGATGATGAGGGTCCAACCCGAAGAGTTCTCAGGAGGGTGAGCACTCTGAGGAAGCGCCATCACATGACTCCTGTTCGTTCTCCACCAGCCGAAATACATACACCTCGATGGGTCCAACCTCACAAATAGGGTGGCACGTGGTGAGACCCACATCGCACCAGAGCAGTAGGTGCTGGAGGCAGGGACAGCACTGGAGAATCCCAGTTGGAGAGTGTAGGATACTTCAAGCTCCACTCAGTTGGATGCGGATACTCAGACTTAGGAGTCATCCAAGAAAAGGGAACACATACAGCAGCAATGGGAAATGTGTCCACTTCTGTCAGCATTTCCAGAGGCAGTATGCACCCTTGCAGAGAGATTGGAGGAGTCCAACTCTAGCATGAGTGCCATGATGTCTCAGGCATTTGTGCTGATGACCACCTCCATGGGAGAGTGGTCATCCTGATGGAGCATTAGATGTGACAGGCCACTGAGTGCAAGCTGGTCCAGACCAATGGCCTGCATGCGCTATCACTTTACACAGGATGGGCAGGCTTTCATGGGGTCATCAAGGTGCGCAAAACCCACGTCTGCCACAGGCATCTCATCAGTCAGAACATGGGAATGAGCAGCCTGCCTCCAGTTCTGCTGAAACCACAGGGATAGCTCAACTGAGGAGTGATAGTTGCACAAGGGGATTCACTTCTGCGATTATAACAACGCCAAGAAGTAATAATGATCTTTATCTCAATGCATAACTTCGTGTGAACGCCTTATTCTAATAGCTTCCACTTTGTTCCATCCCCCATTTACCCTGGTCAGCCATTATGTGGGGGAAAGGCGAGTGTGATGGTTGGTTTGCTGATTGTTGGAATGAGGTGTGCTGGGGGGTTTTGATGGAACTCTTGAGTTGATTGCATACACGAAGTGAAGCATGGATGAGTCTGTTGGGGGCTTCTCTGGCAGCCAGGTGTGCAGCTGCTGAAACCATGGGCATATCAGGCTCCGCTCTAGCTTCCTCCTGCTGCAGTTTCACTCTTCTCTGCAGTGTCATGTAGCGAAAGGAACAACAGACCACATCAATCCTGGATATCATTGCTGGGGAATTCTGAAGGCTGCTCCCAGATGTGCCCTGAACAACATCGTGAGCAATATCTTGTTCTATTATTGCGATGATGTGGCTTCTGTTAGATCTCTTCCCCGAGTCAGTGGTAAGGGTTCCTCATAGCAGCCAGGTTGTTAGTGGGTAGCCCTGGTCTCCCAGTCGCTGAGGCTGTGGGGAAGAGAGAAAACCTGCTATGAGGTGATTGATGAAGAACGAAGGAGTGGTGGCAGCTCCCTGGATACCGGGCACAGACATGCACGATCACCTTGCAGAGGTCACAAAATAGCTGGACATTACAGGAGTGAAAGCCCTTCCAATTCATAAAAATGCCTGGTTGATCTGAGGGTGCCACATGCATACAATCAACCATATCCAAAGCCTGTGGAAATCCAGTCACTGCAGCCAAACCTATCAACCTCTGGATCTAAGTGGTGAATGTGGACAATGACACTCTGATGCTCCTCACTGTTCCCATGTGCCCACGTCAAATTTAACCCATTACTGGACTTATGACTTCAATTCTAGATTCTCCCCTATTGTCTTTTATTTATTCTCTATTCACTACTAGGTTATATACATCCTAATTAATGCTACCTTACTAACCAACGTAACTTGAGTTTTGCCAGTGACCATTCACATGCACACTTTGGCTGCTGCTCCAGGCCCAAGCCCATCACTTCCATTTCCACTTTATTATTTTCCTCCCTTTTTTTACTTTTCTTTCTAGCCCTTCTAGACCCCACACTCTTCTACTTTCATTCTTCCTTACAATTCTCCCCTCCTAGGTACACTGCCTTCCCAAATTCCTACCCCATCCTCTCAATACTCCTCGACCTTCCTACTTTCCTGCCGCATCCCAGGCTTGATCCTCTTAGATAAGCCAATGGCATGCTCTCTTGGCATTCTTCAAAGAGCCCATCAATGTACTCGTTGCTGCCTCATGGGCAACCCCAAATGCCCCATTCTACTCTCTTGCTAACTTTCCCGCCCAGCTCACCAGCTGTGGGTGACTGTGCCAATCTCTTCCCTATTCAACTCTCCCTTTCCAGTGTTGATGCTGTGGACTTTACCAATGGTTCAGCTATCATCGCCCTCCAGAATATCTGTTTACTGGTGAAGAAAGCCCTTGCAATCCATGATATTGTGGTTGATTGCACTGGCATCATGGCCTTCATAGAAACCTGCCTGAGGGATGATGACACTTACCCCCAAAATGAAGACCCCCCCACTCCTGGCTTTCCCTTCCACCACTTGCCTCGCACAGACCGTCGCAGTTGTTGTGATCTGCCTCTTATCACTAAATCGCACCTTAGCTCTTTTGCATCTCATCTTGTTCCACCCTCTCACCTCTCATTTAAAATCCTTCATTTTCTAACCAAGTACCAGACCAATTTTCTCAATGGTATAGTCACTGATCTCCTCCCTCAGCTTCTGCACCAAGTGACTTCTAATCCTCGCAATTTCAACCTCCATCTCAGTTCATCATGCTCTCTCTCCTCAGAGGTCACTGCCCTCTTATTCTCCCTTAATCTCTCCTTCCATCTAAACCCCCAATCCATATATCCATATTCACAGTCATCCCCTAGAATTTGCCACCTCTCTACCTTCTGTAAAGGCATTATGGCTTCGTGATCCAGATGGTTTTTTGGGCAATGGCTTCATCACTTTTAATTCCAGATTTTTATTGGATTCAAATTTCACCATCTGCTGTGGTAGGAATCGAACCCAGGTCCCCAGATCATTATGCTGGGTTTATGGAATACTAGTCTAGTGACAATACCACTATGCCACCGCAGAGAAGGCAACTGCTGCTGGTGGCATTGATACTCCTGGTGCTGCTGTTGCCCGTTTGATGATGTTGCTGGTGTGGTTGCTTCTGGTGCTTCTCTTCAGAAGTCCAGGTTATTGCTGCATATGTTGCTTCCATGCAGCAGTGAAAACTGACAGCAGGAAAGTCAAGCTGCAGGTGAGTGAACTCCAAGGCGCTTGAAAGTAGCTCCAAAATGTTCCAATAGATTCAAACTTGGCAAAGTAAGTTCAACACAAATAAATGTGAGGTGGTACATTTTGGTAGGAAGAATAGGAGCTTGCCTAATTCTTGGACGATGCAAGTCTAGGAAGGGTAGAGGAACAAGGCGATCACAGAGTACAAAAACACCAATCATTAAAAGTTGAGCCATAGGTTAGCAAGGCCACAAAAAAGAAAGCAAAACAATTGGCTCTATTGCTAGAGGCATAAAGGAAGTTATGCTAAACCTGCATTGACACTTGGTTAGACCACATTTGTCTGCCGTTCTGGTCGCCAAATTATAAAAAAGGTATAGAGGCACTGGAGAGGGTGCAGAGAAGATTTACAAGGATGATAGCAGTAATGTGTGGGTATACATATCAGGAAAAGATTGACAGGCTGAGTCTCTTTCCTCCGAAAAAATGACAGCTGAGGGGCCACCTAACAGTGGTATTTAAAATTATGAAAGGTTTTGATAGAATGGACACAAAGAGAATGTTTACTCTTGTGGGGAAGAGCATGACTAGAGGTCATCAATATAAGATAGTCAGCAAGAAATCCAATGGGGAATTCAGAAGAAATGTTAAACTTGCCACTACAGGGAGCGGTTGAAGCGATTAGCATCGATGCATTTCAAGGGAAGCTGGATAAGTAAATGAGGGTGTTGGGAATAGATGGTTATGATGATAGATTTAGATGAGAAAAGATGGGAGGGAGGAGCCTTGACTGACATGGATCGATTGGGCCAAATGGCCCGTTTCTGTGTCACATATTCTATGCAATCCTATGTCATGATTTCAGGCTGACAGAAGTGATCTTGACAGCACAGGCCTTTCACAATGTCTAACCAATTTCAGTCTTTAAAGCCTTCTAAGCATGGTAATTTCGGTGAGCAATCACTGCCCCATGCACTTGCCTCCTGCACCCTGGCGAGATGCAGAGAGCTCGGGAACCCATATGTTGGCCATTAAGGCCAGAATGTTAAATTGCGAATTAGTTAGCTCTTTGAATATGTTAATTCGCTTCCAACCCAATCATGGTCGGGAGTGGGGAGGGGGCAGCCCTGCTCACCTCCAAGCCTGCCCAGGTCAAACCCGGAAGTGAGCAGATGATGAGGAGTTGCCAAACAGATGCCACTTCTTGGGAATTTCCCCCTGTGCCTGCACATGTGCCCTTGCCCATTAAAACTCCCCCCATGTGTTGGAATGGAATACTGAGATGCTTTACAAAATACAGTTGTCATCTTCCATAATTAACAGATAAATTCAGACCTACTCAAATAGGAAAACATACAAAGGTCACATTGACCATTAGCTCTTAGGTTATGACTTCTGTGTATTGTATTCTGAAATGAGCATTACCTTGGTAGACTGGGTTATTCTGTCTATCTCAGTATCACCTAGTTCAGAAAGGCATTTGGCAATCCCAACATAAAACTTCAGCTCAGTGACCTGAAAAGGAATAAGGGCATATGAATGTGATTAACTGATAATTAACTAAGCCTCAAATGTAGTGATGGGCTCCTTCTTAAAATGTCAAAATTATAATTAACGTGAATATTCTTCTGCTTTTCTATCAATAAAATTACATTACATCCAACACTATATAAAAGATGAGTACTGATGATGTGAGCAGAATTGGCTTGAAGGAGAGGCTGAACTCAGTGCAGAAGCTAAATGAATTGTTGTAATAATAGTTGTTACAGGCACTGTATTGCAAATTCTGCTATTGACACTCGCACCAAGCCAATTGTCCGAAGGAGTCCTGAGTTTAATAACACTTAAAAACATAAAGACCACCCTGATTGCTCAGCATGTAACTGAGCCCTAAAGACAGAAGCTGCCTGGTTTGATTGCTGGTTAGCACCGAACTAGCTGATCTTAACCAGGATGTTAGTAGGAGTGCTATAATTGGCCAAAGCACATCTAAGCAGTGCATCACAACCCAGCAAAGGAATAACATCTTCAGAAGAGAAAAGTGTAAAATTGGGAAAAGAATTAAATTCTATCATGTGAAAAATATGGTGCAATGGTTTCACTGTACAGTGTAATAGGTTTGTATAAATGTGGAGTTGTATTTATGCTTTTTGAATAAAAGCCAAGGATATTCATGGGGAACAAAGTGGTATAGTGGTTACATTATCAATAAATAATTAAATTAATTATTAAATAACAAAATGTTTGCATGTTTGGCCATGCACCAAATTGCCTGATCTCAACCATTCCATCTGGAGAAGGAGCCAAGCAATGCTCAGACAGTATTCCACTGGAAGGAAAGAAAAAAAATATCAAAAGGAAAGTTGAATCAGACTATGGCAAGTGTCCTATTGGCTGGTTACATAGTGGAAAAGATATGTTAATAGTTTCTGATATGCAAAAATCTGAAAAGAAAATAGAAAAGATTCTACAGATAGGCAACTTCCCATTTAAAAAAAAGAGATTTTAACAAATTGATGAGCGTTCTTTTTACATGATTCATTTTTAAAGGCAGTACTGATGATAAAACTGTCTCATTTATGTTTTTAATACCCAGAATTTCCAACAAGTTCTAAATTTTCCAGTTTTAAAGTTTGTATCTTCAAGGGATAAGTAAAGCCAATAGATTTTCATAAAGCAATTAAAAAGAGAGCAAAGGTACAATGAAAATGATACCTTTTTTCCCAATATATATACCATTCTAGAAAATAAAATACCCAATTAACCAATAACATACGAACATACGCAACAGAAGTAGTAGGCCATTCGGCACCTCGAGCCTCCTCTGCCATTCAATAAGATCGTGGCTGATCTATTTGTGTTTTGAATTCCACATTCCCATCTACCCCAGATAACCTTTGATCCCCTTGCCTAATGAGAATTATCTACCTCTGGCTTAAAAATATTCAATGATCCCGCCTTCAAAACCTTCAGAGGCAGAGTTCTCCAAAGTCGCACAAACCTCAGAAAACATTTCTCCTCATCTCTGTCCTAAAAAGGCGGCCCCTAATTTTAAGATAGTACTCCCTAGTTCTGGACTCACCCACCAGAGGAAACATCCTTTCCATGTCCACCTTGTCAATACCATTCAGGATCTTATATATGTCAATCAAGTCACCTCACTCTTCTAAACACCAGTGGAAACAAGCCCAGCGTGTCTAATCTTTCCTCATAAGACAACCAGCTCATTCCAGGTTTCAATCCAGTAAACCTCCTCTGAAGCGCCTCCAACGCATTTACATTCTTCCATAAATAAGGAGGCCAAATCTGCACACAATATTCGAGATGTGGTCTCGCCAATGCCCTGTATAAGTGAAGCATAACATCCTTACTTTTATGTTCAATTCCTCATGTAATAAAGGATAGCATTCCAATAGCCTTCTTAATTATTTGCTGTACCCTCATGCTAATTTTTTGTGACTCATGCACAAGAACACCTGGATCCCTCTGCACCTCAGAATTATGCAGCCGTTCTCCGTTTAAGTAATACTCTGCTTTTTATTCTTCCTGCCGAAGTGAACAATTTTACATTTTCCTACATTAAACTCCATCTGCCAGATTTTTGCCCACTCACTCAACCCGTTTATATCCATCTGCAACCTCGTGTCCTCTTCACATACTTTCCTACCTATCTTTGTGTCATCTGCAAATTTAGCTACCATGCCTTCATTGCCCTCATCTAAGTCATTGATATAAATTGTAAAATGTTGAGGCCCCAGCACAGACTCCACTTGTCACATCCTGCCAATCAGAAAAAGACCCATTTATGCATACTCTCTGTACAAAGTTCCTCCCAATTCTGGAGAATCGAATTCTGCATGATAAAACAGAATACAGACCTCATTAAAATTAAATAAAGTTACAACTAACTAAAAAGGCAAGTGGCTGCCAACTGTAGTGAGATTCGGGTGGACCAGAGCCATTGAGCAGCATCACTCTGAACTGGTCAAGTTCACAACTGGCTTTCAAACAATACACAACAGCTAACAGCTGTGCTCCTGGTTATAGTTTTTTTTTGAAAAGGTTGAAACCATTGCATTAATGTGGAATATTGTGGAAGTGGATAAAACGTATTGCTGCATTATTCTTGGAAAAAAGAAGGCTCTGATTGTGAGTTATGGGATTAAAACACACAATCCATAGTTGTACTTATGGAAGTTTATGTGGTCTGCCCCATTCCATGAAAATAAGTCGGACTGTCCCAGAACATTTGAATTCCATGATTCATACACAAAAACTTAAAAATATGATTTTTGTTTTACTTTTCCTAGTTTTCCTTCCACAACCCACAGCTTTTAAAAATACAAGCTTGGCATCACCTAAACAATACTTCTTTACATAGCCTATCTTCTCTTTTATACTTTAAAATCTTGATTTGGTCTGTTTTGGAAAACTTGATCCTTCACCTAAATTTCTCCTCAATAGTACTGAATGCCTAAGTATTAAATAGAAGGATAGCCATAAAGGTTGAAGCCACCTATGAATGAAAAGGATATACTAAGTCCTATGTTCCTATCTTCTCAAGGTCAATAAATGATGGCCTTGCCATTGATGCCCACATTCCATCAATGAATAAAGAGAAATTTGCAAACTTCTCCTTCCAACTTAGCCATCATCCTTTTCTTCACAACCCTCCTGCAAACTACATCCTCTCTCTCATTTATCTTCCCGAGCCTTCGTCAAACGCATGTCCTCAACTCGCTCCCAAGCCAGTTTCTGACTAACGAATTTTCACTTCAAGGCTAACCTCATCCCTTTCAAAACTGCTACAATCCCTGCCTTTCTGAAGGAATCATTCCCTCTATTTCTACTAATCACTGCCCTATCTCTAATCTACCCATCTCTACAAGATCCTTGGACCTATTGTTCCTCAGCTAATTAGTCACCTCCCTCACCATTCGCTGTTCTTCCCCAACCACAGGACCTAGGATGCCCCAATCCATGTTACCACTATTCTGTTTGACTGTGGTTCATGGTCACTCTCTCTGCCGTTAATACTGTTGATCCTTCCACACTTTTCATTTCCTCTCTTCTGGGATCCATTTCTAGTTTGGCATTTTTCAATTCCATTCACAACTGCCTCACAGACATCCTCAAATACCTATCTGTTCAGGTCTAAACATTCATCGTTGATGTACACTGATTCCATCTTTTATATCCTATTGATCTCTTACATGTTGTTTGCTTATATGTTTATCCCTGATCCAGTTTAAAGATCAATTCCTCTAATGTGTTCCTTAATAGTCTTCCTGCCTCCACAATTTATTGATCTGGAATTCGGTAGCCCTCATCTTTTCAGTTAGAAGATCTTAGAGTTATCATTCTGACCCACACCAAGCTCAATGGCTCCGTGCTTCATTAGGTCAACTTTTAAGATTCTCATTCTTGTTTTCAAATCCTTCTGTGGTTGTCCAGCACCCAAACTAAGCAATCTTTTCTGGTCACATGATCTTTAGCAATCTGCTCCTCTGTCTGCGCCACCGCTTAAAATTGCTCAGTCATTGCATTAACTACACTCTGGAATTCTCGCCCATAAATACTTTGCCTTGATACCTTCCCCTCTGCCTTCAATAGCCCCCTAAAATCCAGCTGATTGTGTCTTCAGTCCCCTCTCGCCATGCACCAGGAATCTCCCCTTTTGATAGGTATCCCTCTCATTATCTCATTAAGCACTTTGACATGTTCTTTTATGTGAGGCACACAGTATCAATGAAATCTGTTGTTGCAGAAAAGCTGTACCTGGATTTCATTCGGTAGCATCTCAAAAATCGCCTCAACACTTTTGCACAACATGCTCCAGCTGTGCTGTACTTGAGTTGGAACCTTCATCGCTTCATTCAGACCTTGTAGAACAGAATGACAAAGTTCTGGGCTTTTCTGCCTGTTCTCTGTTGTAAAGTACTGGATTGCAAGGACTTCAACAAATGTCTGAAGTTTATCTTCTGGCACATGTTTCATCCAGGAAGCAAGAGACATAAAGAGATATTTTCTTGTCTCCAGCTGTAGGCAAAGCAAAAGTACAGAATATAAAACTTGATTGAAATGAAGTCGTTACTGGCCGCAGGAAGGAGCTTACTTTCGAGTTTTAAATTTATTGTATACTTTGGAGATCTCATGTGGAATTCCTCACTGTAAGTCAATTGATTCATTGCTTTATAACGATAGTAAGGATATATCTTGTAACACACAATGAACCAGTCTGCTGCTGCAGCAAACCTGTGCGCCATGAATCATGGTTGGGCTCTTGATGAATTTTGTTAGAACCCAGGCTGCTGGTTTGACATTGCCTTTTTAAAAAGTAATGGATAAAATTAATTAAGAGACTGCAGACAATGTGGCTCAGTTTTTCCTGTTCTTAAATAATTATTCCATGCATTACAAATGAATACCTTTATTTTGCTTTAGAACATTTTTTGTTTATGATATAGAGACTTTATCATGCTAAGAAAAATACAAGAGACAGGGAATATGTGTCAGCATACTGGCAGGAGATTGCAAAGTCTTCTGTCCAGCAGTAATAGGTGGTGGGAATGATTACTGTCCAGTTCCTGCTGTAAGCTTCACTGAGTTTACTGGAGGCAGCCAAAATATCTACGCAAGTCAGGCATTTTGACCCTTTTAACGTGTGAATTGGGGTCATACGGCATACAAAGCATCTATTTGCTATTTTAGGACAGTACTGGGCAGAATTTGCACCACACAATCTGAACCCAATGTCAATTGGTAGTCTAAAGGGAAAATAATGCGGATGCTGGAAATCTGAAACGAAAACAAAAAATGCTGTAAAAACTCAGCAGGTCTGACAGCATCTGCGGAGAGAAAGACAGAGTTAGTGTTTCGAGTCCGTGTGACTTCTGAAGAAGGGTCATACGGACTCAAAACGTTAACTCTTATCTTTCTCTCCACAGATGCTGTCAGACCTGCTGAGTCAGCTGGTAGTCTAGCTGAAAAACAGCCTAACACTATGGGCAGAATTTTTCGCTTGGCGTGCAGATGCGTGCCCAACACGTTCGAGCATAAAATAGCGCGTGATGACGTCAGACGAGCGTCCCGATGTCATCATGCACTCGCACGATATTTCAGTCGGCTGGCATGTGCTAAAGTCGGAAGTGCACCTGCTAACAATTAAGAGGGCTACTAAACCCCTTAACAGCACAGTTAACTGGGATTTTTTCGCTGCCCGTCCAACCTTACGGTTGGCGGGCGGGCGAATCGGCCTTTACATTTTTCAGGAATCCTCATCGAAGGATGGAATCATTAATTCCATCATTAAATAAAAACAAATAACATTTGGACACAATTTTCATGTTGTATATGTTGAAGTGACTATCTGATGCGTGGGCATTTTTCTCCTGGTTTTTAAAATCTTTATTTTTTGTATTTAAATTCTTCAGCTCCCTGAGGCAGCTCTCTGCCTTCAGGGAGCTTGGTTGGTAGTGGATCCCAAGAAAAGGAATTTGTAGAATGTCTACGAGATGGCTTTTTGGAGCAGCTTGTGGTGGAGCCCACTAGGGAACAGGCAATTCTAGGTTTAGTGATGTGTAATGAGGCAGATTTGATAAGGGAGCTTAAGGTGAAGGAACTCTTAGGAGGAAGTGACCATAATATGATAGAATTTACCCTGTAATTTGAGAGGAAAAAGCTGGAATCAGATGTAACGTTATTACAGTTGAATAAAGGCAACTACAGAGGCATGAGGGAGGAGCTGGCCAGAATTGACTGGGAGATGAGCCTAGCAGGAAAGACAGTGGAACAGCAATGGCAGGAGTTTCTGGGAGTAATTTGGGAGACACAGCAAAAATTCATCCCTAGGAAGAAGAAGCATACTAAAGGGAAGACGAGGCAACCATGGCTGACAAGGGAAGTCAGGGACAGCATAAAAGCTAAAGAGAAAGCATACAATGCGACGAAGACCAGGGGATTGTGAAGCCTACAAAGGCCAACAGAGGACAACTAAAAAAGAAATAAGGAGGGAGCAGATTAAATATGAGGGTAAACTAGCCAGTAATATAAAATAAGATTGCAAGAGTCTTTTTTAGATATGTAAAGGGTAAGAGAGAGGGGCAAAAGTGGACATTGGGCTGCTGGAAAATGTCGCTGGAGAAGTAGTAGTGGGGAACAAAGAAATGGCGGAGGAACTGAATAGGTACTTTGCGTCAGTCTTCACGGTGGAAGACATAAGTAACATCCCCATAGTTCAAGAGAGTCAGGGGGCAGAGGTGAGTATGGTGGCCATTACCAAGGAGAAGGTGCTAGGAAAACTGAAAGGTCTGAAGGTGGATAAATCACCTGGACCAGATGGATTACACCCCAGAGTTCTGAAGGAGATAGCTGAAGAGATAGTGGAGGCGTTAGCAGTGATCTTTCAGGAATCACTGGAGTCAGGGAGGGTCCCAAAGGACTGGAAAATCGCTAATGTAACCCCCCTGTTTAAGAACGGAGTGAGGCAAAAGACGGGAAATTACAGGCCGATTTGCCTGACCTCGGTCGTTGGTAAGATTTTAGAGTCCATTATTAAGGATGAGATTTCAGAATACTTGGAAGTGCATGGTAAACTAGGGCAAAGTCAGCATGGTTTCATCAAGGGGAGGTCATACCTGAAAAATCTGTTAGAATTCTTTGAGGAGGTAACGAGTAGGTTAGACAAAGGAGAGCAAATGGATGTTATCTACTTGGACTTCCAGAAGGCCTTTGACAAGGTGCCGCACAGGAGGCTGCTCAGTAAGATAAGAGCCCATGGTGTTAGAGGCAAGGTACTAGCATGGATAGAAGATTGGCTGTCTGGCAGGAGGCAAAGAATGGGGATAAGGGGGTCCTTCTCAGGATGGCGGCCGGTGACTAGTGGAGTTCCGCAGGGGTCAGTGTTGGGAGCACAACTTTTCACTTTATACATTGATGATCTAGATGAAGGAACTGAGGGCATCCTGGCTAAGTTTGCAGATGATACAAAGATAGGTGGAGGGACAGGTAGTATTGAGGAGGCAGGGAGGCTGCAGAAGGATTTGGACAGGTTAGGAGAATGGGCAAAGAAGTGGCAGATGGAATACAATGTGGGGAAGTGTGAGGTCATGCACTTTGGTAGGAAGAATAGAGACATAAACTATTTTCTAAATGGGGAGAGAATTCAGAAATCTGGAGTGCAAAGGGACTTGGGAGTCCTAGTCCAGGATTCTCTTAAGGTTAACTTGCAAGTTGAGTCAGTAGTTAGGAAGGCAAATGCAATGTTGGCATTTATTTCGAGAGGACTAGAATATAAAAGCAGGGATGTGCTGCTGAGGCTTTATAAGGCTTTGGTCAGACCACATTTAGAATATTGTGAGCAATTTTGGGCCCCGTAACTCAGGAAGGATGTTCTGGCCCTGGAGGAGGGTCCAGAGGAGGTTCACGAGAATGATCCCAGGAATGAAAGGCTTAACATATGAGGAATGTTTGAGGAGTCTGGGTCTATACTCGATGGAGTTTAGAAGGATGAGGGGGGGATCTGATTGAAACTTACAGAATACTGAAAGGCCTGGATAGAGTGGACGTGGGGAAGATGTTTCCATTAGTAGGAGAGACTAGGACCCGAGGGCACAGCCTCAGAGTAAAGGGAAGACCTTTTAGAACAGAGATGAGGAGAAACTTCTTTAGCCAGAGAGTGGTGAATCTATGGAATTCATTGCCACAGAAGGCTGTGGAGGCCAGGTCATTGAGTGTATTTAAGACCGAGATAGATAGGTTCTTGATTGGTAAGGGGATCAAAGATTACGGGGAGAAGGCGGGAGAATGGGATTGAGAAACTAATCAGCCATGATTGAATGGCGGAGCAGACTCGATGGGCCGAATGGCCTAATTTCTGCTCCTATGTCTTATGGTCTTATTCCGCGCTCCCCTGCGCCCGGGCTGACTTCAGCGCTCGCCCTCCTTCCACTCTCAACTCCGGTAGCACCGATTGTATCAGCGTGAAATTGCGATCAAGGGCCAATCGTGGTCGGCGGTCCGTTTCCTGCCCACTCCCGGGCCCGCTGACCCGCTTGCAGAGCTGAAAATTCAGGCCTATGTTTTATTGTATATTGTAGGGCTGGGAGGAGCAGGAAAAGAGTTCCTTGGGGACTCCACACAACAAGCCTGGGGCGACTGTACCTCAGGTGTCCCCCTTCCCTGCCCAAGATCAGCTGCCACGCCCCTAGGCTAACCTTACTCTGTCCCCTGAAACTTGTCGGGGAGCCTGATAATGTGACAGCCTGGAATGTCCGGGGGTGGGGGGTGGGGGGGGTGGGGGCAAGGGGTGGTGGTGGTTTGTGGGGTTGGACATGGTTGACTGCATTTTGTCAGCAGCTGAATACAGAAGAAACCTGGCCCCCAAAGCGGACCAGGCTTCTCAACTGGACTATTGGACGTCGAGCAGGCGCATTCCAATGGCCAACAGTAAAATGTCTGCACCAGGTCAAAATCTCTCTTACTGTTCCTGTCCTCCTTGATGGAAAAGGTTCAGAAACGTGATATAAATTCTGCATTTGTTACAGAAAGGCAGCACTCTAGTTGCAACACAGCTGTAAACTTCCATAAATATATGCATTATACATTCATGTGTGCTCTGCCCGAAGGCAGGTCTCTTGGCTCTTCATCTTGAGCTATTTTCTTGGTGGTTTTTGTCAGCAGTGGTTTGCCATTGCCTTCCACTCTCAGGGACAGGGCAAGGAGGAAGGTCCCAAGTCTCTTAGCTGGAACAGGAATCAAACCCATGCTGTTGGTGTTAATGTGAAGCACACACTAGCCATCTAGCCAACTGAGCTAACCAGCCTCCCCCATATGCATTATAACCAAAGGAAATAGAAAAATCATAACTTATTGAACAAAACTGTTTGCATCTTTCATAAATTCACCATCCATCACTTCTGGAATTTAGTGTTTGCCTCAAACCAACTTCCAGACAAGCTTTGAAGAAACAGTTCCTACTGAAAATAGCTACTACACTGAATTGTAAGATATGGGCCACAGAGACTGAAGAGACACCAGCAGCAAAAGGTGAGGGTGGGAAAGTGTTGGCAATGAGGAAAAGAAAAAAAGAGAATGAGTGAGAATGAATTAAATAACTGAAAACAAACTGAACTGAAATCAAATGAATCAGAATGAATGGAAAAGCAAGACAAGAAGAATAATGAAAGTAATTTGGCAACCTCAGCACTGCTCACTGCAGGACACAGGTCGATCAATATGACTCAGAGATTTCAAAGATAGTTGGTCTGCAATATAGAAAACAGAAATTCTCCTTGGTCTTGGGCATATTGGGGTCAATTTTTCCTTTGGCTTCTAGGGTAATAACCCTTGCCTGTAAGAGTCCATTCAATAAATTCTACATGCTCTGTACCGGACGGCTGACCTCCCCACGCCCACACAAAACAACAAAAATTTACCTCATTTGTCTCTGGTTCTGCCACACATAGTCAGGTAATGCCTAAAACTGGAAAGTGTTTCCTTCATTTCAGCAGCAACAATAACCTGTGTTTGTATAGTGCCTTCAGGGTAATAAAATGTCACAAGGCACTTCATTGGACCATTGCAAAGCAAAATTTGACACCAGGCTACATAAGGAGCTATTAAGGCAGATGACCAAAAGCTTGGTCAAAGGGATAGGTTTGAAGGATCATTTTAAAGGAGGCAAGTGAAGTAGAGAGGCAGAGACGTGAAGGGAGGGAATTGCAAAGCTTCAGGCCTAGGGAGCTAAAGGCACCACCGTCAATAGCAAAATGATTAAAACTGGAAATGCTCAAGAGGCTGGAATTAGAGGAGTGCAGATATTACCCATGGGGGAGATTATAGAAATAGGGATTCAAGGCCATGGAGCGATTTGAAAAAAAAAGAATGAGAATTTTCGAATTAAATGTTGCCTAACCTGGAGTCAATGTAGTTCGGTGAGTGCATGAATGAACAGGACTTGTCATAAGTAAGGGCATGGGTAGCAGAGTTTTGTATGTACTCAAGGTTATGGATGCTAGAAGCCCACCAAGAGTGAGGAAGAATCATCAAGTCTAGAGGGAACAAATGGGTTCCTGAAAGAGATAAGCTGAAGTAGAGGTTGGGTCCAGTACTGATGTCAGATAGGCAGTCTAAAAATTTAGAAATATAGGAGAGGTCAAGAGAGGTGGTGGTGAGGCAGAGCTGGGTGTCTAGCTAGGTATCATCAGCTTGCATGAGAATCTGCGCTGTTTCTTTTCAGGTGATGTTGCCTAATGTACACAGCATTGGTGAGACCACATCTGGAGTAGCGTACAGCTTTGGTCTCCTTATTTGAAAAAATATATAATTGTGTTAGCAGTCCAGGAAAGTTCACTTGACTCATTCCTGGAATGAGCTAGGGGCTTATCTTAAGAAAGGGTGAACAGGTTGGGACTCTACCCATTGGCATTTAGAAGAATGAGAGTGATCTCAGTGAAACATACATGATCCTGAGGGGATTTGATAGGTCCTGGGAGGATGATTCCACTTGCGGCAGAGACGAGAACCAGGGGAATAACAGGTCCACCATTTAAGGAGGAGATGAGGATTCTTTTTTTTTCTGAGAGTCGTTAGTATGTGAAATTCTCTTCCTCAGAAAGCAATGGAGGCTGGGTCACTGAATTTATTCAAGGCAGACTTAGGTTTTTGATAGACAAGGGAGTCAAGGGTTACGGGCAGCAGATGGCAAAGTGTTGAGACCACAACCAGATCAGCCATGATGTAATTGAATGGCGAAGCAGGCTCAAAGGGCTGACTGGCCTACTCCTGCTCTCAAGTCCTGTTCCTATGTTTGTAGGGGAAGCAAAAACAAAAGGGGTAATGATGTGTGTGTGGAAATAGACGCCATTGCAGGTAATTCTCTGGCTACAAATAGATAGCAAGTGCAGTCCCACCCAGCTAGAATACAATGGAAAGGGCTTGGAGGAGGATGGTGTGATCAACTGTGTCAAAGCCTGCAGACAGGCTGAGAAGGACGAGTAGAGAAAGTTTACCTTTGTCACAATCACACAGGATGTCACTGGTGACTTTGATAAGAGCAGTTTTGACACTCTGCCGAGAGAAACATTATTGGAGGGAGGGATTGAAGCATGACATACCGGGAAAGATGAATATGTGTTTGTTTGCTGGGGGGGGGGGGGGGGGGGGGTGGGGGGCGCAATTCATTCAAGGGTTTTGGAGAGCAAAGGGAGATTGGAGATGGGGCGGTAGTTTGCAAGGACAGAGAGGTCAAGGATTGTTTTTTGAGGAGAGGCGTAATGACAGCAGGTTTGAAGGAGAGAGGTACTGTATCGGAATAGAAAAACTTGACATATGAGCCATTGCATAAGGAAAGGAAAGAAAGAGCGATGGCCGGGCGGGGGGGCCCAGAGAAGAGCTTGGTCCAGTGGGCTAGGACAAAGAGGGGAGTGGCAGAGATAGATGAACAGATAGTTGCAATCCATGTGATAATGAAGTTCATCAGCTTCTTGCACTTGTTGAAGGTAAGGGTGGTGGAGATAGGAAGAGGGATTTAAGAAGATGGCTTGCAGCCTGAAAAAGAAGCCAGGGTTATTTTTACTTTCCATGATGATCCTGGACTAGTGAGCAGTTTTGGCTGATGAGAGCAAGACCCGATAGTGCTTTAATATAACACATTAATAAACCCTGCAACCACAGTCAAAGGAAAGGAAAACTACAAGTGACTTATCATTTAAGAATATCACCAACATTATCTGTATGTATGTTGTACAGACTTCCTTTCTAAGGAAGAAAAAATACAGAGTAAAGTTTCATACATGGACTAAAAATCAATACATACATTCAGGCTGTGCACTAATGGTGGTGCTACCCACATTCCTAAAAACATTGCAGCACTCTGTGATGTCTGAGCCTGGGTAACTGCTATTTCAATGCAGTGCTGCTGAATGTCCTCACCTATAGTGAAGAAAAAAAATGGTATTAAAGCTGGTATACTAAAGCATGACCACTGCATGGCACTGTTTACTTTATGAATGGCTGCAGAGTTGGGTGCAATCTGTAGCTGTTTCCCTACACAATTAGAAGATACTGACAAATCTTGATTTCCAAACTTGTTTCCTTAGCTAATTTAAGATGAGGCCAGAGCACCACGATGGACTGTGATTACCAATGACTCCTGCATTCTTAACAACGTAGCAGTGCAACGAGCTCGGGGAGCAAGTTCCAGCCCAAAAAGGTTTGCATTGCAGGACTGTGGCATTTAAAAGAACATAACTTAATAGCAGTGGGGGAGTGGGGGGTCGGGGTGGGGGGGGGGGGTTATAAATCATTGTCACGGTACTTCTAATCCTTGCCATAATTTTAGAAAAAGGCACATTAATTTACCCCTGCACTCATTAAAAGAGACAAATCTAATGAATGCAACAGCAGGAACTTCCATGGCACAAATCAGCAAGAAGTCCCAGTACCCACAGATAGTTCATTTGACAAGAGGGGGTTCAGTGTCAAATTTGAATGGCTAAGTAGCACATCTGACACAGAAACTAACCCCTCATGACCTTGGAGTGCTGGACCTCTCATCACTTCAGGTTTTTTTTCCCCAGGATAGAACCCATGTAAGCTGGCAATGGATTAACTACTTAGTTGATTCTTGGCTTTGCTGAAAAGCTGAGTTTTAAAAAAAATTAATTTGTTAAAAGGAATTGTTCGAAGGAATATTCCAACGTAAGATACTACAATTATCTTACCGTTCAGCACTCGGGAGAAAATACATCATAAAGAATGATATTTGCTTAAAATTACTAATTAAATTCACCACTTGGTGACTGACTTCCCATTCAGAGACCAACATATCTCCATAACATTTGCAAAGGTTTTTTTTGCAGAAATGTAATTCTTTAGAAATGTAAAACTTCATATAATCTCCCTGTAATCTCCCAAGCATCAATCCCCTCTGTGCATTCAAAGCAGGTGAGGCACAAGGCCAGGTGAAGGAACATAATCTTTGCTGTACCCAGCCTCAGAAACACTAGAAAGATCATGACCCTGACTGAAAGACCAACCGTTTTAAAGTCTTAAATATAAATGAAATTATTGGGTATTTCTCCCACAATATAAGTTTAAGGCAGTTGTAGATAGGCCATTGTCATTGAATATCCTTTTAAAAGGGAAGAAAATAGCCAAATACCTCTCATCAAATAATGGACCTTTCACAGCATTGTCTTATAATCAATCACTACACCTTGTATGACTTACCAAAATTCAGTCTCATAAGTGGAGAAAGTATGGAAGCCCAATTAACAGGGGGATATTGATGACTGTTCCCACATCCAGCGATGGGCCCCAACAAAACCTTTACTAGCTGGGGAGGAATTCTCTCAGGGCCTGAAAACGAAAGAAGAAAACCAGGCATAAGAAACCAGTGCAGTGGTAGCATGGTGTGTTGACGTGGATTGTAGCGGTGGACTGATTTTGAGTTCATTTATGCTGTTAGAAATAGCACAAGACACCTAACAGCAATTCAATGTGTAGTAGATACACCTTCCTAGCAACAAACTGCAGATCATTTTATAATCCCTCTTATACATATATAAATATATATGTCCAAAACTCAAATTTCTGAACTCCTCATTTAACTTGATGTTTGCATTCAGTCCCAGCTGCTTAATAGTCTAATAGCTGCTCTGAGGGCATCTTGTTGAAACCTATATACGGGATTGTCCCAGTAAACGGGTTAATGACTATCAGACCCTTGGAAATATCTGATTTACACAGCGCACATGCATCATTTAAGAAAAGCCTAATGGAGCATTTTCATCAAGCTAAAAATTTTTTTTACTTGCTATCGCAGAAGCACCACGTTATACAAGTTTTGGGTATATCATATATCTGTCCTGGAGAAACTCTATTGATATGCACAAAAGTCAGTGCTTTGGGCTAGTTGGAATCAGATTTGGGGATGCCATGGCTGATTACTGTTGTATTTGACTTCAGGTATGTGTCCTTTGCTGCGTGTTGTGCTGGCAGGAGCTGTTGCTATGAACCGGGAATGCTGGTGCCATTCTCAGTTTCGATGCATGATCCTGTTCAAATTGTATGCTTGACGACTGTGACAATTGGCCCCGTTGTATCCCAACACACTCATCTCAAGATCTGCATCCCAGCTGTGAGAGTGAATGGGGCAGTTCAGAGAAGCAGGCATTCTGCCCAGTAATCCAGATCAGAATCAGCTGCAAGCGCAAGCAGATCTGAAATGGGAGTTTCCATGGGAGCGAAAAAAAGTCACAATAACTGACGTAGCTTACAGATAGCCGTGGCTTTATTTAGTAAATGAGACAGGGGTGGGTGCACCTCATACTCCCCCCAGGCTTTCCTTCTCCTCTGGGTGATACAACAAATTTGTTTATGGATAACATGCTGCAGTACAGTAAGATCTCGCCCCAGAGGTGTTCCACTTATCAGGCTTCTCCTTATAGGGCAGAATACAAATAAGGGAAGCAATTTCAAATCATCCAATCCAAAAAGAGAAAAACCTACAGTACCCATTACACCACCCAACAGAGTCTTGAATAAGGGTTTTAACTGTGAGTATTGCTGGGGGAAAAAAAAGAGGCATATCATCATGAACTCATCAGAGCAGGTGCAAAAGTACCATTTCAAAGGGAACAACAATTTATACTGCATGAGAAAAGTGTGTGGATAGGTTGACAAGTGGACTCTGGTTGGTCAAGGTGTTGCCATGGAGAATGCACCATGGAACAGTTATCCCCATGCTTTTGTTTAATTGAAAAAGGTGCAATGTCTGGAGATATGCAGATTTTCATCTTCACTATACTTCTTGGAAGTTTATTCTAATGTTTGATTTAGAAGGTCAGCGTCACATTTATATAGCACCCTAGCCTATCTCATTCTAATGCATTTTACATACAACTAATTCCTTTGAAGGACAGCTGCTGTTGTCATGTGGGTAAATGTGGCAGCCATTTTACACACAGCAATATTCCCCAACTCAGAACGAGTTAAATGGCCAATTAACCTAGTCTCAAAAGTGTTGCCAAAAGGAGAAATGTTGGTCAGGACAATACCTGCTCGTCTTCAAATAGTACCTGGGGTCTCTAATTTCCAACTGAACCTCCAGAACCACTAGAACAGGCAAACATGGCCTCAGCTAAACACCACAAGTCCAGCACCTCCAAAAATGCAGCACAACCTCAATGCTGAAGCTTCAATTTTGTTTCAAGTCCCAAGGTGGGGTTTGAATCCCCTATCTTATGTGACTTGGTGATTATGCTTTATGAAAATAAATTCTTCCAGACATTAGTTCTGGATTTACCCTTCATCAGTTTGGACCCTTTGCCTCCTTGTGTTGATTTACTAATGCTTCAAATTTACCAATTTTATACCATTTAATATCGAACATTAATGCTAATCTCCAAGTCCTTGGTTGCCTCCTTTAGAGGCTGATCTGCACTCATAGCTCAGTTCCCTGATTCAAGGGGTCAGCCTCATGATTTTTCTCTGAACTGCGGCCACAACTTGCATGTCAGCGACCAATGTTGGACCACTGCACTTGAGGTGCAGCCTGAGCAGAGCACTGGGCAGTTTTAGCAGCTTTAGTTAACCATGATTGCAGTATTTTCACAACATAGTTCAGCATTCAGTTTACTTGATTTAGTCAAAAACAATGAATGACTTAATTGATTTTAACTCAAGGAACAAGAGTTTGAGAATGTGTCTGCAGATTCTCAGGTACTCATAAGTTATCCATGACTAAGTCTCATTGGTAATCCTGACAAAATATTCACACCCAAAACAATAACTAATTTGTTCACGCCACAGATGCGCCTGGTAACTGAGCAGCTCCAGCATTTTCTGCTTTTGTTTCAAATTTTCAGCATCTGCAATTTTTTTGCATTATTTTGATATTGCCAATGGTTTATTCAGATTAAAATGACTAAGGCTGTCAGCACCACTGGGTTCAGAAGGATAAAAGGAAGAGTTACTGAGTAGAAAATGAGGTCTGAGCTGTTGAACATTCTTGAGAGAATGCCACACGTCCTTTCCTAGCGTGCTTTTAACTGAAGCCAATTACATTAGGTTTCAGTTGCACTGTTGCATGTGCCATCATAAGCTTTTTTAAAATATCAATACCATTTCAGAAGGCAGTCAAAGGTCAATTAGAGCCTAATTAGATAAGGCAGATTTCATTTTGGTGGTGTTAAAAAAGTTGTGTTAAGTGTTATCTTTTTCTTTGTATAAGGCTTACTAGATCTGAGAGTTGAACAGGATCTAGGGCACATCAAGATCCTGTGTTGGGTCAAGAATTTCAATATGAAATGAAATGAGCCCAATCTTACAGCCAGCCTTTAATTCAGAATTGCACCTTCACAGTGTTCTTCAGCTGTAAAGTAATGCCACCTTCAGGCAGGCTCACACCCCTTATGAAATAAAGTTCGATGTCAGTAGGAAAATTATGGAAGCTATTGATATTGAACATTTCAAAGCACAAACCCAGATTTAGGTTTAAACAAAGTGACCTTCCAGAGGCCGCTGGTTAATACTTTTGTTTGCAACAAAACATCACAACTGTACGGCATTTTGTGAAGCAGTGGGTACAATTTAATAATAACTCTAGCAAAACAGGGTGTTACAATCATTATAAAACACCACCTAAAAGAGCACCTTCAACCCAAACTCAGAACTGTTCCAAGGGCATCAAATTAATCAGAATTGAACAATGAGGAAGTTAATTAGCAATTTTTTTTGAAAGGGAAACAATTTTTGATACAATTAAATACTTTTGATATCATACCTTTTTTTCCCGCTTCAATGATATAGTCAGTAGCAGACCTGATGACACTCTTTTCTGGCAAATAGCCAAAATCTGGAGGCACTGCAAAAACGATTGATCTCATTAGGTAAAGAGCCAGATATGTTAACTCCACAAACAATGTTTCCCTGTGTTATTGGTCAGCATATCACTCACTGGTTTCAAAAAGTGTGAAACAACACTCAAACAATCTGTAGTGCTTCGTTAACCAGCCAACCAAGCAATTAACAAAAAGAAAAACCACTTAGATCTGCATGAAAACTGCTGGACACAACACAGCACTTCACACAAAACTGACAGTCTGATTTTTAAAAAAAACTCAGTTGTAATTAGATGACAGATAGATGGCTAAAAGAAAATACATTGGAAACACATTTCAAAGTTGATGTTAGCTGACAAGTAAAACCCTGCTGTCATATTCAGTTTCAATGGTCTGCTTTCCAAACTCTAGCAAAATGTACGACTCAGTCGCCTGGCAACGGGGTAAGTAGTCTCAGCATCCTGGTAGCTTAATCACTTGAAAAATGTGGCATCTACAGATACACAGCATGTATGCTGTACTGCAGGTCACCGTCAAAGGAGATGCTAAGTGGAGTGTGGGGGGTGGTGGTGGGGGGTGGTTTGGCGGGCTGTGGCAGAAGGCAAGAAGTGACAGTTTTCAATATAAAGCCCTTGATCAAAAAAGATTTTTTTAAAAACCTATTTGGAGAGTCTTGCACCTTGTAGAAGATACTTAACATTCAAATTATCATTGTTGCTTCCACAAGATCGTCACATCAGGTCTCCAGCAAGGTCTTGTGGATTTGACATTAGTTATGAGTGGCAGCTCCAAATGAGGTAATGCAGTTCAGAATTCCTTCCAGTCCTGCTTGCTGATCCAGGTGGTGTCCAAAATAGGCAATGCCTAGACTGCATGGAGGTTGTGTGATTGTTTTCAAAAGTTACTCAAATTTGAGACTTAAAGAAAGTAATCCTTCCATACGCATTTCTCCTTAAATGCATCCCTTTCAATTACTAAAGTTTCTAATCCTATAAAATGAATATTTAAGAGAAGAAAGGCAAGGATCAGAAATTGCTAAGATTTTCTGTAAAATGTTGTCTTCAAGTTTATCTCACCTTATCAAATTCTCTTCTTTCTTCCTGCATGTCCATCTTCCCCAACCACACTCCACCCACAAAGTATTTCCCAATTGAGTAGTAATGCAGGGACATGAACTAGATTTCTACAGGACACTGTTGGATCAGTCACAGCAGTAAGGGTTAACATTTTTTCCCTCTACCGCTCCTCCTCACCCCCACTTTGGCAATACAACTGAGATCAGCAATTCAATTTGTAGGGAACTGCAAGGGAGAACTCTACATCTCATCACTCTTTGGTGCAGCATGTTAAATGCACTGCCATAGCATGACCATATGTTCAGTTCTAAAGGGAGCTCATGAAAATAAGCACAATCTTCATTTTTATTAATATCAGTCCTCTGCCAGTTACACTCAGTATCGAGTCACCAAGGGGTGCACAAGGCTAGATGAGATAATTCACCCTCCATTTTCACTCTATCCTTGTTGGGCCAATTCTTAGCTCAATATCTCCTCTAAAGGTGCAGACAAGGCTTGGAGCTTACTATTTGCGGAATCATGGTGCACACTCACTCGAAGGCAAGCTGTAGCATTGTGTTACAAATATCAGAATGAGCTAAAATAAGATTTAACAATAATCCTCTTACAAGTACCTGCTAATTAAGGCAACTAACTTCAATTCTAATTAGCTCGGTCCATAAAAAAGACTTAGTAACTGACCATAGTGGCTCTCATCAGCAAAGCCACTAATAAAATATGCACCAAGCCTCGTCTCAGTGGTAGCTCTCTCACCTCTGAGTCAGAAGGTCATGGGTTCAAACCCCACTCCAGAGACTCGATCACCTAATCCAGACAGACGCCTCAATGATGGAGGGAGTGCTGCACTCTGTCAGAGGTGAGATGTTATAACCAAGGCTCCATTTATCCTCTCAGGTGAGCATAAAAAATTCCACAGGATTATTTCAAGAGTACTTAGGTGCTGTTCCTCTATTCTAACTATTATTTCTAAACCAACATTTATCTAATTTTTTCTGTGACTTCACTCTGCGAAAGTAGCCAGCTGTGGCCTTTGATAAAACCTTCTCTTTCCAATGACTCGACCTTACTACAGTTCAGCATTATAATGTTGTAAAACACCCTTTAAGATCTGTCACCAAGAAGAAACACAATAAAATGACAGCAATGAAGAATCCCAAACATAAGGCTCAAAATAAACAGAAATAGAATGTCGATAGGGATACTCATATTTTGCTTATCATATGATTTCCACACCCTCAACTGTGGATCATGACAGATGCCTAATGTGTGCGCCTCTGGGCCTCTATTCATGGCCGGTCAGCTCTGGGATTTTGGAGAAGCTGTCATGGAGCTGTCATAAATGGCAATCAACAAAAAATTAACTCACATCTTTCTTCAGTAACATTCTCAAGAGTTTGTTCTCCGTGTAACCCACTGAAGCTTTGTGTTTCAACTTTAAAGGATATTCAATACTTTTAAAGTATGCTATGTACTCAAGACATGAGTTACTTTATATATTGAAGGCACATACCCATGGGAGATTTATAAATTTGTAGAATTTTTCTATCAGATGTTGAATTTTAAAATTCTCATCTATGTTTTCAAATACTTTCACAGCTTCATGCTTTCCTACCTCCATAACCTCCGACATTCCTACAATCCTCCAAAATCTCTGTACTCCTCCAATTCTGGCTTTTTCCACATCACGGGCAGCTGCACCTTCATCTGCCGAGACCCTAAGCTCTGTAATTCTCTCTGCCTGTGTCTCTTCCTTTAAGATGCTCTTTTAATCCTAACTCTTTGACCAAGCTTTTGACACATGTTCTCATCTCTCCTCGCGTGGCTCAGTGTTAAATTTGTTTGATATTCACTTCTGCACAGTGCCTGGGCATGTTTTACTACCTTATAGGAGCTATATAAATGCAAGTTCTTGTTGTTGAAATCTTCACTTTTGAAATGGGCAAATAAAATATTGGCAGCATTGCTGGGTTTATATAATTAATAAATTTTCACAATGTGCATTAATAGTACTAACCTGATGTTCTACTCTGACTGGATGACATGTTGGTCAAGTGAAGATGTCCTAAAGCATAGGCAGCATTGGACTGGAGTCCAATGACTCCAGAAAAGCTAATTATCTGTGATAAGGAAACACACAATAGGTGGGTAAATTTTAAAAATGCACACAAAATACTGTAAGTCATGTAACTGAGCAAGTGTAATGCCTAAAACAATTTTTTTTGTAGATTTCACAGAAATATTCTTCCATAGCTTTACATGAAAATATATTTTTAATATGGCAGCTTTATTTTTTTTTAAAACCCCTTTTAGCTTCCCATCTCTATACCTCACAAGAAGCTGACAATTTAAAAGCTGGAAACAATTTGTCATAATTATTGGTTGGCAGGCTAGCTGCTAAAGTGACCATGTGGAAGAAATATCAGCTTTGAGCTGTTCTAACCATAAATAACAATGGCTCATTCATTTAAAAGGAGGATAATTCCATCCACCATCTAGAGGGTGTTCTTTCAGGGTCTCCACACACAGGTCAGGTTCAATTGGCTGCTATCACCCACCAATGAAGTCCACTGATGAGTAGTTCAGCAGAAAGCAGAAAATGACAACAAATCAGCATTCAAGGTGACTCTGAATGCTGATCAGAAGGCATCACAGATCTAAAACACAATACCTTCAAAATCTTCCAGCAAGTATTGGCCTTATGAGTTTATCATTGTACCTAACATTGGATCAGTGGTTGAATAATTTATATTCCACATGTTTTCTCCACAACATTCTGATGGAGGGTCATAAACCTGAAATGTTAACTTGTTTCTCTTCACAGATCCTGCCTGACCTGCTAAGTCTTTCCAGCATTTTCTGTTTTATTTCTATACAACGCTCTTCCTCTTTTGAATATTTTTAATTAACTTATGAAACCAATGATTTCCTGCATTTCTATAACAAATTACATGATATCAATCATTAAGGTTGAAAATAGTGGTAAAGTAACAATTTACTTAACCAAGTATAATTGATGCTAATATGAGAGGCACAGCATTCAGGAACCACAAGTTACGTATCTGCAAGATGTCTGAAATGAATGAGGGAGAAGCAAGACCTGCACAGTGAGAGATTTGGTTTCACTGCTGCTCGATGTTACTTTACAGCAATACCATGTTCCAAAGTTGTCACATTCCATCAGTGTTACACATACAGTTTAAATGAAATGGGCATGAATCCAAATAATTTGATGCAAGATAAGTTTTCATTTGACATCAAGGTATTTTGTTCAACACGGAGCCTGCTCTGATATCTATTTGTTCATATTTTGACAAAATGAAAAGTGGGCTGTTCGTACTGACCAACTGCTCAATGAACATAAATTTCCAGTGGCCAATTTCGAGACTCACGCATCCAGGATTATGCCAATCTCAATCCTGGGTACATAAAAGCAATTTCCTGGTCATTATATGAAAGCAATTTTTCACTGCTCCATGTGAGAAGAGGTTAGAAGCTATTAAGCCATAAATTTGTCCAGACTAAAACTTAGCATGTGGAGAACAGTGAGGCATTCTATGCCAACATGTTTATCGACTGAAATTTAGAGCAGATTTCTCCAACAAGCAACTGAACATAATGGACACCACATTGAGAGATAAAAATATTACTTTTTTCCTCTAAGAAACGTCAAATGCACAGATGGTTGATAAATAAATTGATGTTTTTTTTTCCCCGACTACTTGTACTTAATTTTGTATTGTCTTAAGATTTATTGACACCTCAGAATATTGACTTACCTGTTATATTTCTGATCTCATCTGTGTAACAGGTAATATATGCAACAAACTTGGCTGCTTACTTCAACAAACTTCCATGATTTGTTGGCATCAGGAAAATTAAAGTAGCCATATTTTTATTGGCAAAATTTTAACAAGTCTACTTTTTTTTTTTCTTTTTATAATTTGACATGTTACATTAAACATGAAGTAAATATCAGTTCCAAATTGTACCATCACCTGAACTAGTTATCAGCATGCTAATTAGTCAACAATAGATTTGTTGCTCAACTATAATTTTATGTAAGTAGGCTAAAGTTGATTACCAGGCTTAAGTACAGACCCAATAAAGCACAAGTCACTTGAACGTATGAAAAAGGTACCGTAGTAATGAGTTCTGGACTAAAAATGAATTGACATATATAGAAATACTCATACAGATCTCGCAAAAAGGGCTGGTAGGAAGTTTGGAAATTATGCTGAAAGAAATTAAAAAAGCATGAGAAGAAGTGGACACAAATATTAA
Source organism: Cetorhinus maximus (assembly GCF_964194155.1). Classification (NCBI taxonomy): domain Eukaryota; kingdom Metazoa; phylum Chordata; class Chondrichthyes; order Lamniformes; family Cetorhinidae; genus Cetorhinus; species Cetorhinus maximus. The sequence continues at coordinate 132,381,829 of NC_135880.1, forward strand.
CCCAAATACAATTTAGCACAAATTTTTCATCTGCTTGCAAAATACTTTTGTGCTATTGAGTGTTGGTGTGTTATTTCGAAATCCATTCAGCCGCTTTCATTTGAAGAGTGTTTATTAGTCACAATGGAGTGGAGTCCATGCTAAACTGGTAATGGAAATTGATAAATAACTAAGAATCTCACCAAACTACTTTCATGATTCTGCTCTGAATTTTGAATGCACTGTCTCGTCCCTAAATCTTCTTCAGTAATAAGCCATTGCATTGCTCCACTTGTCAAGACGACCAAATGATCTCACAGGCTCCACCATATGCTCGATCGTGACTCCAGCCACCAGACCCACCACAGATTGGCAATCTCTACAGAGATCAATGTTGCACAGGTTTCAAATTTGAAATTGATAAAGAGACTTCTACATAAATGAGCTCCTGTGCTGGTATGCAGGTTCCACGTTGAGCATGTCGTCAGCTGGTACCAATTCACTCAATAGCACAAGGCCCTGTTTAAAAGGACAGGCTTTGTACTGTTTTTAAAACTGACAGTACCACCGAAATCAGTGCTGTGGGAGTTGCTGACAGGATCACCAGGGGCAATGGCAAGCTGCCTTTAATGCTCAGCCTTTTAGCCTTGGCTGGTGCTGGTGAAGTATTTTTGACCATCCCTCGGTGGCTGAAGTTGCAAACAGAAAAAAAATAGAAACCATACAAAAGTTACGGCACAGAAAGACCCAATTCAGCCCATTGTGTCTGTGCTGGCTGAAAAAGAAAACATTTTTTTAAAAATCTAGCCACCCCTTCTAATCCTACCTTCCTTACAGACCTACTGGTCTGTAGCCTTGCAGGTTACAGCACGTCAGGTGCAGATCCCAGTGGAAGAATTTTGAGATTGAGTATCAACTATTTGATTATCAGTTGATGTCCCTGCATGCAGAGCAACAGAGCCCAGTGGGAAAAAAACAAAATAATATTTGCAGCCTCAAATCTTGTTGACCTCCCATTTCTTGTGAAAATTCTCTTGGATAACCAAGAATGCAGGCAATGATGGAATCATAATGGTTGTACTGTGTTTGCTGTAGTACTGCACAAATTTAGCATTAAACACAAGGGCCAGGATTTTACGGTCCCGCCAAATTGAATGGAGATTTAAATGGCTCGCTGCATTCGCTGCGGGGAGACATGCCGTGGCAGGGCAGTAACATCCAAGCCAAGGAGCTAAATAAGAACCTGTACACAATGCCAGCAAATGAACAGCCAAATGGTTTAAGCGGTCTTTCTCTTCACTGGGTATTAGTTTCACTTGCAGCCTAGACTGATGGGTAGATTTATAATGTCTCTTAGCATTAAGGAATCTACATACAATAAGTGTGCCACTCAATACCATTTTCAATGTGCATGAATATTTCACTGGTCATCCTGCTGCAAGCGCCTAGAAGGATGACTGCGTTAGAATAAAATCACAATGTTGCAGTAATGGGACATCGGTAGGACAGAGTTAAAAGAAAGCTTTACCACCATCTGGCCTACCACACATCTAACCTTGAACCTTGTTGTTGATGTTGACTAGAAAAATGTTTGATTCCCATTTTGATGCACACCAAGAAAATATAAACTATCAAAAAATCTGAATAATCAAGTTAAAGCAGCAATGCTTTGCAATATGAATAGAACAGCCTTCAGTAAGAATGAGTTCTAAAATCTGTGCAAATACAAATGTAATTTTTGAGTTGTGAGGTGCTATGGACAGCAATAAAAGTGGCTGCTTTTGGAATCCCCCATTAACCCATGAACAAAAGATAACAAGAAAGTGCATGCTAACTTCGAGTTTGGTGAAAATTTAATTAAAAGATTGCAAGTTATTGAAGTAGAAAGAAACTACTCCAAGATCTAGCCTGTTATATTTGAGAAGCAGTAGGGGAAATAATTCTGGTTCAAAAAGTTATTATGCTGACGCCATCTCTTACCCCTCTATGAAGTGTACGGGCAGGCAAATGTGAATGCACCAACTCAGGATGGAGCCAACTGTCAGATAACTGGAGGATATCTGTGAAGTTGGTTTAAATTGTGTTTCTTAAAGTTATTGATGTGGCAGTGCTGTCTGTCTGCGAACACAATTCTAACAAATCTGCCTGGCACAGTAGGGGTGTGGAGAATGGGAATTAAAAGGCAAACACTAACTATGATTCAATGGTAGTTCAATCTACTCCTCAGACTGTTCAATATTAAAATTATAAATTAGCAGGCATCTGAAACTCACCTGAGTCATTGCTCTGATAACTTCATTCATCTTGGATTGAAACTGGGATGACTGGATTGTTTCTGACTTCAGCTGCACATCAAAGAGTCAACAACAGATGATCGGACAACGTTAGATTCATAGGTTGACTGAGATTTGCAAAAGTTTGACAAACACCAGTGATGTGCATTCTATTGTGCTTGTGTTTCACAAACTAGATCTGTTAACTTTCTTTAAAGAAATTTCAAAGATACTTCCATATTCACAAAGGTATTTTGTTTATTTTGATTAAATCTGAAAATAAATGTTAATGAGGCATCACTTTGTCAGAAGTGAAAAAGCCATTACAACTAACCCTATTCAAACATATCAGGTTAGTGAAAATGGTTACTGGGGAAAATATGGGCCTTTAAGAGATTGCTTCACATTTCCAACTAAAAACCTATTTTTAATGGTACTGAAGGTGTAGCTTTGCAATAATTTGCAACAAATAAATCTGATCTGCCTGCTTCTCACCTACAATATTTTTGTCTGAAAGCAACACATATTATACTCACACTCTTCCTAAATCCATATTTATCAAAATATAACTATCAACATTGCTACATTGATCCAGTTTTCATTAGTCTACTGATAATACATTAAATCTTCAGTATTAGGGAAGGAAGGAAATTTATCTATAATCTTCAAATGTGAGCCTGCTATGTCCATTGCACATTCCTATCTTTATACCTTACACTTATCAAGTGCTTTATCAAAACTGATCAAACTCCTTCTCCATTAACCAAACTTAAAAATCGAGTTGAAATTAAGATGACAAATTTGAAGGTGGCAAACATACTCCAGTGCTACTCAAAACACCAGCTAAAGATTATGGCCATGAGTAACAGCATTAAAGATCTAATGTGCCTTCTTCAAACCTACCTTCTAATACACTCCAAATGCTCAACAGATTAAACATAATTTTCCAACCTTTGTGATCAAGGCACTTCAAATTATCCAATATTGCTTGGTTCCAATTAGCCTTAGATGGAGGGCCGTCAGCTGCTTAGTGATCTTAACAGGGGTAATAAACATATGGGCCAAATCTTACGGTCTCCAGATCATCAGAGGCTGTACTTACGACTGAGATGTGCGTCAGGACTCTGTGGAAATCTAAATGCTTGGACATCCGTGGGAATTGCCCAGGAAGTTTCAATTCCCCTGCTACCCGGGGCCTCCATGAAGGTCTCTGACTCTGAATAGAGTCAGTGACTTGGGACAGGTTTGATGTACTTACCAAGGTAGTTACCCAGGAAATGTTAGACAGATTAAAACCTAGTCTAACTCCTGGATAACTACAAAACTGGCCTCTAATCACTCTCCCATCACCCGACTAACCTCTCGACCTGATTACCCTCCCAACCTGATCTGTCTACAGTCATCATCCGACTACCCACTTACCCATTTATTCATTAATATTCAGACTGGACATTTAAACTTGCCATATGGTAATTCGTACCGTAGATTAGGGCTGTAGTCTTCCCCTGATGCTAGTATAATCTGATGGAGTTCTCCAAGGGATACCGTGCTCTGCATTCCTGGTGTAGCTTGTTTCAGAAGACCCCAGCGGAAATATGGAGCAGTGCCGGGTCAGGGAAATTTTTGGATGCAGTGGCAATATGAGGATGATTGCTGCTCCTCGGAAAATCTGGACCATGATGAATTGGTTAGGAGGTTAAGATTTCCCAAGTGGCTGAGGAGACCTGTCTCCTCTTAAAACTGACCTGGTGCTTATGAGTAGTGCAAGTGGCTCAATATTGCTCAGAAGCCAGTAGTGACAAGGACAGGTGCACCCTAAGTTGTTGCCCCACTATTTCTCAGCTTTGCCCTTCCACTTGTGGAACTTGTCTTAACATGAACAGCACAAGTCCCGTTTGGTCTAAGCAATGCATCCTGAGTATATTTGAGCTGAGCTGAGCTGGTTCTTTGACATCTCTTAGCTATTTTTTTTTTTAAAACAGGTGACGAATCCAGGCTTTCATTATTGCTTTGAGCAACTGCACCTAAACAGCTAATTTGGGAGGTGAAAGAACTTCGAATTTCTGCAAATAACGCATCTACCTTGCAAACAGAAAAATGTCCAAATATAAGTGAAAACATCCCATTCAACATTTCCTATTTAGTCCTTGCACATGACCTGCAGAGTTCCTTAGCTCCTTGCTGCCTTACCGAATGTGAATTTTTTTTTTAAGACCAATCCCTTCTCGCTCTGTAAACTCATCCCTATTAAGGCCAGTTATACTCCCTTTAATATTCTTCTGGGGTAACCATATGAGGACTGTAAGTGGAAAAGTTACAGTCACGTTTCCTTTTGAGCCCTAACTTTCTAATTTTTAACTTGCGTCCCTGTGAATGTGAGCCAGGCAACTGGAGAAATTCTAGTGAGGACTTTAGTTTCTAATTACAGTATACTTTTAGGAAAACTGGGCAAATCTTGTCACAGCAAACTGTCCAGCCTAGAAGCGCAAGGGATTTGACAGGGTGTTCAAATGAACCAAGTGGGGAACTTAGAAAGGCTCTGCTGAGCCAAAACAGCCTTCATCCAATTGTACTATCTGTTGAGCAGTTTTGTAGGGCAGACAGTTGTGCATTGAAATTGTTAGTTTTAATTTTATGCAGAACAATATCCAACCAATTACTGACATCTCAGGTTCCAAAATTCTTCTGGGTCCAAAAATAGGAATATTATCCCAATCGTATTCAGGTGTATTGCAGATGTTTGCAGATGACACAAAGATTGGCCGGGTGGTTAACAGTGAGGTTGAGTGTCTTGGGCTACAGGAAGATATAGATGGGATGGTCAAATGGGCAGATAAGTGGCAGATGGAATTTAGCCCTGAAAAATGTGAGGTGATACACTTTGACAAGGAAATATTCAATGAACGGCATGACACTAGGAAGTTCTGAGGAACAAAAGGACCTTGGCGTGTATGTCCATAGATCTCTGAAGGCAGAGGGGCATGTTAGTGGGGTGGTGAAAAAGGCATATGGGACACTTGCCTTATCAATCGAGGGATAGATTATACAAGTAGGGAGGTCATGTTGGAGTTGCATAGAACCTTAGTGAGGCCACAGCTGGAGTACTGTGTGCAGTTCTGGTCGTCACATTATAGGAAGGATGTGATTGCACTGGAGGGGGTGCAGAGGAGATTCACCAGGATGTTGCCTGGGATGAAACATTTAAGTTATGAAGAGAGGGTTGATAGACTTGGGTTGTTTTTGTTGGAGCAGAGAAGACTGAGGGGCGACCTGATCAAGGTGTACAAGATTATGAGGGGCAAGGACAGGGTGGATAGGGAGCAGCTGTTCCTCTTAGTTGAAGGGTCAGTCACCAGGGGGCATAAGTTCAAGGTGAGAGGCAGGAGGTTTAGGGGGGATGTGAGGAAAATCTTTTTTACCCAGAGGGTGGTGACGGTCTGGAATGCACTGCCTGGGAGAGTGGTGGAGGCGGGTTGCCTCACATCCTTTAAAAAGTACCTGGATGAGCACTTGGCACGTCATAACATTCAAGGCTATGGGCCAAGTGCTGGTAAGTGGGATTAGGTAGGTCAGGTGTTTCTCACGTGTCAGTGTAGACTCGATGGGCCGAAGGGCCTCTTCTGCACTGTGATTCTGATTCTATGATTCTGTGTAATATTGAGACCACTTGACCAGGTTATGAATGCCCTTTGTTTTCTTTATTCTTTCATGGGATATGGGCGTCACTGGCTGGGCCAGTATTTGTTGCCCATCCACAATTGCCCTTGAACTGACCGTGCTAGGTCATTTCAGGGGGCAGTTAAGAGTTAACCACATTGCTATGGATCTGGAGCCACATGTAGGCCAGACCAGGTAAAGATGGCAGATTTCCTTCCCTAAAGGACATCAGTGAACTAGATGGGTTTTTTTTAAATGACAAACAATGATAGTTTCATAGTGGACTAGCTTTATATTCCAGGTTTATTAACTGAATTCATATTCTACCAGCTGCCATGGTGGGGTTTGAACCCATGAACCCAGAGCATTAGCCTGCATCTCTGGATTACTAGTCCAGTGACATTACCGCTACGCCACCCTCTCCCCTTATTTATCACATTAATCTGGAGACTGACCTTGTAGGAACTTTCTCCCTTCGTCCCCTATTTATCAAGTTATTTCAACAACAAATTTCTCCACCCACCAGCCCTCTAATAGTCTGACCAAGCTCCATATATAGGTTATGGGCTCCCCCGTTCACCTAAAGTTCATCCCATCTATTCTCTCCAGCTATTCCTTAAACAGGACAAGAAATTTATTTGAAATGTGTAGCCACTTCGTGTCACAATTAACCAAATAATTACACGGTATTTTCTCTCCAATAAACTATTCAAATGGATTTAATTTTCTTATTTAGGATTTTGAATTGTTTAGTTCAAACATTTTTTGCACTGGTAAATAATTTCAGAATAGTAATGCATACCTGTATCAGGGAACTTTCAGATCCCACCAAACCAACAAGACCATTTACCGCAGCTAATCGATGCATTGTGGGACAACCCTTTAAAAGATGTAAGGAAATGAGGAGGATAAGCTAAACTGTTTTGATAGTTATATAGTTATACAGTGCAAAGTTATCAATCTGTAAAAATAACTGACTTCAGGACATAATGGGGAGATTATCTGTAAATATTATACTCATGCATATAGGGTATTAGGAGGCTTTAAGCTGTACAAGTTACCTTGATATCACTACACAAATCAACATCAGGTAAGATGCTCTTTCAAACACTCTCTATTGGAGCACATATATCTGAATTATCCAAAAGGAAAGAAAACATCTGGGTCATATTTGAAGGCTGACATTGTCTAATGAGAGGTCAGGAAATCATTTTATATCAGATATACACTAGTTTTTAACTAGTTATTTCTAGATCATTGGAAGATAAGAGATAAAATTACACCAACAATAAGTCAGTAGAATATACTAATAAAAATCCCTTATTCAACTGTCATCAATCAGTAGCTCTGACAATATATTGCACATTATAAAGGGATAAAACAGCATATCCTCCAACTCATCATGAGCAATGCCATGGGAGATCCTTGGCAATGTTAAAAAGGCTACATATACTGTGCCAACATATACTTTGCCACGCTTTTGTGTACAATTCCTGTGACACCATTCCCACACTTATGCATCAAGAACATTTATGCAGATTAACTCACTTTATTGAAATTCAGCACAGTGGGAGTAGTTGGCATGCAGTCAGCAAATGCACCAAAGGCACATTGAGTGTTTTAATCAATTAACAGCCAGTTCCTGGCTTTCTAAATTTTTTGACTGAGGAGGAGAAGGCTGAAGGCTCTGTATCCATTCTGATATACCTTCAAATATACTAACTCAGCACCTCAAACACTCCACCTGTTTCCCAATACAAGGCTTGAGCATCTCCAACTAGCCCCATCTTGCAAACACTGACCCTCTTCAAAATCCTCAAATACCCTAAAGACCACTTCTGCTTCTCCCAGATGCCTCACTCCTTCCCAGCATTCCCACAACTACAGTCCCATTTTTCTTACAAACTCCCAACCGCTCCCACTGCTTCAGCAATCAACCAATCATTATTGCCACACCATAATCAGAAGGCGGGTCTATTAGATTTGGATACCAACATGCAAAGAACCGATCTGGTCTTAATTATACCAAGAGTTACTAACAAACAGGTTTATTTCTTTATACAACAGAAAGCATACATTTATTTATACATAACCAGTGTGCCTAAAGTATGGCTCTGTCTCATCACATGTAAAGATACTGTAACATCACAGAATAATACAGCAGAATGGCACCATTCAGCCCAGTGTTCCTGTGCCAGCACTTTGAAAGAGCTGTCCAATTAGTACCATTCCCCAGTCCTTTTCTCAAAGTCCTGCAAGATTTTTCCTTCAAGTAGTTATCCAATCTGTCCTTTCAATATATTATTCAATCTGCTTCCACCACCCTTTCGGGCATTATGTTCCAGATCATAGCAACTTGCTGTGTGAACTCTCCCCCATCATACCTCTAATTCTTTTAACAATTAAATCTGTGCCCTCAGGTTACAGACCCTTTGGCCACTGGAAATAGTTTCTCTTTATTTACTCTATAAAAAACCTTCTTGACTTTGATTACAATCTCCCATTAACCTTTCTGTTCTGGGTAGAACAACCCTAGCTCCTCTGGTCTCTGCATGTAACTGAAGTCTCGCATCCCTGGTATCATTCTAGCAAATCTCTTCTGCACCCTCTTAAAGCCTTTGACACCCTTCTTAAAGTGCTAAGCACATAACTGGAAACAATACTCCAACTGGGGCGTTTTACAAAGGTTTGGCATAACTTCCTTGCTTTTGTACACTATATGCCTTTGTATATAAAGCCAAGGATCCTGCATGCCTTTGTAAATAGCCTTCTCAACTTGACCTGTCACCATCGAAGATTTGTGTACGAACTCCCCACATCTCACTATTCCTGCACCCTTTTAAAATTGAACCATTTGCTTTACATTGCCTCTCATCCTTCTTCCAACCAAAATGCATAACTTCACGTGTTAATTTACAAGTATATTCTCCTGAGGTTTGTTATTATCCTTTTCGATGTTCACCCTTTTCATTTTCTTTTGTCTGTAATGCATAGGAGACCAATGAATATTTAACAGAGATAAAATTAGCATCAATTCATTGAACTACAGATCATTTTTATAAACAACATCCTACTTCAGATAGAAGAATCTTTAGCCAAGCAGGAAGTAGTCGGTTATTAAGGTCTTCAGCCTTGCCATGTCCACAGACCGCCAAGCCATGAGCCATATTCCCGAGAGCCATGGCAAAACCTGGAGTCTGAGAATAAAACAAAATCAAATTTAGAACTTTAATATTCAAAGGAGCACAGTGCACAAGATATGCCCATGTGCGTGTGTGTGTGGGTGTGCATATTTGATGGCTTGGTCCAGTTAACAAAGAAGCAGAATTCACGAGTCTGTAGAACAAGCTCTCAGAATCATTATTTTTTTATTCGGTGTTAGATTCCTACACTTCCACATGGTTGGTAGTGATCCACTCTCTGGCTAGACATTTCATCTGATTAACTGAAGGCACATATAATCAACATGCATCAACACAGATGCTCCGAATTTCCACACAGCAATGTTAATGCAAACTATGTCATGGGCAATTGGTGCAGGTTTCCCCACACAGGGTCTGCATTCACACTGTGGACCAAACATGTCAAGGTTTCCTAATATGAAAGCTACAAGTCTACCCTACAGGACCCCAGTCAATGACTTCAGATTGTGTGTGTTGATGCTGCTACCTAAATACAAGCTTTCATATTTCTGCCAGATTCTCGTTTACACAAGGAGTTAATCCCATGTTTTGATCCATGTGATCTCAGACTGGTTTTGATCGTGTGCTGGTGTCGGAGAGGAATTTTCCAGAGTGCTTTTTCCCCTTATTGACCCAGGACTTTTCTATATATTTTTGTTTCCCACAAAAAAGCGACACAGCTGTGTGTGTGTGGGTGGGGGAGGGAAGAAGTACTTAGTCACAATAGTTGATGGAACCGCTGGGCTTCTCCTGCTCATCAAGTGAACATGTTATTAAAAATTATGGAAAATCGTGAACTTGAAATCTTGTGCAAGTCTGATTTTAAAAAGGACAGAGTCTCAAACTTGTATTCTAATATTGCTAAGGCTTGGATTTGTATCAGTTTGGCATAGCTAGTTCCACATTGCTTTAGAAAGCTTTTTACTTTTCTTCCTATTGTCATGAAAAGCATTAGGAATCAAAGCTGCATCACTATTCACTAGTCATCCAGCCACCCAAGTGCATAATAGTAATTATTATTACTTTTTCAACCCACATGTTCTACTGTTTACACTACCTGGCTTGCACGCTTTCAAGTTTAAACATTGACATCTCCTGGTCTTAACAAATCACAGTTAAATATATTCACTGCCACGATGAGCTGTATTTCTTCTTCTTTGTGGGCTCAGGGGAGAAAACTAAAATGACCTTATTTAGTTTTATAACATCAGTGGGGGATCATATGAGTCATAAGACTAGAAGACAAGTGAAGATAACCCAAAACTTAATTTTCATTTTCAAACCTTTCTGCAATCATGTTACCAGGCTGAGAAAAATGTCTGACAAGTGGTGGAGTTATTGAGAGCCCTAATGATGGTCTGTTGTGCAGCTAACCTGTACAGGGCAGAGAGGTCCATTCTCTGTTGAGCTAGTTGGTTACAGCAAGGACAGGAGTAGAGGTGATATAACTGACACAGCTGAGCTGGAGTATAGGAAAAAAAGCCAGTGTTGTTGCCCAGAGAGAACAGGCTCTGGTCAGCTTTGATACAAATGAACAACCAAGGATAACACAATGACCAGGCCTGTTATTTTTTTATTATTTGATCATGGCTAGGCAACCATTTATTGCCCATTCCTACATGATCTCATTCAGAGGGCATTTAAGAGTCAACCACATTGCTGTGGGTTTGGAGTCATGTGTAGGCCAGACCAAGTAAGGGCAGCCTAAAGGACATTAATGAACCAAATGGGTTTTTACAACAATCGACAACGGTGTTATGGTCAAGAGGCTTTTTAATTGCAGATTTTTTATTGAATTCAAATTTCACCACCTGCTGTGGTAGGGTTCAAACCCAGGTCCCAGGGCATTATCCTGGGTCTGTGGAATACTAGACCAGTGACAGTCCCCCTACCAAAGGGCAGTCAGAACTTGTGTAAGTCTGCACTGGAAGAAAAGAAAGACCTTTCATTTTTAAGCAGTGTCCAATTAGATTCTCAGGAAGTCTCAAATGGTTTCAGAATTACAAATTACTTTATTAATATTGTGGCAGTGTAGCAAGACTCAGTGGGTGAGACAAATCAGTTTATTTTTGGCACTCTTGGTTTGGGCAGGACATCTGCTCTTTTTCCTAATAGTGTCATAGGAAAATCTGGTTCTAACTAAATAAGCAGACGGATTCTCTGTTTAATGCTTCATCCAAAAGATGGAACCTCTGACAAGGAGGTACAGAGGCACTGAAGTGTGAACCAAGATTGTGTGCTCAAGTCTTGGAATCATGCTTCTGAGTCAGAAGCAAGAGTGTTACCACTGAGCCAAACTGAATTAAATATATATAAAAGCCCTTTGGCACATTAACTTTAAAACGCATCAGCTTTATGTTACCTCATATTAGCAGATTGATTTATATGGAAAGTAGCTATGATTCGAGTTGAAATATGCAATTGGTCCTGTCATGTTTTAAGATTTCTTCGACCATTTTTCCCACTAAAAGCATTTAGAACTAAAAGAACTGTTTAAGTGCTGGGTTTTAAAACAAGCAAATTTACCCAGGTTTAAAAAGGAAAGCCACAGGGTACAAGCATTTACAGAAAATGTATTAAAGTTAGACAAAGCTATTCTGGACCAGAACAATCAGGAACAACAGGGGAGTCATTATGTCAAGCCAGGAGCTAATGACAAACATTCACATCTTAGGGTGATGAAATATCTCTTCCTTTTGGGCTTTGGAAGCTAATTTAAAAGAGCAGGTACTGTGCCAAGTTTGATTAGCAGTTCTCTGGCCAGCTCCTGGAAAAAGGAAGAACTCAGAAACAAAGTCCCTACTTCCTGTGAGGAAGAAAGAATGGTGAACAAATCCTCACAAGTTAGCAATCTGGTTTTAGGGATATGAGTTTTAAACAGCCCAGAAAGGTGGAGGGATAGCTAGAAGGCACCATGATCTACTGATGTGGGGCAGCCTGCCGTGCTCTTCATTTTGTATCATGACACAAATGTAAACAGTAATTAAACTAAGTGAATTATAACTGCTGTGCTGCATGTTTACCTGCTGTGAAATGAAACAGTTGAAGACTTTGTACGAAGCTTCACCTCACTAAGTCTTTGCTCGGTGTACTTTTGTAGCAACTGAAGTAGTACTTAGGGAAAGACACAAATATTTGGTTTGAGCCACAATGGTGGGTTATTGTTCTAACTCCTAGTTTACACATCGTATAAATGGAGATGATGGGCAGTATGAGTTGACTCCCATAAAAAGTAAGAAATTAACATCTGTTGTGTGTGCAAATAAAGCCACTGAACTTAAAATATCAGCTATGGCAGGCCTAAATGTGAAACAAGTCCATTCTGTTGCAAATGTCTTTTGGCATCAATATTTCTGATCAGAGAATATCATACATAAGCAAACTTGGCTCAGTGATTGTTCTTTCAAAATACTGCAGATGCTGGAAATCGGAAATAAAAACAGCAAGTGTTGGAAATACTCAGCACACCAGGCAGTGTCTGTGGAGAGAGACAGTCATTATTGGCCTGAAATGTTAAATCTGTTTCTCTCCACAGATGCTGCCTGACCTGTTGAGTAGTTCTAGCATCTACAGTTCAAATCCAGTTCACATTGATGCACTGAAAGTCTCTGCTGCTAGCTCTAAGGCTCCCACTGGTAACCCAATTTTGGATGGTCCCAACCCCAGTTACTTTGGGATTTGGTTACAAAACATGAAATTACCCACAATTCAGCACAAATTGACAATACCATTCAGACAAGCTAGAAGGACAGAAATAAAAACAGATGCTAGAACTACTCAGCAGGTCAGGCAGCATCTGTGGAGAGAAACAGATTTAACATTTCGGTCAATAATGACTGTCTCTCTTCACAGACACTGCCTGGTCTGAGTATTTCCAACACTGTTTTTATTTCCGATTTCCAGCATCTGCAGTATTTTGCTTTTCTAAAAGGATAGATGCTTCAGAAAATGGTTGAGTTTACTGTGCTATGGTAGAGCATTTTCTCCTAAGGATAGGATGAAGTGCACTTATAAATCCACTTGATTGTGCTCAGTGAATCCATTTAAAAGTCAAGATGCAGCTCCATATAAGGAGCAAGGCACAAGCTCGGTCCCTCACTTTCCTGAGCGGCCAATCACAACAATGCTGCCAAACAAAAATTCCTGGAAGAGGTCTTCTGTCTGCAGTCTTTACTTACGAGCTGGCTAATCACAAGGGTGGGTGGTGGGAGGATAAAAATATAACAAGATAAATAAATTTCACTCACTCTGTTCATCCAGGACAATTTTGGTTTATGCCATCTTTCTCTGCTTTTCTCTCTTCCTCTTCTAAAGATATTGGCCCTGAAATTCCATTTTTGGTTGGGGTGTGTGGGGGCTGGGGCGGGGAGGGTGTGTGGGGGCTGGGGCGGGGAGGGTGTGTGCCCCAGATCTCCGACTGCAACAGCAAGAGACTGAGAGAACGGGGTATTGACTGAAAGTTTCAATGCTGTTCTATAAAGTTGCATTTCGTAACTTTGGGCATTTCAACATAGTTGACTGATCACTGACCTGTTGGCTCTGTTCTGTCAGAGTCCGCAACTTGTTCATGATCTCTTCAGCCTCATTAGCTTGTATGATACCAGCACTGAAAGCAGAAACACTCACACATGCCACTGAATAAGCCAATACCTGAAAAACATGAAATTTATGACCATTGTTTTACTGTTAATTGCCTTACATCCTACAGAAAATTGAGTATGACAAATAGAATTCATAACTATCAGTATATAGTCTACGGGACTTATGCCAGCATATTTATTTAGCTTAAATTAAGGAAAATTAAAAGGTTACTTGACAAAGGAATGCTCCAGTCCTTCCGATTTTCCAATAATTACTGTGCACTCGAGACTAGATGAAGGGGGAGGGGGGGGAGAAGAGGTGCTTTAGTTAAGGTTTACACCAAGTAGTGAAGTGTGCTGAGTGAGAGTTTGGTGAAGAGTGGGGAGGAAGTGCTTTTTCTCTTCTACTCTTTTTCAGCCTCCAGTATTTGATTTCAACTTTGGTGTTGCAGAAGGAAAAGGTAAACCAATGACCGGTATTAGTTTTATCAATTTTATAAGTACTGTATTGTTTTATCAGTACTGTAAAGTGTACTGGTGGTGCCAAAACCTATTGGGAAGTGTAAGCTTTATTAATTATAATTAATTAGCAATCAATTAAAACATATTGGAGATGGCAGGACAGGTGATGTGCTGCGATTGCAGGACGTGGGAGCTTCTGAATAGTGGTGTGTTCCAGGGCAAACACACCTACAGTAAGTGTTTGCAGATGCAGGAACTTCAGTTCTGAGTTATTAAACTAGAGGCTGAGTTGCAGACACTGCGGCATATCAGGGAGGGAGAACTTATCTGGACACTTTATTCCAGGAGGTGGTCACACGCCTTAGAGTGGAGTCTTCTGATTTGATCAGTGGTAGGGATAGGAGGGTGTGACTTCAAGCAAGGCAGGTAAGGGGACCCAGAGGGCAGGTGGTTTAGTTATTAGATCATAAGGAGAGTCACATTGTCTTACTGAAAGCGAGGTGCTGAATGTGAACACCTGGGGATAATGATAGCTATTTCGAAGTCCACAACAAGAAAACCTTAAGTCTCCGAGAGCCTAATAAGGTGTGCTCGGCATCAATTTGGAAATAGATGGGCTGGAACCTATCCCTTTGTTTCTGAGATGAAAACCGGTGGTAACCGGAAATAGAGGATTACCACTTCTACTTGTGCACAGGGCTATTGTGGCTCTTGTTGCCATGGAGAGGAGGGTAGAAGAAGCCATTTTGAGATCAGACTACAGGCTTCCCCAAAAACCCAGAAATATCAGGCAGAAAGCGTTGCAGATTTTGGTCTTTAGCGATCAGCAGCCGACTGGCAAGGGCCCAGGAAGAAGATAGACGTTGACCAGACCTGCACCTTAAGGAGAGAAATGGTGACTCTAACATTCACCACACAGAAGAGGGTAGGGTCTCATGCCCAGTTTGAAAACTTAAATCGTGAGGAGTTTAGATAAGGCTGGAGTGTTTGCCTAGCTGAAGCTAGAGAGAAAATATGCCCAGGAAAAACTCTCAAGGTTGAAGCTTGTTTCAGGAACGGAAAAGAGAAGTAAAACCCTTAGGAGCTGCGAAACACTTTGGATTGGCTCCAGAAGTGGCTCCAGATTGACTCCTTAGGAGACTGAGCAACAGAACAAAATTGGGGCTTTTGGTTATCAGTAAAAGTAGAAAGGGACAAATTCTGTTGGATTGTTTAAGTATATGTTGCCTACAAAAATAAAATAATTTGTAATCAATAGTGTTTTGTCTTTAGTCATTGATACAGTAAAAGTTCTTTTAAAACATGAAATCTTGACATGTCATCTTTTCAGATAATAACTGGAAGTTTGGGTTTCTCTTTAAACTGTTAGCGGTCTCTATGGGTATTGCAACACTATAAAGCATTGAAAAGCATGGATAGATGAGATAAATCCAAAACATTGCATCAAGGCATTCCAGGAAAATAGGATTAGATAATACACAAGAAAATTTGAGGAAAGTAAATTTAGAAAACATATTGGAGAAAACTGATTTATTGAAACAGTTATAAACATTTGGAATAACACACCACTCAAGGTAATAAAAGCATGACATAATTAGTTGCCATGACAGCAGTATTAATAAAAATGGGTGAGCTACAATGGACCAACTATCATTTTCTCCCAATGATTACTCTTATACTCTTAGGTCTGTTGATCTGACCGGACAAAATGGAGTTTGATTGCACCTTTTTTTGGGCATTATGAGTGCCCTTAGATCTCCCAAATGACACCCACAGTGTGCACGTACATTTTGTGGGTAAACTGCACCAGGCGCCATATTGACAAGGGCATCAGCACATGCACAGTGAACGCCTGCCAGAAGTATGCAGACTGGCCATGAGGTCAAAATTTGACACTAGTGGTGCCATTTTAGAGTTCAACCTTCCAGCTAATGCCCTGTCTTAACCTCATACAGCTAAAAACACATTCAGCACCAGCAATATTCAAAGGGTTCTGAACTACTGACAAGTCAGTTGCAGATTTGTTTCTTCTGACTGTTGTGATGATTCTACAGGTATTTGGTCCTTACTTGCTTTAAGTTACAAGAGTCTACAGGGAATGATGTGGTGAATAACCTTTTGCTGACTTCAAGACTTCTGCAGTAACCTGTTGCTCCTACACATGGCTGCACTAATAGGCATTCCTCTTGGAATACAGCATGACTTGGAGAATGAACAGTAGCAAGGCCGAGCAGGATAAGCTGCTGGAAGGGGAGGCAGGGGGAAAAAGGTTCTCAGCAAGAAGTCATATTTGCTTAGAGAGGAAGCGATTCTCCTTCCTAAACCTCAGTGAGGAACAATGTTTGCAACGTTTTCAGTGAGGACGTTCTCACTGAAATATGCCCCATGCTGCAGTTACAAGTCCAACCTCAGAGCGGGACAAGGACTGGATTGCCAGCGGCTGTGAAAGCATCCGAGGCAATAAACAGTCGTGCATCTGACTCCTTCCAGGCTGAAGCTGGAGATATTTGCAACATCTAGTGTTGCATAAGGGAGATCACTGAGGCGTTCTATTCAAAGACTGCTAACGACATCCCACTGTCTGTTCTCAGAGAGAAACAGGTGGAGTGAGCACAGGGCTTTGCTGGGGTTGCAGGTTCCTCACGGTGCAGGGTGCACTGACTACATGCACATCACTTTGTGGGCTCCGTCTTACCTAAGCCCAAAGAGATTTCGCTCTCTATGTCTAGCTGGTGTGCAACCACAGGAAGTGAATCATGCAGGTTAGTGCCTGGTATCCTGGCAGCAGTCATAATGCCTTCATTCTGCAGCAGTGTGGTGCAACTGCTGTATTTGATCCACAAAGGGCTAACCAAAAGGTGGCTATCAGGGGACCCACTGACCGCATGGCTGATGATCTTAGTGAGCAACCCACTCACACATGAACAGCTTGCATACAATGAGAGGCATGCTGTCATATGATTGTGTCTGCTGCCTGGGTCACTTGGGAAAAGCTCTCCGATAATCAGCAGAGCAGTTGTCAAGGTTCAGGGTGGTCTGCTGCATGCTGCACAACCTAGTCATTATGTTGGGACAGCCCTTGGGTGGCAGTTTTAGCAGATTGGTCTTGGTATTTGATGGGTGCAAATAATAGTTTGAATGTGAAAGCTTGCTTTCCCTTACTAATTGTAGTGAGTTAAGTAACTAGCACAGCTTTGCAATTAACTGTTCCTGCAATTAATTATTTTGAAATTCTAAATATAAACTCAGTGGAAAGTGGTCTTAAATTTTCTGACCCCGAAGATCTGCAGGGACTCTGTGAACCCATCGGAAAATACCTGGAGCATCGGGGATGGGGGTGAGGGGGGGGCAATGGTGTTAGAAACAATGTCAAACAGAGAAGAAGCCTGGGCTCTTGAGGTGAGGCTGGAATTTAATAAGGAGCAATCAATCTAAGCCCATTACACTGGGGCTAGCAAAAGACAACACAAATTCCCACCAACCACACAACCCACAACACTCCATTTCAGAGGGCGTTTAAGAGTCAACCACATTGCTGTGGGTCTGGAGTCACATGTAGGCCAGACCAAGTAAGGACTACAGATTTCCTTCCCTAAAGGACATTAGTGAACCAGATGTGTTTTTACGACAATTGATGATAGTTGTCATGGTCACCATTACTGAGAGTAGCTTTCAATTACAGACTTTATTAATTGAATTTAAATTTCATCAGCTGCCATGGCGGGATTGAACGCTACGCCACCATTTCCACATATCGACACTACCATTACCACCAAGCCAGGAGATCAACCCTGACTCAATGAAGAGTGCAGGAGGGCATGCCAGGGGCAGCACCAGGCAGACCTAAGAATGAACAATCAACCTGGTGAAGCTACAACACACTACCTGCATGCCAAACAGTGTAAGCAGAATGCAATAGAGAGAGCTAAGTGATCCCACAACCAACGGATCAGATCTGAGCTCTGTAGTCCTACCACATCTGGTCATGAATGGAGGTGGATAATTAAACAACTAACTGGAGGAGGAGACTCCACAAACATCCCCCTCCTCAATGATGGGGGAGCCCAGCACATCAATGCAAAAGACAAGGTTAATGTATTTGCAACCATCTTTAGCCAGAAGTGCCGAGTAGACGATCCATCTCAGCCTCCTCCCGAGGTCCCCAGCATCACAGATGCCAGTCTTCAGCCAATTTGATTCACTCTGCATGATACCAAGAACGGTTGAAGACACTGGACAGTACAAAAGCCATGGATTCTGACAACATTCTAGCAATAATACTGAAGACCTGTGCTCCGAAACTAGCTGCGCACTTACCCAAACTGTTCCAGTACAGCAACAACACTGACATCTATCCAGCAATGTGGAAAATTGCCCAGGTATGTCCTGTCCACAAAAAGCAGGACAAATCCAACTGAGCCAATTACTGTCTCTTCAGTCTACTCTTGATCATTGTGATGGAAAGTGTTGTCAACAGTGCTATCAAGAGGCACTTACCTGCTCACTGGTGCTCAGTTTGGGTTCTGCCAGGGGCACTCAGTTCCTGACACCATTAAAGCCTTGGTCCAAACATGGACAAAAAAACTGAACTGAAGAAGTGATGTGAGAGTGACTGCCCTTGACCTCAAGGCAGCATTTGAGCAAGTTTGGCATCAACGAGCCCTAACAAAACTGGAGCCAAAAGGAACTGGGGAGAAAACTTGCAGCTGGTTGGAGTCATACCCAGCACAAAGGAAAATTGCTGTGGTGGTTGGAAGTCAATCATCTCAGTTCTAGGTCATTGCTGCAGGAGTTTCTCAGGGTAGTGTCCTAGGCCCAACCATCTTCAGCTGCTTCATCAATGACCTTCCCTCCATCATAAAGTCAAAAGCAGGGGTGTTCACTGATGATTGCACAATGTTCAGTTCCATTCGCAACTCCTCAGATACTGAAGCAGTTCCGTGTCCACGTGCAGCAAGACTTGGATAACATTCAGGCTTGAGCTGATAATTGCAAGTAACATTCGTGCCACACAAGTTCCAGGGAATGACTGTCTCCAAAAAGAGGGAATCTAACCATCGCCCTTTGACATTCAATGGCATTACCAGCTTCTCAAGGGTGATTACAGATGGGCAATAAATGTTGGCCTAACCAGCGAGGCCCACATCCCGTGAAAGAATAAAAAAAGTCTTAAGCTGCTGTGAAGTATTTAAAGATTTGGTCCTTGAATTCCAAGTGTCTGGCTCCACTGTCACAGTGTGCAGTAAACTGGAACTCTCATTCGCCCAAGCTCAAAGCTGCAAATTGTTTGGACATGGTATTTACTTGAATGGAGCAGCCCATTGGCACCTGAAAGAACACTTCTGCGGTGCCTACCAAAATGTAGCCTTGAAGGCAGAGCTGCTCACTGCTGATGCATCATAAGTGCCCTTAAGACCTTTCTTGAGTCATAGACATATTATAACAGTCTTCAGCACCAAGGGGAGACATTGGCAGAACTCATGCAGGATCAATGACCTTTTCATGTAATAAAGCCTCAAAAGAATGCTCCAGCACACTCCAGAAAAATGGCTTCTGGCATGAAAAGGAGCCAAATCCTGGCAGAATGTTGCTTTGTCCTAGGCCTGATCAGGATTTTGGGCCTATGTATAGTTATTGTTTGTTAGAGATTTAGTTGCTTCAGTTCAATTGTAATACTGATAAAATGTACATGATTCTATAAAGATTCAAAGTAAGTGATTCTATAAAGATTCAAACAATTATTTATCCTGCACATGAACATGATTATTTCTGAACCATCCTACCTCTTGCAATACCCTGCTCTGAGTCGTACTTTCATCCAAGCTGCTACAGAGTTTACCAAGAGTGACAGAGACATGCACACGGGACTCTGTTTGGTTGCTTTGGCTCATTAGGGACAGAACCAGCCCCACTCCCAGGATGCATCCTGTACTGCAAAAATAAAAAAACAACACGCATCATGAGAATCGTCGCTGGAGCCTGAAAGCCTGTTTATTCTCCATCTTCTGCATGGCTGACATTGGTTATTCCATATTTTTATCAGACATAAAACAAAGCTTACTATTGACAGGCCACAAAACTTAACTTAGGAACTACTATATGTAATTAATCCTTTTACGTGATATTATATTGACAAGTAGTCACTCCAAACCCTGGTCCCAAAAGAGATGATGGTTAAGTAACTTACAATTTTTTCACTGCAAAACAGCTGGATGTAGTGAATGGAGCAGCAGAGCAGTGGAGCAGAAGCTGTACAGTAGTACACTCCTGAGTCTCATTAGACGAGGGCAAGGAGTAGCTGTTCTACTTTCAGGCTTATGAATCCCTGTAGACAAGGTATTGCTCGTCAGCACTAAGTATTTTGAGCTCAGTGAAAAGGGACCAACAGGTGAGACGGCTAATATTTTGGAAAACAAAATGAGGTCCACGTTCTGAAATGTAAAGCTCCACAGGTTTCAAACTATTTGAACTACACGCTGAGCTGATGACGTGGCAGTAATAATCCTGTCAAAATCTCTAATCCAGGCTGTTAGCAAAGACTTCAGAAACTCTGAAGAAGCACGCACAGCTAAACCTGCAGCACTGCCATGGCTACCATTTCGTCTGCAACTGAGTGATGCTGGCAACAAGTTGCCCCTGGGACTAAGTAGAAGGACAATAAGGGTGGTGGGCAGGCAGATTGTTTCAGTTGTGTTACTAATTCACAACCTAACTTCCCCCTTTTTAAAGTTGGTGCAACAGCAAGTGTGAGGCAAAGGGAAGGCTGATCTCTTATCCCTGAGCTGTTAGCTTGACAGTGGCCTGACATTCTCTACTCTGTGCTACAATGCTTAAGATGTGCATCATGTGGGAACATTGTCTTCTTAATTATTTTCTCAAACATTAATATATCTACTGGCTGCATAAGTGGCATTGCCCGAAATGCCTTTGTTCAGTGGCAGCCAATTAAATGGCCACTATAGTACATAAAATACATGTAAATACAAGGCTACAATTGGGTGCCCACTAGCAACAAGCAAATTGCTGATAAATACCACCTGCCAGAGGTAAAATTGTGAATCCAGATTATCACCAAATGAAACACTTCCCACTTTATAAAATTGGGGAATACATTTATTTACATCAGGGATTATTTGCTGAAAGCATTGCTTGGGTTATACTGGTGGTTTCCACATTTAGATATCTTCACCTATACATTCTAGGAACTCAATGTGCTGAATTTAGCTTGTAAAGAACGGATTCATCTATCTGACAAGATCATTATTACTTACTGGTTCTAAGACCATTCCTTAAGGTAAATTAAAAGAAAGTTAATCAAACCGCACTTGTATTCCAAGTTAGTATCAAAGCAACATTGCTCCAGAGCATCGAGGGACTTCATGAGCAGCAAATTCATCTTCTGCCCCGAGACATCACTGCCAAAAAGATGATAGAAGACATCAAATTTACATACATCACCTCACGCTCAAAAACGGATTTTGTATATTCTGCAAATTCAAGCATGAAATAGTTTAAAATAATGCAAGCTGTGCTCAAGAACCCCAAATGGGCCTATATAAATTTTGACAGGGCAGAAAGGGTAAAAGCATTCACAGTTCAACATCAACTCTAATTCCAAATGGCTGTTCTTGCATATATCGCTTCTATTAGACACAAAATTCCCGTACATTCATGCATTATTGAATATTTTGCCTGCAATACCCCCATAGGGGAGAATCCATTACAGAAATGTTGTGTATTTAAAATGTTAATTTCCTGCTGATTTTCAGAAATACAATTTAAGATTTATTTTATCTGCGTTTTCCCAGTTACCAGAACAGTCACATGTTTTTGATCTTCACTTTCTGTTTGCTTTAAACTACGAATGATGTTTGAATTTGAAATTACAATGACTTCAAAGAGCACCAAGTAATAGCTCTGCTGAAGTTATTAAATCTTTCCACCTGAATTGCAGCACGAAGGTCACAAGGGTGGGTAAGCAGTTCTCACTAATACATCAGACTGTTATTGTTAAGAACTCAGCTGTGATGAAATATCCAATATCCTGTCAATTCATCTGATTCTCACCTGGAATCCTGTGTAATCTTTAAAAAAAAGAAGTACTTTCTTTGATTCATCCCTCTCTTGAAGCCAAAACAGTGATTCATACTTTAAGGGGTTCGAATTAACATTTCATATCGAGCAAGATCGCCTTCTTTGGCTCCATTTCCATTTTTATCTGTTTACACCTCTGTTAATTTAGATCCTTTTCTCTGCTAAGGGTGCTCTATACACACAACTTGAAAGGACTGCCTTAGCTCACTACAGTTTTTCATTGCTCTCCACAGAGTGTACCATTAACCAGGTGCACTGCAGAAATTTGCCAAGCCTCCTTCGATAGCACCTTCCAAACCCACAACCTCTACCACCTAGAAGGACAAGGGCAGCAGATGTAAGGGAACACCCTCATCTGAAAGTGCCCTTCCAGGCCACACACCATCCTGACTTGGAACTATATTGCTATTCCTTCACTGTCACTGGGTCAAACTCCTGGAACTCCCTTCTGAAAAGTACAGTGGGTGTCCTTACACCAAATGGACTCCAGTGGTTCAAGAAGGCAGCTCGCCACCACCTTCTCAATGGAAATTAGGAATGGGCAATAAGTGTTGGTCCTTGCCAGCGACCTTCACATCTCATGAATGAATAAAAAGAGTTCTCTGAAGGCCCATTTAAAATTGGGAATGAGACAGAATTGAGGAATGTCCAAAGAAGCATGCCCCCACCAGCTTGTGGTACAAGATTTTAGCACACCAATGTAGCCTGTTAATTGACAGTCATAAGAATAATACAGAAAAAACATCATTATTCACAATCAGTCCTTCTGCACAATAAAACTTTTGGTCAACTCACTGCCAAGTTATGGAACATTATACGTTCTTGTGAACGCTCAAAAGGCTGAACATATTTCTTCAATTGTTACCTCATTCGTTCCTCATATAAACGGGACAGAAACATTCCAGTGGCCAATCCCATGTGAAACTGAACAGCTTGGGAGGGGTCAGCATTTGGTTTTCCTGGTAAACCTGCAACGAAAATGCCCAAGACCTCCTCGATGCTCTCTTTGCTTGACGTGATGAAAACAGGTACAAGAAGCGTCAAAGCAGTAGCAGCACAGGAGCGAGCTATGGCACTGGCTGTGTTCTCTCCAGAGTAGGATTTCTGTGAAAGCCATAAATCAATATTAGTGACCCACACTAATATTTCATTAAGTTCTCCTTCTTTGGCTAAGCAATCATTTTCATTGGATTATGCCTCTGTGCAGAGCCTTAGGATGCTTTAGTGCATTAAATCAAAGTTGTTGTTGTAAAGGTCTCATTGCAATCACCCTGTGAACACAGAACCAAAGGGGGTTTATAGAACAGGAGGAGGCCATTTACCCATTTTTGCTGGTTCTTTGCTGGGACAATTCAAAACTAATTCCAGGGTCCTGATCTCTTCTCTTAACCAAGTATTACTATTTGTGACGCTGTTTCTCCTTCCCGAAATTCATTTGGAACAAGTATCAGCATTTAATTAAGGTAAGAGTCAAGCACCAAGACCTCTGCTGTAAAGGAGATGCACAAGAGTGATGTCCTCTCATACCACAAGATATATATCAGTTTAGCTTATTAGTAACACTTTCACCTTTGAGTCAGAACCTGAGAACATAATGTGGGCTGATACTTCAGTGCCGTTTTAAAGAAGGGCTGTATTATCAGAGGCCGTGTGTTTTGGATGAGAGGTTAAACCATAGCCCTGTCTCCCTGTTCAGGGAAACTTAAAATATTTTATGGCTCTATTTAAATAACAGCAAGGAGTTCACTTATCACCTCTGTGCTCACTAACCTACATCGGTTCCCAGTCAAGCAACATCTCAATTTTAAAATTCTCATCCTTGTTTTGACATCCCTCCATGGCCTAGCCCCTTCCAACCTCTTCCAGCTCCATAACCCCCTGAGATATCTAGGTGCACCTATTTTTGACCTCTTAAGGATTTCCAATTTGAATTGCTCCATTACTGGTGGTCGTGCCTTCAGTTGCTTTGGCCCTAAGCTCTGGAATTCTGTCTAATTTTTGCTTTATAAAACTGCTGTGAAACGCCTTGGGGACATTTATTATATGAAAGACACTATATAAATATAAGTTGTTGTAGTGTCCTGATTAACATTCCTCCTTCAACCAATACCACTCACAGCAGATCACCTGGTAATTTATTTGATTTAATTGCTGCCACATTTGCTTAAATAACAACAATGTCTGCAGTTCAGAAAGTCAGCCATTGTGATGTCCTCTGGATCCAATAAGGTGCCATACAAGTTTTTATTCTTTATTGAAAATGCCTACATGAACTTCTGAGAGAAACTTGCTTAGTTAGGATGTGAATATCTACATAATAGAAATCATGTTCAGTAGATCAGCTGATGAGACACCAATTTTTGACCCAAATGAAGCTGGGAACTAACCTTGGTAAAGACACCAGGTGAGCACTAAACGCCACACAGTCAACATCAAAGACAGCTGATCTACAGCAAATCTTTCAGTTCAATAACTCAGTTCTGAAGGAAAACCTAACCAGTTTTCCATGTTATGGGGAACTTCAACATCAACTGCAAAGTGGTTTGAACAGTGGACATGTTAAGTTGTGAATAGCTAAATTAATCTCTCAGTTGGGAAGAGGAAATGCACCATCAGATACATTTCCAAACAGCTCTCATTAAATAGGACACAATCAAGTGATTCTCTAACAAAACAAACCTAACAGGACATGAAGGACTGAAATGGAACAAAACCGAACTCAATTTTATCTCGAGTTGCTCTCTTATCTCACCTCATGCCCTCTCTCCAAGGCCACCATGTCCATGAGGCCCACCTCTTACACCCTTGACGTTATTTCCAAACTGCTGACTGTCCAACTTCCCTTCCTGGTCCCCATGTTAGCTGATATTGTTAACAGCTCTCGCTCCTCAGGCTCACCTTTACTCAGTCACACCATAGAGGAAAGCACAGATTCAGGAAGGGAAGGGTGTGGTTGTCAGGGTGTGGGTAGCGAGGACTTAGGAGAGGTTGAAAAGGAGGCCCCAGAGACCCCTTGGTCCTGTCCAACAGTTATGATGTATTAGCTACCTGTCAGGGCAAGGCTGAAGGAAGGGCAGTCAAAATGCAGACCAAGGCATCATGGTTCAGAAGGCTATCAGGGAGGGGAAAAGACCAGCACAGAAAATGAAGTACCGATGGGGAATTTTGTAATTAGGGGAATTGATAGCATCCTCTGTAGCCATGAATGGGAGTCCTGAATGATGTGCTGACTACCCAGTGCCAGGGTCACAAGGTAGCTAGAAAGGAATTTGGAAAGGGAGGGAGAAAGTTCAGTTGTTATGGTTCATGTCAGAACAAATGGCATAGGTAGAACAAGGAGGAGGTCAAACTGAAGGAGTATCAAGTGTTAGGAACTAAATTGAAGAAAGAAGGGCTTCAATGGCAATAACCTCTGAATTATTGTTCAGATCACATGCAAAATGGCACAAAGCCAGACAGATCAGGAGTACTAACATACGGCTAAAGGGCTGGCGTGGGGAGAAAGGGGTTCCTTTTCATGGGACACTGATAACAGTACTGAGACAGGAAGGAACTGTACCAATAGGGTGGGCTTCATCTCAACCGGAACACAACCAGTGTCCAGCAAAAAGGATAAATACAGAGGCAGCAGAGGTTTTAAACTACTAAGATGGCGGGGGAGGGCAGGAGGGTGTAGAGTTGAGGAACAATTTACAAGAAATTAAACAAGCCTGAACATAAGCTAAAAACAAAAAACTACTGCGGATGCTGGAAATCCAAAACAAAAACTGAATTACCTGGAAAAACTCAGCAGGTCTGGCAGCATCGGTGGAGAAGAAAAGAGTTGACGTTTCGAGTCCTCATGACCCGAAGGTGCTGCCAGACCTGCTGAGTTTTTCCAGGTAATTCTGTTTTTGTTTTTAACATAAGCTAGGCAGGAAGGAACAGGCTAGACTAAGGGAAGATATAAATAGCTTGGGAATAAATAGAATTATAGAACAGGTATCTAAAAAGTTAGATAAAAATAAAGTGAAAGAAACAGTTATTAAAAATGAGTTAAACTATTGTACAGCAATCCTCAGTGTCTGAAAAACAGCAGGGAACCGGAGCCAACAATGGCTGGATTAAGTTCTACCATACCGGCACCTACCAGTGAGCCCAGAAGTCGTTGGGGAACTGGCACGAATCCATGAATCGGCTGAAGCCGGTTACATGGCGACAAGCTCATGAAAATGGGTGACATGGGCTTGCCGCTGGATCATATGGCACAGTGGGTGGCTCTGACATGGGGAAGCACCTGATGGCCGTGCAGGAGCAGGTGCTATATTTAAAGGGAAGCCACCCTGATGTTCCAGTTGGAAATCAGCTCTCAGGTTTGTTAAGAAAGTTCTGTAGTTTAAATTTATAGCATCTGAATTCTTCTTGCTCCAGCACAAAAAGATGTTCCAAAGTCCAGGGAGAAGATTCCTCTGCATCACAAGATCATTTGGTGACACCAATGGGTTCAACTGAGGTCTGAAATATCAAGGTCCAGCCAGCGCATCCCCTCCAGCACTCAATGATGAAGGAGGACAGGGTGGATAATTCCCATACTGCCATTACCTCTCACTTCCCTTGCTGGCAGCCTCCAAAGTGTCCACCTTAGGGACTCAGATGTGTGATGCCATTTTAAGGGGTGGACCCTCTGAACCTCAATTGTGCACTTCCCCTTTAAAATATGGACCTGGTATTTCTGGGTTCTCAATTTCCTGCAAGATTTTATACAGATTTTTTCTCCAAGATCACTCCAATGTCCTGCGACTCAGTCCTCTGGAAGTCCAAAGGACACTCTCAGTGACTCTACTCACAAGAAACAATAATCCAGGATAAAATTAATAGTCACACGGACAAACGCAGGTTAATTAAGGAAAGCCAGCATGGCTTCCTTAACGAAAACCATGTTTAACTAACTTGGAGTTTTTTGAAGAGGTAACAGAGACAGCTGATAAGGGTAATGCTGTTGATGTGGTGTACATAGACTTCCAAAAGACATTTGACAGAGTGTTGCACAAGAGACTTGACAGCAAAGTTATAGCTTATGGAATAAAAGGGACAGAAGTAACATGGAAATAAAATTGGCTAAGTGACAGGAAGCAGAGAGTAGAGGTTAATGGATGCTTTTTGGGCTGGAGGAAGGTTTGTAATGGAGTTCCTCATGGGGTCAGTGTTGGAACACTTGCTTTTCCTGATATATCTTTATGACCTAGATCTTGGTGTACAGGGCACAATTTAAAAGTTTGCAGATGATACAAAACTTGGAAGCACTGAGCTGTATGGAGGATAGTGTAGAACTTCAGAAGGACATGGACAAGTTGGTAGAATGAGCGGACAGGTGGCAAATGAAGTTCAATGCAGAGAAATGTGAAGCGATTAATTTTGGTAGGAAGAACATGGAGAGACAATATAAAATAAAGGGTGCAATTCTAAAGGGGTTGCAAGAGCAGAAGGATCTGGGTGTATACGTGCATAAGTCATTAAAGGTGGAAAGACAGGTTGAGAGGCCGGTTAATTAAGAACACAGTATCCTAGGTTTTATTAATGGGACAGAGAGTACAAGGGCAAGGAGATTATGTTGAACTTGTTCGACTTCAGCTGGAGCATTGCATCCAGTTCTGGACGCCGCACTTTAGGACAGAAGTGAAGGCATTAGAGAGCGTACAGAAAAGGTTCACAAGAATGGTTCTAGGGATGAGGAACTTCGGTTGTGAAGACAGATTGGAGAAGTTAGGATTGTTTTCCTTGAAGAAAACAAGGCTGATAGGAGATTTGTTTGAGGTATTCAAAATAGTGAGGGGTCTGGACAGAGTAGATAGGGAGAACTGTTCCTACTTATGAAAAGATTGTGAACGAGAAGGCACAGATTTAAAAAGTGTTGGCAAAAGAAGCAAAAGCAAGAAGAGAAAATACTTTTTCATGCAATGAGTGGTTACGGTCCGGAATGCACTGCCCGAGAGCGTGGTGGTGGTAGGTTACACAGAAACACGGAAAATAGGAGCAGGAATAGGTCATACAGCTGTACAGCTGCAGTAAGACATCCTTGCTCCTGTACTCAAATCATCTTGCAATGAAGGCCAACATACCATTTGCCTTCTTAACTGCTTACTGCAGTTTGGAAGCATTCAAAGGGAATTGCTCATTCAGACAGCTGGTGCAGACATGATGGGCCAAATAGCATCACTCTGCGCTGTAACAATTCAGTAATTC
The DNA here is from genome assembly GCF_964194155.1 of Cetorhinus maximus. Classification (NCBI taxonomy): domain Eukaryota; kingdom Metazoa; phylum Chordata; class Chondrichthyes; order Lamniformes; family Cetorhinidae; genus Cetorhinus; species Cetorhinus maximus. The sequence goes on from NC_135880.1 coordinate 132,410,278, forward strand.
TATGTCAAAGCCACATATAAGTCACCAGCTTTCAGTGGATGGGTTACTGAAGGCACAAGGAACATGTGTAAGTTTCATTAAATTGGTGAGGCAGGTTTAAATTACTTTGAATTGTATTTAAATTTTATGCAGTTTGAACATGTCAATGAGTTTCTCAGCACTAACGAGTGAGGTTCCTGTTTTGTTAGCTCTTGCCGCTGACTTAATCGCTTATGGTTTTCCTATTGCCAGGAGTCTAATGGATGACGTCCCGCGCAATTCCTGGCCCTCAGTTGCAATCTTGCCTGCTCCAGCAGACTCCACAAAATCCAGCCCAATGTGTTGTGAGGAGCCAGACACAGTAGAGATTACTGAGGTGGCTATAGAAAAATTAGGACTGGCAATTAAGCAGTGCAGGATAGAAAAATTAGACAGGAGGTGGAGTAGCTATACTTATTCGGAATAACATAATTGCAATAACAAAAAGAGACGCAGCTATCTGTATAACAGAAATAGAATCCAAGAGGAGAGAGATAAAAGATTATGAAGGATCAATCACAATAAAAGGGGTAGGCTACAGATCACCTAAAAATGGTAGGGAGATGGAGGAAGAACTGTGCAAGCTATTTCTTTTTTTAATTCATTCATGGGATGTGGGCGTCGCTGGCTAGCCAGCAGTTATTTCCCATACCTAACTACCTTGAGAACTTGGTGGTGAGCCACCTTCTGAAACTGCTGCAGTAGGGGAATTAGTAATAAACCCATGGCCCAGATTTTTCAGCAGTAATAACGGCAAAAGTGTCAGTGCTTGCCGTCATTACTTCTCCAAAACTGAAAGCAACTTCTGGAGTCTGCACCATGCACAGTTAAATTAATAAATCCAGAAGTTGCTGTCAGTGATTCTACACTTCCTTAGGAGGTGTTGACGTCCCTGTAGAATGCAATCAATTACAAATCACTGAAGTGATATACTACTAGTCTTGTTGAAAAATGTCTGAAAAATTATCCCTTGTTAAATGAAGCATAACTGGATTTTTAATCGCATACTTAGTTCATGATTACTTATGAACAACCTCTTTGGCCCTGAAAAGCTAATTTTATATTTGTGGAATGTCAGATTTTACTATTATATTAAAAAAAATCCACATATAAAGTACTTTTTTTTTTAAAGTTTATGATATTTCAGCCTCCATCTTAACCCTATATGTGTTTTCCAATTTTTAATTTGGTCTCTGTAGAACAGCATTAAAAAGCAAAGGCTGAACAGTGCTTTTAACTTGCTGGTTTGCTGTCAGTGAAAATTCTTCAAAATGATTGGCTTTTTACCCTGCTTGATGATATCACTGTTGCTGGATGCCTGGATATTCCCTTGACTTGGTACCAGATTCAAGTAATGTCAGGACAAGTAAAATCCATTTCTGAATTTGTAGGTGCCACCAAATGTTGGGGGAGGTGAGTAGGACACTGGGGCATATTCAATACTGAGAAGGGTTCAACAAATTGCAAGAATATTAATGAACTTGCAGAATGACCAGATAATTGGCAAATGAATTTCGACAAAGTTAAGTTTGAGATATTACATATACGGTTAAGATCATAGATTACTTGGAAAGTCAGAATCTAAATGGTATAGAAGAGCAAAGGGATCTGGGAGTACAAATAAACAAATCACTAAAAGTAGCAACACAAGTTGACATAGCCATAAAGACGTAAATCAAACACTCATCTTTATATAAAATTGTGGGTCACCACCCCAGCCTGAAACAAATCTTATCTTTGAGCTCTCTGTTCTTGCAAACTACCTCCCCATGTCCAACCTCCCTTTTCTCTCCAAAGGCCTTGAATATAATATATCACTAATGTCAGCTTTGGTTCAGTGGTAGCACTCTCACCTGATTCAGAATATCATGGGTTCAAGCCTCAGAACAGGGCTTGAGGAACTCATCCAGTCTGACACTTCAGTGCAGTGCTGAGGAAGTGCAGCACTGTCAGGTATGCTGTCTTTCAGAAGAGGCATTAAACCAAAAGTGATTTCATTGTTAGGCTCTCATATTTCATGAATTTTAAAATTCTCATTCTTGTTTTCAAATCCCTCCACATCCTCACCTCTTCCTATCTCTATAATCTCCTCCAGCCCCACAACCCTCCCAAGATATTCGCACTCATCTAATTCTGGCCCCTTGAGCATCCTCAATTTTCATTGCTTCATCATTGGTTGCCATTCTTTCAGTTGCCACGAGTCTGTGGTCTGTGCTCTCGAATTCCCTCCCTAAGCCTCTACACCTTTCTTGCCTCCTTTAAGGCATTATTTAAAACCTACATCTTTGGCCTAGCTTTTGGCCATCTACCCTAACATTGCCTTTTGCAGCCTGGTGTCAAATTTTGCTTTATAATGTAATAAAATGCCCTAAGGCGTTTCACAGGAGCATTAACAGGAATGCAAGTTATTGTTGTTGTTTTATTTGAGGGGGGTCTTACTTTTTATGTTTGATGAGAGTATTGTCTTTTTGTGCAAAGGGTCTCAATTCTCTGTAAATGGGATGGGGTCATATGTAATCATATGCAGCCCACCCACTGCTTTTGCCACATGTATCTGCTGCCAGCTTCAATAAAGTGAATACACGAATGGTGCAAGGACCTGAACTGTATTTGTTTTTTTTTTAGAACTACTCGGGCACTGTGACTGGATTTAATAGAACAGCAAGAAAATTGAAACTAAACAAAAGGACCTAACCTTTTTGACAGTGGTGATGTGATTTTTTTTTTTGCTGAATGTGTGTGAATACAGATGATGTTTGAGAAGGAATACCTCCGATTGCATATAGTGAAGACGTTATAGCTTTAAACTACCTGCTTTCAGACTGAAAGATCAAATTTTAGGCAAGACTGGTTCTTAAATTATATGCTTTCAATATTTCAGATTTTGCTCTTTTACCTTCTGTTCACTAATGTAACCAAATTCCCATTACTGTACTATAAAATTATCAAACACATCATAAAAATGTTACATAACCCGTGCCCTTGTCTACTTGGTTCTGCAAATACTTTACTGTTCATCCAAGAAAAGAAACTTACATGTTGGAACCATGGGAAGATACGCCCCTTTGGACGATAGTGACTGTCGACAATGCTCAGCAGCGTCTCCATCACCATTGATATCCAGTGTTCTGTTGGTAAAATATCAGCCCCAATCTACATAGATAAGAAATGAGAATGTGACCAGTGGACCAAAAAATGAATATCCCATGTCTCTTCCTCTATTTCTTTGAACTTTTCTGACTATATCGGTTGTGCTAAGGAGAACAGCGCATACAGTAGTTTGAGAAAACATTTTAAAAACACAATATGTTTTTATGCAAGAAATTTCAAGCCTTCCTCCTATGTAAGATTAATGGAAAGCATGTTATTTTTATCAGAATTGATTTATTGTTTGTCAATTTGAATAAACAGGATTTTCACCATACTACAACGACCAGTCTCAATCCACTCTTACCAAAGCCTGTCTCACTACTCAGCATGAAGGCCCATTATTGTTACCTTTCTATATACCTTTGGAGTATAGTGTGGGAAAATGTGGAAGTTCTTCACTTTGGAAGGAAGAACAAAAAAGCAGAGCATTACTTAAATGGAGAACAACTGCAGAATTCCAAGGTGCAGAGGGTTCTAGGTGTTCTAGTGCATGGGTCACAAAAAGTTAGTATGCAGGTACAGCAAGTAATTAAGAAAGCTAATGGAATGCTATCCTTTATTACGAGAGGAAGTGAACATAGAAGGAAGAATGTTATGCTTCAGGTGTACAGGGCATTGGTGAGACCATGGGCCTTAAATTCCGAGCTCTCCAATGCTGGATTTGGGAGGGAACCCCAAAGGTACGCTGGCGAATCCCATTTGGAAGTTCACAGGTAAGGTTTGCAAGGTAATTGCCCAGAAGGGCAAACGTCCCCTGAGCAATTGCCCTGCACTGGGAACAATCTGAAAACCCGATTTAAATCGCAAACTTCAGGTGCTTCCGACTGGGCTACACCATTAGTTACCCAAAGAAAGTTAGAAATATTAAAACCACTTCTAACTTCTGGGTAACAACTGTACAGACCCAGACCGACTCCCCCACGGGACTCGCCCCATTCCCTCCTACAGCTAGCAGCGCCCCCACCTCTCCCCCAGGGGTCTCCCAACATACACTGACTACTCCCCCAACCCAGGAATTCTCCTGCCTCCCTGACCCCTCTGGGGTCTTCCTCCACTCCCCAACTACCCTCCCCCCTCCCCCCCACCCCCTCCCTCTCTCTCTCTCTCTCTCTCTCCTCCCCCCGCCACCTCATGGGCCCTCCAGGGGACTCCACCCACTCCCTGACCTACCACGTCCCCCCACGGGACTCCCTCGCTCCCCAGGGGTTTTCCCTATGGGCTCCCTCCCCACCTACCAGGTCATCTGTGGGCCTGACTCTCACCTACACACATTCCCCCCTCACCCCAGGACAAACGCAAGGCCCGGTTAACTCCGCCACCTCACAAACGAGGCCTGACATTCGCCCCCTCACCCCCCCTCTTCCCCCCCACCCCGAGGCACACACTGACAGCACCCCCCACTCCCCCTACCAAGCCCCGACGCTCCCACCCCCAACCTTCCCCACCCCACAATTCCTATCCACTTACCTTAGACACTTATCTTCTCCCTGGTCTGTCAAGGACCTTTAACTTTCAATGGACTTTTAAACTTATCTGGCTTACAACAGCTAGTGCTGTAAAAAGGTGGTGTGGATTCCTTCGCTTCGACTCAGCTGCCCTTCAACACTGGACCCTCCGGGACAGGCTACAGGCTTCACTGCCTAGGTCCCGCCCAGCTGGAGTCGGAAGGTCGAGCGTGACAGGCTAGGGAAAAAAGATCAGTTACGAAACTGGGCACGGAGTGGCAATCTGACACTGACTGCCACTCTGAGCAAGTTCAGGCCCCACATACTATGTGCGCGTTTGGTCTCCTTATTTAAGGAAGGATGTAAATGAGTTGGAGGCAGTTCAGAGGAGGTTTCCGAGATTGATACCTGGGCTGAGTGGGTTGCCTTTTGAGGAAAGGTTGGGCAGACTGGGCTTGTTTCCACCGGAGTTTAAAAGATTGAGGGGTGACTTGATTGAAGTATATAAAATCCTGAATGGTATTGACAAGGTGGACGTGGAGAGGGTGTTCCTCTTGTGGATGAGTCCAGAACTATGGGCACTGTTTTAAAATTAGGGGTCATCCTTTTAGGACAGAGATGAGGAGAAATCTTTTCTTTCAGAGGACTGTGCGACTTTAGAACTCTGCCTCAGAAAGCAGTGGCGGCAGGGTCATCTGAATATTTTTAAGGCAGAGGTAGATAGGGCCTTGGCAGGCAAGGGAATCAAAGGTAATCAGGGTGTTTGGCAATGTGGAATTCAAAGCACAAACAGATCAGCCATGATCTTATTGAATGGCAAAGTAGGCTTGAGGGGCAGAATGGCCTACATCTGCTCCTATTTAATATGTTTGTATGTGCACATACTTACAAATGTCTACTAGGATTCAGGAGATGAGAGACCAAGAGGCAGAAGAGGGTCAACTGTACAGTTTTTGCCACAAAACACTGGCATAATCTACCCCAAAACACTGACAGCTGGCATGTGCAGAAGGAAATGAAAATAGTTAATGAAACAAATCATGGCATAAACTTACTTCAGGTGCATCATTAGCTTCTGAGGGCAGGCTGCTTTCATATTTGGCCACTGTTACAGCAAGTCCAGTCAAAGCGAGGATGGAATTTCCCTGCACAACAGGGCTGTCCCTGTTGATCAAACAGGAGATAAACAGGAAATGCACAATTCTGTTTTTTAAAGCTACTACCATCATATAGCAACAAAAAGACATAAAATGCAAAAACCATCACAGTCATCATGAAATAGATTGATTCCCACTTTAGAAAAACAAACTGGGGACTGTGTGCTGCAGTTAGTTAGCACACAATTCTTTCACCTCAATCTGTATTCAGTCATACAAAAGGATTGAAAGCATCTTTTCTGTACAAGCTCGAAGGGTCCTATGCGACCTAAATGCAGATAGTTTACGTTTAAGCCCCCACTGGTCGGAACCCCCTAAACAGACTGTTCTGCAATTCAACCATGCTACTCAGAGAGCATAGGAATAGCAGGGGAATGGCTATTATGGCAGTAAAGGACTGGGGTTAAGACACATTGTGATAAAGCAGAGGGAGGGCCATGGGATAATTGAACCAGGTTTGCTCGATGTTGACAAGGGTTACTCAAAGTAGAAATATACAAATTTAGTCAACTACCTACATATTGGAACCTTTTTAAAAAAAAATTATTTCATGGGATGTGTGTGTCACTGGCTAGGCCAGCATTTATTGCCCATCTCTAATTGCCATCGAGAAGGTGGTATGTGCTGCCTTCTTGAACCGCTGCAGTCCATGTGTTGAAGGAACACCCAAAGCACTGTTAGGAAGAGAGTTACAAGACTTTGACCCAGTGACAGTGACGAAAGGGTGATACAGTTCCAAGTCAGGGTGGTGTGCAACTTGGAGGGGAACTTGTAGGTGGTGGCGTTCCCATGCATCTGCTGCCCTTGTCCGTCTTGGTGGTAGAGTCATGGGTTTGGGAGGTGCTGCCGTGCATCTTGTAGATGGTACATACTGCTGCTACTGTGGTCAGTGGTGGAGGGAGTCAGTGTTGAAGGTGGTGGATGGGGTGCCAACCTAATGGGCTGTCTTGTCCTGGGTAGTGTCCAGCTTGAGTGTTGTTGGAGCTGCACTCGTCCAGGCAAGTGGAGGGTATTTCATCACACTCCTGACTTGTGCCTTGTAGATGGTGGACAGGCTTTGGAGAGTAAGGAGGGAAGTTACCCAGCCTCTGATCTGCACTTGTATCCACAGTATTTATATGGCTAGTCCAGTACAGTTTCTGGTCAATGGTAACCCCAAGGATGTTGATTAGTGGGGGATTCAGTGATGGTAATGCCATTGAACATCAAGGGGCGATGATTAGATTCTCTCTTGTCTGAGATGGTCATTGCCTGGCACTTGTGGTGTGAATGTTACTTGCCACTTGTCAGGCCAAGCCTGAATATTGTCCAGGTCTTGCTGCATTTGGACATGGACTGCTTCAGTATCTGAGGAGTTGCGAATGGTGCTGAACATTGTGCAATCATCTGCGAACATCCCCACTTCTGGCCTTATGATGGAAGGAAGGTCATTGATGAAGCAGCTGAAGATGGTTGGGCCTCGGATACTATCCTGTGGAACTCCTGCAATGATGTCCTGGGGCTCAAATGATTAACCTCCAACAACAACAACCATTTTCCATTGTGCTAGATATGAATCTAACCAGCATAGTGTTTTCCCCCAATTCCAAATGACTTCAGTTTTGCTAAGTCTCCTTGATGTCACACTTGGTCAAATGCTGCCTTCATGACATGGGCAGTCACTCACCTCACCTCTTGAATTCAGCTCTTTAGTCCATGTTTGGGCCAAGGCTGTAATGAGGTCATGGCCTGAGTGGCCCTGGGGAACCCAAACTGAGCATCAGTGAGCAGGTTATTGTTGAGTAAGTGCCACCTGATAGCACCGTTGCTGACACCTTCCATCACTTTGCTGATGATCGAGAGTAGGCTGATGGGGCAGTAATTGGCCAGGCTGGATTTGTCCTGGGCAATTTTCCACATTGCTGGGTAGATGCCAGTGTTGTAACTGTATTGAAACAGCTTGGCTAGGGGTGTGGCAAATTCTGAAGCACAAGTCTTCAGTACTATTGCTGGAATATTGTCAGGGCCCATAGCCTTTGCAGTATTCAGTGCCTTCAGCCATTTCTTGACATCACATGGAGTGAATTCAATTGGTTGAAGACTGGCATCTGTGATGCTGAGGACATAAGGAGGAGGCCAAGATGGATCATTCACACGGCACTTCTGGCTGAAGATGGTTGCAAATGCTTTAGTCTCGTCTTTTGCACTGATATGCTGGGCTCCCACAACATTGAGGATGGGGATATTTGTGGAGCCTCCTCAGCGAGTTGTTTAATTGTCCACCACCATTCACGACTGGATATAGCAGGACTGAAGAGCTTAGATCTGATCCATTGGTTTTGGGATCGCTTAGATCTGTCTGTCTGTCTATCATATGCTGCTTCTGTTGTTTGGCATGCAATTAGTCCTATGTTTTGGCTTCACCAGGTTGACACCTCATTTTTAGGAATGCCGGTGCTGCTCCTGGCATGCCCTCCTGCACTCTTCATCGAACCAGGATTGATCCCCTGGCTTGACTGTAACGGTCAAGCGGGGGATATGCCAGGTCATGAGGTTATAGGTTGCGGTTGAGTGCAATTCTGCTACCGCTGATGGTCCACAGCACCTCCCAGGTGCCCAGTTTTGAGTTGCTAGATCTGTTCAAAATCTAACCTATTTAGCACAGTGATAGTAGTAAATACACAACACCATGGAGGGCATCCTCAATGTGAACACTGGACTTCATCTCCACAAGGACTGAGTGGTGGTCACTTCTACCAATATTGTCATGGGCAGATGCATCTGCGACAGGTAGATTGTTGAGGACAAAGCCAAGTAGGTTTTGCCCTCTTGTTGATTCCCTCACTTCCTGCCACAGACTCAGTCTAGCAGCTATGTCCTTTGGGACTCAGCCAGCTTGGTCAACACTGGTGCTACCGAGCCACTCTTGGTGGTGAACATTGAAGTCACTCACCCGGAGTTCCCACTCTGAGTGCTTCCTCCAATGGTGTTCAACATGGGGTAGTACTGATTCATCAGCTGAGGAAGGGATGGTAGGTGGTAATCAGCAGGAGGTTTCCTTGTCCATGTTGGACCTGATGACACGAAAATTCATGGGGTTCAGAGTTGATAATAAGAACTCCCAGGGCAATTCTCTCCCAACTGTATACCTCTGTGCCGCCACCTTTGGTGGGCCTGTCCTGTCTGTGGGACAAGACATACCCAGGGATAGTGATGGTGGCATCTGGGACATCGTCTATAAGATATGATTCCGTGAGTATGATGTCAGGCTGTTGCTTGACTAGTCTGTGATACAGCTCTCCCAATTTTGGCACAAGCCCCCAGATGGTAGTAAGGTGGACTTTGCAGGGTCAATAGGGCTTGGTGTGCCATTGTTGTTTCTGGTGCCTAGGTCGATGCTGGGTAGCCCGTCCAGTTTCACACCTTTTTTTAGACTTCATGGTGGTTTGATACAACTGAGTGGCTTGCTAAGCCATTTCAGAGGGCATTTAAAAGTCAATCATATTGTTGTGGGTCTGGAGCTACACATAGGTCAGACCAGATAAGGACAGCAGGCTTTCTTCCCTAAAGGACATTAGTGAACCAGATGGGTTTTTACAACAATCAACAATGGTTTTGTGGTCACCATTAGGCTAGTTTTTAATTCCAGACTTTTATTAATTGCATTTAAATTCCACCAGCTGCTGTGGTGTGATTTGAACCCATGTCCGCACAGCATTAGCCTAGGCCTCTGGATTACTAGTCGAGTGACATTACCACTACGCTACTGCCTCCCCGTAACTGATCGTTAGATCTTCCTGTGTTGCAATATACCAACATTCTTGGAGTAATTATTTAGTGATTATGTAATTCCAACCATGCACATTAATTATGTCCTGCTGTCAGGATCATTATATTCCCCAAGCCATTTCCTCTTGTTACACCACTGGTCCCCAACTGTTTAAAAAAAACAGCAAAAAATACACAAAAATCCAAGTAAGCAAATCAGAAACTGAGACGAATGAGTGTTAAATTTAAATACCATTCCTTGTGACTATTTGTCTTTTTTTGGAAAGGGGGGTTTTCTTGGCAACATCTTGTCTTTATAGTATTATCTGTTTCACATGTAACTGAGTGCTTTGTGTAAAGGGGATTTACGTTAGTAGATATGCAAAGGAACACAATAATCCATTAGGGCACAGCAGTGGCTAAGTAACACAAGCATCACTTACTTTGAAGCTGATTTAACTACATCAGTCAGCAGGTCCCTGACCCTGTTAAAGAGAAGCAACCGGGTTAAGATAATTTATATGTATTAATCAGGTGTATTCTTCTTGAACTGTCAAAAATAAAATTGAAATGGCCAGTTCTTTCTTTTCACAACACTACTACATACACCATTCCATTCACCTGATTTTGCGGTGGTGGTGGTGATCGTCAAAGCAGCAGGAGTCCTGATTTTTCACATGCTAACATATGAAAACATCATATTTGGTAGTTTGTCCTGTTTTACACTTACAGAGACCATACAGCACAGAATAGAATGCTCCATTGGAGTCTCTTAGACAAATATTTAATATGACAGCCATGAAATCGTTTGAAAAGACCTAAGATAAAGAGTATGTGTGACTACTAAATAGTCCCAGGTGTTTAAAAATTCATAGTAAATATAAATGTTATAATTTGCATGGTGGGCTCCTCAGAGTGTGATGGATTACAGCAAATAGCATTTTCTTGTTCACTAGTTCATTATAAAAAATGGAAAGAATTAACTGGAATAGGTTTGAGGGAGTATTACTTTTGGGGATTCCACAAGAAGTCAAACTGCAATGCAATTATAAGGTGGCAAATGAGTATTGCTGTTTAATATACAAAACAAATATGCATATATGTGCTTTGAAATTCTTCTTACCAGAGCCAGGATATAAACTTTTTGTACTGCAACTCCTCAGGATCATCCTTTCCATGCTTCTGCTGCATCTCCAGTTCAGCCTGTCTCCCCTATAGACAAAGGCATCAATCAACTACACCATCCCACAATGAAACTATTAGCAATCAGTGAGTGCAGACAGGAGGAAACTGTACATCAGTTGACACGGAGAGAGGCAGACTAAATTTAAAAGCAAGCAACTGTTTAAAAAAAGGAACCAACATGTGGCACTTTCCTAAAACCCTCCTTTCTTAGACATGTGCCATTTCCCCAGCTGGATGCAGGGAAACCAACCTGCTTGTTAAGCTGTGCCAATATCATTCTGCAATTGAGAACACAGAGGTGGATAAGAGGCTCTGCCAGTGCTTTTCTGATCCAAACTCCATGGAGGCACCATACCATGGAATCTGTCCGATAACTGTATCTTGAACCCAGAACGACCCTTTCTCTAACAATGTCTCTAAGAGGCGAAGGTGACAAGAAAACACTGCACACCTCCTCAAACTCGCTTGTGAAAGAGGGAATTCAGGAGAATGAAGAGTAGGAGTTAAAATGAAACCCAAGAGCTTTGACTCTTTGTTCGTGTTTTTATGTACTCACTGTAGCAAAAACACCTGGGCCTGAATTTTCAGCTCGGCGGGCGGGCGCGATCCCAGTGGACCTGGGATCGGCCGGGAAACGGGCCGCTGACCGCGATTTCACACTGGCTGGCCAATTAATGGCCAGCCAGCATGAAGCGCACGCGCTGAAAAGCTCAGCACTGCCAGGGTGGAGCGGGAGGAGGGCAGGTGATGTCGTCAACGCAGGAACAGGCAAAAGCTCCCTGAAGGCAGAGTGCTGCCTCAGGGAGCTGCAGACCCGAAAACTACGAAATAAAGTTTTGAAAAAAATGTCCAAGCATCACAATCAGGCACCTGAACATACAGGTGATAAAAATGCTGTCCACAGGTTTTTATTTTTATTTTATTTAATAATGGAAACCTCATCCTGGCCTTGGATGAGGTTTGACGAAAAATGTAAAGGCTGCCTGGCCGATTCGCTCATCCGCCAACCGTAAGGTTGGACAGGCGACGAAAAATCAGAGACAATTGTGCTGTTAAAGGGCTTAATTGCTCTCTTAATTTTCAGCAGCCACGCTTCCGACTTTTGCATGTGCCTGACATCTTCCCACAATTTTACGCCTGATCGGGCTGGACGCACACCCACCCGCGGGATGTAAATTCAGCCTCTGGATTCCAAGATGTTTCATTCAAGAAAACATGAAAACAGTGGGAGCCAAGAGCACCCAATTAGTTTGTGGCAAAATGATGTGCCAATGTCCCCGAACCGGTATGGTGGCATGACAAATATTCCTCATTTTTTTTTAGATTAATTGCTGGACTTTGCACGGCAAGTCTGTAAAAGTGAAGATTTATCACAGGATCACACAGTGCAGAAGAGGCCCTTCGGCCCATCGAGTCTGCACTGACACGTGAGAAACACCTGACCGACCTACCTAATCCCATTTACCAGCACTTGGCCCATAGCCTTCAATGTTATGATATGCCAAGTGCTCATCCAGGTACTTTTTAAAGGATGTGAGGCAACCCGCCTCCACCACCCTCCCAGGCAGCTCATTCCAGACCGTCGCCACCCTCTGGTTAAAAATGTTTTTCCTCACATCCCCCCTAAACCTCCTGCCCTTCACCTTGAACTTATGCCCTCTTGTGATTGACCCTCCAACTAAGGGTACTTACTAAGGTAAGCTGCTCCCTATCCAATCTCGTACACCTCGATCAGGTCGCCCTTCAGTCTTCTCAGCTCCAACAAAAACAACCCAAGTCTATCCAACCTTTCTTCATAACTTAAATGTTTCATCCCAGGCAAAATCCTGGTGAATCTCCTCTGCACCCCCTCCAGTGCAATCACATCCTTTCTATAATGTGGTGACCAGAACTGCACACAGTACTCCAGCTGTGGCCTCACCAAGGTTCTATACAATTCCAACATGACCTCCCTACTTTTGTAATCTATGCCTCGACTGATAAAGGCAAGTGTCCCATATGCCTTTTTCACCACCTCACTAACATGCCCCTCCGCCTTCAGAGATCTATGGACACACACGCCAAGGTCCCTTTGTTCCTCAGAACTTCCTAGTGTCATGCCATTCATTGAATGCTTCCTTGTCAAATTACTCCTTCCAAAGTGTATCACCTCACACTTTTCAGGGTTAAATTCCATCTGCCACTTATCCGCCCATTTGACCATCCCGTCTATATCTTCCTGTAGCCCAAGACACTCAACCTCACTGTTAACCACCCGGCCAATCTTTGTGTCATCCGCAAACTTACTAATCCTACCCCCCACATAGTCATCTATGTCGTTTATATAAATGACAAATAATAGGGGACCGAGCACAGATCCCTGTGGTACACCACTGGACACTGGCTTCCAGCCACTAAAGCATTCTTCTGTTATCACCCTCTGCCTCCTACAACTAAGCCAATTTTGAATCCACCTTATCAAATTACCCTGTATCCCATGTGCATTTGCCTTCTTTATAAGTCTCCCATGTGGGACCTTGTCAAAGGCTTTGCTGAAATCCATATAAACTACATCAACTGCACTATCCTCATCTGCACACCTGGTCACCTCCTCAAAAAATTCAATCAAATTTGTTAGGCATGACCTCCCTCTGACAAAGCCATGCTGATCAAACCTTGCCTCTCCAAGTGGAGACAGATACTCTCCTTCAGAACTTTTTCCAATAGTTTTCCCTACCACTGACGTGAAACTCACTGGCCTGTAGTTCCCTGGCTTATATCTACAACCCTTCTTAAATAGCGGAACCACATTAGCTGTACTCCAGTCCTCTGCTTCTTTGTATCAAAGTTTGATTATATACAAACTCACCACTTTTAATGAAATACAAGCAAATGTTTGTTATCTACATTGGCTATACTTAAACTTATTTCATGTGAAGCAGCTGCATTAAAAAAACTGTTGTAAATATGTGATTCTTTTAAAATATTAAACAGGATATTCAATCTGAAAGGAAAATGTTTCTCATGCCTTTCAAAGAAATGAACAGCTGTAGTTCAGAGTAATCAAGAAAACTATTATTCAATCCTCTTAAGAATTTGACAACAATTAAAAAACACAGAATCATGGTGAATTGTGTTGCAACCTTGGCATCCTACTTGATCCTGAGCTCAGTTTCTAATTTCATGTCCCACCCATCAAAAGATTGCCTACTTCCAAATCCATAAAATCTCCTGGCTGGAAATACCCTCCTAAACCACTCCAACAATCTTAGCTGCTCCTTAAAATGCATCTCTTTGGCCAAGCTTTTGGTCACCTCTCGTAATGTCTCCTCAAAGTAGCTTGGTGTCAAATTCTGTTTGATAATGCTCTTGTGAAGCAACTTAGAACATTTTACTATGATAATGGCGCTATATAAATACAAGTTATGATTGTTGGTGAATTTAGTTTCACAAGCCACAAACCGCACTTTCAATTGTTATCCACTGGAAAGGGAAAGTGGTATAACATATAGCCTAACATGAAAACAGTTAACAAGTGATAAATTAAAAAAAAACGAAAATAAAGGAAAGAACTAGGATGGCTGGACTATCCCAAAAATAAGTCTGCTGTGTGTTTCTGGAAACAGCTACAGAAAAAGCAAAACTGGGCACTTTAGTCTAATCAGATTAAGATTAATTCAAAAATCAACCCCCGACAGGTATTGAGTTAACTGAGCTCAGCAGCAATGCTACAGTTGCCCACAGTGCTCCTATGGTGGAGGAGGAGTATACAGCAAGAACTCAGAAAACCTTGTTGAAAACACATGCTGTCAGGACTCCCATATTTACATAGCCTGTTGACCTTGTCAAGGCTCAAATATGAGCAGAGGCCATCGGGGGAGTCACCAAGATGGTGACTGGCAATTGTTGAATCAAAGCCCAGAAAGGACTCAATATCTTGAGGAGATGGGAAAGTAAAGAAAAACCTGGAATGTCTTAATGTTTTTAATCAATTAACTAAATCAAAAGGTCCTTAAATAGTTTAAACAACTGCCAATTAGTGCACAGGGGATCATGCAAATACATATACTACGAGCAGAAGATAAGCAAGCCTTTTCTGGAGCAGAGGGTGTATATGAAGGACAGAATCTATATTGTTCTTACTGTTTACTTGGTTCAAAGAAGCAGCATCAGACCTAAATTTGCTGAACCATTTTTTCCCAACTCATCAAAATGGACTCAAACCATTGAAATAAGCAAAGCAAGCACAAATAAAGCAACTGGAGAACATTTGGTGCAGCGTGTAGTTACTTAATTACAAAACAGCTACGGTCCGCAGACTAGTCTAACACAGCGTTTTCACTGACCTACATTTAACTGCTGTGAGCAGTACCACAATATGATTTTTAGTTGCTCCTGCAACTCTCCTTAAGAATCTAATCTCAGTAACCAGAATAGAAAATAAAATATGAACTACAAAGGTAATCAGCCCTACCAGGAAACACAAATAAAGTTGAACACTTGAACCACAACCTCAAATATCCAGGTCCCAGGGTTGGGAACATGCTAAATAAATCGTCAAGCATGATTGCAGTGATTCTCTTTGTACTGTAGTACATAATTTGCAAAAAAGTCCTCAATATTTTATTTTCTTTCATTCAGTTATATTGCTGCCCAAATTACAACAGCATATAAATAGAATATGATAGAGGTCCCAGTGTGGTAACATATCTAAGCAAATCATTCACCTGGTCACTTGTAGCTTGCCTTCAATGCTATGCAGTCAGGTTCCCCCATTGTTGATGTATGATTGCATATCAAGATCTGTGTTCTATTTGCCCTACTCTATGATTAAAATTGGTGTCAATTATTTTGCGGCAAAACACACCTGGTTTCCTGTAACGTAAACATATTTTACTGTGGTGTAAAGTAACTTCCCTTAGGTCTTCTGTTTGCCACTGCACATTTCTTCTGGGAAACAATGAAAATTAAGGGGCTCGGCATTAACCCTACTTAAAGATGGTGCACAGGCCCTGATCCCTCTATTACACAAAACTCCACTCTGTGGTGCAGTACCACCAGTCTCATCTTGAATCATGTACAAACTTATCAATTGAACAGAAAAAAGAATTATACACTTTCTTTATCCATTTTTAAGAAATTTCCCTTCAAGTTTTTACATTGAAGAGAGAATGGCTGCAGCCTTTGAATCATACCATGCAGGATAATTTCTTTCAGAATACTGAAGGAGAAATCACGCCAGAAGTCCATTTAAATTAGGTTTTAACACATATTCTGTGCTTAACTGAAACAATGCCCTGAAGGTACAGTCTGTCTGTAGCCACACGGATGCACTAGGTAAAATTTATTCATGCAATTCCAACATGCAACAAATTCTAGCAGAAATAGTCCAGGGCTTGGTAATTAACATGGCGATATTGAAAATAGGATTAGGCCAATCAAAGCAGTAAAATTAGAAACACATTGATCTCAAACATATCTGGTAATAATTCCAGAAACAGATTTCACCTGTGTCTGCACAGTATTATAAGTTACTTTTACTGCACATCTTACAAACTGATTTCAGTACAGGATAATAAATGCATAGCAAAGAAGTTCAATGGGTCTCATTTCAAGTTGGGCTATTGGGAGTATGACTACCTCCAGGGGTGGTCTCTCGCCACTTTAACTTCACAAGAGCCACTGGATAATTACAACGTGATCTTTTACAAAGACCCCAGGTAGTCCACTGGACTGTATTGAGGTTTTTATGTTAGTAAAGAGCCAACAGGATCTTTGGTTCTTTTGCATCATTGCAATTTATCAGACCACTGTGTAAGTACACATGAACAACATTACTTTCTCCTCCAAGTGGATAGCAGTACAAATCTTGGAATTTTAGCACTGTAACTGCACCTTGCCAGCTCATAACACTCCAAAATAGGTGCCTAGAGCATATAGGCAACATTAAAACACGTGCATTTCACACATGTTGGAAACTTACAGGCTATGACTTGAAAATCTATTCTAAACACTGCAAAATGAACAGCATCATGCTGAATAAATGAAGATATTGTTTGAAAGTCAGTTTTAAAAACATAGAAAATAGGAGCAGGGGTAGACCATTCAGCCCCTTGAGCCTGCTCCACCATTCAGCTAGATAATGGCTGATGATCTACTCAATGCCATTTTCTTGCACTATCCCCATATCACTTGATGGTATTTACTATCTGGAAATCGATGGATCTCTGCTTTGAACATACTCAATGACTCAGCCTCCACAGCCCTATGGGGCAGAAAATTCCAAAGATTCACCACCCAACCCCCACCAGGCCAGGGGAAACATCCTTCCTGCATCTACTTTGTCAAGTCCTGTAAGAATTTTGTGCGTTTCATTATCATCTCTCATTCTTCTGAAAAAACATTCAATCAGCAAAAATATTTTGCAAAATTTAAGATGTAGAGTTACTGGTCATGATTATTAAGTTTTCATTTTGGAATGGGTAGGAATCTATTGCAGTCTCAAGAATTCTTAACTAGGACACTTACCTGCAGAACTGCCTGGTATGTTCTTCCCATAAATCCTAGCCATGCCTGGGACAGCAAAATCGATTTATGCCACTCAGAAGGTTGGATAGGCACCTAAAAGTAAAGAGGTCATTAGGAGAAACACAAATTTCTATCATAATGGAAATATTAAAGACTGACAAAACAATAATCAGCAATTTTCATGCACACAATTGTAATTTTTGATAATGTAGAAAATATTCACATCTTAATTTCAACCTTCACAGTTATGATGGTCACAGAATCTATTAATGGAGTTGACAAAATGTCCTAGAATGCCAACAGAAGTACTAATTGGAGTCTTTTTTTTTATTTCCCCCTCCAATGACTCAACAATATTCCACATTTCCTTGAAACATTTTGGCCATTCATTTTTATTAATGAAAAGAGAAAGCTTCTTAGATCTATTCACACTGGCCCCAGAAGTCGTTCCACCAAACCAGTTCTGAAAGGTGCATGTGTCCTCTGAAGAAGCTCCCACAAATGCCCCGCTTCATAGAGGTTGAATACATCTTGAAACCCGCACTTTTCAAATAATGCAGACAATGTTGAAGAAAGCCGTTCATTTGTTATTTCTCGGGTGAACGCATTGTTTTCTTCGGCTATTTCCTGATGAGTTATGGCATGAACTTTATTCCCCCCTCATCTCTTCATCTTTCGCAAGGTGAATTTAGAGGCATATGAGAAAAAATAGAATGGTAGTTAATACAAAAATCTTCTACCAGCATGTAAATAGTAAGCGGGCAGCAAGAGGTGGGGTGGGTTCTATGAAGGACAAAGAGGGTGATATAGGCTTAGGGGCGCAGGGTAAAGCTAGAACATTTAATAAGTACTTTGTATAAGTATTTACTAAGGAAGAGAATGCTGACAAAATGTCAATAGAATCTATACCTGTAATGCCCTGTCAGTCTTTCCACCCCACCCCCACTAGAGCTGTACCTTGAGTGTCCTGCCATCCATTCTTAATTAGCACATTCTCTTAGATAATATCACCACCTTCAACACCCCTTTGTTCCTTTGTCTGTGACATCTTTTGATTATCTGCTCCTATCACTGCTTGCTTGTCCCTACAACCACCACAGCCCCCCAACTTCTCTCCCCCCACCTTGAACCAGCTTATATTTCACCCCTCTCCTATTTTTACTTAGTTCTGTTGAAGGGTCATGAGGACTCGAAATGTCAACTCTTTTCTTCTCTGCCGATGCTGTCAGACCTGCTGAGTTTTTCCAGGTAATTCTGTTTTTGAATAGAATTGAAGTTGGGAGAGGTAATGGATGGGGTGAAAATTGATAGGAACTATGTACTGGAAAAGCTGGCCATGCTTATATTGGTGTCACCTGGTCCAGATGGCTTACATCTCAGGTTGCTAAGGGAAGAGGGGGTGGAGATAGTGAGAGGGATTGCCATAATCTTCCAACCTTCCATAGATAAGAGGGAGATGCCAGAGGACTGGATAGCAGCACATCAGATATCCTTTTAAGGTATAAGGACATTCTAAGTAACTACAGGCTTGTCAGTTTAACATCAGTGCTGGGTAAGGTTTTAAAAACAATAACCAGGAGAAAAAAATTAAAATGAGCACTTGGAGAGATTTGAATTAAGGGGAGCCAGCATGGGTTTGTAAAAGGCAAATCAGGTTTCACTAATCTAACTGAATTTTTTGATGCAGTAACAGAGAAGGTTGATGAGGGGTATGTGGTGGGTGTGCTTTACATGGATTTTAAGAAAGCATTTGACAAAGTACAATGTAAAAGGCTGCTTACCAAAATTATGGATCATGGAAAAAGAGGGCTTGGATAAAAACTCGGCTTAAGGACAGAAAAGACAGTATATCATGGTAAGTCATTGTTTTTCACACTGGAGGATAGTAGATAGAAGTGTTCAGGACAAAAAGTAGAATGGACAGACAAACAGCAGATGGAATTTAATACAGAAAAGTGCGAGGTGATGCATTTTGGCAGAAGGGATAGAGAGTGGTAATAAACACTTGATAGCACAGTTCTAAAGAATGTGCAGGGACTTGGGGTTCACGTGTCCAGATTTTTTAAGGTAGCAGGACATATTGAGAGAGTAGTTAACAAAACATATGGTATCTGGGATTTCATAAGTAGAGGTACTGAGTTCAAAAGCTGGTAAGTTATGCTAAACCTTTATAGAGCCGTGGTAAGGCCACAACGAGAGTATTATACCCAGTTCTGGTCACCACACTTTAAGAGGGATCTGAGGGCCCTTGAGGGTGCAGAGGAGATTTGCCAGAACAGCTCCAGGGATGAGGAATTTTAGCTACAGATTAGGTTGGAGAAGCCGGGGTTGTTTTCTTTGTAGTAAAGGGGGTTTGATTGAAGATTTGATAAAGGTGTACAAGATTATGGCAGATTTAAATAAGGCAGACAAAGGAAAGCTGTTATAATTTTCTGATGGTACAAGGACTAGGGGACACAAATTTAAGGTTTTGGGCAAGAGATATGGGGGATGGGGGGGGGTGGGAATGTGGGATGGAACTTTTTATGCAGAAATGACCTGGAATTCATTGCCTACAAGGGTTGTGGAAGCCGAGACAATCAATAAATTTGCGTTTTTATTTGTGTAATTTGCATAATGAGTGAGCACTATAAGCCAACTGAGAGCTAAACTGCGAGGTTTCTTTTCCAAGTAAACTTTCAGCGAATTAGAAAAATACCAGGGAATGAATTACACCTTTGTCCACTGAACCCTCAAAGGGTGGGCCTTGCTTTGAGGAGTGTTTTAATGTTTGGTGAGGCTATTGATCCAGTAAATTTTGCACCTATGGGAAGACAGCTGCTTAATTAGTTATGGTAACATTTTATATTAATATTCAAGCATTGAGTGTATCAAGTGCAACCATTTTGAACCGAGAGCATGTACCTTGATGAGGGGACCATGGCATCTCATCCACCTCCACCATGAAACTCACTGTTAACTGAATTATGATACAATATTATTTGCTGTTCGATATTTTGTTAATTCTCCTTACTCTTGAGGATGATCTT
Source organism: Cetorhinus maximus (assembly GCF_964194155.1). Lineage (NCBI taxonomy): Eukaryota > Metazoa > Chordata > Chondrichthyes > Lamniformes > Cetorhinidae > Cetorhinus > Cetorhinus maximus. The sequence continues at coordinate 132,430,516 of NC_135880.1, forward strand.
GGACAGCAAAAGGGAGAGGCAATATCTTGGAGATTGTAGACTAGACAGAGTAGCGGATGACCAGACGGTTCATGGTGGAAGTAAGCTTAAGCCTGCCACCTTAAGAGTTGAGGTGATGTTGGTGGATGTTGTAGTGGGAGAATGTGAAAGATGGAAATAAGACAGCTGGTGAGCAGGTTGCAACACTTCAGCAGTCAACTACCAGAGCAGGGGGAGCTGAGAGTACGAGCATACGTTGGCCAGAGTAGGGACTAATCCGTCTTTATTAAATCTTTTTAAATACTTGTGTAAATGGAGTAACATTTTACTGATTAAGTCCAAATCATACATGGAAGGACAAACAGTAGGAGGGTAGTTGCAGTCAGACAGTGGAGGCAGTCCCAGTGGCCCACTTTCTAAGTGGCCAGGTAACATATTTGTTAAAATGTGCTGCTCTCTGGGATACAGGCCTTGATCGCAGTCTGGACTCCCAAGGGTTTCAACAGCCACTTGTTGTTGGGGAGACACACCTGAGCATACATCAAGCAGCAACAAAAGTCTGGACTGCAGGAACTCTGACATGTGAAAAAAACTATTTTAGATTGTTCTACTGGCCAACAGGCAATCACACGTGGAAAATACACTCATTCAATCAGGTGCAATTCTGTGCAAAAACAAATGTTTCTTTATGTATATTTCATGAATGACACAAAACCTTACCTCATGGATAAGGGCCGCAAGCATCTGCTGGTAACTACGTCCTCGACTCACAAGAAAGCGATTAATAGGCTTGCCATCTTTATCTGTCTGAACGTGTAGATCAAAACAAAGCAATAAGCCAGCTGCAAGAAAACAGTAAAAGCTTTAACTGGATGACTAACGTTCAAGAGATATAGTGGAATGTAAACTGCAACCACATAGCATCTCACTTAGCCCAACTATGAGGAAACTATGAGTGAGTTATAAACATCTTCATCACAAATAGTATAAACTGGAAATCCAGAGTTAAGCACCAAGAATATGAAGATACAGACGAACATAGAAATTAGGAGTAGGCCACTCGACCCCTCTAGCCTGCTTCACCATTCATGGCTGATCGGGTTTTTACCTCATCTGCCATTCCTACCTACCTCTGATGACCTTTCACCCCCTTGCTTATCAAGAATCTACCTACTTCTGCCTTAAAGATATTCAAAGACTCTTCCTCAACCACCTTTTAAGGAAGAGAATTCCAAAGTCTCTCAACCTTCTGAGAGAAAGTTTTTCCTCATCTCTGCCTTAAATAGGCGATCCCTTATTTTGAAACAGAAAACCCGAGTTCTAGGCCAGAATTTTACGTCCCGTGAGCGGGCACGCGCCCAACCCAAACAGGCGTGAAATCGTGCCAGATGACGTTGGGCGAGCGTCCCGACGTCATCGCGCACTCGGGCGATATTTCGCTTGGCGGGCGCTCTTCTGGCTTTTGCGCATGCTCGCCGAGGTGCTTGATTGTGCTGCATGGACATTTTTTGCAGTGTTTTTGGGCTTTATTTTCTTATTTGCAGGTCTGCAGCTCCCCAAGGCAGCTGTCTGCCTTCAGGGAGCTCTCTCGAAGTGCTTACCCATGCCCGTGGTGACGTCAGTGCCCACCCTCTTCCCACCCCCAACAGCAGTGCTGAGCCTTTCTCCGGGCGCATTTCACGCTGGCTGCGGGTGGAAGTGCATTCCGCTTCCACTTCCGCCCAACAAGCACAAAATTCAGACCCTAGATTCTCCCACAAGAGGACACACCCTTTCCATATCCATCCTGTTAAGTCCCCTCAGGATCATATACATTTTAAATGCTGCTACTTTTACACAATAATCAACTTCTTATTCTTTGTTCAGCCTTCAAAATAAAAAAATAGAAACACTGACTCTTTAAGAAACTAGTGTTGGGGATGGTCAGAAAACCCTCTTACTTTTTGTTCCCTGAAACATGCCAGAAACATGTGCCAAGAGTTAGTGGTGCTTTTAGAAGCTCTGTGTGTTCTTGGTTACCAGAAAACAGCTGCTCCATCAGCCTTTTCAGCAAGGCCGAATGCCAAACCTGATATCCTTAAGTGGCCTGGATTTTGTGGTAGAAATAACCTTGAAGTTAGCAGCTCTCACCATTATGAAGGAGCATAATCAGACAGCAACTTCCTTTTGGCATCTGCACATGGAGTAGAACGCAGAATTCTGGATGTTGCTGTTCAATTTGCTCTGCTCCTCCACAAGTTTCACTCTAACAGTACCTCACCAACAAAAAATCTTGGCATTAAAATACATATAAAGGAGTGATTTTGCTGTACACTAGATACCCACTTAAGACATCAGAAAAGGTTAGTGTTTGTCCATTCAAACACAAATGAAGTTTTAACTGCGTGCTAAAACTTTCTGGAAATGAAAATTTAATTTTAAAAACTTTGCAGTCGCATTCCTTCAGATTTAAATTATTGTTGGAGATTCTAAGAAATTTTTTTTCCACAAAAAAAAATCCTTTCTATTTCTTTCACCTCTCCTTAATCCCATCTTTTTGTCTATTTATTTTACCTTACACAATTTTACACTGAATTAAATATCCAAACTTTCACTTCCTGGTTCAGACCCTGCGTAGAATTCTTTAATGCGTTTGGGTCATAGAGATACACCATTGCTTGCCCTGTTCACCCAGGTCCCTGATCCCCTGTAGATTGTGCCAGGCTTTATCAGGTGCTCAATGACAGTAAGTTGCCACTCAAAGTCCACAAAAAGTCTGTAGGCAGCTGTAAGCATAATAAAAGATGAGTGCTGTTCCTTTCCCACAAGCTGCAAAAATCCAGGCTACTGAATTGGCATAAGACTTGCTATCCTGACCTCTTGAATCTAACAAATCCATGGCTTATCCTAACCATTATTTCACCAGTTTTCCGAAAATTATCTGCATTAGCCTACACTAATTCCTAAGAAATAAAGGAACTAGGAAGTAGTTGGGGAGCTTATGATAGGCTCCTTGTCTCCCAATGTTTATACCTCTCTGGAAAACTAGAGTTTTCTTTCTTAACGGGGGAGTTGCAATATATTTTCTGCATCTGAAAGATAAAAGGCAGGCTAGCGAGAGTCTGAGTAAATAGAAATCCCCAGACACTTTGGGGATACAATAAAAACCAAAAAGTCTGAACGGGAGATACAACCTCAAATCAATTCATGCAAAATTACTGTTGATGTGATGTATTTGCATGAGGATGAGAACTGATGATTAAAAACCTGAAAACTTTTGCCTTCAGAAGTGTCCACTGGGGAAATTACTGCACCCTTTCATGTTCCAGTACATCCTTATGTTCAACAATCTACGGAGGAGCAATCCTTGTTTTGTTCTCATGGAATCAGATGTGTGCTCTGAATCAATACTACATCATCCCATAATAGCCTGAAATACCTTCTCCTCACGAAGGGTAATGCAAAGTATTCACAGGCCTCAGGTGAATCAGAGAAAGGCAACACTCACTTGGGAGGGTGATAGCATAGTGGTACTGCCGCTGGACTAGCAATCGATAGATCCAGGGTATGCTCTGGGGACCTGGGTTCGAATCCTGCCACAGCAGATGGTGGAATTTGAATTCAATAAAAATCTGGAATTAAAAATCTAATGATGAACATGAAACCATTGTCAATTGTTGTAAAAAAAAACCCATCTGGTTCACTAATGCCCTTTAGGGAAGGAAATCTGCCGTCCTTAACAAACCGCTACAAAGACACAAAAAAGGAACGAAACCGGACGGACCACCCGGCATTGACCTCAGCACCGGAAACGACAACAGCAATCTCAGCCCTGTTGACCCTGCAAAGTCGTCCTTACTAGTGCCAAAATTGAGAGCTGTCTCGCAGACTAGTCAAACAATAGCCTAACATAGTCATACTCACGGAATCATACCTTACAGATAATGTCCCAGACACCACCATCGCCATCCCTGGGTATGTCCTGCCCCACCAGCAGGACAGGCCCAGCAGAGGTGGCGGCAAAGTGGTATACAGTCCTCAACATCGACTCCGGACCCCATGAAGTCTCATGGCAAGGAAACCTCCTGCTGATTATCACGTACCGCTCTCCTTCAGCTGATGAATCAGTGCTCCTCCATGTTGAAAACCACTTGGAGGAAGCAATGAGGGTGGCAAGGGCGCAGAATGTCCACCACCAAGAGTGGCTCGGTAGCACCACTACTAACCGAGCTGGCCGAGTCCTAAAGGGCATAGCTGCTAGACTGGGCCTGTGGCAGGTGGTGAGGGAACCAAAAAAAAGAGGGGAAAAACATATTTGACCTCACCCACCTACCTGCTGCAGATGCATCTATCCATGACAGTATCGGTAGGAGTGACCACCGCACAGTCCTTGCGGAGACAAAGTCCCGCCTTCACATTGAGGATACACTCCATCGTGTTGTGTGGCACTACCGTCATGCTATATTTCGAACAGATCTAGCAACTCAAGACTGGCATCCATGAGGCACTGTGGGCCATCAGCAGCAGCAGAATTGTACTCAACCACAATCTGTAACCTCACTTCTCAGCATATCCCCCACTCTACCATTACCATCAAGCCAGGGGATCAATCCTGGTTCAAAGAAGATTGCAGGAGGGCATGTCAAGGGCAGCACAAGGCATACCTAAAAAAAAATGAAAATGAGGTGTCAACCTGGTGAAGCTATAACACAGGACTACTTGCGTGCCAAAGAGCATAAGCAGCAAATAATAGGCAGAGCTAAGTGATCGCACAACCAATAGATCAGACCTAAGCTCTGCAGTCCTACCACATCCAGACGTGAATGCTGGTGGACAATTAAACAACTCACTGGAGGAGGCGGCTCTACCACAAATATCCCCAATGATGGAGGAGCCCAGCACATCAGTGCAAAAGATAAGGCTGAAGCGTTTGCTACAATCTTCAGCCAGAAGTGCCGAGTGGATGATCCATCTCGGCTTCCTCCAGAGGTCCCCAGCATCACAGGTGCCAGTCTTCAGCCAATTCGATTCACTTCACGTGATATCAAGAAATGGCTGAAAGCATTGGACACTGCAAAGGCTATGAGCCCTGACAACATTCTGGCAATAGTACTCGACTTGTGCTCCAGAACTTGCCATGCCCCTAGCCAAGCTGTTCCAGTACAGCTACAACAATGGCATCTACTCGGCTATGTGGAAAATTACCCAGGTATGTCCTATACATAAAAAGCAGGACAAATCCAACCCAACCAATTACCGCCCCATCAGTCTACTCTCAATCATCAGTAAAGTAATGGAAGGGGTCATCAACAGTGCTATGAAGCGATACTTGCTTAGCAATAACCTGCTCACTAACGCCTAGTTTGGGTTCCACCAGGGCCACTCAGCTCCTGACCTCATTACAGCCTTGGTTCAAACATGGACAGAAGAGCTGAAGTCCCAAGGTGAGGTGAGAGTGACTGTGCTTGACATCAAGGCAGCATTTGATCGAGTGTGGCATCAAGGAGCCCTAGCAAAACTGGAGTCAATGGGAATCTGGGGGAAACCTCTCCACTGGTTGGAGTCATACCTAGCACAAAGGAAGACGATTGTGGTTGTTGGAGGTTAGTCATCTCAGCTCCAGAACATCACTGCAGGAGTTCCTCAGAGTAGTGTCCTCAGCCCAATCATCTGCAGCTGCTTCATCAATGACCTTCCTTCCATCATAAGGTCAGAAGTGGGGATGTTCACTGATGATTGCACAATGTTCAGCACCATTCGCGACTGCTCAGATACTGAAGAATCCATGTCCAAATGTAGCAAGACCTGGACAATATCCAGGCTTGGGCTGACAAGTGACAAGTAACATTCGCACCACACAAGGATCATTGCCTGACATTCTCCAACAAGAGAGAATCCAACCATCGCCTCTTGATGTTCAATGGCATTACCATCACTGAATCCCCCACTATCAACATAAGGGTTACCATTTACCAAAAACTGAACTGGACTAGTCATATAAATACTGTAGCTACAAGAGCAGGTCAGAGGCTAGGAAAAGTGTGATGGGTAACTCACCTCCTGACTCCCCAAAGCCTGTCCACCATCTACAAGGCACAAGTCAGGAGTGTGATGGAATACTCCCTACTTGCCTGGATGAGTGCAGCTCCCACAACACTCGAAGCCTGACACCGTTCAGGACAAAGCAGCCTGCTTGATTGGCAACACATCCACAAACATTCACGCACTCCACCACTGACGCACAGCAGCAGCAGTGTGTACCATCTACAAGATGCACTTGAGGAATTCACTAAGGCTTCTTTGACAGCAACTTCCAAACCCACGACCACTGCCATCTATAAGGACAAGGGCAGCAGATAGATGGGAACACCACCACCTGGAAGTTTCCCTCCAAGTCACTCACCACCCTGAACTGGAAATATATCGCCGTCCCTTCACTGTCGCTGGGTCAAAATCCTGGAACTCCCTCAGGGTCCCAAGCCTGTTCAGTCTTTTCTGATAGTCATACTCTCTTCATTCTCAGTCTCACGCTTGTGATTGTTTTATGTACTCTCTCCAATGCTTCTATATCCTTTTCATAATATACAGATGGGAACTGTGCACAATATTCTATTTGTGGTGTAACCATGGTTCCATAAAGTTTAACATAATTTCTCTGCTTTTGAATTCTATTTCTCTAGAAATGAAACCCAGTGCTTTGTCTGTACTGTTCATGGCTTTGTTAACCTGCATCACTGCTTTGTGATTTGTGGACCGTGAGATCCCTTTGCACCTCTACCCTATATAGGCTCTTATTTTCCAAGGAGTATGTGGCCTCCTTATTCCTTCTACTAGAACGCAACAACTCACCCTTATCTCTACTGAAATTCTTTTTATACAACCATTCTGCAAGATTGCTAATGGTATCTTGTATTTTATTGCAATCTTCTTCAGTATTAACTATACCCTCACTCCATTTAGAATCACCCACTAATTTTGATACCAGACATCTGATTCCCGAATCCATATTACTCCTGAAAACGGTGAGCAATAGTCCCAGCATCAATCCCTGTGGAACATCACTTGCCACCTTGCACCAGTTTCTATGTCTCGTCTATATGTTTTCTGTTTTGTAGAGAGTTAGCCATGTATTCAGTTACTTGTCCTCTGACTCCACATGCTCTGACAGTCATGAGTGCATGTGATACATTAACAAAGGCCTTTGAAAGTCCATATATAGTGCATCCACTGTATTATTTTTGTCTATTCTGTTATTTTTCAAATAATTCACTGTGGTTGGTCATGCATGACCTTCCCTTTTGAAATTAATGCAGATTTTTCTTCATTACACTTTCAGCTTCTACATGTTCCATTATCTTTCCTAGCACTGACATTAAGCTAGCTAGTCAATAGTACCCTGGATTCATTCTATCTCCTTTTCTGAATATAGTAATAACATTAGCTGTCTGCCAGCCCTCTGGTGCTTCCATTTCTATTAATATACATGCAGGCTAGCGCACCTGCTGTCTTTTCATTTCGCATCTACTGATTTACTAAACTGCACCCTTACCTCCACCTTGAATGCGCTAGTACTCAATAAAATCCTTATTCTCTCTCAATCAATCCATGCAGCAGTCCATGTCCAAATGCAGCAAGACCTGGGCAATAACCAGGCTTGAGCTGACAAGTGGCAAGTAACATTTGCATTACACAAGTGCCAGGCATGATCATCTCCAACGAGAGAGAATCTAACCATCTCCCCTTGACATTCAATGGCATTACAATTGCTGAATCCCCCATTATCAACATCGTGGAGGTGACCATTGATCAGAGACTGAACTGGACTAGCCATATAAATACCACGGCTACAAGAACCAGTCAGAGGTTGGAAATCCTGCGGTGAATAACTCACCTCCTGAGTCCCCAAAGCCTATCCACCATCTACAAAACACAAGTCAGGAGTGTGATGGAATACTCCCCACTTGCCTGGATGAGTGCAGCTCCAGCACCACTTAAGCAGCTTGACACCATCCAGGACAAAGCAGCCCATTGATTGGCACCACATCCACAAACATTCACTGTCTCCACCATCGACGAACAGTGGCAGCAGTGTGTACCATCTGCAAATACACTGTAGGATCTCACCAAGGCTCTTTCGACAGCACCTTCCAAACCCACGACCGCTACTATCTAGAAATGCAAGGGCAGCAGACACATGGGGGCACCACCACGTGGAAGTTCTGCTCCAAGCCACTCATCATCCTGACTTGGAAATATATTGCCATTCCTTTGCTGTGACTGGGTCAAAATCCTGCAACTCCCTGCCGAACAGCACTGTGGGTGTACCTACACCACATGGACTGGAGCGGTTTCAGGAGACTGCTCACCACCACCTTCTCAAGGGCAATAAATGCTGGCCTAGCCAGCGATGCCCACATTCTATGAACGCATAAAAAAAAAAGCCCATTCCCCCGGTACAGCCCTCATCTCCGCTCCTTTAAGTCCTCGGGATGCACTTGAAAAAATGTGGACAACTGATTTAACCATTCAATGCCAGATCTGGCTGGAGAACATACAGCACAACTTGGTCCAGTTCTCATTCATTATTCCAGGATCATCCTGGAATGCAAAGATAATCCCTGGCTTCTTTTCTGTACTGCTTCTTAAACCCCTATCCCCTCCTCTTCTACCCTTCAACAATAAGTCCAAGGAGCTCATGGACTTCTCTGTCACTAAGAGCTAGACCATCCTATCAGCTACCTCTGCCACATTCCTCCCTTCCACTAACTGACAGAGCAAAACTTTCCCTAAATCTCCCCCTGCTCTAGCACTAAACTTGTATCATTCTCTTGGGTTTCTACTATCTTCCTTCAGGCGCTCTCCAAGGTCATCTCACCATGAGGCTCAACTGCTGTCTAAACTATTCCTACTAATTGCTGACCAGCCAGTTTCCCCTCCTATTCCGCATGTACCATATGATTAATGGTTCACTCTGTTCGGGTGCTGTTCCTCCCTCCTTTACATCTAACATCATCACCTCTCTCCTCAAAAGAGCAACACTTGACTCCACTGACCTTGCAAACCAACACTCCGTTTCTAACCTCCCTTTCCTCTCCAAAGGCTTTAAGTGGATTGTCACCGCCCATTTTTCGCAGAACTCCATGTTTGAATTACTCCAATCAGGCTTCTGCCCTTCCAAAATACCAAAACAACTCTTAACAAAGTTACAAATAACATTCTTTGTGACTATGATAAACTTAAACCTTTCCTCCTCGTCCTTCTCAACCTGGCTGCAGTCTTTGACGTGGTTGGCCACACCATCTTCCTCCAGTACCTCTCCACTGTCATCCAGCTGGGTGGGACTACACTGACCTTGGTCCATTCTTATCTATCTAACTGTATACAGAGTAGCACATACAATGGCTTCTCTTCCTGCTCCTGCACTGTTACATCTGGTATCTCCCTAGGATCTTTGACCCTCTCTTTTTCCTCATCTACATTCTGCCCCTCGATGAAATCATCCGAAAGCACAATGTTACTTTTCACATGTACACTGATGACATCCAGCTCTACTTCACCACCACCTCCACTGTTGCTAAATTGTCAGACTGTTTACTCATCATCCAGTACTGGATGGTACACATTTCCTACAATTAAATATTGGGAAGGCTGAAGCCATTGTTTTCAGTCCCCACTCCAAACTCCATCCTCTAGCTACCGGCTCCATCCCTTTCCCCGGCAACTGTCTAAGACAAAACCAGTCTGTTTGCAACTTCATTATTGTACTTGACTCCAACATGAGTTTCCGATCAAATATCACCTATCTCCACTTCTGTAACATTGCCCATCTTTTCACCTGTCCCAGCTCATCTGCTGCTGAAGCCTTTGTTCTTGCCTTTGTTACCTCTAGACCTGACTACTTCAATACATTCCTGGATTACTAGCTGATCTCCCACATTCTACCAACCCCCACCACACTCAGCCACACCCCATAAACATGAGGTCATCTAAATCTTTGCTGCCTGCATCTTAACTTACCAAGTCCTGATTACCCATCCCACCCCCCCACCGCACTGGCTGACCTACATTGGCTCCCGTCAGGCAAAGTCCAAATTTTAAAAATATCATCATGGTTTTCAAATACCTCCATGGCCTCACCATGTAATCTCCTCCAGCCCCGCAACTTTGAGATATCTGCACTCATCTAATTCTAGCTCTTCTCATGCATCCATTATTTTAATCACTCCACCATTAGTGGCTGTGCCTTCAGTTGCCGAGCTGAAGCTCAGGAATCCCCTCTCCACCTCTCTGCCTCTCTACTGTGTCTTCCTCCTTTAAGACACTCCTTAACCAGCCTTTGGTCATCTGACCTAATATCTCCTTCTGTGGCTCATTGACATATTTTGTTTTATAACGCTCCTGTGAAGCATCTTGGAGGGTTTAATTTTGCTAAAGGCTCTAGATAAACAGGAATTGTTGTTGTCACTTGCTAACAACTGAACTTCCATCTGATTTGAGAGCATTCATGTGTCTTGGGGAAACTAGGTGAGGGCATTCTTATAGCCAGTAACTCATTCCAATCAATGAGTCAGCTGGAGGCAGTCCTTGATGGATAAGAATGCAGACAAGTAGTCAAATTTCTTATGATTTGATCGCTGGGAAGAATCCAATGTATTCAACTCATTTTTAAGTGAGCTTTACAGAGTAAGGCCCTATACGCAGCAAAGTAAAGTAGGATCAATCAAAAGCTGATCACAAATTTCTTAGCATAATAGTGTTTCCAGATGGTTTTGTCCTGCAGGAATGGTAGAAGTAGCATAGCTAATGAGAAATCTTTTTATACAATGTATTTTTTAGTATATTAAGTAACCAATACAGGACTTTAAACCATACAGGGAACGAGGGGGATAGGAGCAGCTTTATACGCTTTGAGAGCGCAACTTTCTATTATCACGTGTCGTTTTTATTGGATTACATGGATATATGTAAAATGGCAATGCAGCAATTAAACTGATTTGATTTGTGAAACTTCTGGGAATACAGATAAGGCGACAGCCCTGCCTAATTGCTTTGTCAAAAAATTTTATTACTAATTCACCTGCCAGGCCAGACTTCAGTCCAGGTTGTTTGTTCTTCTCATACGTCTTGAGCATGAAGTTAGGAATCCCTGCTACAGTCTTCCCTTGGTCAGAGCGTACAGTTCCGCCTCGGAGTGCCGAATAATACACCCCACGGGGCATCGCAGTTAATTCTTGGGTCACAAGGGATGACAAAAACTCTTCAAAAGCTGCAAGGAAAAGGGCAAAGAATTACTACTTCTGTATGTTATGATGGACAAAATTAGTAACTGCAAGTTCAAATTTAAATAGTATGGTCAAGACAATTGCTCCCATGTGTTATCTTGACTTCGAATTCACCTCTGCCTAAACTTTTATTCAGGAAGCTACTAGTAAGCAATGTCAGATGCTCCATTGGAGAGACAAATGCTTTTAACTCTTTCCTCCTCAATGATTAATTACTACGTTGCCAACACTCGCCTCAGGGCAAACAACCCGTAGTAGACACAGAAAAGAATGACTGCATTCTGCCTTTCAAAGCAGCCAGGACGGAATTTAGAGAGAAACTTTATTTAAAATTAAAGCAAAATTGAGACTTAAACACACAAGTTCAGATACAAGGATGTGATTAATACAAGTTATGGAATTGTGTTTACAACAATGAAAATCTGAAAGTAATTCTTTGCACCACATTGTCATGTTACAAAGTAAACAAGAAAGGTACATAAACCAAGCACTTAAAAATTGGCAGATTTATTGGTGTAAATCAGCCAAACCATTTATTTGCTGTCAACTTTACTTGTGACCACAATAATTGGCATTTGATCAGAATATGTATTTTGTAAAAAGGCAATTTACACTTAACATTACCCCAGGGTTAAAAAAAAGAAAAAAAACTGAAATATGGATCTGGTAAGGAAAGGAGGGATCCCAAATTAAAGTTTAAAAGGCACTCTGTGAGCAATAGGTTAACATTCACACTAACTGAGGATAGTCTGCATGTTTCAAGATGGTGCATAATTTTGGGTCTCTCACAGCCTAATAACCATGCATGCAGTAAAACAGAAGATGATGATCTAAGCTGATACACCAAATCTACTATTCCCCATAAGAGAAGTAGGCCATTAAACTCCTTGAGCCTGTGCCACCATTCAATGAGATCATGGTTGATCTGTGACCTAACTCCATATACTTACCTTTGCCCCATATCCCTCAATACCATTGGTTAACAATAATCAATCTCAGAATTAAAACTGAAAATTGACCTAGCATTAACAGTTGTTTGCAGAAGAGTATTACAAACTTCTGCCACTCTGTGTAGAAATGTTTCCTAATTTCACTCCTCATTTTTAGACTATGCCCCTTCAGCCTAGAGTCCCCAACCAGTGGAAATAGTTTCCCTACCTACCCCACATGTTCCTCTTAATGTCATGAAAACTTTAATCTTAATGTTCTAAATTCCAGGGAATTGAACACGAATGTGTGTAATATTTGTTCATAATTTGGAGTCCAGGTATCATTCTGGTAAACTGACACTGCGCTCCCTCCAAGGCCAATATATCCTTCCTAAGGTGTGGTGTCTGGAACTGAACACAATACTCCAGGGGTGGTATAACCAGGGCTTCATGTAGCTATAGAATGACTTCTATGCCTTAGTTGTCAAGATATAGATTCTACATCTCCTGGTGGGAAGATTAGTGGAGAGGCTGAAGCGAGACTGGCATCTCTTCCACACTTTCTGGTACTGTTCTCAAATATAATCATTTTAGGAAGTGTTCTGGCAACTACAAAGGTCATGGCCAGCACCTAGATCCTCTGGAGTTCAATTTTCTGTCTATGGATTTGAGGGTGTCCTGAGATGGCAGATCAGCAAAATTTTCACTCTTAGTGGCAATAAGATGCACTCTCCCCACAAAGGCAAAACCCCAATACAAACATGAATTGGGTTGCTATGACATCAATGTCAGTGTGATCTTGGTGTATTGCCAGGATTGGCTTCCTGGAGAAAGATATCAAGTGCCTTGGGACATTTTTCTATGTTAAAGGCTCTATATAAATGTAAGCTTTTGGTGTTGCAGTAAATGACAAAATTCCTTTCAGTGACTGCACAATACACCTCTCCAGAACCAGGGGCAGTCTGAATTCACAATGAACATTAGTGACCCAATCGAACGACGCCACCAGAAAAAGCATCAGCTTTACGCCTCTACCAAGCTGCCACATTCCCCCATTATGACTATCTCGATCTTGGATCATGAAAACCACTGCATCAAAATGAACAATGCATGCATGTTGGTTCCTACAAATGCAATGAAAAAAATATACACCCCTGCACCACTTGGGGTAAAGGTATGTACAATCTTGTTCTTAATGTAAGTAGATTTCTATAAAAAATACTGGAAAATGCTGAACTGCATTTTAACAAATCTTTTTAACTTATGATTAATGATGGAATTTATTGCCATTAAGTCTTTTGAACTTGGAGTCAATTGAAGTGAATTAAATATCAGAGCATAAACCCTTTTCTTGACTCCACAGTTCACTTCAGTGAACTAGCCGGGTTATGTCATCCATTGCTTTGTACTGCTTAATGTTTCCAATCTAATGCTGACACAACAACTTAGATTAAATCAGAATGGCAGTTCCAGCATGCTTAGGTAAACTTTTGTTCTGATATAAAATCCTAGCTTTTTTTTTTAGTGGTACAGGGTTCAAAGGGCCTGCAGGGGAAGGCAGCAACACATCATAAGAATTCATCTCGGCCCATTTTGTGTTTCTCCATTTGCCCCATTACCACCCCATTTTGCCTTGTACCATCATTCCTATTGCCATTTAATCACTCCTGCCTTCCTCCCTGTCAGGGACCTTCTCCTGCATCCTTTCCTCCCCCCAAATCCCTGCCATTTCACTTGTTCCCTCACTCTGTACTGGCTTTAAAACTTAAATCTCTAACTTCTTCCAACTCTGATGCAAGGTCATCAACCTGACACATCGATTCTTTCTCCACAAATGCTGCCCGAGCTGCTGAGTATTCCCAGCTTTTTCGGTTTCTGCTGCACATCATGCAGTTTTGGAGGAAGCTAGCATGACATGAAAACACTAGATAAAATCAGTTGGAGCACTTCCGGAGGATTGGAGGGAAGGACACTAAAAGGGTCAGGCTGGAGGCTGCAGTGCATCAGGAGAGCTGGTAAAATATTTCTATTAAATTTCTTAACAGAATGTCCCAGAAAGTTGAACATGGACTGTTCGCTTCGAGGTTCTTCTCTCTTTTGAATGGGCATTGGTAATCATGGATTTCCACGTGTTGGTCCATGGTTATGCTTGGCAATGTATTGCTGTGGTTTGCCATTACTATCTGCAGTTTCTGGTTGACCAGGAGACTCTCCCACTCTTACTGCCTGTCATAGACATCTTGGAAGTATTTGCAGGTTGACCATCAACCTGTTTGGCCATTCCATTAATGCACTTTCCATGGCCATCAAGTTCCAGATTGGGACTCAAACCCAGAGCTTCTGGCTCAGAGGCAGGGATGCTACCCACTGCACCATATGACCTCCCCCTCCTCAGTACTGCACTGTTCAAATAGCCCTTCCTTATATTGTCTGCTTCAATTAATAGCACACTGCCATGACCTCACACCATATTCCTCAACCCTGAACCTCCATGTTCAAAAAGAGGTCTGTCTGATTATAACATGAACATGCATTTTCTAGGGGTTGGCATCTGTCAGTGTGCAGAGGGAGTTGATACCCAAATTAGCTTCATGGAGGTTCTCTTTTAATCCTTAGTCCTTCCCAAGGTTATTCAGTCTTCCAAACAAATAACCTTCAGAAAACTAAACAGTTAATGACTGATTTTTCTAACTGCTGTTTTCAATGCTTCTGGAGAAATTCAACAATACTAGTGTAGACTATGGCTTGAAGAGCCCCGAAGGGATTGGTAGCACTTCATGAGTTAATAGTGCTAATGTTCAGAAGCCTTGAAACTTATTTACCAGAATCAATGTTTTAAACTGATTTTTTTGAAAAAAAAATGTTGTTTTTCAACTAAGAATAATGTTGCTTGTAAATTTTGAAATCAAATAGTTACAAGTCTCAGAACATACCAGTGGACACAGGAAGAGGGGTCATTAAGAGCAGCTTCATGTAAGATGCACCTGGGACTGAAAGGTCTTCTTCCTTCTCTTCTTCTCCTTCCACATCCATTTCCAGGTCATCATCTTCATAATCATTTGTTTTTTCTGGCCTTACCTACACAGAAAATACAACACGATTTCACTATGAACATCTGACTCATTTTCAAACTACAATTTGACTATATAGACATATATATTTCCAGTGCTCTACAAAGCAACTTAACCAAAAATTGCCACATGATTACTCATTTTCATCTTTGATCACCATAGGTCATCGAAGCAAAGAAATAAAGAAAGAAAGAAAGGGCCCAATTAAAAATTTTTTAAACAACGTTTAAAGAACACAAAATCCCTATTAATTTCTCAGCAATTGTTACTGGAGCTGTTGTGCTATCATTGCCTTGCCTCAGAGGCTGGTATTTCTCAGGTACATGCTAAAAATATCTTTGAAAATGTTAGGCCTAACCTTTAGGTCACCTTAAGTGGGAATCACTTCAAGAAGATAACAGAGGCCCAAAAAGCCCCCAGTGAGGCTATTGTGCTACTGGAAGGGAGGTGTAGTGAAATTTCAACCTGCCACAACGCCATCATAAATTACAAAGTCAGCTAACTTAAACAGATAGAAAACTGGGAAAGGGATGTGAGTTAAACTCCTTACAGAATCCAAAATGGTCAGCAGTAGGATCAGGGATCACAAAATACCTGAAGAGGAGGCAGGGACCTAATGCAATAACACACTGCAAATTGGCTGCCATGTCATCCTACGTTACAATAGTGCTTACATTTCAAAAGTATTTCAGACTGTAAAGCTCTTTGGGTCATTTGCAAATTATTGGCCTTCAGCCAATTCGATTCACTCCGCGTGATATCAAGAAATGGCTGAAGGCACTGGATACTGCGAAGGCTATGAGCCCTGACAATATTCTGAGAACAGAACTGAAGACTTGTGCTCCAGAGCTTGCCGTGCCCCTAGCCAAGATGTCACCAATGCAGCTACAACACTGGCATCTACCCGGCAATGTGGAAAATTGCCCAGCTATGTCCTGTACACAAAAAGCAGGGCAATTCGAACCCAGCCAATTACCACCCCATCAGTCTACTCTAAATCATCAGTAAAGTGATGGAAGGGATCATCAACAGTGCTTTCAAGCAACACTTGCTTAGCAACAACCTGCTCACTGACACAGTTTGGGTTCCGCCAGGGCCACTCAGCTCCTGACCTCATTACAGCCTTGGTTCAAACATGGATAAAAGAGCTGGACTCCCGAAGTCAGGTGACAGTGACTGCCCTTGACATCAAGGCAGCATTTGACCAAGTGTGACATCAAGGAGCCCTAGTAAAACTGGAGTCAAATGGGAATCAGGGGGAAAACTCTCCACTGGTTGGAGTCATACCTAGTACAAAGGAAGATGATTGTGGTTGTTGGAGGCTAGTCATCACAGCTCTAGGACATCACTGCGGGAGTTCCTCAGGGTAGTGCTTTAGGCCCAACTATCTTCAGCTGCTTCATCAATGACCTTCCTTCCATCTTGCGGTCAGAAGTGGGGATGTTTGCTGATGACTGCACAATGTTCAGCACCATTTGCGACTCCTCAGATACTGAAGCAGTCCATGTCCAAATGCAGCAAGACCTGGACAATATCCAGGCTCGGGCTGACAAGTAGCAAGTAACATTCGCGTCGCACAAGTGCCAGGCAATGACTGTCTCCAACACGAGAGAATGTAGCCATCTCTGATTTAAATGGGCAATCCCTTATTTTTAAACAGTGACCACCTAGTTCTCGATCCTCCCACAGGAGGAAACATCCTCTCCACATCCACCCTGTCAAGACACCTCAGGATCTTATGTTTCAATCAAATCACCTCTTACTCTTTTACACTCCAGCGGATACAAGCCTAGCCTGTTCAACCTTTCCTCATAAAACAGCTCGCCAATTCCAGGCATTAGTCTGGTAAACCTTCTCTGAACTGCTTCCAATGCATTTACATCCTTCCCTAAATAAGATGATCAATAGTGTAAACAATACTCCAGATGTGGTCTCACTAGTGCTCTGTATAACTAAAGCATAACTTCCCTACTTTTGTGTTCAATTCTCCTCGCAATAAATGATAACATTCTATTAGCTTTCCTGATTACTTGCTGTACCTGCATACTAACCTTTTGCGATTCATGCAGTAAGATACCCTGAGCCCTCCCAAGAATGTCTCCCGGCCTATGGTTCCTTGCTCTGATGAGTAGTGTTCGTGTCACTCAGATGTGAAACCTTTCTGCACAAGATAAAGGCAGGTGTCTCAGCCCAGGGCCTTTTCCCCGTGTGGCCTTCAGACCAAAGTGATAGCCCTGCCTCACACTCCCTGGACACATTACTGATGCTTGCACCTCGATGGTGCTTTTCATTGCTGCCAGAATGTCATGGGCAGGCGTCACAGAGTTCCATCATTCTCTCTGTTTGCTCTCAGCACCTTTAAGGTGGGGCTGGCCCCCATCTCTTCAGCATCTGTGACCAGTGACACTGTGCTCCTGAAGGGGTCAGGTACTGAAGGCGGACAAAGAATCAGATGCTTTTAAAGTCCCATGGCTGTGATATGACCCTGATATGATATGATATACGATATGATATATGATATGATATGACATGACATGACCCTGATCACAGCGCAAATGAGCTGCCCTCGGACAGACTGGAGGAGTCAGACATTCTCAGAGGCAATGGAATGTCCTCACATCATGTCAATATCATTCTCCTGTAATTGAGAAACTATTAGGGCCTCCACTGCATCTCCATCATAGGAGCATTATCACAGAGGGTGTTCGTGCTGGCATAAGCCAGATGGGAGTCAAACGTTCATAGATGCAATGTGAGGAATGTGAGGATCTTATGGTGATCTCACTGCATGTCGTCATCATCCTCCACACATCTAGCAGCTATGAGGGCCTGCCTCGTCTGGCCAGTGCGAGGGCCTCAACATTATCACTTTCAACGACCTCCTCGTCCTCATCACTATCAATGTCCTCCTCATCAGAGGGGACCTCCAGCTTGTGCATCTCCTCCTCAGCCCTGTTGCAGCACCAGGTTGTAAAGGGTGCAGCAGGTGACAATGATGCATGGCACACTCTGTGGACTACATTGCAGGGCTCCACCAGACTGGTCCAGCCACCGGAACATCACTTTCAGCATCCTGATGGTTTGCTCCACTAAGTTGTGAGTTGCAGCATGAGCCTCGTTATATCTTCACTTTGCTGTAGCCTGAGGCCGCCGCACTGGTGCCATCAGTCACATCCTCTGTAGGTAGCCCTTGTCCCCGAGGAGCCAACCCTGCAGCCTCTATGGACCCTGGAAGACATCAGGGATCTGCGACCAACTGAGAATGTAGGAGTCCTGCACACTCCCTGGAAACTGTGCGCAGACCTGCAGGATGCGTTTCTGGTGGTCGCATATTAGCTGCACAATCAGCGAATGGAAGCCCTTGCGGTTGACATAGTTGACTGCATGTTATGATGGAGATTAGAGTGCTATGTGAATGCAGTCGATGACACCCTGCATCTGTAGAAAACCTGGGCAAATCCTGGCTCTCCTGGTCCCAGGTGAAATGCACAAAGTTGTGTGCCCTCGTGAAGATGGCATCCATGACCTCATGGATGCATTTGCGGGTGGAGGCTTGCGATATCTCACAGAAGTCACCTGTGGAGCCCTGAAAGGAGCCACCAGCATAGAAATTGAGCGTTGCTGTCACTTTCACGGCCACTGGCAGTGGATGCCCTCCATGTCCCCGTGGCACCAAATCCTGCAGTAGCTGGCAGATGTGACTGGCCAGTTCCCTAGACACGTGCAGTTTTTGGTGACACTGGTTATCGGTCATCTGCAGGAATGAAAGGCAGCACCTATAGACATGGTGTCGCTAGGCGCTGACCAGCGACGGCTCGTTGTGGCTCTTTGGCTACATGCGCGGAAGCCCCAGCCGCCCCTTCTTCTTGAGGGTGCTACTCCACTCTCTGTGCAGCCAGGAGCCACAGTCACTCTCTTCTCCATCGTCTTCACTCTCTGTAAGCCACGAGGCATACAGCTAGTTCACCAGGCTCCATGATCCTGATGTACTCCTCCTGCAGAATGAAAGAGAGAGACACGTGGGTTAGCTTGGGTGTACTAAGAACCTGACTTGGTTAAGTCTGAGGGCCCCCTAGCACATCCCGGCAAGTGCTGGACACCACTTGGATGGTCAGAGATTAGTGCACTTAAAATCCCACCTTCCTCCGCTCCACACCACCTGACCGATTGGGGCAGCTTTGCCCACTGGACTGCATGCTGTGCTCTCAGCTCAGGCGCAGGCATTCTCCTAACCCGCACTGCAAGGCTGCACTGTTAGCTTGAACCATGGAGGAGACTGGCCCAAACTTGGATGATGACATTGCAAGGGGCTGAGCACCTCCACCAGTGACTGCTCCATGGCCAGCTTTAGCAAGGAGGTTGTACGACGTGCCCAATTGTCCAGTTATTCTGCAATCCACCAAAACACTCATTAGTTTGCAGTCTGTACCTGAGGGATGAAAAGCTCTGAAGAACCTGATGGCACTTTCATGCCTCTATGTTGCTTGAGTGGGCAGATATGCTAGAGGTCTGATTCCAATCAAATCCATGTGGCTGCGTCTGGACTGCCTCAGCTGCAGAGGAATGGTCATAAGAACTAAGAGCACGGGGAGGCAATTCAGCCCCTCGAGCCTGCCCCGCCATTCATTACGATCATGGCTGATCTCATTTCGGCCTGAACTCCAATTTCCCGCCTTCTCCCCATAACCTTTCAACCCATTACTAATTAAAAATCTGTCTATCTCCTCCTCAAATTTATTCAGCGTCCCGGCATCCACTGCACTCCAAGGTAGCGAATTCCACAGATTCATGACCCTTTGAGGAAAGTAATTCCTCCTCATCTCTGATTTAAATCTACAACCTCTTAGCCTAAAACTATGGCCTCTCATTCTAGAATGTCCAAGGGGAAACATCCGCTCCACATCTACTTTGTCTATCCCCTTTAGCATTTTATATACCTCAATTAGATCTCCTCTCATCCTTCTAAACTCTAGCGAGTATAGGCCTAAACTGTGCAATCTCTCCTCATATGACAAGTCCCGCATCTCTGGAATCAATCTAGTGAACCTCCTCTGAACCGCCTCCAGTGCAACTACATCCTTCCTCAAGTAAGGGGACCAAAACTGTGCACAGTACTCCAGGTGCGGACTCACCAATGCCTTGTACAGTTGAAACAACACTTCCCTATTTTTATACCCTATTCCTTTAGCAATAAATGCCAAAATTCCATTTGCCTTCCTTATTACCTGCTGCACCTGCATACTAGCTTTCAGTGATTCATGCACGAGGACCCTCAGATCCCTCTGCACTGAAGCATTCTGAAGTTTCTCACTATTTAAATAATAAGTCGCCTTTTTATTCTTCTGACCAAAATGGATAACCTCACACTTATCCACATTAAACTCCATCTGCCAAATTTTGGCCCATTCACCTAACCTGTCCATAACCATTTGTAAATTTCTTATTTCTTCATTGCAATTTACTTTCCAACCTATTTTGGTGTCATCTGCAAATTTAGCTATAGTACTTTCTACCCCTGAATCCAAGTCATTAATAAAGATTGTAAATAGTTGGGGCCCAAGGACCAAACTCTGTGGCACCCCATTAGTTACAGCTTGCCATCCAGAAAAAGACCCATTTATCCCAACTCTCTGCTTTCTGTTGGTTAGCCAATCCTCTATCCAAGCTAATATATTACCCCTAACTCCAAGTGATCTTATCTTGTGTATTAATCTTTTGTGCGGCACCTTATCAAAGGCCTTCTGGAAGTCCTTTACTACAGTCCATACTACATCTGCAGGTCACTTTATACAAGAGTGAATGGTCACTTTATACAAGATGTCCCTAATGCATGGCCACTTCCCTCACCCACCACCCCACAGCAGGGCAGCCTTTGCCCCTACCACTCCCAATGCCCCTCAACCGTGAAGTCCAACAGGCATCCCTCACAAGCGCTTCACAACATTACTATGTACTCACCTCCAAATTCCCCTCAAAGTGCAGCCCGCCAACTGCATGCCTTTATGTGCTGTTGTGAAACACAACAGTGCAATCATGTGACCTGGGCGGACAATCCAGCTGGGATGTGTGGGGTGGGGGGAGGAGGGGGGAGGATGAGTCCGGCAGGCTAAGCTTATAATGATATGCTGATGTATTACAAAGAGGTTCCTGACGTCCGATGGCGGGAAACACAGCCCGCCATCGACAGGCTGAGTGAACAATCCCAGGCTGGTTTCACAGCGTTGTGAAACCAATTTTTGTCCTTCTTACCATATTGTCCACTCATGCCCCTGAACACATCAGAGACCAGCCGGCATGGACAATTCCACCCATAGTCTCGGACCCATTCCTCTCCCTCGAACAGAATGTAAAATTCAATATTCTGGTTGCTGCTACCGATGAGGCCATTAATTAATCCCGTCTCGTGCACAATACCAGGTCTAGTATAGCCTGCTCTCTGGTTGGCTCCAGGACATGTTTTTCTAAGAAACTCTCTCAGAAACAGTCTATGAACTCCTCATCTCGGCTACCTTTGCCCATCTAACTTTTCCAGTCTGTAGGTAGATTCAAAGACCCCCATGATTATCACCTGGCCTTTCTGACAAACTCCCATTATTTCTTCCTTTATGCTCCATCCCACCTTGTGTTTACAATTATGGGGCCTGTACATGACTCCCACAAGTGACTTCTTGCCTTTACCATTTCTCATCTCTACCCAAACTGTTCCCACATCATGGTTTCCTGAACTTAAGTCATCCTTCTCCATTGTGCTAATACCATCATTAACAAACAGAGCCACCCCTCCACCTTTTCCTCACTTCTTGTCCCTCCTAAATGTCCTCACCCTTTAATATTCAGGTCTCAAAGCATGTCCTGCACAGCCATGTCTCTGTAATGGCTATCAAAATCGTACTCATTTATTTCTACGTGCACTCTCAGCTTATCGGTTTTGTTTTGAATGCTCCATGCATTCAGATACGGAGCCTTTAGTTTTATCCTTCTATTCTTTTTATAACCTCTAGTCTCATCTGTTGATTTACTGTTAGATTTGTACACTATCCCTTCCCATCATGGTCTGTTTCTCGTTTCCCGTAATAATACCTTTCTCTTTTGCCTTATCTCTACTCTTAGATTTACCACATCTTCCCAAATTTGTACCCTTGCCCCCACTACTTAGTTTAAAACCTTCTCTACTTTCCTCGTTATGCAGTTCTCATAACTCAAGATGATTGACACCATCCAGGACAAAGCAGCCCCTCAATTGGCATCCCATCCTAACAGCACTCTGGATGCACCCATGCCGCATGGATTGCAACGGTTCAAGAAGGCAGCTCACCACCACCTTCTCAAGGGCAACTAGGGATGGGCAATAAATGCTGCCCTAGCCAGCAACACCAGCATCCCACGAATGAATAAAAAAAATCCCATCCATAAACATTCATTCCCTCCACCACCAACGCATAGTGGCTGCAGTGTGTACCATCGACAAGATGCACTTCAGGAACTCACCAAGCCTCCTTAGACAGCACTGTCCAAACCCACAATCACTACCAGCTAGAAGGACAAGGGCAGCAGATAGATGGGAACATCACCACCTGGAAGTTCCCCTCCAAGCCACTTACTATTCTGACGTGGAAATATATCGCCATTCCTTCACTGTCGCTGGGTCAAAATCCTGGAACTACCTCCCTAACAGCACTGTGGGTCTACCTGTACCAGCAGTTCAAGAAGGCA
Source organism: Cetorhinus maximus (assembly GCF_964194155.1). Taxonomy (NCBI): domain Eukaryota; kingdom Metazoa; phylum Chordata; class Chondrichthyes; order Lamniformes; family Cetorhinidae; genus Cetorhinus; species Cetorhinus maximus. The sequence goes on from NC_135880.1 coordinate 132,453,469, forward strand.
GCTCACCACCACCTTCCCATGGGCAATTAGGGATGGGCAATAAATGCTGCCCTAGCCAGCAACACCAACTCCCATGAATGAATAAAAAAAGGTTTTAGATCAATGCAAGTTTTCTTTTTTCTTTAACAACCTCACCAGAGCAGCCAAGTTGAATTAACTACTTCTCTCGACCTTTCCTTAAATATTAAAGGTTATTTGACATTTCAACAAGATAGGAAGCTTGGAAATGGTGGTGGAGTAGCTCTGTTAATTAAGGATTACATTAGTACAGGAGTGACAGATGACCTTAGCTTGAAAGACCAAGATGTAGAATCAGTTTGGGTAGAGATAGGAAATAGGAAAGGTAGGAGGTTAATTGTCGGTGTAGTTTATAGGCCCCCTAACAGTAGTTACCATACGATAGAGTTTAGAGGAATAAATAAATGGGACGTTTAAGTACTGCAATAATCACGGGTGACTTTAATCTACACGGCCTAGAAAATAAGTTCATTGAGTGCATGCGAGATAATTCATTAGTTATGATCTTTCAAAACCCCTTAGATTGTGGAAGGGTCCCAAGGGATTGGAAAATATCTAATGCAACACCTTTAATTCAAGAAACAAGGGAAACAAAAAGCATCAAACTTTCGGCCAGTTAGCCTAACATCTGTCACAGGGAAGTTGCTAGAATCCATTATTAAGGAGGTAATAGCAGGACACTTAAATCAAAATGTGATCAGGCAGAGTCAACACGGTTTTGAGAAAAGGGTAATCATGTTTAACTAATTTATTAGAGTTTTTGAGGAAGTAACAAGCAAGGCGGATAAAGAGGAACCTGTAGATGTGGTATACTTGGGTTTCCAAAAGGCATTTGATAAGGTGCAACATCAAAGGTTACTACACAAGACAAGATTACTTGGTGTAAGGGTAACATATTGTCACGGATAAAGGATTGGTTAGCTTACAGGAAGCAGAGAGTAGGGATAAATGGATCTTTTGTGGGTTGACAAGCTGTAACTAGTGGACTGCCACAGGGATCAGTGCTGAGGACTCAACTATTTACAATCTACATCAATAATTTGGATGAATGGGCCAAATATATGGTTGCTAAATTTGCTGATGAGACCAAGATAGGTAGGAAAGTAAGTTGCCAAGAGGAGATAGAGTCTGCAAAGGGATATAGACAGGTTAAGTGAGTGGGCAAAAATTTAGCAGATGGAGTGTAATGTGGGTAAATGAGAACATGTCCACTTTGGCAGGAAGAATAGAAAAACAGTATATTACTTAAATGGAGAGATTACAGAACTCAGTAGTACAGAGGGATCTGGGTGCCCTGGTGCATGAGCCACAAAAAGTTAGTATGCAGGTACAGCAAGTGATTAGGAAGGATAATGGAATGTTCTTTATTGCAAGGGAATGGAATATAAAAGTTTGGGAATTTTACTACAGCTATATAAGGCATTGGTAGGACCCCATCTGGAGTAGTGTGTGCAGTTTTGGTCTCCTTATTTGAAAATGGATATAACTGCTTTGGAAGCAGTGCAGAGAAGGTTCACTCGACTCATTCCTGGGATGAGAGGCTTATCTTATAAAGAAAGGTTGGGCCTATATGCACCGGGGCTTAGAAGAATGAGAAGTGATCTTATTGAAACATTTAAGATCCCAAGGGGACTTGGCAGGGTAGATACCAGGAGGATGTTTCCACTCGTTGCGAGAGGTTGGGTGGGTGGGGGAAACTGAAACTAAGGGGCCCAGTTTAAGAATAAGAGATCTCTCTTTTAAGACTGGGATGAGGAGAAATTTTCTCTTGAGGGACGTTCGTATGTGCAATTCTCTTCCCCAGAGAGCAGTGGAGGGTGGGTCATTGAATTTATTCAAGGCAGGGGAGACAGGTTTTTGATAGACAAGGGAGTCAAGGGTTATGGACAGCAGACAGGGAAGTGCAGTTGAGACCACAACAAGATCAGCCATGATTTTATTAAATGGTGGAGCAGGCTCCAAGGGCTGAATGGCCGACCCCTGCTCCTAAATCCTACGTTCCTAAAATCTTTTCTGTGAACTCGGCCATTTCCTGGCTTCTTTCCTATAGGCTTAAATCAGGTGCAATTAAGAGTGATGAAATTCCTGAGGTGCTAACTTTGGGTCTCATTAAATGATCATGAAGTTGCTGGATTACTGTAAAAACCCAACTGGTTTATGTGTGTCCTTTAGGGAAGAAAACTAGCTGCTCTAACCCAGCCTGGCCTATACGTGACTCCAATCCCCACCAACGTGGTTGACCTTCAATTGCCCTCTCAAATGGGTGCACAGGACACTTGCAGTTCAAGAATTCCGACCACCACCTTCTCAGGGCAACTGCAGTTGGGTAACAAACCAAAATTACACATACCAAGAGTTATTTTTACTAAATCTTGGTATTTGCATATATGGGCCACTTTCTGCCTAAAGCTAATTCTATCAGAATTTAGATTGCAATTTAAAACAGCTACAATTCTGACAGATCCCATCGCCCTCCAAATTTGAGATCCCGGCACTTGAACTACACCCACTCTCCTCCGAAATCATGGTGTTTCCAGACCTAATTTCCTACAATATCAAAAGTTTCTTTGTTGCACAGTGGAAGGCCAGGCTATCAACAAGTGACCTATGTCCTGGATCAAAAGGAGAAACTGCTTTATGGTAAAAGTGAGAAAAGAAAGCTAGAAGTTTTAAATCAATAAAAGTAGAGCAAAAAAAAAGCAACACCTATGCTTTAAATTAAAGCTGATAATTTAGAAAATCAAAAACAAATAACAATAAGTGATCAAATTGCTTCAAGTCCTCAGCTTTGAAGCATTCTCTGGGATTAGGGGGAGAGGTGGCGTAGTGGTACTGTCACCAAACCAGTAATTCAGAGACCCAGGGTAATGCTCTGGGGTTTGAATCCCACCACGGCAGATGGTGGGATCAGAATTCAATAAAAACCTGAAATTAAAAGTCTGATGATGAACACAAAGCCATTGCAGATTGTTGTAAAAACCCATCTGGTTCACTGCTGTCCTTTAGGGAAAGAAATCTGCCGTCCTTACCTGGCCTGGCCTACACGTGATTCCAGGCCCACGGCAATGCCCTCTGTTTATGGGCAATTAGGGATCGGCAATAAATGCTGGCTTAGCCAGTGATGCCCACATCCCACGAACGAATAAAGAAAAAAATTATAAATCCTTTTGCATCTTACACTCCTTTGCTTCTGACCTTTTAAATATCCTCCACTGTGTTTGGCCCATTATTGACAGTGAAGCAATCAGCTGCTCAATCCCTAATCTCTAGAATGCCCTCCCGAAAACCTTTCACCTCTCTACCACCCTTTCCACCTGTGAAATCCCCATCTTCTTGATCGCATTTTCAATTAACTCTCGCACAAGAATCACTCTGTTAGTTTTTTAAACCTCTCTCTGCAAAGTGCCTGGAGTCAATTTTCTGTTAAAAGTGACAATGAAAATGATTGTGCTTCTTACTGGACATGTCCAGGGCATCAAGGTGTCAATTGCAAACAGCATCCAGAAGTGGAGACGGCGTCTGAATTAGTACGTTTACTGATACCCCCAATTATGTTAACATTCGGTCCCTAACTTGTACACTTCAATGATACATTAGAACTGAGTGTATTAATAACCCATGCTTTAAGTTGGTGCCTTCTATGCCAAAGTCAAAAATGTAAATTGGCCTATAAAATCATTTACTCAAAAATAAACTTGCTGTTATACTACTGGCAGTAGGACAGAGTTTAATTAAACAACTACACCTATGCTTTCATCCTTCAGTCACATTATGTATGGCAGATGCAGTATAACGTGGATAAGCGTGAAGTGGTGTGGGCACCTCCCTGCTGCTGGTAACAGGAAGGAGCCCTTAAGTGGCCATTAATTGCCCACTTAAGAGCCTCAATTGGCTCAAAGGTGAATACGACTCCCCCATCAACCTCCTACAAGCCTGTCCTGTTCAGTTTCAATGTGTGCTTGAGGTGTCAGCTGTGGCTCAGTTCATAGCACCCTCGCCTTTGAATCAGAGGGTTGTGGGTTCACATCCCACTCCCGGAAAACCAAGAACTGTGATTGTACTCGAAAGAGTTGCAATCTGTGACTGTTGATAACTCGAAAGAGTTTCAATGTGTGCTTGGGTAACTTTAAAATCTAGATGCCATAAAACACAAAAAATGTTGTAGCATTTTCTTCTACCTTTACTTGTGTTCCTTCGTTTGATTAACCAGCAGCATCAATAATCTGGGAGTTAAGGCACAATGAGCACCCAGGCAACTATTGTGATTTTTATATTTTAATAGATTCGGAGCTTTGCGTTGATAAAAGTCTCTTTTCGAAGAGCTACTGGCCAACAAGGGAGGTCAGCAAGTCTGACTGCATCACAAATTGTTGAATGTTTATCACTGATCACTTAAAATAACACCTGCACAATTAACTAATTGCCTACCATTGAGATACTTTTAACTCTCAGTCCACTTTTGTCCTTTTTCAGGCTTTTGCACTGCCTGATTAAGATGGATGTTAGTCCATAATCTTATCAGTTGAAACAAAAGTTATCACTTCAGAAAGAACCTCTTTCTCAACTACACGATACAGAAGCAACTTCCTTCACTGCTGCTTTCAGGGTTACGATAGACTTGTGAAGGTGTCAGAAACCAAATTATCATCTTCCATTATTCATTAACTAACAAATCATTGTCACAGAGCATGGACATTACCTGTTACCAAACAGTCACCGCAATGATAAGAATCTTGTTTAAATGCCATTTCAAAAGGCTATGCACTTGATCACCAAGTTACTAAGGTTACCTCAGCTTTAGTGTTCATAAGGTTGCAAAGCATTTGGTGGTTCTAACAAACTGTTCAGTAGAGCTGTAGGATGCCAGTTTTTGTCTGTGATTGTCTCCAATCATCATCATCATCATCATCATTACAATTTTGGCAGTCCTACCTCCAGCTAACAAACAAATGAAGAAAGAAGGAAAATCAGTAGCCAAATTGTTACGAACCAACTCCAGAACTGAGAGTTTTGAGTAAGAGAACAAGATGTGATGCTGGGAAACTTAAGGGGGCATAAAGCAAAAAGTAGGAATTATAAATAGCAAACCAAATTTAAAATTTAACTTTTCACTTAACTATTGAATAGCTGGAAGACATGAAAGAAAAACATTTGCATTTATAAAGCACCTTGAACAACCACAGGGCACCCCAAAGCACTTTACAGGCAATTAAGTTCTTTTTAAGTATCATCACTGTTGCATTGTAGTAAATGTGACAGCCAATTTGCACACAGCAAACTCCCACAAACCACAATGTGTTCATGACCAAATAATCTGTTTTTGTGATGTTGATTGAGGCATAAATATTGGTCAGGACACCAGGGCTAACTCTCCTGCTCTTCTTCGATTTGGTACCATGGGATCTTTTCTGTTTGAGGTGCTGTCTTTTGGATGAGGCATTAAACCAAGCCACAACTGCTCTCTTAGGTAGAAATAAAAGATGCCATGACACTACTTCAAAGAAGAGCAGGGGAATTATCCCCAGTGTCCTGACCAACAGTTATACCTCAATCAATATCAAAAACAAACCAAAACAAACAAAAAACTACTGCGGTTGCTGGAAATCAGTTCTGCTGAAGGGTCATGAGGACTCGAAACGTCAACTCTTTTCTTCTCCGCCGATGCTGCCAGACCTGCTGAGTTTTTCCAGGTAATTCTGTTTTTGTGTCAAAAACAAACCATCTGCTTATCGTCAAATTGTTGCTTGTGGGAGTTTGCTCTGCACAAATTGGCTGCCAAATTTCCTACATTATGACAGTGACTAAATTTTCAAAACTACATCATGGGCTGTAAAGCACTTTGAGACATACTTTGGTCATAAAAGGTGCTGTATAAATGCAAATCTTTCTTTTTCAAAACTCAGCAAGAAAACCATCACATTTTTTTTCAAGTGTTATAATTAAGTATTGCATAAAGATAAATGTGGTTTACCGATGAGTAGGATCTGTTCCATTCTCCAAATGTTATTAATCATAGGTATACAACCTACCTGGACAGGTTACACAGAATTAGACAAAATTTAAAGCACAGAAGCAGGCCATTCAGCACAATTGCTCTATGCCAGTCTAAACTCCATCCAAGCCTCCTTGTCTAACTCTATCTGCATGTCCTTTTTTCCTTTCTTCTTCACATACTTCTCCAGCTTCCCCTTTACCTCAACTACTCCCTGTGATAATGAGTTCCACGCTCTCTGGATTAAGAGGTTCTTCCTGAATCCCATATTGGATTTGAGTATCTTATATTCATTATCACAGCCATAGGACATCACTGCAGAAGTTCCTCGGGGTAGTGTCCTAGGCCCAACTGCTTTCAGTTGTTTCATCAATGACTTTCCCTTCATCACAAGGTCAGAAGTGGGGGTGATCGCTGATGATTGCACAGTTCCCATTCACAGGCCTGTGCCTGAATGCAGCAAGACCTGGACAACATTTAAGCTTGGGTTGGTGTGTGGTGTGAATGTAACCACTTAAGTGACTATCTCTAACAAGAAAGAATCTCACTATCTCCCCTTGACATTGAGTGGTATTACCATTGCTGAATCAGCTTCTATCAACATCCTGGAGGATAGCAGATTAGAAGGATGAGAGGTGATCTTATTGAAACATACAAAGATCCTGAGGGAACTTGATAGGTGGATGCTGAAAGGATGTTTCCCCTTGTGGGAGAGGCTAGAAAATAGGGCACATAAATATAAGGGGTCTCCCATTCAAGACGGAGAGGAGGAGAATTTTTTTCTCTCAGAGGCATGAGTTTTTGGAACTCTCTTCCACAGAGAACAGCGGAGGCAGCATCAATTAATATTTTTAAGGCCGAGGTAGATAGATTCTTGACTAGCAAGGGAGTCAAAGGTTATAGAGGATAGGTAGGAATGTGCAGTTGAGGCCACAATCAGGTCAGGCATCATCTTATTAAATGGCGAAGCAGGCTCAAGGGGCCAATTGGCCTATTCTTAACTCTTATATTCGCACCATTGACCAGAAACTCAACCGGACCAGCTATATAAATACTGCAGCTACAAGACCCGGTCAGAAGCTGGGAATTTGGTGGTGAGTACTCGCTTGCTGACTCCCCAAAGCCTGTCTGCCATATACAAGGTAGGAGGATGATGGAATACTCTCCATTTGCCTGGATGAGTGCAGCTCGAACAGCACACAAGAAACTTGACACCATCCAGGACAAAGCAGCTTACTTGATTAGCAGCCCGTCCACCACCTTCAACATTCACTCCCTCCACCATCAACACACAGTCGCAGCAGTGTGTACCATCTACAAGATGCACTGCAACAACTCAGCAAGGCTCCTTTGACAGCACCTTCCAAACCCACAACCTCTGCCACCTTGAAGACAAGTGCAGCAGATGCATATTCACTCCAAGCCACTCACCATCCTGACTTGGAACTATATCACCGTTCCTTCACTGTCGCTGAGTCAACATCCTGGAACTCCCTTCCTAACAGCACTGTGGGTGTACATGCAACAAATGAACTGCAGAGGTTGAAGGCCTTCACCTTCTCAAGGGAAATTAGGAATGGGAAATAAATGATGACCTAGCCAGCGAGGCCTACCACCTGTCAAAGAATTAAAAAAAGAAACTGAACTGGGCTAGCCATATAAATACTGTGGCTACAACAGCAGGTCAGAGGTTGGAAATGTTGTGGTGAGTAACTCATCTGCAATGGAAAACCACCACACGCAAGTTCCAATTCAGGATGGTGTAGAATTATCTCACCATTCCTTGATCATTGCTGTGCCAAGATCATGGAACCCTACCAAACAAGCACTATGGAAGTACCTTCACCACTTAAACCGCAATGGTTCAGGAGGTGACCATCACTCTCTCAAGGTCAACTAGGCATAGGACACAAATGCTGGCCTTGCCACTGACATCCACATCCTGTGAATAAATAAAAAGGCAGCAGAGTTTGTTGAAGTACCAAGACCTACACCATAACAGCATTTCATTTTGGCCTGTAACTAATCATTTATCATGAATGCCTGCTCCTACATAAAAAAAAAATACCCCAGCTAGCTCTAGATGGATGGGACACTTGCATGTGGGGAATGCTTTTTGTCTGAAGGGTTTAGGTAACCAGGTAGATACTCTATCAATCTTTTGCATTCGTCACAAGTTAGATGTGAGGATTGATCCATAAGGCAACTTTGCAATGCTATCTACTGAAATCTGATGCTTGATAGGCAGGCAGGGGATTGAAGAAACAGCCTTGACCTAGTAGACTTCCTTGTAAGATGTTAGCAGTGTAAAATGCACTCACTCACCCATTTGGCTATCCACTGCTTGGTCAGCAGTTTATCTCTTGTTTCCTGTGCTGTGAAGCAACTCTGAGTAGCTTAGGGTACTACCAGCAACTACATAGTGGAATTGGAAGTGAGTGGCTGCACATAAAGCGATAGGTCAAGAATTCCATGAACAGTCCTGGAATAATTTTTGGAACTGAGAATCTTTGGGAAAAGCTATAGATCAGCCATGGAGATTTCTTAGTCAGAATTCCCAACCAACGGTAGCTTTTAGTTCAGTATTACTATGTACTTACTGGAACTCATGCTGACAGGAGTACAGTTTACCAAGAAAGAAATTTAAATACATATTTTCAGAGGCTCAAATGGTGGGTTAATCAGTTTGTAATGAACTAAGTTAAGGTTCAATTAATAACCAGTAGACCATAAGACATGGGGGAAGAAGTAGGCCATTCAGCCCATCAAGTCTGCTCTGCCATTCAATGAGATCATGGCTGATCTGATCATCCTCAACTCCACTTTCCTGCCTTTTCCCCATAACCCTTGGCTCCTTTACCGATTAAAAATCTGTCTATCTCAGCCTTGAATATACTTAACAACCCAGCCTCTACAGTAAAGAATTCCACAGATTGACTACCTTCCAAGAGAAAAAATTCTTCTTCATCTTTGTTTTAAATGGGCAACCCCTTACTCTGAGATTATGCCCTCTGGTCCTAGACTCTCCCACAAGGGGAAACAACCTCTCATCATCTACCCTGTCAAGCCCCCTAAGAATCTTATATGTTTCAATAAGGTCGCCTCTCATTCTTCTAAACTCCAATGAGTACAAGCCCAAGTTACTCAACTTCTCCTCATAAGAAAATCCCTCCATACCCAGGATCAACCTATTGAAACTTCTCTGGGCTGCCTCCAATGCCAGTATATCTCCCCTCAGATGATGGGGCCAAAATTGTTCAGAATATTCTAGGTGTGGTATAATTGGTGCCTTGTAGTTTTAGCAAGACTTCCCTATTTTTATATTCTATTCCCTTTGAAATAAAGGCAAACATTCCATTTTCCTTTCCTATTACCTGTTGAACTTGTATGTTAGCTTTTTGGGATTCATGCACAAGGACTCCCAAATCCCTCTGTGCTGTATCCTTCTGCAGTCTTTCTCCATTTAATAATATTCAGCTCCTCTATTCTACCTGCCAAAGTGCATAACCTCACATTTTCCCACATTATATTCCATCTGCCAAGTTTTTGCCCACTCACTTAACCTGTATATGTCCCTCTGTCGACTCCTTGTGTCATCCTCACCACTTGCCTTCCCACTCATTTTTGTGTCATCTGCAAACTTGGCGATAGTACATTCACTTCCCTCATCTAATTCAATATATATTTTAAATAATTAAGGCCCCAGCACTGACCCCTGTGGCACTCCAGTAGTTACAGGTTGCCATCCCGAAAATGCCCCCCTTTTCCCAACTCTGTCTTCTATTAGTTAGCCAATCCTCTATCCGTGCTAATATACCACCCCCAACACCATGGGCTCTTATCTTATTAAGCAGCCTTATGTGCGGTACCTTACTGAATGCCTTTTGGAAATCCAAATATATTACATCTACTAGTTCCCCTTTATCTATCCTGCTCGTTACCTCCTCAAAGAATTCTAATAAATTTGTTAGGCATGATTTCCCCTTCATGAAGTCATGCTAACTCTGCTTGATTAGATTATGTATTTCTAAATGTTCTGCTATTATATCTTCTATAATAGACTCAACATTTTGCCCAATTTCCAACTGAAACCAGACTCCAAGAGGTGATGGCTCACAATGATCCAAATATAAAAAGAAAACCATGAAATGCTCAAATAGCCCCTATTTCAAACCAAACAGAGCTATATTTTAAATGTCCAACTGTTACTGGAAATACTTGGATACATGGAAATAACTTGAAATAGGCTTAATTGAATTAGTAGAACAGCCTTGCACAAAATGTTTCTATTTCACGTTATCAGCAATGAATAAAATGCCAGAATTAGAAACATATGTAGTAGAAAGGATATATGGTGTCTCAAGGGTTGTGGAAGCATGGCATGTGCAAAAAGAAAAAGGAGCAAATTCAATATGCAGGGGTAAAGTTTATTCATGATGGATATAGTTGCAGGTTGATTGGAAGCGCTGCCTTTTGGATTAGACATTATATTGACTGAACAATGATGCCAGATTTGTTGGTTGTCTCAAATTGTCCTCCCAGAAGAGGAGGGACCACAGAAAGTTGAACTGCATCTATTTTTGAAAATGACATGTATCAAATTGGATTATATTTATCAGCTAAAATGGAGTGAATCACTGTTGGTTCCTAGTAACTGAAACTTGTAAATTTGCCATTCTGTGCCAGCAGATTGGTTCAAGTTATTTATAATTACTACTGAGTGTATTGGTGCATAAGTACAGGAATTTCTTTGTCTGATTTCAACCATGCCCAGATGAATTTGTAAACCTTCAGCTAAACAAATAACAGCACAGTGTCTGTGAATTCTGAATGAACAACTATGTTGCTGGACATATTTAATCATAGCTACAAACTAGGGTAGGCCAAGGAAAATCTATTTAATTCGAACATTGCACAATGAGGCATCTCTAACTGCAGAACTGAAAATATGTTGAATCATTCACCTTTTCCTTGACAATGGTGAGTCATAGCAACTGCTTATCGTCCTCTTCCAGCTTAGTTAACAACCAAAGTTATTTTCAGAGTGAAGGCCTCTAGGGACAATTTGATCTAATTGTTCAGGGGCCAGCTAAGTGATATATGATTAAGAGTTAACATGGACTCCACTAAAAATAGGTTAAGAACATAAGAAATAGGGGACGAATAGCCCCTTGAGCCTACTCTGCCATTCAGTAAAATAATGACTGATCTTCTGTCTTAATTTCACTTTTCTGCAAGCTTCACATATACCTTGCTGTCGAGTGATCCAAAATCTATCTCTCTCGGCCTTGAATATACTCAATGATGGCAAATCCACAACCTTCTGGGCTAGAGAATTCCAAAGATTCACAACCTGAGTGAAGAAATTTCTCCTCATCTTGATCCCTTACCCTGAAACTGTATTCCTGTTCTCGATTCCCCATCCAGGGAAACTGCCTCTCAGTGTTTACCCTGGGTGGACCATACCCATCTGCTTACATTACATGATCATTGCACATCATTGGAAATCACTGTATTTCCGTATTTTGTTTGGACGGGTAAAGAAAAAAAGAAATCTTTTGACGGATACAATAGCAATGGTACTAGTAAAATGTCAACACCTCCTTTGTGGCATTTTTATTAAGAGAAGGAAATAATGTTTGTGACAGCCAAAATATTTCAACGATATATTTGCAACTTGGTAATACATTGGAATTACACAACAATAACTAGACAGAGTCTTTTTGTACTTAGCACATGGTGGCAGAGCATAAAGCACTGGGTAATGGAAAAAGGGAAGGCTGCTTTGATTCTCAATTCCAGTTTGCCCTGTTACCAAGACAAGCTGCTGTGAGGTCCCACAAAGAGGTTAGTTGTGTCCAGAGAGATTGTGGGGTCGGGGAAGTGCTGGGTGACGGGGGCAGGGGCAGTGAATAACAAAATCTAACTGAGTTGTCTCTGGGCAGCTGTCAGCTGCCTCCTAAAAACTCTGTCGCAAGAGCAGCTGAACCTTTTGCCAAAAATATTAAATAATAATGTTGCAGATAGATATATTAGCTTTCTACATTAAAACACAAATACTTTAAACAAAAAGTACCCTCCCTTAGCTTTTCTTTCCCTTTAAGTGAACCAATTTTTAGGCAATGTGGACAGTGAGTGTATTTCCTCAAAGTGTTACAAAGTAGAGTGACAATATATTTGTCTTTGGTTTTACCTCGAGTTTAACCTTTGGGTTTTCTCAGCTTTTAAATACAAACCTTTCCTGAACATGTGTCACATATTAGAATCAGTAGGTCAGCACATATTTTAAAATGCAACATCTGTCAATGGGAGTATTTATTAAAAGCATGTACACATTTACCTGCAATACCCTTTAAATAGCACTGCGACAACGGTTTCCAATATTAAATGTTGTCCTTGTAAAGTAACACAATATGGACAACAGAGCTGCTTATAGCTATGGATTTGAAAATACACAAGACATGATCTTGGTGTGCCTGCCATCTGGTGTGCTCAGCGATGATCCCTCTGGAGCGTGTGGGGCTCAATGGGACGGCACCTAATTTGCATGTAGAAACTCCAGTCAGGCTAGAAACTCTGGTACCCAACGGCTGAGGGGAGTGTTGCCCCACTCCTTCTCTGACACAATTCACGTCTCCCTTTGTAAGGGGTCCAATACCAAAACGTACTTGATCTTCAGGGTCCAAACAACCATAGAAGTTTATAAGCGGAGATGACCATTTGGCTGTGTGTGTCAACTTTTCACTAGAGCAACCAAAAACTAATCCTATTGTCCTGCTCTTTTCCTATAGCCATGCATGTTTCTTTGCTCCAAATACTCTAGTTTTCCCTTAATAAACCATGGTCCATCTGCTTCAATGGATGCCTGGAACTTAGAGTATCTGCTCAACAAGTGGATGAAATCCATCGCATCACACAAAACAAAAAAAAAGCCAATTCTTAATTTGGAAGCTGGAACATAAGGACCATGTGCATGGGATTGACATACGACTTGTAACTGGTCAATAAAGCACAAGGCAGCTATGATCAACATGGAACTTGATAGGCTGAACACTGACATAGTAACCATGCTCGAGACCAAGCTCACCAAGAGCAGATCACAAAGAAAAACATCACCCATTCATCTGGCAGAGGAAGAATTCAGAGGATACACGTAAGCAAGGTATAGGCTTTGCTGTAAGGAACTCACGACTCTCGATAGTAGAACTCCCCACAAATGGCTCAGAACGTGTTCTTTCCATTCAACTCTCAACTCAAACAGGTCCAGTTTGCCTCATGAGTATCTATGCCCCAACGCTGAGCTCCACGACAGAGGCGAAAGGCCAGTTCTATGAGGAGCTTGACACTTATCACTGCTATCACTTCCCTAAGACAGAACATCTTTATCTACGGAGGGATTTCAATGCAAGAGTGCATGTGGACCATGAGGCATGGCCCTCCTGCCTCAGACATCATGACACAGGAAATATAAATGAAAATAGACAGAGATTACTTGAGCTTTGCTGCTACTTCGAGCTTTGTGTAACTAACACCTCTTTCAGAACAAACCATGTCACAAGGTGTCCTGGAGACATCCAAGATCAGGGCATTGGCACCAGCTGAATCTGATCACCACCAGATAGGGCACTCTGAACAGCATTCATAATAACATGCAGCGGCCATGATACTGACTGACTGTGATATAGATTATGCCCAGTGTGCTCTAGGGTGAGGATGCAACACGAAGTGTTTTTATTCAAAGCAGAAATGCCATCCGCATATCAATGTCAGCCACACTGCCTACCCAGATAAAAACCACCAGTTCCCCGGCTCAAATGAGCAGGCGCTCTCTGGCATCCCACAGAATGCAGAAGTGAAATGGAAAATACTTCAAGATACAATCTATAATATCACACTGGGAGGCAAGAGCGAAAAAATGCTGACTAGCCCGAGGCTAACATCACTGTGATAGAGCCCATCATTGAAGCCAAGTGGTCCACTCTCATTAATTACAAGAGCAAGAAAATTCTGAATACACTAAGAACCACTCAAGTAAAATCCAACAGACTACAAGGCCTTGCACCAATAACTACAGGTTACAACTTTGCCAGAATATCCAGATGTCTTTCGACACAGGGAATGATTGGAGGACATCAAAAAGACAAAAGGTTCATCAGCAAAGAAAATGGCTCCATTGAAAACAAAAGCTGGGGAGGTCATCATCACCGAGTGCAATGAAGAGTTGAGATGGGTGGAACATTTCCTTGCGTTGTATTCTAGGGAGAACACCGTCACCGAAGAAGCTCTAGACACCATCCTGCCTGTCATGGCAGAGTTGGATGTCAAATATACAGTGGAAGAGCTTAGCAAAGCTATTGACTTGTTTGTCATGGGCAAAGCTCCAGTGCTGGTGCTATACCATCGAAACTCATCAAGCACAGGAAACTGGCACTCCTTCAGGATCTGCACAAACTTTTCTGTCTCTGCTGTAGGAAGGAGACAGTGCCCCAGGTGATGCAAAGATTGTGACCACTGTACAAGAACAGGGGTGACCATAGCAATTATCCAGGCATCTCCATGTTGGGCATCATGAGAAGAGTATTTGCCCTTGCCAGATAGCAGATCCTGGCTGAACGCAGCTACCTTGAATCCCGGTTTCAGAACTGGAAGAACTACAATTGACATGAACTTCTCAGTCTGGCAACTGTAAGAGAAATGTCGTGAACAAAGGAGACCACCATATATAGTCTTAATCGATCTCACCAAGGCATTCGAACATGTGAGCAGACGTGGTCTGTTTAAGCTGTGGAGAAAATTGGCTGCCCACAGAAGCTGCTCAATGAGATCTCTTTTTTCCATGACAATGTGATGGGTAAGGTCAGCTATGACGGGAAAACATCGGAACCCTTTGAGATTCGCGGTGGGGTCAAAGAGAGTTGTGGTCTGGCACCAACACTCTTTGGCACAATCTCTTCTTTGCTGCTGTCATATGCCTTCAGGTCATCTACAGAGGTTGTCTACTTACTTACCAGTACTGACAGGAAACTGGCTTGCCCTGACGATGCCACTCCAACATTCCATACTGAGGAACATCTGCAGTGGCAAATGGATGGACTCTCTCACACCTGTGAAGAGTTTGGTTTGCCCATCAGCATCAGAAAGACAAACATCATGGTCCAGGATGTCCATTTATCAGCATTGACAATGTGATGCTGGAGGTTGTTGATTGCTTCATGCATTTAGGCTCCACAAGCACCACAAATCTGTCACTTCAAAATCAACACAACGCATTGCAAATTGAAGCTGTTATGCCCAAGCAAGACTGAACAGCTTTCCGTCAGTTCTGGTGTGCCAGTAGACACTCAGGTCTCTGACACTGTTCTCTCTCAAAACCATGTTTTGCCCAAACATGGACAAAAGGACTGACTTCCAGAGGTGAGATGAGAGTGACTGCCCTCGACATCAAGGCAGCATTTGACCCAGTGTGATGTTAAGAAGCTCTGGCAAAATTGAAGTCAGTGGGAATCGGGGGAAAACTCTCCATTGGTTGGAGTCATACCCAGCACAAAAGAAGGTATTTGTGGATGTTAGAGGCCAATCATCACAGCCCCAGGACATCACTGTAGGAATTCCTCAGAGCAGTGTCCTAGGCCCAACCATCTTCAACTGTTCCATCAGCGACTTTCCCTCCATCATAAGATCAGAGATGGAGACATTTGTGAATGATTGCACAATGTTCAGTACCATTTGTAGCTCTTCAGGTAATAAAACAGTCCATGTTCGCATTTAGCAAGGCCTGGGCAACATTCAGGCTTGGACTTATAAGTGGTAATTAACATTCAGGCCACACAAGTGCCAGGCAATGACCATCTTCAATAAGAGAGAATCCAACCACCTCTCTTTGATATACAATGGCATTATCATTGCTGAATTCCCCCACCATCAACATCCTGGGCGTTATCATTTTCCAGAAACTTAAATGAACCAGCTGAATAAATACTGTAGCTACAAATGCAGATCAGAGATCATAGATACTGCAGTAAACAATTCATCTCTGGACACCCAACGCCTATCCACCATCAACAAGGCACAAATTAAGAGAATACTCTCCACTTCCCTGGATGAGTGCAGCTCCAAAAGCTCTCAAGAAGCTCAACACCATCAAGGATAAAGCAGCCAGCCATATTGGCACTGCATCCACCACCTTAAACATTCATTCCCTCCAATGCTAGTGCACAGTGGCAGCAGTGTGTACCACCTAAAGGATACACTGCAGTAACTTGACAATATTCCACTGACAGCACCTTATAAACCTGCGACCTCTGCTATGAAGAACAAGGGCATGAGACACATGGGAATACAATCACCTTCAAGTTCCCCTCCAAGTCGCACACCATCCTGGTTTGGGAATATATCACTGTTCCTTCACTGTAGCTAGGTCAAAAGGTGGGTATGCCTACACCAGATCAACTTTACCGGTTCACGAAGGAGGCTCACCACTACCTTCTCAAGGGCAATTAGGGATGGGCAATAAATGTTGGCTTTGCCAGCAATACCCAAATGCCATGAATGAATGAAAAAGTGAATTCTTTTTTCCTCTAATACCAACCATCCTAATGCGGTGGCATTATTCCAAACTTACCCTATGGTTTTAACCACTAAGAACACTGTTACATAGAGCTGTAGAGACTGACAATGTAGTGGTCTGGATACTTTCAGATTCAAGCCTTGTCATGAGGCTATGCCCCTTTATTTTTGAAAATATGAGTTATCAACTTTCAACTGACTGGAAATTTTGCAATTTGAAATGAGACAGAACAAGCTACTTAAAAATGTGAGGCCATCTTCCAAGGTGAAGGTGAAAAACAAACAAATCACCCTCAGGGGAGTGCGGAGAGAGAGGCATAATTTAGAGACCCATCAAAACTTGTCAATGTCTAAGGAAGAGACATTAATATGCGAAGTGCTGGATATTGAAATAATGGTTGCCACAGGCAGATACACCCAAACCCTCTTGGAAAGACACGACAGGTGGAGTATATAAGGGCAAGACTGCTAACCACTAGAGAGAGAGATTGTAAGAAAGCTTTGAGCTGAAGAAACAGGCTGAAAGCTGGGTTTTCACCCTCTCTCTCTTTTGGAACAAGTGTATTACCCAGATTGGAAGCCAATGTTGCTAGAAATCTACCAGTGAACTGAGATCTCATAATAATTACAACATCTTCTACATCTGACTGCATCCACGAAACCAGCCAGTCCAAATCAGTTGCAACATTTAAAAATCTATGCCTGAAGGACAATCAAATGACACTTAACCATATATTCATTTAACTATTTTACTTCTGATATCTGTGTATTTGACGGCATTTTTTCATTATTTTTTCCCTCTGGTTCAGTGGTTAATAAATTTGCTCTTTCTTTGGCTCAAGAAAACATTGTTTGATCGGCTCTTTATTGCTCACAGCTTCAATAGTTAAATACATTCTCACAGTCTGATTTGGAAAAGGTATGTCCTCATGAAAAAGAAATTCAAACCTTTGCTGTGACCAACCGAGGAGGCTGAATAGAGGGGAGACAGTTCACCCCTTCTCACCTGGTCATATCAGCCTCAAAAATTGTGATCCAACTGATTAACCCACACAATCGCCCAGAATTTCTGGTTGTAATGACAGCAAAACTATCAGCATTCATCTTCATTACTGCCTAAAATAGCTTCTGGTATTCACATATGCACACTTAAATGTGGTAATCAGGAAGGTTCTGTCAGAAATAGCCTGCTCCTCCACAGGGTAGCTGTTGCAGTCTTCACAGGTACAATCACCACAGAAATCAGTGAATTGCAACTTTCTATGCAATATTCTCACTGCGAAAGTCACTGAAAACATTATGCCTTGTTGAATTAGGTGTAACTTAAGTTTTTTACCAGTGTGTGATGTCATAATCACTGCTGAACAATCCATCTGGCCCTGAAGAACTAATATTAGAAAACTTGAGTGTCATTTCCTCCATTCCATTTTAAGTAAAAATTCCACATGATTACAATAATATATTTAAGTTTATCATATCACAGCTTCTGCCTTAATCTCATGTTTATGCCCCAGTCTTTATTTTACTCTCTGTAGAATGATTAAAATTGAATGGTAATCAGTGCCTTTTACTTACCTTTTTGCTGTCTGTGAGAATTCTACAATCTAATTGGCTGCTCAGCCTGCTTGATGACTTCACTGTGCCTGGATGCTAGAGATCCCCTACAGATGATGTCAGAATGAAACTGACAGCATAATAGGAGTTGAGGCTACTGATCCAGCTAAACCTTGGTGGGCAGCTTCCTTTGAGGTCAGTGGCGAGTGCCATCCCTTAATTGCTGACCAGAAAATCCTGACCAATATAGTTATCAAATTCTAACAATGTATAACTTTAAGAAAAATGGACAAAAAGTCCAAATGAAAAGAAATACAACAAGTTTGTGGAGCCTTACCTGTTCTGGCAGATGAAGAACTGTATGTTCCTCAGAGTTGAATACCGAAAGAGCCTTGTATGCAGAGCAGGCTATGAGTGAGTTCTACAAGGGACAAAAGGAGTTCCTTTTTGTTTACCATTTAGAAATCAGTAGCTTTTTGTGATATCTGGTTACACTCTATATTTTTAGATCAAGAATTCTTTCTTACTATATCAATTTTAAAATACCATGATATAAAATACATTCACAGAAATTCTAATACTTAAAGAAAATAGTTCCATATGAAAATTGCCATTAAACAATTTTTCAATCATATATAATTGCTTAGATGAATACAGTACTGTAGTGGTTATGTTACTGGAGTAGTAATCCAGGGGCCAGGACTATTAATCCAGGAACGTAAACCTAAATCACACCATGGCAGTTTGAGAATTGAATAATTTGACAACTGTTTCATGCTATATTTCTAATGCAACAAGCTCAACACACAATTGCCTATCAGGAAGACTTCCATTTTCTTCCTTAATACTTGTTCCCAATAATTTGTCAAGCAACTCTTTGCTAGGTTACAAACCATTGATTTAATTAGAAAGATGACAGGTAGTGTGCAATGACATGGGGAGAGTCCTGTGAACTACTGCAGCTATAAACTTAGTTGTCAAGTGCAGAGCTTCCAAATTAGTCATGGACGGATCAATTACAACATAATTCTGGGTAATATTCTGACGAAATATTAATCTTTAAAATACAATTTAAAATGCAAGGCACATCTGCTACGGCAAAAAGTTCTCATTTAGTCAGCAGGATGCGGGTTAATTATACCTTACTCTGGGTGTGGCTCCACAATATGCTTACAACTTGCGCTCTGAATTTCTGTACAGAAAACAAAAAACCCTCATAAATAACTGTAATCTAGAAGTACAGAACAATCCAAAAACATCAGGCTTTGATTAAATTTATAACAAGCCAACAATGGGCATTCAAAACAAATTCTCAACAGTCAAAGCATTTAAGATACAAGCAAGCAGACTGGGTACAATGTCAAGATTCCTCTTAACTTTCCATTACTGTACTTATAAGAGGTATTCAAAGATATCCACTACAATATTAAATATTCTTTTGGTGAGTTTAACATAAGCAGTGCATTTCCAAATCTTACTAGTACAGTATCAAACATAAATTTTTCAACTAATTTGTTACCCAAAAAAAACACTGACTTTAAAATTTCCAGCTGGTCTCAGCACCCTATTGGAAAGTACATGTGTACGGGGATCAAGCGGTTCTGTGATGTCACCAATTATACACAGAGAGCTCGGGCAAGGTTTCAGAGGGAGTTCTGCACTCTGGAACCTTACCCGAGCTTGAGTCAACACGTTCAGGAGCAGAAAACTTAGGATGGTAACGAGTTAAAACTCCACTTAAAATGTCTCTTGGAAGAAAGTGCTGTTAGACAATGCATTAGGTAACAAATGCACTCACATCTGAAGATATCAATTTGCAGTCAATTTGATCTTTAACAGTAATATGGATAGAGATGTCACATTATCTAACTGTGACCACTTGTGAAATTTATTAAAGTGCCAACAGGCAAGTTGGAGAGTTCCTGTGCATTCTGTGGCAATTCTGGTTCAAAAAGTAATAGCTGTTACATTTCAAGCCCTGCATACAACAATTTATATTTAAATACCACCTGTAATATATCAAACATTCCAAGGTGCTTCACAAGAGCATTATAAAGCAAAATTAGACACTGAGCCATATACAGCAGAATTAGGGCAGATGATCTAAAACTTGGTCAAAGAGGTTGGCTTTAAGGAGTCTCAAACGGAAAGAGCTGGGTAGAGAGGCAGTGGGGTTTCGGGAAGGAATTCCAGAGCTCAGGGCCTAGCAGCTGAAGGCACGGCCACCAATGATGGCCGCAATTAAAATCAGAAATGCTCAAGAGGTCAGAATAAGATGAGTGCAAATTTTTCAGAGAGCTGTGGGACTGGAGGAGATTACAGAGATGGGGAGAGACAAGGTCATAGAAAGATTTAAAAACAAGGATAAGAATTTTAAAACAAAAGCTTTGCTTAACCAGGAGCCAATGTAGGTCAGCAAGCAAAGGGTGTTCTATTCCGAAAGCTAGTTGTTGATGGATGGCACTGGAGTCAATCTTCATTCAGTCCTACATTTATTTACAAAGTAAAACATCTCACACACACACACACACACACACACACACACACACAGAGCTGCACAAACAGAAGCGTTATGTGAAACTTCAATCATCATGTTATGCGTGGACTTTTAAGAACAAATAGCACTGAGCAAGAGAAGGCAATTTTATCAAGCTTGCTGCTTCCATTGTCCATTTACAAGACACTCCATCATAGTCATAATTCAATCCATTAAATCTTGAGAAAAGATTGGGCAATATTTCTGTCCAATTCATTCCCCACCCACCAAATAGTAATTCAAGCAAATCTCCAGAATACCTATATCACCTTGCATCCTGCATAATACATGCAGCCTAAAACAAGCTGCTTTCTGTTCCTGGCTGGGCATTCATCCAGCTCTTTCCTAAGTGAACCTAGTATTAAATGCTTCATTTGGTATTTAGTTAAACACAATGTTGAGATACAGTTTTAGCAGCATGAAGGCCTGAGCAATTTTTATAACAATGCTAAGGAAGACGGCACTTCCTATCGCAGATACAGAGATCAGCTTCATGGCTTTAAAATTGTTATATGCCCAGAAATAAGTTAGAATATTCATTCAGAAACTATAGTGCCCCCACCACAGCATCTTTAAATTATTCTTGGATTTTTGCTCCTGTTACTCTACCTGGGAGGCCATTCAATGTGGTGCACATTCTTTAGGTGAAGAAATTCCTGTTGTCAGTCCTAAATTTGGTTTTTGCTACTTTGAATGTTCTATAATCATGGTTTATTTTTTTAAAGGAGTTTTCAGCATTTGTCTCTTCTCTTCCATTTCTATGCATATCTTGGACCATCTCTTACATTAGCTAATGCAAATTACCTCATATTCCGTGGACTTCACATTTAGCAAAGGAACCAGAGCAAATACTTCAGTCAGGGTTTTGACAACCAGAGGTCGTGTGTCACAGCTGAGCTTTGGGGATAAAGCATACCACGTCGAACGAATATCAACCACCTAAAGGGGAGAAAGAAATGGACAACTTCAGCAAAACGCTTGCAGTTCAATACTTTAATATGCAACCGCTATTGCTCACTTCTAAATGTGTCACATTTCCTAAAGCTTTCTTTGATTGTTCTGGAGAAATAATTATCCTCTCAAAACTTCG
This sequence comes from Cetorhinus maximus, assembly GCF_964194155.1. Taxonomy (NCBI): domain Eukaryota; kingdom Metazoa; phylum Chordata; class Chondrichthyes; order Lamniformes; family Cetorhinidae; genus Cetorhinus; species Cetorhinus maximus. The sequence goes on from NC_135880.1 coordinate 132,475,225, forward strand.
GCGGGGGGCAGGGGATGAAACGGGGTTCCAAAGAATGTGGTGGCGGTGAGCACACAAGATTTTGGTGAGATGAACAGGAAATGAGCAGTTATGTTTAGGTGAATGCTGAGCAAAAAACAGGAGAAAAAAAAGGTAGAAATAAAATAAGTACTGGGGAGGGAGTCTTGGGAGGTGTGTGGGTCGCTAACAGGAACACAACAGTTGGAGTAGGATTAAAAACAGAGGAGTGGTATTTCATTTGGAATTATTATTGCTACAATTTGTAACTCTGCATCAGGGTAAATTCGTACAGAAATCTGAACTGCAGTCAATTTTTGAACTGCTTATGTACGGTGATTGAATTTAAATCAAAACCAGATAAAATACTGGCTAAATGTTTGTCAGTGACTAAATGAACCTAGTATTAAATGCTTCATCTGGTATTCAGTTAAATGCAGAAGCTTTTATCATTTCAAGTGTGAAGTATCTTCACCTAAGATTCAAAATCATAGCAAAACCTAAGCAATAAAGTTCCAATGATCTCCAAAACATGATGAGTAGGATACTACTTATTCCAAATGTAGTTGAAGCATTTGGCTTGCAGATGCCAACTACTCTTCCATTGGAAGAGCAGAAAGTCAGGATACCTATCCTCCTGAGCTGCTCTTAAATGCCTGCATAGCATTAGTAACGAAAGCTTGTGAGGGAGGGGAGAAGTGACAATTTTTCTTTTTTGGTTAGCTCTCACAAGCACAAACACTTTGCAGAAAGTTCAAAGACTAAGGCTCTGCTCAGCTCTTCTGTATGTGCTGCGGCAGTCATGTTCAACCAAGTAAACCAACACAAGAGTGGAAACAATTCTGTGCTGTTTGACACAGTGATTGAAAATAAAGCAAAAGGTAATGTTCATAATCCAGACTTTAAAAGAAGCACATGCCTGAAATAAGTGCACATGGTCAGGCTAAAGTGGGGAACTGATCTGCTCAGAGTGATTTGCAGACAAAATATTTCAGTCAATGCAACATACATTTACAAGAATAAAAATTTAAAACCCAAGCTTGGTCAGCATGATATTAATTAGTTTTGTTCACTTATCTACACTTCATCTCTTTCAACCTATAGTAACAAAAAACTGTGCAAAGCTAACCCTCAAATCAATTTAAACACAGTGAAAAATAACTGTCAATGAATGCTAACTTCTGGATGGCAGTACTTCAAAAAAAAATCTAAAATTTTCACAGTAAATTCCATGTGCTCCTTACCTCACACTTTAGTGTAAAACAGGATAGAATATCAAGCAAAATTTCAAGCTGCACCAGCAGCCTCCCACCATGAACCAATTTAGTCAGGCTTACCTCAGCTTGACATAATGCATGCAGGCCCTGAAGTGCAAGAACTGTAGGTGTAGCCTGGTCTGGTCTTGTGCATTCATTCATTACTTTGGAGATTGCTGCCAACATATCAGCTCCATGCTGGTAAGATCTACAAAAGCACAAACAAAAAATATGGAAGAAGAAATGTAAGAGAGCATTAAAATATCTAACATAATATTTTATTTCCAACTTGGATTTATCCATTGAACCAGCTCAAATTGAAGTAATTCTCCTCCAAACCTACCAGAGACCTGCTTATCAATTGTCATTCTGGAAAAGACAATCGACTGAGAAACTTTACTGGTTACTGGGCTTAGACTCCAATGAAACACGCATAAGGCGGCTAGACTGATGAATTTAGGTCACAGGCAATTCTATCTTATGTACTACTTCAATCTAACCTAATCCTGTAGAAAGGCTGGATACTATGTCCCAAGCTTTCAGAACAAAAGTTCCAAAACAAGGAATAAAGAATTTTCAGATGGAAAAAAGGCCAAGTCACACAATGGGGATTCACATGGCGTGACAGTAGGAGATCACATGTGCCACTGTATCTGTAACATGAAGACGACATTTTTACAAGAATGCGCAGCATTTGGTTTCTCGAGACCGTACCAAGAAATGCTGTAATCCTATGACAAATACAGAATGAAGAACTGAATTTATTTCCATTTGAGAAAAAACTGAGGACTGACATGAGGATTATTTTACAGCAACTGTGATCAAAGAACTTGAAAAGGTCAGTACAAAATTAATAAGCCTGAAGTGAAATTAGAGATTCAAAGAAACTCTTCCCTTATGAGGAACTGGACAAATTCTCAGCAAGAAAAAAAACTCAACTGATACTGTGCTGATTAATTCCTTCAAAAAGGAGCTTTCTAGATAAAGCAGGAGAAAGCAGCTTCACACAGATTGGTTCCTGGGATGAGGGGATTGTCCTATGATGACAGGCTGAGCAAATTGGGTCTATATTCTTTGGAATTTAGAAGAATGAAAGGTGATCTCATCGAAATATGCAAAATCCTGAAGGGGCTTGACAGGGTTGACACAGAGATTGTTTCCCCTAGTTGGGGAATCAAGAACAAGGGATTGATCATTTAGGGCTGAGACGAGGAAAAGTTTTTTCACTCAGGATTGTGAATCTTTGGAATTCACTACCCTAGAGGGTTGTGGATGCTCCAGCGTTCAGTATATTAAAGGACGAGACAGACAGATTTTTGGCCTCTCAGGGAACCAAGGAATATTGGGAGCAGGTGGGAAAGTGGAGTTGAGGCAGGAGATCAGCCATGATCATACTGAACGGGGGAGCAGGCTTGAGGGGCCATGCTGTCTTCTCCTGCTCCTATTTCTTAAGTTCACACCCATGAACTAAAGTTGGAAAACATCTATCTACACTCAATGCCAAAATTCTTCTGTAGTAATACTTGAGACCTCAGCCCAAGAAAATACATAACATTAACAGTTGCTTGGCGTACAGGACTCGAATATTGTTGAGAAGAGGGACATGTTGCCGAAGCTTTTCATCTTGCACTCGTCAGGACAAATGCAAGAATGTCAAATTTAAAATGATCACAACAATTTATACTACAGGAGAAAAGGGTGCTGATTGATTGCCAAGTCGATTCCGGTTGCTGTCTCCATGGCAACACCTCGGCCCAAGGGGAACTTTAGGCTCCCCATGCTCCCAGGTAATTCAAAAAAGGTGCAAGGTTTGGGCATATTCCTTTTGTTTGCAGAGAACGAGTCCTTGCATATGAAAATATGTTGCTTCTAGCAAGCGTAAATGAGTCATGTTACAAGCGCAACTGTATATCCTAAATTAGCTGTTAGTGTAGTTATTAGCGTACTCAGGATTCTTCAGCGAGGGTTGCCCAATTGCAGAATCACATCTAACAGTAGACATCTTGCTTTTGGTTTTGCAATTTCCAGCTGCATTGCCCATTACGAATAGCCGGAGAAAATGCCTTTTGATTCGATCAGCCAATTACTGACATATGGTCTACTTACCTGGCATTTGACTGACACAAATTCATACATGACATTGCTTAATTACGTGGTAGGTGAAACACATTTTGGATTAACGGCAGAACCCTATTAGTGCAAAATACCACATGCGTCGCCACTGCATAGTAGCAGCGTGAAATGGCTTGCTTAGCACTATTGCTTACATTTTTGACATACATTGCCTTTCCAGAGTAAATTGAGGTAGACCGGGCATACATGGTGTCCTTAAAACCAAACGCAAATGCACGAGTTGCTAAGTTCATAAATCCAATGAATACAAATTCAGAAAACATCAGCACATCTAGATTGTCGTGATATAGCAACACAGTGCAAAAGTTAATGGCTCCCTTATGCGTTCATAAATAAACTTGCAATGTCAAATGAGTACATAGGCAAGGCGTTGCTATCAATATGTAAGTCACATCTAGCCTTAGTGAAGGTGGAGGAATCCTTCGCTGGGCAAGTGGAAAGCTCACTAACAACTCAACCATTTCACTCAATCATGCTGCGCAGAACCGGACATTGATAAAATAGGGTGTGATAGGCCAAAGCTTCAGGACTCTGATCGCTAGTGTCCAGATGTTCTACTGAAGATGTATGTTGCAACCCTGTGGAAGCCCTGACGTGCAAACTTACATGGAAATTGCCCACGAAGTTTCAGCTTCGAATAGGTAATTTCCCTGCTCCCTAGGACCCTCCGCAAATGTCTCTGACTCTGAGCTAGAGTCAGTACTTCGGACAGTTATGTGGACTTATTTGGGGTAGTTACCCAGGAAACATTAGACAGATTAAAACCTAGTCTAACATCTGGATAGCTACACAACTGACCCCCAGGTAACTCCCTGACCACACCCAACAGGACCTGGCAACTACCCCCAACCCAACCCAATGACACGCCTGACCCTCACTATGAACCCCAACTACCCCTCCTCAGATTGCCCCCTCACCCACCTCACCTAACATTGGAGACTGGACATTAAAACTTACCATATGGCAGCCAGTGCCGTAAAAAAAGGGACACGCTCTGTCTTTCCCTGACTCTACTCTGCTGCAACGGAGTTCCCCGAATGACTCTGCACTGTGCATTTCTGTGAAAGCCAGGCTCAGAAGGTCCCAGAGCTGACTAGCCAACCAATCAGCACGCTTTTCTTCTGTAGCATAAATTGTTGCGATTGTTTGAAATTTGGTATTCTTGTGTTTGTACTGATAAGTGCAAGACGAAAAGCTTCAGCAACATGTCTCTCATTTCAGCAATATACAATATTCAGCCTTGCAATAGAGACCATTCTCACCTTTTTTTGCATATGTCCCTGATGGATGCTGCTTTGGCTATCACCTGTTCCCACTGATCTTCCTTAGCAAGCGACATTGATGGCACATCAACTAATGCCATGAACTTCTGCAGTTCTGGATAAACACGGTCCTAAGAAATGAACAAAATCAAACGGTAATTGCAAAGGACTCCATGCAAATAATTAATAAAATAGCATTTGGAAATCCAGAATACCATAAAACTTCAAAACTGAACTTAGTGTATGCTCTATAATAATGTAAAAAAACTCCAAAGGAAATATTGTTCTCCTAAATATTAACACAAAACTACACTTTGATAGGTGTTGGAACATATTAGTTAATGACACACTTTAGGTTTGTAAGACACCAGCCACTGTGTATAATTTTCAATGGTGATTGAACATCTTGATTGTTTTTTATTAATGCATTTCAGGAGAGTATAGGGTACATGAGTAGTTCTACAGCCTGAGGTTTCGCATTCACAGAAACACAGAATTATAGCAATGCACCTAAACAACTGGTCACAACACTAGAGTGCTGTAAATCAGTTTAAAAAAAAGGAGTACCCACACTTAAATACAAGGCGGCATAATTTGGAAAAAAAGTTTTACTTTATGGAAACACTGGATTACATAAAGAACCCATTCAAAATAATTTATGCAACTCGATATCCAAATCAAGCAACATAAAACACTCAAAACTTGATCACTCACGTTACATAGTCATAGTACAATGATTGCAATACACTGATAGCCATGGATTTCTATTCTCTATTTACAAAATGGTCAGTCTTCACTTTGGCATTTGCTGCACATTGCATACTGCTGAAAGTCCACATTGCCAGAACAACTGTGACTACCTGTCAATGAGATAAAACTGATGAAAAATGTTAACCACACATGCAATTTCCTTACCTGATTTTCCCATAGAATTGTCATAAGGCGCAGAGATATGGCTTTAAGTTTTGTTGTTTTCCACAGCATTTGTAAGGCACGAATTATCTGAGCAACACAAATCTAATATCAGAAGGTAAGACAGAGTTAGAAGCCAGTTTTTTGGTTATGTGTGTTCATTTTTTTCTGAAGATACTCAATCAGCCTTCAGAAATTCACTAATATCTGAGCAGGTCGTGGAAAGGACTGCAGTTTCCAAACATTTCATCTTACACCATTTATGAATCCTAACTGAAGCCAAGTTTCATTTACTAATCCTGTAGGTAACAAAATATTTTCATTGATGAGATGAATGGTATTTCTTAACACAAACCTTGTGTGTGCCTAGAGCAGGAAGTGTGTAAAGAATAGCCCGATATAGGGTAGGTTCCAGTGGTCTTCCCAACTTAAACATCAAAACAGAAATGAGATGTGGTACCTGAAAATGAAAAGGAATGCAGGGAACCAGGTCACCTTAATAGTAACAAGGAATTATTCATTAAATAATATGACTCCTCCCTTGACATACAACTAATCAAATCAGAACGGCTGAAAATGTTCTAGACCAAAACAATAATTTAACTGACTCAGTACAAAGTGCTTAAAGTATTACATTTTACTCATTTTTAAAAAAAATTGTAATTAGTGAAGACAAAAATTTCATTTCCTAACAGTCAGCTTGAATAACTATTGTCAGTATTTGAAGCATAAATATTTCATATCTCAGACAGACATTGCTAAGGTGAGTAACTCATTAACTCATTCAAGGTACAAATATGAGCATGGTAAACAACAGTGATTGCTGGCTGCAATGGTAGAGGTGTAAAGTATTTCATCCTGCATATGGTTTTTAACTAACTGTTGTATTAGTGGAATCACTGTCATGTAAACCTGTCCTTTGTTCTTAGACTTTGTTTGGCGGCAACAGAATTGTTACCTGAGAAGCATCGGCTTTAGCCAATTCTGTAGTTGTATCCAAAGCTCTGTGAAGGCACTCCCTATCCTCTTTTAAAATTACATAGGCAATCAGCAGAGTAATGTGTTCAGGAACTTTGTCATTTAGAGCCAGTGTTGATTTGATAGAAGACAACCAAACAGAAGCAGCACTGACATCCATACTGAAAGCATCCAAAAGTTTCCAAGTTGCAAAGACAGTTTTATACCAATTGGTTATCGGAAAGATAAGTTCACAAGAAGGCTAAAAGAGAAAAAAAACATGGTTTTAGCTTTTATGTAATAGAAGAATTTAAAAGAACAATCATGGTACACAACTGTTGACAATGTATTATCAAAAGGAGGTGGTAAGTGGGAATGAAGGGAGAGGAAATGGTTCTTCCCATTTTCTTCTAAATTTAGCTCATATTAACAACAAATTGACAAAAATTCCAACCATATAGGAGCTGTTCTGAATTTAGGTTTCTGTTGTCCCTGCCATGGAGGTACTCCATATTAAATCGCCAGCAGAGACTTAATTAGCCATCCTATGAAACTTAGTTGAAGTCACCAAAGGTTGCCATGCAATGAAATGGTTTTAGAAGGCAACAATATGTGGAAACTCCTCTTTGCCAAAATGAGGAATTGCCACTCCAGGGCTCGAGTAATTAATCGAGGCTGACAATTCCGTGAAGTACAGGGGGTCAGGTGTGCTATATTTTAGAGAAAACTTGGGACTTTAATTCAAAGAGAAGTAGGCCATTCCCCTAGCATCCAAGCCAACATCCATCTCCCAACTTCCCTTTCCAAAACAGATTACCTGGTCATTTGTTGCATTTGTGTTTGTCAGATTTTATTGTGAAGAAAGTTCACTTACATAACAGTCACCACATATTGAAACAATTGATTGAACATGAAGCACTTTGACTTTTGGTGAGAGATGTAAAATTCCTTTAAACATTTTACAGATATTTAAATATAAAACTTATAACCATAGTCTTGTTAATTGCTCTGAAGTATTCGCTCACGCTTTTCCAAATACGTTTAGATATTTAAGCCATGTTAAACATACTGTGTCTGGTCTCCAGCTCCAAGACCCAAGTTCTGGAATTCTCTCCCTAAACCTCTCTGCCTCACTATTGCTGTCTCCTCCTGTAAGATGTTCCTTAAAACCTACCTCTTTGAAAAAGGTTTTGGGCATTTGTCCTAATCTCTCTCTAGGTAGGTTGCTGTCAAGGTTTTTTTTTGATACTACTCTTGTGAAGAACCTCAGGTCAAAATACAAGTTGGTGTTGTTGTTAAAACAAAAATATTAAATATTAGATGAGTTTCCACTAAAATTTAAATTAAAATACGTTTTTTACTTGTTACAGTATAAATCAAAATGTCACAGGAACCATCATCTCTTCCTTACCTTCTGTCTGCTAGCAAAGTCTTTTACCTCCTCATTCTGTATAATATTAAGGAGTTTCACAGCCAGTTGCTGGTTGACTGGTGTAACCTCTGCATCTGACGTACAGTTCATAACCGCTGTAGAAGATACTATCTGCAGTAAAGGCATCACTAGGATCAGAGCTGCCTTGTGTAAATTGTGCACAGATGACAAAGACAGGATCTTCAGTGCTGTCAATATTTTAAAAAAAAGGGCATTTAAATCCTTTCATTAGATTTTCACAATTTTCAGTGCAAAATAGAATGTAAACAATCATAGGTGGCTCCATTACCGAAGAAAAAAGCCTCCAAAGTGCAGAAGATAAGAAAATTGCTCTGACTAATTTATCTTGGATATTGCAAAAAATGTTTCTGGCATTTATGAAGCTGATTTGTGACGAGCGTGATGTTCAATAAAACTACACTCTGTAGTAGTATGTTTCAATACTTTTACTCACACTTAAATTTTAGGCAGATTAGTGGCAATACCAGAGTCATGATTATGGATCGTTATATGATGATAAACAGCATCTTTAGATGAGTTTTTAAACATAGGTGAATCAACAGGGATCACTATAAAAAGAGAGTTTTATCACACAGCCACATGCAGATTTTTTTTTCCCCAAAAGCAACAGTTTATTGCAAGTGGTCTCAATGCCACTCAGGCATTGGGAGTAGAGCGGTGGGTCACAAATAAAATTTTAATCTATACTCCCCTAATTTCCATATACACCAAGCTACTTATGGTATCAGATTTTGGTCTGACCACAAATGCTAAGAACAGTCCTTTTCAAACTTCCAAACCTACGATAATCAAACAAGATATGAGAATTACAGGTACAAACTTTTCTAAATTGCCTTAGCTTTGAAGGTTGATTGCTAAGACTAGAGGGCTACAGATTTGACAGCCTTGATTTCAATGTAATGACACACCTTTATGGAATAAAAGTAATAATGAAAAATCTTTTGCTGTATTCTATTTCATTCTTATTAGTGTAGACACTGCTACTTTGAACGTAATAATCTATTATTCTTAAAATTAAGTAAAACCGTCCCTCATTGTGTTAACAGAAGACGTTTGTCTGTCAAACAGCTTTGGTACATTGCCTCCATGATGTGTCATAGATTCCAATACACTTAAAGATAGAGGAGAACCTCCAACTTGTTAAACAAAACATCTCTTGTTTTATTAAGCAAAATTCAGAATTTTACATGGGAATATGTAGCATATTAACCTTCGGTAGAATAGCCCAGGTCAAGTCATCTTTTGCACAATTGCATTGGGCACCTTCACTGAATTCTGATACATCATGCAGACGCTACAATTTGGATACAATGGTTGGGGTAAAAGTAAGGGAAAGAAAAAGACTTGGTTAAGGGATACAACTGAAGCTGACATTTGGAGGTTGACGAGGGAATCAGTATTTCACAAACTGGAGAAAATAAACAAACCAGGAGACTCAGGTCTCATACTTGGAAAGTGCAAATAAAAACCCAACGTTGAAACAAAAAGAATAAACGCAAAACTAAAAATTTGAACCTATTTTTTAAATTTTAATTTTTTTTGGGAGACTCGGTCCTCAACCTTGCCTACCCTTTCGAATTCCAACTCAAATGGCAAAACCTGCCGGAAAGCTTTCTGATACGAAGGTCTAAAGAATAATCCAGCAGTTCCCTTAATAGCTTTACTCGGTAACACATAGTTTATAGCATAAACTATGATAGAGCATCCACATTGTTGAAAGAACGGATTACACCACTGGATATTCTTGAACAGTCTCCCGATGAAATCCAACCAAGATTAATTTAAAAAGATTTGTTTTTTCGAATGACAAGGAAAGCACTCATTTTTTGAGAGGTAATTTGGAAGAGGCCTAGTTTTTTTTTAATCCAAATCATTAAACCCTAAGATCTGTTAAGTGTAAAGTAAGTCATATTTTGCACTGATCTTTTTAAAACATGAGAAGCTCAATTCAAATAATAAGAGTTTGTATCCAGGGTTTACACCCCCACCTCCCTGTTCCTCCTTCATAAGAAAGCAATTTTCCTGCAGGTTTGTAATCTAAATTTCAAAAGGTTTTAAGTTGTGGTTACAGATAAACTACCATTCAGAAAATGCTTCTGCCTAATTAAATTGTCAAGGGAAATATAGGAGGCATCAGCCTGAAGTATTTCATTCAGGTTTGGTCTTTGCGGTCTAAACAACAAAACTTTTAATGAAAGATATTGCCTGGAATTCTTGATGTAAAAAAATACAATTACAATATTTTATATGCATGTACTTGTATAGGTTTTGTTTTGCAGGAAAATGGCCCATTACCATTTAATTAGTCTCATTTACTGCAATGCATGAGTAGTAAACCACAAATATATTTCTCCCCCTCATAGCCTTGAACAAACTTAATTTTGTAATTAAGGTCTTCACTGAATCAAACAACTAACATTAAACGTTACTCAGATCACATAAGTGGTCTGAACACATGCAAAGAAAAAGTTTCAATATATTGCACTGGAATATAAGTATTGATATTAAGTAATAAACATTTTTATCCTGTCAATAAGTTCTGGATTTACTGATTTAATAATTCCACCCCCAGATATCCCCTCCTCACCAAAGCATCAAAGGCCTACAAATCCTCTACACTTCCATCGTGTAATTAGTAAATATACAGGCCAAGGTGTCAAATATTCCTCATCTTTCCCTTATATGATCCAAGTAATACTGTCTAGTATATCTCTAAATGCCAAAAAACTATGAAGGGAGCCAAATATGATAATGCATATTTCTCTTGAGCTGCATAGGATCAACTCTCTCTCCGGTATTTACCACTGGGGCATGCTAACCCACTGTTTCACTCTTTGGTTTACATATCAAAAACACATGAAGCAAACAATAAAGCGGTTTTCTTACTTGAGTGCAAGCAGGAATTTTTGTTTATAAATTCAAGATTATAATGTAAAATAAAATTACTGTTTGCTCCCACATGAGCTGTATGCTAGAAATACTCTGGCAGCATCTGTGGAGAGAAATAGAGTTAACGTTTTGAACTGTGACCTTGTGGCCTTTCATTAGAACTAAAACTCCCTCCGTGAATGGCATTGCCTCACAAAGCAACTCCCTACAGTCTCCTATCACAATATGGCAAATGCCATCTGTCCCTGGGGACTTATTTATTTTGAGGCTATTAACCTGTTTAGGACTTCTATCTCATTTATAATAAAGTCATTACTTTTGCTTGCAATATCTTGGCCTGGAGAGGGCAGGTTGCTAATCTCCTGTGAGTAGCTGGAGAAATATTTTCTGTTTTGAGGTCATCCTCAGTTTCACGTCTATTTGCATCTTTCATGGTTTTCATCAGATCGTTGACTTCTCTCCTACCGTTGTGGTACAGAAGTTATTTTTTACTTCAATGCTTAGCTTTATCCACCTTGTTTCTTTCCAGGTCACTTTTTACCCCTCAGGTCACATTTTTAACGGTGTATCCCAAAGCAGTGAAGGTTGACTTGTGGTAGCAAATAGGTGAAAGCCCATTAGCAGATTTCTCAACTAGCACATTAAGGAAGGGGAGCTCATTGGATTGCTCCATTTCAAAAGGTGAATTCGAGCGCAGGATGGAGCTCAAGGTGTGTAAGGAAATTCTTACATGCAGCTGCGGATTCAAATAAAGCAAAATGTATCAACTACATATTAGAAACATGCAAGGTCAGGGGTCATCCCATCAAAAACAGGTTTCTCATGGAAACCGACGAAAACGTGAGTGCTGGGCCGAGAGGGGAAACCACGGCAAAACCATCTACTTGGGCATACACAGCGTCATCAAAGCTAAACTCAACTACACAAGTTGCTAAGTTCATATGTTCGATGAAAGCTGATTCAGAAAATGGCAATGCATCTAGATTGCCATGATATAGTGGCATGGCTCAAAAGTTCATGACTTCCTTCAGCAGCACATTAGTGAATAGGCTAGCAATGTTGAACGAGCACATAGATATATCATTGTTATCAATATGCAGGTCACAGGTAGTCTTCCTCCTGAAAGGGAAGGAATCCTTCACCTTATATGTGGAAAACACACTCAGAACTGGTTTCAGCAACTCATTCAACCATTTGGCCAATTCATGTTGTGCAGAACCAGTCGTAGATAAGATAGGGTGTTATGGGACATCAAGTGTGTGTGTGTCTTGGGAAACCCACACACACGTGGGCATAGTGAACCATGAGGACAAATCCTATCATATACAGCAGAAGGCAGCTTGTTACTCTTACACACGTATACTCAAACATTTTTGTGACTTGCTCCAGGGTAGGGCTGTGCAGTCAGGCTTGGCTGCGGATCCAATGGATGTGAATTTGGACTTGTCATGAGGAGTGGCATGCATTTTGTCAATATAGTCATGCTTAAGGAGGACTATTCCAATTCCCTTGTCCAACTTGCAAACATGTATGTCTGCGTTAGCCTTGAGGCCTTGCAATGCCACCTGGCATTTTCAATGTCATATCTGACATGAGATGCGACATTAGATATAATTCAGCAATTGGACTGCATTACTCTAATAACCAAATTAAGATGGTCAGTCGGTCCTGCAATTTGGTTCACTTACACTTGCTAGAAGTTACACATATTCATATGCAGGGGCCTGGAGCAAGTCCAGGCATTGCACATTTTTTGAATTAAACAAAAGCGTGGGGGAAAGAGAGTTCCCTGATGTTTTCTCCAGAGTCGACTTGCCAACAAATCAGCATCTTTTTTTCATGCAGTATAAATTGTTGCTCACTTTGAAATTTAGCATCTGTCCTGATGATTGCAAGATGAAAAGCTTTGACAGCATCACTTTTTTTCAGTAATATTGAAGACATTTCTCTTCATCTCAGTTTTCAATGGTCGACCATTTATTCTGAGACTGTGACCTTGTATTCTGGTTCCCAGAAAAGGATAAATAAAACAAGCCTGTTTAACTTTTGGAGGGAGAAACAGAGTTAACATTTCAGGTTGATGATCTTTCATCAGAAATTAACTCTGTTTCTCTTTCCACAGGTGCTACCAGACCTGCTGAGTATTTCCAGTATTTTCAGTTTTTATTTCAAACTTCCAGTATCGGCAGTATTTTGCTTTTGTAAACCTGTTCAACTGCTGGGTTGAAATGTTTCAGATTTTATTTGATCTGAGTCAGGAGCATAAAGTAATATCTGCAGACAATCCATTCTATTCATGGCCCTCAAGGATAACTAGAGAAGAAAATATTTTTTTCCTCATTTCAATCATTTTTGCTCAAGATTTTATGAATCAACCCAGTTGCCTCAAAAGAATTTGTCTTCCTCACACACAAAAGTGTCTTTAATTTCAATTAATTTCAACATTAATTTCAAGCTTACCGAGATTCAAAATGGGCTCTTGCTGACACACTGGAGTCTGTAGCAGAAGTAAGCTCAGTCCAACAAGCATCTTTTCAGCATGAATACTCTACAAATAGATCATTTTTAAAAAAAAATTTTCTGAAGTTATACTGATTAGCATATATCATACTGCACCAAAACACAAATGATTATGACAAAGATGATTACAATGCACCAAGTCTGGAATACATTCAAAACATCAGAATGACTCCAAAAAATTATCTGACTGACTTATTAATAACTAAAGCCAAGTAAAAACCTGTCATGTTTTTGATGTACAAATGGTGCTTTAAAAAAACACAACCTGATTAAGTTTCTCTCATTGTAAATATGAGCAAACACAAGGGTAAATTGCCATTTCATTCTTTACCAGCAAATGGGTTTTTTTTAAACTAAATGCTTGCTCATACGTTGTTTGTACCTTTTAAGTTTCCCTCACTGTAAATATGAGCATTTTCCTATCCATTCACTTATGGCTATGATAGAACCTTTATAAAACACTACTCTTCATCCACTAGGTTCACTGACCAATATGCCTGATTTAAAGAAGATGACCAAGTTAGAAAAATATACAAACTTTATCCTACGATTGTGGCACTCTATGTATTTAAGTTGCAAATATATGTTGCTCAACAGTTAAAAAGCAATGTATTCTAATTCAAGAATTCACATTGCACATCTAGAAAACAAGTAGATTTATGCTCTTGCAACTTTTGGGGGCACATGAACTATTTGGCATGAAAGACTCTACTAAATTTTTCAACATCCAGTGATGCTTCTGCAGATAACAGCATACAAGGGAGCTTATTGGCACAGGGGGAAAACAAATCCATAGACTTCAGAAAGCCTTAAGAAAACGAGAAGCAAGTTACAGAGATCTAAAGATTGGAGGCTAGCCAACAATTGTTTTATGAATGTCAACCGATAAGGAGCATTAGATTTGATTTTCTTTTTAAAGTGCATTTCAATTCACAACCAGTACCCCTTTTCTAATTAAGGTCATTTGTTTTGGAGCCAAGGACCTGGAAAGGCAGGCATCTTGCTTCCAGAATGCATGAAGTTGGTGGTCTGGCAGTAGCAGACTGTAAGATATTATGTCCCAGGGTTTTTGAAGTCAGTGAGCTCCATATGTGACATGTACATAGTGCAAAATGACCTGACAGTTGAAATGCCAATTGAACTAATCTGAATTCCTGACAGCCCTAATTCTTTAGTTGCAATTCTTGCAAAGGAAGTAATAATGTAATTGAATAAGGATTAAAATTACATTATATAGAGAACAAGGCACCACCTATGATGTATCACACACAAAGAGATATGGTACCAATGTTCCCGCTAAGCGGCACAGATGTGCAGCATCAGCCGGACAGGTACCACACAGGCCTAGTTAAATAATGTGTGCGCGCAGCCATGCAAAACAATTTAAAGGGATCATTCACTCAAAAAAAAATTGCAGTAAAATTAATTTTTAAGGAAAACAAAAGCAAACTGCAGATGATGCTGGAAATCTGAAATAAAATCTGTCCAGTTCTGAAGAAAGGTCACTGACCCAAAACATCAGCAGTTTCTTTCCCCACTGGTGCTGCCAAACCTGAGTATTTCCAGCATTTTCTAAATTTTAATGCAAACTTTTTAAGGCACCATGGAGTTGAAAGGATGTTGTTACACAATGGTGAAGCCCAAGATGCTTATCAGCATTAATTCAATACTAAGACGTACTAATGCTCTGGAAGAAATGTGACAGAGTAATATCATATCCACAATTACGAGAATATATTGCCATTCCATTTTTATAACTAGAGCAATGTTGATGGAGGGAAAGAACACTGCTTGTACTTTTTAATAATAGCATGTCAGGACAAATTTCATTTACGATTAACACTTGTACATTCAAAATCTGTACTGCTTACCTCGGGGACATTGCTGACAATCATCTGAATTTCATGAATAAGGGAAGAGAATTCTCCTGTGATTTTCAGACTAAATTCACAAACACAAAGCAGTTGCAGAGACAGCTGGGCTAGCTCAGACTTCCAAAAATGAGCATGGTGGAGGAAAGCTAGCGATAACTCTTTAAGAAATATAGCAACTTCTGTAACCTGTGCCAAACTAGTTACCTGGCAGGAAAGAAACAGAAATACAACAGTGCTTTTAACATTGTTATTGGACTAGTAATTCAGAGGATCTGAACTAATGGATCAGGGACATGAATTTAAATCCCACCATGACAGCTGGGGGAATTTAAATTTAAATGAATAATAAATCTGGAATAAAATGATCATTAATAATCATCATGAAACTACCAGATTGTCCTGAATCCATCTTGTTCAGCCTGTCCTTCCCGGGGGGGGGCGGGAAATCTGTTGTCCATATACCTGGTCTGAACTGCATGTGACTCCAGACAGCCATGTGGTTGATTCATAATTACCCTCTGCAATGGCCTAGCAAGCCACTCGGTTGCATCAAACTGCTACAGAAAAGCGCCGTGGATGTACTTACACCACATGGACTGAAGTAGTTCAAGGCGGCAGCTTAACACCACCTTCTCAAGGGCAATTGGGGATAGTCAATAAATGATGGCCCCCTCCAGGACCTGAACACACAAATGAAAGTTGATACTCCAGTGCAATACTGAGGGAGGTCTGCACTGTTGGAGGTGGATGAGATGTTAAACTGAGGCCTTATCTGCCTCCTTGAGTGGGTGTAAAAGACTCCCATTACACCATCTTGAAGAGAAGGGGAATTATTCCCAGTGTCCTGGACAATATTTTTTCCCAATTAACATCAGGAAAACAGATTGTCAGGTCATTATCGCGTCGCTATTTATGGGAGTTTGCTACGTGCAAATTGGCTGTTGTGTTTCCTACATTATAACAATGACTACACTTCAAGAAGTACTTCAACGGCTACAAAGTGCTTTTGGACACTTGGTGGTTGTGAACCATCATATAAATGCAAGTCTTAATTATTTATATTTCAGGAATGCTGGTGAACAATGCAACTAACAGCCAAATTCAACCCTGTGCATTACAGTTTGGGCTTATTCTAAAATATTTTTCTTGCAGCTAGAAGAAAGTTTCAGGAACCAAACCATGTCTTTCACAAACTGAAACACATCTCTTTTACTCTCTGCTGTACTTAATTGACGATAGATTGCTTAAATCATAGCCTGCCCCTGATATTTCCTATCAATTTGGAAGGTGGAAAACATTTGTAACATCAAGTCACCTTCTGCAGGCCAAATTAATGTCCTGATTTATTTACAAGTAAAGTGATTCACAGAAGCAAAAACAGGCATAATAGAGTAGAATTAATCATCTGGAGCACATAATAACTGAGGTAACTGATTCTAATTTAATGGAAAATCAGGCAGATTTTATAAGGGGCAGACCATCTGCTCCATTAGATTTTGGTCCAGGCAATGGAGCCTAAAATCTACCCAAAAATTTCAGATGGCAAACATGCAAGAGCCATCTAAGGAGCTCTCTGTAAATTCTACACCTATAATGGTATTTAATTTAATTGCAGATGATTCAAGTTTAGGAAATTGATTTAAATATTCAAACTTGCATAATTGGTAACAATAGGACAATGGCTTGTCACAGTGGTCTTTTCATCTTCATTGAAGTTATTTACCACAATGGGCCAGATCTTTCTGGACCAAAGTATCTCCCGCATATGCATTAGTCAGACTTTTCCCTACACCCTTTAGCTCAAATATTTTTTGCAGCATAACCTGCTGGATGTGCGAGTTGATAACAGTTCAGCAATGGCAACGGGCCATCTGGGACTTTGGTGAATGGTAGGGCCAATGAGATTTAAGGATTGACAAAGAAACAGAGTATTGACCGAGAAAGAAGATGAATTAGTGTCAAATCAGGTACAGAAAAGGAAATAAAGGGCCAGATTTTCGATGAGTTGTGGAGATCCTGAGGACCTTTAGAAATGGTAGACGGGTTCCGGATCTGGAGTCCCACCCCCATTTCTGGCAGAGGAAAGGGGGTGGGGTATGAAGCGTGTAGTGTAAATTAAGAATCAGATGGCCATTTAAACTCCGTGCACAGGACAAGCAGATCTGATTTTCACTCCAGGATCAGCTTCAACCTGCAGTTATCAGGGATAGATGGGAATATGGAATTCGAAACACAAACAGGTCAGCGATGATCTTATTAAATAGTGGAGCAGGTTCAAATGGTCGAATGGCCTACTTCTGCTCCTATTTCATATGTTCATATGTCTGTTCCGTGACTTTACGGTGTTGATAGAAATGCTCATGTAAGCCAGATAAGGTATGTCGAACTGCAAAGCTGTCAAGTTATTTAAATCCCGTTCTTTAAAAATGAAAAAAACTGCCTGCCCGTGTCTGAGAGTTGAAAAAAATCTTTTTTAGCAGTTTCAATACATGTTTGTTGACATAACCCTAAGAGCTATTGTTATAGCATTATTAATGCTTGAATGCTTTCCATAGTCTATTATCACAGTGGAGGGCTGCAAGTTCAGCTTGATTGACAGCTCAGATAAGTTATTTCAGCTGTCTTTGATGTGGGTGATGAATACAAATGTTTGTTTTTAATCGAGGATTAAGTACTGGATGGGATTTAAATATATTGAATGGGCTTTCATGAATGGGATTTTTTAAAAATATAGTGAACTCCAACAGACATTCAGAACTTGATTTTATTTAATCTCAGCATGGCTCCCAAGGTCTGCCTTTGGTGGATGCTGGGTGAGTTGGCATGAAGTGTAAGGGCACTAGGTTGGCATAGGGGCTATAAAGGGCCAAGGGGTGGCATGAGTTGGTATGGATGGGGCATGGGTTGCAGGTGAGGGTGTAATAAGTGAGGACTAGCAGGCTTAGTGTTTAAGAAAACAAACAGGTTCAAGTCCCAGAGAACCGAGACAGGCCCTTTAAACAGCTCGCCTTGGCACATGGCAGCCGTTGTGACTGCCTCAGTCTGCATCTGGGGGCACTGGGCCCAATTCCATCCCGCACTCGCATCACTCCCCCCACACCCAGAATGAAAAAAAACCACACTATTCAGGGCACTTTTTCACCCATGAGCCAGGAAATTTCCAGAAACACCCCCTGGAGATAATCATCCTCCTGGTCTCAGAATGACCCATTCAAGTCAGGAACACAGGGTGGGATGGTTTTAGGCTATGGGTATTCACACTTATTTATTCTGCAAAGTCCCTTTGTCCTGTCAAGGCGGCGTGGCAGCGTTTTCTGGAATCCACAGATAGAGTCAGGTGACCCCTCTGCAGCCATCTTTTGCAGCCCAACAATGTACATTTTCAAAAGCGAAAAACAGCCCCAGAAGCTTCCATACGAACATAGTCTATGTTTGAAATTATGAACAGGACATCCCTTCACTGGGCATGACACGCCACTTCTACCTCTAACATCCCTGATTCCGAGTCTGCCTCAGCTCATCTGCTGCTGAAAGCCTCAGCCGTGCCTTCATCTCTGGACTTGGCCATTCCAATGCTTTCCTGGCCGGCCTTCCATCTTACACCCTACATAAATTTGTACTAATCCAAAACTTTGTTGCCTTATACTAATTTACACCTGTTCACCCATCACCCCTGTGCTTGCTGACCTACATTGACTTCCAGTCCAACCATGCCTCAATTTTAAAATCCTCATCCTTGTTTCCAAATCCTTCCATGGGAGCTTGCTACTCGTTATTTGTGTAACCTCCTCCAGACCTTTGATGCCTCTGCACTCCTCCAATTCCCGCCAAAGTGAACAACTTCACATTTTCCCACATTATACCTCATCTGCCAAATTTTTGCCCACTCACTCAACCTATCTCTATCCATCTGCAATTTCCATACGTCCGCTTCACAAAATACTTTCTTATCCATCTTTGTGTCATCTGCAAATTTCGCTACCAAGCCTTCGCTCCCCTCATTGAAGTCATTATTATGATTTGTAAAAAGTTGAGGCCCCAGCACAGGCCCCTGTGGGACTCCACTCGTCACATCCTGCCAATCAGGAAAAGACCAATTTATGCATACTCTGTTTTCTGCCAGCCAGCCAATCTTCCATCCATGCTAACATGTTACTCCCTAGACCATGATTTTTTATTTTCCTCAATAACTTTGATGTGGCACCTTATCAAATGCCTTGTGGAAATCCAACTACAGCATGTCCACAGGCTCTCCTTTATCCATGGCGCATGTTACTCCTTCAAAGAACTCCAATAAATTGGTTAAACATGATTTCCCTTTCACAAAAACATGCTGACTCTTCCCAACTCCCTTGAGTTTCTCTAAGTACCCAACTATAACCTCCTTAATGATCAGTTCTAACATTCTGCACAACAGACGTCAGGCAACTGGCCTATAGTTTCCTGTTTTCTGCCTCCCTCCCTTCTTGAATAGAGGGGTTATATTTGCTACTTTCCAATCGAGTGAATCTGGTAAATTTTGGAAAATTAACACCAACTCATCTACTACTCCATTAGCCAACTCTTTTAAGACCCCAGGATGAAGTCCATCAGGACTTGTCAGCCCACAGCTCCATCAGTTTGCTCAGTACCGCTTCCCTAGTGATTGTAATTTCACCAACTTCCCCTCTCCTTTCCACTTCTTGATATACAGCTATTACTGGAATGTTTTTTGTATCCTCTATAGTGAAGACAGAAGCAAAATATTTGTTCATTTCACCCGTCATTTCCTTACCATCCACTATTAACTCCTTATTAGTCCTATAGAGAATGACAACACTCGCTTTACTTACTCTTATTTTTTAAATATCTGTAGGAATGCTTGCTATCCGTTTTCACATTTCTAGCTAGCTTCCCCTCATACTCTAATTTCTTGCTCCCAATTAACCTTTTAGTCATTCTGCTGTTCTTTATGTTCTGACCAATCTCTGACCTGCCACTCATCTTTGCACAGTTATATGCTTTTTTTCCTTAATTTTATGCTTTCCTTAACTTCTTCAGTTAGCCACGGATGATGGGTCCTCCCCGTAGAATTTTTCTTTATAGTAGGAATATAATTATTCTGAGTATTCTGAGATACCCTCTTAAATGTTTGCCACTGCTTCTCTATTGTTCTATCCCCAAGCCTAGTATCCTAGTTCACTTCAGTTAGCTCTGCTCTCACGCACACATAGTTGCCCTTATTGAAGTTTAAAATACTAGTCTTAGACACACTCTTCTCCCTTTCAAACTGGGTGTAAAATTCAATCATGTTGTGGTCACTGCTACCGAGGGATGACTTCACTCTGAGGTCATTAATTAATACTGTCACATTACACAATACCAAAACTAATATAAACTGCTCTCTGGAACCTGCTGCTCAAAGAAACTATCTCAAAAGCATATCATGAATTCATCCTCCAGGCTACTACTGCCAACTGAGGGGAAGGCAGTGGCATAATGGTATGGTCACTGGGCTAATAATACAGAGACCCAGGGTAATGCTCTGGGAGACCCAAGTTTGAATCCACCACGGCAGATAGTGAAATTTGAATTCAATTAAAAAAAATCTGGAATTAAAAGTCTAATGATGACCATGAAACCATAGTCAATTGTCATAAAAACCCATCTGGAAAATCTGCTGTCCTTACCTGGTCTGGCCTACATGCGACTCCAGGCCCACAGCAATGCCCTCTGAAATGGCCGAGTAAGGCACTCAGTTCTCAAGGGCAATTAGGGATGGGCAGTAAATGCTGGTCCTGCCAGCGATGCCATGTCCCATGAACAAAAAAAAAAGATTTTTCCAGTTTATATGGAGATCAAAATCACCCATGATTATTACCATCCCCTTATCACAGGCACCCCAAATTTCTTTTTGGATACTTTTTCCGACATCATGGTTACTGTTAGGGGGCCTGTAGGCCACTAGTGACTTCTTTCCTCTACTATTCCTCATCTCCACCCAAACCAATGCTACATCCTGATCTGCTGAACCAGTCATCTCTAACTATTGCACCAATGCCCTCTTTGATTAACAGTGCTACCCCTCCACCTTTACCTAGCTTCCTATTCTTCTTGAATGTCATACACCCCTCAATATTAAGGACCCAATCATTGTGGTCCTGCAGCCATGTCTCCATAATCGCTATCAGGACATATTTATTTACTTCGATGTGTGCTATCAATTAATTTACTTTGTTATGAATGCTACATGTATTCAGATACAGTGCCTTTTAGTTTTTACTTTTTGCTCTCCTTGTAACATCTAGTCTTCACTATTGGTGTTTTCTTATCTCTGTCCTGTCCTGCTATTCGATAATCCTCATTTCCCACATTACTAGTATGGTCCCTTGGCTTGAATCTACCCTTTGATTCGCTACATCTACCTAAGCTCGATCCCTCACCCCCCACTTGTTTAGTTTAAAGCCTTCTCTATTTCCCTAGTTATGCGATTTACAAGAACACTCGTCCCAGCATGGTTCAGGTGTAGACTGTCCCAACGATACAGCCCACACTTTCCCCAGTGCCCCACGAACAGGAACCCACTCCTCCCACACCAGTCTCACCAGTCTTTGAGCCACACATTCATCTCTCTAATCTTATTTGCCCCATGCCAATTTGCACATGGCTCAGATAATAATTACCTTTGAGATTCTGCTTAATTTGGTATCTAGCTTCTTAGAGACTATGCAGAACCTCTTTCCTTGTCCTGCCTTTGTTGTTGGTGCCTACATGGTCCACGACAACTGGATCCTCCCCCTTCCACTGTAAATTCCTCTCTAACCCTATGCAGATGTCTCGAACCCTATCACCGGACAGGCAACACAGCTGTCTGGACTCTCCCTCTTTGCTGCAGAGAGTGATGTCAATCCCCATCACTATACTGTCCCCTACTACCCGTTTGCTCCACCCGCTTGAACGACTTCCTGTACCATGGCCAGCCTGCTCATCCACCTTGCACACCTCACTTACATCCACACAGGTTGTGAGCACCTCAAGCCTGTTTGACAAGTGCAAAGTCTGAGGCTCCTCCATTACTCGGTGCTAGGTCCCATTACCTGCCTCACTCACAGTCACATCCTCTGTCCCTTAGTGCTGACCAAAACAGACGACTCTATTCTAAGAAGCGTGAAAGTCTCCTGTAACAAAGCGTCCAGGCATTTATCCCTCTCCCTTATGTTGCGCAGTGTCTGCGGTTCGGCATCCAAATCAATAATCCTGATCCAGAATTCCTCTAGCTGCTCGTACTTTCTGCAGACATATTTGGCATGGATCGCCTTGGCATCCAGACCCACTCACACCTGTCCTGCCAGTGTTACTTGTGTTAACTTAACTTAATTACTCACTTAATTAACTTAGAATAATTCCTATGTATGCCACATCTCTTTCTTCTCCCCCTCTCCGCCCCCCAATGCATTGAATTCCCACGTAAACCTTCTTTGCTACTCACTTGGTCTCCGTCTCACTGCAGATTAGTCACCTGTCTCCTCGCGTGCCCCAAGTGATTATAATCTATCAAGCCAGATCCTAACAAGTATCCAGCTTGGCCAGTATTCTCATAAGTGGTACAAAAACAGGGTAATGGGTGCATTTTTATACTCCTGAAGGATGATTTCTTTTCATCACATTAACTGGAACAGTTCAGTCAGAGAATGGGCTAGTTGATGCCTTCCAGCTTAATATGTCTCAACAGATACATCACAAGAAGCTGGTGCTCAAGCACTGGAAAGGGACATAATGCCTTAATGGTTTCATTGGAGTAGCAAAGGGCATGGATTTGAATTCCATTAAGAGTCAATACAAGTGGTTATTATCCTGTATTCCATACAAAGGCCAAGCAAGCTGCTGTATACTACAGATGACATTATACTGAAATAATGGATTTCACAATTTTAACTACTGGACCAGTTAAATAAGTGCGCAGCTTGAATAAATAGGAAAAAAAATCAAGGTGAGGGAAAATTTCAGAAAGACTGATCCAGTTGTGAACTAGAAATATGTCATGTTCATAAAGGTATTCATTCATCGTGCACAAGCTCTATTCTGGAACGTGGCCGACAGTAACTATTCCCATAGTTAACTTTATTCCAGCAGAATAATAACAGCAATGTGTAAATCACCTCAATTTGCTCTAAGATTCGCTGTACCTTTGAGCTCAAGCAACATGGAACATCTTGGAGTTGATTAAGCACATTCAAATTCTCATTTTATATCTGTGCAATAAAACCTCGGAAATCTGCACTGGTTGACATCCCAGAATGAGTGGAATAGAGTCACTCACAATACTAATATTGTGATGGTTCAGGTGCTTTTGGGGAAAAAAGGTATATTTAATGTTGGGGTGATGGTCTCTTTAAGGACTAGGTTTCACAGGGGAGCAGTGGGGTGGAACAGCGAGAGCCAGGGGGGCCACAGAGAGAGGGAGCGCTGGGAGGCCACAGAGAGGGGGAGAGTCAGGGAGAGAGGGGGCGAGAGTGAGAGAGAGAAGAGGGGCAAGATAAAAGAGAGGTGGGGCGAGAGAAAAAGGAGTGGCATGTAGTTATTCGTATTTATATTCTTTGATTTTACTGTGGTAATATTCTTTTGTTTAAAATCATGAACCTTGTGGCTTACTTCTTTTAGTAAAATCCTGTGTTTTCTGATTTCTAGAAACAAACATTAATGGCCTCTACCAGGTTCAATACAGCATAAACAAAATATTTGAATCATAATGAAAAAGTATCCTGAAATAATATTACTTGAGAGTAGACGTGTGAATACTCTGCCGATCTTATTTTGGCAATGCTACTTCCCAAAATTGCCTAATTTAAATACTACTTTCTTTTTAAGGAATAGGTGTTTTCAGCTGCTAGGATTTTACAACTCCAACTGATGCTGTTGAGGAAACTCAGAGTCATAACATGAATTCTTCTACTCAATACGACCATTTAACAATATCCACAATGGTGCTAAGAGATCTTACCTGCAAGTGTGGAACAAGATCAAAAAAGAGTTGCAGAGCCTGCTGGAAAAACAGAGTAGGTGCATTCTTTCCCTCTTCAGATTGGGTCTGAAGTACAATCTTAAGAAGACTAAGACGAAGCTCACAGTTGTCTCGCAGGCAGTGAGGTTCACAGTACAGATATTTGAAAAATGGTGCCATCATTGGCACAATGGGTGCATTTGGCCTTTGAGAAACAATCAAAGAAAATTGGACACTTTAAATACCTCTACAATTTAAGCAGTACCATTAGATCTACACTAAAATCTTTTTCAGCATGTTTTATTTATATGCAATTTTCTCCTTTATTATATTCCCCCTGCACTACACTCAATGTTCCTCCACAAGACGACAAGGAACTAACTATCTAGGGCCAATACCTCTGGAAATGACATGCTGTATTCAATTGATAGAAGAATGAGACAGGTCCAAGATGATGTTCTACCTTTCTGTCCTGACAGGTGCCGCTCAGCATTCAACAACTTCCTCAGCAAAGGGTAAGCCAAGATCAAGAGCTCAGCAAGTGAAGAATCACAGGCACATATCCACCTGCCATTCTTTGACATAATACATTTGTGTGCCGAGGTGGTGTGCAACCTGACAGCCTTTCAAGTCTTTTACTTTTAACTAATGTAGCTGTTCCATTACCTATTACATATTTTAAAGAAAAGTTACTCTTGATAATGGATGTTTTATTATTGAACACTTTTACCTCTCTGAAGGCTGTTGAAACATAGTCGATATCTGCTGAAGGAGGAATGGCCAGCTAAGAGGTTTGTTCTCCAATACAAAAATATAAGGATGTGGAGGGCTCCTGTACAAAACAAAACACTATGTTAACAGAAGGAATACTTTATCATCTGGGTCTCCAATATCTTAGATAAACTTTTCAATAATGACTATTTAAAATAAAATAAAAACAAGTTTGCAGTTAGATCATTTTATCTAAACTACAAACAAATGCATACAATAATTACAGTAAGTAAGTCAACAAATCTGCTTGGTTTAATTTTTGTAAATGTTCCTTATTTAGGTTGCCTTTGCAATATATTTAAATATTATTTAAGTTCATAAACTTGTTTGTGAATAAAAAATATTTTAACACTAAACAACACAATCAATTCTCTCTAGGCGATCAAACAGATGAGCAGAGTGGACATAAGCTCAGTATCTACTTCCATATCAAAATCATTGCCAACATATTCCTCCCATCGCAATTTATTAACTCTCATACCCATTTTCACATTATCTAAAAGACAGTTAAATATGCCACTTGAGAAATATTACATAATTAAGTACTTCAAATGTGTAGCTTTTTCCAATGTTTAAGTGCACTGAATCCATACATGCAGCTGAATCAATGTGTGCATAACTCTGCTTTTCCTATTCAGAGTGTAAGCAGATAGCCATGCTAAAATAGTCTGTTCACATTGCTCTCAATAAATTATCTTTCTACTGCACTGCATGTTACATTGTAATTGGGGGGCTGGGGTTTTAATGCCAATAATGAGGTGTTGGAAACAATGAAGTAGAACGAGTAAAAATCTCACCTTCGATACCTAGATTTATGGCTTGTGAGCACAAGGAATCATGCCTAATGCCACTAATTAAATTGTTCATTCCTTGATTGATGGTCACAGCAGGTAGTGCAAGCCTAGCATTATTGAGAGTCAAGCCCCAAGAAGGTGAAGTTTAGCATGTTAGCAAATGATCCTTGGTCTCCACTTTAGCACTGACTAGTCTGACTGTTCGTCAAGTGAATTTTGGAATCAAGATAAACAGGCAACCAGATGTTTTTTCGTTCCATCTTTTATATACCCAGTGCCCCCCTCCTTTCAATTTCTCTTTAGCAAATAACCACCCATCTGCCTTCTTATGCTACTGCCACCATTCATACCTTGAACACATCTAGAACAACTTTTTCTACCTCTCGCAACCTACTCCAAAGTGCCTGTCAAGACACACATCCTTGCCTCCTTAAAAGAAGCAGCCCCAAATGCCCCATTGTCCTCTCTCCCTGACCTTCCTGCCCATCAATACTACTGGGGGGCTAACTCTGACAACCTTTTTCCCATCCCATTCACTCCATCCACCACTTCCTCCTTGGACTCTGCCAGTAGATCAACAATCACCGCCCCCTCTGAATTTAACTCCAGTTTACTCTCACACAAAGCCCTTGTGATTCACAACCTTATTGTGGAAAATTACATTGTCATCCAGACCTTCATGAAAACTGGGATAAATTGGTTGTGATTATGTTACTGGATGAGTAGTCCAGAGGCCAGGACTAATACTCCAGAGAACACAAATTCAAATCCCACTATTTCAGTTTAAGAATGGAATTTAGTTTTTAAAAAATCTAAATAAAAAACAGACATCAGTAAAAGCAGCAATAAAGCTGTTGGATTAATGTGAAAATACAAGTCGTTCATCAAAGTTCTTTAGGGAGGGAAACCCAACATCCTTAATTAGTCTGGCCTATACAGGATCCCAGTGCCATTACAACATGGCTGACTCTTAACTACCTTCTTAAGTGGTCTCATATGCCACGCATTTATATCAAACTACTGAAGAATAGAACCCCCTTGCTTGTAACGCCTTGTGAGATCACCTTCCTCATCAGCCGTTTAGTTTAAGATGAAGGCCCAGAGCAACTGGGAATGGCCTGTCAATGCTGCCCACATAGGAGGGTTTTTTTTGTAGAAAGAGGATCACAGGTGGCAACAGATTTCACCTAACTGAAGGTACCTAGTCTGGCTATACTTCATGTGCATCCCAGCTCTACCTCCATAGTGGTGGTGTGGCCCTGATCACTTCAGTATCCCGCCTTACTTCTCCAGCACTTCACTTTCTCTTCCTTCAAGTCCTGCATTTTGTTTTACCAGTCTCAAATGCCCTTCATCCCACCCCAAAATTTATCTTCCCTCCTTCCTTCCCTCAGCTGCAACACTGAGGGACTGCCTGTAATAAGTTCCAGAGTAAAGTGGTTAAGTCCGAAGTGGAGGCCTTAAATTTCACTAAAGCCAGTTACGTAGGTATGAGGGGCAAGTAAGTTAAGGTAGACTGGAACAATGTATTAAAAGACATAATGGGATAGATAAGCCATGGTGAACACTGAAAGAAATAATTCATTATTCTCAAAGAATACACATTCCCTTCAGAAATGCAAACACCATGGAAAAAGTGGTCCAACTGTGCCTAACTAGAGGAGTTAAAGATGGTATTAGATTAAAAGAGGCTTACATTGTTGCCGAAATGAAAAGTGAGCCTGAGGATTGGGATGGTTTTAAAATCATCAAAGGATGACTAAGAAATTGTTCAAAAGGGAGAAAATATGAGAGCAAACCAGTGACAAAAAACAGATTTTGAGAGCTTCCACAACCTTGTAGAAAGGAAATGATTAGCAAAAGTAAATATATGGGTTTCTCAGAGGTGAGGACAGGAAAATTTCTAATGAGCAATAAGGAAATGACAGGGATGATCAACAATAATTTTGTATCCATCTTCATGGAAGACAAAAAAATTTTCCAGAAATAGTGCAAAACCAAGGGTCCAATGAGAGTGAGGAACTTAAAGTAATTAATATTAGTAAAGAAAAAGTACTGGAGAAATTAATGGAACAAAAAGCCGATGAATCCCCTGAACTTGATGGCTACATCATAGGGTATTAAAAGAGGTGGTCACAGATATAGTTGATGCACTGGTTTTGATATTCCAGAATTCCCCAGATTCTACAATGTCCCCCGTGAATTGGAAGGGAGTGAATGTAATTCTGCTGTGCAGGAAAGGAGGGAGAAAGATAGCAAGGAACTATAGGCAAGTTAACCTGACATCAGTAGTTGGGAAAATGTTTGGAGGTCTGGTAATAGGTTGCTTAGAAAATCATACTATGAATCAGCAAAGTCAACATGAAGGAAAATCACATTTGGCAAATCTGAGTTTTTTCTTAAGAGTATGACAAGCAAGGTAGATAAAGAGGAACCAGTGACTGTAGTAGTTTTGGATTTTCCAAAGTCAAAGGGGCCATTAAGAGATTATTACACAAGACTAGGGCTCATGGGAATGGGGATAATATACTAGCCTAAATTGAGGATTGGCTAAAGAACTGTTATAATTCCCATAGAGATCAATGAGTTTTAAAAATAGAGATGTGAATTTCCAGTGATCAACTCAAAGGATCAGATGGCAAGATTTCATATTTAAGATGTTTACTGTAACAAACACACTAAAATCAACATCAACTACCCTCAACAACTTAACACAATGAAAAATTCCACGCCACATTTATACATTATACCACACTCAGCAGAGACGTAGCCTGATAGATTCAAGTCCATGTCCTTCCTAGCATTTTGACAGGCTCTCTTCTCCCTGCCACGCCAGGGGGAGTCTTCCAGTGCCCTTTTTAAACAAAGTTCCCTTCACTCAATTTTCTGAGCATAATCAAATGGGCTTCCTTCCAGCTGCAAGGTCCACTTCAGTGACTCCTCGGTTCTTAAGTTTCCAAAAGTCCCATCTTTCCTGTCTTCTTTCAAAACAAGAAACCAACTCTTACAAGCATCCTGCTCTCACAGCTGCAGCTTCCCTGCTTTGTACACACAGCATCTCTCTCTTTCCAGAGTCTCAGAGTCTGTAAATATGCCAGCTGTAGAGCCAACTGCCTTTCCCTGTGTCCCCCGGTGTTAAACCTGGCACCCGACTTTCAATAAGGCTTGACCTAGGCCCTCTATTCCCATGGCAACCAGATCACAAAGACTAATCGCTAGGCAGAACTAATAGGTGGTCACATGCCCCACTCCACTACTCCATTTTACCTTGAATTAAAGGAGGCAGTTTAAACATAGTGACCTTAAAAAGCCTCGTATTTGTAACAGGACAGAAAAGAGACAGTACAACTAAGTAGGTCATTCTTTGAATTGGCAGGTTATAATCAATGGGATTCCCCAAGGATCAGTGCTTGGATCTCAGGTATTTACAATCTATATCAATCACGTGGATGAGGGGCCAAGTGTTATACAGCCAAATTTGCTGATGATACAAAACTAGGTGGGAATGTAGGCAGTGCAGCTTCCTTACATCCTTCTCAAAAGGGCTACAAACCAGGTAAGGTGAGTGGGCAAAAAGGTGGTGCATGGGGTACAATGTGGGGAAAAGTCAAAATGTGTAGTTTGGTCGGAAGAAGAATAATTTTTAAAAGGTGAGGGACTAGGAAATGTTGGTATGCAGAAGAATTTGGACGATTTTGTACACAAGTCACAGAAAGTTAACATCCAAGTACAGCAAGGAATTCGGAAGACAAATAGTAAGTTAGCCTTCATTGTGAAGGGGACGGGTATAAGAGTGAGGAAGTCTTGCTGCAAATATACAGGGCTCTGATGAAACTACACCTGGAGTATGTGCATAGATTTCGTCTCCTTACCCAAAGAACGATATGATTGCCTTAGAAGGGATGCAATGAAGGCTGACGGGGCCGATTGCTTGGACAAGTGGTTTTTCTAATGAGGAAACATTTTGTAGGATGGGACTATATTGTCTGGAGTTTACAGGAATGAGAGGTGATCTCATTGAAACGTAGAAGGTTCTTAGAGGACTTCACAGGGCGGATGCTGAGAAGTTGTATCCCTTGGCTGGAGAGCCTAGCTCTAGGAACATAGTCTCAAGACTAGGAGCCAACCATTTTGGGCTGGGATAAGAAGAAATCTCTTATAAGCTTATTTAGAACACAGTAACAGGCAATTTTGCCCAACAGGTCCATGCCAGGATCTGTGCTCTACATAAGCCTCCTCATCCCACCCACCTTCATATAACCCCTTCTGTTCCTTTCTCCCTTGTGCGCTTATCTCTGTGGCCTGTTTTTTAAATCTTTTGAACACACTATGCTTTAAAAGTAACTCAACACCACCCCCAATCTCCCCCCTGCCAACTGATTTCTATGGAAAACTGATTGAAAAACCCCGAAATGGGTCAAGCACTTTTCCCAGCAAGAGAAGTTCCGTTTAAAACATTGGTTGGAGCTGATGATACTCAGCCACAGAGGGTGGCCACGTTTCAATAACAAGTCACAGATTTGAACCATCCCCTTCCAAATAAGGACCCAGTGTTCTGCTTGCTGAATAACTGACTGTTACTATTTGCTGTTGAAATCAAATCATCCTGCAGTTATGATACTGTACAATATGCTGAAAAATAAGAATGCATTACCAAGGTACTTGATCTAATGCATCAGCAAGATTTAATTTCAAAAGTTGATATGAAAGTGCCTAGGATAAAGGATATATCCCAAGGTTCACAGATACTCAAAGGCTTCCAAAAGGTCAACAATACAGAGTTCAAAAGGTCATGTTCATCTAGAATTTGTCACTTTGTATGACAGAGTGACCAGTTACAATCTGCCTGACCATCTCTGTCCTCAGAGAGGTTCCCATGGAGATTTGTCACATTAAGCAGTAGAAACCTATCTAATGTCATTGTATGTAATTTGTCAGTTCCACAGTTAAGGTGACTGCTTGAACAATATCATTTGTTGCCAAAGAGTACCTTTGTGAGATAAGTTAACCTTGCCCTTTCACCGGTCAAATACAAGTTAACATACACTGCATTGACAGGGTTGAAGTGATGCATGAAATGAGGCATGAACTTCTAAAAGAATTGCTTCAGTAACCACAGAACCCATCTACTGGCCATGCTCAATGTTAACCTGTTCCTATCTACATAACAGAAAACACAACAGGCTTATTTTTAGTCATTTGTGTTAAGGGATAAAACTGTAGAAATGCAACTCCACTCCCCAAAAAAATCCAAAATTTGCACATCTCCAACAATTGCACATACTTCCATATTACCAAACAGATAATGAATACACCTGTCAACCTCACCCCTATTAAAAAGTCTAATACCAAGCAAAGCACCAGAAGATAACGAGTTAAAAAAACAGCAAATAGTCAAGATGAAAGGGATAAGTAGGACACTATTGGTCTAACCTCAGTCAGGCCATTTGCTGTATGTCTCTCAGGACTATTTAACACAAAGGGGCAATTTGCTTTCCTCTCATTTATCCACAGGATAAAGTCATTATAGCTTAGATTGAATGCTTCTGTCTGACAGGACCTTAATGATGCTTCAAACAGTGTCTTCTGAGAAATGGTATGGTTTTTAATTAAAGGAGGAGACACTAACAAGACAAATGTTGAACTTGATTACGCTGTAAGCTAAAATCAATAGCTAACCTCACACGCTATGTCTCCATATTATTTCTCACCTCTCAACCCTATCAGGTCAACAAAAAAAAGAGTTCAGTTGTATCACACCTACTTTGATTTTCTCTCCTTATAAAATAATGAGTATTTGGTCCAATACAATAATCGTTTTAGGTTGCAGCAAAGCCTTCAACATTTAAAAGGACAGCCAAGTCTCACAGCAGGGAAGCAACAACGTAGCAGAGGATGTCAAGGCAGTTGCTGAAAATAGTCAACACCTAACCTAATTTCATTAATGATGCTCTTTCAGAAAGAAGTTACGGAAGATAATTCATAAGTCAGACACTTCTATTACACAACAGTGGATGCAATCTTCATTCACGAGTTTTCAGAGAATGAGCATTACTGGGAGGACAGGAAACAACAGCAGATGCTTGGATCACCACTTCATTGAATGCTTTTAAAGGATAATGAGAAACACAAGCACTAAACCATTGATACTATAATATTCCATTCTGTTAATTAATGCTGCATTATCCTGCACATTTTACAGTTCAGTATTTGAGTGTGCAACAATTACTTACAACACAATGTTACTATCTCTGTAGAGGCCGATAACATTTGAAAAAGAAATTCAACCTTCCAGTTAACAGCTGAAAGAATGACACGGCAAAATTTCACGTTTTAAAACGTTTACTGTAACAAATGATGAAAATGACTATTGAGTAAACACTTTTATTTTTATAGGCAACTTATACTTCCAACTCCAGAAAGGAACATTCCCCTTTTAGACTTATTACACATAGCATTCTCCAAGGAATTACAGTCTTTTTAGCAAACAGTCCACAGTTGCTCCATGGTTCCCATGTCCCAGATTCACCGAGTAGTAACTTCAAGCGTCCATCTCCACAGGTGTTCCTCAGTTTTCGGACAGCTTTGTAAATCAACTGTCAGCAGTAAAATCTGTTCCGTCAATCCTTCTTGCCCCTGGCCATGCCAGATGAATCTCCCAGAATCCTTAGATGGCTACAGCAGGTGTCTCTTTGACGAGAGACCATCTCTCCAGCATCTGGCTGTGGTAGCTCAAAGTCAAGCAGCCTTTTTTCTCCGTTGAACACACACAACCTCTACCGTCTATCTGTAATATTAATTGATTTGTGAGGAAGCCTGGAACTGGATCTCAAAGATGGCTTCCTCTGCCCTCTTCCCTATGGCAATGTGAAGCATATTAACTTTGCATCTGGGTAGAAATGCCAATTAGCTATCCTTGATCCCAACTCCTTTCAACCTAGAAATAAATGGGTCAGTTTGCAGCACAACTGGTGAGATGAGAGTGAGTGCCCTTGATATCAAAACAGCACTTGACAGAGTGTGGCATCAAGGAGCCCTAACAAAACTGGAGTCAATGGGAATCAGGGGGGAAACTCTCCGCTGGTTGGAGTCATACCTAGCACAAATGAAAATGGCTGTGGTTGTTGGAGGTCAGTCATTTCAGCTCCAGTACATCACTGCAGGAGTTCCTCAGGGTAGTGTCCTCAGCCCAACCATCTTCAGCGGCTTCAAAAATGACCTTCCACCATAAAGACAGAAGTGGGGATGTCTGCTGATGATTGCACAATGTTCAGCACCATGCATGGCTCCTCTGATACTGAAGCAGTCCATGTCCAAATGCAGCAAGACCTGGAAAATATCCAGGCTTGGGCTGACAAGTGACAAGTAACATTCACGCCACACAAGTGTCAGGCAATGATCATCTCCAACAAGAGAGAATCCAACCATCTCCCCTTGACATTCAATGGCATTACCATCATTGAATCCCTACTATCAACATCCTGGGGGTTATCATTGACCAGAAACTGAGCTGGACTAGCCATATAAATACTGTGGCTACAAGAACAGGTCAAGAGGCTAGGAATTGTGCAACGAGTAACCCACCTCCTGACTCCCCAAAGCCTGTCCATCATCTACACGAGGCACAAGTCAGGAGTGTGATGGAATACCCCACTGGATGAGTGCAGCTCCCACAACACTGAGGAAGCTGGACACCACCCAAAACAAAGCAGCCCACTTGATTGGCAACACATACAAAAACATTTGCTCCCTCCACCATCGACGTACAGTAGCAGCAGTGTGTACCATCTACAAGATGCACTGCAGGGATTCACCAAGCCTCCTGAGACAGCACCTTCCAAACCCATGACCACTGCCATCTAGAAGTACAAGGGCAGCAGATATATGGGAACATCACCGGCTGGAAGTTCCCCTCCAAGTCGCTCACCATCCTGACTTGGAAATATATCACTGTTCCTTCACTGTCGCTGGGTCAAAATCCCGGAACTCCCTTCTTAACAGCACTGTGGGTGTACCTACACCACATGGACTGCAGCGGTTCAAGGCAGCAGCTCACCACTACCTTCTCAAGGGCAACCAGGGCTGGGCAATAAAAATGCTGGCCCAGCCAGCAAAGCTCACATCCCATGAATGAAAAAAAAACCTGATACCGACAACACCTTTCTGGGGCCTTGGGAGACTCAAGCATCTACTCATGGTAAACTCAGACACTGTTGCTATTGTCTCCAAGCATAAATACCTTGCACCACCTTCTCAATAAAATAATCTAAGCCTTCTTTTGATTTCAAACAAACAATCAAAACATACAGGCTTACTGTTGGGCAGACTTCATGTCACATGACCCTCTTCATTTACCCTGAATTTAAAGCTAAACAAAAAAAAAGGAATCTTGTTGGAACTGTGAGATTTATAAGATTACTTTTTTTTCACAACTACGTTGCCATTTAGATTTGTTGACTATTTCAGTTTTTGCAAAATTGGTTCTAAGTCTCAGGATGCACACTCTGAGTGTCACAACAATGACATATGTACCTTCATGCGTGCATGCACACATCATACCAAAAGCAAGCAAGGAAGCCACTTTGCATTGCCATAGTAAGAGGCAGCATGGCTATAACTAAAGTCAAACGCTAAACAATGCTGCTAATTAATGAGAAGAGACTGTAGCACACGATAAGAGGTAAATTAGAACTCCACATATCTGGTTATCACATGTCTACCCTGATAATCTATCTCAGCCATGGAACAGTCCACAACTATGCTCCACATTTTTAATCTCTCAATTGCTCTGCTTCACTGGCCATTAATTTAACAAAAATAAATTATTTTAGCATGACCATGTTATGAATGGGTCCTCTAAATTGTTTTAACTGGAGATTTTTTTTTAAACCCAGATCCTACTTGGACAACACTTCAGAACACATTCTGCAGTAAAACTATTATTTTGTCATAAACCGAGACAACCTTGACCACACACAATCTCTACTGATAACCTTTGATGTAAAATAAAAAGTACTGAATTTTAATCAGAAACCATTTTTATTTGTTTCTACCAGATACTTTAAAAACAAAGAAAGCTATACTTTGCAATTCTAAGTGGAAATATCATACATAAAATAACTTGGTATTAAGTTCCAAAGTTAGGTTGAAAAGAAAAGTGGAAACATCTCATTTTAAAAAGAGCATGCAGAATGGCACTCTGGAGCATTGAAATGCTCCAACAGAGAAGTGGCCATTGATTGCCGCACTTGCAAATCTCAGAGTCTTTGAATCCCAGGAGTCAATGGCCGAAGGAGGTGACTGGACCCAAAAGAAAGAAGAATCAGATGCACTCATGGGTATTCCAGCATACTTTGCGTACGAATTCGCACTAGCACCAGCAGAAACCCATGGCCAGGTCAAATTCTTGCCTGATCACAAAGTTTTGTGGAGACCAAAGTGGAGGGGAGTGGGGGGGGTGCGGGGGTGGAGATGGAGAAGCAGGAGGAAGTTTCACCTTACAATTAATGTATGGACATTCAGAAAGCTATTCCAGAAAATTAGTTTTTTTTTAAAAACACTGTCCAGGGTCACATCCTTCAGACTAATAACATCAGGATGCTGACACAAAACAGCACCATCATGATGCAGTAAATGCAACTTGAAGGGTGTGCTTAACCTCCGGTTCACCTTAAACTCTGGTTAGGATCGCAAAGCTTCTTAGGAGACTGAATTTGATTTACGTTCATAGGTCCCACAATAAATAACCACCAATGGGGTTTGAACATAATTTATTATACAGCTACTGATGCACAAAAGAAAATACAATTTCACAGAACAGCCAAAGCCTTTGGTCACAACTCCAGGTGTATATTTCTATTAGAATAAACAATTAGAACAAAGAATTTATTTCATTGCTTTTCAACACATTATGTCAAGCATGAATTTTAATAATTCTTACATTTGAAATTATATGCTTTAAAATAGCTTGCTGTTACATTTCTTTCTTTAAAAAATTGGCCCTGGAATCACTGCTGTAATTACTACATCAGAATTAAATTTAAAAGGTTCTCCAAGCTGAATAATTATTGACAAAAGGTTCTGGCTCACTAGGCTCTACACTAAGTTTTAGTGTTCACCATCTGGTTACTTGCATCTCCTGTAAGCCAAGGCTTGCCTGCCAAATTCA
This sequence comes from Cetorhinus maximus, assembly GCF_964194155.1. Classification (NCBI taxonomy): domain Eukaryota; kingdom Metazoa; phylum Chordata; class Chondrichthyes; order Lamniformes; family Cetorhinidae; genus Cetorhinus; species Cetorhinus maximus. The sequence continues at coordinate 132,511,191 of NC_135880.1, forward strand.
AAATATGCTTGGCAATCCAATGATCTTCCCTCAGAAAATATCAATAACACTGAAGGCTACAGAACTTGCAAATATTGCCAATTTTATATCTTGCATGTTATATATCTCATAAAATCCTACAGCACAGAAGGAAGCTATTTGGCCCAATGTGCCCATACTGACTCAGAGCGCTATCCAATCAGTCCTATTTCTCTGCCGTTTTTCAGTAACCCTTTCAATCTTTCCTCTCAAATTTACATAAACAATTTCGTTTTGAAAGATGTCACCAAATCTGCTTCCACCACTGACACGGCAGATGATGTGTGCCAGGCGGATCAAATCCATGAGGGAAACTTGATCACACGGTCACAATGATTTTGCAATTTGTATTTTATTTCAAGATGCATGCCCTGAATTCAGTAGTAATAAGTCCACCAAGATTCTAGAGATTTTTTACAAAACTAAATTAAACATTTATTAACAAAAGAAAAGATTTCAAGCACATACAGAGGTCTACAAATTACTACTATAACAACTCCTAAAAGCCCTAGGGGCAAGATTTTCGGGTCATCGGCAGGCACAGCGGGTGGCTCGGGAGCGGCCAGAAAACAGTCCACCGCCAGTGACCTCGATTTCGCGTTGGCTGGCCAATTAACGGCCAGCCAGTGTGAAATGTGCGCCGAAAGGCTCAGAGCTGCCAGGGTGGAGGCAGGAGAAGAGCGAGTGCTGAAGTCTGCGCAGGCATGGGTGAGCACACAGTGAAAGCTCCCTGAAGGCAGAGAGCTGCTTCAGGCAGCTGAAGAATTTTAATATCAAAAATTAATATCAAAAACATTGGAGTCACTCACATGAACTTAATAATAATGTCAAAACATTTATTTTTTTTTAAATTTATGTCGGAAACCTCATCCTGCCCATGGATGAGGTTTCCTCAAAAATGCAAAGGCCAATTTGCCTGCCTGCCAACCGTAAAGTTGGAGGGCAGTGAAAAATCTGTCTTAATTGCTAATTTAATGGCCTTAATAGGCCTCTTAATTGTTGGCGGCAGCTCATGCGTGCCTGCTGATCGAAATACCATGCGAGTACGCAATGATATCAGGATGCACACCTGACATCATTGTGCGCTATTTTACGCCCGATCGAGTCGGGTGCATGCCCGCCTGCAGGATGTAAAATTCTGCTCCTAATTAATATGGCTTCCAATTACACCCCCATTAAGGCAACAGTAAAATAAATAGATTTAAACAGATGCAGGCAAGTCAACACAATACCCTGAACAGAATTCAAAGTGGCTTTTCCCAGCTTTGGTTTCTGTAGACAGCAGCCTTAATGCACAAATACTGGAGATTTTTCACACTTCTGGTAAATCTTAAAATGCCTTCCAACACGTAGCCTCATTCCCCTTTATACATGTTTCTCCCTTTAAATGCAAATTGCATTGTTCCCATATGTCTTTGGAACTTTGCTTTTCTCATAATATAAATCATTGCATGGTGCTAATATTATCAGTAACCTTTGATAAAAATAAACACACTGCTTGGCCTAGCTTCTCTGGCTAGCTGTAACATCCTACCATCACATTGAAATTAAAACTACCCTGATATATCTAAAAATGCAAACTCTTCTCACATGCTAAAACTTCAGCCACATTTACATATTCAGCATTTGAAACCTAGCTTCTTTTGATGAGTCAAAGCCTCCATACCATCTGTGTCCAACTCAGTTAAGACACACACGACACACACACTCCAAACCCCACTATTAATCTTTTACAATAAAATTACAATATTATGAGAATTATTATCCTTTCATGACAACCACCATTTCAGATAGTGCATTCCAAATCCTAACAATTTCTCCTCATCTCCAGTTTTCACCACCACTGCCCCCCACCACTTTCCAGGTTTAACCCAGTTTTGGTGGGTTTCCGAGGCATTCAGGAACCCAGCGGGCAAAGGACAAGAACAGCTTCGGAGACAATTTAAGTGCTTTTCCCCTGCCCCTTCAAGCTCCCCTACCATCAGTTCCAGCATTCAGGCAACTTGTGTGCGGCTGCAACCAGGCACTAGAGTGCATTCTGCCCATCTAGAAGCCAAGCCTGTAAATCTGTCACAAATCCATAGCATGTGGGGGAGCCTGAACTTCCAGGCAGAAGCTCCACCCGCAACACCACCCATCCCACCCATCCACGCAGTCTGCCCTGGCAGGATTCCCTCAGCCCTCATAAAGCCCTCAGCTTTATTTATAAAGCCAAGGGTCCTGTATGCTTTTTTATATCACCTTATCAACTTCTCATGCCACCTTCAAAGGACAATCATATTAGGAGCTATAAAGTTTCATCATCAAATTACAATATTGTACAGGCACAGCATACACTAGCTGGATTTTCTTCATTATTTTGAAGAAGTTCAAAATCTGTGCCTAACACAGAGACTCAGCAAAAGTAGAAACCAGAACTGTGGGGTAGTTTCTGTTCATTAGGTTGCTATAGGGAAAACGAGTTAGAGATTTAGGTAGTATTTCTGAGACTGTTGAGTGCAGGACAAAAGGAATTATACTTCAGCTAGATAAGGCTCTGGTACATTCACACTTGGTGTGCTGATAACCCCTCATAGTGATGGATATCAAAGCTGCGGAGGGAATCTAGCGGGGGAAGTGGGGCAACCAGAATGGCATCAGGTCATAGAGTTGTTAATTATGAGGTTAGGCTCCAAAAATTAGGAGTATTTACTTTGGCAGATTGATCATATCCCCTCGGAGATGGCAAAGTGTTTTTTAAAAATCGAGAGGATTGTATGCAGTTCAGTTAGCAAGGTTATTTGAAGCAGGTGGGATGAAGAACTGGAGATTATTCCTATACACAATTTGGAGACAAAGATTGGGATTAGATGTCAAAATCTATTTCTTTTTGCAGAGAGTCATTACCCTTTAGAATAAATTGCCAAGACATGCAATGAGCATGGAGTCGATGCAGCCCTTTAGAAGGACACTTGATAACTCCTGCAAGGGAGCACCATTTCCAATTGGAGGAGATAAGATACTATTTAATTGTGATGAGAAGAGTTGAGCATGTTTCAGGAGTTTTCAGCATATAATCTCACATCTGCAGCCACCCGCCTCTGTATTCCTGCCACTGATCGCCCAGCATACCCACCCTCGGAGAGCACTGTCTTCCCACTGTTGATGGGAGATTTGACAGAGGTGTTCAAAATCCTGAGCCATTTTGAGGGAGAAAATAAGAAGCAGCGGTTTCCAGTGGCAAAAACGCCAGCCACAAGAGGACACAGATTTAAGGAAACTGACAAAAAGAACCAGAGGCCACGTGAGGAAGAAAAATTGTGCAGCGAGTTGTGACCTGGAATGCAATGCCTGAAAGGGTGGTGGAAATGGATTCAGTAATAACTTCCAAAAAGGGAATTGGATAAATACTTGAAAAGGAAAAAAAACTGGAAAGCTCTTGGGAATAGCATGGGAGTGGCACTCCTAATCATGTTCCTATTTCTTTTGTTCTTATGTCACGACTGTCTTTGGAAACACGATTGCTGCCCTAGATGTGAAATTAACCCATTGACTGACATCATATCCATTTCCCCAACAACTTTATAATGCACATTCACTCAGTGAAATTGGCAAGGTAGAAGAACGATCAGGTTTGTGGGCAGTTTTGAGCTGTGGGATCTGGATTGACAGCCCTAAGATTGTTTCACATCAGACAGGAAAAACATTTATCCCATAAATTTATGTTGAATTCCAGTCCTGGGCAATGTGGAGATTTAATTATTTCATAACAGTTGATGTATCTCACAGCTATAGAACGCACCATGGCATTGAAATAATCAATATGTCAAAATATAAATTTTTGTAATCCAAGATTTACCTGATGGCATAGGGGCACGAATACACTGTTTTCTTACTTTGTTCAGCTCCCTGTGCTTGCATCTGTAGCAATTTACCAATACTTCTAATCAAACCTTGGACATTACTGCAAAAGAAAATTGGTGTTATTCCATGTATAACATTGTTGAAGCAAAATTAACATCCTGAACATTATACCTGCAATGAAATTTAAATTCCTAATTTTGACACTGGGGAACTAGCAAACTGGAAGGCATGAGTGGAGAACATGGACCTTTTGAGACATCAAGCCAGTCTGAGGAAGCCTACCTTACACATACACGCTTTTTTTTTTGGGGGGGGGGGGGGGCGGCAGAGGATGGATTAATTTATTTACAAGGATATTGCAAATACTGGGACGATTTGTCTCTGTACACTAATAAAATCAGAAGAGACATTCTGATGAGAACCAGTATTTTTCCAGCATGTAAGCATAGATTTTTAAACTGCTTTAAAAAAGCTCAATTATATTCCTTTCATTATTAACAGCGGCGTACTTTGGGGCCAAAATCTGCTATTGTAGGTTTAATCACAGCGGGTTTAGGAGCATCAGAGGTAACCTGCGCTGGAAAGGCAGTTAGGTAACAATCATATTTAAATGAGGCTCCGTTCCTCAGATTTTGACAACCGTTTGAAGTTAACAGCCGTGGGCCAGGTTTCCCCAAGGGTCGGGAAGCCCAGCAGCCGAAAGGAGGTGGCAGCTGCCAGATCCAGAGTTAAGTGCTTCTCCAATACTGCTTGTGCGTCAGGAGGAGCATGAGTGCTTCCCTCTGCCAGACGCAAACCTACTGCTACGAATCGCTCCCTCTCAACACTCCACTTTCCCACTGTTGTCAAATTTCCTTGCCACTAACATGCACCCAGCTCTCTCCCTGTAAATATCAGGGCCTAGGTGTCTGAAATAGGAAGAATTCTATTCTCCAGCGCTAACATCCCTCACTTTAATGCACTGAACAAAATTTTTTTAAATCACGTATCCAGCTTCACGGAGGCATCGATTTAAGCTTTGACCTCAATTTTAATAATGTATTGCCCAAACACAATCATTCCACTCTCATAATATGCTCACAACAACCTCTCTCAAATCTGTTCTTTGCATTGAATTTTGATCTTACATTGTTTTGAAATGCTAACTATTGCATGGTCAAGTTTTAAGAGCAGCAAGCCTAATCTTTCTTAGAAATGTGTAGTTCTTTTTGGTTGTAAATTTGATGATACACTTATTCCAGGTCAGGTTTTAAGTATTAAACTGGTCTACCTGTACTCAATAACAGCCAACTCCAAGTGAAGGAACAGCCTAAATCTCACTTGGAATATTGGGCAGAATCCTGGCTTTGCAGACATGTACTGGGAAATGTACAGGAGCTTGCAATAAAGTAAAAAATGATTTCAATAAAGGTATATTATAAAATAGCATCAAAAAGGCAAACAGTATGTTATTTTGAAAGTCAAGTCAGTAGCAGATGACAAGCAAAATCAGTGGAGAGCATTTTAAAAAATTTTGTAAGAGTAATAAACATTTGGAATGAACTACCAGGTAAGGTAGTGGAAATAAAGACATTAGGACAATGCAAGTTATCATAGGAGGAGGACTGGAAGGTTAACTATTTTACATCCTTTACATTTTGTTGTTCTTAACTCTGAAGGAACAATATTGCAAATAAATTAAATATGCAGCTGATTCGGGAAAAAGTCAGTCGTTATAGTAATGGCTATGGACATGTGACTGGAAAACCTGAATTTTAGCACTTTGGCCATAACATCCTTTACACTGGCTAGCCCACGGGGCAGCAGTTCTGTATTTTCAAAACACTGCTCAAGTTTCACCCCGTAAATATTTTCACTCCCTTCTCAAAAAGAAAACAAGAGGATCAATCATTGGTATCCACTTGCACAGATACAGAGGAGAACCCAGAGCTCTCCAAGTAGTCAGGTGTGCACTGCTGCTATGTCATGCTGCCATGGTCATGGGTTCAAAACCTAGAGCATCCCAGCCAGTCCCTGGGTCATGTGCACCCTTTAAAGGCTCTTCTGCCAACAGCGAAGTCAATCAGGGTGTACATTTCTCAGTAACTCCCAATAAATCAGCAATATATAACATAAAAGTCACTTCAAGGCAAGATGACAAAATGTCATTTCTCCAAGATTGTAGAGGCCAATCTCTCCCTAAATCTGGTTAAAACTGATAATAAGGGGGTGGGTGAAGTGGAAACACCTTACGCTCTTCCAAATGTTATCCTCATCCACAGTATTTTTGCACATAAAAGGCTAAGCGCCTTCCCAAACTCACATCAGTCATGAATGTACATTTACATGGATTATAAGCTTTTACAGTTAAATCCAATGCTATGACAAAGGATATTATCCGTGAAAGCAACTGAAATGTCTCGGTCCAACGAAAAGGTTACTCAAAGCTCGCTTAATGATTTCTGGTACCTGGCAGAGGGAATTAGCTTCAAAATTCCATTGAGCACATAATTAAAATCAGCATGGTTCCGTGCAACAAGTGCAACCAATGCCTCACAGCAGGCTGTCCGAACCACCACATTGTCACTGCAGCACTTCTCCCACAACAAGTTCAATGCAGGGCTCTGGAAAAAAAAAATGATAAGAACTGTATCACAATGGTCAATTAAAATGCTTGGCTTATCACTCCAGCATACTAGCTAAGCATTTCCATCAGATAAGCAAGCAAATTGAGACTGCCCTCAAAAGTTTAATTAATCTTGCTCACTTAATTATCATTAATAACTTCTTGAAAACTATCATAAACATAAACTTCGTCAGGTTTTCAGAGAACACTCAAAAACTCTGTTAATGCGCTCATTTCATTTTCAAAAACTTCAACATTTCTTTGATTATTTTGTAGAACTGAAGAATTTCACTCAACATTTGTGGGGCTGATTTTTTTCTGACCTTCTGCCACCAAACACTGATACCCAAGGTGCAAAAGATCAGATAAAAAGGGATCAGAGATCTGAGATATGAGGTTTCAACCCCTTTAGAGAGTCCTAGGCTTTAAGGACTTGCATACGACAAATGCAAGCCCAATATTCCTATTTAAATGAGGTTGTAAAGGAATTCCCAGACTCCCACTTAATCCTCCTGGCCAGTTAGGTTACTAAAGAAAGATGACTTTCGGACTTACACCCGAGACCATCTCAATCCAGAGGGTTTGAGGGGCCAGGCAGTAAGGACAAGTCAAGCCACAATGAATGAGTGGCCGTTTTTTCAGCGTCACCTCCATTTTCATATCCATGTTTCTTCTCTTCTTTACAGTTTGCCCACTTCCATTTGGCATCTTAGCTTTTGATGTCTGTATCTTTTCAATGTCTTTACTTAATACTTTAGCTATTTTAAAATCATTGTGTCCTTTTCATGCTTTTTCATTTCCTCATTCAAGTGGTCATTGTCTTTCATCTTCCAGTTTTCACAAGTGGCTCTTGTAACATCCCAGCCGAGAGAAATACAGCAGCACTTTTTCAGTGATAAAAACAAAAAGCTAAAAGCTACTGCGGATGCTGGAAATCCAAAACAAAAACAGAATTACCTGGAAAAACTCAGCAGGTCTGGCAGCATTCTTCTCCACCGATGCTGCCAGACCTGCTGAGTTTTTCCAGGTAATTCTGTTTTTGTTTTAGCACTTTTTCAGTATTGTACTTAAGTATCAGTCTGGATTATTTGCTCAAATCTCCAGAGTGGGGCTTGAACCCACAACCTTCTGACTCAGGGATGAGTGCACTACTACTGAGTAAAGACTGACACTTGACTGGGTAAAACCAGTTCCATTGTTCTCCATTCATTCAAACTGATGTAAAACTAACAGCAGCTAGACCATTCCCCTGCCTTCTCCCCATACGTCTGCACATTCTTCCTTTTAAGATAATAATTCAATTCATTTTTGAATGCCTTGATTGAACCTGCCTCCACCATACTCGGGCAGCGCATTCCAGATCTTAACCACTCGTTGTGTCTTCATTGCTGCTTGCGCCAAAACATTAAATCTGTGCCCTCTCATTCTCGATCTTTCCACCAATGGGAACAGTTTTTCCTTTTTCATGGTTTGAATACCTCTATCAAATCTCCTCTCAACCTTCCCTTCTCCAAGGAAGCGTCCCAACTTCTCCAATCTATTAATGTGACTGAAGTTCCTCATCCCCGGAACCATTCTTGTGAATTGTTTCTTCACTCTCCATAAAGCTGCATGTTTTTCCTAAAGTATGGCACCCAGAACTGGACACAATACTCCAGTTGAGGTTGAACTGATGTTCTATACAAGCTTAACAAAACTTCCATGCTTTTGTACTCTATGCCCCTATTAATAAAGCGTAGGACACTCTGTTTTATTTATAAACTGAGCTCTCAACCTGTCCTGACACCTTCAATTAATTAGGCACATATACACCCAGGTCCCTCTGTCCCTTTATCTCTTTTAGAATTGTACCCTTTATTGTATATTGTCTCTGTGTTCTTCCTACCAAAATGAATCAATCCACACTTCTCTGCAATAAATTTCATCGACCACTTGTCCGGCCATTCCAGCAACTTGTCTACGTTCTTTTGAAGTTCTACATTATCCTCCTCACAGTTCACAATGCTTCAAAGTTTATCATCTGCAAATTTTGAAATTGTGCCCAGTAAATTAAGGTCAAGATAATTAATATACATATCTGGAAGAGCTAACGTCCCACCACCGACCCTTGGGAAACTTTACTACAAACCTTCCTCCAGTCTGAAAAACATACATTAACCACTACTCTGCTTTCTGTCACTCAGCTAATGTTGTATCCATATTGCTACTGTACATTTTATTCCACGAGCTCTAACTTTGCTCACAGGTCTGTTGTGCGGCACTGTATCAAATGCCTTTCGGAAGTCCATGTGCACCACATCATTAGCAATGTCCTCATCAAACCTCCCTATTACCTCTTCAAAAAACTCCAGCAAGTTAGTTAAACATGATTTGCCCTTACCAAATCCTTCTGAACCTTCCATAGTCAGCCTGGTTCTCGGTTGTAGCATTCACCTGACATCTCTCAAAAGCACATCTTTTTCTTCTTCATCTTAATCTCTATCTCTTTCATCATCCAGGGAGCTCAGGTTTTGTTTGTCCTCCCTTTGCCCTTCATGGGAATATAGTCTGACTGTGCCCGAACTCTCCCCTCTTTAAAGGCAGCCCATTGTTCAGGTTTGCCTGCCAATCTTTGATTCCATTTTATTTGGGTCATATCCATTCTTACCCCATTGAAGTTGCCCTTCCCTCAGTTAATTATTCTTACTCTGGATTATTCATTGTCCTTTTCTTATAATACAATGATCTCTGCCCCCTAAACATTCCCCGACTGACACTGGGTCCACTTCATTCCCAAGAACCAAGTTTAACAGTGTCTCCTTTCTCATTGGATGGAAACATACTGCTGCAGAAAATTTTCCTGAACACACTCTAGGAATTCTTGCCCTCTCTGCCCTTAATACTGTTATTATCCAGTCTATATTTGGATAAATAAAGTCCTGCGTAATTCTTGCAACTCTCTTTTAAATTTGCATTTTCTTAATTCCAATTTTAGGTAACCAGCACAACTCAGTGAAAAACAATTTCACATTTGCAGACAATCAGGTGACTTAAAATTACACAAGTGTGAAGATGTTTTTTTTTATATTTTGGGAATATGGTGATACTCTGTAAAGAAGGATCTGTGTGTGTGTGTGTGTGTGTGTGTGTGTGTCCATGATTAAACAAACTGGGGTGGGGGTCGGGGGAAGGTTCATAGAGACAGCTCGACAGAGAGTTAAGAGATAAAAGGGTAAAAGGTGGTAGGTGCATGCTTTTGTAATGGGAGGTTATGGTGAAGTTGGTTTTACAATAAATAGGCCGGGTTTTTTTAAATTTGCATTATAAGATAAGTAAGGACTTGACTTTTCAGCTGTTAAATTTCAAAGGAGAGTTTGGAAGTGACAAGGGACTTTTACAAATTGCAAATGATTCATAAGTAAACAAAATTTTTATATTTTGGAAAAGTTGAGTTCAAACAGATGTTTAGGACAATGGAATCTAAGATGAAAGGGGAAAAGGATATTTAAGAAAAGACGTTGAGCTGAGTTGTGGCAGCTGTGTGGAGGAAATGTCCAGAGACCAGCTCCGTGCTGAGAAAAGGTGTGAAATCTGAAACAGCCAGTCAAACCAGGAAAAACTGTTTCAGAAAGCAGTTTATGTTATGAACTTTCTTGGATTTCCACAGCAGAGTGAAGTGTTTGAATCGTAATGCAGTATACCTTTCCTAAAACAACAGCAGTTTTGCCTTTGGATAATATTACTGGATTTTTATAATTGAAATCTGTAAAGATGATGTTGCCAAGTAGTTTACTTGTGTGTTCTGACCACATGTTTTTTTTTGGGGGGGGGGGGTAGGGGGGGTGTTGGTGGTAATGTTGTGTAAGACTGTTTTAAGTGCGTAACTTTAATCTTGTGTGCTTAAGTTTTTTTTCTTCTTGTTAATAATTCTTTTAGCTTTAAAATCCTAAAGGTGTTACTGGGATTCTATGCTTCTGGGATCAGTAGTTCTTACCCTTGTTTTCAAAATACAACAAAAAGGTTATGATCAGTAAGGCAAGTTTCCCTCTGGGATTTGGCTTGCCTAACAAACATCAACTGTGGTCATAACAAATTTGAAAGCTCTTTGCAGGATTTAAAATTCCTTGGTTGAATTGGGATTTGTAAATTTAAAGGATATGAGTACGAGGAGAGCACTGAACTCGGGAGTTTTGCGTTGAAGGATTTTAAAGTGGTTGGACTGCAAATGGCTTTGCCATTTGCTAAGACTTTTCTGGGAGTGGAAGATGTGACTGTGGAGTATTTGAAATCTCGGACTAAAACTCAGCTGAGAGAGTAAGCAGATGAAGTGCAGCTAGAAAGAAAGGCAGAATTTTGTAAGGCTGATGTGGTTCAAGTACTTACTCAGCATTTAAAGTTAGAGGGGGTGACACCTGAAACTACTGTGTCACAGCTAGAGGTAGTAAGACTTCAGTTGCAGATGAAGCATCTTAAACTCAAACAAGAAATTGAACTGAAAAGACTTGAATTAGAAGAAAAGGAGAAATGAAAAACTTGAAATGTGCAGATTAAAAGAAATAGAAATAAAAATGCTTGCATGGGAAAAGAGGAGCAAGAAAAGGAAAAGATTGCAAGAAATAGAAATGCAAAAGCTTGAACTTCAGTTTCAGAGAGAGAAGTTATCAAGGAAGGAATGACAGAAGGAAAAATAGATAGAGAGCTTCAGAAAGAGAAAGAAGCCAGGCAATATGAATTGTCTAAAATGAAGTTTAGAATAAAGGAGGAAATGAGAGTTAGTAATTAAGATGGTGACTTTGATTCCTTTGAAGAATTTGATTTAACTAAATATTTCAGTTAGTGCCTAAATTTATGGAGGATGGAGTTGGAAGATATTTCACCTCATTTGAAAAGATAGTTATGAAATCGAATTGGCCAAGAGATGCTGGCCTATAATGTTAAAGAGAGTGTTTTGTCGGGTACAATAATGTGTGTATATGCTAGCTTATCAGAGGAACAGTCTGCAGACTATGAGGTAGCTAAAAGAGCAATACTAAATGCTTATCAGCTTGTCCATGAAGCTCATCAGTTGAAGTTTAGGACTGTAAGAAAGAGACCTAATCAAACATTTGTAGAGTTTGCAAGAGAAAAGGAAATTCTCTGGGATCAATGGTTTAAGGCATTGAAGTAAGACAAGACTTTTGAAAATGCAGAGAAATTATGATTATGAAAGAATTTAGAAATAGTATTCCAGTAACTATCAAGACATATTTAGCTGAAAGACAAAGTAAAAAAATCAGGGAAGCTGCTGTTGTAGCCGATACTTGTGATATTTCACACAAACAGTTGAGTGTAGGAAAAAGATCATACAGGGCTCAGCAAGGAAATTAATTGGAAGTATAGAAAACTTAATGATGGTAAAAGTGTTAGCAACAAGAAGCAAGTTGAAGGATGCCAGTCTATTAAAGATAGAAAGGTAGAAGGCAGAGATGAAGGAAGAAAAGTAGTATGTTACCATTGTAACATACAAGGTCAAATTGCAGGAAGTTAAATGGGAGAGCGATTTCTGAGTTCCTATCATGCAGAGTTCTGTAAGTAAAAGTGCTGTGGGCTCTGAGACCCAAATGCAATGTAGACCAGTAGCCTTTGTACAGGTGAAAAATAAAAAAAGTCAGTATTAGCCAGAGACATGGGAAAGTGTTCACAGCCTACACAAGAAAGTTCTGAAGAGCAAATTACAGAGGTGTTTAAAGACTTATTATGTGAAGGGGAACTACATCCATGTGTTTCAGGGACAGCAGGAAAGACTATTAAGTCAAGTGCAGAAAGAAATTGAATTTATGCGTGAAAATGACATCATAGAGCCCAGTCACAGTAACTGGAGTTCAACCATTGTAATAGTGCCAAAACTAGATGGATCATAAAGATTATGTATTGATTACCACAAAGTAAATGCAGTAACAAAGGCGGATTCATATCCTATCCCACAATTAGAGGATCCAATCGAGAGACTGGGTCTATCAGTGTTTATCATAAAAACTGACTTACTGTGAGGATACTAGCAAGTATCCTTAATGGAAAGGGCAAAAGAGATATCAGCTTTTCTAACTTTGGATGGTCTATATAAATCCCCTTTGGCACAAAAAATGCACCAGCAACATTTCAGAGACTAACAAACAAAATGATCGAAGGACTAAATAATTGCGCTGTCTATATTGATGACTTAGTGGTGTTCAGTCAAACCCGAGAGGAATATCTAGGACATTTAAAGGAGCTGTTTGACCGACAGCTGGAAGCCAATTTGGTGCTAAATTTGGCTAAAAGTGAATTTGCAAAAGCAGAAGTTACATATTTAGGCCACACTGTTGGACATGGGTGAGTGGCCCTACGAGATGCGAAAGTAAAAGCTATTGTAGAGTTCCAAATGCCTAAAACAAAATGGGAAGTTGCGAGACTTCTGGGCATGAGTAAATTTTATAGGAAATTTGTGCCAAATTTCAGCAGCGTAGTTACTCCGCTGACTGGGTTATTGGAGAAGAACAGGAGATTCCAATGGACACAGGAGTGTCAGACTACGCTTGACAGCTTAAAAGCTGTCCTAACGACTACACCTGTTCTGGCAGCACCTGATTATACCAAACAGCTTAAAATGGCTGTTGACGCCAATGATGTGGGTGTTGGTGCTGTGCTACAAAATGATGATGAACTGGGGACTTGAGAAGCCAGTAGGTTATTTCTCAAAGAAGTTCAATGCGCATCAGAAGAAATGTTCAGCGATAGAAAAAGAGACTAAGTTTTGTTTTAGCTTTGCAGCATTTGAAATGTTTTCTACTTGGGAGCTGAATAGAGACAGTCGGGAGTTGGGAGCGGCATAAATAGAGCCCGAGGATCGGATCATGGCCTTTCCTGCCTGGGAGCGGAACAGAGGCAGTTGGGAGCGGCACAAATAGAGGCCCAGGATCAGACCACGGCCTATCCTGCCTGGGAGCTGAACAGAGGCAGTTGGGAGTTGGGAGCAGCATAAATAGAGGCCGAGGATTGGACCACGACCTTTCCTGCCGGGGAGCTGAACAGAGGCAGTCGCGAGTTGGGAGCGGCATCTCAGCTGCTGAAGAAACTGAGTTGAAAAAAACCAATTGTGACATCACAGGAAAATAGTACGTTAATTGGCCGCTCAGTACTTGGTGTAAGGGGCAGTGCATTAATCGCCAGCTTAGGACAAAAGAGTTAAGGTAGATCTATAAATAAAAACTAAAGCTAAAATAAAATCAAAATGAATATAAAATAATATAGTTAAATTAAGTGTTAAATCAAATAATGAAAACAATACCCAAAACACATACCAATGCAATTCAGAATCGTAAAACCTTTAGTTTTATTTGTGAGTGGTACTAGCAATTAGTAAACACAGTAAATTGCAGTATATATAGGAATTATTCTAAATTAAATAACATACAGAACAATAGCAGGACAGGTGTTATGTTGCAGCTGTGGAATGTGATCAATATTGGTCGCCAAGGCGATCCAGGACAAACATCTGCAGGAAGTGTAAACAGCTAGAGAAATTCTGGATCAGGGTTATTGATCTTGAAGCCAAACTGGAGACACTGCGCAACCTAAGGGAGGGGTAGAAATACCTGGACACTTTCTTCCAGAAGACAGTAACACCTCATAAAATAGGCTCGTCTCTTTTGATTAGAAGTGAGGGGCAGGAGGAAGTGACCATGACTGAGGCAGGTACAGGGGCCGAGCAGACAGGAGTGTGCGAGAGGAGGACCCTGGGACAGGCAGTCAGCAGCATCTACAGGAGAGCAGTGGAGCAATAAAAACAGCATGAGAATTGGCGAGAGTTCGAGAGCAGAGGTGACTGAGGGAGTTCCGTGAGGAGGGAGGAGGTGCTCCTTTCCTTTTCCACCTTTCGTCAGAAAGAAGAGCGGCAGCCTTAATAAGCAGGACCTAGCGAGTAAATTTAACAAGGCGTAATATTTTTAAACTAGTAGCTATACTTGGATTTAACTGAGAAGCACCAAGAATAAGGGAAATTTAAGGCCAAAATGATAAAGTAATACAAATAATCCAAAGTAGAATAAAGTTAAATGTAAGAGAAGTAGAGTTAAGACATGGCAGGGCAGCTTAGTCGAATAGAATGCGTGTCCTGTGATATGTCCGAAGTCATGGACGTTACCGGTGTCCTAGATGCTAACATGTGCCAGAAGTGCTGCCAGCTGCAGAAACTTGGGCTCCGGGTTTCAGAGCTCGAGCAGCGGCTGGAGTCACTGTGGCGCATCCGTGAGGCTGAGAACTACATGGATAGCAAGTTAAGAGAAGTGGTCACACTGTAGCTTAAGGGCCTGGAGACAGAGAGGGAATGGGTGACCACCAGGCAGTCCAAGAGAAGTAGGCAGGTAGTGCAGGAGTCCCCTGGGGTCACGGTCACAAATCAGTTTTCCATTTTGGAAGCTGGCGAGGATGCTGGTTCTTCAGAGGAGTGCAGTCAGTGCCAAGTTTGTGGCACCACAAGCGGCTCGGCTGTACAGGAGAGGAGGAAGAAGAAAGAGCGAGCAATTGTGATAGTGGATCCATTAGTTAGGGGAACAAACAGGCATTTCTGGGGCCGTAGACGTGACACCAGGATGCTATGTTGCCTCCCTGGTGCCAGGGTCAAGGATGTCACAGACCGACTGCAGGACATTCTTCTGGGGGAGGGTGGCTATTCAGAGGTCATGGTTCATATTGGGACCAATGACTTAGGTAGGAAGGGGGATGGCGTCCTGCAATCAGAATTTTGAGAACTAGGTAGAAAATTAGCAAACAGGACATCAAATGTAGTAATCTCCGGATTACTCCCAGTGCCACGTGCCAGTGGGTACAGAAATAGGAGGTTAAGGCAAATTAATGCCTGGCTGGAAAGATGGTGCAGGAGGGAGGGCTTTAGATTGCTGGGACTGGCTCTGGAGAAGATGGCACCTGTACAAGCCTGAAAGGTTGCACCTGAACAGAGCCGGGACTGAGTTTGTTGAGGGGCGTTTTGCTAGTGCTGTTGGGAAATCTTTAAACTGACTCGGCAGGGGTATGGGAACCAAGAGAAAATATTAGAGAGGAATATCAGGGTACACAAAATACTGGGAGGGACAGATAGCACTAGTGTAAGTAAGTTACTAGGTGAGGGAGAAGTAACAAAATGTAAATCAGGGTTACTATGCATGTATGTGAATGCACTGAGAACAGTAAATAAGATTCAGGAGTTACAGGCACAGGTTGCCATGTGGAAATATGATGTGGCTCATAACAGAGACCTGGCTCAAGGAAGGGCAGAACTGGGTATTAAATATTCCAGGGTACAAGGTGTTCAGGAGAGATAGGAAAGGAAGGAAAGGAGGAGGGGTGGCAGTACTGGTTAAGGAGAGCATTGCAGTGAAGCTGGGAATTTTCCTAGTCTACATAGAAATTAGGAGCAGGAGTAGGCCATTCGAGCCTGCTCCGCCATTCATTATGATCATGGCTGATCATCCAACTCAATAGCCTGCTCCCACTTTCTCCCCATACCCTTTGATCCCTTTCGCCCCAAGAGCTGTATCTAACTCCTCTTGAAAGTATACAATGTTTTGGTCTCAACTACTTTCTGTGGTAACGAATTCCACAGGCTCACCACCCTCTGGGTGAAGAAATTTCTCCTCATCTCAGTCCTAAATGGTCTACCCTCTATCCTCAAGACTGTGACCCCCCCTGGTTCTGGACTCCCCCACCATCAGGAACATCCTTCCTGCATCTACCCTGTCTAGACCTGTTAGAATTTTATAGGTTTCTATGAGATCCCCCCCTCATTCTTCTGAGCTGACCTTAACAACATTTATCCAAGACATCATGATGTCATTAGTTATCAAGCCATAATTCTTGCCCATTTCTTCAATGGTCTCTCCCTTTACACTGGCTCATCAACAATCTTTCCATAGATTAACACAACATGCAATGATTAAATAGGTTTGTCATGTAGTGCTGGTACAAAATGGCTGCCACATCTGCCTATATAACAAGGCTGCTAAATTGCTGTCCATCAGCTCAGTGCAACAAATTAATTTAGTCCACTGTTGCCTTTCTGAATGGCACTGCCTACCTTCATGGCACTGCCCCAACCTGCCCCGTGAATGACACTGCCCTGGCACTGCTCCCAATTGCATTTCAGACAAAGGTTCTGAACTGGAGTCGATCAGGCTCTCAGATCATAGTATGTCTGTCCCAGCCATTTCATTCAATAAAGATTGCAACAGATTACATCATACAAATCCCACCGTACCTGCAAACTGTAAGCCACATCGTACAGTTATTCAGCTAAGTTTTATACAGTGCTGGAGAAAGAGGATGTGCCAAAAGGTTCAAGGACAGAATCAATTTGGCTAGAGGCTAAGGAACAAAAAGGGTGCAATTACCAAGCTCGATGTCTATAGACCATCAGTTACTGAGAAAGACGTAGAAGAACAAATCTGCAGGGAAATTGCAGAGATGCAAGGCTTAAAAGTGCATAAATCTGTAGGCCCAGATGAGATGTAAGCCAGGCTGTTGAGGAAGGCAAACGAAGAGTTATCAGGGGCCCTGGCAACAATTTTCAAATCCTCTCTGGCCAAAGGTGAGGTACCAGAGGACCGCTAACATTGTTCCATTAGTAAAAAAAGGGAGGAAGGGATAGACCAGGAAATTACATGCCAGTCAGTCTAACCTCGGTGGTGGAGAAGTTACTAGAAAGAATGTATCTGCACTTGGAGAGACACGGATTAATCAGGGACAGTCAGCATGGATTTGATAAGTGAAGGTCATGTTTGACAACTTTGATCGAATTTTTTTGTGGAGGTAGCCAGGAGTGTTGATGGGGGTAATGCATTTGGTGTGGTCTACAAGGACTTTAGCAAGGTTTTTGATAAGGTCCTTCATGGCGGACTGGTCAAGAAAGTTTGAGTCCATGGGATCCAAGGCAAAGTGGCACATTGGATCCAAAATTGGCTGAGAGGCAGGAAGCAGAGGGTGATGGTAGAGGGATGTTTCTGTGACTGGAAGTCTGTTTCCAGTGAGGTTCCACAGGGCTTGGTGCTGGGGCCTTTGCTGTTTGTGGTGTACATAAATAATTTGGACTTAAAACGTAGAGGGTAAAATCAAGAAGTACACAAATGACACGAAAATTGGTAGGGTGGTAAATAGTGAGGAGGATAGCCATAAACTGCAGGAGGATGATATCAATGGACTGGTCAGGTGGGCAGAGCAGTGGCAAATATAATTCAACCTGGAAAAGTGAGAGATAATGCACTTGGGGAGGGCTAACAAGGCAAGGAATTACACTATGAATGGTCAGACCCTGGAAAGTATTGAAGATCAGAGGGACCTTGGTGTGCATATCCACAGATCCCTGAAGGTAGCAGGGCAGGTAGATAAAGTGGTTAAGAAGGCATATGGGATACTTGCCTTTATTAGCTGAGGCATACAATTCAAGAGCAGGGAGTTTATGCTGGAATTGTATAAAATGCTGGTTGGGCCACAACTGGAGTACTGCATGCAGTTCTGGTCACCACATTATAGGAAGGATGTGATTGCACTGGAGAGGGTGCAGAGGAGATTTACCAGGATGCTGCCTGGGCAAAAGAGACTGAACTATGAGGAAAGATTGGATAGGCTGGGGTTGTTTTCCTTGGAGCAATGAAGGTTGAGAGGGGACCTGATAGAGGTGTATAAGGTTATGAGAGGCATAGAAAGGGTGGATAGGAAGGCACTTTTTCCATTAGTGGAGGGGTCATTAACCAGGGGGCATAGATTTAAGGTAAGAGGTAGGAGGCTAAGAGGGGAATTGAGGAGAAATGTTTTCACCCAGAGGGTGGTGGGAGTCTGGAACTCACTGCCTGAAAGGGTTGTTGAGTCAGAAACTCTCGTAACATTTAAGAAGTATTTAGATATTCACTTGCATTGCCATAGCCTCCAAGGCTATAGGCTAAGTGCTGGAAAATGGGATTAGTGTAGTCAGATCTTTGTTGACCGGCATGAATGGCCTCCTTCTGTGCTATAAACGCCTGTGAGTTATGAGTCTATGCAAGCATAATAGAGTAGTTATAATGGGGGACTTTAATTACCCAAATGTAGATTGGGACAGAGGTAGTGTAGTGTAAAGGGCAGAGAAGGGCAAGAGTTCCTAGGTTGTGTTCAGGAAAATTTTCCACAGCAGTATGTGTCCAATCTAACAAGAACAGATGCACTGTTGGACCTGGTTCTTGGAAATGAAGTGGGCCAAGTAGATCAAGTATCAGTGGGGAAACACTTAGGAGACAGTGATCATTGTATTGTACATTTTAGGATGATGATAGAAAAGGATGATAGGTAATCCAGAATAAGAACTGGACAAGAGCCAACTTCGATGGGGCAAGAATGGAACTGGGCCAGATAGACTGGAATGAAAGATTGGTGGGAAAAACTATAGCTGAACAATGGGCTACGTTCAAAAAAGAATTGCTTTGAGTACTGTCAAATCTATTCCATTGAAAGGGAAAGGTAGGGCAAACAAATCCAGAGCTCCCTGGATGAAAAAGGAGATGGAAATTAAGAGTTAAAAAAAGTGTGCTTATGACAAGTGTCAGGTAGAAAATACAATTGAAAACCAAGAGGAATACAGAAGGTTCAAAGGGGAGGTAAAAAAGCAAATAAGAGAAGTCAAGAGGGATTATGAGAAAAGACTGGCAGCTAACATAAAGGGGAATCCCAAAGTCTTCTAGGCATATAAATAGTAAAAGGGTGGTAAAAGGAGGAGTAAGGCAGATTAGGGACCTAAAAGGGAATTTAGCCATGGTCCCTTTGTCCATGTGTGAGGTGTTAAAAGAATACTTTGCATCCATCTTTACCAAGGAGGTAGATTCTGCTCAGGCCATGACAGACAAGGAAACTCTGTCACTAGAAGAGTTGAAAATTGATAAGGAGGGAGTGTTGAATGGACTGTCGGTACTTAAAGTTGACAAGGCACCGGGACCAGACGAGATGCATCCAATAATACTGAAGGAAGTGAGAGTAGGAATTGCAGGGGCACTGGCCATAATCTTTCAGTCTTCCCTAGACTCAGGGATGGTGCCAAAGGACTGGAGAATTGCAAACATTACTCCCTTGTTCAAAAAAGGCTGTAAGGATAAGCCCAGCAATTACAGTCTAGTCATTTTAACTTCAGTGGTGGGCAAGATTCTAGAAACAATTATTCAGGATAGAATTAGTAGTCACATGGAAAAATATGGGTTGATAAGGAAGAGCCAGCATGAATTTCTAAAGAGGAAATCATGTTTAACTAACTTGGAGTTTTTTGATGAGGTAACAGAAAAGGTCAATAAGGGTAATGCTGTTAATGTGGTCTATATGGACTTTCAAAAGACATTTGAATCCGTGCCACACAACATATTTGTGAGAAAAGTTATTGCTCATGCAATAAAAGGGACAGTAGCAACATGGATACAAAATTGGCTGAAAAAGAGGAAGCAGAGACTAATCAATGGATATTTTTTGGGCTGGAGGAAAGTTTGGAGTCCAGTTCCCCAGGGGTTGGTATTGGGACCCTTTCTTTTCCTGATACATGTTAATGATCTAGGTCTTGGTGTGCAGGGAACAATTTCCAAAGTTTGCAGATGATACAAAGCTTGAGAGTGTTGTGAACTGCGAGGAGAATGATGTGGAACTTCAAGAGGACATAGACAAGTTGGTGGAGTGGGCAGATAGGTGGCAAATGAAGTTCAATGCGGAGAAGTGTGAGGTGATGCATTTTGGCAGGAAGAACATGGACAGACAATATAAAATAAGGGGGGAACTTTTGAATGAGGTGCAGGAGCAGAAAGGCCTAGGTGTATATGTGCATAGGTCATTGAAGGCGGCAGGACAGGTGGAGAGAGCAGCTAATAAAGCATATAGTGTCCTGGGCTTCATTAATAGGGGCATAGAGTACAAGAGCAGGGAAGTTATGCTGAACTTATTTAACACATATGTTAGACCTCAGCTGGAGTATTGTGTACAGTTCAGGGCGCCACATTATAGGAAGGTTGTGAACACATTGGAGAGAGTGCAGGAGAGGTTTACAAGAATGGATCCAGGGATGAGAAACTTCACTTATGAAGATAGATTGGAGAGGTTGGGACTGTTCTCCTTGGGAGAGAAGGTGGCTAAGAGGAGATTTGATAGAGATGTTCAAAATCATGAAAGGGAGATGGAGTAGATAGGGAGAAGCTATTCCCGCTCGTAAGAGGATCAAGAATGAGGGGTACAGATTTAAAGTGATTTGCAAAAGAAACAAGTGTGACGTGAGAAAAAACTTTTTCACACAAGTGGTTTGGGTCTGGAATGCACTGCCTGGAAGTGTGGTGGAGGCAGGTTCAATTGAGGCATTCAAGAGGACATTAGATGATTATTTGAATAGAAACAATGTGCAGAGGTATGGGGAAAAGGCAGGACAATGGCACTAAGTCATAATGCTCATTTGGAGAGCCGGTGCAGACACAATGGGACGAATGGCCTCCTTCTGTGCCATTAAAATTCTATGATTTTGAGGGGAGGTGCCTCAGATGTTGCAATTCTCAAATAGGTTTGAGGTGCTTGAAACTTGTGGATGAAAGCGAGGTCTACAAGGTGGATGAGCAGGCTGGCCATGGCACCATGGTACAGGAAGCCATTCAAGCAGGGGGAACAAATAGGAGTGCAATTGTATTAGGGGACGGTATAGTGAAGGATACTGACGCTGTTCTCTGCAGGAAAGGGCAAGAGTCCAAGTGGCTGTGTTGCCAGCCTGGTGCCAGGGTTCATGACATCTGCTCAGGGCTGGAGGGGAACTTACAGTGGGAGGGGGAGGATCCAGTTGTTGTGGTCCATGTGTGTACCAATGACATAGGCAGAACGAGGAAAGAGGTTCTGCAAAGTCAGTATGAGGAGCGAGACATCAAACTGAGAAGCAGAACCTCAAAGGTAATAATCTCTGGATTATTACCTGAGCCACTTGCAAATTGGCATAGGGCAAATAAAGATCAGAAAGATGAATGTGTGGCTCAAAAGACTTATGTGGGAGAAGTGGGTTCCAGTTCGTGGGGCACTGGCATCAGTGCTGGGGAAAGTGGGGGCTCTACCATTGGGACGGTCAACACCTGAACCATGAGGGACCAGTGTTCTCACGAGCCGCTTAACTAGGGAGGTAGAGAGGGCTTTAAACTAAACGGGGGGGGGGGGGGGGGGGGGGTTGGTCTCAAGCTTGGGCAGATGTTGCAAATCTTGGGGTAGAGTCAAAGCAGGAGAGCAAAATAGTAATATGGGAAATGAGGGTCAGAGAATGGCAGGAAGGGAAATAGAAAAAAAAAACCTAAGAATGCGCCAGCAAAAAGGCAAACTAAAGGCTCTGTATCTGAATATGCAGATCATTCATAAAGTAAATGAATTGATAGTGCACATTGAAGTAAATAAATATGATCTGATAGCCATTACAGATGCAGGTTAAGAAGGATTGAGTCCTGAATATTGAGGGGTATATGACATTCAAGAAGAATAGGAAGCTAGATCAAAGGTGGAGGGGTAGCACTGTTGATCAAAGATGGCACTTGTGCAATAGTTAGAGATGACCTTGGTTCAGGCGATCAGGATGTAGAATCAATTTGGGTGGAGATGAGGCATAGTAGGGGAAAGAAGTCACTTGTGGGAATGGTCTACAGGCCCCCTAACAGTAACCATAATGTAGATCAAAGTATACAAGAAGAAATATTGAGTGCCTGTGATAAAGGGACAGCAATAATAATGGGTGATTTTAATCTACACATAAATTGGAAAAAATCAGATTGGCAGTAGTAGCCTGGATGAGGAGTTCATAGAATATTTTCTAGACAGTTTCTTAGAGCAGCATATTCTGGAACCAACTAGACAGCAGGTTATATTAGACTTGGTATTGTGTAATGTAACAGGATTAATTAATGGCCTCAGAATAAAGACATCCCTAGATAGCAGCAACTACAACATGATTGAATTTTACATCCAGTTTGAAAGAGAAAAATGTGGGTCTAAGACTAGCATTTTAAACTTAAATAAGGGCAACTATGTGGGCATGAGAACTGAGCTAGCTGAAGTGAACTGGGATACTCGGCGAGAGGATAGATCAATAGAGGGGCAGTGGTAAACTTTTAAGAGGGTGTTTCAGAATACTCAGAATAATTATATTCCTACTTTAAAGAAATATTCTAAGGGGAGGAACCACCATCCTTGGTTAACAAAAGATGTAAGGAAAGCAAACTTAAGGAAAAAGCATATAACTGCGCAAAGATGAGTGGCAGGTCAGACGATTGGTCAGAATGTAATGAACTGCAGAGAAGGACTAAAAGGTTAGTCATGAGAAAGAAATTAGAGTATGAGAGGAAGCTAGCTAGAAATGTAAAAATGGATAGCAAGAGTTTCTACAGGTATTTAAAAAGAAAAAGTAGTGAGAGTCGGTCCTCTAGAGAGTGAGAATGGGAAGTTAATAGTAGATAATAAAAAAATGGCGGATGAAATGAACAAATATTTTGCTTCTGTTTTCACTACAGAGGATACAAAAAACATTCCAGTAATAGCCATAAATGAAGAAGTGGAAAGGAGAGGGGAACTTAGTGAAATTACAATCACTAAGGAAGCCTCAGTGAGCAAATTGTTGGAGCTGTGGGCTGACAAGTCTCCAGTCCAGAAGGACCCCATTGTCGGGTCTTAAAAGAGTTGGCTAATGAGGCCGTAGATACATTGATGTTCATTTTCCAAAAAAGAAAAAAAATTCAAGAAAGGAGGGAGGCTGGTGCATCAACTTTTTACAATTGATATCAATGACTTAGATGAGGGCAGCGAAGGCATGGTAGTTAAATTTCCAGATGGCACAAAGACAGGTAGGAAAGTACGTTGTGAAGAGGACATGAGGTGGTTGCAGACAGATATAGATAGGCTTAGTGAGTGGGCAAAAATCTGGCAGATGGAGTACAATGTGAGGAAACATACAGTTGTTCACTTTGGCAGGAAGATTAAAAAAGCAGAATATTACTTAAATGGAGAATGACTGCAGAATTCCAAGGTGTAGAGGGACCTAGGTGTTCTTGCACACGAGTCACAAAAAGTTAGTATTCAAGTACAAGTAATTAAGGCGGCTCATGGAATGTTGTCCCTTCATTATGAGAGGAATTGAACATAAAAGAAATAATAACAAAAAACTACTGCGGATGCTGGAAATCCAAAACAAAAACAGAATTACCTGGAAAAACTCAGCAGGTCTGGCAGCATCGGCGGAGAAGAAAAGAGTTGACGTTTCGAGTCCTCATGACCCTTCAGCAGAACTGGCTCAGTTCTGCTGAAGGGTCATGAGGACTCGAAACGTCAACTCTTTTCTTCTCCGCCGATGCTGCCAGACCTGCTGAGTTTTTCCAGGTAATTCTGTTTTTATAAAATAAATAATGTTATCCTTCAGTTTTACAGGACATTGGTGAGACCACATCTTGAATACTGTGTGCAGTTTTAGTCTCTTTATTTAACGAAGGATGTTAATGCACTGGTGGCAGTTCAAAGGAGGTTCACAAGATTGATACCTGGAATGAGTGGGTTGCCTTATGAGCAAAGGTTAGACAGACTGGGCTTGTTTCCACTGGAGTTTAGAAGAGTGTGAGGGGTGACTTGATTTAAGTATATAAGATCCTGAACAGTCTTGACAAGGTGGACGTGGAAATTATGTTTCCTCTTGTGAGTGAGTCCAGAACTAGGGGGCACTGTTTTAAAATTAGGGGTCATCCTTTTTGGAAAAAGGGATGAGGAGAAACTTTTTCTCAGAGGGTTGTGTGACTTTAGAACTCTCTGCCTCATAAGGTGGTGGAAGTGGGGTCATTGAATATCTTTAAGACCAAGTAGATAGATTCTTGTTGGGCAAGGGAATCAAAGGTTATGGGAGGTAAATGGGGATATGGAATTAGTAATACAAACAGATCAGCTACAATCATATTGAATGGTGAAACAGGCTCGACAGGCCTAATGGTCTACTTCTGCTCCTATTTCATATGTTGCAAACAACTCTTCAGAGACAGCTGTATATATTGACCACAATCCTTTGAAGTTTCTGGAAAAGTTGAGATAAAAATCCCAGACTGTTCCAGTGGAGTTTGTTATTGCTACTGTTCAATTTAAAAATTATACATGTGGCTGGACAAAAGAATTGAGCTGCAGATGTGTTGTCAAGAGCTCAAATTTAACAGGACTTGGATGTTGGGAAGTTGAGAATGGATTTTATTCTAACAAAAGACATACATATTTGCACGGTTGATACATCGACACCATAGTGTAATGGTATTTTGTATAGATAGGTTTAGTAAGTAATACAAAGTAGGTTGAGAAAATGAAAGATACTTTTTGGACTATGATGTTTCATTTTTTTTCATTGAGGGAGGTGTGAGGATGGATTTTTTTTATTTTTTTGGAAATATGGTGATATTCTATAAAGAAGGGTATGTGTCTGTGTGTTTGTCCATGATTAATTAAACTGGGGGAGGGGGAAGTTTCATAGAGACAGCTCATCTGAGAGAGTTGATGGATAAAAAGGATAAAGGTGCTAAATGCATGCATTTGTAATAGGAGGATAAGATGAAGTAGGATTTCCAATGAATAGGTTGGGTTTTTTAAATTTGCATTATGAGATAAGTAAGTCTTGGCTTTTCAGCTGTTAAATTTCAAAGGGGAGTTTAGAAGTGACAAGGGACTTTTACAACTTACAAATGTTTTATAAGTAAACAAGGGAAGGGATTATTAAATTTTATTTGATGCAAAAGTGGAGGCACCAGGAAAACATGAAAGGTTTTTATACGTTGGAAAAGTTGAGTTCCAAAAGGTGCTTAGGACATTGGAATCTAAGATGAGAGGAGAAAAGAATAATTTAAGGAAAAATTTTGAGCTGAATTGTCGTGGCTGTATGGGGGAAGATGTCCAGAGACCAGCTCTGTGCTGGGAAAAGTTGTGAAATCTGAAACAGCCATCCTGTCAAACCAGGAAAATCTTTGTTTCAGATAGCAGTTTGTGTTCCAAACTTTCTTAAATTTCTACAGCAGAGTGGAAATGTTTGAGGAGTCGTGTGGTATACCTTCACTAAAACAACAGCAATTTTGTCTTGAGGTAATATTACTGGTTGAAATCTGTAAGGAAGGTGTTGCCAAGTTGTTTACTTCTACATTCTGACCAAGTGTTTTTTTGGGGGCGGGGTGGGGGGGGGGTGGTGAAGTTTTGTAAGACTGTTTTAACTGTATAACTTTAATCTTGTGTGCTTAAATTTTTTTCCTTCTTGTTAAAAAATCTTTTAATTTTAAAATTCTAAAAGGTGTTACTGGGATTCTATGCTTCTGGGGTCAGTAGTACTTTCCCTCGTTTTCAAAATGCAAAACAAAGTTATGATCAGTAAGACAAGTTTCCCTCTGGGATTTGGATTGCTTAGCGAATAACATCAGCTTTGGTTGTAACACAAGACAACAAATGGTCAACAAATTGCATTTATCTTGCACTTTTAACATAGAAAAATACTTAACTAAGATGTTTTACAGATGCATTTTCAGAAAGAAAAAAAATGAACATTGAGCAGCTGTTCAGAAGGATAACCAAAACCTCAGTCAAAGAAGTGGATTTTAAAAAACAGAGGATCGTGGAGGTAATTCTTGAGTGTGGGGCCTAGGCAATAGGCGGCATGGTCACGGACAGAAGTAAAGTGAGGTGAGGGGGGCGGGGGACGGTTGCTGATGATTTGGAGCAATTGAGAATTCCAAGTGGGTTGTAGGGTTGGAGAAGGTTACAGAGAATGGAAAGGGTAGGGCAGTGAGAGGACTTAAGCATCAGGACCAGACTTTTAAATTGGAGGTAGCAGGGGTGGGCGGGGGGGGCGCAGGACTCAGTGTAGGTCAACAAAGGCCAGGGCCAAAGGTGAAAACTTTGGTCTCAGTAAAGTTTAACAGGAAGAAATTGTAGCTCACCCAAGCCTGGATGCCAAGCAAACTGTCTGCCAACACAGACTGTGCAGAGGGAGGGAATTAAAGGTTCAAAGCACAGCATAGTCTGCTTCAGCACAGCCGTACAAGAGAAATGATACAATGAAGAGACTCCAAAGAAGATTCTACTGCATTTAATTTCAAACAGAATTCCTACTGCACAGCATAATCTTCAATTTCTGCGTTCATTGATTTTTTAACCCCTCAATCACTAATATGCCATTAAGATCTGTCAACATGAACAAAACACATACATTTCAAAACAAAAGTTACATGGGTTTCCACATTATGCCCTCAATAGATTTAGCACCATATTTGGAGTCTTTAAAGAGCAATTACTATTATACAGACTATCAAATACTTAAGGTCAAAACTAATCTTCCTAAATCCAAAGCATCCAAAGACAATGCAATAACAACCAGGTCTCAAAGAGAAGTTTTGCAATTTGTAATTCAAAAGTTTCAATAATATATTGAATGTTACGGTGATAAATTGCCTTGAGCCACCTTAACTGTAGTATTGAACACAAACCTGATCTGAAGAATAGTTTATCAGAGATGACGGCCCCTTTTCTTTTAACACAGCAGCAACCAGGTGTCCCACAGCCTATACAAAAATAAACATATTAAATCTGCAGTGATCACATAAGAATCTAAGTTTTTTAAAAAAATATAAGTTTCAAAATGGTGAAGTATCATACCTGCGACTGGATTACTGAGTTTTGGAATTCAAATCTCCTCTTCAAATCCTCTGACATTGTTGCTGCGAATTATTACTTCATTTTTCAAATGAGGCCTATAAAATAGAATGATGGACTGTTAATATTGCAGTTCAAAGAGAATGTTGTTGGAAGGCCTGATGGGATACTAGTTATTACAACAATCAAAGCAGTTGAGCAGGATTAGCAAACAGCCATGATGGCAAATATCTCACCAGGTGTTACTTTTCAAAAACTTCTCATTTGTTCAAGTGATATTCTTCTAGACAATTTTAAATTGTTTTCAATAACAACTAGCATTATATAGCACCATAGTAAATAAAAACATAAGAAATAGGAGCTAAGAAAGCTATAAGACTCCTCGAGTCTCCTCTGCCATTCAATAAGATCATGGCTGATCTGATCTTGGTTTCAACTCCATTGTCCTACCTGTTCCCCATAACCTTCGACTCCCCTATAGTTCAAAATCTGTTTTATCTCAACCTTGCACATATATTCAATGATTCAGCCTCCATAGTTCTCTGGGGTAGAGAATTTCAAAGATTCTCAACCCTCGGAGAAGAAATTCCTCCATCTTAAATGGGAGACCCATTATAAATGCTCCAAGGTGCTTCATAAGAGTGTCATCAAATTAAGTTTGATACCGAGCCACATTGGAGGATATAAAGGCAGATGGCCAAAAGCTTGTCCTTAGAGCTAGGTTTTAAGCAGTGCCGTAAAAGGAGGAAAGAGGGATAAAGAGATTGAGGGGTATAGGGAGGACATTCCAGAGCTTAGGGCCTCAGATGCTGAACTGCTGATGGTGGTGATTAAAATCGGGAGAATCTAAGAGGCCAGAATTGGAGCAAGATTGATATCTGAGGGTTATAGAACTGTAGGAAGTTACAGAGATAGGAAAAGGTATTTGAAAAAAAAAGGATGAGAATTTGAAAATCAAGGCTTTGCTTAACCAGGAGCCAATACAGGTGAGTGAGCACAGGTATAATGGATGAACGTAACCTGATGCAAGTAAACTTACGGACACCAGAGATTTGGTGAGGTTAAGTTTATGGAAGATGGAAGATGGGAAGCTGGCCAGAAGTATGTTAGAATAATCAAGCCTAGAGATAACAAAAGCATTGACAAGGGTTTCAGCAGCAAATGGAGTAGTCAGACGATGTTGTGGAGGTACACATAGTACTGATGACACAGATATGAAGTTGGAAGCTCAACTCGGGGTCAAATATGGCACCAAGATTGCCAACAGTCTGGTACAATGCTCACTGACCTACTGCAGCTGCAAGTTATACAACACCTCAATTTTTAAATTCTCATCCTTGTTTTCAAATCCCTCCAGGGCCTCATCATCTCCTTAGCCTCTTCCAGCCCTACAAACCTTCAACTGCCAAAGCCTGAAGCTCTGAAATTCTCTTCCTAAAGTTCTCTGCCTTGTTACCTTGCCTTATCTCTTTAAGACGCTCCTAAGGACCATAGGTCCGAGAATAGTCACATTGGACTCGAAACGTTAACTCTGTTTCTCTCTCCATAGATGCTGAGTTTTCCCACCACTTTTTGTTTTCATTTATGTTCCTAAAGGCCTACGTCTTTGACAGGGGTGTAGTACCAAATTGAGGTGCCGAAGCTCTCAGAAAATGTATTGGCCATATCATTTCTAAATGCACTATTATGTTGTTTTCCCATGTATTAATCATTTGAGTCCCCAATCATAAAAGTGAAGCTATGCTTTTTAAGTGAAAAATATTAGTGCTGCTAGACATTTTATTTTGAGCCATGTGGCATTTTGAATCATTAGTCATTAGCACAGCTAGAATTTCATTATGCAACAATTTATAATTCAAGCCTTTAAAAACATGAATTACAGAAAACTTTACCTACTTCTGACTGGGGGATGGTATATAGAGGGGCCACTGCTTTTCTTCATTTATATTAACAACATACACCTGACTGTACAGGGCACAATTTCAAAAGTTGAAGATGATGCAAAACTTGGAAGTATTGTGAACAGAGGAGGATAGTGATAGGCTTGGACAGGCTGGTGGAATGGGCAGACACATGGCAGATGAAATTTAATGTAGAGAAGTGTGAAGTAATACACTTTGGTCAGATGAAAGAGAGGTGACATAAAACGAAAGGTACAATTCTAAAGGAAATGCAGGAGTAGATTGGACTGTGTGTATATGTGCATAAATCATTGAAGGTGGCAGGGCAGGTTGAAAAAGCATTTAATAAATTATACTGAATACTGGGCTTTATAAATGGGGGCACAGAATACAAAAGCAAGAAAGTTATGAACTTACATAAAACACTGGTTCAGCCTCAAAGGAAAGGATGTGAAGGTTTTATAAAGGGTGCAGAAAAGATTTACGAGATTACGAACGTAAGAATTAGGAAAAGAAGGCCATTCAGCCCCTCGGGTCTGCTCCGCCATTCAATAAGATCATGGCTGATCTGATTGTAACCTCAACTCCACATTCCTACCTACCCCGGATGACCTTTCACTCCCTTGCTTATCAAGAATCCATCTAGCTCTGCCTTAAAAATATTCAAAGACTCTGCTTCCACAGCCTTTTGAGGAAGAGTGTTCCAAAGACTCATGACATCCTGAGAGAAAAAATTTATCGTCATCTCTGTCCTAAATGGCGACCCCTTATTTTAAACAGTGGCCCCAGTACTAGATTCTCCCACAAGAGGAAACGTCCTCTCCACATCAACACTGTTGAGACCCCTCAGGATCTTATATGTTTCAATCAAGTAATGGTTCCAAGGATGAGAGACTTCAATTATGTGGATAGATTGGTGAATCTAGGGCTGTTCTCCTTGGGGGAAAGAGAAGGTTGAGAGAAGATTTGTTAGACGTATTCAAAAACATGAAGGATCTGGATAGATAAATGGGGAGAAATTGTTCCCATTAGCAGAAGATTGAGAACCCTAAGGTGATTAACAAAAGAACCAGAGGCAACATGAGGAAAAAAGTTTATGCAACAAGTGGAATGCACTGCTTGCGCATGTGGTGGAAATAGATTCAATTGCGGTTTTCAAAAGGGAACTGAATAATTATCTGAAGAGGAAAGATTTTACAGGGCTACAGGGAAAAAAGGTGGAGTTGCTGTTGCAGAGAGCTGGCACAGAGACAATGTGCTGAATTGCCTCCTTCTGTTCTGTAACAATTCTATGATTCTAGTATAGTTACACACAAGGAACTTGATAAACACAGAGGAAGAAAGAAGGTTACCCTGATAGTGTGGGAGGCGGCTTGTGTGGAACATAAACACTAACATAGGTGAGGTGGGCCAAATGGCCTGTTTCTGTGCTGTAAATTCCATGTAAAGCTGCCAGCAGGGAATACAAACATTACATTGCGTTTCACACACTCAGGCCATCACAACCAAGGAATTAATGTTCAGTAGGCAAATGCAGCAGGGTGTTTGGGCATCTTGAAGCTGCTTTAGATCCTGGGAACCTTGAGCTTCAAAGGCCATGAAATGTCTGTTTATAAGAAAGCTGTGTGCAGGGAGTTATAAGGACTGTATTTTTTTTATTACAGTCAGAGAGCTGTACAAGAGGGTTACTGCTGCACACTGACTCAGACAGACATTCAGCAGCAGGCGTGTGTGGCCCGGGGCTCTGGGCCCAGGCTTCCCTCTATCACCTCTTAACCTCCCCATGCTCCAAATTCACTGCCACACCATGAGCTCGGACATTCCAGCCAACTCTTACCATCTGGCCTGAACTCAAACTTCAGGAACTCATGGCCAAACTTGCCCTTGTGCCGCGCATAACACAGGTAGAATTCACTCGACATGACCCCTGCGCCGGCCACCTCTGTGTCACATGTCACACAGCCCCACGTGGTTGCGAGAGAATTCCCGTCCAGCTCTGATTGTTGCCATCAATGAGCCAAATCCCCGTGCACATGTTACACCTGGAAACAAGTAGCTTCAATATTGGAGGCAGTGAGGATTAAAATCAACATCAATCTTACAGATTGAAAATCCAGTCAGACAATTAATGGAATGGATTCCACTGAGATCAGTGGAAAGAAAAATCAAGTGGGACATATAATGGATGGCCAATCAGCAAAAGAGATTTTACCATCCAGTGGTGAATATTAAAGCCTTTAAATAGGAGGAGGTGCCAGAGCGGCACTTCAGTGCGCTCCAACAGCAATACACCCCTGCTCTTTGACCAAGATTTTGGTCAGCTGCTCCAATACCTCTATGTAACTCAGTATGAAATTTTGTTCGATAGCGCATTTACTATATGTATGCAAGTTGTTGGTATTGTTACTGTCGCCAGCATTAATTATACTCAATATACAAGTAATCAAATATTATACGTTAACTTGGTGGTTACAGCAAATAGCTACACATTATGTATTAAAGCAGAAAGGAAATTGAAAACACCCACATATTGCCATGTGTCACGATGCTAAGTGAATCTCGAGGACCATGTGGAATAACAGTTGGTTCTAATTACACTTGTCAAGCTCAGTTATCTCACCAGTCTATGCGAGAAAACACAAAAGGTATCTGATCGTGCAACAGGCCCGGGTTATATGAAAGCATTACTTCGCTCTTTTGTTCTCAATTTTTTTTCATACCACAGTTTGTCAACACCAAGCTATGCCTTCTCAGAAAGAGGGTAGTTCAGTCTGCTTTAGATGATATAAGAACATATGGTCTAGGGTTTTGCACCATGTTGTGAAGAATGCAAGGATACAACCACAATTCACCACATGGGTGAGTTACTAACGTGTCTTTAGAGGGGTGAGTTCAGCGGAGGTCATAAAAGGGAACAGTCATCCCATGTTTGCGAACAGAGAATCCTCGGTATGAGGTTGCATACAGAGCAAAGTGAGAGGAAAACATATATCGATATGAAAGGGTTATACACACTAGAAGGGCATTTCAAATTACTTCCTGAAGTGAAAACTATTCTAATATTTAGATCTGAATAAAAATAAATGGGCAAAGATCAAAACAAAAAGCTAAAAGCTACTGCGGATGCTGGAAATCCAAAACAAAAACAGAATTACCTGGAAAAACTCAGCAGGTCTGGCAGCATCGGTGGAGAAGAAATCAGTTAACGTTTCGAGCCTTCACGGCCCTTCGGCAGAACTGAAGCATAGTTAGGAGAAAGGAGAAATATAAGCTGGTTTAAGGTGGGGGGGCGGGGGAGAGAGAAGTTGAGGGTGTGGTGATTGAAGATCAAGGCAGTTTTAACTGAAATACAAACAAAGTGCTGGCAAAAACCAAAGTACAAAATTGGTATGGTTTCAAGGTGGCTTACTTTAGAGCCAACCCCCAAAAGTGTAGCTCTGCTGGAAATCCACCCGACAATTGCTAACATTACACAGTACAATGCCTGGTCTCTACTTAGCATATTAGGCACTCTAAAATCTCGTAATGAAGGTTGCATGAATAGACGTAGTCCATGCTCAGCCTCTCTTGTCTTTGTATCAGCTTTGGTAGCACTCTTACCCCTGAGTCAATAAGTCATGGATTCAAACCCCACTCCAGAGTCTTGAGTGCATAATCTAGGCTGACATTTTAGTGCACTACTGAGGGAATGCTGAGCTGTTGAAGGCACTGCTTTGGATCAGATAAAAGATCCCATGGCAATATTCGAAGATGACCAAGTGACTTCTCCCAATGTCCTGGCCAGTATTCATCCTACAACCAACATCACTAAATCAGAAGAAGTCATTAATCTCACTGCTCTTTGTGGGATCTTGCTATGCAATTTACAATTTCCCTGCCTTACAATAGTGACTACAATTCAAAAGTGCTCCATTGGATGTGAGGCACTTTGGGTATCCTAAGGTTGTTAATGGGCCAAATAAATGCAAAGTTCTCTATTTCTTTCCAAAACATTGGCCCAGAAATTGCTGGAGCAAAATATCTCATACCAAGCACTCAGAACTGGATGTTTCTCCCCCTCACACTTCAGATAATATTTTTCACCCATAAATTGCTGAAAGTGCGAATAATGGGAACAAGGGCAACAGAACATCGGGGACCTCATGAATGTTGGGTATAAACTTTGGTGGTTTTTCATTTGCATGACTAATTTTTGGCCTAATCCACAGCCAAATTACTTCAGAAGGGAAACATTCACCATCAAAAACACAAAAAAAAATTCGCCCAGTGGCTAGGAATCATGCGACGAGTAACTCACCTCCTGACTCCCCAAAGCCTGTCCACCATCTACAAGGCACAAGTCAGGAGTGTGATGGAATACTCCCCACTTACCTGGATGAGTGCAGTTCCCACATCACTGAAGAAGCTTGACACCATCCAGGACAAAGCAGTCTGCTTGATTGGCACCACATCCACAAACATTCACTCCCTCCACCACTGACACACGGTAGCAGCAATGTCTACAAGATCTACATCTACAAGATGCACTGCAGGAATTCACCATGGCTCCTGAGACAGCACGAAAATCCACGACCACTACCATCTAGAAGGACAAGAGCAGCAGATACATGGGAACACCACCACCTGGAAATTACTCTCCAAGTCACTCACCATCCTGACTTGAAAATATATTGCTGTTCCTTCACTGTCGCTGAGACAAAATCCTGGAACTCCCTTCCTAACAGCACTGGGTGTACCTACACCACATGGACCACAGGGGTTCAAGAAGGCAGCTCACCACCACCTTCTCAAGAGTAATTAGGGATGGGCAATAAATGCTGGCCCAGCCAGAGAAGCCCACATACCATGAATGAAGAAAAAAACCATACCAGGATGCTGGTTCTTGATTGAAATACTATGATTGAAAAGGCAATGAAATACTATGATTGAAAAGGCAAAGCTATATTAGAAAAATACTAAACACCTCGCCAAAAATTAAAGTTCGGCCAGTATAGCTAAAGTTGTCTCATTATCCTTCTATAAGATGCCTTGGGATGCTTTTCTTTGTTAAAGGCACTATATAAATACAAGTTGTTGCCAATGTGTAAAGAATATTAACAAAAAAGTGTGATCAGCTGCACATTTATAAATTCAAATAATTTCTACTTATAAATTCTACATAAAGTCATGACATAATTTCACTTGCAATTTGGAGCTGATGAGATGATGTTTTTTAAAGTATGCAAAAAACATACTTAAATTGGAACTGGGCTTGAAAAACCCAGATTATTTTAAAATGTCACCAATTCTTGTGCCTTTTTTTATTCTTTCATTAGATGTGGGTGTCACCGGCTAGGCCAGCACTCATTGCCCATCCTTAATTGCCCTCGAGAAGATGGTGGTGAGCCGCCTTCTTGAACCGCTGCACTGCATCACTTTCATAAAGGAATCTTTGTATATTAGTTCCAAAAATACCACCCACCCCGTCAATTACCTTGAACTAATAGTTTCTAATCACGATTTGTGCCATCCACAGAAGCACTAATCTCAATACTTCCATGAAATTATGCACTGTGGATCATGTAATATACGTTTTCTGCTTTCTGAATATTTCTACTTCACTCACAATTAACAGCAATTAAATATTTTACATATTCAGATATCTCCAACAAAACATTAGATACTGCAGAAATAAATATAATGAAGGCAAATTGGGTAGTACCCATAAATGTACATTAGGTGCAATAGAAAATGCTGGAAGTACGCAGCAGGTCTGGCAGCATCTGTGGAAAGAGAAAGAGTTAATGTTGCGAGTCCATTTCGAGCTCTGAAGAAGTCATGTGGACTCGTTAACTCTGTTTCTCTCTACACTGATGCTGCAAGACCTGCTGAGTTCTTCCAGCATGTTTTTTATTTCAGATTTCCAGTATCCACAGTACTTTGCTTTTATATTATTGCAATAATTACAGACTTCATATTCCTCTAAAATATAACTGGGATTTTTCACAATAGCTGCTGTGCAAAGTTTGCATTGATGTTTAAACTTCAATTTCATGCAACATGCTTAAGCCAATTACTAAATTACCCACCAATTTGCCAGGAATCACGTTAAGTATTTTGTTTCCGCCCATACCTGATTTACATTTACAAGAAATGCATGAAATCAATCTATTTCTAAAATGGATTTGTGATTACTTTTCTAATTTAGTGTCACACAGTTGGAGTTACTGTTTATATTTCTGAGAAGTCCACTGGGGAAAAAAGCATCTACATCCTTCGATTTATAGCACAAAATAGACAACTCCACAAAAAATATCAATATTTGGGATTAGAAGCTTCGAGGTTCACCATGAACAAAGCAATTGCATCACTGTGGGAAAGGAAAGTGATATATACATTTGAATTCTCCTCCAAAATTCCCCTCCATTTCTTTCACGCAAGACAGCACTTGGCATCACAACACTTCCACCAACAAAACAGTTTGTATGGTCTGGGCTGTGAACAGTTGCTTTTAATAGCCTTCCGGTCAGTAACTCAGGAACATGCATGAAGAGATCTCTCTGGAACGTCAATGAGTACTGTTTCAAAGAAAGGATATTTTCTACTTATCGCCATCCTCTTCTGTTGCTGAAGCCAGCGCTCAATGCATCTAGACAATCTATTTTATCAATTTTTCCTTAAGCTTCATTAGTAGTTTCATTAGCAACCTTGTCAAATGCCTTGGAAAATTCAAGTAACATTCATCCACTATCTCCATCACCCCCCTCAAATAATTTCAGTATGTTCTCAAAGCACAATTGTAGCAGTAGAAAGAAGGGATTTCAGCAATGGTGAGCAAGCAGTGGAAACACTTTAGGTAGAATTAACACATAGTAAAAGGGTACAAGATATTCATGGGGGTGGTCTGCAGACTTCCTGATAACAGTGACAGGATGTATAAGTGCAGAGATCAAAGAAGCCTGGAGAAAAATTAATCCAGTTATAATGGGTACCTTTTGATTTTCAATAGCCTGTACAAGAATAGCTTAATTCATAAAGGCAGTAAAGTTTTGAGTTGGGGCAGCTTTCTGGAACAGTATATTTTAATACAGACAAAGGATCAGGCAATATTTGGTTTAATGATGAGCAACAATCCAGAATTAGTTAACAATCTGGCCGTATGGAAACATCTTGTGAACAATGGCCATAGTATGACAAATTTTATATTAATTTTGAGAGGGATAAGAGAGTCACAAACCAAGATTTTAAATTTATGTAAGGCAAATTTTGATGTGATGAATAAATTGGGCTGAACTGTTAACTGGTAGTGGGAAATACTCAAAGAAGTATTTCTGAAGGTTGAGGGATGATCTAACCAAAGTATTTAAAATGACATGAAGGTCAATAGAGTAGAGAGAAACTAATTCCTCTGGTGAGGAAATCCAAAATAGGAGCCACAATCTTAAAATTAGAGCTTGTTTCATTTAAGAATGAAACCAAGAAGCACTTTTACCATACAAAAGGTAGCGGAAATATCAAACAAAAGGCTGTGGATGCTGGGTCAAATATAATTTTAAGGACTGCGATTAATAGATTTTTCCTAATAAGGATGTGAAAGGAAATGGATCAAAGGCAGATAAATGGAGTTAAAATACAGGTGTTATTAAATTGTCAAGCAGGCTCAAAGGGCTGAATGGCCTATTTTTGCTCCAATTTTTCAAATTCTTGGGACGTGAGCATTGGTGGAAAGGCCAGCATTTATTGCCCACCTCTAATTACCATAGAGAAGGTGATGGTGGTGAGCCAGGCTTCAGTACATACGACCTTAACAAATAGGGAAATTACATTTGTGTACAAATTCAAAGGACAGCTGGATTCTTCTTCTTTCAGCTTTTCCCATTTTACTCGGGGTTCTCGTTGATCACACTTCTCCACCTCACCCATTCTTTTCCAATCCCGCTGCATTCAAGTCCCTCACCAACACATATTTCCATCTGATCTTAGGCCTTCCTCTTCTCTTTCTTCCTGGCAGTCCCATCTCCATCACTCACCTCAGCAGGTCCTCTCCCTCTCTCCGCAACAGATGACCATTTCAATCTCTTCTCTGCTTTTTCAATGCTTCCACAATCTTCACTGACCACCTCCTTATGTACCAATTTCTGATCTTGCCTTTTCTCATCACTTCACACATCCATTTCAGCATCCGTATCTCTTTAGTACCCAGTCGTCATTCCTCTCTTCTTGATGTTGCCCAAGTTCCTGTGCTATATAAGGCCATAATGTTGACGGTA
Source organism: Cetorhinus maximus (assembly GCF_964194155.1). Taxonomy (NCBI): domain Eukaryota; kingdom Metazoa; phylum Chordata; class Chondrichthyes; order Lamniformes; family Cetorhinidae; genus Cetorhinus; species Cetorhinus maximus. Next base: position 132,548,462 of record NC_135880.1, read on the forward strand.
CTCCACTGCACTTCTTCCAGTTACTCCAATGAGAGGTAATCGATTGCTTAAATTTCCATTCCCATACTTCCATTCTCTGCCACCACTGACCCCAGGTAATTAAAGCTACTCACTTTCTCCAGGTCTTCACCCATAATCTTTACACCTTCACTCCAATCCTCTTCCTTACACTCAAACTGACAATCCAACTATTGGGTGTTTGATTTACTGATCTGAATACTCCTGTCTTCTAGTGCTTTTCTCCAGTTCTCCAGATATTCAGTCATGTTCTCATCATCCTCACCACATAGCTAAATGTCATCTGCAAGCATCATTGGCCATGACACTTCTTGTCCTACTCAATTATCACATGGGGAACAATCAAGAAGAAGAAGGGGCTCAGTGTCAATTCTTGTCCTAATCCAATTTTGAATCATTCACTTTCCCCCACACTCAAGGGCAATTATCAAGTCGGATTATCACCAAGACGACATAAATGAGCCACAAAATGACGGCCAAAAGATAAACCTCTGGAAACTGCCCTTTACAGTTTGGGGTAGGACCAATTAACTTTCTAAAGAGTATAAGTGGCCAACGTAGGACCATAAAATCAATAATTTAGCTGTGATTAGGAAAAACAACTCCAAAGGTTTGTTTCATAAGAAAATGCTGCAAGATACGGCTGGTCTGAAATACCACAACTACTGGAAAGAGAAAGATAGGTTAACACTTTGGAGAGGGCCCTTCATCAGAATTATTTAGTACTGACTGTTTTACTGGTTAAATAGGAAAGAAATCTGTATCATGACCTCTATACAAAGTACAGTACTGAGCTAAACAGATGTTAGCAATCGATAACAAGTCACAGATCGAAATCTGACTAGATATGTCACAGAATCTCAGTGCAGTATTGTACATGGTCCTGTGTATCAAGTACTGCACATTTCTTTCATAGATTCTCACAAATTGTTTCATTATGGACAGTTTTGTGTTGTGTTCTCTTTCTGCAAGGAACTGAATTAAAGAACTACATAACTGGTCATTCAGGATTTATCTTACAGATGCCAGCCGTTATGTCTTTTGGTTCCTAGAAGTTTGAAATAACTTCGTTTAAACTCAAAAGCTGGAGCTTCTTTGAATGTATAGCTCAGATGCTGCGGTCTGATATATTGTTGGTTTGGTACACAGATTGTAGTGTGGTCATGAATGATGTGGCACTCTGGATACTTATGTATACATACACATGAACATAGAATTCCTCAGTTATATTGGAAAAATACAACAATATAACACCAAAGAAAGGTATGATGGGCAGTAAAATCCCACCTTCCGCAACTTCCTTGTTTGCGTTTTCACTTATCCGCACTTTGTACACCGCATCGCCCATCGCGTGAGCAGTGTTCACTTATCTGTGTTTGAAATGTCTGAATACCTGCGCTGATTCTTTGACAGGTACACCCTTTGGGCATAGCTCAAGTGTGCAACTGGTTAATTTATTATGAAAGAGTAGGAATAGACTGGATATCTGCCTTTTCTCAGATAGTAGTGAGGCTCTGGAATACAATACAGGCTGGTGTGGTAGGTGCTGACTCTCGAATGCCATCAGAGTGAACTGGACTAGTTCCTGCCGAGGACAGAAATCACATAAAACAGAATGCAAGTGTCTTTATAAATCTTTGTAATCCTTGGTTCATGAGACCACCTTAGCTGATTTCAATGACCTGAGGTGGGTGGGGGGGAGAAATTGGAGAGGAATTTTCCAGGATATTTTTTACCCCTTGTTGACTCTGGGTATTATACTTTTTCATTGACCACGATTTTTACATGGGCTGCAAATAAAACTGCCAGTGCTGGAAATCAGGAACAAAAAGCAAAAAAGTGGAGTACCTGTATACACAGCAGGTCTAGCAGTTTCAGTGAAGAGAAACACAGCTTTTTGTAGGGTACTGTAGCCGCCCATAACAATGCTGCCCTCGCATTGATGCAACCTATCCAATTGAGTTCCATTCAAAAGCATGTTCCTCCTTTGCGATTTCACCACTTACAAGGTTTCACGAGAATGTAACCCCTGCAAATGGCGGGACTTTACTGTATTACAGAAACAAAAAATTACTTTCATGGATTTGTTTCCTGGACATGGAGGCTATAAAAACAGCATAATTATATTGCATTAATGTTGGAACCAAACAAAATGGAAACTACAAAGCGATTCGTAAAGTAAATTGTTGGTACAATGGGCAATACTATGATAAAAATGTATCGGTAGCTTTTACCTCACTGGTACTGCATCTGGTGCATGATAATCAAACTGCATTCAAAAAAATTGTCAAATTCGATTAGGGTGTTTAATACAGAGAAAAAAAGTGCCCTCTTAAGAAAAGTTCCCTTCCCTGAAAAGGACAGCTATTATTTTGAAGAGGTTTGCCTTTGATACAAGTCCAGAAGTATTTTTTTTCAAAAGCTATAAATTGGGGGGATAGTTTATGTACAGATGTAATATATTTCTCCTTGAAGTATCCATCTAATTCCCTTTTGAAAGCTACTACTGAATCTATTAAGAAGTGTATTCCAAATCCTAACCACTTGTTGCATCAAAATGTTTTTCCTCATGTATCTGGTTCTTTGGGCAATCACCATCAATCTCAGCCCTCTGATTATTGACCCTTCAGCCATTGCATACAATTTCTCTTTGTTTATTCATCTAAACCCTTCATAATTTTATACATTTCTCTCAAATCTCCTCTAAGCCTTCTTGCTGTTAAAATTATGATTACTTCATACATATCTACCTGTAAGGACAGCAACTTCACACCATTCAATGCATTTCAATGGTGGCTAGGCAAACAGCAAGATGCCATTTTCGCAAAGCTAATGGCGGAGCAACACAACTTGGACACAATGTTTGGATATTCGCATTTAACCTCACATCTACCACTTGCAAGAACAAAGCAAGTGCTAATTACCTCACTGTTACGCTCACAGCAAATTCTGACCTATTAATGTGACAAATACAATTTAAAGTGCATTCACTGACCTATGACAAGAACTTGGTTCTACAAATATTTTGTCTGCCAAGATGCAACAAATGAGTGATGACATTTTTCTGGCAATATAACAGATCACTTTATGCAAATACAAATGCAGCCAATTCACCTTACTAGTGGGAAACAAAATGATTGCTGCAGGCACTTACTGACTTAGAAAACAAAGAGGACTGTTTCAATATTCATCACAAAACACGACATTCGGGTAGTCAGGCAATGGAACTAAATTAAACATCCTGGTCAGAATTTAATTATGGCCATTATTACACCATTTAAAGCTGTATTTTCTGCCTGATAGCAAAACAGTAGCAACAGATAAATATGCATGTAGTTATTATCTGTCATGATGGAAATCACAATTCATGTCAGCAAAGCTGGGCCAACAGAAACCAAAACTATGGAAATAATTCTGTGAAAAAGCTTGTAAAGTTACTGAGGGACTCGTATAATGTTAGATCAAGGTAGGGTTGCATTTGGTGACAGGCATTTAACCTTTAACTAAAGTTCATTGTAGAATCATCTAAACTGCATAGGTTTTGAGGAAAACCCCAGTTATCCTGGAAAGAGCTTAGTTTGAAACATAATTAGTCAGAAGAAACAAAAACCACTGTGCCCATCTAGCTTGCCATTTTAATTAGCTCCATGTTCAGCACCGTGCCATTATTCCATTCATTAGGAGTACATTATTTTCCTTCAGTGCTTCTAATTACAAAATAGACTGCCATTGAATACGTAAAATAGCTACTTAACTTCTGTACTACTCGTACCTTACATAGCACGTAAGGCCGAGTACACTTTCATGCGAGGACAAAGAATTTCTCCACATCAAAATTTTAGAAGATTTAGCAGCTCCTAATTTAACTATGTTCACTTGTAGAATACTGAGTCGTTATGGCACAGGAGGTCATTCTGCTCATCGAGTCCATGCTAGCTCTCCATAGAGCAATCCAAGTCAGGCCCATTCCCCAATCTATCCCTTTAGCCCTGCAAGTTCATTTCCTCCAAGTGCCTGTCCAATTTCCTTTTGAAATCACTTATCTTCCGCCACCTTTCTAAGCAGTATATTCCAGGTCATTACCACTTGCTGCTTATGAAAGTTCTTCCTTGCATTCCTCCTGCATCTTTTGCCCAAAACTGCAATCTGTGTCGCCCAGTCCTTCTAGGATCAGCTAATGGAAACAGCTTTACTTTGTCTACCTTACCTAAACCTGTCATAATCTTGTACAACTCTATAAAATCTCCCTTCAATCTCTTATACTCCAAGAAGAACAATCCCAATTTCTCCGATTCCTTGCAGCTAAAATGATGAATAAAATAATGAAAATAATAAAAGATGGCATTGTCATGGTTGGAAGCGAGGCATTAGAGAAGGTAAGAATGCCCATAGACCATAAATGATCAGATGCTCCAGAAGAATCAATGAAGGTCTGGAAATCAATGGATAAACATACCTGTAGGCTGGATTTTGTGATCCCCTGCCAGCAAGTTTGAAGATGGGGGGAGGCATGTAAAATCCAGTGGGTGGCCTTCCCACCATCTACCTGTTACAAGGGAAGGGGAAAGGGGAGGCATCTGGTGGCTTGCTCGCCCTTGGGCCTATTAAGGCCCTTAAGTAGCCAATTAACAGCCACTTACAGGCTTCATCCCGCCACTGCCAGTATTTTACCCACAATAGGGGGAGGGACACATCATGTGGGAAGGCCGGCTAGTGTCGGGCAAGGAGGAGGGGTGGGTGGCAGCGGGGAGGGAGAGGGGATTTGGGGATTTGGGGGGGCGGGGGGGCTCCTTTGCAGGGTCTCTGAGTCCATTGAAGGCACCTCCGCAAGGACCTTCTCCCCCCCTTCTACCCACCGGCCTCCTATCCAATTCACTGAGACCCTGAACACCAGACTTACCTACACTCCTCAGCACTGCGGACTACAGAGCCAATCTGATTTGCCAGCAGCCACGAGGCAGGACTTCCTCCTGAGAAAGGGGCAGAGTCTCACCTTAAGGCAATTAGCACTGCTCCCAGAGTAAATTGCTGTGCCATTGGGATCCTGGGCTGCCCACCTCCCACCAACCTTTGAGCTGAAGGGATGGGGGTGAGGCGCAGGGCGACACCCTGTAAAATCCAGCCCCATGCGACAATGCTGTTCGCTAAATTTTCTGTCACAGAGTTGAGGAGTAACTGGACCATAACTTGGTGACCAAATTCAATAAGCTAATAAGGTTTTATATTCCTCTACAGGGAACAGTTGGCTTTCTTTGAATGGAGAATTGACAGAAAAAAATATTAAACATGCAAATAATAAAACTTATGCCAGTCTATGTCTGGACTTGGGCTAACAAGTGGCAGATAACATGAGTGCCACACAATGATCATCATGACCTTCCCCTGAACATCAAAAGCATCACCATCCCACTGACTGTTAATACTTTGAAGATGGGTCATCATTAACCAGAAGATGAAATGGACTATCCACATCCTAACTGGCTATAAGAGGAGAACAGAGATTGGATATGTTGACAGGGTGAGATTAAGTAAAATAGGAGGAGACTTGTGTGGAACATTAACGCCGGCATAGACTTAGTGGGCCAAATGGCCTATTTCTGTTCTGTAAATTCTATGTATACGGCACACTATACAATTGCATTTGTAACAGTGTATGCCCCATGGATAAGTTTTAATATACAGTCATCATGGACAATAGCACTTATAAAAACAACACGTCAGATATAAAGTTAACCAAATTTGCAATAACTCTCATTAGACCAGTATAATACAGAATATTATCTAATACGCACCAAGAAAGCATTTATGGCGCTCTCACAATGGAAACCAAATAAAATGCAACTCCTAAAAAAAAATTGTGCATCGATACTAAACGTTCATCATGAGGTGGGTTTATTTTAGATACAGAGCTTAGAAATGTCAGTAATGAACCCCTAAATCTGTTTCAAAAACAGAAAATGCTGGAAAAACTCAGCAGGTCGGGCAGCATCTGTGGTGAAGAGAAACAGAGTTAACGTTTCAAGTCTGTATGACTCTTCTTCAGAGCTTAAGCTTATTTGTTAAATGCTGTTGGCATGGAGAACGCAATTCTGGAAATAGTGGAACATTTGTAGAGCAAATTCCTAAAAGTGTTGCACAGTTGACTTCTTGCACTTCTGTCAGGGAGTCACTTTCAGTCCTACAATGCAGTAACTGAAAATTATAAATAACCTTTTTACTTTTAATGTGATTTTAATCAAGTAACAAATATTTGGAGGCAATTAAAAGGCAGTAATATCAAGGGTTTAGATAATATCACATACCAAAAGATCGAAGGGTGAGTTATAACTAACTAATTTAGCTTCCGTTCTCCATAATATAAACAAATCAGCCATTAACAGTTCAAATAAAGCTTGTATAAATGACCAAATTGGAGACAAGCTCGAAACTCAGGTCATTTAATATTTTTTCCTCAAGATGAAGAATGCCAGGATGTGAATCAGGTACTTTTACATCAAGAATAACTGGGTCCGATACAAAGTAAAGCTCCCTTTACTCTGGCCAAAATCATGCTTTAATCCTTCTTTTGTGCCAAAAGACACCTTTATTTCTTCCACCAGTCTCTTTTATTCTAAGTGAGGCTGCCAATTTGGGTCTAACTGTCAGGAGATGGAACTTCAGGCCTCATCCTCACCATGAGCTGGGTTGAGACGAACTGAATGGATTTCACACGAGATCTATTCAGCAGCAGAGAAGAAATTCTCATCCCATCAGTCTGGGCTAGATTAAAATCCAGATCCCAGAGGTGACAGGAATGAGTGCTGGCCTATTACAATATTTGCAACAGGACCCGACAAAGAAGCATTTAACAACTATTTCCCTACACACTGTGCTTTCACTAGCCAAAACAAATGAGATAACTGTTGCAGGTTCGGTGCAAAATGCAACCAAATTGAATAAAGTACAGTTCCATCAAAACTACTACTTTTAGCTTCAAAAATCAGTGATATACCAAAATTTAAAATTATTTACATCGTTAAAAAGTTACACCAATAATGTAAAGGCAACAAAGTAAAATGCATCAGCCATAAAGGCATATAGGTGGACAGGGGAAGGAAGAAGAAAGGGTTTAAATTGTTAATATTCCATGAGGTAGGCAATGAAAGAAATTATAGTGCACGTTACATATAAATACTGCAATTCAAAACCCACAATACAATAATACAATAGTAATACAGTTCAAAGTTATTCAATTACATATACTTGCTGCTCAGTGTCTAGAAAACCCAGCAGCAGAAAATATATACACTCCCCAACAAACTCCATTTGTTTACACTATTAAGACACAAAGAAAAATCGTTGGTGATACTGGCCCAAAAATTGCTCGAGCTGCATCGCCGAGTGCATGAATTGGATTTTTTACCTCACCCTTCAGATTATATTTTTGTACCATAAATTGCTGGAAAAGCGAATTTGTCATGGCAAGATCAACAGGGCAACTGGGATATTATGAACCTCAGGTCCAAATGTCCATATCCTTAACCAGCGAAACAATGACAGAAACATGTTAACTGTTGAAGGAATAGGGGACCAAATACAGAACGAGAAATAAGACAGGGAAAAAAAAATTGGATCAAAAAAGTGACAAAAATGAGACAGGAGGGAAGAGTAAATTTTTTTTGAAGAGAAGACTTTTACAAGTTTTAAGAGTCTCTAGGAACAATTTCCCAGCCACAGGAGTGAGACTTCAATTTCAACGGTCCCCTTTCTGGGCCTCCAAGGTGGAGTTTCACATCAGGACCATAAATCACATCACTTTACAGGCTCCTAATGACATGAATTACCAACGCTAAATGTCAAAGGTGAGCTTCATTCACATTAACAGCGCAAATGCACCTATTTCTTGGCATTCAGGGGGAGATTAATGGCAAGCTCCAGCAGCAGCTACAAAAAAAAAACGCCCAGCAATTTGTGACGATTTGCAACTCACGGCATCTCTTCCTCACCACAAATGATGTTTTTTTTTAAAAACACATTAATAATTGCTGACACCATGATCTCATTGTTATTTTATGTTTGAATAACTTTTCTGTCCGCTGAACTTTTATATACGTCATCTTTTAACTAAAATAACCTACATATATAGCATTTAAGATTGTAAAGCATCTTAAAGCACTTCACAGGGGAGTCTGAGTCACAGTCCTAGAGTCTGAATGAGACAGGAGGAGGACATTTGGCCCATCAAATGCATGTCAGCTCTCTGTGGAACAACCTAATCAGTCTCAAAGAAACTTTGATACTGAACCACATATTAGGGCAGATGACCAAAAGCTTTGCCAAAGAGGGAGGTTTTAAGGAGGAAGAGGTATAGAGGAAGAGAGGGAATTTCTCAGCTTAGGGCCTTGGCAGTTGAAGGCACAGCTGACAATGGTGGAGCCACTAAAATTGGGTATGCTCAAGAGGCCAGAAGTGGGGGAGCACCAACATCTCAATGGGCTGTAGCTTTGGAGAAGATTACAGTAATAGGAAGGAGTGATAGGTTTGAAAGCAAGAATGAAAATTGTAAAATTGAGGCATTGCTTAATCAGGAGAAAATATAGATCAGCAAACATTGCTATGATGGATGAACAGGAAACCAACTCCAGTTTGTGTTTTCAAAACAATTAATGGCTTTCCTGTGGCATTGCTTAAATGCATTAGAGAATATACACTGGGAATTTCCTCAGAGGTTTTTCTGGTCAGCCTCTGTAATGTCAGTGAAAATACCAATTATGTGGCATAAACAGGATTTGTACCTAGCTTTAGTGTCAGGAATTTTCATAATGTTATTTGGAATTTATTGTAGAGTAATAATGGGGTCTGTGTCTATGTATGTGTCTCTCTCTGTTGGTATGGAACTTAATTAAATTAGAGATAGCTGGTCTAAAGGCTTTGATGGAAGAGAAGCAAGGTTTGAAATGCAAAATAGGTAAACATGGGTGACGTTTTACAATGTGAGGTGTAAAGGGAACATTTGTATTTTTAAATAAACCAGAGTAGTTTGAATTCAAAAGAGGGGGTGAAATGTTTCAACTAGCCAGCAGAAGTTAAGAAACAGCGTGTTTATTTTTCCCAAAGATTACTGGTAAAATTGGTACTATGATAGATTTTTATTATTAGAGAGGTAAAGTCCAAAGACATTGTGAAACAATGGGAATTTGCATTCAAAGGGGAAAATATGTATAAAGGAGAGAAGGCTGCGTGCAATAGAAGGAATTCTGAGATCTAACAAATGTGAAAAAGCCTTCAGCCTCCATGCTCAAACTGCTGTCTGCAAGAACTGAAAGTTAAGAAAACTCATTCTGAATTCAACTATTCAGGGTATTGTTACTTTGCCTGGGTCTTTTGAAATCTGTGTGTTTCATAGTTGCCTTAAAGGAAGGGTACCTGGGAGTTAGATTAATCAGGGGAGCTGGGGGTTATCATAGTAATAACTTGTAGACCTGTGTGTGTGCTTAAAATCATTTCTCCTAT